>NC_060213.1:120530000-122947500 GCF_021130785.1 Homalodisca vitripennis | reverse complement strand
AATATATAATGTGATGTGCACATATAATTATGTAGTATGTTATAACTCACAATCATCAGTTATATAGATTACAATCAAGTTTTTAATAGATTTGTGAGTTGTGAAAAAGGTTTTACCATGTTGTATGTAATATATAGATCCAAAAAGTTGGTAAATATAATTTAAATTTAAAATAAATGCTCGTTACATATGTTATAAGATGGTAATAAAGTTTTTTAAATTAAATATTTAAATTGAATTGTGTAATACATTATAATAATCAGTAGTTTTGTCCACGAGTGTTCAGTACACTAAAATAAAGGCCAGCGTGGACGCATAAAATCCTGCAACTTAGTATAAAAGTTATCAGTTTCAATGAAGCTTCATGTTCATGTCGCTATTGCATTGTTGTGAATCACCCAAGTAATTGAAGGTCACGGAGAATTGTAATGCCGTGGATTTGACAACATAACAATGCCGTCGGAGGTTAACGGTTCTTAGTCACGATTCCGCCTAACGACAGAACAACAAGGCTTGTGCACGCGACCAATTAATAATGCTCCGCCGATTTGGCCTTGCTAATTTCGAGATTTGAATATCTTACGCTAGCTTTTTAGGTGTTTTCTATCTAAGTAGAAAAGCTAGTGGAAGTTTTCAAAGCAGGGATTTCTCTTTAAGCGAACAATTTTAACTTCAGGATTACACTTTAGTTTACTATGAATGTTTATCAACTTAACAGAGCCTTAAGGATGATCATTTGGATAAATATAGTAACAAACGTAGTTTTTGAAGTTATTTCTTAACGATTTCTTAGTAAAATAATTGGCGGATGAAGAAACTACTCCGTGTTTCATCAATAGTTTCAAAGTTTTAACACATTTTCTTGTATAAATTGCTTTGTGAGTAGCAGATTAATCACAACAATTTTAAAAATGAACTTGGACAAACTTTGAAATAATTCGATGCGAATGTTGATTTTAGCTCCCTCTTTTTTACCGTCCTCTTTTGTGCAGCATCTGAAATCTGATGCTGCTGCAGTCTTGTCTTCTGAAATCTGGAGTCATGTTCGTCTGAAGAGATCCAAAAATAGTCAGCGACGAATAACGAAGTTCAAAACGAACCCCCTCCCCCCACAGTTTAGATATCAGAAACACACAAAATACAATTAAATATATTGCAATCTAGGTGAAGAGGTATAATCATTGTCTTATCAGGTACAAAATGTAGCACAATATGATGTTGACTGACATGACCGCAAAGCACGGTGGAGCAACCAAGTCTTCTACACATAAGTCTTCGTCTACTTTTAGGGTCCCTACAGCAAACACGACTCCTGACTTCAGGAGTAAAGTCTGCAAGAACATCAGATTTCAGATACTGCACTAAGAGGAAGGAAAACTGGTGCTAAACTCAACATTCACGTCGAATCAGCCCCTCCCACCATAGCTGATTTATTTGTTTGAAATAATTGTTATTATATTTTAAAATAAACAACATATGCTAAACATTTAAATATATACAAATATATTCTAGTTTAAATAAAAAGTTTCTTTAGTAATTACTATTAAGTCTTTGTCTATTTTTTGGATCCCTTCAGACAAAAATGACTCCTTACTTCACGAGTAAAGTCTGCAAGAACATCAGATTTCAGATACTGCAAGATAAATATAAACTGGTGCTAACTCAAAATTCACATCGAATTAGCCCTTCCCACTGATTTATTTGTTTGAAATAATTTTTATTATATTTTAAAATAAACAACATATGCTAAACATTTAAATATATACAAATATATTCTAGTTTAAATAAAAAGTTTCTTTAGTAATTACTATTAAACTTGTTCTAAAGAGCCGATTGTTGTTATTTGTAGTAGTAGTATTATAGCAGATTTATAATTGTAAGGATATTATTAATACAGATTATACTACTATTTATTTTTTTCTCCTACATTTTATGCCTTTTAAATATTTAAATTTATGGATTAAAAAGCAATTTCAGATTTTTCTCTGAATAACCAATCAAAACATCGAAAAACTAACAACTTTTTGGAGGCTTATTAATTATATGTTTAATAATAAAACTCCATTATTTCTCTGATCAGAAAAAAGGCATACACGTCTCAGAAAATTTGAAGAACGTTTACGTTTCCTGTTTTGGAGCTAATATTTTGACGGCTACAAAATAATAAATGACGATATTTTGCAAAAAAGATTCAAAGATGATTTCAAACAGTTTTTATGCTAAGACGCAAAGTTTCTTTATAGTTCAAAACACTATTAATGGCAATAAGAGCTAAATTGTCGTGTTCCAGTGGCTTGCCTAGTGGGTGCAGTGGTTGTCACAAAGTAACCTAAGTCAAGCAACGCCGAGAGTGGCTGCTCCTTGGATGGGTGACCGCTGAGCAATGGTGTGTCCATACCACAGAGAAGAGGTCATTGTGGTCTTTACAAACAGATCGGTAATGGCAGACTACATTCAGCCACATTCGATGATTTGTTGTGGTTTCAGAAGCAACCTTAACTAACGGTGGTTTATAATCTAGAACCTCGAAAACAAAAATGTTATGACTTACATATATTTTAGCAGTGACCACTTAAAAATGATCATATACTCGCATTAATCCTCTGAAAGTCTTTTATCTCTACAAGCTTTTAACTACACATTAACACAGCTACGAGGAAGGTAAACTCAACAATATTCTCATTAAATCAACCCTTTCCACCATAGCTGCGTTATGTGTAGAATACTCGGTTGCTCCACCGTGCTTTGGGATCTTCATCGTAGTGCACTCAGTTGTGCACCTGATTGACCTAATGAGACAATAAAAAAACCTCTTCACCTAAATTGCACTACTTGTTGTAATATGGGTATCTCGGATGTCGAAACGAAAGGGGGGGGGGGTTTCGTTTGAGCTTCTTCGTTCTACGTCGCCGAATGTTTTTCATCGCTTCAGACGAACATGACTTCTGATTTCAGGAGCCAAGTCTCTCACGGCATCAGATTTCAGATGCTGCATGTAAGAGGAAGGTGAACTGGAGCTAAACTTACATTCGCATCTTTTTCACTAATTAAACTATATTTTCCACTCATTTTTGGACTATAAAGTTCTTCCTTGTTTAATTCTGGAGTTAGTTTTGTGCCCGAAACATGCAGGTATACTCCCCAACTTTATAATGGTTATTTCCTTTGTACACATTTCTACAATATAATGATAGTAAAGAAGAAATATGTTTCACAAAAATATTTTTATTTCAATAATTACTGATTTTCCCATCTAAGATTTAATAAATGTATCACTCTGCAAGACAACTAATGAGGCTGCACATGGCCGGGCCTATATTGACAATATGTGGCACGGCGTCCCAACCATTGATATCCCTAGGGGATGCAATAACGCTTGTTTTCCCCTCCGGTGCACCCAACCACTGCACTGGTTCCAATATGGCTATTCTGCTCAAACAAACCAGGTCTCCCGCTCACAAACCAGGTTTAAATTACTCTTGGGCGAATTGAAAAGGCTCTTTGTCGACTGCAATATCTGAACGAGACGCATTGTTAAAAACTGTACAATTATAATAATCAACGATTTGCTTGTTTTGTGTAATATTTATGTATTAAAATTTAGTTGTTTTTCCAACAAATATGACAATAATAAGTTTTTTACTGTTAAACACCAACATTTCTAATATAATACAGGATGTCCCACGAGTACCCGACAATCTTTTCAGGTCGTTTTCTCTCATCAAAATAATGAGCGCAACGTATTTTATTCAATTTTTCAGTTCATTTGACCTAAAATTCAATAAATTTAACAACTATCTTGACGCCATAACAACGTTAGTTTCGCTTTATTTCTGTCCTTTCCTAGAAAATCGGAAGAGTGTTCCATGAGTAACCAGACAAACTTCTCAGGTTGTATTCTCTCATCAAAATAATGAGCGCAACGTATTTTATACAATTTTTCAGTTCATTTGACCTAAAATTCCATAAATTTAACAACTATATTGACGCCATAACAACGTTAGTTTCGCTTTATTTCTGTCCTTTCCTATAAAATCGGAAGAGTGTTCCATGAATAACCAGACAAACTTCTCAGGTTGTATTCTCTCATCAAAATAATGAGCGCAACGTATTTTATTCAATTTTTCAGTTCATTTGACCTAAAATTCCATAAATTTAACAGCTATATTGACGCCATAACAACGTTAGTTTCGCTTTATTTCTGTCCTTTCCTAGAAAATCGGAAGAGTGTTCCATGAGTAACCAGACAAACTTCTCGGGTTGTATTCTCTCATAAAAATAATGAGCGCAACGTATTTTATTCAATTTTTCAGTTCATTTGACCTGAAATTCAATAAATTTAACAACTATATTCACGCCATAACAACGTTAGTTTCGCTTTATTTCTGTCCTTTCCCGAAAAATAGAGCGAAATATTTCGCTAGCCGCAGCTTACTAACAAAGCGTTTCCTGACATTTGTCTGTACGAACTTTTTTCACTATTTTGATGAGAAAAACCACCTGATAGGTACGTTAGTTTACTCGTGGGACACCCTGTATAATGATATTACAAAAGTGCGTGACATGAATATATACTCGTATATTGTATGAATATATATTAGTGTGCGATTCACATTTTCAAATATATCATACATATATATTGAATATGCTGTCTCTATATCCTGGATATGGCAATGGTATGCTGTCTTGGCTAAAGTGTGCTTTAATCCTGGGTCGTGAAATCCATTAGGTAGGTAAAACCTTCGTATACAACGGCATTTGCGAATGTACCTTGTTAATTTGGTGTCAAGCCTATTTTGGCTTCAGCGTGAGTGCCAATAGATCTAAAACAATAGGAGTAAAGAAATATTAAATTAAAACCATCTTTGAACTCAATTAAAGCACCTTCTAGTATCTGAAAGTTTCAATCGATTGTCGAGGTCATGTAAATTCGCCGTAAAATCTAACTGCCTAATGCTAAAACTGCCCAATTATGGGGTATAAAATCATGTACGAGTGGTATTTTGCATGTTTATGTGAGTTTTGCATACGCTGAAAGCTTGGTTGAGACTAATTGTTAGACTAATTCAAGTGAAGGACATAACGTTGTAACATGTGATGTCGTGATACTGCCAAAATCGTTACTGTTATCACTTCAAGAATTCATGTGCGTGAATTAAAAAAATATAATTTGAATTTTATTTCTTATGAAACGAATGAAATCAATTTATCTTATAAAATTAATATTAATAATTATAGAGTCTATTTTCAGATCTTTTGGAGTTGGTTTTGAACTTATTTTGTATTATTTACATTACGTACTCTATAGAACTCACTTTATGTGCTCGGTGCTGTTATATTAAATGGCACAAAAAATACTCTAACCTGAGTCTTATGTTTTATATTGTGGTAAAGGTAATTGACGCAATTCATGTACATTATGTATAAAAAGAATAATGGAATTTTGAATTTGAATTTGAATTTGAATACAGTCGATGGATACTGCGGTCCATTATTCGTAAAATTTATTACTTTACATTATTCTATTGGACATAGCTGGATTTTATTTGGCAATTTCTTGTTATAAGCAAGTATCGTTTATCGTGAATCATGTAAAAATACGTTACCAACTTTTTTGGATCTCCCTAAGAAATATATGTTTCTTTGGGTGGAGGAGGGGGGTTGAGTGATGGGAATGGGGAGTGTGGGGGATTATAAATCTGGTAGTTCAATTAGGAAACTCTTTTGTAAAAACTTTACATTCATACTGGATGAAATTGCATTCGTATAATGAAGAAGCTTGATGAGTTGCAGATAAGGAAAGTAGAGTAAACTACGCTTCAAATTGAAAAAAATAAAAACAGCTATGTATTGAAAAGAAGGGGTTAGAGGACGTTTCAATACAGAGAGCGGAGATTTCTGACAACCCCTCATATGGAGCAGACTAGCACTAAGTTGGAAGTCGTGTAGGCCCCGTTTGGAGTGACGGCATCGTTGATTTCAAGTACGCCCTATTTCCAAGAAGGACCTCTGCCTGACCACCTCGGAACTTAGTTGACATTTGCGAGAACTCAAATTTAGTCTGATTCAACCACCCTTTTACCCACATTATAAGATTACATAAAATAATAAAACATTTTAACCGTTGGTAACTCTGAAAGACCAAACGCGTTATTGTTTAGTTCCCATACGTAACTGATTTATCAACACGTTTCAAAATCGTACCACCCACATCTTGTATTTTTTATGTTCCTAATGCTTATCAACATGGAACATAGATAGAATTTATGTTAGTTAATATAAAACTTGGTTGTGTAAATGGTCTTGTACTTAAGGTTCTCAAAAAATAGAGATTGCTTGCCATTTGATTATAAATTTAACTAAGAAACTTATTGAGTGACTTCAGATTTTGTTTCCTAATTTATATACTTATTTTAAGCGGTTAGTTTAATAATATTACGACTTTTTGATCTAATAATACATTAAAACATGAAATAATCTTTTTTTTGTAAAAGTAAATAATAAAATTATTTTATTTTTGAACAACAATCGCTTTCATTTAAGACTTGAGTTTGGGCAAAATATTTAAAAAAGAAATAGCAATAACATTTTTTAAGATAGATGTACCTATTTATATGTAAAAACATATGGTTTTCAGCATGGCTAACGCTCAGACTACCCCGACAGCAAGAAAGTGTTTTAAACGTCTAAGGTAGGTGAATTCAAGCATTGAAATTATTCATCAAAGTCTCAAAATTCATAAGAATAAAAATTAAGTTCGTGAATCTTTGAGAATCTATTAGATTCTTAGTTATCTGAATAAGAGAATCCTGAAGTAAAATATAGTTATAGATATACAGTACTTAATTAAAAAAAGAAAATTCTTTAGTGATGATTGTTACAACTTGATATTACAAGAAAATCTATTTTATATTCCTATGCGAAAAGCTCAAAATTTCTGTTACGGATACACTATATTTCACTACAAATTTTGCATAAGCTGCAATAAAAAGGGTGTGAATATAAAAAAAAACATATTACAAATTTAATTTAAATCAAGTATGTACACGTCACGCCATTTGCCACATTACAGAGTTTGTTGAAGCTTCACTGGGAATTTTACTTTATATATCTTTCACTCAAGTGCACGAGATTGGCAGAAGATTAAACATAATGAAATGTTTAGACCCCTTGCAGATAGTGGAGAAAATCTGCCAGCCTACTAAGAGATGGACTTTAATAAAGCTCAGTTAAATCCCATGGATACACATTCACCTTAACCAAACTTTTTCTTCTCTACATATAAATGACATTTCGTGCCAAATTAAAGTCTCCAGATAAGTAAATATCAATTTAATATCATCTGAGTCAATAGTAAGAGTTAAAATCATCCACAAATAGAAAAAGATATACAAGTAAGTAATTGATATAACGCAAATTTAATCACTCATTAGGGTTTAAAAGATAGACTTTGGACTTTGGATGTAAGTTTGGTAATTCAAGTACCTTGTACTGTATCGACTCTCCTTATTCTGTTTGATAAGATCCTCGCACAGGCCAGTGGTCCATGAGGACGGATAGAATAAGGCTTGAAAGAAGTTCGTCCTACTCTTAAAAATGTAATTTAACTTCCATTCACGTACTTTAGATTTTAACACTTATTGGTATGTGTATTTCAAATGTTCTAGTTAAATTTTATTTGAAAATCTTTGCTTTTCAGTGGATAGCTTTATTACAATTTTGTTGATTTTGTAAAGCATTTTTGAATTTAAACCCGATATTTGATTACATTATTTGTTTTGTACGATTTAATCAGATTAGGGTATGCAGTTTTATCACATTCACTGAATTATAGCAAAGTTAAAGAGTCATGGAATCAAATGAAAAGTGTTTATGTTATAGAGCAAAACCAAGGCATGTATGATAAATATAAAAAGGTGAAAAATGGTGTTACATACATTACAGAGGTCACAGTTTTGAAATATGTGCATAAGTCACACGATATGTTGAAACAAACAACGTGGCGTGACATAGATTGTGATTGTGCTCTGTTTGACCTCACTCAATTTTCTAAACTTTACGCACTTATAAAAATATTCACTATATAGTGTACAATCTAAATTATTACCAACGAAAAAACTTCCCACTTTTAGGGTTAAGGAATGTCTGTTACTGATACCTTTGACACCCGACATGTTCCGTACTGTGTTTATAACAATCTTGAATTCAGTTCTCTGTTTAAAGTTTTTAATGACGATGGAAGGTCTGATGGATAATAGGGTTTCGGAAATAGTTATATGTTCCTGTCTAATTTTTAGAGATTGTGACATTAACATCTTTCCTTCTGGGTTTGATCAAAAGAGCAGAGGCTTCGTAATAACATGCAGTCTCGTAGTTCAATAATATATGTTTCAACTGAGATTTTTACCCATTGAATGTTAATGGAGTTTGATTTACATTAATTTGATCTATTTTTTAGTTTAAAAAGAGCACTGTGGTAAATAAGGATGTAAATAATAAGGATAAGGTTTCTATTTGGAATCTTCCTGGCCAGGTTACATCAGGCGTAACTCCCTAATCCGAAAAAATGTTTGTACCTCCCAGATGAACTAACAATAATTATGTAACAGAGTGGAAAATAAGGTTATTTTTATATTTAAATGTTTTTTATTTTTTTTTAATTGGGCAAGTTCCTTATACATGTTCACATTATTGGTTTTGAGAACATCCTTTATGTCTTATAGATGAAAACATTCTTTTCTGCGTATTCATAATTTGATCATTGTAATACTACATGGATCAAACTGTCTCTTCTACACCTAAAGTACAGTTTAAGCAAGGGTAAAATATTACAAACAACTTACGATTTTCTCTGACATGGCCCAGTCTCAATCGAGAAATTACGATGATATCCTTCCATGACAGTTTACTTATTTTAAATCAAGGAACACAACTTACCTTTTTTACAATATGTCTGTACCAGTGAGCTGTCGGAGTTGATTCAAAGATTACCTGATAGTATTCAATTCCCTTTCTTTTTTTTGCTTCTTTAAGGTGCTGCAAAGGGGCATTAATTTCTGGAACTTTCACACCTGCCATTTTTGAAACTCTGGCTGATATCTAGTCTTTCATTAAATTTCAGAGAAATATATCCTGAGATCCATACAAAACTATATTTTTATCCAATACTGTCAACTCATAAACTACGATATTTGGTCATAATTGTATTTCACCTTTGGTATAGCTGGATATTGATGCAACGGCAGTTTGAGAGCCCGTACACATAAATACGTTATAATTCTGATTATTATTGAGAAATTGCACTTCTTTATATATAGCTATTAATTCGGCACTATAACTAGACATTTATTTGCTAAGAGAATATAAGGCAGTGGTATTGGTCTGAGGATTCAAAAAGGCAGCTCTACATCCATCGTCTGTTTTGGACACATCAGTGTAAATATAACATAACCTATATAACAACGCGAAATTTTTTCTAACCACACTTGTTTCTACATTTATTTATTCGTATTCTGTTTTGTTACTTCTAAATGTTTTAATCTAGTATGTTCTATACTCTTTTCTTCAAAATCTCAGTCATTTTTAAATTCTCCCTTTTTCCATGTACTTATGCGCCATTACAGTTACACTATTACACGAGTTTACAAATAATGGTAATATTTTATTTTACTAATAAACACTAGTTTGATTTAACATATTTAGGTAACACATATTTCTAAATGCTGGATGATTATTTTCTAAGAGTATCTTATATACTAACTTATCTGTAAGAATACCTCTTCTGATTCCTAAAATCATTTAATAATCCTACATTAAATATGCCAATGTGTATTATAATAAATTTCACAAGTTTCGCACAGTAATTTAAATACACTGTCTCTAATATACTAGGAGAATTTAACAGATTAGAAAAGCATATGTAAAAAAGTGAGCTTGTTTCAAAACGCACTACCAATCTAGAAGGACTGTTGACAACAAATTTCTGATTTAAGAATAGCAGATTGAAAATCCTTTTAATAAAATCACTTTTTAGGGTGTAAAAATGGAATATACTTATGTACACATAGGACACTTAAATTAACACAACAATTTGTGCTGATAAACTCATTGCACTAGGCAATAGAACGTGTTTACTTATGAAGCTTAATTACGCATTTGTATCCGAAGTTAATGACGTTTGTATCTGACACGGGTTGACAGTCAATGATTGCTTCAATGCATATTTAGTTATTAGTAGTGGTATTTTGTTTGCTACACTCATGACTTTAATGGCTTCTCATAATAAACAACGATGGTTTTTGCCCTAATCATACTTTCAAATCATCCATCATCCATAACAGAATTTAAACAAATACATATATACATTATTTTTTACATAGTAATTGGTAACTCTTTTTTTAATTGGCTATCTCTATATTCTTTCTGGTCTGAACATCCATGTCTTCAAGACAGGTTCTTTAGCCACAGGTCTTCCCGGCATGGCTCAAGCGTTGTTAAATCACCACGGGTCTCTCTAGAATACCATCTCTCATAATAATGATCCTATATTCCACTTCCAGCTGACGGTTATAGAGTAATTAACCCTACTTATCCCCCGTATCAGTTTCTTTCAGTCGATCAATCTCCTCCCACACATCATACAGCTCTAATCACACCCTCTAAATAGATGTTTCTGGCCTAACGATCACAAAGTAATTTCGATATCAGATGGTTTTTAACCATAGCGATTTTTAAGACCTTAAGATTTGGATCTTTCCACCCTCTCACGGCGGACCCTGACCCCCTCTATCTTAGCTACTTTCTTAAAACGAGTTATTTATGTTTCAGTTTTTTGTCGTCCCTCACTCCAAATATTGCTATTTTGTTTTTATGTTGTAAGGAACTGTTTCCTTTCCAGTTCCGCTGTTACCCTAGTTTCAGTATCAGTTCCTACCATTCTCTACCACATAGATCTTCCGTTGTTAGGTCTAATCCTTTGAAACTATCTTTTTTAGTCCAACCAATGTCTGGTCTCAAAGATCTGGAGTTTTTGGAGTACCATTTCAATCCTTTTGCATTTCTAGGTGTATCCAAGGCCGTTATTAACTTGGGTAGCTAGAGTATTTGCAACTTTATCTCTCAACACATTTTCTTGTTCAGGTAAATAAATAATTAACCTTAGAAAGCATTTATTGCGCCTTACAGTCAAAGTAAGTACAATGAAAAATTACAAAGGCTGCTACTATAATAAATTACTATATTAGTTTTCATCTATACTAATTGTATTCCAGTTCCAGGGGTATGGTACGAAAGCGGACCCGGTTTTTATATCTATAACTATAATTTTAAATTAAAACTATAACTTTAGATATAACTAACTGATACTGATTTTGAACAACTTTTAACTTGTATCAACTATAAACACTTTCACGTGATAAACTATATAAAAGTTTTCTTTTTTAGATAATAACAGACAGTCGAAGCTCGGAAGTCCGTAAAACAAAGTTTAAAAAGTGGCATATCAGCCGGCCTGCTTGCAGATCATCTCTGTAAGTATTTGTGCAGAATAGAAGTACGGTTTTCTAGAGATGATTCAACTTCTCGAAAACTGTTAATCATCGCTTTACAGGAGAAAACATAAATATTACGCATATTTCGTATTTCCTGTTATAAATGTTTTTTATTTTGTTATCGTTTCATTATTATTTCTGAGATTTTTTCCGATTTCCAGTTCTAATAGTTTGTTTTATCGTTAGAGCTCATTTATTATTTATTAGATTAATACTATGTGCTTTGTATTAGTTATTTTAATTTAAAATGTGATTTTTGTTGTGGATTATTTTGATATGATTTATAAACGCGTATTCGATAAATGAATATGAATTATCAATGATTGTACTAATCGATATAAGAAACCGGGTCCGCTTACCGTACTCTACCTGCAAGAGGTTAAGAAAACTGCAAACGAAACGCGCTTAATAATTAACTTACTAACAGCGACCTTTCAAATTTGGCTAACAACAGTACCAGCCGTGAAGCCGCTAAGAAGACTTGAGTTGGATATTGTACGGTTCCCAAGTCTTCATCTCTCCCAACCACATTACCTGGCAATAGATTGAAACGTTACATCTTGATTGAACCAGAGTCTGTTATAATGTTATTATAGTGGTACACAGATCTGCTGTACTTGATTGGTTGCAAATCCATCCATCAAGCAATTTAATTTAATTTACCACGTATTCAATAATAATCATTTTAAATTTATTATAAACCTTAATTTGATGGAATCACTTTGCTGTTCTTCATTTTAACCATTGCAACGACTGTGGTACTCGTAAAAGCTTCAAAAGTCCCAGAATTGTTGTTTACAATCTGCTGATGACATAAAATTCGAGGACCATATCGTGCGGTAATTCACAGAGGCTAAATTTTTGAAACGTAAAGTTCGCGTACACATTGCAAACTACTCATTATACTTATGCCTTACCAGAGAACTGCAGTTTTTAAAAGCTGTCATTGTTACCTGTGCTAGATCTATCTTCTTCTTCTCTTCATTATATCATCATTTTCTCAATGACATCATCGTTCTTGATTTTCTGCATTTTAACAGATTGCAAAGAGAAATGCGTGTAACTGTGTAAGGCATTTTTTTCTCAGAATTAAGATATTTTGTATTGTAAATATCATTTAAAGAAAATTTATAGTTATTTTCGATTGATTGTCTACTTAGTTTTTACTTTTATTAATTCAATTTTTCATTATTTCATAATTTTGATATTTTATTGCAAGAGATGTTTTTACTATCCCATTTACATTGACACAAACTTGAGACACTAAAAATATTCTAATGCTATGAAAAAGGTTTTTAATATACTTTCTCAACATATACTGATACCTCTACAAATCATACTACTACAGCATTACCTTTATTGACAAGAACAAGGAATGTGGTATCAACGTCAATTTAATCTCATATCAATTTTCATGTTAGCAATGAAATATACAATTATTTAGGAACCTTTCTTAAACTGAGTTGATGGAAAATTGCCTGGCACGAAAAGCGTAAAACCGGAATCTGGTCTCACGGTACAAAAAGAACCATCGTAAGCCTAAAATAGGGAGTTGATTGAGGCTACCTTCTAATTTAATAATGGATATTCAAGTAATTCCAATTTTTTTAACCAATTGGGGTTGAAAATAGGAAAATTGTGGATGTTGTTATACAAAAGGTCAGTCAAGAAAGCATATAAAAAAGTAAAAAAGCAGATAGAGAAATGGAAACAAGGTCAGGTAAAGCAGATTCCTTTTAAAAGGTGCTTAAATTAAGAGGTGCAAGATTCAGATCACCCCTCGGGTACAAATGTTGAACATTAATTGATGAATAGATAAGTTTAATAAAACTTATTTTGGGGTTTTTCCCAAATTTTTAAAAGTTGGAATTTTGATTATGTACATCCTGGAATGTATAATGCTTTCAAATTTTAGATTTAGATAACAGCAACTGGATCCAATTTCTACGCAAAGGATTCGTTTTTAGACATTAAAGATTTTTGTTGAATTTTAAAATCCTTAGGGTGGCTATGCCATTTTTTAGCTCCAAATGCAATAACTATGAGGTATATCACATAATAATATTATATAAATAATTAATTACTTTATTTAATTTTGACATTATGACCTGTCTCTGATGAGAGCAACGTTATAGAGATGCACGGAGAGATATTTTCATGAACGCCGCAGGAAAATATAAATATTTAAACTCCCCCGGACAAGAGAAGTCTCAATGATTTCATAAATAATTTAATTTGTTATTTCTCTCCCTTTTAAGCCTCTGCTTTTATTGGCTATACTAGCTACTTATAGTTCACGTGGCTGCTATTCCAGTCATATCTTGTTGGTACCCCCCCCCCCAGATTTGAACCAGTGATTTCTCAGTTTGAGAGCTTTGGCTAACTTCTCCAGTCTACGGATCAGGATCAGGACAATTACATTTTTTATTCATACCTTACAATATCAACAAATAGCTTTGTATAAACGAAAAAAGGATTTCAGACGCTGCACAAATTGGAGGAGGAACTGGAACCAAACATAATATTCGTATTGAATAAATCCTTACCACCATAGCTACGTTATGTGTAGAAAACTCGGTTGCTCAATCAATCTTAGAGATCTGTCCAAAAAATTTTAGTGCACTCAATTGTGCATCTGATGAAACAATGTAAACATCTATTAATTAGAAAAACACTGGTTGACTACCGGGTAAACCAGACATCTTTTACCGTCTACGCGTGCAAAGAGTTCGTTTTGAACACCACCGTTTTGAGTCACCATTTTTTTGAATCTCCTCAGATTGACTTTAACTCCAAATTTCAGGAGGTAAAGTATGAGAGAGTGTCAGATTTCAGACGCTGCACTTATTGAAAGGTGAAACTAAGCTCAATATTCACCTCAATTCATAAATTTAAATCAACTATAACGTTTTCATAACTTCAAAAACACGGAAACCGGCAGTAACTATTCTGAAATCAATCCACCGATGTTTGCAATAGACATTTCAAATCCACCACCAAAATATTATCCATACTACCGTTCATGTAAAGAAAACGTACTAAAACAGCTGAAGGAATACAGGATTAAAACTTGAAGAGACGGTAACGTTCAGAAAGGGTAGCGTGGCTGAAAGCAGTTTTTACCCGTGGAAGTTTAAATGAATGTATTATGATGGAAGGCATTCAGCTTACATGCATTCAACATCTGACGGAACGCCGCGCTTTCCCTATTTCACGACTGGAGGGGAACATCGACCGTGTTGGGAATGAAACATAGCGTTGCAGACTGATGGTGAGTCGGAGCACAATTGATTCCTACCATCGCTCTGATTGTATTCTGATTGATATAGAGCCGGGTCACGACAGGCAGGGAACATCGACAGTGTCGGCAATGAAACATAGCGTTGCAGACTGATGGTGAGTCGGAGCACAATTGATTCCTACCATCGCTCTGATTGTATTCTGATTGATATAGAGCCGGATCACGATAGGCAGGGAACATCGTCAGTGTCGGCAATGAAACATAACGTTGCAGACTGATGATGAGTCGGAGCACAATTGATTCCTACCATCGCTCTGATTGTATTCTGATTGATATAGAGTCGGGTCACGATAGGCAGGGAACATCGTCAGTGTCGGCAATGAAACATAGCGTTGCAGACTGATGATGAGTCGGAGCACAATTGATTCCTACCATCGCTCTGATTGTATTCTGATTGATATAGAGTCGGGTCACGATAGGCAGGGAACATCGACAGTGTCGGCAATGAAACATAGCGTTGCAGACTGATGATGAGTCGGAGCACAATTGATTCCTACCATCGCTCTGATTGTATTCTGATTGATATAGAGTCGGGTCACGATAGGCAGGGAACATCGACAGTGTCGGCAATGAAACATAGCGTTGCAGACTGATGGTGAGTCGGAGCACAATTGATTCCTACCATCGCTCTGATTGTATTCTGATTGATATAGAGTCGGGTCACGATAGGCAGGGAACATCGACAGTGTCGGCAATGAAACATAGCGTTGCAGACTGATGGTGAGTCGGAGCACAATTGATTCCTACCATCGCTCTGATTGTATTCTGATTGATATAGAGTCGGGTCACGATAGGCAGGGAACATCGACAGTGTCGGCAATGAAACATAGCGTTGCAGACTGATGGTGAGTCGGAGCACAATTGATTCCTACCATCGCTCTGATTGTATTCTGATTGATATAGAGTCGGGTCACGACAGGCAGGGAACATCGACAGTGTCGGGAATGAAACATAGCGTTGCAGACTGATGGTGAGTCGGAGCACAATTGATTCCTACCATCGCTCTGATTGTATTCTGATTGATATAGAGCCGGGTCACGACAGCTAAGTAGAACTGCCCATCCCCGTTGCACGCGACTTACAGCTTGCTGAGTACATTATACTTATACCTTATACTTCCTTTAATAAGGCGTTTCTTAAGGCCACTTGGACAAAATTTGGATTTATATTTTATGCATACTCGATGAGGATACTGCATGATATTTCTTATTTAATGTACATTTATAAGTTTATCGTGTTTTAAGGCTAGTCAAATTTTTAGGAAACAGAATTTTCCGGATATTTGCCATCGTTCTGTGATATCAAAAATCAGTAAAACTACTTTTTAAGACTTGCAATCTGATCTCTTCTTCAAGTAAATAAATAACCTAACACATAATTACAAACTAGGTTAAAATAACCAAATCATACCAGAGTGTTGTGACACGCGTAAGTCAGGAACACAACAATAATTATTAAAACTGAACTACAGAATAAAGGTTACAATAGGTCCGCATTCTATTTTCATAGTTATCTTTGCGTTTCGGCTTAACATTAAAATATATACCCTCAATCTACAGGTCATTTGCACCACCTTAAAGTAGTGTTCTGATAAACATTTACTACCGTACGTTGAAGTTTGCGCAAAAGTAAAAATGTTCATGTTTGTAACATGGAAAGTTTACAAAGTGATGTGTTATATTAGTGTATTTCAGTAAATAAATAACTTAAATGAGACACTACTGTAACTTTTGAAAATTTGTTGAATCAAACTAAACTAAGATAAGTTTTAAGTATAGATTATTTAAACATATTGAATATAACTAACTAACACGTAAATATGTTGTATAAATAAATAAATTGTATCACGGTGGCTTCTGTCAAGCATCAAATAGGTTGAAAATGTTTAATAAGTGTTTAAGCTTTCATCTCATCAAAATACGATCATTAGGTTGTTAAACTTAAAATCAAATTACGACAATTCAACTGTCGTTACGTATCCTATATAACATGGGCCTGTATAAAGTAAGGAACTAAGGGTGCTCAAGGCCCTCCCCTTCCCGATAGTTTATTCGTTTTAAGCTGCTAGAACACATTAATTTATGAGTTCTTAAAGCTTGATAATATCCCGGGAGTAAATTCCCGGGAACTTATTTTATGTAGGTATTCTATACAACCTAAACCACCCACTGTGTCAGATCTCCCCCAAAATAATATTCTATAGATGTCACTGCTATCTGCCAAAGTAAAATAATGTTAAATAATTCATATAACAATCTCAATAACATGTACTTTTAATATCCTATAACCGTTAGTGATAAAATAAAACGACGCGATTCTGTAAAACGTTTACCGATACTAACACAATAACGGAATCTTTGTAACCATACTGACGATTTTTGTGTACTTTACGAGGGTATTTTGGAATAGAATTTTATCTCTCAAGAAAAACAAAACTAAAATAATGGAGTTACAATGGAAGCAGACTTAGTTCCAAGTAACAGCTAAGGAATGTGGCTCATGTCATAATTATAGGCTTCTCCTTATAGCTCTGTATATAGATACTTGAAACGTTACAGCAAAAATAAACTTTTATTTTAATTCACTGAATATTTAAGCCAACAAAATGGAATACAATTAGTTAATAAATCCAATATTTTTAAACTAGAAAGTTTGTAATCTAAAAATTAATCTAGAAACTGCATTCCTACTCCTGTATTGACTATTTTAAAACGATTTTGACGCAACCTTTCATAAAGGTTGGCCAATGAATGTTAAGTTAATGGCAAAAATAAGAGCAAATGCAATTATATAATTAGATTGGAGTTAAATTATTGTAGTCACTCTGTCCTTATTAAGTAATTCCAAGAACCAGTATTAAGCAGTCACTCTGTCCGTAACTACTTTAGGAATTATTAGGTTTCCTTTGTGAAAGGAGGGATGGAATATATTAGTCTACTTAGAGCCTATTTGCACCGTACGAACACTCAACTTGGACTCTCTGATATCGATATAGAAATCGAGTGGTTGCGATGGCCGAGCGGTCTAAGACGTAGGACTTTGGATCTGAGCCAGAGATAGGGGCTGTCTGTGTTATAAGTACTCTCGACCTTGTACTGTATCGACTCTCCCCTTATCCTCTTTAAGATCCTCGCATAGAGAAGTGGCCCATGAGGACGGGCAGAATAATGCTTAAAAAGGGATCGCCCTATCCCTAAAAACATTTTTTGAAAGAAACCAATCGTGAGCTGCGCTAGTTTTGGCAGAGGTGGTAAGGTATCAAAACAATATAAAACAGGTAATTTCCCAATATTTTACTGTTTCCGGCTAGAGACACTCAAAGTAGACAATGTGGCACATAAATAATAGTTGTATCACGATCTGACACATAGATAATGGGAGCGATATTCACTAATTTAAAATTCTTCCCATGCATGATTGACGCTAACATCGCATTTCATTACGTGTTTAATAGTTGGTTCTAAGTGTGACAACCTAGGAAAAATGAGATATGAAAAAAATACCGTTTTACACTTTTAACCCTAAATCGGTAAAGATTGACCCTTCCTGTAATCTGAAGCTCCTACAAAGTTAGTGCGGCAACTATAGATACAATGCAAATGGTCTCCGGGTTCCTGCACTATATGAACCATCGAGAAAATAATTGGTTTGGTGAATAAAAGACAATTATTATTCAGTACCAACTGCATAAACCTAGTTAATCTCAGATTATTAGTACCGAAAAAAAATGATTTGTATGTAGGCATAGTTATACATCCAAACAATCATATACTACACTTAGCCAGTAATACTGGTTTTTGTATTAGTGATTAAATGTTAGTTAGTTCAATGTATTCCTAATTTCTCTTTTGTACTTCATTTACAAATAAAGAAACTGGTAATTCGTCAGTTTTGTAAGCATCCCGAAGCGTGATCCCTTTAATCACGTTCGGATGGTGTATGATCATGGATGGCATGTTAACAAATAATCTAAAGTTAAAAAGACAAAGTCAAAGCATACTTTATTTTACCAGATGAAGTTAGAGCTAAAAAGCCACCTCTAATTTCTGAGGGCCAACGGCTTAGAGGTGACTTCCGAACCACCACCAACAGCCAGGCAGGCAGGCTGCATGCAAGGACGGGATCGCTCAGCGGCCACCATCCAAGCAGCAGGCACGCTCGTCGTTACCTGATTCGGTTATCTAGCGATAACCATTTACCCGTTACACAACCCCATTGGCTAAGCTTGTAATCTAATAAAAAAATTCTGGGTTGAAATTAATCAACTAATTTGATTGTCTTCTACATTAAAACATTGTTGTAGGTATCGGATATCCAACAGGACACATTACGTAAAAGCAACTTCAACATTGTTGCTCTCTCCTAGGAACCACCGTCGTCTGATCATTTATCTCTTCTCTCATTCACATAGGTTTATTGAACTGGCAGCAAATGATGCCAACTGTACGTGAGAAAATTGTCGTATTTGTTACCATCAAAATATTGCTTTCTATTAGAAGATCTGACATGCAGGATACCCCTAATATTATGTGAATAATAGCTACCTTTTCCTTTAGTTCATCGTGAATATCCTTAGAGTTTAGAGAAATGCTTTCGAAAAGAAACTCACTTCATTCATTGAAAGAATCTGATGTTTTTACATGCTTCACAATAAAACTGGGTTTATTTTTCTTCACAAGTTATCACTCCAAGTTCGTATAAATTACTTCAAAACTTCATTCATTATCTTTAAAATACTCTTTATTGAAGTTCATCATTGCTTGAACATTAAATATATTAATAATCATATATGAATACGCTACACCACTTGTCGCAAATAGGCTGAGTTTCTACTCATGCAAGATATTAAATCTATATATTAACATGATTGTACTGAATTTAGTTATCAATCTATTACACGCATTTCTCGTTGCCATCACGGTTTACCAATGACATCGATAAACTCACAGAGATATATAAAATTTTAAATAAACTGAGTACAGTCAAATGACCTTTTAACATTTTATATATTAAAACATTAAGCATAATGAAATTAACGGTATAAAGATTTGAAATTGTGTATGCTACCTCTGCAAAGCATGTTACGCGACACGTGCTGCAGCCCACTCATCTTTTTACATTTTTATACTGTAACTGTTTACATGGATATATGGAATATTATTGGAGAATTTTTTTATAACTTTATTTATAGTAATTAAAAATCGAACATTAGCTTCACAACCAAAACTGCAGGAACACACATCTAAATTTGAAATGCTGATTTAAGGATTATCTTAGGTTTAAAGTTTTGATACATTGTATCAATAGAACCTATAGTTTCCAATTTTAAGAATAAACTGTTTTGAAAGCTTGAAAGCTGTTTAGGAAGTTTGAACTCCAGACAGACTTTTTTACTTTTCTAGGGGTTTTTTAATTCGCGAATTGTTAAACTAAAATTGAAGGTACTTTGCATTTATTAATTAAATTTTTACTGTTTTGATCATACGTTTTTATTTAAATTCCAAAAATATTGATCTGCAATATTTTTGGAATAAATACTTTCTATTGAAAAAAACTTTTAAATGATCAAACAGCTTAATAAACATTGGGAAATAGTTGTTTAAAAAACCACAAATCCAGAAACTGATAAACTAAGGAAATTTTTATTTAAATGTATTTATTATAGGCGGTAATTTAAGAGTCAGTATAAATTTTAAATGTAATTTTACTATTATATCTTTGTTTAGTTAATTGTTAGTGTGAAAAGGAAATTAAATTGAGTTTTTTTGTATTGTATGTTTTATTTCACAAGTGCATTTCAATCTGATTTAACATACCACCGGTGAAGATCCATAATTGTAATATTGACACTTACTGTCAGAGTAACATAGACGTCTTGCGTTTAAAGTATTATCCGTTTTTTTAACAATATAATAACATGACTATTCAATGAGCAGTAATTGATTTGGTAGCGACAACCTATACAGAGCTGAAGAAAGTATAGGATGACTTATAATGTTACCTAGAAATATGTCCTTAAGATCAAACATGAAGTGATTCTGGGTTAACAGAACCAAAGATCATCTGCTCAATATATTTTATAGGGTTAGATTGTAATAGACAATACAGATGGATCGGTTAGTGAAGTCCAAAGTGCAAAGACCGGACGGGGACGAAAGTATTATTCTTTATTTTGTTAATGTTCTTTTCGGTAACAATTCATTCTAATATATATATATATATATATATATATATATATATATATATATATATATTAGCGGCTTGGAACAGTGCCAGCTAACGCGTTTAGCTAGCCTATATTGGGTTACTCAGGCATATGTAAGTCAAAATTAAGGTACGAAATAATATTTTGGGAATTTTATGTCAGCAACTTTAATAGAGTATTTGCCTTTCAAAATAAAGCGTTGTAGGCCGTCTGGGAAATCAGACCAGATGAAAGCTGTAGAGAGCGTTCCCGATCTAGTAGGGTCCTAACCTTGGCCTCCCTTCTCATTTTTCGTTGGACAATCTTTGACACACTACACAAATTCAACAAATTACACACGCCGCTTCAAATAAATTCAAATCAGCCGCTTATTTTACTCCCGCTTACTCCTTCCCTTCCTTCTTCCTCCTCCTTCGATTGTCGCGTCGGCTCATTCTATTATGGCACTGACTGTGATCTTCCATAACGTTTCTATAACAAAATTTACTGTTAAGTGCCTAATTGTTTTTGTATTGTACTATTTTTAAACTTGTATTATTTTACCGAAAGATGTAAGGTTAAACATTTTAATTCTCAGGTTAACGTGGCCGGTATTGTAACGAAGTTCTTCGGTTCACACCAGGTCGAAAAATTGCTAACCACATAAAATTCTTGAAATATTTAGGCCTCGTTGTGAAGATCTTACTTCATTTAAAAGGTGTTAAGTTCGGTTTTAAACTTTTTGACTAAAGATTGAAGATGGCTCTCCTGAGCGAGTACCAAACATTTCACGAATTTAGTTGTGTTGGAAATGTTTTGGGGTGATAAACCAGAAAAATGTTATGTTGATTTATACAATGTACACTTAAATTTAATCAATAGAAAAGTGAAATTTTTATTCCAACTACTACAACTACATTTGCAATTAGGCTTCAGGTTACAAGTAGTATAACCGTTTGGTTAATTTTAAACAAAAAAGTGTCATATCATATACATTGTCTTCATTCCAATTGTTTCAAAACATGACAGTATTTATTACAGTTTTGTTTTCTCCATATACATTTGTATAATTAAATTGCAATGCAACATGTTCTAATTGGGATAGACAGTTTTTAATGGACGGGATATTTTAAACCGATGATTTGAAAGCTGTGATGATTGTAAATCTTCCGTATCAACGAGAGAAGACTTCTTCAAACCTCAAAACACTGCTTACCTCTTCCCAGCTTGTTCCTTTCTGGTATTTGTAAGTCTTCCCATCCCCAAACTTGTTTAATGAATAGGACGTATATGCCGTAGGTTTTTAAGCAATCTGTGGGTTTGATTTACTCTTCATACTACTTGAGGAGCGCCAATACCCAATGATAAGATCAAAATTGGTCAAATTGAGCTCGTTTCCTGTCACTTTTAATAATATTCATAAGTCATTGGCGATATTTCACTATTCAAAAGCCCATTTATAAACATTGTTATTTTGAAGAGTTTGTTAGAATGGCATACAGTGTTTAATAAGATCTTAATAAACATGCTGTAACAGTTTAATAAAATAAAAATGTTACTTTGTTCCGTGTCAATTTCTGGTAATGTACCGTATGAAATACTTTGAATTGTTTTGTTTGACTTGCGAAAATTATCTTGAGAATATATTATTTTTATCAAGTGCTAAATTATCATTTAAAAACTGCACAATACTGTTCAGTCGCAGATTATTCTCTCTAATTCTTTGAAGCTTTTCTAAAAGGTGGACCTTCAAATTGTCTTCCTCGATAATATCACAAGGATTTATGAATTCGTTCTATATTGCTCACCCTTAACAATAAATTGCTGCCATATTGATGAAGTCACTTTTCCTCCAAGCACTGGTCTATTTACTCTAGCCGTTACTTTTTCATACTTAGTGTTTATATCCTTACCATTCTACTCATACCGTTCTATTCGTAGCACAGTTTATCCGTAACACGATTATTCATCCATGACTAATGCACTTGTCCATTTTAACAGATACATTCGGTTTTACAACTGACAGTATAGGCGTGATCCTATCCGATAATTCAATATGTGTAATGACATGAAGTTCTTCAATTCATAGTTATTCTTATTCGAATTTTTGCTTTGAATGAATAAAAAACTTGTCTAGGTTTAATAAAAACAGGATTCTCTTCTTCTTTTGGAAGAACCTCTTTTAACCAATTTCAATAACCACGTTTCCTTCCTCATTGCCACTCAGTAGTAACTCTATTGTAGAGTTTAGTTCATTTGTCATACTTTGATCTAGTCTTCTCATGCCAGTAGAATCGCACCCAGCTGCACTTATCCAGTCACTTTCGAAGATAATCTTCATCATATCCATTGCAAAATATATAACATATTAAATATATAACATTAAACAAGTTTGACTTCCTGATGTTCTTTTTTTAAACTTACTCCTCTAGGCGTAACATTTTCTATGGTGTATATAGACAGTTACCTGACAGAAATTACACCAACTGCTACTCCTGATCTAAACTCTATTCACACTATTCATAGAGGTTTTCCTTATACCTGAAATGAAAGCATGAGTAATTCATTCTTTTCGTTCTGTTGATGTCATAAATGGTTTTTAATTCTTCTTTAAACTGTTTTAACTCCTCTACCTTTTGGAAACACAGACAGGATAAGTATATCATCCTTTTTCAATAGTTAATAATAGAATTATTTACTTTCATTGGTTTGCTTGTTTGTGTTTAACCATCACGTGAAAAGCACTTGCTTTTAAGGTATTGGAAAGTAGTTATCTAATTGGTTTGCCTTTTTCTAAAGAATAACTTTTTCTAACAAATCTTTCTCAAATTAGTGGCTGGTTTTCTTGAAATCTTGTGTACACTTACCTTTTCTTGAAATCTTGTGTACACTCACCTCTTCTTGAAATCTTGTGTACACTCACCTCTTCTTGAAATCTTGTGTAAACTCACCTCTTTTTGAAATCTTGTGTACACTCACCTCTTCTTTAAATCTTGTGTACACTCACCTCTTCTTTAAATCTTGTGTACACTCACCTCTTCTTTGAAATCTTGTGTAAACTCACCTCTTTTTGAAATCTTGTGTACACTCACCTCTTCTTTAAATCTTGTGTACACTCACCTCTTCTTGAAATCTTTTGTACACTCACCTCTTTTTGAAATCTTGTGTAAACTCACCTCTTTTTGAAATCTTGTGTACACTCACCTCTTCTTGAAATCTTGTATACACTCACCTTTTTCAATAATTTATTCTTCCATTTCCTATTTCAGCCTGTTTCATAGTACCTCCTTGTTTTATTTGTCACTAATTCCGTGAATGATTTGACATGTGCTTGCATAGTTTTGTTCTGATATTTTGGTCATTCAAACCGTTATAAATTGTATACGGATGTAGTATCTGCTATTGGATCCGTACATTTTCTGTAATTCAACTCAAAATCAACCGTTATATTTCTAAGGTTGACTAAAGTATCTAAACAGACTCATTTACTTGTAGTCTTCTTGTAATAAACCAGTGTGTGTCCCCGATAAAAGTTTACCACCTAAACTCTCTGTGAGACTTCTAATAAATCTCTTATTACTAAATTACCAGACCACATGCCGTATAGTTGTTGATGTATTTATGGCGTTAGAGCTTGAAAAAGTCTTTCCTCTTGAGTGCATACTCTAAAGGAAATGGAATATTATCTACATAGCTATGTGGTGATGTGGTGGTGTGGTGGTGTGTTCAAAAGAGTTTCGTTCGTAAGTTTCCCTGAATAGATTTACAAAATGATGATGCATTCGGACATAAAATTCTTTTAGTAGTAATGATTATTTTCGACTTTTGATAGGTTTTCAGAATCATTGGGCTGGACATGCATTTCAATGTTGCATTACAGCGTATTAAATTCTGTCCATGTTGAATAAAGCTAGTATAATTTTACTTTTATAACTATTCGTTCACTAAACAAAACTCCGTTGTTTACTCAGTTTTAACCAGAAGATTTTCTTTTCTTTCATTAATTAGATAACACTTCTGATATTTCTATTTGTTTTCATCTTGTCAATAATAATAAATACTAAATATCAAACATACATAAAAATATAAACGTTGTACTGTAGATATATTTTATTCAAAGAGTAAACAATCAAGGAAGGTATTACCCTTAAGCTATACTACACTGAACGAACAACAATAACATCTTTCGAAGAATACAATGTATAGTTTATTTTCTGAATATTTATACTGAGTGACTGAGTTTTATATTACATAAAATGTATATATGTCCATGATCTATTATAGCCATGTATACACAAGCAATCATTCGCATACTGCAAAGCAACATTATTAAAATTACATTTTTAAATGTTATTACTATTATTAATTCAAGTCCTATGACAGTTATTTCTTATTTTGTAATACAGTTATTGTGCCGTAAATTTTCCACTGCAGTTATATTTGCGTATGAATATGTCACTTACGTTTCTACATATTATATAACAATTATTTGTATTCATGCTTGAATTACATTTATATTTTTAGAATTTTTCATTAGAGTTACGTTGTTGAATGTTGTTATTTGTATGGATTATATTTAAATTAGTACATTTTTTACAATATTACCAACTTACAAAGTAATCGCTAGTAACTAAAAATATAACCGTTTGTTGTGCTATAAAAAAGAACCATTTTAAAGTCTAGTGGAGACACATAATTTGAGGAAATTAAACACCTTTACAAAAAATATTATCAAGTAATCATACTGATATACCGCCTCTTCAATTATAATTGGGGTCAAAAATGTTTAAAATAGTTTATTTACACTCTAGGAGATAAAGTATTAAATACATAATATTGGATG
The DNA here is from genome assembly GCF_021130785.1 of Homalodisca vitripennis. Classification (NCBI taxonomy): domain Eukaryota; kingdom Metazoa; phylum Arthropoda; class Insecta; order Hemiptera; family Cicadellidae; genus Homalodisca; species Homalodisca vitripennis. Next base: position 122,921,623 of record NC_060213.1, on the reverse strand, counting down.
CAAGGCAGTTTCTCACGCATTATTAACATGACGTGCCAATTGAATATTTAAAACTACAATTTCAATTTGTAAGCCAAAAATGTATGTACTCATAAAATCCACAAATAAATATACTTTAAGTTTATTAACCCAGTAAGTTCTCACATTGTTATTATAAATTCTTTCCATAATAAAAATATGCTTTCTCAAGTTTGATGAATTGCTATTCTACTGTAGTTGTTGCCATGGATATGTTAAACTTTGGTTCCCCGATGCGTTTAACTTTTAAAACAAATTTTTGCACTCATTAACTATATGAGGTAAACATTTTAGTCCTTATTGTCACAACAATACACTCAATTTGTCATTACATCAACTGAAATTCCGTGTACAATATGGTTAGCGGAAGTGCCATTCAATAAATAAGCCTTATAGGATATGCACGATCGGAAACACAAACGCTGAGATTTCCACTCTGGCTGGAACCCAGAATCTAAATTACCATCATTGCCTAAACCAGTCTGTTGCATTCCATCGAGCCATTCCTCATTTGTGGACGTTAACTTAATTGAAATTGTGGCACAGCTTTGTCTTCCCCTTGTTTACAAATGTTTTAATAACCTTTTCGATTATCTTGTTTTGTTGACTGCAAGGAAGTGATTTATGAAAAAATTTATTGGGATTTGTAACAATTTTTTTGTACACTGACTAAATTTTTCTACAATCGAACCTGATTTTACCTTGTATTTGCAACTATCCTTTATGTCCGGGGCAAATCGGGGGTAGTTTTCGGCTCCACAGAGAACACCACTTAACACACAATTTAACCACAGAAATACCCACAACACCAATAAAACACTGATTATAGACACAACATCAATAGATTTATAGGTTATACTGAGCTCTCGGTGTGTATCACCCTGTGGTCACAATTCCCCGGCTATTACCGCACTAGCGGGCGCGGGAACCGACGTATCCGCGCACCAGTGAAGATACGACTCGAGTACGCGGGAACTACGCGATAATCACGCACGAACCGGGAGATAAACAAAGCGACGTCTCCGGACTGAGGCCGTGTTATCTACTGAGTTTCCCGCGGAGGCCGCCGGCGGCAGCACCGTCGCGCGCTGCAGCCCCAGCCATCGCCAACACGTGGCCTAAAATCGATTGCGTAGGGAAGGGAGGTACTTTAATTTAGGTCTTTATATTCAGTAACGCTGTAACCCACTCCCGCGTTTTGTCCGCCGAAACACGCAATTAAACCGGCAAATAAGGCGAGCTTCATTATTTTGATTCGGTTTTAATCCGCATCTCACCGTTCCTGTTTCGGCCGCCAGGATGCTCGATTGAGGAACGGATCGTCTGTGGCGGCCGGATTTGCTGTGTTAACCACCACAGCCGGCCTTTTATACTTGAGTACTCGCACCCGGAGTAATTAAAATTCTCGAGCAAGATCTTCCTTTTGATCCACTTTATCAACAAGTGTTTAACACGCTCCTGTATTCCCATTGATTATCTCTTGATTAAAATTTAGGTTGTCGCTATTATCAGCGAAGTTATTACAGCACATTGATAGTCTAATATTCAGATAGTTTGAAACCATGTAGACACATATTAAAGACATGCTTTGTTCCACTGTGTTCATACAATCGACTTTGGAAAAAATAGTTTGTCAAAAACAACCAGCGTTTTATAAATACAGTACGCAAAGATATAAAAACAATTTAATTTAAAATAATATTTAATCAATGTTTCTATCCAAATAAAATGTTAATTTTGGAAATATATTTTTGTACTGTTTAAGAATTGTTTAATTAAGTATTTAAAATTAAGGGTGGGCCAGAAATTTGTGTCAAGCAAAAGCCCAGAGTTAAAGCATCCTTAGGTACTCATATAACTTAAAATATGTTTTTAGATTTTTTTAGTTTTCAAGTCATTAATTTTTTGTGATTTTGCTTAACTCTTGACTGTTATAACGTTTTAGGTTATAGCCACGTAAATAGTTAAGATAATATCTTTAATTTTTTTCCTAAACTACTTGACTGGTAAATGTAAAATTATATACATTTTCCAGAATAAATATTTCCGTGGTGTTTTGAAAAATAATTAAATGGTAGAAAACGTGAAATCTTCAAGGATTTTAAAATCTTTGAAAGCAAATTACAAATAAAAATATTATTATTTTTTCTTAGTCATAATATATATATATATATGTGTGTGTGTGTGTGTGTGTGTGTGTGTGTGTGTGTGTGTGTGTGTGTGTTCGCGGTTTAACGCAGGACCATCAAGTGCCGCTTTCTTGTAAATTTATGTACATACAGAAATATGTTTCATGAAATATTCCTGTTGAATTTTTCAGTAGAACAAGGTCATACTACACACTACATCAATTAAATATTATATAACAATGCATTTGTAGTATTTTAAACCACCACTATATTTTGGAACTTAACATTTAATAGTAAAAGTTTTATTGAATTAGCAATAATATATTTTATTAATATAAATATTTTAGTAAGGGTTACTGTACTAACTCTTAAGGCTTTTATGAGTACCTTAAGAGTAAATCTTTATAATAAATTAGTTATTTGAGCCATTTTTTATTTGTATTATCTGCACAGACTTTTATTAATACTAGTGTTATATAAATATGTGTGCCAATAAATCGGTTAAAGGTAATCTATTATAGTTTTTCTCAAATGTTATATGTTATATCTAAGTAGTCCATACATTTAAATATAATTTCTAATAAGTTATAATATAAATAAAAAGTAATATTGCTATACAGTATTGTTTTATGGTTTCATCGAACATTTATTTATACATGTAACAAAATCACGAACTCTAATATTTAAAGTAATTAAATGTCTTTTATTCCTGAAAAGAATAACTTGGCACGTACCAACTTTTTCTAGGAATACATTTAGTTGCTACGTGATCTGAACATTTTGTTCGAACTGCTTTTCTACATTTGCATCAATTATAAAGAAATGAGAATACATTTTTAGCCTAATTAATACTAATTTGTTCTGATTAATATTTGATCTCATGTTTTTTCTCAAATTATATCATTGGTAATAGCTTGTAATATTTGTTTTAATATATGTAAGTTCCTCAATATAAATTTGTTATTCCTGACTCAGTGTACGAACTTCTAACATTTTTCCTCATTACTTGTTTTGCACTACGATTTTCAATAGTTCACATCTGGTATTTTCTTTTTATGACCTTTTTGTTGTTAATGAAATATTTTTTTTATTATTCTTTTATTAACTGAATACTAATATCAATTATGTTAACTAAATGCAATTATGTTAATTCTTGAATGCTTTATCACTGCTATTTGTTTTTATTTACATGTGTTATAACCTAATAAATATATGTGGTTTGATATTGAAGTGTGTTTTATAAACAGTTATGTATTAAACCGGAAACATCATAAATAACTTATCGGTGTTTCAGTCTTACTAAAGTCCGCGAACAAAGAAGTTGTGATACTTGCGGTTACAAAATAATAACTATAAAAAATTTATTTCAGATTAAACTGCAAACAACTGTCCTGTTAATTTAAAAATGTCTAGATATAAAATAGTGAGTCAAAAGTGTGCAGTTTTATCCCTGTTTTTTTAATAATCGGGTTAAATGGGAATATATTTATTTACTATGGATATTTTTCAATAAAATATTTAATTTAGGCTACTCTTTATTATGGCAGTGAAAAAGTGTTTTTTCTAAAAAATAAAATTTGAACCAAACCATTTCTATGTTTCAGAACTCATATTTCGATTTTTAAAAATGTCTCTTCTCTGTATTCAATAAACAAAAAGAACTGTCACATTGTAACTAACAGTGATATATCTCAATATACCTTCTCTGTAGACGGTCTTTAGTAAACCTGTGCCGTGATATAACTTAACACCTTATAGATATATAGCTTTACTTATAAAACAAAAACAAACAGGAAAATAAAAGCAATACAAAGGGAAGGGAGCTAAACAATGTTTGTCATTGACCATATATCCAGGAGCTTTAATCTCTAACTAATATTTTGGAGATGTTGGTACGAGATGCCGGTTGGAGGATGACTAATAACTTTTGTTTAAAAAGATTTACTTTTCCAAGTTTCCAAAGCTGAGATAGGTGGTAAAAGCAACACGTGACCGACTTTTAGAGTTCAAAACTTTGACCATACATCACTCTCTAATAATTTGTGTTCCCAGAGTATTATGAAAGGGACATTTAAGTCATCTGCGACAGTCTTCTTAACCATGGACAATACAGCTATGCCAAGAGCATTTCACTTTGAGAGTGTAAGAACGATGTATAAGTATTAAAGTAGCTACGAAAGATCGATGTGATGATACCCCAATAAATCAATTAATGCTGAATAACTATACATTCGTTTATGTTATTTTCTGGATGCTAATAATCAGATCTGTATTAAGTTATACGTTGTACCATTTTTTTCTTCACAAACTAGCGCAAAGTACTCACTAGTCTCTGTACATCACGGTATATTCTATTGCCATTTATAAGGTGCAGTGGGTAAGGCGCGGCGGCGGTTATCGCGAGATAACCGAATCAAGCAATGTCGAGCGTGGCTGCTGCTTGGATGTGTTGCCGCTGAGAGATCCTGTCCTTGCAAGCAGCCCGCCTACCCGCCCATTGGTGGTGGTTCGGAAGTCACCTTTATGCCGTCAGTCCCTACGTTAAGTTTCAGAGAGGGCTTTTTAGCCCTAACGTCGCCGGGTGACATAAGGCATTAATTTACTTGTATTGCTAAATGAAAAGGTGATTGGCTACAAGAATATGTTATTTGTTTATGAATTTCCAATTTAATTTCATAATGATTGAGTGCTACCAAAACAATGACATGCTAGTTCTGTCTTTCAGAGAATGAAAAATTCCATTTAAAACCTGTAAGAAAAATAAACAGTTGGAGCAATTAAAACTTGCTCCGACGCTGTCGCTACTGCCAGCTTCCCAGTTCAGACTCCAATTTTAATCTCTAATCTCGGCTTCAATGGAGCCTGATTGCGCCGTCTTGTATTCCTTGAGAGCGAGAGCAAACTGTTGTCAACATTTTAATTAGATTTTGGTACTGGAGATAATTGAGTTTGGCTAGCTTTGAAGTGTTCACTTTATTTAGGGTTGGAGTGTATCGAACCAATCTTCGTACAAGACGAGTCATCCAAGTAAACTTTGGTTGATTTCGTCGGAGCACTTCGTTTCTGACTGATTCGGTGATTCACTTAACATAAAAAAGATAATAAACACTGGTATATTGGAGGCCTTTTATTGTAAATTACTAACTTATTTTTGTGAGCTATTAAAATTTTTAGTTTTTAATTACTATTATAAAATTCCAAAAGTTTGCTTTTATTATTTTAAAATCCACTAGGAGTGTTTTTGGAATTGATATGTCTAATAAGTCCACACCTTTATTTTTTACTAAGAGAGTGACGATGAAATAACTAAATGGTAACCAAAAACTAGCATTATTAATAATTTTACTTTATGTATTTTTGTTAATAAATCTGATCAAAATATAATACCAAGAGGATATAAGTTCAACAAAACCACCTAACCGATAAATTCCAAAGCGTATCTGGAATTGTCAATAGTATTTACCACAAAACCAGGTAGTTACTAGGAAAGCTACGCAGAAGAAAACTTCAAAACTGCATAGAATTGTAATTGATATTAGATGAAAGGTACAATGTGTGTTAGAGTGAGCCATCCTAAGTATACAATTGTGAAGGAATTTCAACTTACGAATGTCAGAAACAAAAAAATTAAGTATTTTTTGGATTACACAGAAAGTTTTCAACCAAAAAGTCTGAATAGAAACATACAAGTTTCTTTGTTCTCAAAAACAAAAGATCGATTGCTTTAGGACACAGTCGCAGTTCAGAGATTTTATAAGCAAAAGATCGGGATCTGTAAAAGCGCATAAAGAACATAGAATACTCAGAACATAAAACATATTATACGAGAGTCTATTGCCTTAGGAATTCAACTATTTTATAAATTTGATCTCATAATAGAACAACCGGAAGTTTGGAGGACCTAAATCAATAGCAATCTAAAACAAGGGAATCAAACCCTTAGCGTGTAAAACGGCATCGAGTATGAAGGGACGTATTGTAAATATTCTGGGTATTTTAAAAAATAATCAATTTGAACTTGGAACAGTCTAGATATGATAAGGGATGAGGCCGTTATGGTATATGACCTTCAACCTTCAATCCAGAAGAACTAAAAAAAATAAGTGAAAAAAGGTCGTGATGAGACTATGACCAGAAATAACAAAATAATGTTACTATGAATATTGAATATACATAGGTATATAAAGTACGGCCTCTAAAGAAAAAATATATAAACTAAACCATCGTATTTTTATTTAATCACTAAGTTTTTTTACCTCACAACGTCTTTATATCTTTCTCACTGTTCGTCTACTTCATCTCCCTTGTTTCGAACCATCTTATGTATCCCATTAATCACAAAAATCCCTCATCTCTGTCAAACCATATTTCTCACCAAACACACATCCTCTTTAAACACATATCCTTCCCCATCTTTCAATTACCACTATTTTTCTTCATCTACGCCTTGTTTCTTGCTACCCCTACACTTCCTACCAATGCACTCCTTTCTATCTCACTCCACTAAATTATTTTTAGGCAATTCCACCAATCCTAATTAATTATGAAAAAAGAATTCGGTTTTATACATTGAAAATATAGATATTACCTCTCATTTTGAAACATTTAAACTGAAACATTGTATTGGACTAAAACATTATTTTCAATTTTGTATACGGAAACATATTTTAATGTTATACTCGAGTATATACCAGTATATATTTGGCATACTCACCAGAAATCGTTTATTATAATTTGATTATTTGTTTTCAAATTTGGAGCACTAAAATATTTAGATTGTGACCCTAAACTGTAAATTGCACTAAATTTTACATTTCATATTTCTATTCTAATATATACGTTCTAAGGTTTAAGTTGGCGTCCATTCGGTAGTATATTCGTTCCCTATTGAACTTCTACGGGAATGATCCAATGACTAGGTTTAATGGGATTTAAAACACTGCAGTTTTCATTTGTATAATGCCTCAGGAAATTTTACGAAATAACCATGAGGTTATTATCATTTTACATTGTTGCCATTTTTACATGTATGGGTAGTTACTAAACCTTACCAACATATGTTGTAAAATAGATTATCATCAGCTATCGTAAATAAATACAGGAATATTGTATTTCATCAATGTGTTGCAAATCATATGTAAATCAAGCAGACAGTATATAGCCATAGTCACGCCGTCATATTGGTGGTCAGCAATGATATGGCAACACCGCGAGTGTCATAGGACTATTTTTGTGCGGGCTACTCTAGTATTTGCTCTGTTAGAGAGCTAATATTAATAATTTCATAGTATCGCGTCAACTGGAATGTTATAATTTTCCATTTAGAAATTGTAACTTTCCGAGAATGCACATAATTCAACATATAATAAATAAATATTACTTATTGTCGTATTGTATTGATATGCCTTACAAAAAGCGCACTGCCTTTGTAATAAATTTTAATCGCGATGTAAATCTTATTAAACTGTATTATATCTTACTTCAAAAATTACCTACATTGTTCTCAATGAATGGTGTAGTTAAAACAAACACAAAGTTTATTTGCTCATTAAACTAAACGTAATAAAAATGTCTTTACAGTCGAAAAATTAGTTTAGTAAATGAAGTAACAAATATTCTTACTGCTATAAAAATATATTTTCTGTCCAATTTTGTTCCCAATATTAAACCTTCTTCTACCCTAGTATTGGCTTTCTCTAATTTGCGGTATGTATAAAGGCTTTAAACACAATAACAGAGCATCCTGACGACTGTAAAGGGACATCAAAGCCCTCAGGAGAACTGTCCGTATGTTCCTAAAGTGACAATCACGAAATTGATGGGGGAGTCAGAAATTTTGTATGACTGTTTGTTTGTAAGAGAACGTACAGTTTAAGCTTTTCTTCATTTTGTTGGCTGAGTGCTAGCAAAGCTTATTACTCGAGGGTCTGGAAACATTTTATTTCTGTCTGTCTGTCCTCAAAATATCTCAGGAACAAATTTACATACAGGCTTGATATTTTGCAAGAAGCTGCATTTATAAATAGCCAATATCGAGTTAGATCATGGTCTTTGCCACTTCATGAGACTTGGATAAGCATTAGCAAAAGTTTTACCATAACGGATTTTTTCTTTTGGCTTTAAATTTTGCATGAAACCATTTCTACACAGAGACGAAGAGTTATTTGGTTTCCACGATTCATGCATGGAATTAGGCTTAGCGTCATTCCAGCCCCTCACTCATTAGGCTGGCATAATATCTTTTCTATCTGCGGGGGAACGTAAAAGTATTTTCTGTGCGTGTTTATGTCTTTTTGCAAGAAATTTTAAGAATGAAACGAGATATATACTTGAAAGTCTCCAAGTGACCTCAGTGAACACTATTACACAACACTTAGTGTGCTGTACTCCTACCTTGTAAAAAATATATATTTTATATTTTTACATCTCTAAATACTTTATAAATAAACAGCTTAGTCGTCTTATTTCACAAATTTGCAATATTAAAATTGAGTATAGTGATTTGCATGGTATAAACGTAAAGGGAATTTATTTTTTCTAAACTGAATCGCTTTATTTCCCATTGTAGCAAATGGTCACAGCATAATGTGAGGGATGAAATTAGATGCTGTGTAAGAGAATTCTTATAGCCTGAGTACGGTTCTGAGTCTTCTGAACTATCTTTAATTTAGTACAATTCGTGGAAAAAACAACTTTTTTAAGAACAAGTTAACTTTAAAAGAGGTATTATTAAACGCTTACAACAATTGAATATTAGGTACTATTACAATATTTAGGGGTTTCCTTTTGGTTTTATTACGGTACATGTACTGTTATACCAAAATATCATTTTTAGTTAAATTAATAAACCAAATTAACCTAAAATTATTTTTGATATTAAATTTAAATTTGAATTAATCAAATCTATAGTTTATTCCTTCAGATAACATTTCACTATATTAGACGCATAAGTACAGCAAAATACATGCTTAAATTCAGATAGAGCACACATTAATTGGATGTTTATTACTAGATTAATAAGAAATCATAGCTTTGAAAAACAATGTATAGTTAATAATAGTAAAAACAGAATTGAAAGAAAATTCTAAAAGGGTATTTTAACGTAAATAAACAATTTGTTTTTTACTAGATCTTAAAAGAGATTGTATGACTATGACAAAAACGATAACACTAAAACTGGACAGAAGCCCTCGGCTTACAAAGTCCTGTCATAAAGTTTAGTTTTCGTTAAAAATTCTTTGTCAGGAGATGTCGAAATAGGAAACGCCATCTCTAAGACAGTATATGCGGTGTAACAAAAATCTCCACTCAAAATTTAGACTATCTCTATTTGCGTACTGTCTGGATGTATTTTTTGAATATTTTCATAAACTGTACAGATAAAACACTGTACATACTAGTACATAACAGTAAATTCATTGTAATTTTAGTTCCTCTAGGTCCATGGACCAAAATCCTCAAGTTTCTTTAGAGAGTGTTGGTATAACCTTCATATAACTGAGGAATCCGTACACAATCTTAAGATATATTATCTCACATAGGCGTAAGGATGAACATCGTGTGGATGAAAGTAAGAATAGGTTTAAAGTGTAATTGTAAGTCTTAAAATTATTGTTTCCGACATAAAAATAGTACAATTCACCTATTTTTACGGTTTACTACTGTCCGGAATGCGGTTATTCATCCGAAAATATATTAAAATTATCACATCAGAAATATTTGTCTCTATATCCAGTTGTAATTGCCAAGAATTCATTTTGAAACAAAATGTATATATGCAAATAATTGTATGAGCATTTATATAGCAAGAAGATTATACTGCCTGATTAAAAAATGTTTTTCGTGACTGTTACGGCAATGGCATGTATTTGTGACTGCGTCTAGAAGACATTCTGCGTTGCCGTAGCATTGCTTCCATGTACGCACCGTAATATTATCCATCTTAACAAATATATTTGTGTTATTTTGTGAACTTTCTCACACAACAAAATAGAATATTTTATCGTATACACTAATATGCTATTATCCTGCTCTCCCTTAGAAATGTATTACATTCTAAAAATATAAATGACGACTTTACTGGGAACTCTTCCTGCTGGCGCGCGGGCGTGTGTGCGTGTTGCCTCTGTCGTTTTTAGACAATAATACAAACCGGAAGAAAGCTTTTAAAGGGCCCGCTTTATCCAAATATCAATTATCCGAGATAGGCATGGTCTCATCAACTTTTATAATCACGTCCCTAATGTATTTTTAGTAAAAAATAGTTACATATTTATTCTATAAACTTTAATTTAAATTAAATTTAAAATAACGTTCTTATTGGTTTAAAATTAGTTCAATTTTACTAATGAATTAATTACAAAAATTAATTAAGTACCTATCTACAACATGACACAAATATAATGATTTTACACAATATAGCTTATACAGAAATAAAATAAATCATTTTACAGATTCTTATGAATTTCCCATCTCTCAATACTATATATCATACGAGGAACTAATCTGAATCGATGATTTTCATAACCATCATTGAATGGACGTGGCTTTAGCGAGAGAATGTCAGATCTAATATAACCATTGTGTGGTTGCCACTGTTCAAACCCACATTTAATTAATGTGTTCTGCTAACCACTGTTTGGGGTATTCACTAGCTTTGTATAATGTGCTGTATAACGGTTGTATTACATTTTCTGACAAAACGTGTGGCTGTTGGCAAATCTCTTCCAAATGGTCACGTGATTTAGTTTGCAGCAACAATGAAATTTAACTACTCTAATTGCTTACAAAGGAAGTTTTTGGAAACATGTAAATCTAAAGACGTGAAAGAGTTTTCCCAGATTATTTATTTCTTCAGTGATTAATGTATTATTAAGGAAGCAAGCAGGTCCTTCTTAATGTGCCTGTCTCCATCTGGGTGTTCCTCTATCTGTTCATCTGTGCGATAACTCTTAAGTAGAAGGCCCCTACAGACTAGAAACAATGTAAATTGATCCCTCTTGACTGAAGGGAGGACTCTATTGACTAAGGCCTAAAAGGGCCAAAATGTTAAATTAAAGTCACTAATGCGGGAAAATGGTCAGTCAGTTTGGTATACGAAGTGTGTAACTTTATATGGGTCCTTCAACATTCCAGGGTATCAGTTTACTTTTGTAAGATAATTCACACTTTGAATAATATTAATTGAATACACTAATTTCGGCCACAGGCCACAGTATTAAAGCAGATTTCCTTTGAAAAAATGGGTTTGAAGATTGTGTTTTCAGTATTTTGTATGTTTCATCTTACCCTAGTAGTTGTGAACATACATTTAAAATATACATAAAGGGAACCAACATGCTCATTAAAGAATTTCAGCTACCCTACCAATCAAAATTAATAATTAATGTTCAGTCTCCTATTTAACACGATTAAAAGTATTTGACAAGGACTTTCAAAGGGAACAAGAATACATTTTTTAGTAAACCTCGCAATTTGAAATATATAAAATTGTTAAAACAAAATTAAGAAACCTAAAAAGCTTTTCTAAAAGGAATATTCTTAAAAAATGTAAAGATTGTAGCTCAATTTGTTCTACGGTAAAAATAGAGAATTTTTCCACCTCTCTGTAGGAGAAAACTCTTTCACCCTTACGCTAAAAAATAACAACACATTTTATGAAAAAGACTGAATGTTAAAGCATTAGAAAGGCATCGAGGGCTAAGTAAGGCAAGTTATCAACCCACTCTGCTGACAATGTACTTGCGCGGGAGGGGGAGGGGATTTGGAAAACATTAGTGGTTTCAATATCGCTCCGGGGATTTAATACGCTCCAAAGCAACTCCCGACTCTGCTGGATACTTCGTACAAAACTGATTAATGAATTTATCGGTCTGAGCAGTCTGCATCTGGGAGAAATATTTGTAGCATGTTTCAAGAATCCATCAATATTCCAAGGTAACAATATCAGTTGTATTATTCTACTTTGGTGTGGCTGTAATTATATAACATTTATTTCCTTACATAGATAAATAACAGTGAGAGGATAACAGGATTCTGGACATTTGCCATCGTTATGATTAGAAAATATATAACACAATGTTTCGAGGATTGGAATCTATCCTCTTTGTCAGGTGAGGGAGGTATTAGTACATACAAAAATAAAGAACAGAAAGAAGAAAACAAGGGAAAGAAAAGGTTTCAAACATACCCAAAAGCTGCTTGGAGTTTAGTCGAAGGATTGTCACTGCAGAGAATGCAAGTCCCGAGCACAAGTCACGAGTACGAGAAACACAATCACACATCACACCGGCACGGATGAAAGTGGTATACTCTTATTGTATGTGAAAGAGTAATGCTCTGTAGTGACAAAGCCTGGACTAAACTCCAAGCAGCTGTGTATTTTTTAAGCCTTTATATTCCCTTATATTTTTATTTTTATTCTTTGTTTTTGTATGAACTAATTTTGTATTTTCATTGCCTAGTTATTGACTGCTGGATGGTTCAGTAAAATATGCTATAAATGACAGGTTAGCTCATATCAGATGTTTATATAACGTTCTGTTTGCGTTTCGGTAAAGCTGCTATTCTACTTTCAAAGCATTTGGTAACGATAAACATGCGTGACGTTCTATGACGCGTAATGAAAGTTTTTTTTCTCCGTGCAAAACATACATCCACAGTTCGCCAAAGAAGTTGTCACTTCATAAAGGCTAGCCTGACATATAACTAGTAAACTACAATACTAAAATGAACACCTATGCGAGTTTAATTTGGTTTTAAATACTTTTACCTTTTGTCACAAATCAAATTTTGAGCACTTTTTCACCAATAACTATAAGCCAAAAGTAACTCAAAATTGTGTAGAATATTTTATTTTGTTATAGACTTATGGTGTCAGATTTGAATTGTAAATTTCAATTCGGCCCCTAATTGAGGTTTTACGAAAGTTCTAAAAGGGAATATTGAATCACTGGATTAATTCCATTTTTAATTTAATAGCACCATTAGTTGTTCAGTTGTATTATATTAATGTTCGTTTTTACGTACTGAACTAAAACTGAAAGGAAAACAAAATATTATGATGCTGCCAAATATTCATTTATAGTATAATACTAGGTATTCATAAAGTAGTATTAAATATTTATTTATCTAATTGTAATTTAAAATAGTCTACGATATTCGATGCCAGCCAGCTAAGGCTTTAGTTAAACTTATTGATGGTTCATGTTCTAAAAAGGGCTTTTTCTACGACAGTGCATTTTATTAATAACCATTATTAAGGAAAAAGGTCCAGACGCAGTACGCCTCACTACGATAGTCTATTTAACTATTTTTTATTATTAAAATATCTTAAATATAATCTATTTAAATCCTTCTATAAACTTAAATTATTAAAATTTATGTTCGAATATGCATTTTGCAATTTCAATAATCATAAAGAATTTAATTTCAATATAAATACGAAACAATGTATTAGATATTATTTTGGTATGATATAAAGGCATGTATTGTAATAGTAATTAATCAACACGGTAACCATTCAAAGGTGTTCTTAAATAAATAATTCAGGACATTTACTGAATTTGTTAAGCTTGTAAAGGGAGAAACTCTAGAGAAGGGTTGGCCGAAACTCTCCAGTGATTTTTTATCAGTCAGTGACAGCTGCCTTGTCTTCTTTAATTAACTCTCAGATAGAATCTTTGAGTACTTGATCAAGAGTCTATCCGACATGCCAGACATCTCTAGAGAAAACAGATCCGGTATTTTGTTTTATCTTCTCTTACAAAGCGGACGTTCAACACTGTAATAGGGTACACAAGAAAATTAATTATCTGTTTGTGTTCCTTCAATCGCGCTGAATTAACTTGTCCAAGCAATCAAAATCTGTTTCTGATTTAGGATACAGCACGTGTTTACATAGCATCATCATTAAAATGATACATATTAGAAGTTAATCAATAATCAGGCGTATTACAAAACCAGACATTCACACATGCACACACTAAAGTACTAGTCTCTTATTTAAAACGACATTGATTTCTATATTATTCCAACATTGGTTAAGCGAAATAACCAAGCACATAAAAGGCTGCGATAGGTCGATCTAAAGTGACTACTACTCCGAAAATAGTGGTGGAGAGGGGGTATTACTTAAAATAACTTGGAGTTTATCGGGCATGCTTATGAAAAGTACAATCAATTACTGAGTTATTATAGACTAAACTTTCTGAATATTTGTACCCCATCGCCGGTATAAACTGTATTTAGACGTATATGTATACAAATGAATGTTTGTCTGTATGTAATTTATAGACTCAGAAACTACTTGACCAATTATTATGAAAATTTGTATTTATATCTATGTTTCCTCATAGAAGGTTTACACGCTATGCCCATTGATGTAACTCGCCACCAGGCGACGCTGGAAAATATAAAAGTTATCAAAGCGCCTGCACATTATAAACTGCAGTGACGAGACAGATACGTATATTAAATAGCCAAACACTGTTTGAAGGCGCTAAGTTATTATGCATATTTGTCTTTAAAATAAATGTCCGGTTGAACCTAAAACTTGAGTGTTACACAACTTTCTAATAAAGTACATGTACGTGTGCAATGGCTATAAACATACCTTTTTGACAGATTTCCTTAATCGTGGCAACATGGTGAACTCTACAACGGTGTTGGAATTAATTATTCACTTAGACAAGACGTGCTCATACACAGGCAAAGCTTATGAAAAGCGTGCGAAAGTACGAGAAACAGCTAGTTCATTATAGGTTTGCTACCAAAATAGCGTTAATTTATTTCTAACTGAATTACACTCTAAATCTTGACTCTTTACGAGGAATCATTATAATCTATCCCTCATTGAAAATGAGACCGCACCTCCATAAAGGGATCTCGTATCAGAGATTGGGATAAGTAAGAAATCGAATAAAACCCATCTCCCGCACAGGACTTTGTCTTTTCTTCTTCAATGCAGCGTTGATAAAACACCTTCCAAATTTTTGTCCATTGACTCAAGTACATACAATACATGATTCTTTGTTGCTGAATATTATCGACCATTGGTAATAATGCATTGCTTTTAACGGGGTCACGGATTTTTTATAGTAATTTTGACAAAATTGCACTTTTCTCAGGGCTCATATATAATACAGACTTGATTTTTGTAAATTTTGAATGTAAGTTATGTATATTTAATATATATATTTTAACACAAATGTTCTAAAAAGTTACTTTCATAAATACACGTTTTTAATAGTAAAAAAACATGTTTGTATCAAATATTATTTAATGTACTTTATATTGTTATTTCCTACTGTTAAAGTATAGTGAAAATTATTATCTGTTAAATAACTGTATAGTCCTATGTTGATTAGTTCCTAAGAAAAGTGTAAAAAAAATAATGAACAAAAATAAAAATGTTCAGTTTTTGGGAAAAAACGCGTTTAAATTAACAATAGTCAGCAGTTCGTCCATATCACTCTTGAATATCTATATAAAAATATTTATAAAAATTAAGTAATTTTTTTCTTAAAAAAACCTAAAACTATTCCATTTAGATAACACTATTATAGATAGATCTGTACTATTACATTACTTCAGAAAGAAAATGTTTTTTATTACAAATTTTATCCGTGCAAGCTCTCTTGTTTTCCAGCATTTATAAACATTTGTAAATTTAAAATAGATAAATTTAATGAAAAATAAAGAAATACTAATGATTGCTATGAACATTTAAAAGAATTTTCCAGTAATAATTGAATTCTATTTAATTTAAACATAGTGAAAATAATCTAGTACGCACCCATTAAGGTATTTCATTTCACAATTAAATATTTCAACTCCAACAGTTTAAAAGTATACAATCGTTAAAAATGAACAAAACCAGTATATATCTGTTATATTTATAAATATTACTTTATGTAAGCGGCGTAACTCTTATTTTACACTAAATCGGTTACTCAATCTTTAACATTTATTACACGGTTTGATTTTCCTCACAAGAGTACATTTACTGAGGCCTAAAGCTTAAAGTGAATAAAGACAAATTAGACTACGGTAAGTACAGAAACAACAACATGGCAGTAAATGAAACTTGGCAAGTGGAGGTTCAACAATATGTTTCACTCTCTCAACTTTCTCTGTTGAGAAACTTACACACAAGACAAGGGGTGTCGTATACTAACACAAGTTTCTCTTGCATTGTGTCGTATATTAGACATTCTATTACGCACAATTTTCTCCAACACAACTGAGTCACGCCTCTTCTTTGTTTAAAGTTTGTTATTGGTGATAGAAGGTTTGAACTGACAACAAAACTTCGGATATTTGTCACCGTTATATGTGACAAAAGGTATAACACAACGTTTCGAGGAATAGAATCTAAGGTCTTCGTCAGGTGGGGGGTATGAATCACGCTATGGACAGCCAATTTTGATACAAAAAAGTTTAAAAACAAACGAAACTTGAATTAATTGCCATAATTATGGGGAAGACATGCTCAAATATTATATAAAGTGAATTTGTACCCAACTCAACAATGTATTATCTGAACGTAAAGTTATGAAAATTTAACTAACCTGCACAGTAAATTGAGTAAAAAGCGTGAAATTGTTATAAGTAAAGTTACTAGAGTCTATAGAATGTTTTCCGCCAATCAATATTTCTGTTATGCATAAAGGTCTAAAAAACATACGCTTCTTGTGAATTGTGGATTGTATATATGATATATCTATGTTAAGAAACCTGTGCATTAAAACATATTACAACATTAAGACAGCTGTACAATAATAGGAATTTCAAGATAACATTACTGTAAATCCTAATTACACGATGACATAACAATTTTATGATAATTTTGTATTATAACTATGGTGAATATGTAAACATGTACATATGTTTATGTACATGATGTATATAAACATGAATATGTTTATGTACATCATAAATCTATAATGTAAAGATAAGCATACATACATGGTACATAACAACTATTACATAAAAGGTCATGCAACTATTTATTTTGATTTTGGTATTCATGTATAAATTACAAATATGCATGTTAAAGAAAATCTTTTACTACCCAGAGATAACCTAGAGAATGTCAGTGAAATCTTTCACTGCTACACAATACTCGAAGTCAAAATAAGCAATAAACAAGATATCGTGGTTGTGTATTTATATCTAACATTTCCTAAATTTATGTTCGATTTTCCAAATGAATCACTAAAATATCTAGCATTTAAAGTATAATATTGGGTAACCGATTTCTTAGTTTAATTAATAGATATTGTTTGGCAACCGATTCCTTTGGGAACTTGTTCTTTTGCAAAATGGTTACTCAGTGACTGTTACAGTCTTTGGTTTACAGGTGTTGGAACGAGTTAGTAAAGTGAAGTATAATGTTTTGTGAAAGTTATCGCATAAAGAACATTTCCCAGTCATACGTTTATGGAAATAACATTATTTGTAGTTTTGTAAAACAAGGTACGCCACACGCGTTGATTGACAGGCTTCACTGAGGTTGAAAGAAAAATGTCAAATCTATAGCTAATTTCATTCACAAGATGTACCAGAGACAATCAAACAGAATGGAAACTAAGACATTCTCGATAGCCAAACGAGAAATAATGTCAACCCACTGTGTCTGCCTTCAATGACCCTCAGCCAAATTTTATGATGGACATGCACTATCATCAAATTCAATGTTGCCCATATAAAATAAAGTCCATAGTTCGTAAGACAGATAGAAATGAAATATTCCATTCACTAGAGTATTAGGTTTTGCTGTCACTCAGCGAATAAAAAGACTAGATATATACGATTTAGAATAAATTCGTATGATAACTGAAAAGTAATTGCACCAGTGTATTAATGGTAATAATTTCAATATTTGAACACAAAAGTCTTCCAGTAACACAGATCACAGCGCCAGCCTTCGGTCAGACCTATAATTACCATTTACTGGATATAAGCCAACTAGCGAGTTCTGTTGACTCGTCCTAGTATTAAGAGCAGTGTGGGGGCTATTTTTTAATGATCTTTTAGTTTGTTATTGCAAATCCGTAAAAATTCTTGAACATTCTATTGCAATAGAATATCAAGCTTTTTAAATTAAAAAAGTCTATTGATTTACATTCCTCACGAATTCAGGGTGATATAGGATTATCGATTCTATCCTGTTATAGATTTGTTTTTGAAATAAATCGATATGAGAGAGTATCGAAGGATTAGGCAGAATACAATGAATAAGTCTCACAGTTGGACAAAAACAGACGAAATGACCTTCATGGGAAGAACTCTTTAAGTCCATAATTCCTTGGCTTCTTCCTTGGACCAATATATACTTCAAGTATCTAGGACATTTCTATCGAGGGTTTTTGCACGGATTGCAGGACAGTGAAATGGACACAGTGACTGCATTTTGACTCCAAGACCCCATAACTGATCGAGTTCTTTGTTGGGCCAACAGAAATCTTTGTTCCAAGTTTCAACACTGGAGGACCTTTCTAGAGCCCGCACGAATGGGTGAACGGACGGAAAAAGACATAATTTCAACAAGGTAATCCAAACCAATTATGGAATACGCAATAACTCTCCAGATAAGAAGTGAAAGGATCTTCTTCGAATATCTTAACTTTGGTAAATATGGTATCGGTCGAAATAAAACCCATTATGCCTGTAGTGATTTGTAAAATTTTTCCACAACAGAGAGCACACCGTTATCATCATGCTCTCAAAGACATGCGCAGAGAGCCCTGCGCGTAGTCGGTGAAATATACATCAGCGGACAACTCATGCAGGATGCAAATCTTCTCCAATTTAGATGCATCTCTAAAGGAACAACACTAAAACACCACGATAGCACTTACGATCTAGTCAGTGGTGTATTAAGCCCCTAATATGCGGAAGGATACTGCAAGGAATGGAACAAACTTCATCATAGAACTGTGATTGTTAGATTACATGTAACAAGGGCTCCTCTCCCGATTAAATGACGTAATTGATATTATATTGCATTAAATAAAGATTGAATCACAAAAACTGCTTGCTCCACCGGGAATCGAACCTCGATCACTCATTTACCTGACGAACATGTATTATCGGCAACAGCCATATGTAATTTTGATAAAGATTGAATAAAAAAAAACCTTTTCTCCATCGTGACTCGAAATCTTATGTCTTACTTTTTGGGAGACCATGCTAGTACTAAAATAGAGAATTCTTACTTTTTACGATTTTTCAATTTTGTTTTTTACCGTTTCTGACACATATGTTCTAAATAACCAAACTAAAATACGATCATAATATTTATCAAACGTCTTTTAACATTCTTTGAATTTGTATACATTTTCTTAAACCTAATAGTAGTGGTAGCATGCTTCCCCGGCAAGTAACAGATCTTGGTTCGAGTTCTTGTGTTGCAAGTGATTTTGTGATTAAAGTTTTCTTCAAAATAACTTATAGGCTACTTTTTCCTTTTAAACAAATTTAATAAATTTAGTATTTATTGAAAATATTTGTTACTTTTTTATTATTTATTTGTTCCAACCATGAAACCTTTTTCTAATCACGGATCTTTATTGGCTATGACAAGTTATAGATCTTGGTTCGAGTTCCTGTGTTGCAAGTGATTTTGTGATTAAAGTTTTCTTCAAAATAACTTATAGGTTACTTTTTCCTTTTAAACAAATTTAATGAATTTAGTATTTATTGAAAATATTTGTTACTTTTTTTATTATTTATTTGTTCCAATCATGAAACCTTTTTCTAATCACGGATCTTTATTGGCTATGACAAGTTACAGCTTAGTAATGAGTGTTAGTATATTTTTATAATTTATTAAACAGCATAGCTTGAAGTGATTACCATTGTTGAAATGTGTTAAAATATAATTAGTGATTATCAACAGCGGTGATTACGAGACGGAGGTGATTGATTTAATGTCTGACAAAGCAAGACATATGACCTCCTCACTGACGTATCGGAGCATTAATCATGTAGAAACCAATGCGTTAATACGACACCAGCCATACCTGTCATTAATTAATGTTTGAGTCCGTCATGTGTATCATTAAACATGAATTATACATTCTGAGATGTAACGTACCATTGATACATTTGTAATCTGCTACAATAATGAAACCCTCCATCGTCTATAGCGTTATATTGTTAATTACGTTTATATTATTAGTAACAGCCTTATTTAATTTCGATAAAGATTGAATCGAATGTTCTTACTTTCGGGACGAGCAGAAACCGTTACACCAAAGAGCCCTTACTTTTATGATTCATTTATATTGTATTTGGCCGTTTCTGTCACACATGTATTTCAATTATCCAAATAATATAAGATTGAAAAGCAAATACCTATAAAACGACTTTTAACATTCATTAAATTTGTAAGAACAGCAATAGTCTTATTTCATTTTAATAAAGATTGAATTACAAAATATCCTTACACTTATGAACCGGGATTTCTCACTTGCCGGGCGAGTGTGCTACCACTACACCACAGAGCGTTTACTTTTTACGATTGCTGAAAGAAATGCTGAAATACAAAATATTTCAATAGGAAAATGTAAGGGGTCTGTGGTGTAGTGGTAGCATACTTGCCCGGCCGGTGAGAGATCCAAGTTCGAGTCCTGATGGAGCAAGAACCTTTGTGATTAAATAATATTGCTAGTTATCGCTTCTTTAGCATGTTTTGTAAAACCACTGATAAATATAGCAATTAGTTGAATATTTATTACGAAGTCTGCGAAATAAATAAGTGAATGTGATGAAAAATTGTTATCCAACTATGCTCAATTTTATATCTGAATAATAAAATTTACAGAAATTTATAGTTTAACAAGCAGTAAGATAGAGCGGTTTGCTTCTATATACATCTCGGATTTAAGAACCAGCTGTGCTGAAATGTCTCTGACGACGCCTAACAATACTGGCTTATTAGAACAAAGTTCAACTTGAAACCGTTCTTTTTATTATTCTTGGTCACAGACTTTTTCAAGACGTCTCATTTCAAGGATACTGCATTTCGTAATGCCACTGGAGTTCTCTTTAATGACATACATTGTTTTGTATGTGAACGTTTTATTTTCACAAATTTTGAGATCTTTGTTTAATAACTATCAATAATGTTTATAATTCCGAACCCATTCTGATTCCTTTTAGGCGTTCATTAGTACTGAGATATCCTAAAACATTTCCGACCCATCATGAACTAGTAAATAGTCTAATAGTTTAGTATTGTCGATATATGGTAAACATTACGAGTATGGATAGTATATCCGGTTCTAAAATTCGAGTATCTAATGTGCTAATGGATGTCTATTTGTAACTAGCACCCTATATGGTAACAATTTCCTGTATCTCAAAAAATAACTTTAGAAGCACCCTTGTGTCTATTTACTTGCATAACATTATTATTCAAAAAGAGGTATTCATTATCATTTCAACGCAATCAGGTTTAATTAATTTGGACTATGCTTTAGACTATTTAATTGACCTGATTTTGTGTGTAAAACGCTCATGTGGTGTTATTAAACAAAGTAAACTAAAAACAAATAGTTAGTTAGTCTTTAAATGATAGGTATCTCCTTCAAGTTTTTATTGACCATTTAGACTCTGAAACGTACTCTCTATTGAAACTACAGTAATGTTCTGAAAATCACATTAGCAATAGCAATTCAATATCAATTTGGCTATAATTGAAAATTGTCTTTCTAGTATGAAAATGCATTTAATTTCCTTTTTATTAATATTGTAAAATGTCAATCTGATTGCTCTTTCCGATCAACTGATAAAATAACAAACAGAAAAGAGCTTCCTTAAAAATTTGAAAGAACATTAGACAACAATGACTTTGGTAATCCACTGGAAAAATGGTATCTAATGCTAAATGCTCGAAAGGATCGTTAGATCTGACACGACCATAATATGTCTAAACTGATTTGAAAGTAATATGGACCTTTTTTATCATATCTTCAGTGGTATATTAAGACGTTTTGTGGATGTTGTGGGTAACAGGGAGAAGTTTTAATAGTACTGAGGGGAGGAACTTGAAGAAAACTGCTATAAGAAGTACCTGAAAGAGAGTTCCAAATCGTAAAACAATATTTTTACTATGTTACTTTAATACAACAAGAAAGAATTTCAAATTAAATTTTAACAGTCCTATATTTGTAGATGACCCTTAATAGGATGTAATTATCATTTTTCCTACTAAATACTAGTTTCATAGTTGTTTTACAATTAATCCCACTAATTGCATGCTTCATCTTTAATGTTGGTTTAAAATTGAATTTGAAAATTTGAATAGGACCACTAATAAAATACTTTGTTCAAGGTAATTTGGTACTAGAGTAAGTAATTTCTTAATCTTATTTTTTTACCTAAATTGATAAAACTTTTGGACCTTAGACAATTTTAGTTTTCTTTTTATAAAACAAAAAAAGGCGATTTCTATTAAGTTTGTATTTTCTTAATTTGATATTTAAAACCACTCATCCAGTCTTAATGTTTGTTGTATCTAATGAAAGAAACAAATACTTTTTTAAATGTGTGTGTATATATCCATAACCAAAGCCTTAATTCCAGTAAGTTAAATATGTATGCTTTTAATTTTGGCTTAAGAATATTAAGATTTCATTTTATAAAAATCCAATGATGTATAGAAATTGGGTTCAAAATGCATGACGATTTAGCTACTAAAGGGCCTAATAACCCACAAAATACATGACGATTTAGCTGCTAGAGGCCTAATGACCCACAAAATACATGACGATTTAGCTACAAATGACGATTTAGCTACTACAGGCCTAATAACCCACAAAATACATGACGATTTTAGCTACTACAGGCTACAGGCCTAATAACCCACAAAATGCATGACGATTTAGCTACTACAGGCCTAATAACCCACAAAATACATGACGATTTAGCTACTACAGGCCTAATGACCCACAAAATACATGACGATTTAGCTGCTACAGGCCTAATGACCCACAAAATACATGACGATTTAGCTACTACAGGCCTAATAACCCACAAAATACATGACGATTTAGCTACTACAGGCCTAATAACCCACAAAAATACATGATGATTTAGCTGCTACAGGCCTAATAACCCACAAAATACATGACGATTTAGCTGCTACAGGCCTAATAACCCACAAAATGCATGACGATTTAGCTGCTACAGGCCTAATAACCCACAAAATATTTCATCCTGATATATCTACTGATTCCATATAAATGTCATATTTTATTTCTGAAAACATGGAAAATTCTTTTAGCAGATAATGGCAATCACATTAGAGCAATAGGTCGTTACAGATTATGTTAGTAAGTTATAGATATGTTACCAACATAAATATATTGGATATATCCTAATTATATGTTTTATTTATAACTGGTGTACTAATAGGTCTGCAAGGTCCAATAGGGATTTTTTAATTATTCATTGTCATTGATGTTCAGTATCTAGTGAATTAGGCCTGAAAATCGTGAAATAAAAACGCTCAGCTCTTCATAAATTAACTAATAAGTTTTAAATGGAGAGTAATATGTGGCAAAGCATTTTAAATAAAAAAAAAAAATTTTTGTGTTATATGCTGAATCTCTTTAAAAAAAGCGAAAAAATCTGTTATCTTCCTATTCACACAGAATTGACATACTAACGGAAAATAAATTCTTAAATTGTTTCACTTCACTTGTAAAGGCCCATCATCAGTCAAAAATGTGAAATCTTTTCGGTTGATTAAATAATTTAACTTTTCAAAGATGCTCATTAAAACAGTTATATGGAGTCATAACACCACCCAATGAACCCTAAGATACCCTAAATTATTTACACCTCTGGCGATACAGAATAAACTGAGACAACATCGGAGCTTACTTTTCCAACCAAACTGACATTAGGTCGTTTAGCTCCCCTCGATGTTCTTCAAGGCCAAATAGCTTCCCGTTATTGAATAATTCAGCCCATCCACGAGCGGTGCATGGCTCCCTCTTAGTGTTATTGCCCGGAACGGTCGCTCCCACAATAACGTGAAGTGTATCGGCGGTGGTGATGGGATGGTGATTGTGAACCATTACTGGTGATCTCGCTATAGATCACAATGTATTAGATTTTTTACGCCCGCTGGATGACTTAATTTACTCGAAGTTATCAAAGTGTTTTCTTGTTATCCCGGGTGAATTAACATAGATGGGATCAGCAATGTTACTCAAAAAGCAAAGTGCAAATCCGTTACCAACAAGACTTTAAACTACGTGCTGGCCTCGTACTAAAACTCGTTAATGATTATTTATAATAATAGTCCAAGGAGCTAAAACAAATTCGCAATGTACAGGGTTTGTTTCTACTGAATAGACCTGTAAAATGAAATGTCACATGATAGGGGTTGAAATTTGAAAATATAAAGTTACCCCCCCCGTACCGCAATTTTAAAAGGGGAGAAAGTTTTTAAAGCATTTAAAAATCCCAAGTATATTAATGAGTATGGTGAAGGTTGTACATTGATATCCCAATCTGTTTGGAATATATCCAGGCATATCAGGACTTAATTTACAACCTGTATATACACACAATCTGGCTTTTAATTTGATAGAGAAATATGTCTTATAGGAGAAAATTTCAAAGTTAGCCACACTAGTTTTGGTAGATGTCAAATGGGACGGTATCAAAAGAGTTAAAACTCAAAATGTTTTTATACTTTGACAGACTTAAAAGCAACCGTCAAATCAGTAAATAAACTCTTCGTCAGGTGGGGGGAGTTATTAGGACATACAAAATTGAGGACGGAAAGAAGAAAATAAGGAAAAGAAAAGGGTTCGAGTATACTCAAACGATGTTTGGAGTCTAGTCCAGGCGTTGTCACTGCAGAAACGGAAAGTCCCTACTACTACAGGTCACGAGTACGAGAAACTAAATCACACATCAACTTTACATAAATTTCACACATAACAAAGTATTACGTGTCAGATAGTCGGTTTTAAGTATAGCCTTTCAAGTCCTGACAAAAATATCGTTTCATATTTTTAGCCCTTTCTACACCCTCTCATATCGGTGGTCACCACTAAACTAGCATTGCTGACAGTCGATTTCATTTACAGAATAGAAAATCCAGGCTATGTGCTTATTAAATGCAAATGGGCTGTATATCTTTGGACTTTAAAGTTTATATTAGAATTTGAAAACACTTTTGACTACTGAGCGAATCGGCTGACCTGGACTTCTTGAAATTCCAGGAAGAAGTTCTGCACTTTAACCAGAGGCTATTTTTTTTTAAAGGAGAAGCCGATCTCCTTTTGGCCTTATTCTGCCCGTCCTCATGGGCCACTGGCCTGTGCGAGGTTCTTATCAAATAGAGTAAGTGGGAGAGTCGATACAGTACAAGGTCGATGGTACTGATAAAAAGTGCCACGGTCACAGACAGGATTCGAACCTGCGCTATCTCTAACTCAGACTCAAAGTCCAGCGTCTTAGACCACGTGGCCATCGGCACTCCCACACCGGTGATTATAATTAACCACTTGTGTAATGCCCATAAGGTACAAGACATTAACAATTATTTATTACAAAATATTTGGAGTGCGATGCAACTTGAAATTTGGGTTTGATGAAAGATACAAATATTTGACAGACCTAATACAAATGAAAATAAATTAAGTGGATTTAACTACAGGGACGACCAAAAAAAATTATAAATTTATGTAGGTTTTACCAGAGATAATGAGTTTGGAAGGATGAAGTTTGATTTTGTTTATAAGATTAAGTACTTTTTAATTTGTAAACTTTTCAATCACAACTTAAAGTTATTTGTAATATTTTGATTGTATGTTGATCCAACACTGTATAGCTTCAACGATCCTCAATATAATATGGAAGAATCGTAACATGGGACGATCCTCAATCCTAATAATATTCTAAATTTGAAGAAAGTGCTTTGCTTTTTATTTTTGCTTTCACGCGTAAACAATTCAACAGATTGTACTGAAATTCCACATGTACGTCCATAGGATCTATATGAATATAAGTCTATTTTTATTTCGAAAACTCTTCCAGCCTACGCCTAACTGGTCTATAAACTGACAAAAAGTCCCATCTGGTCTCTAAAGTTGCAAAGTATTAATTGAAAGAACCTATTAAATGTAATCAACTATTCTGTGGAAACAATTTTTAATGACAGTCCAGCCATATTTTAAATAATTTAATAACAATTTTTTAATTAATTTCTACCTATACGGTGAAAGCAAAGAGTAAGCTTGATAGTAACAAAATCTCTTAATTCACCCTTTTCAGCAATCACTGTTGGGTACAGATTTCAAAATGTCCAAATAAGATAACTAAAAGTTTTAGTAAAATTTTACTTTGAAATATACATTTTTAGAAAATATTAAGTTTTTAGAAATATAATGCAAAGTTATACCATATAACTTACAATATATATTTTAAGACTGTTATAAAACTCCACATTAGCAGTCTTCGGAAATTTCTAGGTTTCTCAGATCTGTGTATATATATTTTCATGATCGGAAAACAAAGCAACGCCAACGATAAAACAAAAATACTAGGACCAGAGTAAATTATAATGGCCATAAAAATACACATTTTGACTGATTTTGTTTAATCGTAGCGACAAGGAAAGCTCAGCATTGGCGTCGGAAATATAATTTACTCGAACCAGAAGTGCTCATACACGTAAAAAGCCTAATAAAATGCGTGTGATGCCATGGGTAACTACTAGTATTATAAAATACTATATAAAATACGCGACTCAACAGACACGTGATTTTTGCAACTAGACAAGTTTGGGTTTCACTAACACTCTGCTTATGTGCGCATTACTAAAAAACGGATTGAGGCTTAAATACGTATATATATTACTCGATATAAATTATTATTCTTCTATATTCATCATCCAGGCCTCTTCGTAATCTAACTTTCTTGAATAATTTCATAGTATTAAGTAAAATAATTTTAATTTCAACTGGATCAATAATGTAAAGTGTAGTTACGTATTATTTGTATTATGTATGTAAATAATATACTGCATTAAAGACATAAAAGCTCCTTTTAACCATTTTAATTGTAAACATTTCTTTTATTTATTGTAAGAAAGGGGTCGTTTTAGAATAATGGAACTATGGAAACTAGCTCAGTGAGCGGCACGAGCGGATAAAGAATGTTCCGAGGAATAGGCAGAGAATAAGTTAGGAATGCGGGAAGAGATGCTGGCAAGGAAGGTTGGGGTTTCAATATCTTGGTTCAGTGACTGTCGGCATTCCAATCTTCTCACCCTCTAGAAGTAAAAAAAAGTTCCTTGAAACCTCTGGTAGTAAAGTTTTCAATTTGTGTTTCAGAGTACGTTGATCCTACTACAAACCGTTCTCTATTACCTAATACTAAAGTAAAAAATATGTTCGTTATTAGTTCAGATATGTTACAAAGAACTGGAAAAGAGCAGTTATATTTTTGTTACAAATAATTCCAAGATTAAAGAAGATCTTAAAAAAGTAAAATTTGAAAAGAAACTCAGTCCTTTCTTGCAGAAATTCTTATTCGGACAAAAAGCTGATCTTATCTTGGCACCAATCCAGTTATTGGATACCCTTAGAGCGTAGAATATCAGACATCGATCTCAGAGGATATTGTGTTGAGGATAAAGGATACAAGTAAAGTATGATCTTGCTTTATCTTTTTTGAGCGAAGCCCAAGCTATTCAATCTGTTCAAGCACTGAATTCACTGCTACAACGTCCGTTCCATAGATTCGATACATTCAAAATAAATCATAAAATCGTATATATCTCCTATGATATTTATTTTAAGATATTTATCGTTACTTAGCTTTTTATATTGTCGATTTTTACCGGAATAATCTCAATCAAGTATGTCATACTATAGAAAGTAAAACAAATGTAATTATGAAAAACATTTTTGGTGTGTTCGTAAAAAATGTTGGGTAGAGTGTACACAATTATATCAAAGCACTTTATTTAAAAACTCTTTTGGGTGAAAAATTCTTTGGAGTCATAATATTATTCTTGGACACATACCTTTTTTCGATGGTGGGAAGTTAGTAAAAGTATGTTTTAATATCTGCAATCAGATACCTTGCCTATATATATAACTAACTCAACACATAAATTCTATGCACAGTATGTTAAAACAAAATAATTTACGGAAGGGTTGTGACGCATGTGTTTCTAACATGCGTGTAAATATGCTTCCTAGAAGTTAGCAGTATGTTAGAATTAGTTATATACTTGAGGAAGAGTTCAGATTGCAAACATAGAAACTAAGTGTTAATGAACTGTTATAACAGAACAATGGGAAGTAACCGAAAATCCTGTTTTCTTTATAATGCTTTTAAAGCAAACATATTTTTCTATTTCATGATACACTAAAGAAATATTGTGACTTATCCACAATATATTCATTAGTACGTGCCTAAAGCACAAGGATATACATGCAGAAGGGATTTGAAATGAAATTTCACACAGCACGCCCCTTATGAAAAGACAAAAACCGAAGAATAACAAGGTAGAGTGAATGCGTATCTTTTCATATAACGAAAAGTCAAGACAATAGCCACCCTCCCTCTGTCTCTGCCGTCTACCCTTCTTCCTTCCTACACTGCACACATTATATTATATTTTATAATCTTGCTGGTTTTAAAACTTACGATGGAATTTTCAATAACGATAAAAGTCAGCATTGGTATATTTAGGGTTTAATATAACCAGTGCAGTACATATTTTTCCAAAGAGTACATACACTTCTATCGAGGTTTACTGTGTATAAATAGTTTTTTTTAACTTTTGAGTGGTAAAAGGACTTGAATTAATTTGAAGATTACACTATTCTGTTCGATAACACTAATTATTGAAACCGAACTAAAGAATACAGGTCACACTATAGATCTGCAATATAACAACCAACTACTGAAATTGTCCAGAAATTAGGCAATCATTACGCCACAAACAAGGTGAAGGAAAATGAGGAAATAGGAATAAGTATTTTTTTATTTTTTCCTTCTAGATGATGTTCTCAAAAACCATAGAGTGATTCGGCATTCACTTATTTGAAACCTCTAATTTGTTTGTTACTTTGGGTTTCCTTGTTAGTTCATTTTTCAGAATGGGCAACAAAAGCGCCCAACTATATTTTGACTAATGGTTGACTAATAGGTCGGCCTGCTAATTTAATGCATGATGTATAATATCCTTTTAAAATACTAAAGTACCTGATATATTATGTTAGCTTCATACCAATTCATACGACGATCTTCGGACCAACAATAATGTGCAAGGATTTACATTTCTGTTAGCCCCTTTCTTTTTCTTTCTTTTTGTCTCACATATTCAATTTTTCTTTTGTTATTACAAGACTTTATCTAAACTTGTTGTTTGTTTGAAACGCATTTGCAACTTTCTACTTACTGGATTTATCTCTACTCTAATTTACTCAAGGAATAATTTCGTTTGCACTTACATAAAGTATCAATTCTGACACAGGTACAAATAACTTTCTTGATTTTCTCTTTTAAGGAATCCATCTCAAAACGTTTTACCGATTTCTTGTATCACTGAACGACGAAAAAAAGTTCAAGAAACCACAATTCATCCATTATCCAGAAAAGTCCTTAACGATTTCGTTGTTTATATTTTAAAATGTGTTAGGTTTTTTCCCACAATCTCATTTAAAAGCAACCATATTATGTGGAGGAAAACTAGTTTTCATACCTGTAAGTAAATGTAATATATGTGTATAAAATAAATCAAAATGATCCATTCGTATATTTTTATTTTACTTTAGGAGCGTTTTTATCAATAGATAATCACCATTCAAACAAAGTCATATTTAATGTTACTTGAATTCAAGCTTCGTTTATGATTTTAAAAATAACCAACTTGTTTTGCCGAAGTGGAATAAATTGGAATCACAATAATTAATTAATATACGCTACTTGTACATCAGTACACAAGGAAATTCATACAAATTTTACAAGGGCCTTATATGAAGTACAAGGAAACTGACAGGAAATTCGCCTATTCATATTCCATCCCAGCTTAGCCGACGTGTCTGGCATTGTATCGGCGAACTTTCAATTTGTATATTCTCCGAGGCAAGGTTCTTTTCATGCTCCCTCATCTTCTTTATACACTTATAAATATTTTACCGAGTTCAAAGCGAGATTCCTTCCCAAATCAAACCCAGCAATGTTTATTCATTGATTTTCTAAAATATGCAAAACCTTACTTTAGTATCGGTGCGTAATAAAGTATGAGATAACTTTAATGTAACGAATAAATCTGAGTTGATCACGAGTAAATTTTAATCGCAAACTATTTTAATGAGAATTCATTTTACCTTTAAGCCTTATTCTACGCAACATCATTTGAGGATCTTATCAAAGAGAGGAAATGGAAGACTCGATACATTTTAATGAGGTAAATCTTTATGAGGTACATGGTACTCATTACAAATGCTGCTGTCACATACAATATTTGAACCTGCGCTATCTCTAACTCAGATCCAAGGTCCGACCTCTTAGACCACTCGGGTATCGGCACTCACAATTTCTACGTAATATAATAAAATGATGTAATGTGAATTCTTTGTTTAGAGTTTGTTATTGAAAAAGAAGGTTTTACAGGATAACAGTATTTTGAACATTTTCCACCGTTATGGTTACAAAAAGGTGTAACACAACGTTTTGAGGATTGGAATCTATCCTCTTTCTCATGTGGGGGAGGTATTAGTAAATACAAAAATAAAGAACATAAAGAAAAAAAGAAGAGAAAGAAAATGGTTCAAACATACCTACAAGCTACTACGATTCTAGTCCTGACGTTGTCACTGTAGACAATGTAAAGTTTAGACAAGTCGTTAGTATCCCAATTTCATCCGTGCCGGTGTGATGTGTGATTGTGTTTCTCGTACTCGTGTCTTGTGCTCGGGACTTGCATTCTCGGCAGTGACAACGTCTGGACTAGACTCCAAGCGGCTTTAGGGTATGTTTGACCCCTTTCCTTTCCCTTCATTTCTTCTCCTGTTCTTTATTTTTATATGTACTAATACGTTTCCCAACTAACGTATTAGAAGATTTAGATCTATTCATATTTACCTTACGGCCAAGCCATATACTGTGTAAGAATTTCTATTAAACATCCGACTTCCATGGTAAAAAAAACAATTAATATTGTGAGGCAAGTAATAAAGCAATTTAACCCGACCACAGTGCGGGCGAGCTTCTCCTCAGCGTGAGAGATTATATCAGCTTGTGTTGGCCTTACTTGCTTATTGGCTCTAAACGCCTGATCCTTTGATCCAAGAGTAACCAATTGTGGGGTTTAACTGTCTTTGTGTGGATTTCAGATAGCAATCCCAGTTTTGGCATGAAATGATATTTCTGTTTCTTAAATTTTCTTAAAATCTTACTAAAACACTTGAAGATGTAATACTTGCGGTTACAATATAATAGCAATTAAAAATTTACTTTAGATTAAATTAAAAGCTGTCTTGTAAATTTAAAAATGTCTAGATGTGAAAAAATAGCGAGTCAAAATTGTTACATGGAAATCTATTTTTATAGATTTTATGCAATAAAATACTTAATTTAGTGTACTGTACGTTTATTGTAGCAGGGCAATACATTTTTTCTAGGAAAAAAACATTGAACCAAATCTTTTCGATATTACATAACTTATTTTACTTTCTTAGAAATTTTAGCTCATACTCAGATTTTTACGAATATTGTTTTACAATATTGAAAGAACTGCTACATTGTAATTAGAAGTGATATATGTCACTGTACCTTTTCTGCAGATGGTCTTTAGTAAATTTTGCCGAGTTTTAACTTATCACCTTGTACATGTATAGTTTTACATATAAAACACAAACAAACACGAAAATTAAAATTAAACAAGAGAAATGGAACTAAAACACGGTTTATCATGTTCCATATATATAGTAGCTTTAATCTCTAACTAATATTTTGTAGATTTAGTTACGTATAGATGCCGGTTGGAGGATGACTAATAACTTTTGTTGAAAAAGATTTACTTTTCCAATTTTCCAAAGCTGAGATAGCTGGTGAAAGCAACACCTGACCGAATTTTAGAGTTCAAAACTTTGAATATACATCACTCTGTAATAATTTGTGTTCCCAGAGTATTATGAAAGGGACATTTGAATCCTCTGCGACACTTTTCTTAACCATGGACAATACAGCTATGACAAGTGCATTTCACTTTGAGAGTGTAAGAACGATGTATAAGTATTGAAGTAGCTACAAAAGATTGAAGTGATGATTCTCCAATAAATCAATTAATGCTGAATAACTATACATTCGTTTATGTTATTTTCTGGATGCTACTAATAAAATCTCTATTAAGTTAAAAATTTTTTCATCACAAACTAGCTCAAACTACTGACTAGTCTCTGTACACCACGGTCTATTCTATTGCCATTTATAAAGTGCAGTGGGTACCGCGGCGCGGCGGTTATGGCGAGATAACCAGATCAAGCAAGGTCGAGCGTGGCTGCTGCTTGGATGGGTTGCCGCTGAGCGATCATGTCCTTGCAAGCAGTCCGCCTGCCCAGCCATTGGTGGTGGTTCGGAAGTCACCTTTAAGCCGTTGACCCTTACGTTTAGTGTTAGAGTGGGCTTCTTAGCCCTAACTTCGCCTGGTAAAATAAGACATTAATTTACTTGTATTGCTAAAGGAAAATGTGAATGGCTGCAAGAATATTCTTTAACCAAGGAGGCACTTTTATAACTTATATATAGCCGGATAATACGATCACTGTAGGGTCGTCTTTACCCATATGAATATCCTTACAGCCTGTAACTAGTATATCTTCTCCAGCCTTCTTAATGTTGAAAATAATTCAAATAAACTAAACAAAGAATATACTACTGATGTTCCATACTTGTCGATTTAGGTAGAAGAATTACTTTTTCTGTGTTGGCCAGAAAATTGCCTCATTGTGATCTTTAATGTATGAGGTTCAATAAGCTCCGAGACAATATACAAAACATATTATTAGCTAATCTGCAGCATTATATTCACTATAAGAGTTTTTCAGCCAGCTCCATACTTGTTTCGTGTTTCCATAAAGGATGGAATGAATAAAAAATAAAACATGAGCTATTTTAAACATAGATTGCCTGAAATCAAAATAAACTTCACACAAACCTATTCGAATTTTAGTAAATTTAAATCTAAAATGTATAAGAAAATCAAAACTGGCCAAATAAAAAGTAACTTTTATTTCATGGATAGACTGTATATAGTGGAAAT
The DNA here is from genome assembly GCF_021130785.1 of Homalodisca vitripennis. Lineage (NCBI taxonomy): Eukaryota > Metazoa > Arthropoda > Insecta > Hemiptera > Cicadellidae > Homalodisca > Homalodisca vitripennis. The sequence continues at coordinate 122,888,164 of NC_060213.1, read as the reverse complement.
AGTATTATCTGTGAAAAATAATGACAACTAGTCTTTACCTTTCACAAACTTTCACCATCTCGACTGGTCAAAGATGAGAAATTCAGTTAATCAGACATGAAATATTGCAATGGGTTACCACTATTGAACAAAGATCATGTTTTTCATAAAACAGAAAATTTCTCATTAAATTTAAATAATGTTTGTTTTAATTTTATGACTTTTTAAGTTAATTTCACAATGATTGAGTGCTACCAAACAATGACATGCTAGCTCTGTCTTTCAGAGAATGAAAAATTCCATTTAAAACCTGTAAGAAAAATAAACAGTTGGAGCAATTAAAACTTGCTCCGACGCTGTCGCTACTGCCAGCTTCCCAGTTCAGACTCCAATTTTAATCTCTAATCTCGGCTTCAATGGCGCCTGATTGCGCCGTCTTGTATTCCTTGAGAGCGAGAGCAAACTGTTGTCAACATTTTAATTAGATTTTGGTACTGGAGATAATTGAGTTTGGCTAGCTTTGAAGTGTTCACTTTATTTAGGGTTGGAGTGTATCGAACCAATCTTCGTAGAAGACGAGTCATCCAAGTAAACTTTGGTTGATTTCGTCGGTGCACTTCGTTTATAACTGATTTGGTGATTGACAACATAACAAAGGTAATAAATACTGTATATTGGAGGCCTTTTATTGTAAATTACTAACTTATTTTTGTGAGATATTAAAAATTTTAGTTTTTAATTACTGTTATAATTCCAAAAGTTTACTTTTATTATTTCAAAATCCACTAGGAGTGTTTTTGGAATTAATATGTCTCATAAGTCCACACCTTTATTTTGCACTACAAAAGTGACGATGAAATAACTAAATGGCAACCAAAAACCAGCCAAAATTATTAATAACTTTACTTTATGTATTTTTGTTAATAAATCTGATCAAAATATAAAACCAAGAGGATACAAAATAATTCAACAAAACCACCTAACCGAAAAATGCCAAAGCGTATCTATAATATTCCATTATATTACTACAAAACCAGGTGGTTATTACAAAGCTACGCAGGAAGTTGCTTTTAAAACTGCATATAATTGATATTAAATGAAAGGTACAATATTGTGTTAGAGTGAGCCATCCTAAGTATACAATTGTGAAGGAATTTCAACTTACGAATGTCAGAAAAAAAATCAAGTATTTTTTGGATTACACAGAAAGCTTTCAACCAAAATGCCTGAATAAAAACATACAAGTTACTTTGTTCTCAAAAACGAAAGATCGATTGCTTTAGGACACAGTCGCAGTTCCGAGAGTTTATAAGCAAACTAGGGTTTGTTCCCTAACCTCAGAGGTTCTTGCTAACCTCACCAAGGATATGCCACCCCCTGCCTATTTTTACTGGAGAGGCTAGTTCAGAGCTGGCCTCCCCTTCTTCCAGGGGGACATTGACTTTGAGATGTAGTGTCCTAATTCTTCCTCATGTATCTCGATAGGAGGTGGCCCCTACTCCTTAACCTTCCCCGTCCTGAATATCCTGTCACTCCGAAAGCAGCGCAATGGTTCTTACAGGACTTAGTGCAATTTATAAGCTTCTTGTCCTAAGAGAACAAAAAAATCAAATTTTTTCCTATGAAAATATAGATATTAACTCTCATTTTAAAACATTTAAAATGAAACATTGTATTTGATTTAAACATTATTTACAATTTTTTATACGGAAACATATATTTTAATGTTATACTCGAGTATTTAGGGTACCAGTATGCATTTGGCATACAATAAATCGTTTTTTATAATTTGATTATTTGTTTTCAAATTTGGAGCACTAAAATATTTAGATTGTGACCCTAAACTGTAAATTGCACTAAATTTTACATTTCATATTTCTATTATAATATATACGTTCTAAGGTTTAAGTTGGCGTCCATTCGGTAGTATATTCGTTCCCTATTGAACTTCTACGGGAATGATCCAATGACTAGGTTTAAGGGGATTTAAAACACTGCAGTTTTCATTTGTATAATGCCTCAGGAAATTTTACGAAATAACCATGAGGTTATTATCATTTTACATTGTTGCCATGTTTACATGTATGGGTAGTTACTAAACCTTACCAACATATGTTGAAATATAGATTATCATCAGCTATCGTAAATAAATACAGGAATATTGTATTTTATCAATGTGTTGCAAATCATACGTAAATCAAGCAGACAGTATATAGCCATAGTCACGCCGTCATATTGGTGGTCAGCAATGATATGGCAACACCGCAAGTGTCATAGGACTATTTTTGTGCGGGCTACTCTAGTATTTGCTCTGTTAGAGAGCTAATATTTATAATTTCATAGTATCGCGTCAACTGGAATGTTATAATTTTCCATTTAAAAATGTAACTTTCCGAGAATGCACATAATTCCACATATAATAAATAAATATTACTTATTGTCGTATTGTATTGATATGCCTTACAAAAAGCGCACTGCCTTTGTAATTTCAATCGCGATGTAAATCTTATTAAACTGTATTATATCTTACTGTCAAAAATTACCTACATCATTCTCAATGAATGGTATAGTTAAAATAAATCCAAAGTTTATTTGCTCATTAAACTAAACGTAATAAAAATGTCTTAACAGTCGAAAAATTATTTTAGTAAATGAAGTCACAAATTTTCTTACTACTATGAAAATATATTTTCTGTCACAATTTGTTCCCAGTATTGAACCTTCTTCTACCCTAGTATTGGCTTTCTCTAATTTGCGGTATCTCTAAACGCTTTAAACACAATAACAGAGCATCCTGACGACTGTAAAGGGACATCAAAGCCCTCAGGAGAACTGTCCGTATGTTCCTAAAGTGACAATCACGAAATTGATGGGGAGACGGAAATGTTGTATAACTGTTTGTAACAGAACGCAGACTTGCAAGCGTGCGCGTTGATTCGTTTTGTTGGCTGAGTGCTAGCAAAGCCTATTGCTCGAGGGGCTGGAAAAATCGTACGTCTGTCTGTCTGTCCGCAAAATATCTCAGGAACGAACTGACTTATGGGATTGATATTTTGCAAGAAGCTGCATTTACAAAAAGCCAATATCGAGTTAGATCATGGTCATTGCCACTTCATGGGACTCGGCTGAGCGTTAACGAATGTTTGAACATGATGGATTTTTTTCTTTTTGCTTTAAATTTTGCTTGAAACCATTCATCCCATCACTCATCACGCTGGCACAATTTCTCTTCTATCTGCGGGGGAATGTAAACATATACTATCTGTATGTATGTATTTTTGCAAGAAATTTTAAGAATGAAACGAGATATATACTTGAAAGTCTCCAAGCAACCTCAGTGCACACTATTACACAATACGTAGCGTGCCTTACCCCTAAATTTTTTTTTTTAATAAAAGGGACTTTAAATTTTTACACATGTCTAAAAAGTGTTTATAAATAAACAAGTAGGTAATTTTATTTCACAAGTTTGCACTATTACAATTGAGAATGGTGATTTGCATGGTATAAACGTAAAGGGAATTTATTTGTTAGTAACTTAAACGCTTTATTTCCCATTGTAGTAAATAGTCACAACATAATGAGATGAATGAAATTAGATCCTGTGTAATAGACTTCTTATAGCCTGAGTACGGCACTGAGTCTTCTGAACTATCTTTAATTGTTATAAAGTTAATGGATTTACAACTTTTGTAAAAACAGGTTAACTTTAAAGGGGGGGTTTTTTATAAACGTTTACAACAATTGGAAATATACAATTATATACATATTGCAATGATTAGTGGGGTTTCCTTTTGGTTTTATTACGGTATATGTACTGTTATACCAAAATATCATTTTTAGTAAAATAAATAAACAAAATTAACCTAACATTATTTTTGATATTAAATTTAAATTTGAATTAATCAAATCTATAGTTTATTCCTTCAGATAAAATTTCACTATATTAGACGCATAAGTACAGTAAAATACGTGCTTAAATTCAGATAGGGCACACATTAATTGGATGTTTATTACTAGATTAATAAGAAATCATGGCTTTGAAAAACAAATTATAGTTAATAATAGTAAAAACAGATATGAAAGAAAATTCTAAAAGAGGATTTTAACGTAAATAAACTTTCAATAAATTTTTCCAGAAAAATATGTTTTTTACTAGATCTTAAAAGATATTCTATGACTATGACAAGAACGATAACACTAAAAACTGGACAGAAGCCCTCGGCTTACAAAGTCCTGTCATAAAGTTTAGTTTTCGTTAAAAATTCTTTGTCAGGAGATGTCGAAATAGGAGACGCCATCTCTAAAACAGTATATACGGTGTAACAAAAATCTCCACTCAAAAGTTAGACTATCTCTATTTGCGTACTATCTGGATGTGTTTTTTGAATATTTTCAGAAACTGTACAGATAAAAAACCGTACATAATAGTACATAACAGTAAATTCATTGCAATTTTAGTTCTTCTAGGTCCATGGACCAAAATTCTAAAGTTTGTGTAGAGAGTTTTGGTGTACCGTTTTTATAGTACATATTTTGAATTTATATGGAGCTAATATTTTATAAATTAAAACAACTTTTCGGAAATACTTGGTTTATTCCGAAATTTAAGTTCACCAAAAAGTTAACAAAGTTTACAAACTTTTGATTCAATTTTCTTCAAAATGTCACTCAATCGAACAAATCTAATTAAGAGTCTGATTAAAAGGTATTAAAATTAAAATTAAACTAAAAATGTATACTTCTCCAAAAAATGGTTTAAATTAACAAAACAAAATAAAAAGTTCTCTTCTCAAAATACTCAAAATTAATATAACACAAAACCTGATATTTAATTCACAATACTTCAAAAAATTGAATTAAATTTTCAGACTCTGAAAGATGGGAAACTTTAGAAATTTTTATTACAGTATTATAAAAATAAAAGATATTAACTATACGCTGGTACGGGACTTACTACTTTGAAGATTACGGAGGCAGATCGGAAAAATAAAACGCACTAAAAATTTAAATACTTGAAATTGAATTTACACGCGATAAATAATTACTCTAAATCCCAACTATAGGGTTAGAGGAAGAAAACTTCAGCTTCGACCGGTACACCTTCTCCTTGAAACTCCAAGACTCGACTGACTGCTTCTCTCTCCGCAGCGAGCCGGGTCGGAACGTATCACCGTCGCTCGATCAGCTGATTGACCGGTCTAACTGAACAAACAATGTCCACGCACCGCGTCTAGTTAACAAGAGCCTACTTCCTACCGCGATTCAGCATAAATTAATTATAACTATGGTATAACCTTCATATAACTGAGGAATCCGTACACCATCTTAAATCGCCAATCTTGAAATATATTGTCTAGCATAGGTCTAAAGAATGAACATCGTGTGAATGGAAGTAAGAATAGGTTTAAAGTGTAATTCTAAGTTTTAAAATATTGATTCCCACCAAAAAAATAGTACAATTCACCTATTTTTACGGTTTACTACTGTCCGGAATGCGGTTATTCATCCGAAAATATATTAAAATTATCACTTAAGAAATATTTGTTTTCATATCCAGTTGTAATTGACAAGAATTCATTTTAAAACAAAATGTATATATGTAAATAATTTTATGAGCATTTATATAGCAAGAAGATTATACTGCCTGATTAAAAAATGTTTTTCGCGACTGTTACGGCAATGGCATGTATTTGTGACTGCGTCTAGAAGACATTCTGTGTTGCCGTAGCATTGCTTCCATGTACGCACCGTAATATTATCCATCTTAACAAATATATGTGTGTTATTTTGTGAACTTTCTCACACAACAAAATAGAATATTTTATCGTATACACTAATATGCTATTATCTCGCTCTCCCTTAGAAATGTATTACATTCTAAAACTATAAATAACGACTTTACTGGAAACATTTCCTGTTTGCGCGCGCGTGCGTGCGTGTGTGATGCCTCTGTTGTTTTTAGACAATAATACCAACCGGAGGAAAGCTTTTAAAGGACCGCTTCATCCGAAATATTGATTATCCGAGATAGTCATGGTCTCGTCAACTTTTATAATTACGTCACTACTGTACTGTATTTTTATTAAAAAATAGTTACATTTTTATTTTATAAACTTTAATCTAAATTTAAATTTAAAATAATATACTTGTTGGTTTAAAATTAGATTCATTTTACTAATTAATTAATTAATTACAAAAATTAATTTGGTACTTACAACATGACACAAATTTAAAAGATTTAGCACAATATAGCTTATACAGAAATAAAATAATTATCATTTTACAGCTGCTTATGAATTTTCCATCTCTCAATACTATATATCATACGAGGAACTAATCTGAATCGATGATTTTCATAACCATCATTGAATGGACGTGGCTTTAGCGAGAGAATGTCAGATCTAATATAACCATTGTGTGGTTGCCACTGTTCAAACCCACATTTAATTAATGTGTTCTGCTAACCACTGTTTGGGGTATTCACTAGCTTTGTATAATGTGTTGTATAACGGTTGTATTACATTTTCTGACAAAACGTGTGGCTGTTGGCAAATCTCTTCCAAATGGTCACTTGATTTAGTTTGCAGCAACAATGAAATTCAACTGCCGTAATTGCTTACAAGGGAAGTTTTGAAATATGTAAATATATTAAAGACATGTAAGAGGTATCCCAGATTATTTGTAATGTAAATTTTATCCCATATTTCTTCGGTAATTAATGTATTATTAAGGAATCCAGCAGGTCCTTCTTAATATCATGTCGTTGCCTGTCTCCATCTGGGTGTCTCTCTATCTGATCGTCTCTACGATAACTCTTAAGTGGAAGGTCATACAGACGAGAAAACTTTGTAAATTGATCCCTCTGGACTGAAGGGAGGACTCTATTGATTTAAAAAGAGTCAAAAGGTCAAAAGAAAGTCACTAATGCGAGAAAAAGTTTCAATCAGTTTGGCACACAAAGTGTGTAACGCAATGGGTCATTCAAAATTGTAGGGTATTAGTTACTTTTTGTAAGATAATTCACACTTTGAATAATATTAATTGAATACACTAATTCTAAAATTTTAAAATGGAAAATACTGTTGTTAAAACATTTTGACCCAGAGGCCACAGTATTAAAGCAGACTTTCTTTGTATAAAGGGATTTTAAGATTTTATTTTCATTATTTTGCATGTCTCATCTTATCCTAGTAGTTGTGAACATACATTTAAAATGTACATAAAGGTACCAACATGTTCATTAAATTAATTTGAGCTACCCTACCAATCAAAATTAATAATTAATGTTCAGTATCCTATTTAACACTATTAAAAGTATTTGACAAGGACTTTCAAAGGGAACAAGAATACATATTTTAGTAAACCACACTGAAATATATTAAATTGTTAAAACAAAATATAAGACCTCTAAAAACCTTTTCTATAAGGAAATTGTAACAAATGTAAAGCTTGTAGCTCAATTTGTTCTACGGTAAAAATAAAGAATTTTTCCACCTCTCTGTAGGAGAAAACTCTTTTTCCCTTACGCTACAAAAGGACAACACATTTTATGAAAAAGACTGAATGTTAAAGCATTAGAAAGGCATCGAGGACTAAGTAAGGCAAGTTATCAACCCACTCTGCTGACAATGTACTTGCGGGGGAGGGGGAGGGGATTTGGAAAACATTAGTGGTTTCAATATCGCTCCGGGGATTTAATACGCTCCATGGCAACTCCCGACTCTGCTGGATACTTCGTACAAAACTGATTAATGAATTTATCGGTCTGAGCAGTCTGCATCTGGGAGAAATATTTGTTGCATGTTTCAAGAACCCAACAATATTCCAATATAACAATATTTGTTGTATTATTCTTCTTTGGTGTGGCTGTAATTATATAAAATTTATTTCCTTACATAGATAAATAACAGGGAGAGGATAACAGGATTCTGGACATTTGCCATCGTTATGGTTATAAAATATATAACACAACGTTTCGAAGATTGGAATCTATCCTCTTTGTCAGATGAGGGAGGTATTAGTATATACAAAAATAAAGAATAGAAAGAAGAAAACAAGGGAAAGAAAAGGTTTCAAACATACCCAAAGGCTGCTTGGAGTTTATTCGAGGCGTTGTCACTGCAGAGAATGCAAGTCCCGAGCACAAGTCACGAGTACGAGAAACACAATCACACATCACACCGGCACGGATGAAAGTGGTATATTATTGTGTGTGAAAGAGTAATGCTCTGTAAGTGACAAAGCCTGGACTAAACTCCAAGCAGCTGTGTATGTTTTAAGCCTTTATATTCCCTTATATTTTTATTTTTATTCTTTGTTTTTGTATGCACTAATTTTGTATTTTCATTGCCTAGTTATTTGACTGCTGGGAGGTTCAGTAAAACATGCTATAAATGGCAGGTTAGCTCATATCAGATGTTTATATAACGTTTTGTTTGCGTTTCGGTAAAGCTGCTATTCTACTTTCAAAGCATTTGGTAACGATAAACATGCGTGACGTTCCATGACGCGTAATGAAACATCCACAGTCCGCACAAAAAAATAGTCTCTTCTTAAAGGTTAGCCTAACATATAGCTAGAAAATTAGGATATCAAAATGAACACCTATGTGAGTTTAATTTGGTTTTAAATACTTTTACCTTTTGTCACAAATCAAATTTTGAGCACTTTTTCACCAATAAATATGAGACAAAAGTTACTCAAAATTGTGTAGAATATTTTATTTTTTTATATAATTGTGGTGTCTGATTTGAATTATAAATTTTAATTTGGCCCCTAATCAAGGTTTTACGAAAGGTCTAAACGATAAAATTTATTCACTATATTAATTCCTTTTTAATTTAATAGTACCATTACTTGTTCCGTTGTATTATATTAATGTTCGTTTTTACGTACTGAACTAAAACTGAAAGGAAAACATAATATTATTGTGCTGCCAAATATTCATTTATAGTATAGTTCTAAACATTCATAGTGTAGTATATATATTCATCTATCTAATTGTAATTCAAAATAGTCTAGAATATTCGATGCCAGCCAGCTCAGGCTTGAGTTAAGCTTATAGATAACTCGTGTTCTAAAAAGGGTTTTTTCTACGATACAGCATTTTATCAATAATCATTATTGAGGAAAAAAGTCCAGACGCAGTACCCCCTCATTACCGTATCTATTTGACTATTTTTTATTATTAAAATATCTCAAATATAATCTATTAAAATCCTTCTCTAAAAGTAAATTATTAAAATTTTATGTTCGTATATGCATTTTGCAATTTCAATAATCATAAATAATTTGATTTTAATAAAAGTACGAAACAATGTATTAGATATTAATTTAGTATGATATAAAGGATGTTATAATAATAATTAACACCACGGTTACCAATCGAAGATGTTCTTAATTAAATAATTCAGGACATTTACTGAATTTGTTAAGCTTGTAAAGGGAGAAAACTCTAGAGAAGGGTTGGCCGAAACTCTCCAGTGATTTTTTATCAGTCAGTGACAGCTGCCTTGTCTTCTTTAATTAACTCTCAGATAGAATCTTTGAGTACTTGATCAAGAGTCTATCCGACATGCCAGACATCTCTAGAGAAAACAGATCCGGTATTTTGTTTTATCTTCTCTTACAAAGCGGACGTTCAACACTGTAATAGGGTACACAAGAAAATTAATTATCTGTTTGTGTTCTTTCAATCGCGCTGAATTAACTTGTCCAAGCAATCAAAATCTGTTTCTGATTTAGGATACAGCACGTGTTTACATAGCATCATCATTAAAATGATACATATTAGAAGTTAATCAATAATCAGGCGTATTACAAAACCAGACATTCACACATGCACACACTAAAGTACTATTCTCTTATTTAAAACGACATTGATTTCTATATTATTCCAACATTGGTTAAGCGAAATAACCAAGCACATAAAAGGCTGCGATAGGTCGATATAAAGTGACTACTACTCCGAAAATAGTGGTGGAGAGGGGGTATTACTTAAAATAACTTGGAGTTTATCGGGCATGCTTCTGAAAACTACAATCAATTACTGAGTTATTATAGACTAACATTTCTGAATATTTGTACCCCATCGCCGGTATAAACTGTATTTAGCCGTATATGTATATAAATGAATGTTTGTCTGTATGTAATTTATAGACTCAGAAACTAATTGACCAATTATTATGAAAATTTGTATTTATATCTATGTTTCCTCATAGAAGGTTTACACGCTATGCCCATTGATGTAACTCGCCACCAGGCGACGCTGGAAAATATAAAATTTATCAAAGCGCCTGATCATTATAAACTGCATTTACGAGACAATTACGTATATTATATAGCCAAACGCTCTTTGAAGGCGCTAAGTTATTATGTATATTTGTCTTTAAAATAAATGTCTGGTTGAACCTAAAGCTTGAGTGTTAGACCACTTTCTAATAAAGTACATGTAAGTGTACGTTGGCTATAAAAAACACTTTTGACAGATTTTCTTAATCGTGGCAACAAGGTAAACTCTACAACGGTGTTGGAATTATTATTCACTTAGACAAGACGTGCTCATACACAGGCAAAGCTTATGAAAAGCGTGCGAAGGTACGAGAAACAGCTAGTTCATTATAGGTTTGCTACCTAAATAGCGTTAATTTATTTCTAACTGAATTACACTCTAAATCTTGAGTCTTTACGAGGAATCATTAAAATCTATCCCTCATTGAAAATGGGATCGCACCCCATAAAGAAATCTCGTAGCGGAGGTTGGGATAAGTAAGAAATCGAATAAAACCCATCTCCCGCACAGGACTTAGTCTTTTCTTCTTCAACGCAGCGTTGATAAAACACCTTCCAAATTGTTTTCCATTGACTCAAGTACATACAATACATGATTCTTTGTTGCCGAATATTATCGACCATTGGTAGTAATGCATTGCTTTTAACGGAGTCACGGATTTTATATAGGTAATTTTGACAAAATTGCACTTTTCTTAGGATTTATATATATATATATATATATATATATATATATATAGTACATAAAGTATATTTATATAGACTTGATTTTTTTAATTTTGAATGTAAGTTATGTATATTTAATATATGTTTTTAACACAAATTTTCAAAAAAGTAACTTTCATAAATACACGTTTTTAATAGTAAAAAAACATGTTTGTATCAAACTATTATTTTATATACTTTTTATTGCAATTTCCTACTGTTAAAGTATACTGAACACTATTATCTGTTAAATAACTGTTTGGTCCCATGGTGATTAGTTCCTAAGAAAATCTTTAAAAACAATGAAAATTTTCAGTTTTTGGGAAAAACGCGTTTTAATTAACAATAGTCAGCAGTTCGTCCACATCACTCTTGCATATCTATATAAAAATATTTATAAAAAGTGCGTTATTTTGTCTTAAAAAACAATCTAAAAACTATTCCTTTTAGATAACACTATTATAGATAGATCTGTACTATTAAATTAGCTAAGAAACAAAATGTTTTTTATTTACATATTTATCCCTATAAGCTCACTTGTTTTCCAGCATTTATAAACATTTGTAATTTTAAAATGGCCAATTTAAAAGAAAAATAAAGAAATACTAATGATTGCTATGAACATTTACAAGAATGTTCCAGTAATAATTGAATTCTATTTAATTTAAACATAATGAAAATAATCTAGTATGCACACATTAAGGTATTTCATTTCACAATTAAATATTTCAACTCCAACAGTTTAAAAATATACAGTCGTTAAAAATAAACTAAACCAGTATATATCTGTTATATTTATAAATAGTACTTTATGTAAGCGGCGTAACTCTTATTTTACACTAAATCGGTTACTCAATCTTTAACATTTATTACACGGTTCGATTTTCCTTACAGAAGTACATTTACTGAGGCCTAAAAGTTACAGTTAATAAAGACAAATTAGACTAAGGTAAGTACAGAAACAACAACATGGCAGTAAATGAAACTTGGCAAGTGGAGGTTCAACAATATGTTTCACTCTCTCAACTTTCTCTGTTGAGAAACTTACACACAAGACAAGGGGTGTCGTATACTAACACAAGTTTCTCTTGCATTGTGTCGTATATTAGACATTCTATTACACACAATTCTCACCAAAACAACTGAATCACTTCTCTTCTTTGTTTAAAGTTTGTTATGTGCGATTGAAGGATTGAACTGACAAGAACATTTTCGGATATTTACCATTGTTAAATGTTACAAAAGGTATAACACAACGTTTCGAGGATTAGAATCTGGGCTCTTCGTCAGGTGGAGGGTATGAATCTCTCTATTTATGGCCAAGATGATACATAAAAGTTTAAAAACAAACGAAACTTGAAATAATTCTCAGAATTATGAGAAAGATAGGCTCAACTATTACATAAAGTGAATTTTATCGATAAGTCCAATTTAACACAGTGAATTATCTGTACGTAAAGCTGCATTCAATAAATATATATATTGGCTCTTTATGAAACTTTAACTAACCTACACAGTAAATTAAATGGAATGAGTAAAATTGTCATAAGTAAAGTTACTGAAGTCTATAGAATATTTTTCCGCCAATTAATATTTCTGTAATGCATAAAGCTTTCAGCAATTTACGTTTCTTGTGAATTGCGAATTGTAAATATGATGTCAATGTTAAGAAACCTGTGCATTACAACATATAAATATATTAAGACAGTTGTACGATAATAGGAAATTCAAGATAACATTACTGTAAATCCTAATTACACGATAAGATAATTATTTTATAATAACTGTGCATTATAACTATGATGAATATGTAAACATGTACATATGTTTATGTACATGATGTATATAAACATGAATATGTTTATGTACATCATAAATCTATAATGTTAAGATAACCTAGCATGTTATGGTACATCATAACTATCACATAAAGCTCAAGATTAGTATTTATTTTTACTTTGGTATTTCTGTATAAATTACAACTTTGCATGTTAAAGAACCTTTTTACGACCCAGAGAGAATCTTGAGAAGGTCAGTGAAATCTTTCACTTCTAACCAATACTTAAAGGCAAAACTGGCAATAAAGTCAAATATATCAAGGGTTTGTAAGCATAATTAATACATTTCCTACATTTATGTCCGCTTTTCCAAATGAATCACTAAAATCTCTACTGGTCAAATTATAATATTGGGGTAACCGATTGCTTAGTTTAATTAATAGATATTGTTTGGCAACCGATTCCTTTGGGAACTTGTTCTTTTGCAAAATGGTTACTCAGTGACTGTTACAGTCTTTGGTTTACAGGTGTTGGAACGAGTTAGTAAATTAAAGTATAATGTTTTCTGAAAATCATCGCATAAAAACATTTCCCAGTCATACGTTTAAGAAAGTTACATTATTTGTAGTTTTGTAAAACAAGGTACGCCACATCACGCGTTGATTGACAGGCTTCGCTGAGGTTGAAAGAAAAATGTCAAATCTATAGCTAATTTCATTCACAAGATGTACCACAGACAATCAAACAGAATGGAAACTAAGACATTCTCGATAGCCAAACGAGAAATAATGTCAACCCACTGTGTCTGCCTTCAATGACCCTCAGCCAAATTTTATGATGGACATGCACTATCATCAAATTCAATGTTGCCCATATAAAATAAAGTCCATAGTTCGTAAGACAGATAGAAATGAAATATTCCATTCACTAGAGTATTAGGTTTTGCTGTCACTCAGCGAATAAAAAGACTAGATATATACGATTTAGAATAAATTCGTATGATAACTGAAAAGTAATTGCACCAGTGTATTAATGGTAATAATTTCAATATTTGAACACAAAAGTCTTCCAGTAACACAGATCACAGCGCCAGCCTTCGGTCAGACCTATAATTACCATTTACTGGATATAAGCCAACTAGCGAGTTCTGTTGACTCGTCCTAGTATTAAGAGCAGTGTGGGGGCTATTTTTTGAATGATCTTTTAGTTTGTTATTGCAAATCCGTAAAAATTCTTGAACATTCTATTGCAATAGAATATCAAGCTTTTTAAATTAAAAAAGTCTATTGATTTACATTCCTCACGAATTCAGGGTGATATAGGATTATCGATTCTATCCTGTTATAGATTTGTTTTTGAAATAAATCGATATGAGGGAGTATCGAAGGATTAGGCAGAATACAATGAATAAGTCTCACAGTTGGACAAAAACAGACGAAATGACCTTCATGGGAAGAACTCTTTAAGTCCATAATTCCTTGGCTTCTTCCTTGGACCAATATATACTTCAAGTATCTAGGACATTTCTATCGAGGGTTTTTGCACGGATTGCAGGACAGTGAAATGGACACAGTGACTGCATTTTGACTCCAAGACCCCATAACTGATCGAGTTCTTTGTTGGGCCAACAGAAATCTTTGTTCCAAGTTTCAACACTGGAGGACCTTTCTAGAGCCCGCACGAATGGGTGAACGGACGGAAAAACACATAATTTCAACAAGGTAATCCAAACCAATTATGGAATACGCAATAACTCTCCAGATAAGAAGTGAAAGGATCTTCTTCGAATATCTTAACTTTGGTAAATATGGTATCGGTCGAAATAAAACCCATTATGCCTGTAGTGATTTGTAAAATTTTTCCACAACAGAGAGCACACCGTTATCATCATGCTCTCAAAGACATGCGCAGAGAGCTCTGCACGTAGTCGGTGAAATATACATCAGCGGACAACTCATGCAGGATGCAAATCTTCTCCAATTTAGATGCATCTCTAAAGGAACAACACTAAAAACACCACGATAGCACTTACGATCTAGTCAGTGGTGTATTAAGCCCCTAATATGCGGAAGGATACTGCAAGGAATGGAACAAACTTCATCATAGAACTGTGATTGTTAGATTACATGTAACAAGGGCTCCTCTCCCGATTAAATGACGTAATTTATATTATATTGCATTAAATAAAGATTGAATCACAAAAACTGCTTGCTCCACCGGGAATCGAACCTCGATCACTCATTTACCTGACGAACATGTATTATCGGCAACAGCCATATGTAATTTTGATAAAGATTGAATAAAAAAAACCTTTTCTCCATCGTGACTCGAAATCTTATGTCTTACTTTTTGGGAGACCATGCTAGTACTAAAATAGAGAATTCTTACTTTTTACGATTTTTCAATTTTGTTTTTTACCGTTTCTGACACATACGTTCTAAATAACCAAACTAAAATACGATCATAATATTTATCAAACGTCTTTTAACATTCTTTGAATTTGTATACATTTTCTTAAACCTAATAGTAGTGGTAGCATGCTTCCCCGGCAAGTAACAGATCTTGGTTCGAGTTCTTGAGTTGCAAGTGATTTTGTGATTAAAGTTTTCTTCAAAATAACTTATAGGCTACTTTTTCCTTTTTAAAACAAATTTAATAAATTTAGTATTTATTGAAAATATTTGTTACTTTTTTATTATTTATTTGTTCCAACCATGAAACCTTTTTCTAATCACGGATCTTTATTGGCTATGACAAGTTATAGATCTTGGTTCGAGTTCCTGTGTTGCAAGTGATTTTGTGATTAAAGTTTTCTTCAAAATAACTTATAGGTTACTTTTTCCTTTTAAACAAATTTAATGAATTTAGTATTTATTGAAAATATTTGTTACTTTTTTTATTATTTATTTGTTCCAACCATGAAACCTTTTTCTAATCACGGATCTTTATTGGCTATGACAAGTTACAGCTTAGTAATGAGTGTTAGTATATTTTTATAATTTATTAAACAGCATAGCTTGAAGTGATTACCATTGTTGAAATGTGTTTAAAATATAATTAGTGATTATCAACAGCGGTGATTACGAGACGGAGGTGATTGATTTAATGTCTGACAAAGCAAGACATATGACCTCCTCACTGACGTATCGGAGCATTAATCATGTAGAAACCAATGCGTTAATACGACACCAGCCATACCTGTCATTAATTAATGTTTGAGTCCGTCATGTGTATCATTAAACATGAATATTATATACATTCTGAGAAGTAACGTACCATTGATACATTTGTAATCTGCTACAATAATGAAACCCTCCATCGTCTATAGCGTTATATTGTTAATTACGTTTATATTATTAGTAACAGCCTTATTTAATTTCGATAAAGATTGAATCGAATGTTCTTACTTTCGGGACGAGCAGAAACCGTTACACCAAAGAGCCCTTACTTTTATGATTCATTTATATTGTATTTGGCCGTTTCTGTCACACATGTATTTCAATTATCCAAATAATATAATATTGAAAAAGCAAATACCTATAAAACGACTTTTAACATTCATTAAATTTGTAAGAACAGCAATAGTCTTATTTCATTTTAATAAAGATTGAATTACAAAATATCCTTACACTTATGAACCGGGATTTCTCACTTGCCGGGCGAGTGTGCTACCACTACACCACAGAGCGTTTACTTTTTACGATTGGTGAAAGAAATGCTGAAATACAAAATATTTCAATAGGAAAATGTAAGGGGTCTGTGGTGTAGTGGTAGCATACTTGCCTCGGCCCAGCAGGAGAGAGATCCAAGTTCGAGTCCTGATGGAGCAAGAACCTTTGTGATTAAATAATATTCCTAGTTGCCACTTCTTTAGCATGTTTTGTAAAACCACTGATAAATATAGCAATTAGTTGAATATTTATTACGAAGTCTGCGAAATAAATAAGTGAATGTGATGAAAAATTTGTTATCCAACTATGCTCAATTTTATATCTGAATAATAAAATTTACAGAAATTTATAGTTTAACAAGCAGTAAGATAGAGCGGTTTGCTTCTATATACATCTCGGATTTAAGAACCAGCTGTACTGAAATGTCTCTGACGACGCCTAACAATACTGGCTTATTAGAACAAAGTTCAACTTGAAACCGTTCTTTTTATTATTCTTGGTCACAGACTTTTTCAAGACGTCTCATTTCAAGGATACTGCATTTCGTAATGCCACTGGAGTTCTCTTTAATGACATACATTGTTTTGTAAGTGAACGTTTTATTTTCACAAATTGTGGGATCTTTTTGTTTAATAACTATCAATAATATTTTTTTATTCCGAACCCATTCTGATTCCTTTTAGGCGTTCATTAGTAATGAGACAGCCTAAAACATTTCCGACCCATCATGAAAGAGTAAATAATATAATAGCATAGCATTTTCCGTATATGGTAAAAATTACGAGTATGGATAGTATATCCGGTTCTCAAATGCGAGTAATATTTAGTAGTAATACATAGACGAGTACATAAAATGCTAATGGATTTCAATCTGTAATTCGCACCCTATATCGCAACGATGTCTTGGATCTAAAAAAGAACTTAACCAAAACCCTAATTCCAGTATCTTAAAAATTTATACTTTAATTTTTTTTTTATATTAAAATTTCATTTAATAAAAAGTCTTTTCAATGATATAATTAGCAATTGGGTTCAAACTATAGGACGATGTAGCTACTACAGGCTGATGACCCACAAAATATTTCATCCTTATATATACCCTGATACAACAGAAATGTAAAAGTTTATTTCTGTAAACATGGAAAATTCGTTTAGTAGATAATGGCAATCACAGTTCAGCAATAGGTCATTATGGATTCTGTTAGTAAGTTACACATATATAAATATATTGAATATATCCTAACTATTAGTTTTATTTCCAACCGGTGTACCGTGTACTAAAATTTCTGCAAGGTCCAATAAGATTTTTGAAATTATTCATTGTCATAGATGTTCAGAATGTAGTGATTAGGCCTCAAAATCGCGAATTTAAAAACGTGCAGCTTTTCATAAATTAACTAATAAGTTTTCAAATGGAGAGTAATATGTGGCAAAGCATTTTAAATTAAAAAAATAAATTTAGCTTTTATATGCTGAATCTCTTTAAAAAAAGCGAAAAAACTAATTTTATTTTCCTGTTCACACCTCATCGGAATAATAACGCAGAATAAATTCTTCAATTGTTTCAACGTCCCTGTGAAGACCCATCATCAGTCAAAAGTGTTAAATCTTTTCGGTTGATTAAATAATTTAACGTTTCAAAGATGCTCATTAAAACAGTTATATGGAGTCATAACACCACCCAATGAACCCTAAGATATCCTAAATTATTGACACCTCTGGCGATACAGAGTAAACCGAGACAACATCAGAGCTTACTTTTCCAACCAAACTGACATTAGGTCGTTTAGCTCCCCTCGAGGTTCTTCAAGGCCAAATAGCTTCCCGTTATTGAATAATTCAGCCCATCCACGAGCGGTGCATGGCTCCCTCTTAGCGTTATTGCCCGGAACGGTCGCTCCCACAATAACGTGAAGTGTATCGGCGGTGGTGATGGGATGGTGATTGTGAACCATTACTGGTGATCTCGCTATAGATCACAATGTATTAGATTTTTTACGCCCGTTGGATGACTTAATTTACTCGAAGTTATCAAAGTGTTTTCTTGTAGCCCCGGGTCAATTAAAGTAGACGGAAACAGAAGTGCAAATACGTCACCAAAAGAACTTTAAACTACGTGCTGGCCCCGTACTAAAACTCGTTAATTATTATTAATTCGCAATGTACAGGGTTTGTTTCTACTGAATAGACCTGTAAAATGAAATGTTACATGATAGGGGTTGAAATTTGAAAATATAAAGTTACCCCCCCCCGTACCGCAATTTGAAAAGGGGAGAAAGTTTTTAAAGCATTTAAAAATCCCAAGTATATTAATGAGTATGGTGAAGGTTGTACATTGATATCCCAATCTGTTTGGAATATATCCAGGCATATCAGGACTTAATTTACAACCTGTATATACACACAATCTGGCTTTTAATTTGATAGAGAAATATGTCTTATAGGAGAAAATTTCAAAGTTAGCCACACTAGTTTTGGTAGATGTCAAATGGGACGGTATCAAAAGAGTTAAAACTCAAAATATATATATTTACTTTGACAGACTTAAAAGCAACCGTCAAATCAGTAAATAAACTCTTCGTCAGGTGGGGGAGTTATTAGGACATACAAAATTGAGAAAAGGGTTCGAGTATACTCAAACGATGTTTGGAGTCTAGTCCAGGCGTTGTCACTGCAGAAACGGAAAGTCCCTACTACTACAGGTCACGAGTACGAGAAACTAAATCACACATCAACTTTACATAAATTTCACACATAACAAAGTATTACGTGTCAGATAGTCGGTTTTAAGTATAGCCTTTCAAGTCCTGACAAAAATATCGTTTCATATTTTTAGCCCTTTCTACACCCTCTCATTTCGGTGGTCACCACTAAACTAGCATGGCTGACAGTCGATTTCATTTACAGAATAGAAAATCCAGGCTATGTGCTTATTAAATGCAAATGGGCTGTATATCTTTGGACTTTAAAGTTTATATTAGAATTTGAAAACACTTTTGACTACTGAGCGAATCGGCTGACCTGGACTTCTTGAAATTCCAGGAAGAAGTTCTGCACTTTAACCAGAGGCTATTTTTTTTTTTAAAGGAGAAGCCGATCTCCTTTTGGCCTTATTCTGCCCGTCCTCATGGGCCACTGGCCTGTGCGAGGATCTTATCAAACAAAGAGTAAGTGGGAGAGTCGATACAGTACAAGGTCGATGGTTCTGATAAAAAGTGCCACGGTCACAGACAGGATTCGAACCTGCGCTATCTCTAACTCAGACTCAAAGTCCAGCGTCTTAGACCACGTGGCCATCGGCACTCCCACCGGTGATTATAATTAACCACTTGTGTAATGCCCATAAGGTACAAGACATTAACAATTATTTATTACAAAAGATTTGGAGTGCGATGCAACTTGAAATTTGGGTTTGATGAAAGATACAAATATTTGACAGACCTAATACAAATGAAAATAAATTAAGTGGATTTAACTACAGGGACGACCAAAAAAAATTATAAATTTATGTAGGTTTTACCAGAGATAATGAGTTTGGAAGGATGAAGTTTGATTTTGTTTATAAGATTAAGTACTTTTTAATTTGTAAACTTTTCAATCACAACTTAAAGTTATTTGTAATATTTTGATTGTATGTTGATCCAACACTGTATAGCTTCAACGATCCTCAATATAATATGGAAGAATCGTAACATGGGACGATCCTCAATCCTAATAATATTCTAAATTTGAAGAAAGTGCTTTGCTTTTTATTTTTGCTTTCACGCGTAAACAATTCAACAGATTGTACTGAAATTCCACATGTACGTCCATAGGATCTATATGAATATAAGTCTATTTTTATTTCGAAAACTCTTCCAGCCTACGCCTAACTGGTCTATAAACTGACAAAAAGTCCCATCTGGTCTCTAAAGTTGCAAAGTATTAATTGAAAGAACCTATTAAATGTAATCAACTATTCTGTGGAAACAATTTTTAAGACAGCCCAGCCATATTTTAAATAATTTAATAACAATTTTTAATTAATTTCTACCTATACGGTGAAAGCAAAGAGTAAGCTTGATAGTAACAAAATCTCTTAATTCACCCTTTTCAGCAATCACTGTTGGGTACAGATTTCAAAATGTCCAAATAAGATAACTAAAAGTTTTAGTAAAATTTTACTTTGAAATATACATTTTTAGAAAATATTAAGTTTTAGAAATATAATGCAAAGTTATACCATATAACTTACAATATATATTTTAAGACTGTTATAAAACTCCATATTAGCAGTCTTCGGAAATTTCTAGGTTTCTCAGATCTGTGTATATATATTTTCATGATCGGAAAACAAAGCAACGCCAACGATAAAACAAAAATACTAGGACCAGAGTAAATTATAATGGCCATAAAAATACACATTTTGACTGATTTTTGTTTAATCGTAGCGACAAGGAAACCTCAGCATTGGCGTCGGAAATATAATTTACTCGAACCAGAAGTGCTCATACACGTAAAAAGCCTAATAAAATGCGTGTGATGCCATGGGTAACTACTAGTATTATAAAATACTATATAAAATACGCGACTCAACAGACACGTGATTTTTGCAACTAGACAAGTTTGGGTTTCACTAACACTCTGCCTATGTGCGCATTACTAAAAAACGGATTGAGGCTAAATACGTATATATATTACACGATATAAATTATTATTCTTCTATATTCATCATCCAGGCTCTTCGTAATCTAACTTTCTTAAAGAATTTCATAGTATTAAGTAAAGAAATTTTAATTTCAACTGGATCAATAATGTAAAGTGTAGTTACATATTATTTGTATTATGTATGTAAATAATATACTGCATTAAAGACATAAAAGCTCCTTTTAACCATTATAATTGTAAACATTTCTATTACTTATTGTAAAAAAGAGATTGTTTTAGAATAATGGAACTATGGAAACTAGCTCAGTGAGCGGCACGAGCGGATAAAGAATGTTCCGAGGAATAGGCAGAGAATAAGTTAGGAATGCGGGAAGAGATGCTGGCAAGCAAGGTTGGGGTTTCAATATCTTGGTTCAGTGACTGGTCGGCATTCCAATCTTCTCACCCTCTAGAAGTAAAAAAGTTCCTTGAAACCTCTGGTAGTAAAGTTTTCAATTTGTGTTTCAGAGTACGTTGATCCTACTACAAACCGTTCTCTATTACCTAAGACTAAAGTAAAAAATATGTTCGTTATTAGTTCAGATATGTTACAAAGAACTGGAAAAGAGCAGTTATATTTTTGTTACAAATAATTCCAAGATTAAAGAAGATCTTAAAAAAGTAAAATTTGAAAAGAAACTCAGTCCTTTCTTGCAGAAATTCTTATTCGGACAAAAAGCTGATCTTATCTTGGCACCAATCCAGTTATTGGATACCCTTAGAGCGTAGAATATCAGACATCGATCTCAGAGGATATTGTGCTGAGGATAAAGGATACAAGTGAAGTATGATCTTGCTTTATCTTTTTTGAGCGAAGCCCAAGCTATTCAATCTGTTCAAGCACTGAATTCACTGCTACAACGTCCGTTTTACAGATTCGATACATTCAAAATAAATCATAAAATTTTATATATCTACTATGCTATTTATTTTAAGATATTTGTCGTTACTTACATTCTATGTTGTCGATTTTTACCGGAATAAAACTCAATTAAATATGTCATACTATAGAAAGCCAAACAAAGGTAATTAGAAAAAACATTTTTGGTGTGCTCGTAAAAAATGTTGGGTAGAGTGTACACAAATAAATCAAAGCACTTTATTTAAAAATTCTTTTGGGTGCAAAATTCTTTGGGTCATAATATTATTCTTGGACACTTACCTTTGTTGGATGGTAGGAAGTTAGTAAAATTATATTTTAAGATCAGCAATTAGATACCTTGCCCATATTGATAACTAACTCGACACATAAATTCTATGCACAGTATGTTAATGCAAAAAGATATACCGAAGGGTTGTGACGCATGTTTTTCTAACATGCTTCCTAGAAGTTAGCAGTATGTTAGAGATAGTTATCTACTTGAGGAAGAGTTCAGATTGCAAACAATGAAACTAAGTGTTAATGAACTGTTAGACGTGAACAATGGGAAGTAACCGAAAATCCTGTCTTCTTCATAATGCTTTTAAAGCAAACACATTTTTCTATTTCATGGTACACTAAAGAAATATTGTGACTTATCCACAATATATTCATTAGTACGTGCCTAAAGCACAAGGATATACATGCAGAAGGGATTTGAAATGAAATTTTACACAGCACGCCCCTTATGAAAAGACAAAAACCGAAGAATAACAAGGTAGAGTGAATGCGTATCTTTTCATACAACGAAAAGTCAAGACAATAGCCACCCTCCCCTGTCTCTTCGTCTACCCTTCTTCCTTCCTACACTGCACACATTATATTATATTTTATAATCTTGCTGGTTTAAAACTGACGATGGAATTTTCAATAACGATAAAAGTCAGCATTGGTTTATTTTTGGTTCAACACAACCAGTGCAGTACATATTTTTCCAAATAGTACATACAGTGCTATCGAGGTTGACAACGTATGGGTCATTTGTGGACCTTTATGAAGGTAAAACAAAGGATTATTTTGGAGATTAGACGGTTAATTTTTAGAATATATATATATAAATATAAGGTCAGAATTTATTTCTAAATCTCTTTCATTCCTATGTAACATAAAAATAAATAATGTATCAAAGAAAGCTATCACAGTTAAGAAGATTTTGGTCAATATAGTATTCAACTTTAAGGACAAAATGGGTTTTTCGATAATTATTTTAGGGACCTTTATTCATTATTCAAGGAAAAACCCACCTTAGTTATGTCAAGGAAATTTACCTTTTTACGGAAATTTTCCATCGTCGTTCAGGGAAGCAAGAAATCTAAAACCTGATCTCTTCCTCAGGTGAATAACTAATCTAACACATAAGTTACAATAAATATTAAATATAATCATAAAAAATCGTTGTGATTCGCATAAGTCAATAATCACAACAAACATTTTTTGTGTCAACTCCATGCACACTATCTCGAAAAACTAACACTTAATAAAAACAAAATACTAATTATTGAACCCTAACTAAATAATATAGGTCACAATAGATCTGAAATAGACCAACATACCACGGAGAACTGTCCAGAGATAAGGCAAAATGAGTAAATTGGGATTAGTGTTTTTGTTTCTTCTAGACCAATTTGGTTAATTTGGTTCTCAAAACCATAGAGTGATTCCGCATTCGTTTATTAGAAACCTCTAATTTGTTTGCCACTTTGGGTTTCCTTGTTTGTTCATTTTTCAGAATTGGAAACTGTAACGCCCAACTATACTTTGACTAATGGTTGACTACCAGGTTGGCCTGCTAATTTAATCCATGATGTATAATATCCTTTTAGAAAACTAAAGTACCTGATATTATTATGTTAGCTCCATACTAATTCATACGATGATCTTCGGACCAGCAATGATGTGCAAGGATTTAAATTTCTGTTAGCTCCTTTATTTTTCTTTCTTTGTGTCTCACATATTAATTTTTGCTTTTGTTATCAAAAACTTGTTATGTGTTTGAAACGCATTTGCACTTTCTACTTACTGGATTTATCTCTACTCTAATTTACTCAGGAATAATTTCGTTTGCACTTACATAAAGTATCAATTCTGACACAGGTACTAATCAACTTTCTTGATTTTCCCTTCAAGGAATCCATCTAAAACGTATTACCGACTTCTTGTATCACTGAACGACGAAAAAAGTTCAAGAAACCACAATTCTCCCATTATCCAGAAAGTCCTTAACGATTTCGTTGTGTTTATATACAAATGTGTTAGGTTTTTCCCAAAATCTCTTTTAAAAGCAACCATATTATGTGGAGGAACACGAGTTGTATTACTTGTAATAAAATATAATATGCAGTTGTACAATAAGTCAAAATTTTCCATTCGTATAAACTTTATTTTACTTAAAGAGCGTTTTTCTCCATCGATAATCAGCATTAAAAGGTCATCTATAATATCACTTGAATAAAGCTCCGTTTATGAATTTAAAAGTAATTAACGTAATCTGTCGAAGTGGAATGACTTGGTATCACAATTAATTAATATATTGTACTTGTACAACAGTACATAAGGATATTCATACAAATTTACAAGGGCCTTATATGAAGTACAAGGAAACTGATAGGAAATTCGCCTATTCATATTCCATCCCAGCTTAGCCGACGTGTCTGGCATTGTATCGGCGAACTTTCAATTTGTATATTCTCCGAGGCAAGGTTCTTTTCATGTTCCCTCATCTTCTTTATACACTTATAAATATTTTACCGAGTTCAAAGCGAGATTCCTTCCCAAATCAAACCCAGCAATGTTTATTCATTGATTTTCTAAAATATGCAAAACTTTACTTTTGTATCGGTGCGTAATAAAGTAGGATAACTTTACTGCCACGTATAATTCTGAGTTGATCACGAGTAAATTTTAATGGCAAATTATTTTAATAAGAATTTATTAAAATAAATTTTACCTTTTACCTTTAAGCATTATTCTGCGCAACATCATTTGAGGATCTCATCAAACAGAGCAAATGGAAGTCTCGATACATTTTAATGAGATAAATTTTTATGAGGTAGATGGTACTCATTACAAATGCTGCTGTCACATACAATATTTAAACCTGCGCTATCTCTAACTCAGATCCAAAGTCCGACCTCTTAGACCACTCGGGTATCGGCACTCACAATTTATAGGTAATATAATAAAATGACGTAATGTGAATTCTTTGTTCAGGGTTTGTTATTGAAAAAGAAGGTTTTACATGATAACAGTATTTTGGATATTTTCCACCGTTATGGTTACAAAAGGTGTAACACAACGTTTCGAGGATTGGAATCTATCCTCTTTCTCAAGTGGGGGAGGTATTAGTACATACAAAAATAAAGAACATAAAGAAAAAAAGAGGAGAACGAAAAGGGTTCAAACATACCTACAAGCTACTATGATTCTAGTCCTGACGTTGTCACTGTACACAATGTAAATTGTAGACAAGTCGTTAGTATCCCAAATTCATCCGTGCCGGTGTGATGTGTGATTATGTTTCTCGTACTCGTGAAGTGTGGTCAGGACTTGCATTCTCTGCAGTGATAACGTCTGGACTAGACTCCAAGCGGCTTTAGGGTATGTTTGACCATTCCTTTCCCTTCATTTCCTCTTCTGTTCTTTATTTTTGTATGTACTAATACCACCCATACCTGACGAATAGGATAAATTCCAATCCTCGAAACGTAGTTTTATACCTTTTATAATCATAACGATGGCCAGTTTCCAAAATCCTCTAATACTGTTAATGTTGAGTTTTACTCCAGCTCACCTTCCCTTTGGTGCAGTGACTGAAAGTTGACAGTATTGCAGTTTTGACTCCTGAAATCTGGAGTCATGTTCGACTGATGACATTCAGAAAAGTCGATGATGAAGAAGCTGAAAGGAACTCTTTACATAGTTTCAACATCATAGATATCCGTACTACAAAAATAGTGTATTCTAGGAACTCTCTCGTTACTTCATCAGGAACACAATTGAGTGCACTTTGATGTGTTTATAGATGATCTCTAATCACGGTGGGGCAATCAAGTATTCTACACATAATGTAGCTATGGTGGGGAGGGGTGACTCTCTATGTATGTTGATTTTAGCTTCTATTTAACTCTCTGTTAGTGAAATCTGGTACAATAGAACGAAGAACTTTAACTTTTTATTTTTATCTATTCATATTTACCTTAGTTCCAAGGCATGTACAGAGTATGAATTCCTATTAAACATTAACATCCAACTTCCATGGTATAAAACAATTAATATTGTGAGGCAAGTAATAAAGCAATTGAACCCGACCACAGTGCGGGCGAGCTTCTCCTCAGCGTGAGAGATTATATCAGCTTGTGTTGGCCTTACTTGCTTATAGGCTCTAAACGCCTGATCCTTTGATCCAAGAGTAACCAATTGTGGGGTTTAACTGTCTTTGTGTGGATTTCAGATAGCAATCCCAGTTTTGGCATGAAATGATATTTCTGTTTCTTACATTTTCTTCAAATAGTAATCAAATATTTTTAAAATGCACGTTGCACATATGGGTATATTAAACAAATATAACTGCCATGAGTAAGCAAAATTCTTCGCTAATTAACCGAGCATGTTGAGAATGTTATGCTGCAGTTCGACAGTCTGCTTCTAAACTAGATCCAACGTTTACTAGATACAAAAAACTTTGTTGTTGCTTTAGCATATAGTCGGAGCGACGTTAAATAATAAATTATTTTAATTTAACTTGTACCATTGTTTTACATAACGTTTATACAGATGTTTTCCAGTGCAAGTTATGCATTTCAATTAGTTATTGGGATCAGCAAACTAACCTAATGTAGAACCTTGATCTGCACACTTCAAAACAATGAATATAACACTATAGCCGGATTAGAGGTACATTTTTAAGCTAATGACGCCTGCTCCATCCTATTCAGAGCTGATTAAGGCCCCACTTTGACTCAACAAGAGAAGTTCTTCAGAAAAAGTTAAATAATGAACCTGTTGGGTTTCACTCTCAAGGCCTTCCATGGAACGGATCTCAGAACAGCAAAATCATTGAGGTAAACAGAATCGGTACTATTGGATCTTCTTACGCCAAGGGACATGTCCTCTTATTACCATTTCAATCCATAAAGTACCATCCTTATATAAGGTCGAGGTTTACTCTTGTGATAAAACTCGTAACGTTGTTGTGAAGGTAACTATGAAGAAGAAGGTCCTGTTTACAAAAGTTAACTTTTAATTCAAGGATAAAGCGTTTCCACCAATATTACTCGGTTGTGACGCTGTTCAGCTCTGCCTTCATTAACGTAAAGCAGGTAAAGTAAATTACCGAATTCATTGAAGAATTAAAATGTTTGTAATCTGAATATCAACACCAGGTGACTTCCGAACCACCACCAATAGCCGGGCAGGACGGCTACTTGCAAGGATAAGATCATTTTGCGGTTACCCATCCAAGCAGCAGCCACGGTGGACGTTGCTTCATTTGGTTATCTCGCGATAACCGCCGTTGCCAGTACACTGCGCCATTATATTTATGATGGGGACTTTACTAAAACCCAATATTGTACACTAACCGAAATTATGACATTTTACAATTACATCCTAAGACTCCTAGGTGCATTATTACCCCATGATACTTTGTCGCACTTCATCACCTATGGCTGATCACGTCATACTCCTCTTCTGTCAACACCCCTGCTGCTCGATGTAGCTCCATCCTTGTCATCTATGTCATCTCCCATACTATTTTTCTCTTATTGGTGAGTATATTTTTGTCTATTGATTTTCACCTCATATTTTACCATGACTATTGTTTATTCTGAAATGTTTGTTTTATTTTCTTTTGAAGATCGTATCTTCCTGGAAATGCATATCACAGTTATTACTAT
The DNA here is from genome assembly GCF_021130785.1 of Homalodisca vitripennis. NCBI lineage: Eukaryota > Metazoa > Arthropoda > Insecta > Hemiptera > Cicadellidae > Homalodisca > Homalodisca vitripennis. Next base: position 122,860,239 of record NC_060213.1, on the reverse strand, counting down.
TTTTTACTTACTATATACTCTTAGGAGGATAATACTTAGAAGATTGCAGCAAAGTGGGTCACAACACGTCCTCAATTTTTATTCTTATGGATAAATTACATACTGCTAGAGAGAGTTCCAAGAAATGCAATTAAGTCAGGAATTGCTAACGAACCTTACATTAACCTCTTAATGGTGCTTTGTGATCTTTAAATGAAAATCAACGATCGGATGCAATGCTGATATTAGGTCAAAGTCGCGTGGTTTAACAAAGGCTGAAATACAAAAATTTTCAGTTAGGATACAAATGTATAAACAGTTCTGAAGTTTTTTAAGCCCTGAAACACTGAAACGTAGACTTACTTAAAGTAAAAGAAATACCTTTTTTGATCATGTTAAAGCACAGATGTAAAAGATACATTATATATTGAAATAACAATAATTTATATTTTAGAATGCATCAATACTAAAACTGATTAATATTACGTTATGTTATTTTACCCTAAATTTCAGGGAACATTTTGGGGGGGGGAGAGGGTACAACAAAAGTCGATATTGCAGTATGTATTTATGTCAATACTCTCAAATTATGTTCAAGAACAAATTCTTGTAATATTTTATGTGTACTTAAACCGCTCTTACCATATTTCAAACAGATATGAAAGAGGCAAACGTTTCACGTAGCACGCTATCCCAATTTCCACTGCCTTTGGCTCATGTCACCATAGCAACGATCTATATTGGTTTACCCTTCAGTGGATCCACCTTTGCGGTCGGATCTGAGTGATAAAACTATAACGCAAAAGTAAATCTCTGCTTTGTTTGAAGCGCTTATGTAATTTAAAAGATATTATCTTTGATAAATAATACTACTTTATATTTTTATTCCGTGAAATACTGATTAACAATGCATTATATACAATAATTTTACTATTTGATAGTGCGATAGAAGATTATTATGATTGCTTCTTTTTTACTTGGCTTAGTCAAAAATCTACTTGCAGTACAAGTTTGATGATTTCCATTAAACAAATTGGCCGGTATCTGTCACGAAACAGAATTTCCGTGAGCTGTATCCGTAAGTTTTAATTTTATGCATAGAATTAGTTACTAAGCCGAGAACTACTTCTAAATATTAATATTAACGTCTTTTACAATTAATCATAAAATAATTCAGTTATTATCTTTTTTTTATTTTGAAGATTCAAGCCTGCCGTGCTATTGCACGTAGCTACTGAACCCCTCTGGTGAGGCAGTCTTTACTTTTTTACTTATTGCATTGGCTTACAGCTAATTAATTGGGGGTTATTTAGGCGGGTTTGTTGTTAACATTCTTGGTAGCACTTCGTAGTCGTCAACATATTGTGTTAACCATCAAAGCTTCGTTGAGCCAAGATATGTGGTTGTCAAGTTAAGGGAAGTGCATGGAAACTTATTTGTGATACTTTGATTTTATCAAGGAAGTGTTCATGTTCAGGAATTAGGCCATTAGGACTTTGTTTTTTGCAATAAATCAATCCAGTCAGCGATTCTTCAACGAAAAGTGGCAATATATAACATCATAGTGTTATAATAAACTATATTTCTTTTTTATTGGCGGTGTAAGGTTTGACAAGATTGCTGATCTTCACCAGATATTATTATCAACTGCGAAGGCTCGAACAATGACTGTAATGTACGCTCCTGTAATGCTTTTCGCTAAACTGCGTTTCAGTTCTTCAAAATATTTATTTTTTCAAACAAGATATTTATACCCCGATTGCAATTATTAAGTTGATATTCTTTGTTTGGAAGAAAGGTGATTCACCAAGCAAAAGACTATCCAAAAGGGATTTCGTTTTGTTTTTGTCCTGAATTCCCTCAGATGTGAGTTTTTGCCATATGGCTTTATTAATATGATTGGAAAAACCGGGACTTTTTAACTCCTGAGTTATGTTTCTAATTTGATTTTTAAAATATTCCAATTTACCAATAGTTTATTATGAGTATTTTCCTAGCAGGCTATTAATGTTTTGCATTAATTATGTTAAAACTATTCAATTAAATATATATTATTCTTTATTAATAGTATATAATAAATTTCATGTGTTGAATTATTTATAGTTAAGATTACTGGTCATTTACATGTTAAAATTTTAAATTTCAAAACTTTTTAGATCGTATGTGTTTAGGAGTGGACCAAGAGTCACGGAAATCTCCAATATAAATTGAACAGTTTTTTTCACTTTCAGTATCACCTAACTAGATACTGACATTATTTCTTGTATTATAATATTTAAAGTTTACAATTATTCCTTAAATGTTTACTCTAACAAAACAGTTTTCAGACAGTTCCAACAAACGAAACGGTCAGCTGGAGATATAGGTGTCTTTTGTTTCTTTACTCCCCAAAGGACATAACAAAGGGGAAATTAGGTAATCGTACATATACTTGTACAAATTATCATTAATGTGTAAGCATAGAAGAAGTCATTCAATTCTGTTTTGAATATGCCAAAAACACAATTTAAGCGGTGTTTCCCCATTTATAAAGGGTGTCCAGTTTTGAAACTTTTTTTCTAAAACGTGTTTTATTTCCCATTTAATCCCAGAAAATCCATCATGTTGAAAATAAATCGTAAAAATTGGAATATGTTTTAAAATTTGGGTAATAGAACAGAGCGTAGAGGAGTCTGCTGTGCTTATAATATTCGTAATATTTTTGTTTTAATTGAACGAATAGTAGTACTTTAACCCTTACTCCCCTCGTTACTTTATTTAGCAAATTTTTTTGCCCCCAATTAATTTGTAAAATTTGTTTCATGTGATTTTTTTAGAACAAAACACGTGTTTACCTAAAGAGTGGAAAAACCAAAAAAACATAAAAAATGAGGGATAAGCATGAATAAAACTAAGATTCCTTTTTCAAACACATTACAATTGAGCAACCCTTCATTTTTGTTTTTACTTATATACAATTTAACTTTTATAAGTACAAAATCTTTTGAGGTAAGCAAAATTTGGGTAAATATTGTCACATGACATTTTATTTAAAATGTTGTGATTTTGGCATTTTTTCTATAAATTGCGGAAATACCGGGTTTTATCTATAATACCAATTTGATTACTATTATTCCTGCCATTTTGAAACAGTAAAATATTTTCAAAACAATTTTACCAAAAGTTTCCTTTTTGTCAGAGCTATAAAACCGTGTAACGCATTTTAAATTAAAACATTTTGAGATCCGAGTACAGATTATCCAATTTATCAATATTTTGAATAGTTTCTCTATATTCGATTTAGAAGGGGTGCAATTTGTTTCTTTGTTGTGGCCCTAATCGCTCGTAGGTTTAAAGCACTAAGCCGACTCAAGTTGTATGTCGTGGAAGCACAATCTATAGAATACAAGTATATCTCGCTAAAAGAATTGTATCTGGACTACAGTTGTCCTTCACACCCTACTTAACCACCATTTCAGGGGAAAACTTTCCACTCCATAAAACTAAGAGAGACCACGCGACCAAACTGCAGTCTCTACTCCTAGAGGGAAGTTTGGTCGTAATAACCTATCTGGTACGTTATTTGAACGTTTTTCCATTGATATTATGAGTAACCATGGTATGAAGGAGAAAATCACCGAATTTGTAAACGAACTGAGTATAACCTTATTTTAAAATATGACATATAGTAACACAATTAGCCAATGAAATTATATATGAACACGTGGTTAAACGTACTTCTATTTTTCAATATATCAAGATAAAAAACATTACTATGTTAGATAATGAAAATCCATTCTGTTAATTTTATCATAAAATAACTTTAGAAAATTCATTATTTCTGTTTGATCATTCTAAATCAAGCAATTTGATCTATTGACGAATTTAAATGTCTTCAGCATTATAATTTAATTACTATCGTTAAACATTTTCATTAGTTCTGTGTCTTTATTAGAAGGTTGAGACGTTGGCAAACATAACAGCAGTGCCGTCACTATGAGAAGATTAGAGGGGGAATAACCCCCCTCCCTAGAAGAACCCTAATAATTAAAAGATTATTATAAAACAGTAATCAAACTTCATCTAAATACAGCATGTCAATTGTTTACTTGGAATTATGCCTATCAAATTTATATTTACTAAGATTTAATTCATCCTCATGATGTGGTGTGCATTTAACTAAGATTCGTCCCCCGAAGTCCAATTACTACGCCACTGATTACAGTAATCGGATTAGGGAACAATTAGATGTTAAATTACCGATTAATGAGACAAGATAAGAGATGAAAAATCAGCATTCAACGGATTTTCCATTTTTATTGTTATTGTCCTTCCATGTAGCATTTACCTAGTATCAAAAACATTAACTACAAATTAAAGAACTAGTAATATTTATGATAATGTTTTATAATCTTTCTTACACACAGGTTTTAAATAATCATCTTTAGATTTTGGCAGAATCCATAGTCTTTTTATTGCTAATTGCTTGCTCATATATATTTTACGACCAAAACAAATTCAAATCCAAACTTCTATTGTGTCTAATAATTAGAACCGGGCTACAATATTTATAGCTATGGTAGGTCCTAGGCCTGGCCAACAGATCTGTGAGTAGTGTTCCAGTGAACCTTCTATGGCCACGATGCTTAGGAACAAAGCACTGAAGAAAAAAAAGTTATAATGTAAAACCAGAAAATGTTTCAGTACAAACGTATACCAATGGACAATCCAAGGTGATGGAATAGCCCTAACTATTGACCTACATTAAAACGAATTAAGCGGAAGTAGAGACAACTTTGGTGTGGGACGATATGAAAGGATGCGGGAATAAATCAGCAATGTCACCAACTCCCGCCCTCCCCTAGGTATACGAATTTGTAATATCACTTAAACAAATAATGTTCCGACTATTATGTTGATTTATAACTTTCCACCGAATAGGGGAATGTAAACCGCCGGCGATATTTCACTTATGATCGATAATATCCAGAACACATTTATATGTGTTTTAAACGGCCACCACTTCTGGCGTAGAGCTCTGTAAAAAGTCACTCAGGTGTTATAAACCGGAAAGTTGTAAAAGCTTGTGTCTTACTACCACAGGATTTCTACAGGCTATCAAATTGGCATTCCAATGTAGCCTATTATAGCCCATTATTATTTTCTACAAACCGCACTCTAATTGCATCTTTACAACTGTCAAATAACCGGAGGTGAACAATTTGAACATTTACTCTGAAAACATTTGGTAAGTAAACTTTTTTTTTTAATAAAACCTTTGAACAAGCGCCATTTTGTACTGGATCAATCTTTTTGTGTGCGGTTTGCGGCATTAAACTCTGATACATGAGCCCTTTAAAATGATGTGCATATTGACCTATGCTCATGTTTAAGATTTCCTTCTGACTCCTTGCGGGACGTCCCCATGATATTACAGAAAACTGATAGTTCCTTCAAAAAGTAGATTTTTAGGTTTAGTGTTGATGTACCAAATCTTGTTGATTTATCTGTTATCGTTTAGAAAATATTATACCTGTGCAGCACTTTATGTACACCCTGTATGTATCTCGATTTAAATGTACACCGGCTAATACACTTTTGGAACCTACTCATCTATAGATGAAAACCTAGATTAAAGACTAAAGGGATAGAGTGCCATTAAGGGCAGCTGAATTTTTAATGTGAGGTTGAATTAATTAATCAAGTCGGAGAGAGGAAAAGGGCAATGAAAAACTATTAGTGGAGTTAATTGTGAAAGGAGATAGTAGTTTGTATATGATGATCCTTGAAGAATTAAACTAATTGGTCCAATTGTCGGAAACAATTACCTTAATTACAAGATCTTAGAAAGTAGGATAAATACTAAGAGGTGGACCTGGGAAATCTTACTTGCAGGACGTAGTGGAGTACACGGAAAGTAGATTGAATGGTTAGATTAAAACCTTGACAATGGACAGAAATTAATAGTTACACCGACAACACACCAATGATGTTACTGACAAAGAGACATACAGCATTATCAATGTGTATTAAATACAAATAAACCATAATCAAATAGAAAAAGATGTAAATGGAAATAAACTGTACCATGAATGATGTAACCCAGTGCTTCTCTAAATGTGCTCCATGGCGCCCTGGGGCGCCTCAAAATCCGGACAGGGGCGCTTCGGATGAGCAACATCTATTAACAAAATAACATATCGCGTTGAAAGAGTAAATAAATTAAAGATTATTGCATTAACACTAGACTAGTTTTATTATTTTTTGGATTACTTAATTATAATTAACATATTAACAACTTTATAAAATACTTTTATATTAAACCAAATTAAAACAGATTACTATGTTATGAGATTCATAAATTAAAAAATTTTGTTTTTTATTTAAAATAACATGGTTATAGGCGAATACGTCACTAATTTGAATTAGTAATTATGTGAATTATAATGTCACAGTACTTTATTGTTATTCTTCGTCGACTCTTAAAGTGTGCTGAGAGGGTGGCCCCCGCGGAAAGTAGTACAATCCTAAAGGGAGCCTTGAATCAGAAAAGTTTGAGGAACACTGATGTAACCCATAACACTAGATATATTTCATTCCTCGAAGCTCCTCTCTTGGAAAATTGGGAACCCCATCCAGTCAGTGTCGTTATGGTGGCCATTTTGCTCCAGTATTAATGTCCATATGAGTGATTGATTATATTCCAGAGGTTAAATGATTACTAGTAGATTACTGTATTTGCATTACATAAGGTAATGTACGCTAATTACATAAGATACAATTATTTCCTATGATCCTTTCGTAGCATGCAAAGTACTAAACACGTGAACTCCTCTTTCTATGGGAGCGTCAATATCTCGTAGGTCTTTGCCTTTTTTGTACTCTATATTAGGCTTACGATCTCATCCCCCAATACCTATCAACTAATCCAACTAACCTTTGGAATCGGTTCTTTACTGACCATTTCAATGATGAATTTTCCATCCACTTCTAATATTGTACAAGGACGAGTAAGCCACACTATGTGTCTATTTCAAAATGTCATATACGCAAACAGCACAATAATTTTATTAACCCCCCAGCACAGAAGAGTGAAATCCTGTCAGTCTACTGAGTGATAGGCTTCAATGACGCTCAGCCAAATTCCATGGTTAGACACATATTATCAATAGAATGCATTTTTTTATATATATAAATTAAAATTCTTCATACAAATTTTTAAATCTGCAGATGAAATCTTTCTGGATTCATCATTAAACATTATAAATTAATAAAGATCTTGAGGGTTTAAATACTACAGTTTTGCACACCAAGGCACTAAAATATTATATTGCATGTCTTGCTGTAGTTGGATTTTAGGAACTAATAAGTCACAAATCACATTGCCATACAATGTAATGAATTTTTTACAAGTATATTTACTCCGCTGTTTTTTCATTGCCATCATGATTACCAATAAGAGCAACTCAGTGTTTCCTGCCTGTATATAAATGGAGGTTCATTCAAACTGAAGGAGATTTCGTTCTCAAAATATAGTTCAGACAAAGAGTCAAGATTTAAGTTTTCATTTCCTAACATTCGCCAACTATAGAAGATATGTATTTGATTCCATAAAAGACTGATCTAGAAGTTTGGGGTGTGCCATTAAAATTTCCCAGAGTCAAATAGTAATATATTGTATATTTTACTGTAACTACAATAACATATGCAATAATATATACAATAAAATACAATGTATCATAATTAATAGCAAATAATAAAATAATTGTTAGTATCATTTAATCAACATTAACCAGGCTCTGACTTGACAACGATTATTTTACTTACATTGCATCTTATCGACAAGTGCAGGCAAAAAATATGCAATCTCCATATTGTGTAAAAAACCCCGTAAATATTCAAGTAAAACTGCAACTATTTGATTGAAAAGGGCTGCACCTGTTCTAGATTGCAGGTGGCTTTCAATCTTACACGGATTCCATAATGGTACAATCTCCCCCTGCTTTCCACTGATTGTCGGGCACTTTGTTTGTACTACAAGCCTTTGTTTACTTTTTACCCCTTTATCACTTTACTGATGTCTTTCCCTGCTGTGTGCGTGCTGTTCATTATAATGGAAAAGGCCCGATTTCAACAATTTCATGTCTATATTTTCAAGATTCAACTAGGTACCAAAAACAAGAAATTATTATATTGCACAACCGACCGAACATAGTATTTATATATACAAATCAAATGTATAATCCATCAAAGACCATTTAAGAGCTACTGTGCATTTTCCTAAAGTTTTAACTCTAACAAGAACAACTTCAAAACTTAGAAGTGTCCTGAAATAGACCTACTTTCACTGGTGTAGAAACTGTATGTCCATTCAGGTACTTTGAAAAATCTTCTGAAATAAACTCATATTAATGACAAATTTAATAATTTACCATTTCAATGTTTTTGGAACGGTTTAACTAAACCAACTGAGCATGTATATTTAAATCTATTTTAATATAAAATGGACAAAGTGTCCTTAACTATATACAGTAATACTATATAAAACTATAAATTTAAAAAAATGTTCATAATTGTCTGGATTTCATTTCAGGAGTCAATAAGTTACACTACATCATTTATAGTATAACCCCAAACACCGATCACGTGACAACCGACTCGTATCCTCATCCTAAAATCCATAGATTGTAAAAATGACTTTTACAGATGAAGACTACGGAAGATGAGCAATTGCCACAAACTTCCATTAAGGAACAGCCTGTTCCATTATATAAAGTACATTGCTATGGTAAATTGCAATACCCATGGCAACATCAACATAACGTTTGGTTAGTAATTATTCCTTAAGTGAAAACACGAATACTTCATTTAAATATATTATTATTATTATTAACCCTCAGACATATTGATATAGCGTGTTTTAAAGGGTTTAACAATGAAGAAAATTTTAATTTAATTTTTAACCACACAATTCCATAAATACGTTATACATCAAATCTCCTCTTTCATTTTGAAATTAAATTACTCATTTAATTTTGGGTAAGGTTGAATACGAAGTGAATCATTCTTTAACCGTGTTCTGAGTATGTCTTTACTTAAAATTACGACTTGTGGGATATGTTGAGTTTAGCTCCAGTTCACATTCCTCTTAGTGCAGCGTCTGGAACCTGACGTTGTCACAGATATTTCTCCTGGAATATATTCTCAGTGAGCTACTTCGTCGCCGACCTTTTGGATCTCTTCAGACGATCATTTCAAGTCTAAAGAGATCCAAAAGGTCGGCGACGAAGTAGCTCACTGAGAGTACCTCTCCACCTAGACTACAATATATTTTGTAGTATGAATGGGTGTCTCTGAAATGATGTAAAGAGTTCTGATTGATACCCTACCTTTTTGGATGTCTTCAAACGAATAAGACTCCAGATTTCAGGAGTCAAGTCTGTGACAGCGTCAGATTCCAGACGCTGCAATAAGACAAACGTGGACTGGGGCTAAACTCAACATTCAAATTGATTCACCCGTTTCCACCATAGCTCTTTTGTGGGATATTTTACTTAAAACTTAAGCTATTTAAAAAATACACGTTATAACGTCTAGTACACATGTATATTTTCTATTTTTAAGATTAATTAAATGTACAATTAAGTTCAAACTAAAAATAAGACAAAAACGCATTTTTATGGATATTATTTCTAATTTTCGACCACGAGCTGTGATATTAATTTTGAATTTAACGAGTAGACAAATATTAGCGTTATAGGAAACTACTTTCATTACATGCACTTATTTTATAATTAGTTTTAGTATAAATAAATACAAGATAATTAATTACTGGGTAACCACTTAAAATGCATGTATCCATTTAGATCAACCATCCTTACCGCCTGTGAAATACCTATTGTCTGACGTACCACAAAATAAATGCAATAAATTTCAATTAATATAATAAATTTAATAAATTATTTACACGATTATTTTTCATTACGTATATTAATAACTAATTGCATTTTTCAAATAAAATATTTAATTTTAAATAAACTAAATAACCAAATGCAAAAAGCAATTTTCTTCAACACAACAGAATCTTTCGGACAGGAAAAAAGGAAAGAGGATAATAATATCTGTGTATTTTAGTGAAAAAGAACTCACCAGTGGGAAACAACAGCTGATAACCCCCCCCCCCAGTACCAACCCCCTCATCATACGTCCACTCAGCAACACCCTATTCTCTCCCTCTAACTAGCCTTACGCGTTAAAACCAACCCCTATTTTTATGCTATGACAAAATGATATGATGTTTTTATATGATTCGACTATTTTGTAATTTGTACTAAAACCTAATATCTCACTTGAGATAGAATACAATTCAACCCAAACAACACCATTGATCTTACTTAAATAGTGGTAAACCAATAGAAGCTTCAAAGCCATTGATGCCTTGTTTTCATATACAATAACACGAATTGATTCAAGATTGACCTTGATATGAATACTTTCTTTACATTAGTCATGAACATATGGAGTTCAATAGCCCAACTATTGTATTCAATTGAAGCCTTTAAAAAGAATAATTTTGTACAAAACAGAATAAGTCAAACGAATTATGTAATGACAAAGTTTTAATAATGTATTATGTAGATCTTTATTAATTAAATTTCTACTACTATATAAAATTTTCGAATTAGTATACAGTATATATAATAATTTTACCAATAATTTTACCAAATATATATGTATATACTAATTCGCAAATAGAAAGAGCTTTCTTGTATGTATGTATATATATAGGAGGAAGAAACCTTTTTACCAAATATTTATTTTTTATGCTATTAATGATTTTTTTTAATTCACAAAAGTGAACTTGAAATAAGTTAGTGATATGAAAACAATCAACAAATTAGGTTTTCTCAACGTAATTAATATTTGCGAATGTTATGAAATGTAATTTAAGTAACTCCGACTCTGATAAACTCAATTTTAGCTGTATGTATCAAGTTAGTTTGTGAGAGTGATTTTACGGTAAATAGTAAATAGAAAGAGCTTTCTTTTATGTATGTATATATATATATATATATATATATTAAATACGTTGAGAAAACCTAATTTGTTGATTTTTTTTCATATCACTAACTTATTTCAAGTTCACTTTTGTGAATTTAAAAAAAATCATTAATAGCATAAAAAATAAATATTTGGTAAAAAAAAGTTTCTTCCTCCTTGTTTTCAAAGTCTAAAATATATTCACTTTGCATCAAAAACTTAAATACTTTTACCACGAGTTAATCAAATCAAGCAAAGTCGAGCGTGGCTGCTGCTTGGATGGGTGGCGATTCTGTCCTTGAAAGCAGTCCGCCTGCCCGGCCATTGGTGGTGATTGGGTAGTCACCTTTACGCCGTTGGTCCACAGATTAAGCGTTAGAAAGGGCTTCTTAGCCCTAATTTCGCCTGGTAAACAATACTTTACTTTTTCGTTTGATACAGTTGTCACATTTTAGTCTTGATAAGATACCATGTGCCTTGAATACATAGGTCCAATCATCGATAATATATCCGATTATTTATTAACATTCGCCACATTCGGAACTATACAACTGTGTTGCCATCCATGACACCGCTAGGTGGGTTTATATTAATCGATAGCCTCTGAGCCTTTAAACATCGGTAGTTTATTCTTACTTAGATAATGAGAATTCCTTGTATTTTATTTGTAAGAGTACCCCTGTTTGTATTTTAAAAAGTTGTAGCTGTACGGTTTTAACAAACTGTATTATACAAGTTATAAATGGTATAATAGACTAAAACCTTATTGCCTTTCTATTACATTACAATTTCTTTCAATGCATGATTTTGTTACGGAGATTGTCGATTATTTAATGATAAAGACAGTTATTACAAAGGTATAACGAGAGGTCAGAAGTTGTCGCATCAGAGATTTAATTGTTAGTCACAACTTGGTAATGCTTTCCCCGATAGCTATTAGTGCTGATATCGTAAAATAGTTCAAAATGTTTCGTGATTTTGATAATGACTGACTAAAATTGTGGGGTATGGATTTAATGATGTGTGAGCTATTGTTGGGGGTTCTTTAAATAGAAATTTGAACTGTAAGTGCCAAATATTTTAAAAGAGTTTGGTCCAAACTATTATGCTTAGGGGCCGTTCAAGTATTACGTAAGCACTATGGGGGGGCGGGGGGGTCTTTGCTTTGCTTATTTTGGATGACATGGGGGGTAGGGGAGTCTAGATGATGATTACGTCATCGGTAGTTATTTTCTATTTTACACGAATGGCAACCCACACATTGTCTTTGCTTGAAAACGAAACGCATTTTCGGGGATTCCCGCAAGTAATACATACGTTTAGTGAACAGTGCGCGGTAATTCCCCTACTCGCGTTAGAACCGAGTAAGGGAATTACCGCGCGCTGTTCACTTGTCTAAATTTCCTCTATCAGTGTATTGTTTCGTTTGGATGCTATAGCGAGTAGACGTATTGTAAGCATAGTAAAGCAAGTTAACATTTGTGTTACCATTCATTCCATTAGCCAAAGTTTAATGTTTAAATAAGATGTCGTTTCAAATAGACAAATCCAAGTTATACCAAAAATTGTTTGAAAGTTTTAAAAAATCTCATACAAGTACGAAAGTACAAAATGTACAAAAGTTAGTTAACGAAGTGTGGCGAAATTACAAATTACAAGCAAAATCCGACAAGAAACTAGATATTATTGTATCTAAGAGAATCGAAGAAGAATTGCAAGCGGCGACTAAGAATAAATCCAATCTACTACATTTTTTTTTCTAAGGTGAGTGACGAAATCATTTTAGGTACCTATGAATACCTACTAGAAATATTAGAAATCGCCAAAAAGTTTCTCTTTGCTAATTAGAAAATATTATGGCCTATCTTAAAGTATAGAGGTAATATTCATTATATAGATTTATTTCTTATAATTGATTCCGTCAATTGGACACAAAATACAGGATGTTAGTTTTATACATATATATATATATATATATATATATATATATATATATATATATATATATATATATATATACCTACAGAAAACTATACTCTATTCAAATAGGTATTTAACAGAATGTAAACAATCTTTATATGTCTTTTTATTGAAATATGTGGTTTAAAATTGTAAACTGTGTAAAATCTGTTGTAATTCATTTAAAAACTCAACAAATATTAAAATTGCTTTTCTGTAAGTACATAAAGGTGCGTACAGACATCGCGAGGCGTGCGCCGCGAATGGTTCGCACGTATACATGTGCCGTAGCATGCCTCAGGTTGATGTATGCGAGACGAACCATTCGCGGCGCAAGCCTCGCGATGTCTGTACGCACCTTTACAAATATCTGATTTTATAATTGCATATTTCAATAAAAAGACATATCAAGATTGTTTACATTCTTTTAAATACCTACTTGAATAGAGTATAACACCCTGTATTTTGTGACCGGAACGAATTGCTCGTTTAAAGATATTAGATTTAAAGCCATAGGGTTTTGTGTTTACCATATATATTGCTATACGTTGTATTTATGTAGCTTAATAAGAGAATCTTTAGCAGAACCCATAGAAATTTTTTATTTTTAGGCAACCTGTAAACCTGCAGAAAAAACACAAATTACACAGCCAGCTTCAAATATTAAAAAACAGGAAGAAGATAAAATAAAAACCGGTAATGAATCACAACAGCAATGCGAAATTAATAAAAATGCAGATACACAGAGACCAAAACCTTCTCAGGAAGATATGAAAAATAAGATTGCTTTACTCGAAAAAAATCTGAATGCTTTGTATTCTGCCAAAGATACTATGCCAAGCCGTACTGAAGTTGATAAACAGATCATTAAGTTGCGCGAGGAAATAAAACAGCAAAACAGTCTTTAAATAGGAAGGTTCAAAACGCAGTTGCCCAGAAGAAACACAGGGATGGTATGAAAAGAAAGTTAGAAGATATTTGGGATTCAGTGGGACGTCCTAATCTTGAAAGCAATCAACCTTTACTATTGAAAACAATCGCGGATATAGCTTTATTTGGGAGTGCAGCAGATGATAGAAGACGAACGGAATCAATTCGCAGCGTAAAAACTCTTGATGAACTCACACAAGAATTACGTAAAATGGGATTTGACATTAGTCGCAGTGGGACATATCTTCGTTTGATTCCCAGAAAATCTAGTTCTGCAGAGGGACGAAGACATGTATCGACAGTCCCTGTTAAGCTCATTCGGGCTCAAACTGATCACCACAAGAGCCACTTAGATAGCAAGTTCGCTGAAACATCAATCCATTATTTAGAGAACATAGCATCCATACTAGGACCAGATGAAGTATTTTTCATATCTCAAGATGATAAAGCTCGAGTCCCTATTGGCGTAACTGCGGCAAATAAGCAAGCACCTCTTCTAATGCACATGGAATATAGAATAAAATTGCCTGATCACGATTGGGTAATCGCTGAGCGTCATAAATTAATACCATCTGTTTATGCTGGTATCAAAATCACTTCCAATATGCTAGGACAACCGCAAGCCGTTGGATATTCTGGACCAACATACATCGCTATTCGAAGTGGAAAGCATAGTTCATCTACTGCTAATACTCATGCTCAGGATTTCGAGACGCTTCTCGAACTTGAAGAGTTTCGACCATTAGCTAAAACTGACCATGGACTAGTAAAACCAGTGGTAATCATGACGGTATATGGAGGGCCAGATGAAAATCCGCGTTATCAAAAAGTCATAGGGTTTGCTATACAACACTTTAAGCGACATGATCTCGATGCATTGTTTTTAGCTACCAATGCTCCCGGAAGAAGTGCGTATAACAGAGTAGAGCGCAGAATGGCTCCTCTTAGTCGGGAACTGGCTGGTTTAATATTGCCTCATGACCATTTTGGGTCTCATTTGGATGAACGTGGCGTTACAATTGATGAACATTTAGAAAGATCTAATTTCGAATCTGCAGGAAATGTATTAGCTGAAGTATAGAGTTCAATGGAAATTGATGGCTATAATGTTAATGCAAAATATGTTGGGGCAGGTGAACAAGATCTTCCTGATTTTCCAGACATTAAATGGTATTCAGAACATGTGCGTGAAAGCCAATACTTGCTCCAAATTGTAAAATGTATAAATACAGAATGCTGTCGTCCAAGAAGTGGCCTATTTAGATTACTAGACAACAGGTTTCTTCCACCACCTGTAAAAGTAAAACAAACAGTTGATGACTTGGTTTTAGATGAAGGAGGGCAATTTCTTAATCTTCCAGTCAATTTAGCTCTACGCTTAAGTGCTTCACTCAAAGATTTCCTGCAAATGCCATACGATTATTTTTGTCCGACGGTACAATTGAGGCTATCAAGTCGAACATGCAAAACGTGTGGTCTTTATCATGCTTCCGTCAAGTCACTAAATCGTCACATCGAAAAGATCCATAAGAAAGTAAACACGCACACTGATAGGAAAGTTAGACCTGTAAGAGTCGCTGCTCGTCGTGCTAATGAACTGATGTGCATTATTCAAAATTTAGAGCACCATGATGTTGAATGGCTCGATGAGAATGACGTAGACATTCCAAAATCGGATGAAAGCGAGCAGACTCACAACACTGAGCAGCAATTGAAGCAATCCAATGTCATCGAAAACTTAGAATCATGGATTCGGGTTTCATGGACTGAAGACTGTTAATTTGAATTTAATATATGTACCAAAAATTTAAAATAATGTTTGTTATGTTAGTAAGATATAATATTTTTGTCCTTTACTCTATGTTGAATACCGTTTCAGTAAAATATAATCTCTATCCTAAATCTATTTTTTTATTTTTCAAATTATAATTATAACGTTATAAAATTAAAAAAACAATACATTAATTGACAAATGTTTACATAAGCATGGGGGGAGGGGGTAAGAGCTTTGCTTACTTTTGCTGACAAGGGTGATGGGGGGGTAAATAATTGCAATAAATCTGCTTACGTAATACTTGAACGGCCCCTTATTATTATCTGGGCTTCCCCCAAAATAAAAAAAACTGACCTCTATATTAGAGAACCACAGCCTTCGTTACCTTGAAGCTCAGCTTACATCTTTAAAATCCACTTTTTAAGACTCCACTTTGGCAGGCTGGACGTCCAATTACTGCAATAATAACCAATAAAATACAGCTTTATATCTAGTTACATAAACATTATATCATCGAAGATATTTGTAGCGTCAAGCCTATCACTAGAGTAACGATTATAAATTCACAAGTCGGTATATCATACTGGACATTTTATAATAAAAAAGTCGGTCACGAATTGACGTCAATGTTGAGAGGTTCCAGGCCTGACAATAACACATTGACTAGCACTGTCTATTGTGGAGTGTGCATTGTTATATCTCAAGTTGCCCTGCTCTTCAACGTGCCGTTTCGTCAGCCACCTCACACTGATTATTGTTGCATCTCAATCAAATTGGTAAATAACTGACCTCAATAACTATTGATACTAGTCATGACAATAACAATTTGATGCCGCACCCTAATGTGAAATGCGCATATTTATCTTCCAGCTTTGCTGCAGCAAATGGTGCACTGAATATTCTGTCACCTCAATAAATCAGAAAAACTTACATCGATGGTGAAAGACTCCAGCACTAATATTAACAGATTTAAAAAGCTCTCGATTGCAAAGTGGCGATTAATATTTTTCCAGTATCACTTCCACCACATTAGTTTCACGTTGATCACCTATAAGTAATATTGTTCCACACCAAACAATTCGTGGCAAACTGACGTCAGTGCCGATGGATGTAACACAATTGACAAGCGCTGTCTATTGTGGACTCTCACTTCAATCACATGACGTCCTTCAAGCAACGTCAAACTGAATATTGTTTCTCACCAAACAAAGTGGTGACAAGCTAAAAGACGTCAGTGCCGAAGGATGTAACAGAATTGACAAGCGCTGTCTATTGTGGACTCTCACTTCAATCACCTGGCGTCCTTCAAGCAACGTCAAACTGAATATTGTTTCTCACCAAACAAAGTTGTGACAAACTAACTAATGTCAGTGCCGATGGATGTAACACAATTGACAAGCGCTGTCTATTGTGGACTCTCACTTCAATCACCTGGCGTCCTTCAAGCAACGTCAAACTGAATATTGTTTCTCACCAAACAAAGTGGTGACAAGCTAAAAGACGTCAGTGCCGATGGATGTAACACAATTGACAAGCGCTGTCTATTGTGGACTCTCACTTCAATCACCTGGCGTCCTTCAAGCAACGTCAAACTGAATATTGTTTCTCACCAAACAAAGTGGTGACAAGCTAAAAGACGTCAGTGCCGATGGATGTAACACAATTGACAAGCGCTGTCTATTGTGGACTCTCACTTCAATCACCTGGCGTCCTTCAAGCAACGTCAAACTGAATATTGTTTCTCACCAAACAAAGTGGTGACAAGCTAAAAGACGTCAGTGCCGATGGATGTAACACAATTGACAAGCGCTGTCTATTGTGGACTCTCACTTCAATCACCTGGCGTCCTTCAAGCAACGTCAAACTGAATATTGTTTCTCACCAAACAAAGTGGTGACAAGCTAAAAGACGTCAGTGCCGATGGATGTAACACAATTGACAAGCGCTGTCTATTGTGGACTCTCACTTCAATCACCTGGCGTCCTTCAAGCAACGTCAAACTGAATATTGTTTCTCACCAAACAAAGTGGTGACAAGCTAAAAGACGTCAGTGCCGATGGATGTAACACAATTGACAAGCGCTGTCTATTGTGGACTCTCACTTCAATCACCTGGCGTCCTTCAAGCAACGTCAAACTGAATATTGTTTCTCACCAAACAAAGTGGTGACAAACTAACTAATGTCAGTGCCGATGGATGTAACACAATTGACAAGCGCTGTCTATTGTGGACTCTCACTTCAATCACCTGGCGTCCTTCAAGCAACGTCAAACTGAATATTGTTTCTCACCAAACAAAGTGGTGACAAGCTAACTAATGTCAGTGCCGATGGATGTAACACAATTGACAAGCGCTGTCTATTGTGGACTCTCACTTCAATCACCTGGCGTCCTTCAAGCAACGTCAAACTGAATATTGTTTCTCACCAAACAAAGTGGTGACAAGCTAAAAGACGTCAGTGCCGATGGATGTAACACAATTGACAAGCGCTGTCTATTGTGGACTCTCACTTCAATCACCTGGCGTCCTTCAAGCAACGTCAAACTGAATATTGTTTCTCACCAAACAAAGTGGTGACAAACTAACTAATGTCAGTGCCGATGGATGTAACACAATTGACAAGCGCTGTCTATTGTGGACTCTCACTTCAATCACCTGGCGTCCTTCAAGCAACGTCAAACTGAATATTGTTTCTCACCAAACAAAGTGGTGACAAGCTAAAAGACGTCAGTGCCGATGGATGTAACACAATTGACAAGCGCTGTCTATTGTGGACTCTCACTTCAATCACCTGGCGTCCTTCAAGCAACGTCAAACTGAATATTGTTTCTCACCAAACAAAGTGGTGACAAACTAACTAATGTCAGTGCCGATGGATGTAACACAATTGACAAGCGCTGTCTATTGTGGACTCTCACTTCAATCACCTGGCGTCCTTCAAGCAACGTCAAACTGAATATTGTTTCTCACCAAACAAAGTGGTGACAAGCTAAAAGACGTCAGTGCCGATGGATGTAACACAATTGACAAGCGCTGTCTATTGTGGACTCTCACTTCAATCACCTGGCGTCCTTCAAGCAACGTCAAACTGAATATTGTTTCTCACCAAACAAAGTGGTGACAAGCTAAAAGACGTCAGTGCCGATGGATGTAACACAATTGACAAGCGCTGTCTATTGTGGACTCTCACTTCAATCACCTGGCGTCCTTCAAGCAACGTCAAACTGAATATTGTTTCTCACCAAACAAAGTGGTGACAAGCTAAAAGACGTCAGTGCCGATGGATGTAACACAATTGACAAGCGCTGTCTATTGTGGACTCTCACTTCAATCACCTGGCGTCCTTCAAGCAACGTCAAACTGAATATTGTTTCTCACCAAACAAAGTGGTGACAAGCTAACTAATGTCAGTGCCGATGGATGTAACACAATTGACAAGCGCTGTCTATTGTGGACTCTCACTTCAATCACCTGGCGTCCTTCAAGCAACGTCAAACTGAATATTGTTTCTCACCAAACAAAGTGGTGACAAGCTAAAAGACGTCAGTGCCGATGGATGTAACACAATTGACAAGCGCTGTCTATTGTGGACTCTCACTTCAATCACCTGGCGTCCTTCAAGCAACGTCAAACTGAATATTGTTTCTCACCAAACAAAGTGGTGACAAGCTAAAAGACGTCAGTGTCGATGGATGTAACACAATTGACAAGCGCTGTCTATTGTGGACTCTCACTTCAATCACCTGGCGTCCTTCAAGCAACGTCAAACTGAATATTGTTTCTCACCAAACAAAGTGGTGACAAACTAACTAATGTCAGTGCCGATGGATGTAACACAATTGACAAGCGCTGTCTATTGTGGACTCTCACTTCAATCACCTGGCGTCCTTCAAGCAACGTCAAACTGAATATTGTTTCTCACCAAACAAAGTGGTGACAAGCTAAAAGACGTCAGTGCCGATGGATGTAACAGAATTGACAAGCGCTGTCTATTGTGGACTCTCACTTCAATCACCTGGCGTCCTTCAAGCAACGTCAAACTGAATATTGTTTCTCACCAAACAAAGTGGTGACAAGCTAAAAGACGTCAGTGCCGATGGATGTAACACAATTGACAAGCGCTGTCTATTGTGGACTCTCACTTCAATCACCTGGCGTCCTTCAAGCAACGTCAAACTGAATATTGTTTCTCACCAAACAAAGTGGTGACAAGCTAAAAGACGTCAGTGCCGATGGATGTAACACAATTGACAAGCGCTGTCTATTGTGGAGTGTCACTTCAATCACCTGGCGTCCTTCAAGCAACCTCAAACTGAATATTGTTTCTCACTAAACAAATTGGTGGACAAAAAACGTCAATGCCGATAAATTTCTATCCTGTCAGTATAAAAAATTGACTAGCGTTCCCTATTGTTGATTGTGCATTGTTTCTTCTTAAATTTCACTTCCATCACGTGGTGTTGACGCAACCATGTTGCACTAAATAAAATTGTATGAACAAATATTTTGAAAACTGACGTAAATGCCGGAATATTTTAGTATTGGAAGTAACACATTGGGTACCGTTGCCTATTGTTGAGTGTGCATTGTTATTTCTCAAGTGTCACTTCCATCACGTGGCGACGACTACTTCATACTGACTATTGTTTTATATTAGACAAACTGTGAAAAACTGACGTCAATGCTAATATTGACTATATTTCAGATATTTCAGGCCTGATAGTAACAAAATGACTAGTGCTCCCTATGTTGGACTGTACATTGTTACTTATCCAGGGATATTTAAGCCACAATGTGTCGTGACCATGACCTCTCCCTGAATATCGTTTTCATTTCATCCACTTTTCCTATATTGAGGTCGATAGGACAATTCAGTGAAACTTGTGAATAAAATGTACCGTTGCATATTGTAACCTATTGTTCTAATGTTACAAGTGAATATACGAGGCACGTTCAAAAAGTAAGTACCGTTTTTCCTACACAAAAATCCTTAAACTATTTTTCAACATAGTTTCCACCGATGTTTGAACACTTGTCGTAGAGGGTGATCAATTCGTCGATACTCTGTAGAAGGTTTCCGCTAACGAATGTAACCACGACTCCACAGTAGTTTTCACTTCATCTTCGGTTTCAAAGCGTTGGCCGCCTAGCTCGCGCTTCATGGTCAGGAACAAGTGGTAGTGAGACAGTGCCAAGTTCAGGTTGTAGGGCGGGTGATCGAACTGCTTTCAAAGAAATTTTCGAACCAATTTTTGAGTATCACCAGCGGTATGGGACCGATCAATCACATGGAACAACACAAATCCGTTTCTGAGCACGCCTCTCCTTTTTTTGAACTACCCACCTTAGTTTTCTTAAGGTTTCGCAATACCTTGCCGCATTAATGGTTTTACCTTTTGGGAGATAATCCATCAGCAAAACACCTTTCCGATCCCAAAAGACACTGCACTTGGTTTTTTGTGCAGACATTGTCGTCTTGAGTTTCTTCGGGGATTTGCGTGTGTCGCCACTCCATTGGCTGCTGTTTGGATTCCGGTGTTACATGAAGGACGCAACAACTTTCATCACGTGTCAATTTTTTTTTAATCCTCACCATCATCACCATGTGAGAAAATTCAAAGCATTACCGAGTCTCTTGGCTTTGTGCACGTCATTGAGCATTTTTTTAATCCATTGGGAACACAGATTGCGATAACCTAAACGGTCAAGAGCTTTAATGATGTTTCTATTTTAGGCAATCTAAAGTAAAACAGCTAATTGTATAGAATAGCAGATAGTATAAAAAGTTTTTCTGGGTCGGGTTCTTATAGCTGCCAGTTAAGTAGCTCGTAGCACTCGGTTAAATTCTACTTAAGAGCCAGTTACACGGCCTTAACAAAACAAATGTAAATAGTACTTTGAGCAATTGCTATGTTATGGTACCTATAACACATGAGCTTGAACCTAATTGCTTTTTGATTGTTGATGTTAATCTTACAAGACATGTGAAGTATTACGTAATGAATTTTAATTTGAATCTTATTTCTTACATGGTTGGAGTCATTAAATTATCATCCTGTTTCAAATCTCGTCAATTACAAGGTGAAAAAGATAGTTTTTTTATGGATTAAAACATGTTTTGTTTCTCTTGGTCTATTTGGATAAAACTATAATATCTTTTAAATTCGTGCAATGATAATATAACCACAGTTCCAAAGAACTATCCAAATACAATAAGGAAAACTAATTAATAATCGAGAAGAGAATAAGTTCAGCCATGACGAATTATTAGATTATCATAATGTTAGCAGCCTGTGCTAAGCAAGAATACTGATCGCTGATTGTTTTAACGTTACCTACACAAATACTACTATTGTACAGTTGAATGCAGACGAAAATATTGGTCAATAGAACAGGTGTTCTATCCCATATTAATTTAAACCCCTGTATATGTGATCATTGATATTTATCATTCAGGTTGAAATAGATTTTTACAAAATAAAGCTAATTGAGTACCTTCATCATGAAATCACCAACATTTTTATGGTTTTTAATAACTTATTACAGTTTTATGTCGTGGTTGTTATTTTTGCTATCTGTTATTCTTTTTGTGCATGACATGGTTGTTGTAGAAAATACTATAATACCAGAGTCACTTGTGTATTTATTTAACTATTGATTACCTTAAAAATTTTTGAAACCAGTAATAGATTATATATATATATATATATATATTATATATATATATATATGTGTCATGATACGCTATTAATCTTTAATCACTCTCTATTGTCCTATTTACTAAATTTAAATAACTTCTATTTATATGTGTATTATTTTTGCATGGATACAGACACTGAGGTATACTAGAATACGCGCACCCTCAGATTTTTTAATATAATATTAGACTCAATAAGGTAATACGTAAAAGCGGATTATTTAATATTAACATAAGCACTACTTTGATATCCTAATATGAACAAAGGTTTTGGCACGCCAAACTAGTACACATGAACACGACCCACCTTGTTTCGCAAACCGCAGAATTACCCAGAGGCCACTTGAGAACTTCTAAAGCTCGTGTTGGAGGATGAAACCGGTGAATGTGATATCAGATACCCCTGGGGGCCAGAGGCTGCCTTTGACTGAGGCATTTTGCGTTTCGACTTGCCCTTTTACAAACACTTCACAAAGCTCGGCAAGCGGGAAACCATTGGGATTGTTCGGTAATCTGCATTACTTCAACTGCGTTGTAAATGCTACCTAAATTAATTAGAATTAAACTAGAAGTAGAACAATGTATATTAATTTTTATCAAAAGCTGTCAGATTTATTTCATTACATTTAGGTGGCCAAAACTTTATGGTAAGTGGAATTTACAAAGTTCCCATGAATTGAAAATCGGAAATGAGATCGCTGAAAACACCATCGTAGAAATTACGTGAATTAATGACCAGTCCTTCAAAAGACACTGAACCTAAAAGTATTGCCATTAAAGCACTAAGTTGATATTATAAAATGTTTTTAAAGTTAAGTAGTACTTAAAACGTTATATGTGTTTTTTGTTCGTAATTCACAGTGCCTTTTTGCAAAACGTATTATTCACAAGTAATCATTTTTAATGTCAGTCAGCCAAAACTTAAAACATGAAATTCAATCACTAAACATTACACTCGTTACAGTAAAATACAACTTGAAAAAAAACGTTTGCCCATAAATTTTATTTAATTTTATAATCTATTGAAATTTGAAAGTTTTGTCATTAACAGTATTACTAACTTTTAGAGTATACTATATTATAACACTATAATATTATATTTATATGGATCTCAAAATATTCTTGACCTATTGTGTGACAACGTCAACTAGACAAGACTTCCTTATTGTTCAAACATAGAGCTCACTTTCTTTAAAACATTCTAAAACAAGTAACATTCTACATGTTACATCAGATGGAACATAAAATGCAACCATTAAATTTTTATCCGGTTTATATGTAATAATAAATAATATTTAAGAAATGGTTTTTGATTACACAAAGATTAAAAATTATGCATTCCAATTCATAAGCGGACTTAAGCTACATAGGTTTCATTTCGTACCCAATTTTGTAAAGAAAACAACAGAAACTAATATGTTACGTCCAATTCCCGAACAAGTATTAAAATAAATTTCAATGGAAAAAATCTTCAGTTGCGTCAATTATTAGCAAACGTCGTTTTCATCACAACAAAAGATCAACAACAAAATGTGGCGGTTTTTTCAGTGGCAATCATTACTAGAAAAAATCCTCAATTGTACCAAAAATCAGTTATAAACTCGCCCTTCAATATACTTATCTGACTTTCTCCAACATTGTGTTACAAGTTACTATGATGTCTTAAACACGTGTGAGGAAAATACCAACTTTTAAGGAAAAACCACAGAAATGCCTGCTAGCAATGACAAAGACTTCTACCGCAGTAAAGGAAACATTTACTTAGCAAAGTTCACAAAACAACCGCCTGTAACACAGGTTTATTGTTCCCGGCAGCAGATTACCTTGTCATCTTCATCAACCGTACTTACTGAAGTTACCGGATTATCTACAGTGTTATTAATTTGATATACCGATATGTATTTACACAAAACAACCTCCTGTAACACAGGTTTATTGTTCTCGGCTGCAGATTACCTTGTCATCTTCATCAACCGTACTTACTGAAGTTACCGGATTGTCTACAGTGTTACTAATTTGATATACTGATATGCACTTACACAAAACAACCTCCTGTAACACAGGTTTATTGTTCTCGGCTGCGGATTAACTTGTCATCTTCATCAACCGTACTTATTGAAGTTACCAGATTGTCTACAGTGTTACTAATTTGATATTCTGATATGTATTTACACAAAACAACCTCCTGTAACACAGGTTTATTGTTCTCGGGTGCAGATTACCTTGTCATCTTCATCAACGGTACTTACTGAAGTTGCCGGATTGTCTACAGTGTTACCACTACAGTGTTACTAGTTTGATATACTGATATGTATTTACACAAAACAACCTCCTGTAACACAGGTTTATTGTTCCCGGCTGCGGATTACCTTGTCATCTTCATCAACCGTACTTACTGAAGTTACCAGATTGTCTACAGTGTTACTAATTTGATATACTGATATGTATTTACACAAGACCTGTAAAACAAGTATATTGTTCCCGGCTGCGGATTACCTTTTCATCTTCATCAACCGTACTTACTGAAGTTACCAGGTTGTCTACAGTGTTACTAATTTGATATACTGATATGTATTTACACAAGACAACCTCCTGTAACACAGGTTTATTGTTCCCGGCTGCGGATTACCTTGTCATCTTCATCAACCGTACTTACTGAAGTTACCAGATTGTCTACAGTGTTACTAATTTGATATACTGATATGTATTTACACAAGACCTGTAAAACAAGTATATTGTTCCCGGCTGCGGATTACCTTTTCATCTTCATCAACCGTACTTACTGAAGTTACCAGGTTGTCTACAGTGTTACTAATTTGATATACTGATATGTATTTACACAAGACAACCTCCTGTAACACAGGTTTATTGTTCCCGGCTGCGGATTACCTTGTCATCTTCATCAACCGTACTTACTGAAGTTACCAGATTGTCTACAGTGTTACTAATTTGATATACTGATATGTATTTACACAAGACCTGTAAAACAAGTATATTGTTCCCGGCTGCGGATTACCTTTTCATCTTCATCAACCGTACTTACTGAAGTTACCGGATTGTCTACAGTGTTACTAATGTGATATATTGGACAGCATCGGCTAGCGAAAGGCAAATATATACAGCGGTCTACTTGATCATTCATATTCTGTAAGTGGGTAGTACGATGTTCAAAATTTTAGTTATATCTTACATATTCAAGTGAACAGTTTGGCATTTGGAAATTTATCTATATATTGTAGAATTATTAACTATATTTAGTTTGTATAAATCTGTATAATGTATACTAGTAAATGAAGAATATGATGTAACTTCAGTAAGTTTGGTTGGATAAGGTAATTGGCTACTGTGAACATAAAGCTTATTATGCGAACTTGGCTAAGTAAATTGTCACTTTATTGTATTGGATGTGTTTTTCGAAACTAACATGTATCTTTTTAAGATCTTCTTGAAAGCTTGGGTGTCTTCCTAATAATCATATAATAACGTAAATATTTGCAAGGTGTTATTAGGAGAAGTACAAAGGGAAAACGTAGAATACTTTTTGTTGTCAAAAACGCCATAAATTTTCTGTGAACTTGTAATTACAAGAAGCACAAGCTGACCACTCAGTTTAAGGGTAAATGGGAGAGCCATTACTATGTAACGGCTTCACTAATGGCTCTTACATCCGAGTTCGCTCACAGCACGAAACGCATGGCTGGCAAGATCTTGTTGTGAGTTTGTAATTTACCACCAGCACAAGCTGACCACTTAAATGAATATTGAGTGCGACAGCCATTACAATGTAACGACCTCACTAATGGCTCTTATATCCAAGTTCGCTCACAGCACGCAACAAATGGCAGGCAAAATTCTTGTTTTAAGTTTGTGATTGACCATCAGCACAAGCTGACCACTTAACTGAAGAGTGAGTGCGACACCATTAAAATTTAACGACCTCACTAATGGCTCTTACGTCCGAGTTTACTCGCAGCACGCAACACATGGCAGGCACAACCATGTTGTGAGTTTGTGATTTACCTCCAGCACAAGCTGCCCACTTAACTGAAGAGTGAGTGCGACACCATTACAATGTAACGACCTCACTAATGGCTCTTACATCCGAGTTCGCTCAAAGCACGCAACGCATGGCTGGCAAGATCTTGTTGTGAGTTTGTGATTTACCACTAGCACAAGTTGACCACTTAACCGAAAAGTGAGTTTGACAACCATTACAATGTAACGACCTCACTAATGGCTCTTACATCCGAGTTCGCTCACAGCACGCAACGCATGGCTGGCAAGATCTTGTTGTGAGTTTGTGATTTACCACTAGCACAAGCTGACCACTTAACCGAAGAGTGAGTTTGACAACCATTACAATGTAACGATCTCACTAATGGCTCTTACATCCGAGTTCGCTCACAGCACGCAACGCATGGCTGGCAAGATCTTGTTGTGAGTTTGTGATTTACCACTAGCACAAGCTGACCACTTAACTGTAGAGTGAGTGTCACAGCCATTGCAATGTAACGACCTCACTAATGGCTCTTACATCTGAGTTCGCTCACAGCACGCAACGCATGGAAGGCACAATCAATCTTGTTGTGAGTTTGTGATTTACCACTAGCACAAACTGACCACTTAACTGAAGAGTGAGTGTCACAGCCATTGCAATGTAACGACCTCACTAATTGCTCTTACATCAGAGTTCGCTCACAGCACGCAACGCATGGCTGTGCAAAATCTTGTTGTGTGTTTGTGATTTACCACCAGCACAAGCTGACCACTCAGTTTAAGGGTAAATGTGAGAGCCATTACAATGTAACGGCCTCACTAATGGCTCTTATATCCGAGTTCACTCACAGCACGCAACACATGGCAGGCAAAATCTTGTTGCGAGTTTGTGATTTACCAACACCACAAACTGACCACTTAACTGAAGATTGAGTGTGCCAGCCATTACAATGTTCCGGTTTCACTAATAACTCTAACATCCAAGTTCTCTCACAACACGTAAGACAGGGCAGAAATGGATAGATGTGTCACATCTATTGAAGATAGTACTGTTTGTATTATCCGCAATTTACAAAACTTTTATCTAGTTTGTTAAAAAATATCAATAGCGTGCTCCATTATTGTACTATTAGATAATGTTTTCTTGATAAGAGGTAAAACTGTTTGCATCAAAAACGTGCAATTGTAAAGTAAACAATTTATATTTGTTATGAAACTTTAAGTATACAAACTAACTTATTTTCAACACTCAACAATAAATTATGCTTTATTAAAGTTAAACTTTATAATATTTATTCGGATTATCAATTTGGGGTTTAAACATCAGGAGCCCTGGATATCACCTCCAGTTTAAGGTCATAGAGCTTAAATTCATTGCTAAAACAACTTTCTACCTTAGGTTTTCGGGATCAACTTTACCTAGTTATTAAGACTAATGGATTTTCATGACAGTTTGTGATTTTAAATATACGTATGTTTTAAAGTATGCTACTTTAGGAGTGAACTAGAAGATTTTTATATTTCCTCTTAAAAGATAGTTATTGTTTATCGTAACGTAATTTCAGCAAAAATGACATTTTTAGTACAATAATTGGTTTTGTTTATTTATACTATAAGGATTGCTTTCAAGCTGTTTCAGTGCAGAATGAGAACAGATTTGCTGCATCTTTTATGAATGCTATAGCCGATATAGTAAAAGAACAATATTTAACGTGTTTGAACTGTCATCTTACCAACTTTGTATATTAATTAATTATCCAGTGTCAGTAAAAGTCGTAAAACCAATTAAAGATGAAAATATTTTAAATACCACGATTTAGTTTTTTGTTATATTTAAAGTACGTATATTTGAAAATAAGACGCACATTTTTGTAGCCCAACATCTTTCGAAAAATGGAGTGATTTAAGAATTCTTAAAGAACCATAAATTCAACTAATACAAGAAATTTTAAGATTCTGCTGCAGTTGTTTGAGCTGTAACATATCTATAAAATATATTTTGTTCATTTCCACTTGAACTTATGTAAGAGACAAACGCGGAGAACGATTTTATCAAGATGCCAAGGAAAATAGAGTTCATGGATGGTAGCCCACTGTGGCTGGGCACTTACATAGTTGTACCAGAAGTAAAATATTAAAACAATAATTTGTATAACACTTATAATTAATGTTATAAACATACAGTACTTATTTGTCATTAAAAGTTTAAAAGAGAACCTTAAGTGATAAAGAACATCTATTTCCATTTTGGATCAACGCAAAAAATTATATATATATATTTATATATTTCATATATAATTCGTTTGACAGGTATTTGGTCTTCCGATCATATGTTACTTTGCTTATTTAAACGCATATGTGACAGATACGGCCAAATACAAAATAATTGAATCGGAAAAAGTAAGCGCTCTGTGGTGTAATGGTAGCACATTCACCCGGCAAGTGAGAGATCCGGGTTTGACTCCCGGCGGAGCAAGTACTTTTTGTGATTCAATGTTTATTAAAATTTAATAAGGCTATTGCCATTTATACAGTTTAATGTAAACAAAAGTCGTTTTGACAGGTATTTGTCTTCCGATCATATGTTAGTTTGCTTAAACGCATATGTGACAGATACGGCCAAATACAAAATAATTTAATCGGAAAAAGTAAGCGCTCTGTGGTGTAATGGTAGCACATTCACCCGGCAAGTGGAGAGATCCGGGTTTGACTCCCGGCGGAGCAAGTACTTTTTTAATATATATATATATATATATATATATATATATATATATATATATTTATATATATATACATTATAAAGCATTTTAGTGTCCTCCTCATTAACCTCCATTCAATGGCGTCCGATTAGCGCGCTGAACTTCTAAAACGTTTTTCTCTAGTCGTTTTTTGTAGGAGTCAGAAGAAA
Source organism: Homalodisca vitripennis (assembly GCF_021130785.1). Classification (NCBI taxonomy): domain Eukaryota; kingdom Metazoa; phylum Arthropoda; class Insecta; order Hemiptera; family Cicadellidae; genus Homalodisca; species Homalodisca vitripennis. The sequence continues at coordinate 122,830,977 of NC_060213.1, read as the reverse complement.
GCAAAATAAAACCATGTCGTAGAGATATGTAGAGTGTATTATTTACACTCGTCCTAAGTTGAAACCTTTAGTCAACCTATGTCCTTTGACATAAACAGCCAGGAGGTGGTAGTAATTATTGTTCTCCACCTCCCGAAGGAAGGATATTCCGAACCTTAGTGACTCACTAATCTGTAACTTGGAAAAGCATACTTCTATTAAAACCGGTAATAAGCAATTCATAAATTTGATATAAAACAAATGTCAAAACTACATTTATAGAATATGTAACTTGTATGTATGTTGATTATATATAATTAGAGCTCTTAACTTATGTAATTATAAATTAAGGTACTTCCTTTTTCAAATAGAATTTAGTGTAGTGTTTCTATTCCTCTCAGGTGCTTTGGAATAGTTGCAGAGACATTGTACATTTCACCCACTATGGGTTGGGCCAAACGAAGAGAGAGTTGAATAATACATACAAGTAGACGATATTCTCTAGGGATACTCACATAGAGATGGTTCTGCTCCTATTCTTTCGGTTGGTGTGTAAAAGTGTTTCATATTCACATCTTATAATCGAATTAAATACCTTATATTCAAAATACCCGGTAAAAAGCTCGAGGGGCGTTTGACATAAACAGTTCCAGCTGTCGCCACGTACGAAAAGACAGTGTGGCGTCTCATAATATGATTCTCAATTTTAGAGTGAAATGTTTGAACCATTTCGTAGTGAAAAGCAAGTAACTTATACTTTCTCAATGAAGGTATGAGTATAATGACTCACTCTCGTATGTTGCAAAAGTATCTCTAACTATTTCACAAGTATTACTTCCACCTTTAAAACATATTTCAATTAAAGGAAAAGCGATACTACAAAGGTTCTTTTAAAATGAATGCTTTGTGTCATTACTTATATTGTGTAAAATACACAAGAATTAATATGTAAACACAAAATGTGCTACTACGAGACATTTAGCTTTCTCATTGCTACAAACGAAGATATGAGTATAATGACTGAATTCCATATGTTGCAGGAGGATCTCTAACTACATCGCAAAGGTTACTGCATTTTCTGTATCAAGAACTCGTTTTAAATTAATGCAAAAGTTCTTAATAGAACGTTCTTAAAAATCGAGGCTTCGCGTCTTTTCTACTGTTCTGTACGAGACAAGGGAATAATTATTAAACGCAAAATGTAACTACATAATAAAGGTTACTGCATTTTGTGTATAAAGAACTGATTTAACTAATGCAAACATCCTTAATAGAAAGAATTTAAAATGACAAGGCATTGCATCTTTTCTGCTGTTCTGTAGGATACAAAGGAATAATTATCTAACCCATAATGTGGGCCATTTTGAATTAAACCATGTATACTCATATAAAGCTCCATGTCAAATTTTAGGAATGTAATACACGTTGCTATGAGCATGACGCTATAAATAATAAGTTAAAGTCTTTCATAATTAAGTCTGTGTTTAAGGGCGTAGTAGTCCATATTAATGAAACTTGTTATTATTATTTCTAGATACAATTCTGGAAATTAGAATTTTATCATCTGCATCACCTTCTTTTCTAAGAGCAATGACCCACATTCACTGACGCAAATTAGATACAGTATACCTGAAAATGGATCCCTAGTATCGATGTTACTATTATTGGTATGATATAATATGCATATGGATAGTTGATGCTACTGAAATATTTAATCATCATTCAGGCGGAGACTGTGGTTGGCGTTCATGATTATTATACTCTGTGCATAGTAATGCATCATAAATAGTTAGGTACCTAAGCCAGGTAGTGCTTGATTGAACCTCAAATGTGCTAGGGTTACCTCCGTGCCAAAGGGTGTTTTGTGAAACAAGAAGAAAATTAAGACCACTTTTACACGCTTCTTGTTATCTTTTTTCAAATATGTCTCGCATTATGGTAGTAGTATTGCTTTTGCTTGGTAAAACATTAGGCGGCTGCTGGATGGCAACAGACCTAAGAAAGTACCACCTTGTCTGCAAGTTTTATGGGTTATGTTACTTGGCTGAGCGTTAGAGAATCTGTTGCACTAGTGGCAGGAAAGATTTATCCATGTTCCAGCCATGTTATGCGAAAAATGCACCATCAATTTCTTTAGTCTTTTCTGAATTTTTTAAATAAGGTACCTGCAAGTATACGAATAAAGCAACAAAACTTTTGTTTTCATTGGTAATTCAAGTATTGTGTTTTTTATTTGTTTTCAAAACTCTAAATTGCCTATGCAAATATCTATGTTGCCATAATTTCTGGTTTTTAAACATTTAATAATTTCCACCATTCGTTACAAAACACGTTACTTAACCTGAAAAGTGAGTTTTGCATTCATATTTTTATGAAGGAAATATCCAGAACGAAACTTTAACTTGTAAGGGCTTGACAGTTAAGGATTAGTACATGGTATCAAATATAAGTTGTATTATACGACTACATAGTTATTAAAAAAAGGGATAAATAGCCCTTCAAGCTTCGTCGGAAGAGGTAGGGAGATTTTGACACAACTGAAATATTATTAATATGTTTTCATAGGGTTTCAACAATTCACGATATCAAAAACTTTAAGTAAATTCCAAAACATTTTTGGTTTTCTCTAGCTAGGTTCATAAATAACAGAGTTGTAAATGTTTGAAGTTCAGATGGCTGCTTTATGAAAAGAATTTGCTTACTAAAGTGGCCAATGTTCTTATTCATTATTCAATACATTTATAAGATAAATTGGTGTACGTACCAAATGTAAACTTTTTTGGGCCTTTTAGGACCGTTATCTTTTCCACATTCACGTTAGATATACGTATTTGACATTTTGAACATGGGATGGTTTTGAACTCTAAGGGTCATATTAGATGAAGTTATGCAGAAAACTTCACTTAAGTGCAATTTTAATAAGCTGATTTTGTATACAAAATCTACCTAAATGAGATCAAATAAATTTTGTACAAAAAGCAGGTAAGTATAATAGTAAAACTTATGTTATTACTTATTGTTACAATGCTAATGAAGTAAATGTGAAATGTTTTACCATTTTATGTTGCGAAGTTGCAATCCACAGCTTTTATTCTATATTAAAATATTAAATTTGGCAATGATGTATACTGAAATATTTTATTGGTTCGTCCAATTTCCGACCAAATAATTACACGGCACATATATTTTTCAGGCTCTGAAGTTTACCCACATCACAGCACCTCTAGGGCTATCAATGAAAGATTCTCGCAGGGGTCCTTGATTTGTTGCCTTTCACCCCAACCGGGGGTCTCCTTATTTCCGCTATAAATCCAGTCAGTTAAGCTGTTATTGGCTCAATACCTCCACATGTTTTCAGCCTCCTGTGCTCTATGTGTATCTGTATACAAATATATATTCATTTAATTCCATTTCTTTTTCATTACTAACGCAGAGACTTACAAGAATTATAAAAATCACACACATTTTGAATATAACCAAAAGTTGTGAATATAAAATAAATATCTCTGGAGATATTTCCAGTAAAATGTGTTAGATTTTTATCACGTGAATTTACCTCCACTGAATTTTAAGCAAAGTCAAGAATAACAAATACTGAAATAGACATAGCAGACAAAACTACACCCTGAATTAACATCGACACCTAATCCAAACTCAATGTTGATTTCATCCATTCTTTGTTCAATTTAGAATATTTGTAGACTCTTGGAGCAATTGGAAAATTCTTTAAATATTACTATATGTTAATAAAAACACTAGTTTTTCCAAATTGTTTATTTTTTATTTATTGGACGAGGCCTTCGAAACCAAAGGTTTCATCTTCAGGCAACTCCACAAAAAACTGTGTGGAGTTGCCTGAAGATGAAACCTTTGGTTTCGAAAGGCCTCGTCCAAAAAATAAAAAATAAACAATTTGGAAAAGTAGTGTTTTTATTAACATTTAGTAACATTTATAGAATATTTGTGTTTTTCTACTTTAGTACTAAATATTACCTTGAATTTTATTTATTTATAAAGAAATAACAATTTAAAACCAACTCAACTTAGCCTGGATTTAAATTCAATTTATACGTATGTTACTAGTAATTGTTCATCAGACGCGTTTTTTATAACGCATAGTGTAATTGTGAACTTTTATGGAAGAACAGAACCATCAATCGATCTACGTATCTAAAATATAAAATAAAAATTACATGTTTAATATTTAAATATTTGCTTAATATACTATGAAAATGTAATAAATAAAAAAAGTATAAATAGCTATCAAGCAAACAATTATTGCCAAAAATGGGTAAAAATTTCATTCAAATTATAAATAATCAACAAAGCAAACAATAATAACTATTTATAATAGCCCTGCATAGTTAACTGTCACTTTAATTTTCAATTTAATGTTTTAATTGCAAAAGAGACAATACAAATTGCATTGCAATCGTCAAAAAATGTATGTTGCACGACCTCCCCACAAGATCACTCCGTACTCAGACATCAGTGCCTGAATTGGGCAGTTTTTGGAAAGCTGTCTAAAAACATAAATCCCTGTAGCCAAATTTGAACAGACATTGGCCGTTTTGAGAGAGGAAGGAAAAGTTCCAAGCGAAAAGAGAGATTAAAAAAGTATTCGAGTGGCTTCAGCAAATGATTTTAGCACTGTTTTAGAAGCCACGTTGATACATAATGCAAATAATTCGACTTTTTGGATGGAAAATCTCTTATTACTATGGCAATTTCCTCCTCTGTGACCGGATACAAAGCCATGGAGGCTGGTGGGCTCTGTACTAATGGGGGGAACGACTGTGTCTGACGCGGACTGAGTCCTTGGTCACCTCTTACCGAAAAAAGAAATTCGTTTAATTCATCAGCAACCCTTGTGGAATCACTGACTTATTCATTTCCGATCTGTATTAAAATTCGTTTGTCGGAATGGACATTTTTATTGTTAATGATGGCCCAAGTGGTTTTACAAACATTTTTGAACGTGATCAATGCTTCGGTGGTGTCATATGCTTTAGCAGCTCTGATCATCTTTCTTTGAATTCGTGTGTGATTTTGAAAAACAGTTTTGAATTTTAGGTTTATTGATACTTTGAAATTTCTGAGAGGACAAATAATTTCTCTCGCGAATTTCTCTCGCGATTCATGTTCTCGTTTGTTTTGTGTTATTTTAAGCGATAGCTCACGTTCAGGTGAAAATTGAACGTTTTTTTAAAAGATTCAAATTTACGTGTAGTCAAATGTTCAATCAAATATTATTTTTATATTCTAAAAATGCATTTACAATTAAAATTATGAATCTATGAATTGTTTCGAAGGTTGAAACATATCTATATACTCGTAATTTGTTTACATCGATATAAAAACCGAGTCTGCATAACATGCTCTACCAGCGATCCTAATAAAAAAGCTTGATGAAACAGTTTCATGAATAATATATAATTAATAATTCACAAACATAATATCACTTTTGGTGACTTTGGCACCCAAGAAGTAGCACGCATGAAGTAAATAAACTCCCAAAATGTACAATATGTCTAAAATGTTTTAACATATTATATTATTACAAGTAAATCACTTTTTTCAGGTAAGGACTGCATAACAGGCTTCGCTGAGATTGGACGTTCAATTTAAAACACGTAGCTCATTTCATTCTCCAGACGCTCTGCAGACAGATAGAAAAACGGATAATTATAGAAAAATTTTAGATGTGATTCCCACCTGCATAAAAATGAGAAAATGTGTCAGCCTACTCAGTCATAGCTCTCAATGACGCTCAGTAAAATTTCATGGTTAGACATGCACCGTCATACAAAATAATATTGTGTATGTATAAAAGTTTCTAGTAAAATTTAAAGTCGGCATATGAAATTGTTCTCGGTGTATTTTGCCACATAACTTATTCCCATTTTAGTTCATTAAATTATATTTCATATTATTGTTATAATAATAAAGGTTCCGTTGATCTAAGAATGGTACTATAACGCAAGAGTGCGCTGAAATCACATCTTGTCACTGAGTTTTAACATTCACGTACCTCTCCATTTGTTTACTCTGTAAATAAGTCGTACATCAAAATATCTAAGGATTAGGTTCAGTTTATTTACTACGTATTTCTTCTGATTTTTCTCGTTGTTATCATGGTTACCCATAAAGACCAATGTAAAAAAAGTATTCGCTAACGTTGTGCCAAATCCCACATAGTCCCATTAGTGCAGTAATTGAAGCATTGTTGGTCCGAATTTTTTTACTGTGAACCGAATTGCATAAAATTTTGGAATTAGGTTCATCTTACCCTTAACTTCAAAAGTGAAAATGATTTGAACTCCGCAACCACCCTGGGGGTGGTTGCCACCCCTTCTCGGGAGTGAATTTATTTTTTTCAAAATAACCTCGGATATCGATAGAAGGCCTAATTTTAAGCAAAAAATCATCTATAACGTTTTTCGAAAAATCCAATACTTTTCAAGTTATTGGCAATTGAAAATTTTTTCACGTTTTTCATCGGTTTTTTACAAATATCTCCAAAAATATACGTTTTATCGAAAATTTTATAAAGAACAAAATTGTAGCAGGTAAAACAATGAACAATTTTGTTTTTTATAAAGTATTCTAAGTAAAATATTAAGCTAGATATTAAAAATCAAAGCCGTTTTTTATTTTGTCTGAAATTTAATCGATGTGGTCAATGCCATCTAGCGGCGAGCAGATGCATTTTAGGCATTCTAATAAAAAAGAGTTGTATAGTGCTTGAAATAAGCTTTAAAATGAGCACTATTAAAAGTCTTTTGCACGTAAAATGAGTGAGCTGTATTGCAAATAAGAGGAGCATCTAATGTTTTTTTCTTTTAAATCAATGGGTTTCATAAGTGCCATTTCCACCAAAATTAAAATTAATCGTATTCCGCCTAGAATCAACTTTATTATGAAGAGTTTAATAGATTATATCAGTTTGGCTGCTTCAGGACACATATTTTTCAAAAAAGACACAATTAAAAAAAATTTCAAATTTTTAAAAAACCAACTTTTTTCATAATATCTCAAAAATGACGACATATACGAATAAAAGTGTAGGTATGAAAAATGTAAGTATATTTCTGACAAAAAATTTGGATTTTTTGATTTTTCTGTAAAACAAAAATTTACGGAAATATGATTGTTTAAAGAGCGCGTGGCAGCGCAATCACAGCCTCTCTCAAGCTCTTTAACCCTTCACCGTTTGAGAAAAAGGTTTTTTACTATATTGCAATGAAGGATGTTGTAGCTCTCTTAATTACCTTTACAATGGTTTTTTATAAATTGTGATAGCATGAAAATTGAAGGAGTTATGGTCAAAAAACTTATCATATGTTTTTCTACTTAGTAACTGAAAATTTCGGACTGTGAATATTTGGAGCAATGTGAAAGTACGCAGTATAATTGAGACCCAAAACTATTGTAATGTGTATATATACATAATATGGCTCATATATTTTGGAAACGTAGGCATGAATACATACCAACTTTCTTATATGTATATATAACACATTTGAGTGAATTTTGTATAATTTGTAAATATTTTATCCAATAAATGGCAATTTTTTACTCTAAATTAAATTATTTTTAAATTATATGTAATCATATATATTTACTGTTTTAATTTAGGGGTAGTTTTAAGGGTAGAAAAGCTTAAAAATATGATAATCATTTTCAAGAGTGTGGAATAATATTTAAATCCTTTTCATTTTATCAAAAAAATTTTTACAATTTTTTTATCAAGGGGTAGTTTTTAAGGGTTGAAAGTGGGTTAAAAATTTCATAATTATTATAGAAAATATAAAATATTACTAACTCTATACTTACATCTTTTTATATCATACCAAAGTATTTTTTTGTAATTTTTTCAATTTAGGGGTTGTTTGCAAGGGTTGTAAGATGTTCAAGGGGTTGAAAATGATTTTAATATGAGGTAATTGTGTTATAAAACACTTTAAAATTTCACCAATTACTATTAAACATGTTTTCTAGCGATAAAATGGCTCAATGTCGATTTTTCCATTAAGGGGTTGTTTACACCCCTTAAAAATAATAGGCGGAGTTCAGATCATTTTCACTTTTGAAGTTAAGGGTAAGATGAGCCTAATTCCAAAATTTCATGCAAATCGGTTCACAGTAAAAAAATTCGGAGGTAAGACCGTATTTTTCGCTTCAATGACTGCAATACATGTACTGTCATCAAACTCGGTGTTGATAATATATAATTGAAGCGCAATGCAAAATTACAAGTGTATTGAACTATTCGTTTGAATATATCGTCCGGACACAAAAAAAATCAATTTTTTCCAGCCTCCTTCGCTAATGCTCAACCAACAAGTGATAAATGCACAAAGTTTTCCTTAAACTCTAAAATATTTTGTGTAATAGCAGCACAAAATTCATTGTTCGTGTTTTTCTTCACGTTTTCATTAAATGTATGGAGAACCTGTAGAGATAAGAATTAATCAATAAATCGGTAATGCTCGCTCAAAGGTTTTAAGAAAATCATCTAAAAATTACGTTTCAAAATAATTTATTCAAGTCAACCATTTTTTTTAAACAAATTGCATCAGTTTCCTAGGAAAACCAATATTACTATCGAGACCTCTCTCTAAAGGAGGTTGGATAAAAAAATTATTAAATACTGTCTAAAGCACCTTGAAGCAGAATAACAGATGGCTAGCGCATGAAGCCGAATAGTACAGAAGTGTAAAGTAAAGTAAAGATGTCTTATTTTACCAGGCGAAGTTAGTTATTTTACCTGGGGACCAACCGCTTAAAGGCGACTTCCGAACCACCACCAATGGTCGGGCAGGCGGGCTGCTTGCTAGGACAGGATCGCTCAGCGGTCACCCATCCAAGCAGCAGGCTCGCTAGACGTTGCTTGATCCGGTTATCTTGCTACACAGCGCCATTGGCAAGTGTAATAGTGTTTGAAATGTAATATATTATCACGTGCGGTGTGCAACTCTAATTCTATATACTCTGTATACTCTATACTACCTATGACACAATATGGCAGAATACACTTTACAGTAAAACTAATTTGGATAATAAATTAATTTAATAGGTGTTATAACTAGTCATCGTCGAAGGGATTGTTAGATACAATATATTTTTTACTTACAGAGCAATTATTTTCGTTTTGTTACCTATTATCGTTAAACAACTTAATTGACGAAATTAGTATTGAGATTATAAATAAGTTGCTCATTGCGTACTACAATCGAACTTATTAATGTCGGTAGCTAAAAGTAGTAAGCAATGAGAGGTATGATTGGCCGAATTAATTTGTACCATTAACACAACTTCAATATTAACGATTAACACGTCCTGCATAACAAACTTCGCTGATGAAAACTGTCAAGCCAATATCTACAAACCGTGTTAATATTTCACATGTTCAAATGTCAAAAGCTTGCAACCAGTTGTTTGTAAATTTATTTATCCAGTAATTTTATCAATTCCATCACGGTTGCCCTTTACCAATGAGAAAATGTTCACTAATGCTCAGCAAAATCCCATGGAGTCACAGAACCATTATAAAAATCGATGCTGCTTACATAGAAATGAGTTTTTTTACAAATTTCAAGTCTATAGGTCAGTTTGTCTTCTACATATAATGCAAACAGACAGATGGGAATAAAATTCATCTAGACCTTCAAACGATAGGCTTCGCTGACGCTCAGCCAATAATTTTGCATGGTTCAATTCGTAAATACCTTACTGCCGAATCAAATATTTTCCTGCGGAGGGATTGCTCGAGCGTCTTCACTCTGGGGGGGGGGGCACAAAGTATCAGCAAATAATCTCCTTACCCTTTTCTTATGATTGGGTACTAATCAGCTTTAACGCAAGCAGCTTATCTGGACGGAAGTTGAATTATAGGTAGTGAAACCACGTTCTACAGTTTTAATTTTCAATAAGTCGGTGGATCTAATAGGATATTGAAATCTTACAACTTTAACTCTGTTACTAAAATTTTACACCACTTTACACACCAATAAATTTCAGAACTATTCAAACTAGATGAACTGTCACTTTCTAAGAAAGCGGCAGTCTATCCTCAGAATAACCCACCCTCCTGCTCACCCCACCAACAACACTGAATTTAAGATCCAATTTGGAAAATTATTTTTGATAAAATGGTTAAACATGCTGCGACTAAAGTATGTCACAATAAAGTACGACAACTTATTGTAGTATCACTAGATAAAGGAATACGACATTTTCCAATATATAATTTTTTTATTTTGTGCAAGGCCAATTTGTGAAGTGCCTGATGATGGAATCTTTGATTCAGAAAGGCCTTGCACAAAATAAAAAAATTATATATTGGAAAATGTCGTATTCCTTTATCTAGTGATACTACAATAATTAGTTTTTCCAATGCTCCAAGATTCTACATACGACAACTTAGTTTTGAGAATTATTTTCAATAAATAATGGTTTCTAGAAATTTTTCAAAAGGGCAATAGTAAATTTCGTTCGTTAAGGCAGGAAACAACGCCGGGAACGCGGGAAATGGGGCGTCTGCTTTTTTATTATAGGCCCATTCTAGATGAACTTCTCAAAATCGTACCAAAAATCGACACTGTATTATTAAAAATATACAATCTGTTGGATACTTTAGGTTTCCTTGTTTAGTTCATTTTTCATAAATGGTGACCAAGGCGGCCTAATCTCGACTGATGGTTGACTGATCGGTTGGTCTGCTTATTTAATGTATGGAACTTCAAATAATTTCCTTTTAAAGAAAGGCTTCAATCCTAATTCATACGATGTCCCTGGGATCAAAAATTGTTAACTTTTGATTCTTATGTTAGCCCCTTTCTAGTGTTATTTCTACTGTTTCAAACATAAAATTTAATAATGGTCAGTAGACTTTTTATGTCAGAACTTACTAGCTTGTCTGTTCCAGTAAACTTCAGGCATTTTCAATTCTCAGAATTCTCAACTAGAGTCAGATTCATTACCAGTGGTGTTAAAATATCCAAAAATGCCTTAGACAATTCCCAGCAAGGTTAATCCCAATAACTAATTACAGGTGGGAGAGAGATGTTAGGTTTGTGGATTATGGGAAGGTCATAAATAAGCAGGATTTTGGAATGGTGCGGAGTCGATTTAGATCTGAGATATATGTCTGAGATAGATCGTCCGTTTTTTATTAAGGTGCTCGCTACTTCCTGGGAAAAGAAATCAGTGGGGTCCTTATTTAAAACTAAATATTTGCCATTATTTAAAGCTGTCTACACCGTAGTTATCTTTTACACAAACTTATCACATGAGAAAGTGATAAGATTGTAGATATCAAGATAGGAGTGGTAATGTTTTATTGTATCACTGAACAGTGGCAAATTCATTACATAATGTAAGTCTCTATGTAGTGAATCAATACTGCATTCTTTTTATTGCAGTAAAGGTTACAAACTATAACAGTATCAATTATGTATCAATAAAAATTACTTTATGTCAGATATATGAAGTATATCGCCATTCAGAAAAAAATTATAATTTTTCGGAAATGTATTTAAATAAGAATTTATTCGTGATAATAGAAGTACGCAACTGTAAAGAGTAACCTGCAATTATGAACTTGTCTCTCTAAAGAAGTAATGAACATGTTACGTAACACGTTGCTTTCTCAAATGTTCCGGAAAAATTAAACGGGAACTTTTATTTCCTGTACGACTAATCTGTTCATGAATATTGGAGTAATAGTTATAAAGCGATCCTCGACCTAGCGCCCGCGCTCGCATTCATACATAACAAAGGTTTGCGCTCAAGTTACAAATTGCTTCTCATTTACTGCTTCGTGTAGCTGAACTATCCATGGATACTTGTATCCATGGACCTCCATTTTCTGGATGTTAAACTATTTGCGTAATGGGGTTGCGTAAATGTAATTCTAATATAACACTAATTCTAATATAATAGTAACACACCCAAAACAGGGAAATTACGAATAATTCTCTACCAGCCCAGTGTTTCTAAAAAGGAAAATATCTTTAAATTTTCAGGTTTACGTAATGCATTAAGTTACTTTTAAGTATGAACCCTAATTCCCGCAGAATTAATTGTAAAAATTTAAATTATTTCAGTACTTTAAAAAGGCTGAGCACTAGCAAAGAGGCAAGACATTTTTAGTTCTGTTTCATTGTTTGTCTGCATGATATTTCAAGAACGAATTGGCCTATATACTTGAAGTTTTATTTCTTTGTAGGTAACCCTGAGTTCGATGATGGCTTATGTCACTCCATGGATATGTTGGCTGATCGTTATGTTACATTGGTTTGATGGGTTACCATGCCAAAAGCGAAACAAACTCGTTCAAATTTTAAACAAATTGATATGTAAATTATCAATAGTCTTTTTAATGGAACCTCATTAAACCTGTTACGCAACAGATAGTATACTATATTCTTACCTAGAAAAATACAAAAAAAATACAGCGATGAGATATTTCTATTATCTATAAATAAGGGTCTTATTCTACCCGTGAGGTTAAAACATAAAATAAGTATCGTTAACAAAGAGGTTATTATTCTTTTAACATGAATAAATGATATGGCTAAGACAATATTCCAAAACGAAAAAGACCAGTTAACATTGATTCAAAGATATGTTTTCGGTTGTGAAAAAGTACATAAAATCATAATGTTTTTTATTCCGATGTATCAGAAAATAGAATTTAAATTTTTCTACTATTTTTTATAAAAGAAAACTCACAATTATCCAATAATTTTAATTTTCACACTAGGTCTTTCGACATCTAAGATGTTATTGTTTATTCACACCTGATGATGGCATCTTAGATGTCGAAAGTACTCGCGTAAAAATTAAAATTATTGGATAATTGTGAGTTTTCTCTTTCAAGAGCTCCTCCTTCAATTTAATTTAAATGTTTCACTCCTTATACGTATTTTAAATATTAACCTACGTTTCCATTTTCTTCCATGTTATCAAATCTATATCTAACCTTAAGGCAAACATTTCAGGAATCGGTATATTTTATTTCACACAAGTGTTGACCTAGCAAACAAATAAGTTGATTCGAGCAAAAACAAAATCTACTTAACTTTACTAAGAAACGATACATTCCCGTGCGAATAAAACGAACGCAAGTTTGAGTGCTCGTAGACTAAATCCGAGGCTGAGACACAAGACTGCGGAACTGATAAATCAGCGCCAATCTGAGCCTATCAGTATTCTGCCAGGGGCTCGAGCATCAATCCTCTCTTTCTCTTCCCGGTTAAGACGTCTTTAGATCCCGCTTAACTACCTAGCTTACCCAGATCCTCTAGGCTGACTTAGTTTATACAAAATTACGTCTTTGAAAATAAGCAAGGAGACTCACATCATAAGTGTCTCTTCCGGCATAGTAGGGTGGCCCTGAATTTTATTTAAATAAACTCTAAAATGAAAATTCAATGGTTTTTGTTATGACACGTTTATATGGCCAATTCCATAATGCTTAAGGTTTATTGGATCGGTGATAATCAATATATCCATATCTCTATTGTATATCAATATATTGATATACCGATAATAATACAAATGCAAATAAATATGGATTGCAATTGAACAGGAGCATTGTAATCCATATATTTAGAAACTTATCCCACTAATATTATAAATGCGAAAGTTTGAATGTTTGGATATTTGGATGTTTGGAGGTTTGTCCTCGAATCACGCAGAAACTGCTATACGGATTGTGCTGAAATTTGGAACAGGTATAGCTTTTGGTCTAAATTAACATTTAGAGTGCTTTTTACCACCCGTAACACATTCATTTTACCAAATAAATTCGAATTCAAATTGAAAAATTAGTTTGTTTTCATTCGAATGTTATGATAAGAAGGAAACGTAATAACGTTTCATAATTTAAATTAAACTGGCACTAAACAGCTGTTGACAGCTATAATTTGACAAACTTTCTGAAACATCTGTTTACATTGCTAATGAAAATAAAAAGATAATGGCGGGCGACTTATTATGCCAAAACATCGGGGTTGAATTTAAACGACCAGAACAGACCCATATTGACCGCAGCAACTTTTTAGTTGTACGATACACTTTCGTCATTGGGATAAAAAGGCTAACTCTTATTGTTACTGAAGCCATCGAAGAACTTCAATAAATTATCATGGAATGTGGGAGGGAAATACTAATCTTATAAAAACCGTTTCACTTTACGACTTCAGGATCCCAAACCTCTGTCCTTTAAACTTAAATCTAAATTGGATCAGGATATTGGAATAGCTTTGAGTGACTATCGATTATCTAGACTGTTTATTATGTCATAGAAAAAGAACACATAGATATATTGTCCAGTTTTTCAACAGAAAATTGCATGCGAAGCCGCGAGTAAATCCTAAGAGCAGGATTTGTTTCTGAATATTAAAAAAATTGTTTATGCTATTTATGCTCAGTTAGAGTCTCAACAGAGAAAATACTTTATTGATCTATAACTTTGTAAGAGTTGTGAATAATATAAACGAATGTAACTGAATATTTAAGGACCCTTCGAACTAATAGACTTTCGAACTACCTTATGACTTGAACACAAAATTACTCCCTGGGCTAAAAGAAATTTTCACACCAATTCATGTTTCAATGGCTTTCCTATCGAGTTATCGTATTAAAGGACGGACTGTCTTCTGACCTATAACCCTATAATCAGTAGCGTTCCTTGCAACAAGAGGAACCTATGCACCAAATTTAAAGTCTCTGTCTTTTCTATAAAAATTCATTGCATAGGCGGGCAGACGGACGTTTTGCTCTTCTTTCTTCGGCCTCAATAATAGAACTCTTCTTAGGATCACTATGTTCTATGTTTCTAGTCTCTAGAACCTTGTTATCGAGATTTGTCGCATAGACGGACAAACGGACAGATCGACGAATTGACCTTTGATTAGTTTATCCTTGTATCAAAGAGGAAACTATATACCGAGTTTAAATGATCTAGAACCTTCCTATGTAGATCCATCACATAGACAGACATAGGGACAAACTGACGGATTGGCCTTTGATTTATTGACCCTTGTACCAAAGAGGAAACTATATAACCGAGTTTAAATTCTCTAGAACCTTGCTATGTAGAGCTGTCGCATAGACGGAGAAACGGACACACTGACGCATTGGCCTTTGAACTGTTGCTTCTTGTATCAAAGAGGAAATTATATACCGAGTTTAAATTCTCTAGAACCATGCTGTGTAGAGCTGTCGCATAGACGGACAAACGGAGAAACTGACGGATTGGCCTTTGATTTGTTGACGCTTGTACCAAAGAGGATATTATATACCAAGTTTAAATTCTCTAGAACCTTGCTGTGTAGAGCTATCGCATAGACAGTCAAACGGACACACTGACGGATTGGCATTTGATTTGTTGACCCTTGTACCAAAGAGGAAACTATATAACCGAGTTTAAATTCTCTAGAACCATGCTGTGTAGAGCTGTCGCATAGACGGACAAACGGAGAAACTGACGGATTGGCCTTTGATTTGTTGACGCTTGTACCAAAGAGGAAATTATATACCAAGTTTAAATTCTCTAGAACCTTGCTGTGTAGAGCTATCGCATAGACAGACAAACGGACAAACTGACGGATTGGCATTTGATTTGTTGACCCTTGTATCAAAGAGGAAACTATATACCGAGTTTAAATTCTCTAGAACCATGCTGTGTAGAGCTGTCGCATAGACGGACAAACGGAGAAACTGACGCATTAGCCTTTGAACTGTTGCTTCTTGTATCAAAGGGGAAATTATATACCGAGTTTAAATTCTCTAGAACCTTGCTATGTAGAGCTGTCGCATAGACGGACAAACGGACACACTGACGCATTGGCCTTTGATTTGTTGCTTCTTGTATCAAAGAGGAAATTATATACCGAGTTTAAATTCTCTAGAACCTTGCTATGTAGAGCTTTCGCATAGACGGACAAACGGACACACTGACGCATTAGCCTTTGATTTGTTGCTTCTTGTATCAAAGAGGAAACTATATACCGAGTTTAAATTCTCTAGAACCTTGCTATGTAGAGCTGTCGCATAGACGGACAAACGGACACACTGACGCATTAGCCTTTGAACTGCTGCTTCTTGTATCAAAAAGGAAATTATATACCGAGTTTAAGGATTCTCTAGAACCTTGCTATGTAAAAAGAGCTATTGTACATATACAAAGGGAGATGGCCAATAATATGGTTTCAATAACTCTCCGTCGGCCTATTAATGACGGAACAGCCCATCCTATAAAAAATAATTAATACTGATTTCCTTTAATATATTAAAACTAAAACTGTTAATTTAGAAAAGAATAGCTTAGAAAATCAGTCAGGGCATATTAAAGCTTTTGATCCAGTTGTCCTTCTTGATCTTGTGTAGAAGTGCTGACGTGAACTAGACTTAGTGAAGTAGAGCTAATCTCAATATTCAATTCTACCCTTCGCACCTGCAATTTCTAAGCTTCTTATCCTAAAAGAACCAAAAAAGGCTTTTCAAACTATCGATTTTTTAATTAATCTATTCCAAATTAAATTAAACCTTATTTTTTTCTAATCCTCAAAAAATTAAAAAATGTAGCCTTTCAGTATAAGGTGTTTTACTGCTTCATGGTGTAAATATGTAATCACAAAAACTATTTTTTTTTTAATTGTTTCATCACTATTGTAAGTCTTGCTGTGGGTTGTTCTCAGGAATTATTTCCAGGAGATTAAAAGCTCAAATCCTATAGAGTGCGAAAATTACAATACATAACACGCATATTTTATAAATGCCCTGTTATGTTTCAATGTTTTGATCATTTTAAACCCCACTTCAGCGGGAAGCACAAATTATACTAACATGTGACCAATTAAACTCTAAGGATTGTTAAAGAACTATATAGACCAAAAGTTACAATTTCAAATATTACCTCTAAATGTAACATTTAATTTACCATTTGCCATTACCATTTAAATTACAGAGAGGTTCGCCTTCATGCCCTCAAACCAAATAGTATTGGTAGTCGAGTTTTCCGATAAATGTTCAATATTGCCCTTACGATTTCTCAACCAATCTCTTTTATAAGTTATCGGCTACCTTTCGAGCCATTGGTTAACTGTCTCCAAACTTTAGAGAATATCGAGGATTACGTCATAGTTCTTCTTTAATTGCGTTTTGGTGTGAGTAAAAAACTTTATCGATGTTATACTCGTCACACATACAATAGTTCTCTAAAACATTTACTTGAATATTGGAAGTTGAGCTATAATGGAACTTTGGAATATTACGGTATCAAACGTCTTCTAAACTGTAAGACAAATAAGTAATATTACATTCTGGGTAATAAATAGTTCTGTTCCAAATGTTAAATGGTTTTTGTTATTATTTATACAATAAAATTCAGTAGTCCGGCATCCTGTAGTTCGGCACGCTCGGTAATCCGGTACGCGTTTTAGAAAAATGTAATATATTTTCCTGAACAATGCAAAACATGTCTCATTTAAAAGGCAAGGATTCGTTTCCTTCAGTTCGTGGTGGACACAGCAGTGGGCGTGGGCGTAGAAAAGAGGCTAGGTGTCATATCACCGTCTTTTGGAAGATATTGATTAGAATTGAGTCACTTGCCTGACAATGGCCGTCGGCTGTCAGTCTTTGTAACCAGTTGCACTTTCGTATTTAATTTTCGTATCAACTCAATTGAGTCTAGTAATGGTAGGTCAATTTCACAGTTAATGGTGCTCAGCACAGGTTTGTACGACTCTAAACGACTGACATCTTACCACTGCCTTCTGAGAAAAGCAAGCAGTGTCTAGAGAGGCTGGCAGTGGCAGTACAGTATGGAGATGTGATGGAAGGACGACTTATAATCGACTGACGACTCGCCACTACCTTCTGAGACAGACAAGCAGTGTCTAGAGAGGCTGGCAGTCGCAGTACAGTATGTAGATGTGATGGAAGGACGACTTATAATCGACTGACGACTCGCCACTACCTTCTGAGACAGACAAGCAGTGTCTAGAGAGGCTGGCAGTGGCATTACAGTATGGGGCTGTGATGGAAGGACGACTTATAATCGACTGACGACTCGCCACTACCTTCTGAGACAGACAAGCAGTGTCTAGAGAGACTGGCAGTGGCAGTACGGTATGGGGCTGTGATGGAAGGACGACTTATAATCGACTGACGACTCGCCACTACCTTCTGAGACAGACAAGCAGTGTCTAGAGAGGCTGGCAGTGGCAGTACAGTATGAGGATGTGATGGAAGGACGACTTATAATCGACTGACGACTCGCCACTACCTTCTGAGACAGACAAGCAGTGTCTAGAGAGGCTGGCAGTGGCAGTACGGTATGAGACTGTGATGGAAGGACGACTTATAATCGACTGACGACTCGCCACTACCTTCTGAGACAGACAAGCAGTGTCTAGAGAGACTGGCAGTGGCAGTACAGTATGAGGATGTGATGGAAGGACGACTTATAATCGACTGACGACTCGCCACTACCTTCTGAGACAGACAAGCAGTGTCTAGAGAGGCTGGCAGTGGCAGTACAGTACGGGGCTATGATAAACCGGGATGAACGCGCCCTTGACCTTGACCTTGACCCCGTTCTGCCCTACTCTTGTGATGCGTGCACTACGCAACATAAATAGGCTGTTAAAAAAATTGTTATTGTATATCCACATATATCAAGGATTACTTGGAGGTTATATTTAAATAATAAAAAAACTTGTTACTGTGATTGTCTGTTTATTTATTAAGCTTACATTATTTCTCCGATGTACATCCAATAATCCACCAAGTTTTGATAGTCCGACATGTCTCAAGTCCTGACCATACCGATTAAAGGAAGTTATCGTAATTAAATTTTTTTTGTGATATTAATATCATTATTGATTATATTTTAAATCTTCTTGCCCGATATGATTTTTCCTCATCACAGATTCGGCTCTTGATATATTATCAATACCAGGCCTATGGCTTATGCCTATGGTTGGCTGCATACAATTACAAGTTGAAACATAATAGCAACTTTCTTCAACAAGACATTTTCTCATTTACGAGTATGAGCGCCATCTTAGTTAAAATACGCATTACGATCCCAGTACTGTCCTACTATTGCCGTTTCAAAATCTAAGGCGCTTAAACTAGTCATTTCGATGTATTTTTGTAATCATTAGGAAAAAACCAGTTTCATAATATTATTTCTTGGAGCGAGTCTAGGAATTAATAATAATAGAAAGGTAAATGCGGAATGTTTTAACAGCATATTTTAATAATTTTCCTTTATTAGTTATATATAATTTATTGGCTGAGTGTTACCGAAGCCTTACTATTGGAGCTGGAAGAATTTCATTTACGTCTGCAAGTCTGTCTACACGGTATATTAAAAAGTAATCTAAATTAAATTTTGCATGAAGCATAATTCTACAGGAGCAGCATCGAGTGGTGCCCGTTACTACTTGGACTTTGGCTAAGCTTTTAGCGAACATTTTAACATTGATCTTGTAAGTAATCATGTTACTAACGAGGAAAAACGTAGAATAATACGAAAACCAACTGAATACAATTACATAACATTTTAACATGTATCATTGTAACACATATAGCCTAATGAAATGAGATAGAATTGAAATTTTGCTTGTAATCACAGCGAAGTCTTTTACGGGACACGTGTTGTGACGTAATCCTACCTTGTAATAAATTATAACCAATAAATAGCGAACATGGTGTGAAGTACTTTATCTTGGAATAAATAATAATACATAAATAGAGTTGCGACTGTAGAGCCACTTTATCTCTTACTTTGATTTCAAAGAAATAAAAAGATTGAGTAAACTTTCTCTACGAACGCTAAGTATACTTTGTCACAGTTTGCTCTTTGAGAACTATTTTATTTTAAAGATGTAGTAATGGATTGTTACAGTTTTCAAGTTTGCTGTCAGGTCGTGTCTGTGGTCTGGACCAATCAGAGAGCGTGTACATGCCGTAACCGACTGTGGGGTTATAACTGTAGGGGTTGAAATGTGGGGTGACTTTTGGGGTGCTTGTATTTAGCCTAATGGATGGCCATTTTTACCCATTAGGGAGTACGTTTAATTGTTAAAAAGGTTCTGTATAAGTGATTGAAAAAGTGTTGGTGGTAAATTGTATAACCTAGGTGGAATGAATGGTTGTAATAAAGTATTAAAACGTTAATTGGTGTGTTGCCGTTGGAATGAAACGAAGAAATAAATAATAATATAAATTGTGAGTAATTAACGTGAATATTAATTTTTTTTGCTCTTTTTATAATAGAGAATACACACATAATGAAAATAAACAAAAATATTCTAATTATAAAATTGTAGTAAAAATATATTTGATTTATTTTAGATTAAAAGATATATATACAGGGTGTCCAAAAGTCCCGGGTCGGTTAAATATTTTTCAAAATATTTAAAATAGAGCTACAAAACCTTACACAAAGTTACTGGACATAAAAATCTATTTTATCACATATTCAGTGATCCGCTACTTCCTCAGGGGGGCGGCCCGCTAGGAGTCAGAAAAATTCTTAAATGTAAGCATAGGTTCATATGCATATCAAATAAAAGGTCTTTATTAGTAGAGTACAGAACCGCAAACCCGACCTCATACGGATAACCGAGTCAAAAATTATAGCCGTTCAAAGAAATTTCAAAACAAAAAACTGGTTATCTTAATATAAGTTCGGGATTAAATTGTAGCACTATATATATATATATATATATATATATATATATATATATATATATATATATATATATGTATATATATTGTGTAATGCATTATTAAATGACATTAATTAAACCATATGTAGTTCAGTCTGATAAAATGCATTCCAAATTGTAATATTGCATCTTCACTTGAATGGATTTTTTGCTCTCAACATAAAAATGCAGCTAAAAATCTATAAATTGGATCCAGTAATTAGATGAGAAATTAGATTCTTTTTAATAATAGACTTCAATCTCAAATCCAAACTTGGAAAGTGTTTCTTGAAAGTCTTAAGTATAATTTCCAAACTGAAATTTATCTCTAAAATATGCATCTAATGTAGACTTTAAAACGTGTTTTAGAAATTATTAAAAACATATAGAAAAGTAATTCAAGCCGCAAAAGCTCATGACGTCTCAAAAAAAATTATTTCTCAAAAAAATGTCTCCAAAACAGCACGTGACATCATAAAATATGAAAACAATATACATAAACAAATTAAAATAAAACTCAGGAATGATCTGGTGCAGAATGAATCGGAGGTTGCCCAAGAGTTCAACAGATTTTTCGCATCCTCGTTTTCGATCGTTTTCCCCTCCCTCCTAAAAATTCCAAAAGTAAAATATTTTTATAAAACACGATGCCTTTCCCATTGATAATTATCAGCCTGTCTCAATCTTGCCAGTCTTGAACAAAATGTTTTAAAAACTTTTCTTCTCAAGAATGCTTTGCTTTCTCAACAAACACAATCAGCTCTGTAAGGACCAATTTGTCTTCAGAAAGGAAAAATCGAGCGTATACGTATTATGAGTCTAGTTAAAATAATTGTTGAGGGGCTAAAGTTGGAATCCCACTTTAAATATATTTCTTGACCGATCCAGAACATTCGATAGTGTTGAGCATAATATACTGCTAAACAAACTGGAATCCCATGACATTTCATGCGGCGTAGTTATTTATAAGCCACAGAACACACGTTTTTCAAATCTCAAATTTCAAGCACTAATGAAACGAGTAATGGAGTCCCTCAAGGTTCCATTCTCATCCCGATTCTTTTTTTGGTTTATGTAAATGATATTGAGTCATCACTTATGCATGGGAAATTTGTGCAATATGGCGATGACATGACTCTCCGCTTCAGTGAAAATTCAAAGGAAGTTTTGGAACAACAGGCTTTCGTTGACCTGAACAACTGCATTCAATACTTTCAGAGCCTCAATCTCAAAACTAACTCTTCAGTATCGCCTATACTCTCCTCTTGAATTTCGCTTATCGGCTAATGGATTTAGAATATGGACCGACCATTATTGTAGCAGATTCCACACTAGAAGAAGTTCATTATTCACAATTTCTGGGAATACATCGTGATCGAGGATTGACTTGGAATTCATATTGATTCGGTGTGAACCAAAAAAATTAATGTATTGAGATATTTACAGGCCAAATACTGCCCTACTCAGGTATTGATGACGGCGTGTTATGGTATAATTTTCCCACATGTTACCTACGGACGAAGTGGTTTTGTAGGAAGCTTGCGCAAACATGGAGAGTTTTCAAGCTCCAAAAGAAGCTTGTCGATCAGCTTTCAAACAGTTGCAACTATTGACTCTGGCAAGTCTATACAAGTTAGAGACAGTTTCTTTCTCCTTACCTAAATGTGCCCTAACAAGGGTTCGAGATCTTCAAGGGTACGAGACAAGACGCAGAACAGCTACCAATCTGGGACACAAAACGGTATCAAATGAACCCTTACCCTCGCAGGCAGGTATTCGCTTTATCAACGAGTTGCCGGATTTCATTAAAAATGCACCAACGCCTAAGGAGTCAAAGATTCGCTTCAAACGCGTTTTTTTAGTGTCAAAGGCATCTATTATGTCGAAGAGTTCCTGGCATATGGGAGACCACCCATCTGGAAAACTGACACCAGTGTTGATCGTGGAGGAAATTGGCGAAAGTATGGTATATGAATGCAAAAATGTATGTGTGGATGTGGCATTGTGGTATGAATATCGAAATTTTAGTAACTATCATGATTTTTTGCCATACGATGTACTTGGCAATGGCAATGGAAATTTTGAGTTTTATTTTGAATATGATTAGGCTATGGACAGTTAAAAAGAGTGAACTATGATTACTTACCTGGAAGCAATGTAACGGATTTCCCTACCTACGAGCTCGTACTTTATCTTTTTGGTTCAGCCACGTACACAAAACGAAGTCACTATCCCCGTGTATCTTATTTCTATTCAATCTCATTTAATACTTAATTGTAATCGTAAATTCATAGTCTGTTGATTAGCGAGAAAAAAGTATACTTTACACAAAGCATACATCTTCTACTTAGAATTAAGCGCTAATGATTACAATTTATAGCCATTTTCCTCCTATTAAAACTCGAATAAATTATTATTTAAATGTTTGTGAGCTACAAACGCTCAGGATCGTTTTTGTGAAAACCATTGGGTTCCTAGCTTTAATAAAGACTTTAAATTAAGTTTATACTCAATAAATATTGTTGTTCAAAAATAGTTTTGCTGAGATAATTAAAATTTGTTTTTAGTAGTTGAGTACAACAATACACTTTATGCCACATCCAAACTATCTTTTTCGCCACAGTGAGAGAAATTAGGTTTCATCCGATTGCAATGTTTTACCATTATTTTCTGAAGAGAGAGAAGGAAAAGAGACGGGTTGAGAAGGATAAGGAGACAGGGAAGAAAGAAGTGGTATCTTTATTTATTAAAACACACTGAAGGAAACACTTGTTTTTTTACAATTTACGGAAAGAAATCCTATCAAAAATATTTGTTTCATAGTCGTTTACACTTCATATTATAATATTCCCGTATGTTATAAAAATGTTTTATTATTAATTTTACGTTTTTAAAGGCACAACAGTTAAAATATTCGTGTGATATAAATATATTGTGTCGCCAGCATTCGGAGAAGAAGCCTTGTGCGGCAAGATTTGCCAGGGTTGATATTAACTTACGGCAAAATCAATTTGTAATATTACATTTGATAAATCTCATCTCTTATCCTCAAATCCATGCAATACTTTGAGGCTAAGTGAATTTTATATAGTTTTTTACTACCTGCTTTTCGTGTGATTGTCTCATTCTTTAAGTGTCATTGCTCCCCCAATTATTCTTAAGTCTTCCTCATAAGTTATTCTTATTAAGTACTCCAATTAATTGAAGTATTTTACCACATCGTTAAATAACAGGAAAATTCGAAAGATATTTAAGTATCTAAGCCTTTTCTCTACAAAAGGTATGAAATAACTTGTGTTTTTTGAAGTCATGAAATATTCTTAGGTTTATAAGTGAGTTCTCTTAGGTTTTCTTAATTTTCATTTCATAACTAACTTAGAGTTAAGAACAGAACTTAAACTACGTTGCACCGTGTTTCAATCTTTTTCTTATTCAAATCTTGATGATTCAAAATAAAAATCACATTTTAATGAAAAATTGTTGCTAATACTTCTTTATTGATTATTTCTGTTTATTCTTTAAATTTTAGGATGATTATTTAACTTAGTTAATATAGATGTGTATTTAGAGATAATTCACAATAAAGTTGCAAATTATTCATTGTTGTACCATAATGGATTACAATATAAACAGCGAATCGTCAGTAAAGATTCCAATAGTTTCCTGTTATCCGCTCATTCAATATCACCATTAAATCCCGTAGTTAATACATATATTTTTAACAATTGATATTGAATGTCTTTTAATTTAAAAACATAACCGCAACATCTTTGTCATTAAAGCCCACCTTGTTTGTTACAGAAATGAAGACTTTAGACGATTGCGAAGGATGCGATTACTCGGGGAATGTAATTAATGCGCTATGAAGGGGCGGAAGGACTTGTCGAGTATAAATTAACCCTTTACAATCCTCCCCCTGACACCGTTAATGTATCGTCTGATGTAAATAGGTATGAGAGAGGGGAAGATTTGTTGTTGGTCGTTAGATACGGACATCTGTGAGAAATAAAACTACGATTAGTAGCAAAATGACATCGAAAAGATGGATCTGTACTTGTGATTTACTGGAGTTTGTTAGCTTAGGGTGTAGTATGTCGTTATTTGATATTAAGTATAATAGTTCCATAAATTAAGACGTACTGGCATTGACTTATTATCTACTGCTAGTTTCTTGGTTGTACAATTTTTTAGTACCAAGAGGTTGAAAAGATCCTTATACATTCTCGTCTAGGATAACGTGCCACAGGGCTTATGATATCTTTTTTTCTGTCCGTCCTCATGGGCCACTGGCCTGTGCGAAGATCTTATCATACAGAATAAAGGGGAGAGTCGATACAGTACGAGGTTGATTGTACTGATAAAAAGTGCAACGGTCACAGACAGGATTTGAACCTGCGCTATCTCTAACTCAGCCCCAAAGTCCAACGACTTAGACCGCTCGGCCATCGGCACTCCCAATATAGCCTCTAATGGTACTAAAATTGTCTGCCCAATTTCATCTATATAACCGTATATATGTCTTTAAACTACTAACTATCACTTTGCTTGCATTTTGTTATTTCAACATATGAAAGGATAATAGAAATTGGTTTGCCATTATAAGGTTACAGAAATATAACATGCTAACTCATTTGTATTTACTCTTTCCCCCTCCCCACCAACGCTTTGCTGTTCACTTTGTTCGAGATGACGTGCCGCAGTACCACAGGATATGCCGATATTGATTTTCTCCCCAGTCTTACAACTTTCCTGGTGCCTGGGGCATGTGTGATAGTGCTCTTGGTTGTGCTCAATGACATCGCTTGTGTGACTTTTTATTAGTCTGGAGTTAATTCTGTTGTTGTACCAGTGTTAGGTATAGCTTATTTCTATAAGCTATGAAGTGTTTATTTATGTATTCTTTATCTGTTGCACTGACCAGCTACTTGATTTTGGTCAGTGACTTCCTAAGTTTTTTATTTATTGTAAACGTGTATGTAAATGTTGGAAAATAAATATTTATTTATTTGTTTTTAATTTTTATGTAAAATTTAGTTTACAGCAACTTTAATGTGTGGCAAGTTAACCACTACACTATTTAGTCAAATATTTACAAGCTTTTGTGTATTTTAAAACTTATGCATTAATTAAGCTTTTGACACGTGAAGACGAGGGTAGATCTCACTCTTCGAAACGTTGTTTTCTATATTAGTATCATATAATGTTACCAATGTCTGACATCTTATTAACTAAAGCCATTCAACTTTAAATATCCGACATATCTTCGATAGTCGTTTAAATTTTACTTTCTTTACTGTGAGATATTTTACTCGTTTTCAGCGTAAAATAAATTAAAATCCAAACATTTCATTTAATATAAAAGCTAGTAACAGTCAAATGAAGAGATGTGTCACGTGACCGATATATTTTACTGTAGATATCCCCATCGAATGGCACAGTTTTTCCGTGGCTGTGTGTTTAAACGACTTAATACATGAATAACTAGTACATTTAAATTGCAAATGCTCCGTCCCTACCCTCAGGTATTTTTTAAGGAGTAGCCTATTTTTAGCCTTATTTCACTTGTCATCATAGGCCAGTGGCCTATTCGAGAATCTTATTAGACAGAAAGAGGAAGAGAATCGGTCAAGTTCAAGATCGACAGTACTGATAAAACGAAAAACGGTCCTAGACAGAATTTAACCTTTGACAGAATTTGATCCGGACAGAACAGATTCAAACCCCGACCCCTTAGACTCCTCGGCCACTGGATCTACCAATTACGGATCTATTGTTGCGTTGGTTGAATTTAACTTATAATAGTATCACTCTATAGTAAAGCATGGAGATTTGCTATAACTGTTGTTACATGATAAACATACTCTTTGTTAATAATGTCGCCTCTTGTAGGTTTTCCTACTCAGTTTCAACCACTAAATTGTGAAATCTTTGGAATATTAAATAACGGTATCTGTAATATTAATTTTAAAAATTAAGACGAATTAACACAAAAAATCAAATATTGATGAATGAATGAATGAATGAATGAAATATCGTTTTATTCCCAACCACAAGTATATACATGGTGCATACCTAAAGAAAGAACAGAAAAAATAAGCATATTGTTTGATTAATTTTTTAAATTAATAATCTTAAAATAAGTGTAACTAATTATAACTAAAAACACCTTGATATATTAAAAAAAAGGAAATAGTCTACATGGGCAAGAGCTGTGCGTAGACTAAAGTTGCAGTGTGAGCTAAGTTAATAATATGGGAAATGATAATGAAGAAGTTAAAAGAAAGTTTAACTAACATATTACGATTAAAAAAAAGAAAGAAACAATAAAAATAAATAAAATAACAATGATAAACATAGTTTATTATAATTTAGAAAAAGTAAGTCTGGGTTTCAGCTTGGAACTGTCTAATATGTAATATAACTATCTCATTCTAATTATGTCTGAAAGAACTTGTGCCTATTAATAGTAGATGATTGGTGATGGTATGTGGGGGAGGGGTACAGTAAGTGAGTCGGTGAGAGTGTATTGTATTGTGTTATGTTATGTTGTGAGGTCAACGGTCAGGCCGGCCCAGAGAGATAACAGCCTCGGTGTCCTCCGAACTCAGCGCAATAAGCCACTCTGTCACTTGCTTTTTGAAAAAAAGAGAGAGGTAAATTGAGCAAATCAACGTTCTGGTATTTTTGAGACGTATTACGATACATAATTTGAGGATAAGTAAAAGCAGTTTGTTTTGGAAAAGGTTTTAACATATTGCGGAACAACTATACCAACATTCTCAGAGAAGCGGGTGTTATGAGAATGTGATACTCTTTCGAAAATGTTTTCTGAGTGTTTATACATATGAACTAAAATAAATTTTACAAACAACTGACGAATTGTTAGGACACCAATTTCTGAGAAAAGATTATCAGTTGGATATCTCCGATGTTTTTTAAAGGCTACTTTAAGAATAGATTTTTGAATTACACAAAGCGGTTGTAAAATTGTTTTATAAGCTCCTCCAAATGCAATAATACCAAACGATAACAAAGACTGAATATAAGCATGATAGGCCATTTTAATTTTCTTTTTCTTCTAATATTTCACTAAGCTGATTAAAAGCAAAGATATATTTCCGTAATTTATTTTTTAAGAATTGTACATGTTCAGTCCACTTCATATTTGAATCAAATAAAATTCCTAGGTATTTATACGAATACACTTTGTTTATTTCACTGCAAAAGCACGTGTTATTAAAGGGACTTCCACGGAATGAATTTTTAAATTATCGAGTTGGTAATCACGTTGTTTTACGTAACGAAATAGGCATGAATTTGGTTTTTGATATATTTAAGGATAAAATATTTTGGTCAAGCCAATTTTTTAGCAAGAAAAGGTCTGATTCTGCTTGTTTTTTAACCTCCTTCCACGTTGAACCAGTAATGAAAATAAGAGTGTCGTCTGCAAATAAAGTTAATTTACCATTGGTTTGAAGCTTTGAAATATTATTAATATAAATTAAGAAAAGAACAAGGCGAAGATTCGAACCCTGGACTACGCCGTAGTCCACTGGCAGAACATCGCTTGACACCTCGCCTAGCGAGACAATCTATAGCCTATCTGTGAAATAGCTACGGAACCACGCGAGGGCGCTACCCGCACCCCGAAGAAACTCAAGTTTTCGTAACAAACAGTTTTCTGTCAACTGAATCAAAAGCTTTTTTTAAATCTAAAAAAATTAGCATACTACGTTTATTATTCGATATTGCCTCATTTATACCTTTGTTAATGTGAAATAAAGCATCAGATATGTCTTTGTCATTTCTAAAACCCATATTGAGAATTGCAAATAATTTGAAACTGTTGGAGATAGAAAACAAGTTGGTCTTTGACAATTTTTTCTATGATCTTAGCTACAACACTTAACAAAGAAATTGGACGGTAATTATTCATGTCTGTGAATTCATTGGATTTATGCAGTGAAATAATTTTTGATAATTTTAAATTATCCGGAAAAACACCCGAAGTCAAGCTTAGGTTTACAATGTGCAAGAGAGGTGCGCAGATTAAATGTATGTTATCCTTAAGAACGAAGGCCGAGATACCATCATGACCAGGTGCCGACCCTCCGCGAAGACCCATGGCGTAACGTACAATGTCGAGAGTTAAGTGACAGTATTGAAAGTAAAGTTAGGGTCAAGTGAATAGTCTGCGTCGTTGATGACCGGAGCCCCTCCTGAGTTGAGTGAGCCGGCTAACCTAGAGCCCACAAACGTGAAAAAGGAATTAAATCATTAGTAATTTGCAATTTTAAATTCAAGTCATTTGAAGAGCCAGGTAGGTATTTCTCGAAAGGGAACGATTCTTTGTGGTTATGTCTACCAGACAGCTCGTTAATAATTTCCCAAAACGATTTGGGATTTCTGCTCGACTCATTTATTTTCCCCCTATAAATAATCTTTTTTTGCTTTTTTGATGTCTTGGTTCAATGTATGTCGCAAGGATCGAAATGTATTTATCAGTAATAAATTGAATGGTTGTTTTTTTTAGTTTTTTACTTAATTTGTCTCTCTTACGAATGAGTTTAATTAATTCCGAATTTATCCAAGGCTTTATTTTTTTTAATCTTGACGAACAATGGATTGCTTGTTTTTTCTAGAGGCTTCAATACAGCTGCTCAATGTAGTAGTAAAATAAGCTGAAGACTGATTAACATCATAATTATCAAGAATCGGGCTCCAGTCGGTTTGGTGAGTAATGTCTAGTTAAAAGTGCGTGGTCAATGTAGGTGCGACTACGGTTCTCTGTAATAGTGTCAGTATTTATGTTATCAGTAGTAGAGATAGTCAGTGCAGTACTGTAGTGGTCCGTGACATATGAACATGAACAACAGCGGCTTTAACACCTCTCATATTGTGAAAACGAACAAAAAATGTGGTCAATGCAAGTAGATGTATTATGTGTCACTCTGGTAGGTTTTGTCAATGCACTGAGTAAGTCCAGCGCCCAGTAAACAATTCAGGTAAACAATTCACGTTACTTCTTATAGTTTGATCAATATTGGGTGTAATTGATTAAAGGATTGAAATCAATGTTCAGAAATCGATTACATGAACGTAAACGTGTAGTAAATTAAGTTATATACTGCTTTGTTTTTCACACTCAAGTAAATATTCATTATTGAAAAATTGAAAATTGATTATCCGTGATATGAAGCATCAATTTTGAAATAAAAAAATATCAGAAAATTTTCATGAGTAGAAATGAAATTTTTATATTTTAAATTACCCAAATGAGATTAGTTTGTCCCGAAACGCACATCAAATTTAAACACCACCGGGGTTGGCCGGATGCCTGTTACTGCGAGCGTTTGTGCGGTAGGTAGGTGATGACAATTGGGTTAATTTATGTTCTCCACCCTTCCGCTACTGTTCCCGACCTGGGGTTGGTACACTTTGGTGCATTTATTTGGTTAAAATAGCCATTGTCAATCCCTGCACAGTATTAGGTACCACATGCGATATAATCCTCCTAAAACTAAGTTATTTCATGCAATTCACTTGTGCAAACAACTTGCATGAAGTTTCAACCAAGCAAAACAACTTAAAATCTTAGAATTTATTCAAAGTTTTATTTACTAAGGTTAAAATTTTTAAAATAAAATGCAAAATAATATGAAATAAATTTACTGGATTATTGAAGTATGTATGTTTATTATAAACACTTTTTGAGTGATTAGGAAATATAACAAGACCGATTCAGGTACCAGAGAATATTTTTTCTCACCGATTCAGGTAGGTTCTCGTTGCAGCTCATTGAACTGGCATATTGAAAGTTCGAAACACTGAACCACCTATTTCCTGAAAGATACCCAGAAAGGAACGTTACGAACTTAAAACACTCTAAGCTTTCGCCCTCTACGAACTCTAGGCCTTTGGAAGCACTCGGAATTTTTAAGCATCTGGTCTGTAAAAGCTGAGACAGCCTCTTTGAGCTTTCAAACTGTGACACCTACTGACTTAGGGATGGTCAAGGTTCTAGGGAGCCCACAGCTCTTAGACTTGCAAGGATCTCAGCAGTTCCTTGCAAAAACCCAAACAAAAAACAAAGTTACTGTTGGCCAAGTCCAAGCCCTCTGGTAGCTCTCAGACTCTACCAACTCCCTGGCTCTGGCAAATCCAACCTTTGGTAAAACTCATTATCTGGTAGCTTCCAGCTTTTGACGATTCCCAAGACTATTTTCTGTCTTACAGATTTTAAGGAAGGAGTATGGCACATTACGTGCGTGTAATAGGCCTTACTAAACTTGATTGCCAACTTTTAAATTAGCTCATTCTAATTTCTAGATGTCCAGTGGACAGTTAGGACATAGAGACATTCGTACTGAAACATTTGTACATCCCCCGGAAGACGAAGGAGAAAGTGTGTCAGTCTCTTTAGTGATAGACTTCAATGACTGGCAGCCGAATTATATGATTGGACATATATCATCATGAAACATATTCTTGCCTATGTGAAAATGAGGTTCCGTGCAAAATAAAAAGATTACATGTGCTATCTTCCTTGAAGTATCTTGCCAAAATATGAATTCACATTATTTATTATTATATATATTATATTATATATTATAATATATTATATATTATATCATATTCATTACCGTGCTCAAATGTGTGACTACGATACTGTAACTCAATATTGCGCTGAAATCAAATATTGTCACTATTGTTTTAATTGGCTTTCCACTCAATGTTTTTGTTTGAGTACATGAATAAAAGTTTCACATTTGGAAATCTCAAATAGTAATGTTCATCAATATTTGTCCTTCTTCTTTATATATTAAACCATATTAGTTACTTAAATAAATATTATAGTTA
The DNA here is from genome assembly GCF_021130785.1 of Homalodisca vitripennis. Classification (NCBI taxonomy): domain Eukaryota; kingdom Metazoa; phylum Arthropoda; class Insecta; order Hemiptera; family Cicadellidae; genus Homalodisca; species Homalodisca vitripennis. Next base: position 122,799,403 of record NC_060213.1, on the reverse strand, counting down.
ACAATATTTACCTTTCTAAATTGTATCGATTTAATGGCTGACATTGAGTTGTAAAACTTATAAGAGACGAAATTGTTAACGAAACCTGTGTTTGGCATGTAACAGCAATTTAACCTCATCTCCATGTTATACTATAGTGTGATACTATTACTACTAAAAATACACAAAACGTTAAATACAAACAACACAACAATACATTGGTATTTGGGACTTCCGGTATATGAGGAGCCAAGGCGTAGGAGCTTCCGGTTTATATTCTGTCAGTTAACAAATATTTTTACAATGGTCTTATGGATAACCATCCTGGCAACGAGAAACTATCTAAATAAATAGCTCTTTGGTATATATATATATGTTAGATTTTATATGTTTTACATGTGAAATATTAAAAGATGGAAAACGTTACCTCAACAACATTTTTCGATGCCTTGGTGTATAGGATACTCTAATTTAAACATTTCTATGAAACTTAATTTAATAAATAAAGTTATAAATGTAATATGTAGCAAGTTTTCTCGATAAAGACCCCATATGTTGACTTAAAATGTTTTATGAACTGGTTAGTCAACAATGAATTATACGGTGGTGCCTGTCCAGCAATTTCTATTTTGTCTGCCCGGATGATTTTTCTTCTATTGTCTGTCTATCTGTCCGCAGAACATCTCGAGAATTGACTGGAAATTTTTCATTCTGCCTCAGAGAATTCTGTTACACGATATAATGGTGTATTCTTACATTGTATCACGGACATTTTCCACCAGTAAATGTACAAAACGTAACTGCTTAAAAGTGTATGAGGACATTCATTAAATTAGACAATGTTCATGTAAGAACCTACTTCTTTAAATTTGTATCGATGATGCTCATTCTCTCAATTGATTCCAAAGTCGACAAGGCATCACGAAGGTATAGGAATAAACAATAATTACGTCACCACCATGAAATACTCAGTTGCTAGCAATAGTATTTCACTATCTTCTGTTAACTGCTATTAAGCTGGCTTCATAATCATATAACTGGAATCTTCTGAGCGGCACCCTGTGTTATGACGTATTTCGCTTCATATTTAAAATTAACTTGCATATAGAGTGTTACAAGTTTTACTGTATTTAAGTATTATGCATTTCGTAATATTACCTTTGTTAGAATATTAATTAAAACTCCCTCAGTTGTAGTCAATTTTTATTTTTAGCTGTATATATCTCTTACTTATCCTCACTGCGGTTATTTTATGAACTATTTATTAACTTTATATATGTTATACATTAAGAATATTAACCAACTTATTAACACTGAAATTTATTTTACACAAAATAAAATGTAAATTTAAATTACATTTCCTCTAATATAGTAATGTTATAGTAGTAAGAGACGTTTCTATTCTTTATCTTCAATAAAACTCAAATCATTCTAGGACTTTCGGGAATTAATATTATATTGTATATATTATATTATATAGTACAACTTACATAAAAACGCTTCTTTATACTCTTAGTATTGAAGAACATTCTACTATGTATTTTCCCCGTATAAAAGTATTGCATTGTTTACAGAGAATCTAAATTGTGAAACAAACATACGCATATTCAATTATTTTAGGTGCGTTATAAATATAATCCTGTTATAAGTCAAAATCACATTTATAATATAACAGTTATAAATGTTTTTATATTCCTTCTATCAGAGGCTAAGCAAGTTGTCCATCGCACCGCTACCTGTTGGATAAAGTTGCTACCGGATATTGAACTTTTCAATCTCAGTTCGGACCCTTCCTTCTCGGGGTGGGAAAGTTGTTAATGATCGCGAAAATATTCACCCTTCCTCTCAGAGTCCCTAATTCACTTTGCCTAATTCTATAACACGTGTACTTGGTTGAACCTTGTGTTTACTTAATTACTATACTCATGTCGTTGATGATGTAATGCTTGTCTTTAGACTGTACGTCATAAACTACACATATAAACAAGATATTGTTTCAAAATTTGTTTCTAGCTATAACAGTTATACAGTTATACATTACACGAACTTACAAAGAAAGCGATGTTTTCTACTTTAGAAAAAAAACATGTTTAGCAAGTTATTCATTTTTTACGACTAATTAACACTTAGTAGTGAAGATGATTTGAATCACTGATGGCAATGAATGAATCACGCGTCTGGAGCAATGTCTCCTAAGACGAACCCATCGTCTTCCGTACTAGCAATAGTGGAGGTCGAAATGGGATGGTACCAAAAGGGCTAAAAATATGAACCAACCTTGAACCATTCTTTCCCAGATTATATTTCTCATAGCTTCATATACTTAAAACCGACCACCAGACATATAAACCATAGGTATTTCATTGCCAAACAACTTTATAAATGGACTGAAAGTCATTAGTTTTAATGGTCTCTATAAGGTTGGATGATGCAGATTAGATCTGTGAAAAAAATTATAATTTCAAACTTTATAATTCTATACCCTCCAATTTTTACTTCCACTACAAGTACTATGGCTGACAATCTTATATATATACAAATCTAGAGTCACGATGTATGTGTTGCCAATAAACTCCAAAACGACTGAACCAATTTCAATCAAATTTCACATGTATCCGTAATTTAGTCTAACTTAGAAGATAGGATAGTTATTATCTGAATTATTCGCTTATGTCGTGAATATAAACGAATAAAATGAAGAAAAGTTTTTCAAAGCGCCTGCACATTATAACCTGCAATTACGAGATAGATACGTATATTAAACAGTGAAACACTATTTGAAGCGCTAAGTTATGATGTATAATTGTCTAAACTAAATTTTTTGGTTGAACTTAAAGGTTGAGTGGTAGACCACTTTGTAATAAAATACATTATGCATGTACAATACATTTTTTGACATATTTTCTTGATCGTGACATCAAGGTAAAATCTACATCGGGGTTGGAAATATAATTTACTTCAACCAGAAATGCTCATACGCGGGCAAAACTTACGAAAAGTGTGCGAAGCCGCGGGAAACAGCTAGTCTATATCTTTATATATATAAAAATCTTGAGTCACGATGTATGTTGCCAATAAACTCCAAAACGACTGAACCAATTTCAATCAAATTTCACATGTATCCGTAATTTAGTCTAACTTAGAAGATAGGATAGTTATTATCTGAATTAATCGCTTATGTCGTGAATATAAACGAATAAAATGAAGAAAAGTTTTCAAAGCGCCTGCACATTATAACCTGCAATTATGAGATAGATACGTATATTAAACAGTGAAACACTATTTGAAGGCGCTAAGTTATGATGTATAATTGTCTAAACAAATTTTTGGTTGAACTTAAAGGTTGAGTGGTAGACCACTTTGTAATAAAATACATTATGCATGTACAATACATTTTGACATATTTTCTTGATCGTGACATCAAGGTAAAATCTACATCGGGGTTGGAAATATAATTTACTTCAACCAGAAAATGCTCATACGCGGCAAAACTTACGAAAAGCGTGCGAAGCCGCGGGAAACAGCTAGTCTATATCTTATATATATAAAATCTTGAGTCACGATGTATGTTGCCAAATAAACTCCAAAACGACTGAACCAAATTCAATCAAATTTTCACATGTATCCGTAATTTAGTCTAACTTAGAAGATAGGATAGTTATTATCTGAATTATTCGCTTATGTCGTGGAATATAAACGAATAAAATGAAGAAAAGTTTTTCAAAGCGCCTGCACATTTAACCTGCAATTACGAGATAGATACGTAAATTAAACAGTGAAACACTATTTGAAGGCGCTAAGTTATGATGTATAATTGTCTAAACTAAATTTTGGTTGAACTTAAAGGTTGAGTGGTAGACCACTTTGTAATAAAATACATTATGCATGTACAATACATTTTTTGACATATTTTCTTGATCGTGACATCAAGGTAAAATCTACATCGGGGTTTGGAAATATAATTTACTTCAACCAGAAATGCTCATACGCGTGCAAAACTTACGAAAAGCGTGCGAAGCCGCGGGAAACAGCTAGTCTATATATATAAATGCGAATGTTTGTTTGTATGTTCCGTTATAACTCTGGAACCAATGCACGAAACATCGTGAAATTTTGTACAGTGATTCTACACGTTCCTGGAAGTAACATAGGCATATATATACTTGAGTAAATTTCTTCCAATTTAAAATAGTTTTATTTAAATAATTTTTTAATTATAAATCGTTGTTGATGTTAGAGTGTTTTATATTGGATCCGACAGACTGCGCTACGACACATAATACAAAGCGAACTGATACTTAACAGCTGTTAATACTTTTCAGCTGAAGTTCATCAAAGAGGCAGAAAACATTTGTTTTACATTTAAAATTTAGAAAATTTTTATTGTAAAGTGCTTGATCAGTAATGTAATGCAGGTTGCATAGAAGACGTCATTGCCTAATTTTAAATTCAGATTGCACCAATGATCAATAATAATATATAAAAATGAAAGTTTGTGTGTTTGTCCTTTATAGACTCAGAAACTATTGGACCGATCACTATGAAAATGTGTATTTATTTGTATTTTTCTATGTAGAAGGATTATATGCAATGCCCATTGATGTAACTCACCACCAGGCTGTACTGCAAGATATAAAAGTTATCAAAGTGCCTGCACATTATAAACTGCAATTACGACACAGTTACGTATATTAAATAGCCAAACACTATTTGAAGGCAAAGAAATATACGGGCAAAGCTTAAGAGACGCGTGCGAAGCCGCGGGAAACAGCTAGTAGATTTATATTTTTTTAAGTCTGATAAATAAACTGCATGTTTGACTATATCACATGTTACATACTATAATGGTTGTACTCATCTTGTTTAAAAGTGTATATACTATATTTTCTATAGCTATCCTTAAGACCATTGTACACCTATTCGCTGAAACTGAGCCAAAGCCTATGTCGTTACATGGATCTTAATCGAACTCAATGTTGTCCACATAGAAATTCAAATTTTCAAAAAGGCAGAAAGTAAATTTCTCCAGCCTTCGAACAATAAGCTTCACTAACGCTCAGCCAATTAAGGATTCTGAAGAAAAGTTATATTGACTTCAGTATTTTTAAGTACTATTTTGGAACGTATTTCATTTATTTACTATCGGCTAACTTTTCTCGGGGTGAAATATAAAAATTACGAGAAACAATAGTTCACATTGATAAACAGGTAATAGAGCTATAAAGAGGGTTGGGGGAAGGTTATGATCGGTAAGGGGAGGGGATAAGACTGTTGGCGACAAATCACGAAACCCTCTTATGAGAACAGCTGGACACTGGCCAGTAGAGGGAGGCTCAGCGGGTCGTTACAGAAACCAATAAGCCGCTTAAGCCGGGTTTAAAAGAGTAATTTTTGTACCGATTTCAAGAAAAACAAATTTTGTTTGTACTATGCAAATCATCTCACTACATGACTACAAAGCGTTGTGTTTTATAACATGGCTAGCGCATACCCGCGACTTCGCCCGCAATTTCTATGTAACATTCTGCTTACACAATTCCACTAAAACGTGAACTAATTTAAATCAATGTAGATGAACTTCATAGTCGAAGTTCATAGTTTCTTAGTGAAAGCACTTGTGATTTAGTATGATATGATCCTGTGATATTTTAAAATTGTAATTAGTCATATATCGTGCATCATATTCCCATTTTACCATATTCATGATTAAGAGGGCATAAGTTAAGCAAAAGTGTGAGTAATTCTTATATCATTTTGTACCTCTAGTTCAAATTAATTATAACTTCAACGCTAAATTGGAGTTTGCTATTTTGCCTAGATAAACAATATAAATAGACCTATATATAATCTTGTAATGGGTTTGGATTGAAAACAGTATATTTTTCTAACTTTAATACTGAATGATTTTCTAAAATCAGCATAAATAATACTAATTCATTGCAATACTTACATTATGACATTTTCCATCCATATGTAAAGACAGACAATACATGATACAGTAAAGTTCTTGCTTCCCAATCTAATATATTCCATAATATCCATAATATTCCCTCGATCCAGTCTAGGAATTATATCAGTATTTACTGTATATACCTAATCAGTATCGTATCCTACAGCAGTGAGAAATGGATGCGATGTCACCTGGAAGATTTTGTCATCAAAATTGAATTTAATGTCTCGTGTATTGCTTTGTGACCCAGAATACCAAAAATTGGTTTTCCTTGTTGCCACGGTTTTCAAATAATAAGTATTGTTACTTTTGTTATGCTTTCACTCTATAAATATGAACAAATTGAAAATATTCGTTAAAATAACTAAACATATGGTCGTGCTGTTGTAATACAATGTTTACACATAACAGTTGAATATATTTAATTGGCTCTTTTAATTTACATTTCAGAATTTTAAGACCAAGATGGAATTTTCTGCTGGATCAAAGACCAGTGGGGCGTAGCCCGGAAGGATTTACGAAATAAGAATAGGCCTATGTTCATCCAAGGAACCCTAGGAATCTCCATGTAAAATTTCACTACAATCGGTTAAATAATTTATAAGTGAAAGCAAAGAAAACAAACAAAAGCACTTTCGCATTTATTAGGATTATATGTCAATAACATAAATTTGTCAATAATTATAATAAAATATTCGGAAGACCCTAGTACGGCATTTCATGCCGAGTCTCTTTAATAACTCTCTCTCTCTCAATAACTTATTAACATCATTTGAGTATAAATAATGCATAGGATTTTATTGCAATACTGAGAAAAACAGATGTTCTTCATATCCGTCAAGAGGGCCCTTACTTTAAATTTAGAAACAGATCTTGGAATTGATAATTTTACTAGATTTGAACAAACTTCATTTTATATTCTGAGATTCAATTTTGATAATTCGCTTTACTGGTGAAACCACCTGCACTTTTGTAACTGTTAATATTTTACTGAAATTTTGAATATTGATTTCAAGATCTTTGTGTAAACTTTGTTCTTAAGTTTATGACGATGGAAGGTTTGACAATAGACTTTGTGAAGTTCGTGAGTCACAGATTTTAGTATTTCAATGACTCAAGGATTTTTTCACATGAAGAAGAGGGTAGATTTCGAAACGCAGTGTCATATTTTTTTAAGCTTTGATTAAGCTATTCTTACGGTTATTTTCTATTTATTGTGTTATATTAAGTTTTTGGGTAGCTGCGACACTGGCTTTAATCAAGCGAGCTTTTGTACCCCATAAAAGAGCCGTTCACTTGATTTGTGGTTTGAGGGGGAGGGAGAGCTGCAGTAGAATTAGTTCAACGATGCTTTACCTTCATTTTATTTATTTCTATATCAGTTAATTCTCTTAAAAATGTTGAATCGTTTTGGTAATAAATCGAAGGGAACACCTTTGAAGTTAAGCTTAGAAGTTCCACACCTTTCAAGAAATTTTCAAAATTTCACTACATAAATGCCCCAGACAATTTTACTGAACTTCCTGCACAAGTAAGGGGCTCTACAGGAGACACACTTTTAAATATAGTCCAACGAAAGTTTTATATTCAAGTACGTCTCTATTAGGTTTTTAAGACCCACTAAATTATAACAGTAATGTTTTGTGATACGGTTTGAATTTATATTTTCCGCTATCATAATTATGGCATAGGTAATTGAAACCCATAAACTCAATATAAACAATATTCACAACACAACAATATATATTGAACCAATATATTGAACAATATATTGGTTCAATATTTAAACAATTTTGTAGTTTTTCTATCTTAACGGCATTTTTTAAATTGCTTCAGAGAAATGTGGCTTGTATTTTATGATTAATTCAATAGACGATTGAAATAACAAAAATGTTATGAAGTTTTAGCTTCAAAAATGTTTGAAAATTTTTAACCAAAAATTTTATTACAATATTAATAAAACAAATATAATTTAAATTGCTGACTCAATTTTTTTTAAAGAATCTTTTTGCGTGTGCAGTATATGTTTTTTTAAAGTATATCCAAAATTAAAAGGTACTATTCTACGCTTATTTTCTTAGACACAAGCATTCATCCATTTCGTGTTCAATGTAATAGAAGAAAATACTATGGTAATTAAACATTCTTGATAATAAATCAACTCTGACTCGAAATAAGTCATGTGTCCAATCTGACGCATCTTTAATGCATTTATTGTACGGTTATTCAAGTATCAACGAGTGTTACCAACTATAATGGCGCAGTAAAATATAGTTCATCTTCTTATTGTGCTAACAGTCAAAATCCAAATTCCTACCTCCTTCAAACATTTACCATCAGTATTAAGATGTAGGTTTTCATAATGTTTTAATTACAAAAACCAGAACAATGTTTTATGTTTAACAGTTTCCACTGAAAGAGCTTTATTAATGTTTTCAACATAAAAATGTATTTTTAATATCCACTGAATTGAAACTGTTGTTCACAAACCTATGGTCACAAACAATTAAGAAGATACTTTCTTTTCACAAGAAAAATAGAAGACTGTTCTTGATACATCCACAAGGTTAGCCTGAAGTAGAATTTAGAGGCACCTTAGAATTGGGCAAAGGAAGTATTGAGATAAATATGCATTTTTTACAGTATTGTATGAAAAAGATGACTGGAGGAAAATTTATGTTTTTCATTCCCCAAAAAAAATAATAAATGTCCTCAAGCAAAATTGTTGCTTCCTTAAACAATGTATGAGTACACCACATCACGTGTCGCTTAACAGGCTTCACTAAAGGTGCATGCAAAATTTCAATTCTATATTGCCCATTTCATTATTTAGATGGCCTACGGACAGATAGACAGGGTAAAATCATCCAGAAAAAAATCTTTACATTACCTACCTCGCTGACCAAAGAGAAATTGTCTAAAGGCTACTAAGTGAAATGCACCATAAAACTTATGCTTGGCTATGGAGAAATGCACTTTAAAGCACAACTCAAAATCTACCAATGAAATCCTTCTCGAAATACTGTATACCATGATGCATTCACATTTTTTCAGTAAGTTAGGTTCTATAGCTGAGTTCAAGTTTTGGTAAGCTACCGAGGGCAATACAACGAAAGAGAGCTTTGAAATTAAATATTGTCACTGACTTCTGAGATGAATTTATTTCATATTTATTTATTAATTTATTTACAAATTACATCGATCTAAAAATATACGCTAACGCGTAGCCTAATACCATGTAGTAGCAAGACACCATCATCGAAATTTACATGCAAACTTTCAAGTATATAGGTCAGATTGTTTTCGAGATATCGATTAGACAGTCAGAGAAGTAGACAGACCGACAGAAGTGAAAAATTCCACCCTCACGAGTGACAGATAGGCTTCGCTAACGCTCAGCCAATGACATCTAATTCACAAAATATTGTTCTTATATCATCAATAATCGCTCTCTGAAGCTATAAACCTTCTATAGTATAAAATATTCCAATGGTCGCAGCGTAGCGGTCACGACGGTTATTGCAAGTAACGTAGCTGCTTGGATGGGTGACCGCTGAGCGATCCTGTCCTTGCAAGCAGCCCGGCTATTGGTGGTAGTTCGGAAGTCACCCTCAATCCGTTCGCACACAGTTTAAGTGTAAGAGAGCGCTTCTTAGCCTAACTTTTCTTGGTAAAATAAGATATCTCTTAACATTTTAAACTCTCATTTTTATTTTGAGCCGTACTTATATGGGCCTGGTTAAAATACCTATTATAAAATAACTAGGATTTATTTTCTTCTCTTTGTTTCTAGGGAAGTGACCTTAAAGGGTTATGACTTTTAAATAAATAAAAATATACCAACCTAATCACAATGTAAACTCAAATTTGGATGTTACAATTTCGAAAACGATAGCTATAATTTATTTTGCATCGTATTGATAAAACAATATTAGTTTCAAATGGAATAAAAGGGAAACCACAACATGTTTGTTATACCTCTTGGTAATATTTCAGCTCTCGAAAAGGTTGTTGGACTTTGATTCCCTTAACCAAGCGATCTCTCCAGAGAGCCTACTGATTTATCGGGGATTCCCCGGGCGCCTCCTTATTTCCGCAATAAATCTAGTCAGTTAAGCTATTACTGCCCAAGGTGTCCCGCTTCTTGCTCATTTCAAACCATGATGATTTCTAAGATCATGTGCCATTTAGTTTTAGAAGTTTATCTCAATTGTTCGATTAACAAGGCATTTGCCATACCATATTAGTTTAATCTAAACTGTTTCGGAGAACAAAACATAATTAGTTTCATAGTGTTTATGGTATGTCTCAAAAAAATTAAACTAAGCTTCACTAATTTTCGTAACTTAAAAATGTTTTTTGAACTTTACAAATATATTTTTTTTCCTAAGTCAAAATAAACAAGAATATTGGCCAATGCATTGAAACTTATGGAATAAAATTTCATTTCATTCCTTCGTTTCAGAAAGATTTTATTTCACGGCATTAACAAATTTTACAATAGATTGATACAAAACCAAAACAACAAACAATATAAAACCATCGATCATGAAATATTTACTAAACTTAAAAATAATTAATTAATAATACAATATCCAAACAAACTAAATGTAAACTTAACAATAAAAAAGAACTTACTCAATATAATTGTGAAATAAAATTAACATCCAATAAGCAAAAGCTCGATGAAGGATGCACATCAGATCGTAAAAGAAAACTGAAAAAAGGATTAAACCGCTACATGAATAATATAACAGTAAGAAATCCGTACAAAATATGTAAAACAACTCATGGACGTAAAAATAAAAAAAATTATAGATTAAAATTAACAGATAAAACTTTTTTATTTAAAATTAAACGCCCGCTCATCACATTCTCTCTGCAGGAGGTATGACCATTAAATATACATGGTACAGGTGCACTGTGCAGTATATAATTACCTTACTTAGTTCCTTATAGGTTACGGGTACTTCAGGTCGTATTTGCATCGGATACTCAAAGCCATCCGGACTGTATCCATTTTCCGGACATTCTCGACGACGTGGAACATACTTTCTTTCGCTGCCCGCGGTGGGAAAGGCAATGCATGGAAGCATCTTACTTGTTCACGTGGTGCATGTTTGGAGGACATGGTGTGCGGAAAGTTGATGGGAGGGGGGTTAACTTGGATTGCGAGTAACAATTTGTACAGAATGTCCTCCGATTAAAGAAGACGGAGAGTCTAAACCGAGATGCGGTCTAGACCAAATGGTCACAAAAATGGGTTAAAAATGGAGAGAGCTCTATGGGCGTAAGCCAAATTTAGGCTTCGTCTGAAGTCATTTGATAAGAAAGTCGTGGGTTAGATCCCTGAAGAGTAAAGGAGGTTTTATAGTATCCAGAGAGTTCTAACCCACCACGTAGAGGAGTTCCACACTACGGGCTGACCACCTGTGTGAATAAGGCATTTCCCCCCTCCCCCCCCCCAAAAAAAACAAAAAAAAATTGTAAAAACATCTTTAATAACCACATTTGGATAATGTGGTGATGGAATATTTACTCAGTAAAACACTCAAGATTTGACTGAAACGATCTTTTTATTTATAGACTTGTATAAAAAACTTACGTTTATGTTAAAATTGTTCATTTAATTTATGTTTTATCAGACATAGCAACGAAATATTTAAAAGTTCAGCTTCAGTATCAAGCAGTAATTGAATATGAACAAGAAATTAAAGAACACCTGAAAATAAATATAAATGTATACAATTAATGAAACGAGTAAAATTTTGAAAAATATTATATCATCACCATATATTTTAAATAAGTTTTGCTTTTTTAGTGCAATTTTAGCACTTTGGGCACTATAGACCGTTTTATGTGGAAATTTTTTTTAATCTGAATAATTGTTTTCGTAATTTGATTAAAATCGTTTCATACAATTTACCATAAACAACTGTTCAATAACAAACTTCCCTTAACAGTGCCATTTAATATAAATATATTGGATAAATAAATATATATTCCTGTGGTCTTGAACTCTCTGGCATCAAAAAGTCTCTTTGTCAATCACGATGAACACGTCAGCTATAGTATATACTGTATATATGGAAATTTGGCAAACACCCAGTAAATTATCTTATATTTACATCTTGTAATAATGAGAAGCCCGTTTCAATAGCTGGACTCACCGTTTCCATATTAGATTTTACGTTAACTGATTGTCCCTTGTGGAAATAAGAGTTTTTTTGGAATTCCGTCTGAGGGCAAACGCACTAGATGCATTCCATGAAATAAATAAAATAAAATCAAGATATATCACTTTCTTGTATACTGAGATGAGAGTAAAAATCTATAACAACATCTAAAAAAACATATAAAAAATACAAAATTCTATCTATCTATACGAGATTTACAATAAATCTACTTGTGAAAGTATCAAACAACTACTGATAATTTGTCAGTAACCACATATCCGTTTCTGTCAGTGTTTCGGCAACATGTAACAAAAGTATGGCAAGAAATGCTGTAAAACAGCCAGCAAAAGAAACTTCTGGGTGTCGCGAGTGTTTGTGGATGCGTGTCCGTTCCTTTGTTCCTTAGTTACCAAATTAATATTATCATCCTGGAGCAAACTTTCGACGTTTCCATCTGTTTCAATTTTTATCATCTACTTGAAACATTGGAAAGCTTACAACCCTCTCCAATACTCAGAGCATTTATTTTACCCTAAAATCAGAGAAAACCCCTAAAATAAATACTCTTGCTCACCTTTTACTAATCTTTGGGGATTAAAGGTTGGTATTCATTAAGGAGCGCCGTAATCAATATTAATATGTAAAAACACGAAAGTTTTAGACGATGTCAAATAAAAACTGGGAGCATTTTAGGCTATTTATAGATTTGGAACAAAAACTGGATTAGAAAGCTTCTCAGTCAGTTGTTTAATCACTATAGCCCTTGAATCTCAATGTTATAATATTCCAATTAATTACAAAGAGTAACTACTATTTAATCACTTATTTGCTTCCTAAATACTATATCGCAAGCAACCGTATAAGCGCAAGTAAATCTTTAATTCAATAACAAAATTTTCATTTGATTACATATAATACGAGTGAGAGCATGACGAAATATTGCTATATAATTGGCTGAGCTCTAGCGAAGCGTATCACTCGCAGGGTTGGTAAAAGTTGATTTCAGTCTGTCTATCTGTCTGCACCATATCTCAAAAACGAATTGGCCTGTAGACTTGAAATGTTGCATAAAGTTAAATTTATATATTAGTTACTAAGTTCGATAATGGTGCATGTTACTCCACGGAATTTGACTGTGCTTTAGCAAAATATCTTTTTTTATTTATTATGTTTTTCTCTCATTTAAGCCTCAGCTTCAGCTGTGTAGGCTGCGATGTGCACTGGTTTATTTTCAAAGTACACACACTGTTTCGTATCTATACATGATTGGACCTCCCCGGATTTTGAACACGTGATCTCTCAGTTAAAGAGCCGAGACTATAACCATTAGTCTACGGAGGAGGACCCAAATACCTTTACATTGGCCTTACGGGTGACAATGATAAAAAAATTAAAATATGGCTGGTGTATACCTTCCAGTTGAACCTACCACTGGGCACAGCAAAAATGTGTCTGTTAAATCTGCGCAACATTATGGATGTCCAGGAGCGGCACACCACTAACCGCAAATGTCGAGATTCTGGGGTGCAAGGGTAATTCGATAGGTCTAGTCTGCTGCGGGAGATGACTGTTGAAATTGGTGGGGTTCGTTCCTTAAGTATTAGAGGTTCTTGCTAGCCTCTACAAGGGTGTGCCACTATCTGCCTGCTTTGACTGGTTCAGAGCTCCTCCTCTTCTTCTGGGGAACACGACTTTGAGATTAGTGCCCTAATTCTTCCTCATGGATTTCGCTAGGAGGCGGTCCCTACCTTACACATCCTGAATACCTTGTCACTCCGGAAACAGCGCTAAAGTTCTTATAGGACTAAGTGCAATTTATGAGCTTCTTGTCCGAAGAGAAGGAAAAAATGAATTAGTGGGCTGATACAATTTTTCTATTTTCTGTTGGGGGGACAAACGAATAAATTCTGTTTACGTGCGAATGTTGTCTGTCTATCTTTCCGCAAGACATCTCCAGAATGAAAAGATTTATAGGCTTGAAATGTAGATGCAATTTCAGCGAAGCTTATTACACGGTACGTGGGGGGGGGTGTAGTTTCACCTTTTAGTTATGATGATCAATGCACTTGTTTTTATAAATAAATCTTACACAGTCCCGTGTTATTAACTCGTGCCGGCTTATTGGTTTCTGTAACGACCCGCTGAGCCTCCCTATACTGGCCTGTGTCCAGCTGTTCTCATAAGAGGGTTTCGTGATTTGTCGCCAACAATCTTATCCCCTCCCCAACCGATCCTAACCTTCCCCCAACCCTCTGTGTAGCTCTATTACCAGTTTATCATTGTGTACTATTGTTTCTCGTTATATAATTTTTTTTGTACTTACGTATTTTTAATTTTTACTCCCAAGAATATTAACCTACAATAATTAAATCAAACTTGTTTTAAAATTACACTTACAAAAAGCTACAATCAGTATCCTTGTTCTTCAGAATCCTTAATTGGCTGAGCTTTAGCGAAGCCTATCACTCGGGGACTTTGTATGAAGCTTAATTTCTATACAGGCAACGTTGAGTTTGTATAGTATGTAGGTTCCTCCATGTTATTTGGCTGATCTTCAGTGGACATATTTTAATTGATCACATCGTTAACCATTATGGTAACGAGAACATTTCATAAATAAATTTGTAAACAAAATTATTACCATCGTTCAGTGATACGAAAAATCAGTGACACTACGTTTCGAGATCTGCAATCTGATCTCTTCTTCAGGTAAAGAACTAACCTAACACATAATTACAATATTTGTTATCTTAACACGAAAACAATTATGTGTTAGGTTAGCTATTTACCTGAAGAAGAGATCAGATTGCAGATCTCGAAACGTTGTGTTACAGATTTGTTTTGTTTCACTGAACGATGGCAAATGTCCGGAAAAATCCTGTTTCCTTCCATCAATCCTTCCATCGTCAAAAACAAACTTCAAACAAAGAAAAATTAGCACGTTTATGTACGATGTTTAACATATGATATAATATAGGATATAGCTATCTATCAGAATAAATAAGTTATAAACTAAAAATGTTACATGCAACCTCAGCGAAGCGTCTTACGCATCACGTAGTGTAATAATATAATGTGACATTATTATGTTCCTACTTTGGCTTATCATAAATCTCTTGTACACCTATTGCTTATATTGAATGTGTTTTATTATAAAAATAACAATTTGTAAGTATGTATCTGTTTTATTTGAATAAAGGAATCAATCAATAGCTGTAGGTACTCTATTGTCTAAATTGATTTTAGTCTTATAAGAATAATTATAATTGTAATATCGTACACTTTCACGTCCTCAGTTTTTCTTATAGATTCTTTATTGGGGATGATTTATTTTAAAGATAAAATTATGCAAAATCTTTGTATTTGTTGAATTTTTAGAAATAATTCTCATATTATTTGTTATTTACCATATCAGGTACTTAAAAAGTAAATCTAGAGTTTAAAAGAAATCTTTGGTACGGTTATGTTATTGAATATTTAAAATAACAGATAAACGTACAAAAATAGAACAAAACATATGGCCAAGTCTGTCTGTCTATTGTCGGGTGGTTGAGTGTATCTGAGGGAGTGTGTTGTTATGAATGTGTGTGTGTGTGTGTGTGTGTGTGTACGCGCGTTTGAGAGTGAGAGTATGAGTACGAGTACGAGTGAGTGAGAGTGAGAGTGAGTGAGACAGTGAGAGTGAGAGTGAGAGAGAGTGAGAGTGTGAGTGAGAGTGAGAGTGTGAGCGAGCGTGAGTGAGACAGTAAGAGTGTGAGTGAGAGTGAGAGTGTGAGCGAGAGTGAGAGTGTGAGTGAGAGTGAGAGTGTGGGTGAGAGTGAGAGTGAGATTGTGAGTGAGAGTGAGTGAGACAGTGAGAGTGAGAGTGAGAGTGAGAGTGAGAGTGAGAGTGAGAGTGAGTGAGACAGTGAGAGTGAGAGTGAGAGTGAGGGTGAGAGTGAAGGTGAGAGTGAGAGTGAGAGTGAGAGTGTGAGTGTGAGTGAGAGTGAGAGTGAGAGTGAGTGAGACAGTGAGAGTGAGAGAGTAATTTCCCTAACAGGAAAATCATCCTAGAACAGATGTTGTAGCTAGTGCTAAATCATAAAATATGTTTATATGCAGTTGGTGTGAAGAGCTTGCTTCGGTTGACTGTTCTTGCCAGGTTTATAGCCGTTAGGTCAGGAAGGGCCGGGAGTTATTGTGTTTTTTCACGCCATTAGTTGGTTCTTTGTACGTTATTAATGTCGGTTTATTATTGGCTGCCAGGATGTGTGATAAATAAACTTGAAAACTATCAAAATAAAGTTCGAGTTTAAGATTTTTATATTTCATTTGAAAACACTTTGGTAATTCCTATTATCGTTCTACATACTTGGAAGACATAAAGTAACTACTTACTTTTTCAATAGTGGATTATAACTTTAATCCATTTCAAGTTTTAACAACTTCTAAAATTTGAAATGAGCTCATTTTTATTTACCTCTGTTTCGTACATTTTTTTGCTACGGATGGTTTGAAATTTTAATTAGAAATCTGTCGCAAAATATAAACGAATAAATCATAGTTTTCGGACATGGAAAACACACAAAACAAGAGTATTGTGAAAATTAAATTATTCTTGATGTTGTTTTAAAATGATTGGTTAACAGTTTACAACTTTACGTTTTATATATTTGTAATAAATTATACTTTTCCATCCAAAAAAATGGGTTATAGACGATCGAACTCAAAATAGAGAAAACAAGAGCTTAAATGTATTTCTATTTTTAGACAGAATAAGAAACATTCGTTAGAATAATATTGTTTATGTTAACGATTTTTATAATATAATAACACAATTATTGTACTTTATTTTTACACATTATTGATTTTTTTCAGTACTAAGGCAATATTTGATTAAGCTTTTGATGCATAATGCATCAAATGATAATTTAATTTAATTTTCTTTTATATTTTTGTTAGTTAAGAAAACTGTATTTTTTGTTTAAATTAAAGGAGAAAAATAGAGTTTTACGTAAATTTCTTTTCTAGAGAATGAATTTATATCCTAAACTGAGCATTTAATAGTCCAAGGATAGAATTTTATCCATTTATGAAGTATGTAAGAGTAGTGGACTGTATCAAAGAAATGTAGAAATAAAACGAATATATTGACATGATGTGCACCCCTTCTCTGTAGAGCAGTTTGGTTTTGTGATGACTAATACACGCATTGTAATTATTGTTTAAGATGTTCAATATAAAGAATGCACATAGAGAAATAAAATATTACTGATACTTTGATAAGTATGTAAGCGGTACTATGAGTTCGGATAGCGGTACGGGAATCATCGATTTAACTTGATAAGCGATAAAAGACGCTACTGATGGGTTTCTAGGAAACTATTGTTGTTTTGTTTTTTCAATAGATAGCTTTATCAGTAATATTTGATAGTAATTGGGTAAAGCATTAGTTAGGCTGGGGCTGTGACGATTGATTTGAAATGCATGATATGATTTGGGTAGATTTGTAAAGTATGGAAAAAACAAAGTGCATTAATTTTAATTTGAGAGGAATATAGTGTTCAAATGTCTTAATTGCTTATGCAACTAGAGTGAATGTGCAACTGATCGTAAGGACATACTAGAAGACGGATATGGGTGTAAATTTAAACATTACTGAGTGTTTATTGATAGGGAACTAAGTCAGAAAAAAAATATTGCCAATTTAAAAAAGAAAATGTATAGTGTATTTTAAAAAAATTAACTGTGAAGATTGTGATAAGACTTACATTGGCCAGACAAAAAGTATCATTGAAAAACATTTAAAGAACATGAAAGATATTATAAATACAGACAAAGACGAATATCAGCTATTGCCAAACATGCACTAGAAACAAATGACACCTTTAAAAACTTCACATTATTATACAAAGTCCGTAAAGAAGAAGAACTCGACGCTTATGAAACATAATACATAAAAAACCATAAAGATGAAATATTAAAAAATTATTATGGACCGATTCAAAATTCATCCTTCATGTATAAACAAATCATGTATTAAGCTGTATTCAGCTGATATTTGTTTTAAATTGTAAAATATTTATAGGCCTATTATTTCAAATTGTTGATTTACACCTGACGATGGCATCTTTGATGTATAAAGGCCTCGTGTGAAAAAATAAAATTATTAGATACGAATCCCTTTTCTTTTATAAAATAATATAAAATAGTACATTAAGAGTTTTATATTTTGTAAGAAATATGTGTGAGGAGGCTACTTTTAAAATGCTCCATTTTCCCTCGTTCAGTAGGCTTAATTACGGCGTAACTAGTAGGGGAGGAAAATATCTAACAAATCTCAAAAATGTATTAACTATAAAAAATAAATGTATTCGAATTGTCTGTAAAACACCATGCACCCTTCTTTAACCGTTTTCCAGCTACTTCATATACTTACTGTTAGAAATATGTTTATTTTCAAGGTTATGTGATCATTTTTTATAAAAAGTACGAACTGTGCTACAATTGTACATTATAGACAAGAATAAAGAAACTCAGATAATTATCCCGTCCCAAAGCCCAATGTTACTTATTTACAGAAACATTTTGTTACCGGGGATCTGTTTTTTAATACGATACCTCTTAAGTTAAGGAGTGTTACTAGCGTACAAGCATTTAGTAAATAGAATTGAATTATGAGCATAGAATAAGTAGAGCAAGTTTTCTTCTCTGTTATGCGTTTAAATGCTAGAGTGTAAACCTGTGTTGTTGTATCCTAGCAAATTTGAGTCACTTAGTTTATAGGTTAAGTATTAATAGTAGCATACCTTGATACAGTATTCCAATTACACCAAAACCTATTCACTCTCATATAGATCACAATAAACACAGTACACATATAAGCACTTTAACACAAACACACACACAAACACGCGCGCGCGCACACATACACAAACCGAAGAACAAGCACGCACTGAAGACTTTAACGATGTAAGTTTTTATTGGTTTGCATTGTTGTTCTCAATTTTATTTATCTAGGTCAGCTACATCCCCTCCCCGCCCCACCTGAGCTTATCTATCAGCTGTTCGGTCTTAAGGCGCGGGTGGCGAGGAGGGAGGTCGCTGCAATCTATATTCATAGCTAAATTTATCAATGTCTTTATTATTTTGTTATATTTTTAATATTGTATTAATATAATTACTCACTGACACTTTTGAATGTACAAACATTACTGAGTTTGGTTTTTAATTTATTAGTTTTAAAATTTTACCTTTAGTCAAGTTTAGGATGGTTATGTATTTCATTCGTATAATATTCTGCTAGTCGTTAAAATGAGTTTAGATTCTGTCCTCCAATCAGGTTAGGCCTGAAAGATTCCTCTATATTCTATTTATTGTTGGAAATTTAACAGTGAATGTACTTCTTTGTGTTATTATGTCAGATTTTATTTTTATGTATACAGAGCTATTTCGGGTTAATATGAAATAGTAAACTTTCATGTATAAACATTTCATGTGTGTAAAACATTAGAGAAATGAGGAAAGGTTATTATTAGATAGTAGGATTATAATGCAGGTTTCTTCAAAGTAAGATATCTGCAAAACATCTGGGGGTATCAAACTGTCATGGATATTTGGATCACTTTCTCTCTTGACTTGTCAGTAACAAATGGACTCCGTGTCCGGGTTCAAGAATATCTCCTTCAACATTTCCATTCTTAGTTTCTCACTCCACTTTTCCTCATTGCTCTTTAAATGTGCTGCACAGAATTTACGTTCATTGGACATAGACATTACAAATGTTCATATATATATATATATATATATCTTGTGTTCGTGTGTATGTGACTGAACTCCTCATAAACGACTGGACCGATTTTGATGAAATTTTGTGTTTGTTTTCAATGGAATTCGAGAATGGTTTAGATTCACAATTTGGTGCACTTTAAAATATTTTTTTAATTAATTTTTCATTTGAAAGTAGTTGTTGATTTTGGAGTGTTTTTACATTGGATCCGGCTGACTGCACTACGACACGTAATACAAAGTGAACTGATGTTTAACAGCTGTTAACACTTTCAGCTGAAGTTCATCAAAGAGGCAAAAAACAGGTTGTTTTCAGTAGAGTAATGCAGATTGCATAGAAGAAGTTATTGCCTAATATCAAATTTAGATTGCACCAATAATCAATAAACTATCTAATGGAATGAAAATACTATTAAACGCTGTTATAAAAGCCACCACATAGTAAAAAGCCATGAATGTTTGCACATAAGGTAATCGAATTTTTTTAGATCGAAGGTAAATGAAAAGAGCCGAAAGAAGACGCTTTATGATCGAAATTGGTTTTCGTTGATACATTTTCTTGATCGGAGCACAAAGCAAACTCCTCAAAGAAAATTAATTTTAACAGAACGAATTTGATTCTTTATAACCTAATTAGTTTATTTAGATTCATCCATGTAAATTAATTTTACTGAATAACTTATCAACACCTAGCAAAAAGAAATATGGTACATACCTTCATATTGCGCCCAAGAGGCTCACGAAGGAACGAGTATAAATTATCTCAGGAATGTGTAGAATGTGATAGAAAAAATACGTAAATATAGTGTATTGTCTTTCAAAAGGAAATTACGTGTGAAGCCACGGGCAACTGCTAGTGAAATAATAAATACAAACTCTGAGAATCATTTGTCAACATGAAAAAGAACACGAAGAGAATTAACAGTCTGAAAAGTATGTCTGTGATATTTTTTATTTTATCTGAAATCCGACGCTGTCACAGACTTGATATCTGGAATCAGAATATATTTTTATGTGTGTAGAAAAACTCAGTTACCCCACCGTGCTTTGAAATCGTCTCCAAAAATTATAGTTCAATCAATTGTTCATCTGATGAGACAATGAGAACACTTTATTTTGTAGTCTATGTGTTTCTGATGTCCAATGATGCAAAGAGTTCGAATGAGGCTCTTCATCGCCGTTTCTATCTCTTCAGACGAACATAACTCCAGATTCCAGGAGTCAAGTTTGTGACATCGTCTGATACCAGACGCTGCAATGAAAGGAGGGTGAAATGGATATAAATTCAACATTCTAAGTACCTTGTGTTAAAATGTCATATGATTGTACTCATTCTGTTACACAATATTTGCTAACGCTTAGCCTCATTCCATGGAGTGACAAGTACCAGCTTTGTGCAACATTTTAAGTATACAGGTTAATTCATTCTCGAGATAGAATGCGGACAGATAGACTGACAATGTTTTCAGCCCTGCGAGGGTTAGGCTTCGCTGGCGCTCAGCCAATGAGCTTTCTATTAGTTAGCTAACTCCTTTCCTCGTGTGAAATGGATTGTGGATAATATCTTTCTTGGCCTTGGTATCACTAGATTTATAATTACATTATCTAACTAAAAAAGCATTACTAGTAACTTTTTCATAAGACGAAACTGGATAATTTAAAGAATGGCTTCAAAAAACCCAAAAACTGTAAGAACTATCTCCTTGCATTTGTAAGAAACTGGTTAGATTAATCAAATTATAAAAGGCTAAATAAAATATTTAATTTTTCTAAAATGCCA
Source organism: Homalodisca vitripennis (assembly GCF_021130785.1). Taxonomy (NCBI): domain Eukaryota; kingdom Metazoa; phylum Arthropoda; class Insecta; order Hemiptera; family Cicadellidae; genus Homalodisca; species Homalodisca vitripennis. The sequence goes on along the minus strand of NC_060213.1, from coordinate 122,777,751 downwards.
CTAAGACAAACCCACTATACAGAGTTATAATAGTAGGCACTTCAGTTATTGAATATAACGGCTACATAATTAAAATAGACACAAAAGTATATTTATTATACTTAAGGAGTTATATGCAGATTCTGCTTAGTTTTTTTCGGTTTTAACTCTTGTCGTTTATAAAAGATTTTATGATAAAAATGTATTGTTTATACATTTATCTATTTATAGATATATTATCTATAGAATATTATCTATTAAAAGTTTTACTCGTAATAAAATTACTCGACATTCACCAATAACGACTTTATTTTACCATTTAAATTCTGACATTGTATTTATCAATTTAAATAACAGATCATAAAAAAGATACTTGCACCAATATCAAATATTTTAACTGTAACGGATGTGAAAAACTACTCACGAAGTACATTATAACTACAATGATTGTTTCTTCATTTGATTGATTGAGTCCAAATTTCGATTGACCATGATGTCCTCAAATGAATCAGCTAGGTTGATATCCGGTTACTGTTCGGCATTGTCCTCACGATTCTCCTACCAATCTCTTTTATAACTTATCGGCTACTTTCGATAACTGCCGCCTAACGTTAGAGACTATTGTGATAAGTACGTCACCACTGTCCTCACGATTCCTCTACCAATCTCTTTTATAATGTATCGGCTACCTTTCGATAACTGCCGCCTAACGTTAGAGACTATTGTGATAAGTACGTCACCACTGTCTTCACGATTCCTCGACCAATCTCTTTTATAACGTATCGGCTACCTTGCGATAACTGTCGCCTAACGTTAAAGACTATTGTGATAAGTACGTCATCACTGTCCTCACGATTCTTCTACCAATCTCTTTTATAACTTATCGGCTACCTTGCGATAACTGTCGCCTAACGTTAGAGACTATTGTTATAAGTACGTCATCAATGTCCTCACGATCCCTCTACCAATCTCTTTTATAACTTATCGGCAACCTTTCGATAACTGCCGCCTAACGTTAGAGACTATTGTGATAAGTACGTCATCAATGTCCTCACGATCCCTCTACCAATCTCTTTTATAACTTATCGGCAACCTTTCGATAACTGCCGCCTAACGTTAGAGACTATTGTGATAAGTACGTCATCACTGTCCTCACGATTCTTCTACCAATCTCTTTTATAACTTATCGGCTACCTTGCGATAACTGTCGCCTAACGTTAGAGACTATTGTGATAAGTACCTCATCAATGTCCTCACGATTCCTCTACTAATCTCTTTTATAACTTATCGGCTACCTTTCGATAACTGCCGTCTAACGTTATAGACAATTATGATAAGTAACACATCACTGTCCTCACGATTCCTCTACCAATCTCTTTTATAACTTATCGGCTTAAGCATTGGATGAGTTAACTCTTTTGTAACTAATACAACCAATGGCACTACTGATGAACCTTAATATGTGTATCTTTAGGTCAAAAAGAAGTACATTTTGTTTTTGGTAGCATATGAATTGATGCGCTCTTACAAAGGTTTTTAATCTTAAGAAGAAACATTCAGAGATACAGGACTTAGCCAATTTAGAATGCTTTCAGCTAAAGTTGTTATAATTTGACGTGGAATATTGAATATAAATATTAAGTAGAATCTGTAAAATAAATTCCACTTATTTGTACAAATGTTATTAGACTAGGGCTTGTTTTCTTTGTTTTCAAACCAAATTAATACTAACAGTTCAGAGCAAATTTCTTGTTTATCTCTATTTCAAAGTCAAAAATTACTAATAAAGTGACAGAAGATTATAAAGGACTCGACAGTACCTTCTAAACAATCATGTTGTTGCCTGTCTCACTGTCCGTCTGTGTCATTGGTACATAGGTTCCTATTGGTCCAACGGATAACCCTATTGATTTTAGGATCACAGATAAACGGCAATATATCCGTCTGACTGTCCGTCAGTGTCATGACTATTGGTACATAGGTTCCTATTGGTCCAAGGGATAACCTTATTGATTTTAGGATCACAGATAAACGGCAATATATCCGTCTGACTGTCCGTCAGTGCGATTACTCTTTCGTTACATTCTGTCTCGTCCTTCATTTCTTCGCACGTAAAACAATAACAATTTCCAGCAATATTTATTCTGCTATTGACTATTTTATGAAAATTTGCCATATCTAGCACACAATAGTATATTTATATATACAGTATAATGATATATTTATATACATTGTTATTATAAAATTAAGTACTATATTGTAATATATTTATATATTTTTTATGATAAAAGTAATAAGCTTATGTTAATTTTACCATTATTATTTGTAGTTTGGCAGACTCTTTTACACACATAATTTCTTTAAAAATTCGTTCTTTCAATTTACAATTTAATGTAAGAATTTTATTTAATTGTCATTTTACCGTGGAGGTAAATCTTAGCATAGGGTTCCCTTATAATTGGGCTTCATGCCTGTAAGGGCTACCTTTTGCGGGAATTTGCAGATTTATAGTAGTAATTAATCAAATCAAATCAAATTATTTTTATTGTTGAAGACATTTACATGCATAACAATCGTCAGTGTACATTGAAAATGAACTAGCCTAGTTTCTAAAATAACTAAAGGTCCTTATCAATTAGAAAACAATTAGTACTATAATATTCCTTTTCAGATAACAAGCACTTTATCTTCCTCCTAAATGATATTGAAGTGTTGGCCTCCTTGAACCCAGATGGCAAGTTATTGAAAAATTTTATGCAAGAGTAAAGGGTTTGTTTTTCAAAGAATGTTGTTGAATGTTTTGGAAGAGTTAAGGAATTTGTACCGCGGAGATTATTGTTAGTTGTGAGTAATTATTGTATATTTATGAACTGTTTTAATCATGTATTTTTTGTTTCATTTCATTTGAAAGAAAATGTGTTTGTATATTCCTGCAATAAAGAGAGTTTTCTATTCTATTCTATTTTATTGTATTTATACTAATTTTAAAGCAGAAATCAATCAAATTATCCAAAAGTGAATTTTATTCGGACTCTACTGTGCCTGCCATTAAGCTGTTTATTATTTTGTTGCATTTTAGCTGTAATTGCTTAATATTCTTAAGAAGTTACAATAAATGTCAACTTCTGAAACCAAAGAGAGTTTGCCACGTTATGAGGACGAAGTGCGGGACAGTGTGCGTGAGGCCATTCCTGATGAGGTTATTGCGGGAATGCCCATCGCCCAGGCATGCTGATGAGGGTAAAGCCCCTTTCAAACTTTACAACGCCCTTAAGTGTCTTAGCATCATGTCAAACCCTATTATGCTCCATAAATTTATGGCAACTCCAAGGATTGTTTTTGCAACTAATATTCCATACCTCACATGCAGGGTTTTTACATATTACTGGTATGAGTAATATTGTTTTGTTTTAGAAGAATTCTTAAGATAATTTAGTTTTAACATAATAAATTAGTCTCAAGTCAAAATAAAATACATTAATACATAAATATTTATAATTTATTCACAGTATCTTCTATGGTGGAGGACGTGCACCACCACAAGTAAGTTTTCTCAGATGTTTCTTTAATCCACATGAAGGTCGAAACGGATAAAAATATATTCCAGTTAAGTAAATAATTTTAAATCACATTTTAAACTCAAATAAAACTTCTGAACTTATAACAACCTGAAATGTATATTTAGATGCACTTTACTTTTAAAGAGCCATTCTAAAACTTCTTCTTAAATAGTTATTGTTATTTTCTAAAATAAACTTTAATTGTTACATATTCGAACCAAAAACTAATCTCTTACTTTTATCATAAACAACTAAATATCCTTTATTTATACTTAACTCAAACTGCAGTTCATTTATTTAATTTTTTCCGTTTCACAGAAACCCTTAATAAGAAAATAACACACAACTATATGATTTTTTTTGTATTCTTGCATGAACAGAGTGTCCTAGAAGTCTTCCCCAACCTTCAGATATTATTTATAGACCAAAAAAAATCAAAATGTCATCTTCAAATTTTTTTAAAAAGTCAAAAACTACCCGAGAAGCCGACAATCTCTTTATCATTTAACACTTTTAACTTTAATGTGTAATTTGTTATATCAATTTTAATTTGAGCACAGCTAGATGTAATTAATTGAAACTTTTTACATTGCTTCATGACCCAAAGATATAATTTAATAACATAAATATTTTACAAGCCTTATTTAAATAAAATACTGTTATTAACGTATATTCAACGCAAATGCCTTACAAAATAAACATGGAAAAACACTTACGGTATCAGGTTTTATTTTAATTTTTTAACATATTGATTTCAAAACAATACCAACTATCTAACTGACAACACTGCATGGGAGCCACAACAATAAATTAGCTGTTTTAATTTAATTTGCTCTCAAACTGGTCAACAGCCGATATCGTTTTCAATTCAAAATTCGTCTACTCTGTTCTTTTAGAAATAAACTGATTTAAATTAGCAATCACATTTCAATAACATTATACCTTTTTTAATTGAAAGCAAAATTTATTTCTGTTAGTTATAATCGATACGCACTTAAGTGAGGATACTAATGTCACAGTTAAACATCCATGCATTGTTTTAATCAGTTGTATTAGGTTTTAGTTCCTAGTAAGAATTAATTGGCTACTTACTATTTTGTCTGACATAGTTTAGAAAACCACTTTTCAAACTCATACAAAATACAAAAATTCTAAAGTAACATACCTTCGGCTTTTATGAAAACACCGATATGTTACAAGGCTTTGTCACCAAACCTGATACATTATTAACTAGCAGTTACCCGCGGCTTCGCATGCAATTTCGTAAACTTTGCACGTGTATGAGCACTTCTTTTCCAAGTGAATTATATTAACGACACTAATGTTGAGTTTGCCTTGTGGCTAAAATTAAGAGAATATGTAAAAAAGTGCACGTTTATGTTAATTGTTTTTTATTCCGATTTTGCCTTTTTTTCCCCGATTAATAAAATTCATATACATACTCAGATCTGAGAATCCTACTTCAGTCAAAAGACAACTAGGATGGGTTTTAAAACAGTCAAAATTTATAGTAAAAGTTAGTAACTGCGTCTTTGATATCTGCATTACAGCACTTAGCAAGTAGTGCAAACTTAATATATGCTAAAATGTACATTTAAGTAATTTTTTACTAAACCTTTTAATTTTATTATCTGAATATTTTCTCACTCTGTATTAAAAGCGATTGCAAAAAAGGCTGAATAGGAAGTGTCACTATCAAGCTTACTCTATGCTTTCAAGACCATAAATATAAAAAGGTTTAAAATAGTAGTTAAATTAATTAAACGTACAATTGTGCTGACAGAAAACAATGTTTACACAGAACAGGTGGTCATGCCTTATCATCTAATACGAGTACAACCCTTTACATACAAATTCTCTTACAATACAATTTTTATTTTATACGATGTTTTTCTAAATAATACCTTAGTTATACTTATCAAATCGTACGATCTACTAACTGGAAATTTATATATATATTTTTGTACTTTTTGTGATTCAATGTTTATTGAAATTATATATATATATATATATATATATATATATATATATATATATATATATATGTAGGTTTTTTTATTTGAAGGTTTAGGATTTGTTACTACTTTTACTTTTATCGTTCATTTTTTACTTAAAAAGTTGACTTAAACTTGATTATTTAAGTTTTTGAACACATATCTTACACTAAGTAGCCATACTTTAAACACCTTCAATTCTAGGTAGCAACATAATTGCAGTTATGTACATAAACAGTAAATGTATCTTTATTTCAGAAGGCGTTCAAATAGATGATGAATAGCTGCAGTAGAGTAAACGTGAACAGACATTTAATTGGTAAATTTTTTGTTGCAAAAAGAGTATTAGTATACATTATGATTTTTTATATCCTTCTCTGTAATCTTTAAAAAAATTTTATTATGACGATTTAATTACTGAGAAAAGGGTTCATACTAATATTTATATAAGTAGAAAATGAAAACTGAGGTATATAAGTAGCCAGAATTTTATAAATCTCTCAAACATATGCGATTTGAAAATTTGAAAATACCACGTAGTATTCAAATTAATTATCTTATAAATGAAAAGTTATGGGATCAGAAATACATTAAGCGAAATATGTAAAGAAAATCAATTTTATTGATCGCATATATACCAGCCACTCACTAATCAATAGTCACTAATCCAGCATTTAAAACAATGAATTATTTCCTAACCTAACCGAATTCCCAACCATAAACAAGAATTACTCTCTAGATATTGAAGCTTGCAACATTTGTGGGCTGTTTCGAATTCAGAGTCATCCAAAAGTCAGTGGCCACTCCTCGTAGGAAGCCACACTCCTACACAAGATTTTCAAATCGCAACCCCCACATGTAACACTTTGTTGGAAATTTAATTAATAAAAACATTTTTGCCCAAACCGGAAGTTTCTATTTATCAACGCTCCAAGATGATGGCCACTAAATTGCGGGAAATATGGTTTCCAGCTATTTTGAAAACGGATTTGCACGAAATGGTTTTGGGCGGTTTTCGGGTCAAGAAACACGTGCCTGATATCAGTTTTAAAAATTACTTACTCATTTCCAAGATTTCGGCATCCTAAAAAGGAAAATGGTTAGCCTTCTTCCCCTAGTCATTTTTTGTGGATTAAAATGCAAATCAGTACATGGTGGTTTTCAGGCCTGAAGCACGAATTTGGCATTATGAAGTTTATTATCGATTTATCACGCAGACGGAGAGAAATTAAATTTTCCCAGCCCGTCAAGTGGTATTCATCGCTACCGCACTGCCATTATTTTTTTTTTTTTTTAATAATAATCAAATAGCTTAATCATTTATTAATTGATAATTAGTACCTAATGAATTAACACAACTAGTGAGCCAATATAGGTTCACAACGATTGATGTTCTAGAAGCTAAAAAGATCTATTTAAATAGATATACTCATGATGTATTTCATGAAAAATCGAGGAAGACATTGAAGGTGTCAGGTAAGCCTCAATATTTCGAGTTGAAGAGAAGGAAGTTGCTCGACAGATTGGCTTCATTTTTCTCGTGTCCTTTGTTTTATAAACAATACCTGCTGCTCCTTTTCACTCTTTGCTTTAGTGTTTTTAGGGTTTGATAGTGAATTTTTGAAAGACGGGAAAAACTTTCTTAAACATGTCATAAACATTACTTTTTCCAATAAATCATGAAATGTATATATGTATATATAAACAAATCCTGAACCTTCAAATAGTGTACCTTGTAAATATGTATATTTAGTTTCATTTAGTAGACCTATGATATATATATATATATATATATATATGTAATGTATCCCATATATATACAGCCGCATGTGTAACTGACTGACTGACTGACATATAGGTGATACAAATTCTAACATAGTTCTAGAAGTGATGGAAACGTGAAATTTTGCACGCACGTCGCACGTATCTTCAAACCTCCGGGAAAAGTCTGAAAACCGGAGTTTTTTACTTTTGAACCCCTCAAAAAAATTCGCGAAGTGACCCCTGTTTTGGCCTTGCAGGCTTCCCTTTGAAGCCCGATAGCGGGCGAACCGTTGGAGCTAGCTTCGATCTGACGAAAAATTCATGGTCAGGAATGAAGTGAACTACAAAAATGGTCCAGTGACTTTTTGCTCTAACTCCATCGGTTCGGCCGCAAAACGCGATTACATTAAAATATTTTGAAATTTTCGCCTAAAAATTTACCTTTCGGGCTCGATAGCGGCTAAACGGTTGGCCGTAGCTCAAAACAAATTTTCAATGGGATTTAGAAAATTGCGTGATCTACATAAAAGGTCCAGTGACATTTTGCCCTATCATGAACGGTTTGGCCGCATAATGCGTTTTAAAGTATAGATTTTTTACGTTTTACGTGAGATATTGTTTTCTGGGCTCTGTGTTAGCGGAACCTTTGAAGTTAGGGTAGAATAAAAATCGCATTTTAATACGAAACAATGAGGTCTACATAAAAGGTCCAGTGACATTTTACTCTATCTTCCATGGTTTAGCCGTAAAACGTGATTATGTTGAAAACTTCACTCAAAAACTTAACTTGTGGGCTCGATATTGGCCGAACCGTTAGCCCTAGCTTAAATGTAAAATTTTTTGTAACTAGCTATTCATAGGATCTAAAAAAAAGATTCAGTAGCTTTCTATCGTTTTATCTTTCCGTAAGCCTGATAAATGCTCTAAATGACAAATTCTTCGTCGTTACTTTTAGGTGTTTTACATTTTTCAACTATAATTAGTGCGCTTCATGCTGGTTCCAGCTTGACCTTGTGTTACTTACTAGACGTTAACGAGTGACTAAAACCCCCCTCCACGTCGGGAGTTGGCTGAGCGTTAGTGAAGTTTCAATAGTAGATAGGGACAGAGTGTTTTTTATTTTGTTCACAGACACAACACCCTCTAAAATAGGCCCCACGTGTGCCATTAACTCCTTGTAACATTAACCCCCCCCCCGGGAATTTGTTCATATGACCAGACAATATCCTGACTAAATTAAACCCCCTGATGTCTTAACCCCCTTTAACATTAATTTCCCCCCCCGGGAATTTCCTGGCATGACAAGATAAACCTCTGAGCAAATTAAACCCCCTAAAAAACTTAAAAATAATGACTCAGGGTTGGATTTTTTGTTATATTTACACTAAAAAATTCACAATAGCCCACCGGTGCAGTCCTTTCTCCACAGCTCCGTACTGGCTAAACCAGACGTCGTAGCTAAAATCGGACACCAGAATCGAAAGATAAAATTAAATTTCCGACAAGAAAGGTCCAGTCACTTTTTGTCGCATCTCTAACGGTTAACCCGTTAAATGCCATTAAAGTCAAAACTTTGATTAAAACTGAAATATTCAATAAAATGGGTCCAATTTAATTCCGAATTCCGCTTATCCCCAAATCTGGCAAACACCCGAAAGGGGGCCTGGGGTGTTTCATTAACCCCCGATAACATTAACCCCCCCCCCGGGATTTCCTGGTATGACCAGATAACCTCCTGAGTAAATTAAACGCCCTGATGTGTTAACCCCCCTGGTAACTTTAAACCCCCCCAGGGAATTTCCTGGCATGATCTCATGTCCGAATTTTACCACTCACCAAATCTCTTAACCCCCCTTGGGAAGTTCCTAGTATGACCAGATAACACCCTGATGTCTTAACCCCAGTTAACATTAAAAACCCCCCTCAGGGAATTTCCTAGCATTGCCTCATGTCCGAATTTTATCAATCAACAAATCTCTCTTATCCCCGAATTTACAAGCGTAAATTTAACCGCTCATCCCCGAATTTGCAAGCGTACATCATGGGGGCCTGGGGGCGTAGCCCCCAGCGAGCCGAAGGCGAGTCTAAAATACTTATACAGCCGCATGTGAAACCACTCACTCACTCACTGATGGATGTATACAAATTCTAACATAGTTCTAGAAGTGCTGGAAACTTGAAATTTGGCATGCAGGTACCTTTCGCCGTATAACCAACAGGAAAAGTCTGAAAACCGGGAATTTTAATTTTAAACCCCTCAAAAAATTTAAAACCGGTTGAAACTGGTTAAAAACTGGTGTAGTTTTTGCTTTCGAGCCGTCTAGCGACTAAACCGTTGGTAGTAGCTCAAATCTAATTTTTAAAGAGTTTTAGCAAATTTTATGATCTACAGAATGGGCACATTATACTTCCCCGCATCTCTACCGGTCCACCCGAAACATGCTCTCAAATTCGAAAATATTGTCAAATTTTGACGATTTTCGCTTGTAGATTTTCGTTTGAGGCTCTGTAGCGTCTAAACCGTAGGTTGTAGCTCGGATCTGATGGATAATTGTTAGTGGGGAATGAAGTGCTCTACAAAAAAGGTCCAGTGACTTTTTGTCCTATCTCGTCTGGTTAAGCGTCAAAACGCGGGAATGTTTGACATTCCAGAAATTTTTTTGCTTAAAATAAAGTTTCGAGCCTGATAGTGGCCGAACGGTAGGTCGTAGCTCAAATCTGATTGACCCATCAAATTAGCAAATTGCGCGATCTAAATAAAAGGTCCAGTGACGTTTTGCTCTACCTCCAGTGGTTCAGCCGAAAAACGTGATTATGTGCAATTTTTTTGTAATTTTTACGTGAAACTTTTGTTTTCGGGCTCGATAGCGGCGAAACCATTGGTCTGAGATCGAAATAAGACAAGCGTTGGAGTTAGGAAATGAGGTGATCTACAAAAATGTGCTAGTAACTCTTTACTCTATCTCCATTGGTTTGGCCGCAAAAACGCGTTTTAAGTATTGATTTTTTTAAGTTTTACGTGACATTTTTAAACTGCCCAGTGCAGTCTTTTGTCCTAAGCTCTGTACTGCCTAAATTATAGGTCGTTAGCTTAAATCTGATGGCATAATCGAAAGAGAAAAATTAAATTTTTCGACAAGAAAGGTCCAGTCACTTTTTCTCGTATCTCTAACGGTTATCTAAATACTTATACAGCCGCATGTGAAACCACTCACTCACTCACTGATGGATGTATACAAATTCTAACATAGTTCTAGAAGTGCTGGAAACTTGAAATTTGGCATGCAGGTACCTTTCGCCGTATAACCAACAGGAAAAGTCCTGAAAACCGGGAATTTTTAATTTTAAACCCCTCAAAAAAATTTAAAACCGGTTGAAACTGGTTAAAAACTGGTGTAGTTTTTGCTTTCGAGCCGTCTAGCGACTAAACCGTTGGTAGTAGCTCAAATCTAATTTTTAAAGGGTTTTAGCAAATTTTATGATCTACAGAATGGGCACATTATACTTCCCGCATCTCTACCGGTCCACCCGAAACATGCTCTCAAATTCGAAAATATTGTCAAATTTTGACGATTTTCGCTTGTAGATTTTCGTTTGAGGCTCTGTAGCGTCTAAACCGTAGGTTGTAGCTCGGATCTGATGAATAATCGTTAGTGGGGAATGAAGTGTTCTACAAAAAAGGTCCAGTGACTTTTTGTCCTATCTCGTCTGGTTAAGCGTCAAAACGCGGGAATGTTTGACATTCCAGAAATTTTTTTGCTTAAAATAAAGTTTCGAGCCTGATAGTGGCCGAACGGTAGGTCGTAGCTCAAATCTGATTGACCCATCAAATTAGCAAATTGCGCGATCTAAATAAAAGGTCCAGTGACGTTTTGCTCTACCCTCCAGTGGTTCAGCCGAAAAACGTGATTATGTGCAATTTTTTTGTAATTTTTACGTGAAACTTTTGTTTTCGGGCTCGATAGCGGCGAAACCATTGGTCTGAGATCGAAATAAGACAAGCGTTTGGAGTTAGGAAATGAGGTGATCTACAAAAATGTGCTAGTAACTCTTTACTCTATCTCCATTGGTTTGGCCGCAAAACGCGTTTTAAGTATTGATTTTTTAAGTTTTACGTGACATTTTTAAACTGCCCAGTGCAGTCTTTTGTCCTAAGCTCTGTACTGCCTAAATTATAGGTCGTAGCTTAAATCTGATGGCATAATCGAAAGAGAAAATTAAATTTTCGACAAGAAAGGTCCAGTCACTTTTTCTCGTATCTCTAACGGTTATCTAAATACTTATACAGCCGCATGTGAAACCACTCACTCACTCACTGATGGATGTATACAAATTCTAACATAGTTCTAGAAGTGCTGGAAACTTGAAATTTGGCATGCAGGTACCTTTCGCCGTATAACCAACAGGAAAAGTCTGAAAACCGGGAATTTTTAATTTTAAACCCCTCAAAAAAATTTAAAACCGGTTTTTGAAACTGGTTAAAAACTGGTGTAGTTTTTGCTTTCGAGCCGTCTAGCGACTAAACCGTTGGTAGTAGCTCAAATCTAATTTTTAAAGGGTTTTAGCAAATTTTATGATCTACAGAATGGGCACATTATACTTCCCCGCATCTCTACCGGTCCACCCGAAACATGCTCTCAAATTCGAAAATATTGTCAAATTTTGACGATTTTCGCTTGTAGATTTTCGTTTGAGGCTCTGTAGCGTCTAAACCGTAGGTTGTAGCTCGGATCTGATGAAATAATCGTTAGTGGGGAATGAAGTGTTCTACAAAAAAGGTCCAGTGACTTTTTGTCCTATCTCGTCTGGTTAAGCGTCAAAACGCGGGAATGTTTGACATTCCAGAAATTTTTTTGCTTAAAATAAAGTTTCGAGCCTGATAGTGGCCGAACGGTAGGTCGTAGCTCAAATCTGATTGACCCATCAAATTAGCAAATTGCGCGATCTAAATAAAAGGTCCAGTGACGTTTTGCTCTACCTCCAGTGGTTCAGCCGAAAAACGTGATTATGTGCAATTTTTTTTGTAATTTTTACGTGAAACTTTTGTTTTCGGGCTCGATAGCGGCGAAACCATTGGTCTGAGATCGAAATAAGACAAGCGTTGGAGTTAGGAAATGAGGTGATCTACAAAAATGTGCTAGTAACTCTTTACTCTATCTCCATTGGTTTGGCCGCAAAACGCGTTTTAAGTATTGATTTTTTAAGTTTTACGTGGACATTTTTAAACTGCCCAGTGCAGTCTTTTGTCCTAAGCTCTGTACTGCCTAAATTATAGGTCGTAGCTTAAAATCTGATGGCATAATCGAAAGAGAAAATTAAATTTTCGACAAGAAAGGTCCAGTCACTTTTTCTTGTATCTCTAACGGTTTAGCCGCAAAATGCCATTAAATTCAAAACTTTTGGTTAAATCTGGATAATTCGATGAAATAGGTATTCTTTTAACTCTAAGATCCCTAATCTAATGCTCGGACATAAACTTTCCCTGAATACCGCTAATCCAGTTAACGAGTGAATATACCCCACATTACAAATTGGCTGAACGTTAGCTAAGCGTCAATAGTATAAAGTGAATTTTTACTATGTTCACAGACACAACATCTTTTAAAATAGGCCCATGTGTCATTAACCCCAGGTAAACATTATCCCCCCCGGAAATTTCCTGGTATGACCAGATAACCTCCAGGATAAACTAAACCCCCCTGATGTCTTAACCCCCGGTAACATTAACCCCCCTGGAATTTTCTGGCCTGACCAGAAACCCTCCTGAGTAAATTAAACCCTCTGTTGTCTTAACCCCCGGTAACACTAACCCCCCTGGAATTTTCTTGTTTGACCAGATAACCTCCTGAGGAAATTAAACCCCCTGATGTCTTAACCCCCGGTAACATTAACCCCCCCCCTGAAATTTTCTGGTCTGACCAGAAAACCTCCTGAGTAAATTAAACCCTCTGTTGTCTTAACCCCCGGTAACACTAACCACCCCCCGTTGAATTTTCTTGTTTGACCAGATAACCTCCTGAGGAAATTAAACCCCCTGATGTCTTAACCCCCGGTAACATTAAACCCCCTCCCAGGGAATTTTTCCATTCATTACTAGATAAAATCCTGAGTAAATGAAACCCCCTGAGATGTCTTAACCTGCGGTAACATTAACCCCCTCCCAGAGAATTTCCTGGCATGAATAGATAAACTAATCAGTAAATTAAACCCCCTGATGTCCTAAACCACGGTAACATTAACACCCGCGGAATTTTCTGCTATGACCAGATAATCTCTTGAGTAACTTAAACCCCCTGATTTCTTAACCCCCGGTAATATTAACCCCCGGCAATTTCCTGGCATGACTAAATAATCTCCTGATGATATTAAACCAACTGTTTAACCTAAAATACTGCTTTAAGGTCGGTTTTTATTATGCTTATAGTAAAAAAATGAAGATCATTATGGGGGCCTGGGGGCGTAGCCCCCAGCGAGCCAAAGGCGAGTCTAAATACTTATACAGCCGCATGTGGAAACTGACTCACTGATATATAGATACAAATTCTGACATACTTCTAGAAGTGCTGGAAACGTGAAATTTGGCACGCAGGTACCCTTCACAATATGACCCGAGGAAAAGTCTGAAAACCGGACTTTTTTACTTTTAAACCCCTAAAAGAAATTCCTCAAAAATCGCGCATTCTTTACCCCTGCAGGCATTTCTTGTAAGCCTGATAGCGGGTGAACCGTTAGAGCTAGCTTCGATCTGACGAAAAATCGTTAGTCAGGAATGAAGTGAACTACAAAAAAAGGTCCAGTGACTTTTTGTCCTATCTCGTGTGGTTAAGCGACAAAACGCGGGAATGTTTGGACATTCCAGAGATTTTTTCTGCTTAAAATAAAGTTTCGAGCCTGATAGTGGCCGAACGGTAGGTCGTAGCTCAAATCTGATTGACCCATCAAATTAGCAAATTGCGCGATCTTCATAAAAGGCCCAGTGACTTTTTGCTCTACCTCCAGTGGTTCAGCCGAAAAACGTGATTATGTGCAATTTTTTTGTAATTTTCTCGTGAAAACTTTGTTTTTAGGGTCCATAGCGGCGAAAAAATTGGTCGGAGGTCAGAATAAAACAAAGGTTAGATTTAGGTAATAATATGATCTACAAAAAAGGTTAATTGACTATTTACTATATCTCCATTAGTTTGACCGCAAAACGCGATTAAGTGAAAAATATTTTGAAATTTTCGCTTACAAATTTACATTCCGGGCTCGATAGCGGCTAAACGGTTGGTCGTAGCTCAAAACAAATTTTCAATGCGATTTAGGAAATCACGTGATCTACAGAAAAGGTTCAGTGACTTCGGGAGTTGGCTGAGCGTTAGCTAAGCGTCAATAGTAGATAGGGACAGAGGAATATTTATTATGTTCACAGACACAATACCCTCTAAAAAAGGCCCAAGTGTGTCATTAACCCCCGGTAATATTAACCCCCCCCCCGGGGATTTCCTGGTATGACCTGATAACCTCCTGTACATTCAACCCCCTGATGTGTTAACCCCCCTGGTAACATTAAACCCCCCCAGGGAATTTCCTGCCATGACCTCATGTCCGAATTTTACCAGTCACCAAATCTCTTAACCCCCCCCCTGGGAAGATCCTGGTATGACCAGATAACCCCCTGGAGACTTATCCCCCGGTAACGTTAACCCCCCCTGGGAATTTGTTCATATGACCAGACAATATCCTGACGAAATTAAACCCCCTCTTGTCTTAACCTCCTTAACATTAATCACCCACCCAGGGAATTTCTCGCCTTGACTAGATAGTCTCCTGTGATATTAAACCCCCTGTTCGACTTAAAATACTGCCTTGAGGTCGGTTTTTTATTATGTTTATACTAAACAATTCAAGATAGCTGACCCGTGCAGGACTTTTCTCCCGAGCTCATTTCTGGCTAAACCATAGGTCGTAGATCAGAAGACAAAATTAAATTTCCAACAAGAAAGGTCCAGTCACTTTTTGTCGTATCTCTAACGGTTTAACCGCAAAATGCCCTCAAAGTCAAAAGTTTTTACGAATCCGGAAAAAAATCTATGAAAAAGGTCAATTTTTAAATCCCTTGTCATTTACTTAATGTCCGGACTTAACCAGTCACCGAATTCCGCTTATCCCCGAATTTGCAAGCGTTTTACTTTGGGGGCCTGGGGCGTAGCCCCCAGCGAGCCGAAGGCGAGTCTAATATATATACAACCGCATGTGTAAACTGACTCACTCACTCACGTATACTAATTCTAACCTACTTCCAGATGAGTTAGAGACTTGAAATTTGGTACACAGATAGCTTTCCACGTGTAACCACCAGGAAAATCCCGAAAAAAATCTATGAAAAAGGTCAATTTTTTAATCCCTTGTCATTTACTTAATGTCCGGACTTAACCAGTCACCGAATTCCGCTTATCCCCGAATTTGCAAGCGTTTACTTTGGGGGCCTGGGGGCGTAGCCCCCAGCGAGCCGAAGGCGAGTGCTATATATAATATAAAAGAACTTCGATGCTGTGTTTTAACAATTGCGAACACATTACATATCGTCTTTATAGAAATGAAGCTTCTTGCAAACTTTCAAGACCATAGGTTAGTTCTTTTTGAGATATTGTGTGGGCAGACAGACAGACAGAAAGAATTAAATTTGTTTCAATCCCACGAATAATAGACTTTGATTACGCTAAGTAAAATGCAGTTGGTGATTAAATAGATATAAATAGCTCTTGGCGCCGTTTGAAATAGCGTTCAATCCATCTTGATCAATTTAAGCATTGTAAACAACCCAGATTCATTATCTCTCTTAACGTGGTGATGATCAATATAAGCATTGTAACAATCAAAATTCACTATTTTCTCTTAACGTATTTATGATGAATATGAGCATTATAACAACCAAGATACATCATTTCTCTTCACGCGGTGATGATCAATATGAACATTGTAACAACCCAGATCCATTATCTCTCTTCACGCGGTGATGATCAATATGAACATTGTAACAACCCAGATCCATCATTTCTCTTCACGCGGTGATGATCAATATGAACATTGTTAACAACCCAGATCCATTATCTCTCTTCATTCACGCGGTGATGATAAATATGAGCAATGTAACAACTTAGATCCATTATTTCTCTTCACGTGATGATGATCAATATGAACATTGTAACAACCAGATCCATTATTCCCTTCACGTGGTGATGACATCACTTGTAACAGCGATCACACATATCGATTCTGGTACAGCTCTATTTGTAAGTGTCAGAATGAAAAGGCCAATATCGATATTGTCAGTTCTCTGAATCATTTGTCATTCAACTTCACATCAAAACTTTCACCGCCTGGAACAATGCCCAATGTCGCCGTGCAATATTTGTGGGAGCAATATTCTAAGTACAATAATGACTTTATTGGAGACATATCCTATAATATTGTCAGTACCTTGTCATTAATTTGTTGCAAATAATATATGTCCTTTACGGTTTAAAATTATTTAGTTTGTGAAATGTTTTTTCCAATTTATAGTAAAATAGGATGCAAATCAGGATCTGCACTATATTTTATATGCAGTTTATCCAAATATATCTTGTAAAATATATATAAAAATAATATATAATTCATATTAAACCTTAAAATCATTATTTATAATGACTTTAAAACATTTCTATGGAACGTTTTTTGTATGCCTGTGCAGGACAGACTTTTAACGAAGCTAACAACCAAACCTTTAAAATTAGTGGTTTTTTATCAAACAAATATTTTATATGTAAAGCGTGGGAAAGGGTTTGCCAAATCAATGTATGTCGTGTCGGTCCAGTTGGAATCTGCCACAAAACAAATTGCAAAAAGCCTTCCGCTGTAGTGTGTTAAAAATTCATATCCAATAGAAACCATGCAGTTTTTACACAACTGAATTGCGGTGTTCTTACATTCTGTATTGCTGTAACGCGAATTGTGGTTTTATATTATTTGCCAATCATTGTAACTGAAAATGCCGGACTGTTGTTTCAGAATATCTGCTTTATTGTATTAAACTTGGAATTATTCCATTCCAATGCGGTTCTTTTATACCCAAATAAAATATAATGGATATTTCCTATGTGGTTCAAATAATATTGGATGGATTATTAATTTTTTATTTCTTTCCTATTAGAGGTCATTTTGAGAAATGAAAACATCTCTACTAAGTCAGAGCAGGCATTTTTAATTTAAAAAAAGAGCGGTTTCCGAATATTTTAAGTTGAAATTAAACACTTAAACTACTTTTATTTTCGGAAAAAACTGTTTATTTATTATACTATTGATATCTTGTTGATTTTATTTATCTAATTTAATTGATAATCTAATCTACATGACTATAAATCCTCATAAAACTTTATTACGTACGACAATTTAAAATATTTACCCAAGCGAGTAAATTTTATTAATATTTTAGGAATTTTTGTAATACTATTTTTATTTTAAAGAGATAGGAATACAATAAACCACGTGACGTGTAACAGAATTTCCAGAATTTGCTTGAAGTTCAGAACGTTTCAAGCTAAAACTCATTTATCCTCAAGATATCCTGTTTGAAGGACAGACATAAATTTTTTAAAACAGAGAATACACTTTTTAAATAAATAAATAAGGACTTTATTTTGGAGCGGTTTTCAACAATAATTGCTGGTTTACAAAACGACTCATGTCTTATTATAGTTCATAAAAATTAAAAGCTTATTTTATAGTTATTAATAAATAAAACATAATATTAGACATACAGTTTATATATGGCTATATCACCTTGTATTGTACATTAAATACTTGTATATATTTTCTTTGTATGTCGTTTCAGATACACCCTGGCCTGTTACGCTGGAGGACAGTTCATTATATAATTTGGGAGCAAAGTACGCAAATCGTTTTCTTTCAAATTCACGGCGAACGCGAGGCATCTCCAACACTTGATCCTGTCTAGTACTGCGAGATCGGACTTGAGACCTGCTTTTTAGTTTTTTCTCTCAGATATCCCGGCCTGCCAGTGGTCAGGATTCTGTAAACCAGGCATGAGGAGCGCAGGGTACAAGTATCAGCTACAGTCAACAAACCCAGCGATCGTCGAGCCTCCGAAACATGGTCAAATGGGGGGGGGGGGTGGGGGGGGGGGGGGGTGGGGGGGGGGGGGGGTGGGGGGGGGGGGGGGTGGGGGGGGGGGGGGGTGGGGGGGGGGGGGGGTGGGGGGATTAAAATCAACCACCGCTTTTTTTTTAATATCAAAAAATTTTTTCAATTTGAAACAATTGTTTGAAAAATTGCTGTTTCAAATTTTTATCCCTTAAACAATCTACCGAACTACATTTTTTCTAATATACTGTAAAGACAGCAGCTGATAACAGATTGTGTTGTTAGCAAACTGCCGGCCTCTTTCTATATAACTTACAATCTACCGAACTACATTTTTTCTAATATCTTAAAGACAGCAGCTGATAACAGATTGTGTTGTTAGCAAAACTGCGGCCTCTTTCTATATAACTTACAAATCTACCGAACTACATTTTTTCTAATATCTTAAAGACAGCAGCTGATAACAGATTGTGTTGTGTTAGCAAACAGCGGCCTCTTTCTATATAACTTACAATCTACCGAACTACATTTTTTCTAATATCTTAAAGTACAGCAGCTGATAACAGATTGTGTTGTTAGCAACTGCCGGCCTCTTTCTATATAACTTACAATCTACCGAACTACATTTTTTTCTAATATCTTAAAGACAGCAGCTGATAAACAGATTGTGTGAGTTAGCAAACAGCGGCCTCTTTCTATATAACTTACAATCTACCGAACTACATTTTTTCTAATTATCTTAAAGACAGCAGCTGATAACAGATTGTGTTGTTAGCAAACTGCCGCCCTCTTTCTATATAACTTACAATCTACCGAACTACATTTTTTCTAATATCTTAAAGACAGCAGCTGATAACAGATTGTGTTGTTAGCAAACTGCCGGGCCTCTTTCTATATAACTTACAATCTAACCGAACTACATTTTTTTTCTAATATCTTAAAGACAGCAGCTGATAACAGATTGGTGTTGTTAGCAAACTTGCGGCCTCTTCTTTCTATATAACTTACAATCTACCGAACTACATTTTTTCTAATATCTTAAAGACAGCAGCTGATAACAGATTGTGTTGTTAGCAAACTGCCGCCTCTTTCTATATAACTTACAATCTACCGAACCTACATTTTTTCTAATATCCTTAAAGACAGCAGCTGATAAACAGATTGTGTTGTTAGCAAACTGCGGCCTCTTTCTATATAACTTACAATCTACCGAACTACATTTTTTCTAATATCTTAAAGACAGCAGCTGATAACAGATTGTGTTGTTAGCAAACTGCGGCCTCTTTCTATATAACTTACAATCTACCGAACTACATTTTTTCTAATATCTTAAAGACAGCAGCTGATAACAGATTGTGTTTGTTAGCAAACTGCGGCCTCTTTCTATATAACTTACAATCTACCGAACTACATTTTTTCTAATATCTTAAAGACAGCAGCTGATAATACAGATTGTGCCGTTGTATAGCAATATCTGCAGCAGCCTGAACTTTTTTTCTAATATCTTAAAGACAGCAGCTGTAACAGATCTATATAACTTACAATCTACGAACTACATTTTTCTAATATCTTAAAGACAGCAGCTGATAACAGATTGTGTTGTTAGCAAACTGCCTTCTTTCTATATAACTTACAATCTACCGAACTACATTTTTTCTAATATCTTAAAGACAGCAGCTGATAACAGATTGTGTTGTTAGCAAACTGCCGCCTCTTTCTATATAACTTACAATTCTACCGAATACATTTTTTCTAATATCTTAAAGGACAGCAGCTGATAACAGATTGTGTTGTTAGCAAACTGCCGCCTCTTTCTATATAACTTACAATCTACCGAACTACATTTTTTTCTAATATCTTAAAGACAGCAGCTGATAACAGATTGTGTTGTTAGCAAATCTGCGCCTCTTTCTATATAACTTACAATCTACCGAACTACATTTTTTTCTAATATCTTAAAGACAGCAGCTGATAACAGATTGTGTTGTTAGCAAACAGCGGCCTCTTTCTATATAACTTACAATCTACCGAACTACATTTTTTCTAATATCTTAAAGACAGCAGCTGATAACAGATTGTGTTGTTAGCAAACTGCGGCCTCTTTCTATATAACTTACAATCTACCGAACTACATTTTTTCTAATATCTTAAAGACAGCAGCTGATAACAGATTGTGTTGTTAGCAAACTGCCGCCTCTTTCTATATAACTTACAATCTACTGAACGACATTTTTTCTAATACTCTTAAAGACAGCAGCTGGATAAACAGATTTGTGTGTTGTTAGCAAACAAGCGGCCTCTTTTATATATAACTTACCAATCTCCGAACTAACATCTTTTTCTTAATATCTTATAAGACAGCAGTGATAAACAGATTGTTGTTGTTAGCAAAACTGGCCGCCTCTGTTCCTATAGATTAACATTACAATTCTACCGAACTACTCAATTTTTTCCTAATTATCTTAAAGACAAGCAGCTGAGAACCAGATTGTGTTGTTAGCATACTGCGGCCTCTTTCTATATAACTTACAATCTATTACCGAACCTACATTTTTTCTAATATCTTAAAGACTGCAGCTGTATAACAGATTGTGTTGTTAGCAATCTGCCCGCCTCTTCTTATATTAACTTACAATCTATCGGTATTACTAGTTTTTTTCTAATATCTTAAAGCAGCAAGAGCCTGATAACAGAATTCGTGTTGTTAGCAAACAGCGGCCTACTTTCTATTTAACTTACTATTTATAACCGAACTACATTTTTTCTAATTATCTTAAATGACAATGCAGCTGATAACAGATTGTTGTTGTTAGCAAACTGCCGCCTCTTTCTATATAACTTACAATCTACCGAACTAACATTTTTTTCTAATATCTTAAAGACAGCAGCTGATAACAGATTGTGTTGTTAGCAAACTGGGACGGCCTCTTTCTATATAACTTACAATCTACCGAACTACATTTTTTCAAATATCTTAAAGACAGCAGCTGATAACAGATTGTGTTGTTAGCAAACTGCCGCCTCATTTCTATATAACTTACAATCTACCGAAACTACATTTTTTCTAATATCTTAAAGACAGCAGCTGATAACAGATTGTGTTGTTAGCAAACAGCGGCCTCTTTTCTATATAACTTACAATCTACCCGAACTACATTTTTTCTAATATCTTAAAGACAGCAGCTGATAACAGATTGTGTTGTTTAGCAAACAGCGGCCTCTTTCTATATAACTTACAATCTACCGAACTACATTTTTTCTAATATCTTAAAGACAGCAGCTGATAACAGATTGTGTTGTTAGCAAACTGCGGCCTCTTTCTATATAACTTACAATCTACCGAACTACATTTTTTCTAATATCTTAAAGATAGCAGCTGATAATAGATTGTGTTGCTAGCAAAATACAGCCTTTTTACTATGTAATTTACGATTCTACCGAACTACAATTTTTCTTATAACATCTTAAAGATAGCAGCTGTTTGTTAGCAAAACTGCAAGCCTGTTTCTATATATAATTTACTTTAAAGCTAACTACTATTTTTTACAATATCTCAAAGATAAACAGCAACATCTATATGGACCTCGATTGTTGGACGCTTTTTAGGGTTGCTATTCTCGGCAGAGGGTCCAAAGACTTAATTTTCAGTTCTCTAAAAACAGTCTATCAGCCAGCGGTCCATTTGTCAAGTATGTGTTAGCCCCAAGGGTGTACGAACTCACAGCCTTGCTCATCCCTATTAATATCATCGTTTACAACTGCTTTAGATTTTATCTTTTTCATCTGGTGGGAAAATTTTTAAAACTAAGTCATTTAAATATAAATTGATAAACTTAAATCAACCATATACGAATTATATACATTTTTAGATTTTTTATTTATAGGACCTTTCAATCAAGATATAACACGCTCAATCAATACATAAGATATAACATCGGCGGGCAGACGGGCAGCGAACTATCCTTAGACCTTTAGGTCTAAAAGTAGATAGCGATCTTCCTTGGACAAAGCGGATCATTATGTCCCAAGATCAGAGTCTACAGGACCTTTCTCTATCTGAATGGACTAAATTTACGGACAGACAACTAAACCGTTTCAGATAGGCCCTCTCGGGTAAAGATCATTAAGAGGCATAAGCCATATTCACAACAAAACTATCTTCTAATTCTACTGAGTAAGTTTGTCTAAGCTCCTAATTGTTATGGCCACAACAGGTGAAAGGATGGCCTGCAGTAACCATACCTCGTCAAGGTCAAAACAAATACGAAGAGTGGTCAACAGAGGTGAAAAATACCTTCATTTGTTTACCGCAGAGCCGAAACACCACTTATTTAGGCCAATTAAGCGTCCAGTACACTATTTACTTTCAAATTTAGTTTTGCTTCTCCTTTGTAAATACTGTAGTTCTCAGTAAGTGCCTCAGATTAGCTTTGAAAAGCCGCAGCCGAACTTAGAGATGACGGAAGAAGTGAATGCTACTGTAGTACGAGTCATATCGTTACAAGCCTAGGTCGTGGCAAATAAACTTTTAATTAATGGCTTAGTCTTGAAATAATGGCTTGGTGAAACCTTGCATGAGTGTAGAAGATTAGTTTATTTCTTGTAATAACACTAGTTTTAAAGTGTTAGTGCTTCCAATTATATGTCTCGTACTATTAAAATTCTATGGGAAACAGTTAATTATATGATCGGAAGTCATTACACATTCTAGTTTGTACTATTATTCCGTCTATATCAATTATTCACATCCTTGTAAAAAAACTATAAAAATGTCAACGACCACTACAAAATAATTTGCTAGTGTGAATAAGAAAGACTTTTGTTCTTAATTTTATATTAAAGAAATTCACGGATAATGAGTTCAAAATAGAATTCTGTGATACAGCCATAAATAAAAATAACAATACCATGACAGTTCTATTTTTTCTAAAGAATACTGCTAACTGGCTGAGCGTTAGCGAAGGCACTGCAAAAATGTCTGTTTGCAGAAAATATTTTTTCACTTGTTACTACTTAGCGAATCTGCGAGACCGATGACAATTATTTCAGATAAAAATAAGCATGGAAAAAAATTGTTACTAGTGGCTTGGATAAGTACTTTAGAACAACTTAAACATAGCTTACGTTTTGATACAAGGAAAATTTGGTTTGATTTGATTTCATGGGTCTAAAGATCAAATGGAAGTATATGCACTTGTCTCCATGTTTGTGAGATAACCTATTCGTTTATTTCAGAATTACGTTATGTCATAAAATAAAAAAAAGTTTTTTGGCTGTTCCAGATTCTCAAAATTTTCTTATATTTCATGGCTATCAAGCAGAAGAGGCTGGTGTCACTTGGTAGGTACTAAGTTATACAATGATGTCCAAACAACCCTAATCTTGAGGCGGTCATTTTATAGTTTATAAAACAGTTTTTATTGTTACTAACGACCTGTGAAAAAACGTTTTTAGGGTTCAGAAATTTCGAAGCAGCTTTTGTATTTTGTAAAGGTAATTGTTAAACGTTTCATTTCGAGGAATCCAATTCCATTATAAACTACTTTATTGGTATTTGTTTTATTCTTTGCCTTCCTATTAATTACAGACCCTACCGATTCGTTCATAAGTAAGAATAAATAATGTGTAGAAAACTCAAAACATTCTCATTTAGATTTATAAGTATTGCAAACATATAGGCTGTATAGTTTACACATTTGTTTAAACAACTTAAAAAATGCATTTAGATTAGTGGAATATAAAATAGTATATATTATAATTGACACTACTCTCATAAAATTTATTTTCACTTACAATTCGTGAATGTAAAAAAACTTTTCAAGAATACGCCAGAGTTGACAATTATAGAATTAAAATTTTAGTCATTAAAAGAATAGACGTGAATTTTCATAATTTCAATAGGTTTTTATATGCGTTGGAAAAGTATGTTTCTTACAAAAACAGTATAAATT
The DNA here is from genome assembly GCF_021130785.1 of Homalodisca vitripennis. Classification (NCBI taxonomy): domain Eukaryota; kingdom Metazoa; phylum Arthropoda; class Insecta; order Hemiptera; family Cicadellidae; genus Homalodisca; species Homalodisca vitripennis. Next base: position 122,753,379 of record NC_060213.1, on the reverse strand, counting down.
ATACTATTCAATTACATTATCTCTGCAGGAAGAGTAAACATATTTGCTGAAAATATTGAAAATTGGGTATTAGCTAGATTTATAATTTATAAAGATAAAAGTAGAGAGCAGTATGTCCTAAAATGCGGTTATATTGGATGTTGATAATTTTTGCTCCTTTTAGACTTTTTAATTGATGCATTTGGAAACTTGTGTTTCTTTAAAAGTATACAGACGTAAAATTATCATTTTTGGAAAATTAGATTGCGAGATTACTTGTATTTTAACCCAGGGTGGAAAATAAACTATTGATTTTAATCAAAACCGTCAACATGACATACTTTAATAAATGGTTTTGATCGTTTTCCAAATAAGGGCATTTTAGATTACATTATAACCAAATAAGTGTACTTGAATTTTAAAAAAAGCATGAAGTATCTCTTCCGAAGGTTTAGACTTGTTTTATACTTTTAAAAACTATAATAGTTCATGTCTAGTGACTTCCAAAAATATATCCCACCGGAATCAATATTTTCCCAACATTTTAGTTGTTAGATGAGAAAAATATGTATGTGTTCATTGATACGAAGAAATATGGTGTTTACTTCTTTAAGAATTTACCTATTAAATTAAGTAGGTTAAATTTAAACTGTCATTTTTAATTCGGTCAACATAGGCTGTTTGAATTTTAACCAGTCATATTTCTTTTTTAAGTTCTGCTATATAACTGATCAGAATTTGCATGTATATTTTAAAGTTTTCGGTTACTTCCCCGATACAAGTATTTTATATAAAATAAACAATTGGAGACCCTATCAATTTTTTATGCAATAAGAAGAGAAATCAAGAAAATATCATTTTCCTACTTAAAGGTCAAGAATGAGTAAAATGTCATGACACTCTGTATATCTTATGTAATATTCCTTCTTTTAAGTGATTTTAATTGGTGTAAATCGCATTTTAATTGCTGAATGAGATGCTTTAGTCGTTCTCATTCACAACTACTTCAACAACAACGCACTTATGAATGAACAGCTTGTTTGTTTTGACTGCCATGCCAAAGGCTTGAGAGATAAAATCTACATATGTAAATCGTCATGTAGATTTTATCACATTAAGGTGGTTAGCAGTTCATGTTAGTACTTAATTAAACACGGAGAGAACAATAATATTTAGAGATTGAGCCCTAAAGGAGAACTTGATAAATACTGAGAAGTAAGGTCCTTTCATACAAAGATTCCTAATAACTTTGAAAATATTCTGCATAGTTTTATAACTAAATAACATGAGAATTGCATTATTTAAAAAAAAGAGTTTAATGATTTTTATCATTCTCAGCTCCTGAACAAGAAGTTTATTGCTGTAGATGGAGCTTATATTGGTTACTGTTAACTTACATTAAAACATAAAACCAATATTTAATACTTTTATTTTTTGTGGGGCCTTTCGATAGCGAGGCTATCTTCTTCTTCAGACACATCACTGATGAATGATTAATTCTTCATGATGTGTCTGAAGAAGATAGCCTCGCTATCGAAAGGCCTCACAAAAAAATAAAAGTATTAAATATTGGTTTTATGTTTTAACGTAAGTTAAGAAGTTTAGTATTGTAAAAATGAACATACTCTTCATTAATAATAGTACTAACACTTGGTGAAATTTAGCAATAAACTACCAATCTGTTTAAGTACATTTAAACTGTACCTTATAAAATTACATTTGTTCATTTCTTTCAAATTAAAAATAACCAGCAGTTACCCTCGGTTTTGCATGCAATACACTATGAAATGGCAAGTATGTTCTTAATGTATCTTTTATAATGATATAGTAAAAGTTTCTGAAATTGGTTGATTATCTCTGGAAGATATTCCAACCTATATGTCACAGAATAATTGAATTTAAGATTTAAAGAGCAATTTTTTGAGTCGAAGAGTAAAACAATTTCTATTTGTACCAACGAAGTACAAATGTATCTTGAAATTCAATACTATTTTAAACGAATAGTTCCAACAATTTGAATAATATTTTAAATATTTAAGGCCAGAATGAAGGAAAACAAAGTCCGTCGTAATCTTAGTTGAAGAACATAAATTATGTAGTATAATGGAGACCTATAATAATTTTGAATTAAAAATAGACTGTTTATAGTACATATTATTTCAGTGTCGTTGCTAAGAAGTTCAAAAGTTACACAAAGTTTCCGCTGAATATATTTCAGGTTTAGGTTATGAAAAAGTATTTCTGGTTTTGATAAATTACATTACACACATGCCATAATAGTGTTTCATGATCAAAAACAATATACACACTCGGTCTAAGAGGCCTATTTTAGTCAAAAAGTGTTTATTTCCGGTCATTATAATCTTCTGTTGTTATAAGTTATCTTCGGCACCTTATTAACTTTTGCTGCGTTGTCCGAATCAAGAAAATGCTGTATTTGCAAAGGTATTTTTGGTACTGTACTAGCGTTATTATTGTTGCCACAACCGAGAAAATATATACCTACGTAGTTCCAAAAATCTTCTTCGGTCAAAAGGCGTATACTATCATTTCAATAATCACGGTCAAGGAAGTTAGTTTTAAAAGTATGCTTCGGTCAAAAATGACTACTTTTTAACGTTGGTATAAGGTATTTCGAGTACTGGTGGTTTTCTATGTAGGTGAGTTTTAAGAAATTTAGAAGGTTTAATAACACAAATATAGTTCTTCCAGGGCTTTAAACCCCCATCTCAAACCCTTATACTATGTGGCTTATCTTCATGGTAAATATTTTATTTGTATTTTGAGAGCGTAAGACGTAAGTGTGTGTGTATGTGTGTGTGTGCGTGCGTGTGTGTGTGTGTGTGTGTGTGTGTGTGTGTGTGCGCGTGCGCGTGCGTGCGTGCGTGTGTGTGTGTGTGTGTGTGTGTGTGTGTGTGTGTGTGTGTGTGTGTGTGTGTGTGTGTGTGTGTGTGTGTGTGTGTGTGTGTCAAAGTTAATCATTCTAGGACATTGAGGAGTTTCAAAACAAAACATAGTAAGTTGTTCTAGAGGTTGAAACCCATTTCAACCGCTGTAGGTGATAATCCTTTAAGTTTTTTTTCTTTTTCAGGCATGCCACTAGGAATGTGTACCGAATTTTAACTTTATGGGACATCAGTAAATAAGAGAATTGACGCTTATTGAGTAAGTGTGGGGTCGTAGACAGATTATCTATATAAAATTGGTAATACTGAACATAATTAATACATGTCCATGGCACAAAACTGTTAACTATCCAACCACAACGTTAGGAATTGGAACACCACAAGATGGAAAAAGCATTGCAATTAATTGCAGGATGGGTTTTCGAAGTTTTTTAAAAGTAGAGTTTTATTTAATTAATTAGGGAATTATAGATCATGTAATGAATATTAATGAAAAATTGTCTCATTTTCAGAACGATATATTGGAAGTTGCGGTAATTGAATAAAAAGTGTATTTATCTGTCATTGTGACATTGTTCTTCGTTTAGTAATTTATTTATTCATTTATTTATTTATTATTATTTCAACGGCATCCGCCAATATACAATAATTTCACAACATTTTCATGCAACTTAAATATAACATCAACAAAATAAAGTAACAACTAATTAAATTACAGAAAGTATGTGATTATGCAGTGGAATAATAAATAAGTATAAGATTTGTGAAATAATGTTACAATAGTGAAAAATCACAAACATCATCTCCAACTGATATTAAGGGAGAAAAAACTCTATCACTCATTACTGTTGCAGTCTCTTTTTAAGGTGTGCGATGCTGTCATAAAACATATCACCATCGGTAAGGAATGCTGTTTCCACGCCTATGAATGGGGGGGGGGGGGGGGGTGACGAGCAATAGGACCGTGTATAGCTGTAATTGTTTGAGTGGTGGCAGGTTGAAAACATATTCCTGGATCTGGTTCCAGCAGGCACCAAGAGGGATATCCTACTCAGAAGCTCTGGTGAATCGATCGCCCCGTTGATAAGCTTGTGCAGGAAAATAATATCAAACATTCTCCTTCTGCACTCCAGCGTAAGGCAGAAGAAATTCCTGCACAAGTGCGGGGACAGAGACCTCCCGATAGCTGCACCTCTCCGGACTCCTTGAAGTCTGTCTGCAAAATTTGTTTGAATACTCTGTAGTTTGTGAATATGAATGCGTAATGAGGGACCAAACAAGAGTACAATATTCCAGATTAGGCCGAACTAAAGCCTTATACAAGAGCAGTAGTGTCTCGTCACCGAACGTCCCCTCTAGACATTCGAAAAATGAATCCTAGCATTTTGTTTGCCTTCAAAGATACCGCATCAATGTGTGCATCGGGTGACAAATTTGTAGTCAAACTTACTCCAAGGTCGTTTATATCGAGGTCACTCGCTTGATGTCGCCGGATACAGTGTAATTGAAAGCAACAGATTCTTCAGACGACAGAAGGTTGAGGTCTTGTAAGACATTTGGTTGAGTTAATGACCATCTTATTATCATCGCACCAACTCAGCAATTAGGTTTCAGATCACGTGAAGATTGAGACAGTCATCAACGAGAGTAGAATTTCTTTGAATATCTTGAGGTCATCTGCGAAGAGGAGATATTCCGATGATAGGTGGCTGATGAATGTCGTTGACAAACAAGTTGAAAAGAATAGGGCCAAGCTTGGACCCCTGTGGGACACCTGAGGTGGGAGGAAATTCTTCAGACAAATGGTTTCCAAGTTTGACCCTCAGCGAGCGTCCACTTAAATAGCTCTTGAACCATTCTAGAGAGAGTCCGCAGAAACCATATCCTTCGAGCTTGGAAATCAGAAGTGAGTGACTAATCTTGTCAAATTGTCAAATGCCTTGGAAAGGTCTAAATAAATACTGTCCACCTTGATGTCTATCGATTAAACGCAGAAAGAATATAGTCTGTGTAGATGACAAGGTTTGGTCCTGGGTGGAACGACCCTTGCAAAACCCATGTTGTTGGGGGACAATGATACTCTTTATGTCATTAGATATCAATTCAGCACAGCACTACAACCTTTCGCCACAAGCAGCTGAATGATGACTGGCCTGAAGCTGGTGACATCATTAGCATTTGGTGTTTTTAGGAATCGGCACAACATAACTGGACTTGAGTGCTGTGGGAAAGATGCCCGTCCATAAATAGTCTGTTAAGTAAATTGGGTGAGCAGGCTTTGGAAAGCTGAACGCTACATTTCTTGAGAACTATAGGTGGGATAGATCAGGACCATTACCTTTGTTGACATCAAGTGACTCCAGCTCCTTCCGTACTCTTTTCCTCACTTACATGGAAGCGATTACATTGGAAGTTGCTAGCAAAATGAAAGTCTAAAGTTGTGTCATCCCTGGGATTGAAAGTTGAGGCGAAGAAGCCAGCAAAAAGATTGCACATGACATGAGGTCATCAGGTATAACTGTGTGATTAAAAGTCAGACGAGTTGGGATAGAAGAGACTGCGATTTTTCTGCATTTGCTTCACATAACTCCAAAAAGATTTTATATTGGAGGGTATAGAATACTCAATATGCCCAACGTATCTGTTAAAACAATCCTTGGCCAGCAACTTGCACTGGGTAATGACAGACATAAATAATATTCCTTGAATATACAAAACTACGGCAAATAATATAATTTTGTGAAGTTCTATTAAATAAATGTGTTTCCTCTAAGAACTAAGAACTAAGAACATGTTATTATTGAACTGAAACTGAAATTACATAGCTTCTAAACAGCAAAAAAGTACTATTACACTTTAATAATAACATAACTTTCACTCGTAAAACATCAGAAGAAATTTGAGTATACAATGTTATACTAGATTGTATACTATAATTCCTAAGTTGCTACTACTGTGCAATATAATTTGATGGGGATGTACAAAATATTTATATTTCTCAAGATTTGGTAAATTTGGGCAGATTTCTCGGGAAATCCCAGACATTGATGGACACAATCAAGTGCATTTTGACAGAACCGATAAGGAATGATAACAATTCATTGAAAACATCTCTCAAAACTATCATATTGTTCACATTATCACAATGTTATGATACAATTACGAATCAGGGTTTTTCTATCCAAATGGTTTTGTGCAACAGCTGGGATTGGATTAACGGATATAAATACACGTACACGTTCAAGGTAATATATTATACCCTTGGTTCTTAGAGTAAAAAATATATTTACGTAAATTGAGTGTAATAAGTTTAGACATTGGCAAGACTTTTTCAGTGCTGGTTAGATTAATATTATTATTCACCAGTGACGTATCTAGATCTTAAGATTGGGGGGGGGCTTTGAATCTAGTATTTATTCCAATTACTTGAGAATTTGTGGGAGTAAAGAATAACTTTTCACGAACCATCTAATACTCAATATTTATATATTATTATACTAATGAAACTTATATTACTATATTGATATATTATTAATGAAATTAAAAAGCAAAGGAATATTATTATGTGGTTTCATGAAGAGTAAATACTGGACAATTACAGTATAAATCATACACACTATATCGTTACTGAAATATTTTAAACTTATTTAGGTTTCAATAAAACCTTGTTTTACTGAATTTAACTTTAATTGTGAAAATAAAACATTTCAGCTTACTACTACATTTTCCAATTATTTCTGTTTACTATTCGTAACATAAAACATTTCCGTTGATTCTATATCGTTTAGACTATTTTCGTTATTAAATATTAGTTCATTTTAAAACTCACTGGTATGTTTGTATATATGTTTTTTTTTAGTATTTGGCATATCAGTTAAAAACCACTTCAGAAAGAAAATAAGGAGTATTTAAACCTATAAGAATGTGGTAATGATTCTAAAGCAGTTGAATATTTTTGTAACACCTTTAATTATTACTAGTTTATCTATTACTAAGCTATGATCAGTGTTACAACTAGATGAAATCCGCATAGTAGCACTATAGAGTTTTCTTTGTTATTGACGATTAAAGGTTTGAAAGGATAACAGGATTTCGGATATTTCAAATCGTTATATGTTACAAAAACGTCTCCAGACTTGATGAAGAGGATAGATTTCAATCCTAGAAATGTTGTGCTATACCTTTTGTAACTTATAACGGTGGCAAATGTCCGAAATCTTGTTATAGAGCTTTGGTTTTATTTTCATTGCATCTTTTACTCAGATTGTATCGCTGTTAGAAACTCATTACCGTTTTTTACTTTTTTTTAAGTTTACAGAATACAAAGCAATGATTAATCGAGGACATTATAAAGTTGCTTTGGAAACCAGCATTACGTCTATATCCAACTGCCAATATATGTCAGGTCGAAAGCAATTATGTTAAAATAAATTGCAGTGCTAATAGTTCGTTAGTAAATTAACTATTAAATAACTAATTTCCATGTTTACATACCTTGCTGGCTTATATGAAGATATAAAAAATCAAATTATCACAACATAATACTTTGATGTTACATAACTTGGTCTTACCAGATATTTAGTACGTTTCCTCAACTCTCGGTTTCCATTTTATACCAAACATACAAGAGGCTTTAATTGGCTTAGTGGCACGATAGGCTTCTTCCCAGAATACCCAGCATTTAATCCCGGTTCACAGCTGGCTTGAGAGCATTAACTTGTCAACGTGGCTTAACTTATCACAGATTGTTGGGCCACAAACTTGCGTGGCATTTGAGAGTATAACACATTTAAATGTATGAATGAATTTAGCTCCAGTCCACCTTCCTCTTAGTGTAGCGTCTGGAATATGACGCTAACACAGACTTGACTCCTGGAATCTGGAGGCTTGTCCGTTTAAGCTATGAAGGAGCTCAAAATGCAATCTATACACCGTTTCGACATCAGAGACAGACCCAGCTTACAAAATATGTAATAGGTGAAGAAGTAGACTCTTGGAGCAATTGGAAAATTCTTTAAATATTTATATTTAGTATCTATTAACATTTAGTAATATTTAGGTGAAGAAGTGTTCTCATTATCTCCACTGATCATAAAAATAAAATATACTAGTCGTTTTAAGACAATTTATTAAAAATTAAATATATTCTCTTGGTAAAATTCTTTGTTATTTATTGGAAAAGATCTGTCAAATTGAGAAACATGCAATATAAACTTCTAGGTTACAGTGTTTAAGAATTGGCTATATTTGATGCTAAGATAGCATCATGTAATTTGTCTTATTATCAATGAACCGTATTAAATAACATAAAAGTTGATTCAATTTATAAATAAGCTTAACAAGCTAACTTATTATTAATATTTGTTTTATCACTTTGAAATACACATAAAATTACATAGACTTTATTCTTTTATTCATGATTCTTGTTTGTAAATATAATTTAAGAGTGTATTTTGAAACATAAAAATAACCGGTTAGAAAAACGTTACAAATACATTATTTTTATCTTATATTGTGAAATATTAAACTAGTAAGTATATTAAGCAGACAAGTAGGCTTATCTCTCTGTATTAAGAAATAGAATATGTTCATATAAATATAAAGAAATCAACAAAACTTCAACCTCAACACTTTAGTATAAGAGTAAAACCACTGAGTTATCTAGTGTTTAAAGTAATTAATGGAGAATAACGCCATATATAACGTAGTTACAGTGGGAAGGTTTAAATGAGTATGAATTTTGAGTTTAGTTAGCTTCAGCTCACTTTTCCCTTAGTGTAGCTAGAAGCTGACGCTGTTTCAGAATTGACTCCTGGAATCCGCTGTTGTCTAAAACATCGTAGTGCACTCAATTGTGCACCTTGATGAGATAATAACCTACTTACCTATATTACACTCGATATAATGATGTAGAGTAATTTGAGCCTCTTTGTCCCCGACGTTTTTTGGAACTCTTCAGACAAACGTGACTCCAAACTCCAGGAGCCAAGTTTGTGACTCCGTCAGATTCAGACGCTGCACTTAGAGGAATGTGAGCTTCAGCTAAATTCAACGATCTGGTGGAAAGGTTATTATAACAGAGTCTTTTCTGATTACAGATGACACAGTGACTGCAATACCAGACATAAGATGAGCCCAGAAAACTGACAAAAATGACAAGGAAAGTACTTCTGTTCGGTGCCCGCTCTTTGGCCATCGTCAGCGTGGTTATAATCGTGCAACTTGGACTCCTCAGCGTGTTCCTGGAGAAGACTTACGAATGTGTCAGTTCTAACAGGACTCTCGCACCCCTAAGATCTGGGACGGAAGAGCGTCCAGGTAGAAACATCCCAGACTGGGAGAAAACCTTGGACTTCACAGGATTCAACAATGAGACCGGCACAGCTGATGGTCACTACATCATTCCGAACTATGTGCACTTCCTCAAGTTCCAATACGCCACCTTCAACTTTATCCACATGATCTGCGTCCTGGCAGCGTTCAAGCACCAGAGGCCGGAGAAGCTCTTCATTCACACGGACGTGCCGGAGTTCTACGGGAAGTACTGGGAGGTACTGATCAACACGCCTGGGTTTAAAGAGGTTAGTGGGGAAAATGACGAACAGTTCCTTTTTACAAGAGATCAAAACTCTTAGGACAAGAAGCTCCTAAAAGGACACTTTCACTGTTTCCGCAGTGACAGGATATTCTGAATAAGTAAGGGTCACCTCCGGTCGAGTTCCATGAGGAAGGGTTTTGGGCATTAATCTCATTAATATCTCCTTGGAAGAAGAGGAAGCCTCTTCTGTACTAGCCTCTTCAGTGAAAGCAGGCAATGGTAGGCACGCCCCTATGTCTAGGCTACAATCAGCCCTTAACCAACTCCAAAGTCGTCTCCAGCACTAAAGTAAATCTATTTATCTACCCTTACACGCTAGAATCTCGAAATTTGCAGATAGTGATGTGCTGCTCCTGGAAATCCATAAGGTTGCCTAGATTTAAGTGATACATCGGTTTCTGTACCAGTGTAGGTTCAACTGCAAGGTATAAACCAACCAGAATTGAAACCTACTGGGGCTTTTGCTTTTTACCATCCTCAGGCACAGGAACGGTCGCTATTAGAAATGTAGGAAAAGGTTGTAAAGTAAAGTATATCTAGAGAGCACCCATCTCTTGGAAAAGAGTAAGGGTTCATGGACGTCTAAGTATTATGAAACAGCAACACCCATTGAAGATTGTTGACAAATCTATACAGGAATACGTAGCAACAAGCACTAAATCGAGACTTTGAGATAAAAATTCAAAGAAACCAGATTAATACACAATACACGCACTTTAATCCCAAACCTAGCTCTGTCGTAAGGTTATTGGAAATTAAAGAAAGAAAATATATTGGAAATTCTCACTAGATAAAGAACTAAAATTAATTAAACTAGTGTACGCACGTGTTTGCCCAATTTTTTTATTTATTGAGATTGTTTTGATCACATTTATGGTGTCATGGTGACATCGGTGTTTATCAACATATTAAAAAAAACCTTCTTAACAATAAATGATAAAAAGAGTCTCGATCTCCTCGCATATAGTGAAGAAACACAATATTGTACTTTTAACTGTAAATTTAACCTCAAAACTAGCTCAACAATATAGACAAATATGAAAATATTTTTCAACTGTTTAAACCAATAACCAACCATATTACTGTCACCACACTAAATTTGTAGTAAGCAATTACATAAAAATATTGTATTAACTTTTACTGATGCATTTTTTCATATAGGCAGGTAATAAATGACTTTAAATTCATTACAATTTTAAATTTGTGTGTGTTATGATTGTAAAACTTAAGACATGCCTAACAATACGAGATATACAATTAAGAATTATGACGGAGTTTTTTTTATTTGCCTTGAAATGTTAACACTAAATTGTTTTATTTTTTTAATGTGAAATTACTTAGATTTACAATTTAATGACATTTCTAGAAAGTAATTGAACGCAATATATTGTTTTTAAATATGTGTCCATAGATTTAATTTAAGTTTTATATCTACACAAAGATAAATGTTAAAGATTTGCTGTCGTTCAAGCGGAGCTCTTTTTAACCAATGTTACGATCAAAGGTCTTGGTGATCAAGAAGATGGATTTGCCCAAGGAGGTGTTTGGCCAGCCTCTGAACCCTGCGTGGGCCGGCTTCCATGGGGGTGACGTGGCAAGACTCATTGTGATGCGGAAGTACGGTGGGATCTACGTGGACAACGACTCTTACCTGATCAGAAACATGGATGACCTCAGAAGATACGAGATGGTGGTAGCGTACAGACCCGGCAAGCCTATGATGAACCAAGTCGTCCTGGCGCATAAGGACGCTCGCCTGCTGAAGGAGTGGCAAGATGGTTACAAGGTAAAAATTATTTCGAGACAGACTATTAAATAATTCCGACCATCAATTTGTTCAAAAGTCAACACAGTTGTAACGAATATTTTTTACTTGTTACACAAAATATAAATTAAACAGCATCCAAAACATTAATGAATCTTCAACATTAAGGAAATTCCAGGTTAAATGTACATAAAGATTATACAACAGAGTTAAGAGCCACTACTGCAAAGGATCTGGTAAAATACAAAGATAAGATAAAACTTAACAAGTAGTACAGATATAGAAATGTTCTCGAGCTACCCAGTGTTTTGACAGATAAGATATCGCTGCTCGACTCCGTTATCTCCTGATAACTACCGCACTATCAACTCAATAACATTAGTAAATTCTTTACTGCTCTTGATTTTGGCGCTGTTTGTCGATTATTTGACACTTTACAATTCCTGAGGTTGTTTTACATTATCATCTTAAGGACAGTGCACTCATCGATAGTTTATTTTCAAATGTGTAGCATATAACTTTTAATACAATTTTTTTAACGAGAAATTTGTTTTAAGTTTTATGTAAATTTGTACGTAAATAATGATAACAAAGACTACGATAGCGATATTCCTAGTATGCTATGCTTTTTATATGATAATACATAAATAATCGTACAATCTAGATAACTTTCCGGACATTTGCCATCGTTTAGTGATAAAAAAATCAGTAATACTACGTTTCGAGATCTGCAATCTGATCTCTTTTTCAGGTAAATAACTAACCTAACGCATAGTTACAAACTATGTTTATTATGGTGGTTAATTAGTTGTAATTATGTGTTAGGTTAGTTATTTAACCGCAGAAAAGATTGCAGATCCCGAAACGTAGTGCTACTGATTCTTTTGTATCACTGAACGATGGCAAATGTCCGGAAAATCCTGTTTCCTTCACAATCCTTTCATCCTCAAAAACAAACTAGATATCTAGAAAATGTTTGTACCTGGTGGAGGATGGATTTCAATCCTCGAAACAGATGTTTAAAGTTTTTTAACATATAACTATGGCAAATGTTCACAATCTTGTTATCCTTGAAAGTTCTCTATATTCAGTAACAAACCTCAAACAAAAAACGTGACAAAGAGTTAAAGCTTTTATTGCGGTCATAATTCAAGTACGCACTAGAGACTTTTCAAACCCAAGAGCCCTTCATTGAAGAAATTGTTATTCCAGGACTACAGACCAGGGGACTGGTACTATAACGCGGGTCAGCAGCCAGGTAGGGTCCTGAGGGAGCGACCCTACCTAGTGCACTCCCTGCCAGACCTCCTAGGGACCTACGACATCCGCAGGCTCATCTACCTTAGACGATGGCGGGACTGGAAGACCTACTACTCCTGCCACCTGATGGTCCGGTGGGTCAGGAAGTACAGACACATCGGCTACCCCAACCCTATCGAAGAGAAGGATGTCCTCAAGTACGACAACACGTTTGTCGACATGATCCAGGATGTGTATGATATTAAGAGATTAAAGAGGAAAAAAGGTTTGGCTTACCGTGAGAACTGATTTTCCTGCCGAATGCAGTCCTTTGTGTAAAGCGGAGTCTACCTATTAGGTAGGAAATTACAATTCCTTCTGTCCATCCACGATTCTGCATAACTTGAGTAATGTAATTGGATCATAAAATTCAAACAAATATTTACATAAGATAGTCACAAAATGGAGTAAAATGAAACTAACATTGTTCAATTAAAATTCTTTTTGAATTCACTAAGAAAGAGATAAAAAATCGGCCAAAGGATGAAGTGAATTCCTGAAATGTAAAAAATGTATTTAATTTATTTTAGATACAGGATAATGAAACCATCTCAGCAACCCATTTTTTCGATGCGTATGAAGTGGCCTTTACGTGAAAACGGAAAAATTCGTGTAACTTATTTGAAGATGTTTCCTCAATTAAGGCGTTTCAATTGGTTTTTTGTTGGAATACTTTTTTTTATTTTAACCATTTCAGGCAACTTCTAAAAATACAAAAATACAGAAAAAGGTTTTCCATCACTTCAAAAGTAGTTATAGTCATCTAAGGTATGACATTTGGCTAATTTTCTAATCAGGCACGAGTGAAAAAAGCTGAAAATAATAATGGGGAGTTCAATAGCGTATGTATATTGAAGCTCCGTAGAAAGAATATTTTTAACGACTTACACCTTAGGAATCACCATAAATAACGCCTTTTGAAAATTTAATAACAGTTAAGATATGTAGTTTAATCAATTGTTACTTAAGGAACTTAAATGTCGCCCCCTCTTGTCACTATTCATGTATACATAGAGTAAAAACGGATATTCTTATTTTCAACCATAACTCTTTGGGCCTGATTAAAATATATACCTAGGTACAAAACTTCTCATGGAATTACAAAACATTTTTTATCCTCTCTTTCATCAGAAAATACATCATAAGGGACAGTAACTAAATAAATTAACCTCGAAGTCATTGCTGTTAATACTCTCAGACTATATTGTATTATACATACTTTCGGTACGTTGGGTCTTCACGAAATATTCTTGTATGATTCAAGTTACCTGTATGAGTGATCAGTTTTAGAATGCCTCAAGCACTTTAATCAAAACGCAGAATAATTATCTAATCAAACTTTGTCTACCAAGCGATTGGCATCTAAGCCTTATTGAACAGTACTCTACAAGTACACTGTTGGTCGTGAAAGTACTCAACACAGAGTCCGAGTTTGTATTGAAGACATAAAGCACAAAGACCTGCTCTTGAGTTGAGCCACTTTCTCCTGGCTGTTATATTTATCTCTATGGAATGTGAAAGTGAAAGGGTACATCTAGCCTACGTCAATCGTCAGGCTGTTGCTTAAATTGTGTGATACACATTTAGTCTATGCACTCAAAATATTCAATAAGAGAAATTCCTCATTTATGAATGTAATGTTGGGAGTAACATCCAAGAGCTGTCAGCCAACGTCCTTTGTATAAGCACAGAACTTTATTTATATCGAAAGAGAGAAAATTCCCTTGAGAAATTAATTGATCATCAACTGCACTGTTTTTTGTGGAAGTCAAAATAAGAAGGCATCTAGAAGGTTAAAAAAACTAAAACTACGAGTTTTCTTAGATCATCATTTTCTTAACTCGATAACCTTAAATTTAACCGACAAGCACTTCACATCCCAGGAGGGATCACTTCTGGCTGGTTTATATCTTCCAGTTGAATTCACACTGGTCACTGCAAAAACCGATGTGTCACTTCAATCTGACCTTATACTCATAGTTGTCTAGGAGTGGGATTTCAATAACCGTAAATGTCGAAATTCTGGGGTGCAAGTGTAGTTCTATAGGTTTATCTTCTGCGGGAAATGACTTTTGGAGTTGGTGGGGCTCACTAAGAGTCAAAGGTTCTCGTTAGACTAGACATAAGGGTGTGTGTACTCCCTTGCCTGCTTTGACTGGAGAGGCTGGTTCAGAGCTGGTTTCCCCTTCTTCCGAGGAGACATGACTGAGATTAGTGCCCTAAATTCTTCCTCATGGATCTCGACAGGAGGCGGCCCCTACCCCCAACCTTACCCATCCAGAATATCTTGTCATTCCGAAAGCAGCTCAAAGGTCCTTTTAGGATCATGTGAAATCTCTGTTTTTGTCCTAAGAGAACAAAAAAACTGTTAGGCAAGTAAATAAATGTTACATTAGTGTCAGCTAACTACAAACATGGCCTTAAAGTTGCAACTTTCTGTCACTCTATATAGTCTGACAATGAAATAACTATTATTTATGTATATCAACCTAAAAATATAGAGTCTAAAAATTATCGTTTAATATTTCTACCCATTTTGATACCTTCCCATTTCGACCACCACCAATAATTAATAGGACAAACGATTAATTTCTTTCTTGGGGAAAAAAAAACTCTTCCTGTGACTTTAAGAAAACACAGATTTTGTACTTTTACAGTGCAAAGTTACTCTCGGCTCTTATTGAATTGCCGACCAGAGGCATTGAAAAACAGCGAGCTTAAATGGAGGTTTTACAACGGATTAAGTCTTGTCTAGAGAGAGAGATTTTCTCTACCTTGGGATGGCGATAAGTAGAAAGGAATTGTTTCAGAGACAAGAGAGTCTTACAAGGATAAGACAGAGAGAGGTGGGCTATGTTTTACGTTTAAACTTACGAGATGCTGCAGTTTAGAGCTACTTCGGTCATTTGTGAAATTTTCTCATGTTTTTATTTCTGGTGCAATATTTGGTTACGCGAGGAAATTTCCTGCAATTTATTTACAACGTATTTTACTCATTACGTCATTTGTTATTTTATAATTTGTACTATATTTAAAAACGAATTTTTTACGTTTTGATGGAATAGGTGATTAATAATTTAGGTGTCAAGAGCCAGTTTGCATTGCACAAGTACAAAACCGGGTTTCTTGAAATGGATATAGGATATATCTCAGAAATTAATTAATAATCATTTATGCTAATTTTGGTGGATGGTCGAAAAAGGAGGTATGGAAAAGGGTTCAAAACCAGAAATGGTAATTTTTCTCAAATCATATTATTAATAGCTTGACTAGTTTAAAACCAACTTAAAGACATGTAAAATCAACGTCTGCTAAGCATAAATTAGACCGCCTATTGAGCAGTAGTGATATTTCAGTCTCTATTTTTAGTGTTCTGACAGTGATATCACTATTATTTTTGTCACTGGTGATCGGTTTTACGTATGTAAAACACATGAACTGAGAAAAAGTAGTGTTTTATATTTTAACCCTTTCTATACAGTTCCATTTTCACCACCAAGACTAGCACAACTGTTCTTTCTTTTCTATCCATTTCATGGAAATTCAAGCTGTTTGCCTAAGCAAAGCAAATTGGCTTCCAGCTCTTGGATTTATAAGAAATAAAAATTCTGTAGTCCCTTAAAAACAAAGAACCTGCAAGAATAGATTTTACTGTCAATAAGTGAAACCATGTAATGCAAAGTCATACAATATATTTTTGTCGAAACCAATATTCCGTAGGAAATTTAAATTACCGATTTGTGATGAGTTGTGGAGGGTGGAGGGTGATAATACTTAGACTCTAAATGTCACTTTTTTATCATTGAGTGACGTACATTGTAGGACACAACGCCCAAATTTCTGCGGGGCAGGTCAGTTAGTCCATACAGACATAAGTGTCCTACTTTCCAAAAATGACCTGGTCGTGCATTAATTTTTGTTCCTGAACTCATTCTAGTGGTCCCACTATATTTGCACAACTTACTACGAATAATTACAAAACAGTTTACTCAAACCAAAACTTAAGCTATCATATTACTTTTAACTCTTATCAGTGAGATATTACTATGTGAGTAGTACTGCATGAGTCTGCCCCCTCCCCTCCCACCACTCGCTATGTCACAATATCCGTCCATTCGGCAATATACTCCTCACGTATTTACCACAGCTGATTGATAATAACCGCGAATCATCTGTTATTAGTTGTCTGCTACAAACCATTTACTACGTCTTTCTTTGTTTAACCTTTCCAATAAGCCTTTTCCATGTTTTGATTTATGCCTGATAAGTGTCAAGTAAAGCTAGAAGATTGTAACAATTATACGGTCGATTGAGCGCTCATTCTCACTGGTCAGGTCTTGTGACGTCACACTATCAGAATTCCGGCCTCTATTTTAGTTTAGACTACAAAGGAGGGAAGAAATATCGATACAGTTACAAAACAAATTAATTTATCACATATAACTACAGAGTAACTAGATCTACTAGAAGGTAGGCTGGACGGCAGCTGGGCCGACAGGAAGCACGTTGCCCGTGGGGTGGAATCCGTACTCGTCCGCCGTGTAGACCACCTGTACTGGTACACCCTCGGGGGAGGTGTAGGAGAAGCTACCCTGCTTGGCAAGCACGTAGTCGGTCTTGTCATTGGTTGGCTTCAAGAACCCGGTCTCCTGCACGGTGGCGCCATCCGCGGACTGGTACCTGCGAAGGAAAACAAATTGGCTGAGCGTTAGCGAAGCCTTTCATTCCAGGGACTGGACAAATTAAATTTCTATCTGACTACCAGTCTTTATATTTCAAACACGAACTGACTTACAGAGTATATAAATTGTGAATGATTTAAATATGACGAACACTGAGTCCGATTATGGTACATGTCACATGGTCACGGGACTTGGCTGAGCGTTAGCGAATACTGATTGGTCTTATGGGAAACCGTGATAGGAATGAGAAAATATTAGAATAAATCAGTGATTGTACACGCTGTATACAATCATCTGAGGTTTAATCATGAGACATTTAATTGTAGAGTAAAATGAAAAAAGTGGAAAGTCAATGTTAAAAGTCTGTGACAAGATTGTATCTCAGCGCACTCTTGCGTTTTAGTACCCTTGGTAGCTGATCGGGACTTTTATTATTTAAGCACTAGTATGAAACCTAACTTAATGAACAACAAATTTAATGTATCACGTTCTGAGATGTCACACATTTTATTTGGTCACTTTGAAGTTTACATGGAGCTTCATTTCTACATACACAAGAATGAGTTCTGTAATAGTGCATGTCCAACTATTGGCTGAGCGTTATTGAAGCCTATTACTCAGTAGACTGACAAAATTTCTTTTTTTTCTGCCAGAGTATGTAACATTTTCTTTTCTATACGATTGTTTTGGAAATCTTGAGAATGAAATGAGCTATAGGTTTGAAACTTGGCAAGAAACCTCAGCAAAGCCTGCTCCACGACACTTAGTATGACGTACTACTACCTTGTTCTATGATGTATTCGGTCATAAAAATGCATAATCTTGTGGTAAATCTTGATATGGATAGTGCCTAACTAATAGCGTGGAAAAAATTCAGTTCACTCATTAGTATCCTAAATCGTAGGGAAACACTTCGTACTCTAGAATACTAATGTATCAAGTGTATTTTATAAACCACTTACAAGGTTAGTAAAAACAAGGACCTTTGAAATAATTCTCGTGTATGGGGATATAATATGATTGATGATGGTTCTCAGCAAGACTGCCATTCTCAATTGGTAATCAAGGGTGAGGATAGTACTTTGGTTAATTAGCATGTCAAAAGCAATCTGACTGTCAGGAGTAAATCTATTCCTGTTAAACTAACATTAATGTTATTATGAACACTAATGAGTTTCCGTAAGATTTATTCCTTAATAACATTGAAAATAAGAGTAAAACTAAGTGGTCTTAAGAAATGATGTAATAAAGTAAAGGATTTTGAGTTAATCTGAACATCTTAAGCCAAGGAACTGTATAATGAACTAAAAAGTGTATACTATATCATCTATCAATTATCTTATGTCTTACGAATGAAATATTATTTTAATTTTGTACGAGCGGTAATAACATAACAATTTCAAACAGATTGATGAAAAAGGATTCGTTCCACTAGGAACTTTGATAAAAAAAAGAGTTTTATGTCCATACTTTCTAACGAGGGAAACCATTTAGGTTTTATGTTTATGTTACAACTACATTGTACGGAACGTATTATTTAAAGTTTTTGGGATCAAGGGGCCACATCCCAAAATCCCTCTGACTACGCCCCTGGCGTGCCCTAAGTAGCAGTGTCCGGGTCCACAATGTGGCAGATCGATCGTTCAAGGGAAGATGCGGTGAAAGTTGCCCCACTAGTTGGGATCACCCCCCAAGACTACGCCCCTGACGTGCACTAAGTAGCAGTGTCCGGGTGTACAATGTGGCAGATCGATCGTTCAAGGGAAGTTGCGGTGAAATTTGCCCCACTAGTTGGGATCACCCCCCAAGACTACGCCCCTGACGTGCACTAAATAGCATTGTCCGGGTCCACAATGTGGCAGATCGATCGTTCAAGGGAAGATGCGGTGAAAGTTGCTCTGCTAGTTAGGATCGCCCCCGGCAGTCGAATCTGTCGGTGGTCCGAATTGTCGCAAGAACTCGCAACTTTGCTTCTTCCATTACTCGACACCAACTCTAATGGGGCTTAAAGCAATAAATGCCAAATGTTTCGCTATTCCAAAGCACAGTCTGTGCTTGCTTCAATTTATAACGATTGTATTATTAGTAACCAAAGCCAATCTTATTTTAGTTGGATGATTTTAACTTAATAGATCATCGAGATTTGTTTAATACCTTTCTAACTTTTTGGCATAACAACAAAAATAATGGCTATATTTTAAAATAATTAGGTCAATGTACGGTGGTAACTAAACAGTCTTCTCCTATAAAATATTCACCCGCAAACAGTACAATAGTGTAACAGTGAATGATATAATCTCTGACGTTGTGTGCGGTAAATGGCCATGAAGCCAATATGCGACGTAACGTAGACTTAAATGGAACGTGCAAATTGCCTAATGGCTTAAAACAGCATCACTTTGCGGGGCTCATCGAATAAACGATATATGTTGATTGTCGCAACGACGGTGAGGTGACAAACAACGATCACCATAACGATGGCTCAGGGCTGAACAAACGAGGGGCTTCAGGCTCATTTGCAAACGATTAACTCAAATCTGTGCGCTTTATAACTGGTTATGATATGTGCGGTGTTTGTACATTTGTCGTGATGTCTTATCATGTTATTTCATGCCGTTTTGAGGCTATTTGTAAAAAGTTTTCTGGTCGTTGAATCATAGATTCTAATTTATAAATTAATTACTTACAAATGTTGCATCGATTTATAGTTTGGTTACAATAGTTAACAAAACTCAAGTACACATCCGACTTATGACATAAGAAGCAATAGTAAAAAAAATAATAACAAATTCTTATTTCTATCTACAAGTAGTATAATACAATAACATAAATTCAATTGCCCTTATATTGTACTGTAGGCGTCAATATCTTCACACCACACTTCTTTTTGTTCAAAAACGGGCAAATATAAAAAAAAGTATTTTTCTCTGAAAATTAATTTGGGGTGATTCAAAATTTCAATGCTGTAAAGTTTGATTAAACTTTCTAAAATAAAGATCGTTTGCTATGAAATGAGAGACATTTTATAGAAATATACACTAATCGATTGCCTCCTATTATATTGAACAATCCAAAATCCTAAACATGGATTACAATGAATTCCATTATATACTTCAGTTCCTATTTTTTTCAAATTTCAAATTGGTGTTTCAATTATATTCAAGAGACTGAAAAAAGACACATTGGTGTATGAAAATTAAAAAAACAATGAATTTAAGCTTCTAAAACTTTTTAACAGAGTAACTCAACTTCGTCCCGAGTTTCAACAAATACTCTTGGTCGTGAAGAACATCGATTCGGATATTTCTTTTCTGTTGAGAAACTACAACTATTGACTTACCAAATTCTAGTACACATCGACTTATGACATGATAAGCAATAGTAAAACAAATAATAAACATTTTTATTTCAAGCTGCAATTAGCATAATAGAATGACATGTATTCAAATACCCTTCAATTGTACTGTAAGAGTCAATATCTTCACACAACGCTTCTTTTTGTTCAAAATTTTAAAAATATACAAACATTGTTTTCCCATTATATTGAACAATCTAAAATCCTAAACAGGATCTTATTGAAATTCCATTCTAAACTGCAGTTCCTAATTTTTTGTTATATTTCAAGTTTGTGTTTAAATTATTTGAACAATCTAAAATCCTAAACAGGATCATATTGAATTCCATTCTAAACTGCAGTTCCTAATTTTTTTGCTATATTTCAAGTTTGTGTTTAAATTATTTGAACAATCTAAAATCCTAAACAGGAACATATTGAATTCCATTCTAAACTGCAGTTCCTAATTTTTTTTTATATTTCAAGTTTGTGTTTAAATTATTTGAACAATCTAAAATCCTAAACAGGATCATATTGAATTCCATTCTAAACTGCAGTTCCTAATTTTTTTTTATATTTCAAGTTTGTGTTTAAATTATTTGAACAATCTAAAATCCTAAACAGGATCATATTGAATTCCATTCTTACTTCAGTTCCCACCTTTTTTCTAATTGGTGTTTCTATTATATTCAAGAGACTGAAAAAAGACACATTGAAAAAATTAAGTATCTAAAACTTTTTAATAGAGTGACACTACTTCGTCCCAAGTTTCAACAATTACTATTGGCCGTAGTGTATTACCAAGAACATCGATTCTGGTTAATCTTATCTGATCTCTGAGAAACTAAAACTCCTAACTTACTGTGAGCTGAACTGGCCATGGTCATCAGACTGATGGACCCTGGAGAGGACGGGGATGCTGTACTGGACAGCCTGCTGAGGGCGGGCCAGGGCGATGGCGAGCAGCCGCAGCCGAGGAGTGTGATGATGATGGCGGAGGAGTGCATGATGGATGGCTGGAGACTGCTACTGCTCTGGCTGTACCGACACTTAGGCTTATATAGTACCAGGACAAACAATAACAGGTAAACACAACCGGTGCGTAACTGGATATTTTTAGATGTTTGGGTCATCCGGTTAGGAACTAAATAGTTGTGGATTGTGACTATAATAGATTTGGATTTTCAACAAGGACTCGAGCACGAATTAATTAATAGCTACCAATTAACTAATTACTAGAATAAAATTCATGCGGGCAGGGTATATTTGGAATTTTATACAGCAAGGAGTGACTTAAAATATTTTTAAATTGCCATGGTGTTCTAATAATAAATAAGTAAGATATTAATTTCTTTTTCCTTCATCGTCAGTCATGAGTGAATTAATACATGATATACCTAATTACATTATATTAATATGATCATAATTGTACATTATATTTATATAGGACTATTTTTATTTTTAATAATTACGAGAGTAAAAAAGGAAGGCGGAAGTCGAGGCATTCACAATAAAGCAAGAATATATTTAGATGGCATAGTGTTGTAAAACTAAAGCTCTTTCACCTAACCTCAGTTATCAAAATTGTGTTTTTAAAGATAATCATACTCATGTTCTGTTTATTTTTCATTAACGGGCTTTTCAATTGATTTAATTACCATTCGTTAATAACTATTTTACTCAGCCAAATGGTTATAAAAACATATTGAGATTCAACCTAAACAGTTAGGTATTCAAAAATTTAATTTATATTAAACATTAGACATAACTATTGATATGAATGACATGAAAATAGAGTAAATCTTAGAATGTACTATGATTACCACTCAGTATATAAGTTAACATTTTGATAGTGTCCCATCTCGAGTAATATCGCTTTATACGTGTAAAATCAAAATAAACTCTTATTTTGGGAAATTGGTAAGATGGTCAAACATTAAAAAGGATAAGGTAATGTTGAAAGTGATGATAACCTTACCACTAAACACAAAATTTTGTATTTTAGTGTTTTGAAAATGGAAGAATTGTTTTAGATGCGCCACGAAAAGCAATATGAAGAAAGTATAAACGTGATTAAAAAATAATTTAAGAACAAGAATTTACAAAATTCCAAATTACATAATACATTATTTACATTAATTTAAACAATAATCAATACAAATTGATTATTGTTGAAATATAAATTATATAGCTTATAGATATACAGGGTTACAATTAAGTCTGGAACCTCTTTTTAATTTTTGAACCACAATATAAAAAATACCAAAGTTCACACGTGCTCACTGGTGATAGTAACGCACACACTGCCCAAATTACCGACGGATAATCCCTTTGGGGACAGTCCACAAGGAGTCAGCAAAAATTCTTAAATAGCAGCATAGGTCAAGTTTGGTATCAAATTAAAGGTCTCACTTAGCAGAGTACAATTCTGCAAACCGGACTTCAAAAGGTGGATTCAATCAGTAGTTATAGCTGTTTGAATTTTAAAAACTATTGAACAATTTTTAAGTACCTGTGATCAAAGTAAGTGTTCAAAATGTTCCCCTCCCATCATCTGACAATGTAGTAATCGAAGCCAGGAATCAATAATTATTACCAATAAAACAACTACTGTTAGAAATGTGAAAGTAGCTCTTTGGGTTTTCCCAAAGAGTGAACTTTGACCCCCAAGTGAACTTTGACTGCAACCGTTGTTATCTGTATTTTGTTTTGGATGGTAACAGTTCAGTTGCACTGAAGCTTTCAGCGGGTTTAGTTATGCATTTTGGAATAATTTTCAGTTCATTAAAAGTTTTAAATCGGTTATTAATTTGTTTATTTACCGTTATGTCACTTAGTGAGCGTGAAAGGATAACTCTTTTAATGTGCGTGGGTGGGGAGACAATGAAAGATCATATGAAGCAGTTAAAAATTTATTTAAATGATACTTTTTCCAGAGAGATATCCTATCTCTAAGTCCACAGTAATAAGACAGTGGCCCGTTTTGTAGAGGCTGGTAGCGTTTAACGATCGTGTCAGAACTGGAAGACCAACATCAGTGACGGGTGAAGCCGCATCATTAGATGTTCTTCAGTCTTTCGTCGAGAATCCAAACGAATCAGTTAGATCTGCTGCATAAACTCATGAAATGTCTCGTGAGTCAGTCAGAAAAGTGTTAAAAAAAAGGCAGCTTTCAAGGCGTACCGAGTACATCTGATCAGGAACTGAACGAAGACGACTTACGATCGGCGGCTCGATTTTGTGAAAGTAACGATGGATAGAATTGACCGAAAACAAATCCTTTTGAACGATATATTATTTTCTGATGAGGCAACATTTATGTTGAAATGGCAGTGTCCAATAGACATAATTGTCAGTATTGGGATACAACAGCATCCACAGAAACTTAAAGTTTTGGCAGGTATTTATAGGAAATCAAATTGTGTGGACAATTATTTATCAATGGTATGATTTTGTACGCAAGCAAGGTGACTCGTATCTAGCAATAGGCTACAAAATGAGATAATTCCTGCACTAAAAGCTGCTCTTGGTCGACAATTTCAAAGAATTTATTTCCAACAAGATGGCGCGCTACCACACTTTGCTCACCTTGTTAGAAAATACTTGGATACATTAATTCAAACTCCACAGATGGATTGGAAGACGTGGTGCAGTAGAGTGGCCTGCTCGTTCCCCTGATTTATCTCCGCTGGATTTTTTTCTTTGGTGATACCTCAAAGATAATGTTTATCGTACTAAGCCTCGAGATTTGGCGCACCTAAGAAAATCTCATAGTCCCAAGAAGCTCAAGATATTCCTCGTGACTACCTTCACAATGCAGTGATGGCTTTTACAACCACCTAGGACATTTCCAGACGATGGGATGGGAATATTTTGAAACACTTACTTTGATCACAGGTACTTAAAAACTGGTGGTGTTTACTTGTAATACTTAATAATTTCTTTGTTCAATTGTTTTAAAAATTCAAATAGCTTTAACTATAAATGAATCCATCTTTTGAAGTCCGGTTTGCGGCATTGTACTCTGCTAAGTGAGACCTTTAATTTGATACCAAACTTGACCTATGCTGCTATTTAAGAATTTTTGTTCTGACTCCTTGTGGACCGTCCCCCAAAGGGATTATCCGGTCGGTAATTGGGCAGATGTGTGTGCGTTACTATCACCAGTAAGCGCCTGTGAACTTTGGAATTTCTTTCTATTGTGGGTCTAAAATTAATAAAAGAGGTTCCAGACTTAATTGTCACCCTGTATATTACGAATACAAATTTTACGTAATTCTTAAATGGTATTACTCCTTAAAATTATTTCAAATTTAAATTCTTTTACGTTTCATTAAAGGTACACTAATACTAATAAAGCTATTTTTAAACAGTTCATCTGTCAATTCAAAACCTCATCCCTTTGCAAGTTTAGAAGAAAGCTGCGAGAAAACAAGGATGTAGTATTTATTGCTTTGGTTCACATTAACACGAGAATTTTAATTTAAAAATTAAACGTTCTCAATCTAATAGCTTAAAACGTTTATAGAGTTTACAGTTGTTTTTCGAAACAACCATTCACGTTTGAGTTTCGAATGCTAGATACATTTTCATTCTTTATTTTTAAGTAGCATTCCAGACCGAACACATTCAATTTCGTGTAACATATTCGTAATCAGTGTTTCTTTCAAAGTTTTTGATAGCTAATCCATCAAGTCCATTTATCACGCAAAATATATTGAATGATATTAACAGGCACAACAAATTTTATAGAATTTTAGACCATATAACATAACACTCCATAAATATTTAGTAAAATTCTGTAATGATATAAATACTATAAAAGCTATATATTTGATACTTAAAACAGTTAAAAGTGAACATTAGTTATCGATTGTTAAAAAAATAACCATTATCCATACAAAATAAACAATTGTAATAGTGATGCATCCCAACAATGGGCCAAGATTGTGACCAATTGATAGTCTAACAAAAATATTGATAGTTTCATTCATTGATTATCAGTGATCCGAAGCATTCTTGGAAATAGCTAGGCACCAAAACAGATTATTCCATCACCAAATGTTACAAGATTGATGTCTTTGTTGATGAGCTTGGCCTTCCAAACCAGTTGGAGTGGGTCTCTCTTTCTTCTTCTTCCTATTTTAAAAAACTAAAGGACAGGCCGATTGAGTTTCATTCTGCCGTACTTCGTTTCGTTCTGTAATCGTTGATGGAAAGTGAGAAGGAAAAGGACATACTTTTGCTCAAAGTATCAAAAGGGTTGAGATTGCTTGGATCAACCTTGCCTTTCCGGAAAAAGCGTCTATGCTTCTGGACTGAATCCACTTCATATTTATTCCCAGATAAGGGATACATGACGTCATCATGACCACAGGGGTGTTACAAACCCTGCTAAACCAGGATTCTGACGATCCAATATTTAGAAGCACTACACGTAATTAATGATACTACGGTTATACTACGGAGTATTGCAAGCAAGAAATAATCAAAATGCAAGTAGTTTAGACAAATGCTATTGCAATAAAGAAGTTCTTTCAATAGGAATTAGAAAAAAGAAACAAATAGCATCCAAGTTTGTGACATAAACAGAATTTCTTCTCTTCTTACATGGATGGTGTTGCCTTACTCGGCATTAAAATAAATTCTTGTAATTTTTTACTTGGTTGTGTTCAATAATAGGTTTAGGAAAAGTTTCATTAAGTCGAAACTAGCATAACTAACAGTGACACCAACTTAAATTCCATATAAATTTGTTGTATAGTTCATTATTTACTTTTCCTGTTTTGTTTTAAAGGAGATTATACAATTTAATGTTTCAGACCATTTGTCAATCAGACCGAACACAAAAATCAGCTGTAGATACAAATGTAATTTATTAGAGATGTAGCCTCGAAAAGTGTTTGATAAATACTCGTATGTATATAATTAGAAACCTATTAACACTTTTAAAAATTTTTATTTTCATACTATGTACATTTCGAATTCTGGGAATTCATCTTCACGTACTGAGGTTAAGTTAAATTATGAATAGTATGAAAATAAAAAGTTTAAAAATTGTTAAAAGGTTTATAATTATATACAAGTGTAATATTTTACAGTATTCACAATAATGGTTGTAGCATCAGGAAGTAACATCTCATTTGTTTGTGCAGTTGTTTTCTTTACGAAAAACAATTGTAAATATGTCATTTTCTTATATGATATTTAACTTTTTTTAATTTCCTTAGGTCATAATTATATTGTGGGGGTGTGAATTCAGTAATGTAATATATATTTCATTTTATAAATCTGGTACTCACACAACATATACTACACATTCCTTACGCTAAAAACGCCTCAATTGATCATCATGTAGGGCTGATGCAGGCTATATCTCAATGAAACCGAACAGGGAATGGAGGGGTAAGTGTTACAAGGACTGTGGCAGAGCCCATTATCAGACGTATCGGTGCTTGACTGCACTAATGGTTCAATTAAACATTCAGTTCAACTCGTAACTTTGTTACTGGTGAGTTTCGGGGAAGACGTCAGCACTCTAATGTTATTTAAATAGGAGAATTGGTTCTTACACAATTACTTACGCTATAAACTCCATAACTCACCAGCATGTAGGTCTGATTCTGCCGATATGTGAATGAAACCGAAGAGCGAGGGAGGGGTAAGTGTTACAAGTGGCAGAGGCCCATTATCAGACGTAGCGGTGCTTGACTGCACTAATGGTTCAATTAAACATTCAGCTCAACTTGTCTGAGCTGACATGTAACTTGTTACCGACTGATGACGCCAGAACTCTAATGCTTATTTAAATAGATGAATCTGTACTTACACAATAAACTCGTATACAATTATTTACGTTATAAACGCCTTAATTGGCCATCATGTAGGTCTGATTCTGCCGATATGTGAATGAAACCAAAGAGCGAGGGAGGGGTAAGTGTTACAAGAACTGTAGCAGAGCCCATTATCAGACGTAGCGGTGCTTGACTGCACTAATGGTTCAATTAAACATTTAGTTCAACTTGTCTGAGCTGACATGTAACTTGTTACCGACTGATGACGCCAGAACTCTAATGCTTATTTAAATAGATGAATCTGTACTTACACAATAAACTCGTATACAATTATTTACGTTATAAACGCCTTAATTGGCCATCATGTAGGTCTGATTCTGCCGATATGTGAATGAAACCAAAGAGCGAGGGAGGGGTAAGTGTTACAAGAACTGTGGCAGAGCCCATTATCAGACGTAGCGGTGCTTGACTGCACTAATGGTTCAATTAAACATTTAGTTCAACTTGTCTGAGCTGACATGTAACTTTGTTACCGACTGATGACGCCAGAACTCTAATGCTTATTTAAATAGATGAATCTGTACTTACACAACATACAAGTATACAATTATTTACGTTATAAACGCCTTAATTGGCCATCATGTAGGTCTGATTCTGCCGATATGTGAATGAAACCGAAAGAGCGAGGGAGGGGTAAGTGTTACAAGAACTGTGGCAGAGCCCATTATCAGACGTAGCGGTGCTTGACTGCACTAATGGTTCAATTAAACATTTAGTTCAACTTGTATGAGCTGACATGTAACTTTGTTACCTACTGATGACGTCAGCACAGATGCTTAATTATATACAAGAATCTGTTCTTGACAACATACTCGTATACAATTATTTACGCTATAAACGTTTAAACGTTAAACGTTATAAACGATTAATTGGCCATCTTGTATGTCTGATTCTACCGATCTGTGAATGAAACCGAAGAGCGAAGGGAGGGGTAAGTGTTACAAGGACTGTGGCAGAGCCCATTATCAGACGTAGCGGTGCTTGACTGCACTAATGGTTCAATTAAACATTCAGCTCAACTTGTCTGAGCTGACATGGTAACTTGTTACCGACTGATGACGCCAGAACTCTAATGCTTATTTAAATTAGATGAATCTGTACTTACACAACATACAAGTATACAATTATTTACGCTATAAACGCCTTAATTGGCCATCATGTAGGTCTGATTCTGCCGATTTGTGAATGAAACCGAAGAGCGAGGGAGGGGTAAGTGTTACAAGCACTGTGGCAGAGCCCATTATCAGACGTAGCGGTGCTTGACTGCACTAATGGTTCAATTAAGCATTCAGTTCAACTTGTCTGAGCTGACATGTAACTTTGTTACCTACTGATGACGTCAGCACTCTAAATGCTTAATTATATACAAGAATCTGTTCTTACAACATACTCGTATACAATTATTTACGCTATAAACGTTAAACGTTATAAACGATTAATTGGCCATCATGTATGTCTGATTCTGCCGATCTGTGAATGAAACCGAAGAGCGAAGGGAGGGGTAAGTGTTACAAGGACTGTGGCAGAGCCCATTCATTATCAGACGTAGCGGTGCTTGACTGCACTAATGGTTCAATTAAGCATTCAGTTCAACTCGTCTGAGCTGACATGTAACTTTGTTACCGGCGGGTTTCGGTGGTGGCGTCAGCACTCTAATGCATTTTTAGTTTGCACATTCCTAACCTTACAGAACAATCTCTTATACTCTATAAACGCCTTAATTAACCATCATGTAGGTTTGATTCTGCTGATCTTGACGGAAAACAATGTTTAGTATATACTTATATGTAAACTTTATAACTATGGGTGCTTTTAGGCTCTGAATGACTATGTCCGGTGAAGTTATAGGGAAATATTTTCTACATCCAATTTTCCACTGAGAACATAACCCAACCAACAAATTAAATTTGTTTACAGAATTTTTTAAATAAATGCACAAAATCAGAGATTTTAATATATTCTTGTGAAACGTTTTTAATCATGTTTTCATGGTTTTTCGTAATCCTAAGTGTACTACATAGTACCTTCGTACCGCTCTTTTGTTTTTGTAACAATTAAAGATTTTTTGCTTCATTGAGCGATTTTAAAATAATTTAGGTGTATAGGGTTTCGGAATGAACAGTAAAAGGATGAACAAGGAATTGAAAATGAAGAAATATTTGTGTTTGATTAAAATTCTCTAATAAAAATTTATATCTGAAAGAATGTTTCATCAAAAGCGTAATGAATGAAAGGATTAGGGTCATTAATCTTAATAACAACAACATAATTGTTTCATTAATCTATGCTATTGTGATATACAAAACCTTAAAATGAAATAATACTTACCTGTAGAAAACATTCTAGGAACATGCCAGATCTGTGTCCTTTTGAAAGGATAATATGATTTCAGACATTTGCCATCGTTAAATGTTATAAAATGTTTAACGCAACGTTTCGAGGATTGAAATCTATCCTCTTCGTCAGGCGTAAGAAACATCTGAAATCCTATTTTATCTTTACAAACTTTGCATCGTCAATTACAAACTTATAAGTAAACAATTGATTCTATGTCCTTTCCTTGAGGTGTTTGAATATTGAACTTTTCTGTTAATCCACTAGGATTAATACGTATTATTTCTGTGCTTTATTCAGTCAAACAAACTATAACAAAATTCTGCTTGTAAGGGTATTTCTTGTACAAGATCCACTCTAAGAGTGGACTATTAAGGATTATTACTCTGCCTCCATAAATAACACCTTTCTGCGACCAGAATTGGCCCGTATATTTTGAGTTATCACCAAAACAATCTACAAGGCTGACTTTCTCTTCAGGGCGATGTCAGAAGCTTTGTGGAGCAACAATAATACCATGTTCGCGGTCAACCTTGTACAGAGGTTAACCGCTATGCTTTCCGGGTGAACTGTAACTTTAGTGTGGATACATTTATATAAACAACAGGGATATTTGTCTGTTGTTCATTTTAGTCTCGATTTATCCCATTAATTGAGTTCCAATTCTTAGTACTTAATCAATTCCTATCATTAACCTTCTTCGTTTAAAGTTTACTATTTACGATGGATGTTTTGAAAAAATAATAGGACTTTTGACGTTTTCCATCGTTTTATGTTAGAATAATATATCCTCACGTTTCGATCTACTCATCTAATAATAATAATATATCTACTCATCTTCATCAGGTATATTAGGGGGGTTTTGACACGCGTGGAAAAGTGTTATGCGTCAGTTCTCAAAAACTTAGGTTCTATATACACCGGGTATCTTAAAAGCCTCACCCCTCCTCCCTATTCACTTTTTTATGTATACAGATAGAGTGATTTACTTTTGGGGACGTTTATATGACCAACTGAGGAGTTTTTTGACGTATGGACATTTTTTGTCCCCCTCCTCCCACCCCCCAAATGGGGTATTTTGAGGGTAAGTCAAAATTTTTAAATAAGAACCTAAAGGTTTATAATGTTACTATATCAAATTTTGTGGCAAATTACAAGTTTGAAATTTCTATAAAACATCCAGAGTTTAAGTTAAATATAAAGTAATTTTTAGGCAGATAAAACATTCACTCACTAGTTATTTTGAAAACTTCGGGCACAAAATTATAAAACAAGTTATTACAAGAATTAACAAACTACCATGATTAACATAATATTTATTAGGGCTCCATTAGGAAGTCCTAGGAATACCAACAGCTGGGTTTGCTATGTCATCTCTTATTGTTTACCAGTTAGTATGTGAGGCACATTCAGATCCACTTTGACACAGTAACCGGACTGAATGTGTCTCACATAATTTAATGTATTGTAACATTAGAGATCCTCTAGTTTACGCCATTCTTTCTATTTTTTATAATACAATTAAAATAAGGTGTCACTTGCTAGGGGTTCCCATTTATACATTTGTGAATTACCCCCCTCCATTATACGCCATTTTAGGAGGGGGAGTAAAAACTTTTCATATGCGTCAAAAAACTTCTCATTTGGTCTTAATATAAACATTCCCCTACTAAGTGTGCATTATACAAAATGAAATAGATGGTAACAGAGGCATCTTCCTTATCAGTAATATATATATATATACTTGGAAATTTATATATGTCATATTTAAAATTATTATTGATTAAATAATGAATGTAATTTTAAATGTGCTATAAAATAAAGTAACGCAGAGTTATACATAAGGGAACATTTATTTGATTGGTAAATAGTAATTTAACAGAAGTCAACAAAATATTTATACGTTCGCAGCTTGTTACAATTTGGCTCAACGATGTTTGGAAGGTTTCTTATCTCCTTATCTATGACCTAGATCTGGCCCCTGACGGGAGGTTCCCAAAATCAGGTACACAGATATTTGTAGTTCCATAAAAATCGTTACATATAAAAGTCAAAATGGTTATTGTGTACTATTGTGTAACCGATGGAAAGAGGAGAAATAGTTATAAATCATTAATAGATTTAAACAATCCATGTTCTATTACTCTATTTATGTGCCTGTGATAAATAAAGATTCCCTCAAAGCGTCAATATTTATTTAGACACTGAAACTAATATAACTTTTCTATTGCCTGAAACATAGGTTGGCCATTTTTATTTTTAACAAAATATTATGATTTGGCAGTGAAAATATTCAATAACTCACAGCAGACTGTGAAAATTTTTACTTTATGATGGTTTTTACTGTTAATACTTCCTTTATGCTGCTGAAATTGGATGTATTTTATTAGTTTTATTACTATTACAAAATAGGAGTACGCCATTAGACTTCTCTGAAGTAGCATTCTAAATCTCAAGTTTATAACTAGCCTACATGCAACATGTTGAAATCTTACATCATTGTATTCACTTTGTACAAAAATGTATTTACTCTGCTATTTTCCCGTTACCATCAAGGTTTCTCATAATACCATTGACAAAAATGTTCACTATAGCTCAGGAAGATCCCAAGGAGTGACTTACACCATAATCGAAGTCGGTGTTGTCTATACAGACATGAGTCTTCATGAAAAATGTTAATTCTGGATCAGTTTGTCCCCCAGATATTGTGCAGACGGAAAGGAAAAATGTTTAACCCTCCAACTGGCAGTCATTTTTTCCTGTAGTGGCGGCATGTTTTCGAGCCTCGTGCAAGGGTTTTTTTAAAAAATTTATTAAAAATATAAATTAAAAGTAAAATATATAGAAGTATATATTTTTGTGTTCAGAATTAAACATATAATAATATTAGTATTTAAATTTGCCCTTAAAAAAATGTTTACTAAATTTTTTTTTTTTCCATGAAATTCAAAATTTACATTTTTTTTTTTTTATTTGGGGGGGACCATACCTAGCAAACCAAGTTATAGTAAGAAAACTATAAAAGTGAGAGTACCATTGTGTGTCAAATTTATTCTAGTTTCAGAAACACATAAGCATTATACAAATTTATGAAACTATAATAACACTATATAACAAAAAGCAGCGATGCGCATAAATTGTGAAAATAGGGTGTATATGTAAGAGTTTGCTAATAAAAGTTTTACTAATACAGTTTTTACTTCTATACATGTTATATTGCATATTTTATTGCTCAGAATGAAGTAAACTATACAGCAGTAGTAAAATAAATTCCATAACTTTTTTTTTTAAGAGTCGAAAAAAGTTTCATTTTGTCATTACTCAAAAATTTTGCGAAAAATTTTCGAGAAATTTATTTATTCTAAAATATATTTATTTGCACTACTGCAATATTTAACACTTCACCACACACTAAACACAACACTAAAACACAAATAAACCTACTAAAACTTACTAATAAACACGACTCGTCACATCAACAACTCAGACGGCATCGACAACATGGCGGTCACATCTTTTACGTTCCAAACTACGAACTTGGTACGTTGCAACTACAATATAAAGAGGAATAAAACTATAGTATTCCTTAGGCTTTTTTTTCCCCGAATCCAATGGTGCATGAATCGAATCGATACGTTGCCGGAATATACTGTTATGAGTGATTATGCAAGGGAATGTTTGTTTATCAAAATTTTGACGAACAACAATCCGCTAAGGGTTATGTTTATCAAAATTTTGATAAACAACAGTTGGAGGGTTAACCCCTCAAGTGATAGGCTTCGCTGACGCTCAGCCAATGATATATATTATTATTACAATATTGCTGTTTAGTTATGTAATTCATGTTTATTGGTAAGCAAAACATGTTTTTCTACAAGTGCAGTGATTAAACCTGTCACTATTCCTCATTTTATAAATACAACTTCAAATATTTAGCTAC
Organism: Homalodisca vitripennis; assembly: GCF_021130785.1. Lineage (NCBI taxonomy): Eukaryota > Metazoa > Arthropoda > Insecta > Hemiptera > Cicadellidae > Homalodisca > Homalodisca vitripennis. The sequence goes on along the minus strand of NC_060213.1, from coordinate 122,719,688 downwards.
ATTATACCTAAGACCTTGCAAAAATGGAATCAAAAATATTTTTCCATTAATATTTCGGAAAAAAGTTGTCACCCTTTGACCCAAACTCACGAACTTCCAACGTTCGAGGTACGTCTTTAAACTCTAGCTAGAAGTTCAACAGGTGATAGATGAGAAAATTTCACTTATGAATAAAATCGATCATCACCCATGCTGGTTCTGGTAGAGGTGGAAATAGGAAAGAACTATAAAACTATATGTCAAAACATATATTTTTAACTTGACACACATAAAAACAAATGTCAGACACGTAAATAATTTTTATAAATAACAGTGTCATTAACTGTTTTTTTTTAGTCTCTTTATATAGTTGTCTGACGGTGATATAAACATTATTTTAGTTTTTGACGCTCTATTTTGTGTCTTATAAATCTAAGAAAAATTTAATTTGTGAAAAAAATATCATTTTTATTTTAATCCCTTTCAATACTCTCCAATTTGACGTCCACCGAAACTTGGGCTGACGATCGAATTCGTTGTTAGAAAACATTTCTCTATCTATAAAAAAACCAGGTTGTGAGCTAATACATTGAAAATTGGCTTTCGGGTCCTATCCTATAAAGAGGAGCCCATTACAATCGTTTTATCAAAATTCTTTCAACAGACAGAAAGAATCCTCTCTGTGCGGAAGATTAGTTGGAGGGGAGAAGGGCTTGAGGGCTGTAGTTTGAAAACTATGCAGCCGACTCAACAAGTTAGCGGAATGTCCAATAAAAGCTCGGGCACAAATTTTGACAAATTTCGCACATAGTTTGGATTCCTCATGGGAACACATTTTGTGGTTAGTCGAAACAAGTGAAGGTTGGCAACTCTTAAAGCCACTGTAGTAAATGTATCAGATATTTTAGAAATTGTTTTAGAAATATATAACTCTAATATTGTTATTAAGAGCATATTTCAATCTATCTATAACATGAAACTACGTTCAAAATGGAGGTTAATTGAGTTACTAAAATGCAAAATACTCACAGATTCGTATCTAACGACAACTTAAGCAGTTCACATGTGTCATCTAGTACAGCAAAAAACTCAAAGAATATTACTAAAGTAATTTTTGAATTATTACGACTTTCAAAAATGCACAAGATTTAAACTTAAATGTGATGGAATTTCGGTGTTCAGGATTCAACATTACAAACTAAGTTTCGTCAACATTGTGAAGGTGTTCTTAGCCCCCACTTAACAGGAAAACAAGCTTCCAACATAACGGTTGCTAATTCCCCAGGAGGATTCACTTCTGGCTGATTTATACCTTCCAGCTGAACCCATACTGGGTACAGAAAACCCCGAAGTCATCTAAATCTGGGCAACCTTACCTTCCAGGAGCAACACATCACTAACCGCAAACGTCGAGATATTGGGATGCAAAGGTAGATCGATAGATCAAGTCTACTGCGGGGGATAACTGTTTGAGACGGTAGGGCTCCCTAAGTGTTAAGGGCTGTTGGTGGCCTAGACATAAGGGCGTGCCACCCATGCCTGCTTTGACTGTAGAGACTGGTATAGAGCTGGCTTCTCCTTCTTCCAAGGAAACCTGGCTGAGATTAATGTCCAAAATACTTCCTCGTGGATCTTGACAAAAGGTGACCTCTTCCTCCAACCTTAACCATCCAGCATATCCTGTCAGTCCACTAGCAGCGCAAAAGTCTTTTTAGGACTGAGTGCAATTTCTCAGCTTCTTGTCCTAAGAGAGCAAAAATACATTTATTAATTCTATTGTTCTTTATGGACAATTGTTTATTACGGACTTTTAGTCTCAATTTATGTATTAAATAGGGCTTTTTATTTAATAGTACCATTACTCGCAAATGTTTTATACGCAGATCAATTTTAGATCGTTGTCAATCATAGAACAATGAACAAGTGTCAGGAAATGAAATATCGCATATAGTAATCGCCAAGGCTTACGCCGTGATTCGCTCAAAAGTCACTCGTTTAGCTAACATAACGTAGTTTAAATATTGTTGCATGGTTGAAACGTCTAGTTCGACGTCACTGAATTTGGAATATACTGGGCCCTAATTGACTAATGTAAGAGGTGTGTAGACCTTCTAGAAGTCTAGGTACGATACTAAGACCTCTACTACGTCCCGGGACATTGGGGAAACGGGGCAACCAGCTTTGATCAAGCACTATCAACTAAATTACGAAGCTCATGTTTACCCAACAGAGTTTCGAACCAAAGTAACTCAGAGTTGACCTCTTCCTGTACAAATTAGATTACTGAATTACCTAATCACTTAAACTAGTAAAGACGCTAAGACAATACGAACAAGTAATTGAACCAGGTTAGCATCCAGACGACAGCTTAAACCAGGGACGTAACCAGCGAGGGGGTCCAAGGGATCCGAACCTCCCCCCCCTGATTTTCAACTTTTTTCAATTACTTTTTTTGGAAAAATTTTTAGATATTTTTATTTAAATACTTCAGTATTACTGCCATGTACTGCTCAAAGGTCGTTCTCAACATTGAAACGGAACGAAATGGGGAATAAGTGGTTGACTGCACTTGCCTTACTTTCTGTCCACTACGGGTAAACATCAGTTTCTCCAGAGCAAGTACTAGATAAAACTCAGAAGTCAAGAGGAATTTTACTTTTGTAAAAACTCTTTTACACATTACAATTTTTAATGTCGCATCTTTTTGTAATTACATTACTAAATAAGTCTAATTTATTTCAATTATTAATCCTACACTGCCTACTAAATCAGTTCATAGGCTACACAATTAGGAATATCAATCAACCTATACAAAGACATAGAATCTTTGTGCAAAATTAACTATTTTGCTACTGAAATTTGAAAGTTTTTAAAATTTCAATGTTTTCGAGAGGCCCCCCAACTTCGTCTTGCCACCCAAATGTTTTTCCTGGATACGTCCTTGGCTGAAGATATGATTAAGAAGAAACCTCTGTACGGCTACAGGCTCTACCACTGACTACATAATAAAAGTAGCAGACGCTACATGGTTAGTACTATTTATAACACATTAAAAAACTCAATTGAAAAAGTGCATAATCTACAATAATCGCATTTAATATGGTGAATTTTAAAACTTTTTCCGATTTTAAGTCTCTTTATTTAAATTTGTGACAGTGAAATAACAATTATTTTATGCGAGAAATATTAGATTTTTAGTATTTCTAGATGAGAACAATATGATCATTCCTAGAAAAAACCTTTTAGATAATCTTCTGTTATCGACCTCTACTATTGTGACCGACAATCGATTAAACTAATTTAAATAAATATTCTGTAGATTTCAAGAAAAAACCAAGTCGCGTGCTTAAAAAATGCTAGTTGGTTCCTTGCTTCTAGACTTAAACGATCTAAACCTATAGTTTAACTTGTGTTGCTATTACAAATGATAATGGCATATGATCGTAACCAATATGTTTATAGATAGCTCTGCGAATTTATCCTTGCAATCATGGTTAACCATAAGAACGATGTTAACAATTTATTTTTATTCTTGCTTAAAAATATATATGGACATTGATATTATTGTATTATTATCCCATTTTTAACTATTCTCAAAATGTTTAATTTCAAGGTCTTTGTGAGGTAGGTTTAAATCGATTACAAAATATAAATTTCGACAGACGGACAAGAAAGCGAACTAATAGACACGTTTGAAATACGTCCTAGTAAAATAATTGTTAGGTTTATTCACTAGTAACAGTTCAAAGATTCTGAAGAAGTACTTCCCAATAACAGGAGTTCAAAGATTCTAAAGAAGTACTTCCAGCTTTCTCAGAAATGATTGCTGCATTAAAGTTTCTTAAAGTACACTATAGCAATGCTATGAATATTGGATTAGTTGTAAGAATCCCAAATTGTTGATATCGTAATCACAATAAGTACGAAGTGTTTTTGTTGTTGGAGCGGTCACAGATATCGATCTCCGATGTATTCTTGCCTTGGGGAGATCCAATAAGAGGATTGGTGCTAAGATAAGATCGGCTTTTCGCGTATCAGAAAAGAGGTCTTCCTATTCTGAAGGTCCCTCTCTTTTATCAATACAGCCCTTCATTTTTGTAACAGTAGCTTCTTATAGGTAATATTACATATTGGGGTTTTGTTACAATAAATGTTATCATGCTGTAGTGGTTTATAATTATATCAGTTGGTTATTCTTCTAAGGACTCTCATCTAAGGTTACTAAAATTGTAAAATTGCTTATTCACGATTCACATTAAAAGTCTTTGATATTTTGAAACATTCATGTAACGTAAATGTTCTAATATTTTAATTAGCCAATTTATATATTTAATATATATATATATATATATATATATATATATCAATGTGTGTGTGTGTGTGTGTGAGTGTGTGTGTGTGTGCGCGCGCGCAAGCGCGCGCGTGCGTGCGTGATTGAATGTCTATTAAAATGAAATTCGACTATTGCCATTTATACAAATTTAATTAATGTAAATAAAATTCGTTTGACAGGTATTTGGTCTTCCGATCGTATGTTAGTTTGGTCATTTAAACCCATGTGTGACAGAAACGGCCAAATACAAATGAATTGAATCGTAAGAAGTAAGGACTCTGTGGTGTTAGTAGTGGTAGCGCACTCACTCACCCGGCAACTGAGAGATCCTGGTTCGAGTCTTGGCGGAGCAAGTACTTTTTGTGATACAATGTTTATTGAAATTAAAATCGACTATTGCCATGTATACAAATTTATATATATATATATATATATATATATGTATATATATATATATATATATATATGTATTAAGATCTTTAGCCAAATACTGCCCAAGTCAGGTGCTGATGGCGGCGTATTACGGCCTGATTTACCCACATCTTTCCTACGGAGTGATTTTGTGGGGAGCTTGTTCAAACAATCAAATTTTGAGAGTTTTCAGGCTTCAAAAGAAAGCGATCAGAACAATCGCCAACATGAACTTCAGAGAGTCGTGCAGACCTGCTTTCAAAAAATTGCAGCTGTTGACTCTGCCATGTCTCTATATCTTGGAGGCAGTTTTTATTCTGTAAGTCAAAATGTGCCCTGACTAGGGGCCGTGACGTGCATGAATATGAAACGAGAGGCAGATACAACTACCGTACTGGGCGACACAGAACGGTGGTTTATGAACACCTGCCCTCGCAGGCAGGTGTCCGTTTCATCAACAATTTACCTGATTCCATGAAACGTACAAACGCCCAAGGCGTTAAAAACTCGTCTGAAGCGCTTTTTAGCATCTAAAGCATTCTTTAGCGTCGACGAGTTTTTGAATTATAGTTGGGAGACCTCCAATCTAGAAGACTGACACTGGCGTTGGCGGTGGAGAGAATTGGCGAGTAAGTGGTATGGATGAATGTAACGATTGTATGTCTGAATGTGGTATTGTGAACGAATGTAAAATTTTTAGATTTATTCGGTATGACCTTTGCCACATAATTGTATTATTATCAACGGCAATAACAGACTTGACTTTGACTTGACTTTGATATATATATATATATATATATATATATATATATATATATATATATATATATATATATCTATAAGTAGATATGAATATAAGGGTTCTAGCGCACTTTTGGGACAGTCAGAAAAATCAATGTAAAATACTGTCCATTGAACCATAAACAAATCTAAGAAATCTAACAGGAAACCACGAATGGAAAATAACCGAATCTATAGCTGTTTTACTGTTCATTGTAGGCTTCTACATTTATAAGCTGTTTTAATGAAAAAATCCAGAAATCTTAATGAAAAATCTTTATTCTACAAAGTTAATTGTAACACAGTCTTTATCTTTAATAGTCTTCTTTCCAGTAACAACCAAGTGTAATTTTTCATTTTTATTCAATTCTTTAATCTTTTTTTCATCCAAAACAGTCAAAAATCTGTTCGGTAAGTGTACTTTATAATCTTCCAACTCGGCAATTATTGTAAACCCGAATTTATCTTTCATTTTCTCCAGATTCAAAATTTTGTATTTCTTATTTTCTTCTAATTCTATTAATCTCTTGTATTCTTTGAACTTTAAATCACCAACCTTATTCAACTCTTGTAACAGCGCCATTTTACATAGAAAAAAATTAATACTTCTACACTTTTAAGGTGAAAAAATCAAAACTATACTTCAAAAATACACAAAAAAACCGGGGTTTTGACCCTAAAAAACGTGTTTTAGGGTCAAAACCACAGCTCTTAAGGTGCATACATACTAGAGTTTTTTAAAAAATCCTGAAAATCTACTGAATTTCTCTAATTATTGCGAATTTTTAGCTTTAAAGTTGATAATGTGAACGATATTTCTCGAAAATTCTGTTGTAAATATATTAAAATCTTAATGAAAAAAATCTTGGAAAAGTTTAAAGAAAAAAATATTGAAAAAATAGTATTATAGAATTTAAATTACCCCCTACAAACCAATATAGTAATAAAAGTACTTTTATTACTATAACTATACTATTTTTTCAATAATTTTAAGTCTTAGTTTACAGATTTTTTCTATAATAAATAGAAGAATCTACAGCTGTTTTACTACAATTTGTGCTGATTTGTGTAAAATTCTAGTAAAATTCTCCACTTTCAAAGTGTTAGTTAAACAAATTTTTTCTTCTTTAAATAGAAGAATCAAAAGGCTGTTCAACCATAAATTGTGCTGATTTTTATCAAATTTTTGATAAAAATCCTTAGAAATTCTACTGAATTATTGCTATTTTTCAGCTTAATAAAAAGATATTTCACTAAATAAGTAAAACTTGGCACATTCAAATTTTCCCTATTTAAATGGAGAGGAAAAAAGATATCTGCCCGTACTGCAAAAAAAAGATGTTTTCCAACATCATTTTACCCGACATTATAAGTCAAAAAAATCATCTAAAAAACAAAGAACTTTATGAGAAAGAACTAAATTATTTGAGGACTTGGGCTAAAGATAATCAAATCGATGGTCACGAGAAGATGTACAATATAGAAAAATTGCGTGAACTAAAGAAAAATTTTAAGGAAAGTAAAAAAGATCTCAATCTATTTAAAGATGAAAAAATTCAATCAATCGCTGAGAAATTGTCCATTGAAACAAAACGATAAAACTAAGTCTGAAATGATCGAAGAAATTGACAAAACGCTTAATGAGAAACCAGAAAATATCATTGATGTCGAAGTTTTATCCTCTATCCATGGTCTTTTTCAAGCAATACATTTTAACGAAATTTAAATGAAAATTTCATGTCAATTTACAAATATCTTTCTATTTTGCGTCAGAAATTAAAAGTTTAATCGAAAAATTTCAAGAAACCGTTAAAAATATGAAGGGCTATCTCTCTTTAGAATGCGAATACGAACGTACTTTAGTGAACGGTGAAACACACAAATTGCCCAATGTACTTTACTATAAAAGCAGACGAAATCTTTGACATAAACGACTTTATTACTAAGCAATTTAATAAATTAACACATCGAGAACAGACAAATCATCCAAATCGAGGTTCTGGATGGACATTAAAAACGCTGTAAACAACTGATTTTGAGCCTTAATAAACACGAATTTATGAACGCAGGATCATATATCGATTTACCAAAGAAAAATCAAAGATAAGAAAGCTTGTATAAATATCAAAAAATAAAGATGATTATTGCTTTATTTATTCTATCCGATGTGCTATTGAAAAACCCGAAAGAGACTGCGAAAGATCAAAACAATATGAAAAATTTGTAAATGACGAGATATTTTCAGGTTTCGAGTATCCAATGTCTTTTAAAAAAGATATACAATTATTTGAAAAAAACGAAGCAGTAAAGCAAAGTATAATTATCCGAAAATGTCTGTAAATGTCTATAGTTTTGATGAAAAAACTCAATATTGTTCCGTTGCAAATTTCAGAAGTTTATGACGCCAAATTAGAAATCAATTTATTGTAATGTAAAACAAGATGAAAAATCTCATTATGTTTTGATAACAGATTTAAACAAACTTGTATTTTCTCAGTTATCTAAGTGTAAAAATAAAAAATTTCTATGCAGAAGATGTTTAAGCCATTTCTACAAATCTGGAGATTTAACAGACCATTTAGAAATTTGTAAGCAACATGAAGTTTGTAAACCAGTTATGCCGTTTCCTGGTCAAACAACTAAATTCACTAATTATCAAAAGAAGTTTAGCCATCCGTACGTTATTTATATGGATTTTTGAAAAGCATATTAGAAAAAAATTCCCACATGCAAAAACAATCCGCAAAAATCGATCACAACCAAGATTCAGAAGCACATTCCATATGGTTTTACTCTATACTTAGTGTCTAATGTGACCAATCGTATGTACAAGCCGATAATGTTATCGAGCAAAAAATGAAGAAGATTTGCCAAATGTTCCTGCAAAATTGTTTGAAGAACTTAATAAATTATCGAAATTACATAGCTAAAAGTATAATTCTAAGAATAAAATACCTATGAAATTGACCGAAGAAGAAGAAATTGCATATCAAAATTCAAATCTTTGCCATATTTGTGAATGTGAGGGTTTTGATAATCAAACAAGAAAAAAAGTACGAGATCATTGTCATTTAACAGGTAAATTTAGAGGTTCAGCTCATTTATCTTGTAACTTGAATCTCAAATTTCCTCAGAAATATTCCAGTTTTCTGCCACAAATATGTCATGTTACGATACTCATTTGTACATAAAAGAGTTGGCGAAACAATATGGAAACGTTGATTTGATCGCAAACACCGATGAAAAATACATAAATTATTCAGTAAATTCAGGATATGGGTATGAGTTTGAAGATGATAAACCAAGAAAGTTCATCAAGTTTTCTTTCGTAGATACGTTCAGATTTATGGCATCGTCTATAGAAAAAGTTAGCTAAAAAACCTCAAAAAAGATGATTTCAAACATACAAATCATTTTATACAAGATGGTCTGAACGCAATTCTAGATAGACAACCAAATGACGAAGAAGAAATCTTTAAAATTCTATCTGGAAAAGGAATATTTCCCTATGAATTTATCGATAGTATTGAAAACTTGATTACACAGAAGAATTGAGAATTCAAGATTTCTATTCACTTTTGACAGACGAGAGCATATCTGAGAAAGATTTTCAACACTACTTAAATGTATGGAACAAATTAAAAGTAAAAAATCTAGGAAATTACTCCGATCTCTATAAACATTCAAGATGTTCTATTGCTCGCTGATATCTTTGAAAATTTCAGAAACATTTGTTTGAATTGCTATAAGCTTGATCCAGCACACTATTTAAACAGCTCCCAGTCTTGCTTGGGATGCTATGTTAAAATTAACGCAGATAGAATTACAATTAATTAGTGATTATAACATGTATTTGATGATCGAAAAAAGGTATTCGCGGAGGCATTTCTCAGTGTATTAAACGATATGTGAAAGCAAATAACAAATATTTAAAAGATTTTGATAAGACAAAGCCCGAAAACTATTTGTTGTACGTCGATGCAAACAACCTTTATGGGTATGGACTTATGCAAAATTTACCATATAACGAAATCAGTGGATGGATCCTAAAACGTATACAACAGCAGAATGGAAAGAAACAATTTTGGAACTCCACTGGCGACGAAGATTATGGATTATATTTTAGAAGTTGATCTTGAATATCCGAAGAATTTACATGAAAATCATAAAGATTTGCCTCTTGCTCCAGAACATTACAACAACAAACTTTGCACAACTCTAACTGGATAAAACTGAATATGTTGTTCATTCGAGAAATTTGAAATTCTATCTGGAACAAGGAATGGTGTTAAAACATGTGAATAGAGTTATTGCATTCGATTCAGAAGCCTTTTATGAAAGATTACATTGATTTTAATACTAGTATGAGAACCAAAGCTACAAGCGACTTTGAGAAAGATTTTTACAAGCTTGATGAACAACTCTGTTTTTGGAAAATCTATGGAAAATGTGAGAAACAGATGTGATATTAGACTAGGAAATGAAGAATTTTCAATGAAACAAGCTAAGAAAACAAATTTCAAATGCTTTAAACATCTTTGACGACAACTGTATAGCGAGTCACATGTACAAGCAGAAAGTTAAATTTAACAAGCCAATCTACATAGGTTTTTCAGTTCTTGACCTTTCAAAATTGTTAATGTACGAGTTTTATTACAACAAATTAAAAGAAGTTTGATCCAGATTTGAATCTGTGTTACATTGGACACAGAACAGTTACTTCCTAGAATTGAAAACGTGATCCTTACAAAATTATTAAAGAAAATATAGATGATTTCGATACGAGCGATTATCCAAAAGATCACGAATGTTTCGCTACTAAAAACAAGAAGGTAATAGGAAATTCAAAGACGAACTAAATGGGGAAATCTTAGAAGAATTTTGTGGTTTGAGGTCAAAGATGTACTCGTAACAAATATCTAGACAAAAATCCAGTTAGGTGTAAAGGAATTAAGAGAAGCGTTGTAAATAAAACAATAAATATCGAAAAACTTGAAGAGATGTTTGTTTGAAGATAAAGAAGAATTTAGAGAGATGACAGTAATCAAAAAGCTATAAACATGATTTGTATACCATCACCATAAACAAGCTGGCACTGAACGCTAAAGATGATAAGAGAAATGTCCTAGAAAATAAGATCGATACAGTACCGTATGGATATAAAGGCGAAGCAAAATCTAATATATTAGATGAGTTAAATAAACTTGGAAACTTTGACATGTAAAATGGAAGATGATTTGATTCACTGCCACAAATGCAAGAAAAAAACGAAAAATATAGATTCAAAAATCGTTCAAACTCAAAACGGGTTGTATAGAATTGCTGCAAAATGTTCAAAATGTAAGACAAACAAGAGTAAGTTTATAAAGAATCCAAATCCAAAACCTGTTAAGCAAGAATTGAAGACTAAAGATGAGATAGAGATTGAAGCTCGAGAAATTCATGCACCAGTACGAAAAAAAGTTATAAAAGAGAAAAATTATAACATTAGGAATTGACGATTTATGGGCAGCAGATTTAGTTTATAATGTCTAACTATTCAGATCAAAATGATGGATTTAAGTATATGTTAAAATGTTATTGATACTTTCTCAAAATATGCTTGGTCAAGAGCTATCAAAAGAAAAAACGGCAAGGATATTTCAAAAGCTTTCGAAGATATAGTAAAAGATGCATAAGGATCAATCACAAAACCTCCAAACCTACTTCATACAGATAAGGGTTTAGAGTTCAAAAATAAAGAATTTAACGAAGTTTTGAGGAAATACAACATTAAGATTTATCATACTGAAAACGAAGAGAAATCAAGTATCGTAGAGAGATATAACAGAACTCAAAATGAGAGAATGAAAGTTCTTTTTGAGGTTAATAAAAACTTTAAAATGGATCGATATTCTTCAAAAAATAGTCACAAATTATAATGATACGGTTCACGCACAATCAAAATGAAGCCCAAAGACGTAGGTAAGGATGCAGAAAAGGAGTTATTAGAGACAGTTTTCGAGTATGTTCCACCAGAAATTCACACGAAAACTAAATTTAAAGTCAATGATCATGTAAGAATTGTTAGTAAAAAAACAACATTTTCGAACAAATATAAGAACAATTGGTCAAGAGAAATCTTTGTGATTTATCAAATTAATAACACAGATCCTGTAAACTTATAGTATAAAAAGATTTAAACAAACGAAGAAATAACCGGAAAGTTTTATGAATATGAATTGAGAAAGTCAAAGATTTTTTCTATATAAATGGAGGCTCAAAAAGAAATGTTCAATGTGCAAAGAAATAAAAGGTTTTGAAGCTTTTTATAAAGATAAAAGTAGAAAGATGGAATTATTTATAATTGTAAAGATTGTTATAGGAAGTATCATAAAGAGCTGTATGATAAAATAGAAAAATTAACTTTGGAAGAGAAAGAATGTCTTAAATGTAAAGAAACTAAAAAAATTTCAGAGTTTAATAGTGATCACTATAGTAGAGATAAGAAAGACTCATATTGTAAAGATTGTGTAAAGAAGAATCACCATAGATTATATTATGAAGATACTCAATGTGAATGTGGAAGAACTAAAAAAAATGGTTAAATAATTATCAAAAACATTTACAAACAAAATATCATAATTCAAGAGTTTTTAGTAAAATTGAGTAACATTTTCATCGGTGTAATTTAGATATTCTATAAATCAGTCGAGATTCAGTCATATTTGTGGTAAAATGATTTCCGTTGTATAAGATATTCAAAGATTCTTTCATTTGGTTATACAGATTGATAGAATTTGGTTCGTCATCAATGAACAAAATCTCTAATTCAGGATAATTTATTTTTAGATGTTTTTAATCGGTTTGGTATTTCTCGTTTCTGAGCTCTGATAACGTAATAAGGATATTCCCACATGTGATTCTTCTTAATTAACACAAAAACATGGTGTTTTTTCTTATCAAATCTTTACAAACAAGATCTGGTTTCATTAACTCCAATTCGCAATTCTTGAATTCTCTATTTTCAATGATTTCATTTCATCTTTAATTTGTAACTGTTTTATTTCATCTTTTAAACTGCTTTTATTTCGTTTTTGAGTTTGTACTCACCATATTTCTAATGGAAGGTAATACTTCTTTCGTAACCCAATTTTAAAACAATTTCGCTTCTGGTTTATGCGATCTCAAAATTAAAGAATAAAGTCCAGATTCATTAACGAAAACAGTGTTATTTTGGAAGTTTGAAGGTAAGCTATTTATAGCCCCCTTATATTTAGATTAAAATAGAAGTTTTTATCATCTTCGTCAACGTTTAATATTATTGCTTGTCTCGTGTTTTCATATTCTAAATTTTTGTAAGAGCGTCGAATCGACGCCCTTGTCAGAATCTATGTTTTCAAAGCTTTTTTTGTATTTTTCTTTAACATTGTCTTTATTCGTATTTTTGTGAATATTTGTGAGGTGGCCCTCGAGGGCTACCTTATCTTTTAGATAAAAGTATTGGTATTTATCATCATTATCAACTCGTTTTGAAAGTTTGAAGGTAAGAACGATTCGTTCCCCCTTGATTCATCATTCTTTCGACAATCTTAAATATATTGTTGTTTTACTCCTCATTATTTAATAAAATTTCCCTCAGAGTCTTGTATAGTTAGAACGATTTTTGAATTCTTTTCATATTTTTTCTAATTGGAATATAATCGATTTCATTCGGTTTTTTCACTGATTTTTGATCCATAAGCAACATTTGGGAAAAAAGTGTACAAAATTTCCGATTCTTTGTGTAAATGTTCGGTATGATTTTCAAAACTAGGTTCAACGAGATTGCAGTGCACTTTCAATTACATCGAACGGTCTAAATTTTGGCGTTTTATTTCCTAAATATACCTGATTTGGCTCAATAGTTTCTTGAACAAACCCTAACAAATCTACTAATAATTGCTGAAAACATTATTCTTACTGGTGATTTTATTTGAATTTTATTAGAGAGATAATTTTTTTTGCATTTCAAACTTGTTTTCGTCAAAGTTTAAAGATTTATCTGATTGTTTGAATGTTTTTCAGATAATTTTTAAGGGAATTTTTTATTTGATCGAAGGTAATTTAATATCCTTTGTTTAAACCATAATATTTTTGTTATGTTCTTCTCACTAAATCCTATACAATAAGGAGAACTTTCACTAATATTTATTACAAAATTGTCAGAATAAAAACCGCTTAAAACCGATAAAATAATTTGATTCTTCCTCTAAGTGTATAGGATGTTCCAAGTTTTAAAACTAATTTAGAGCTTTCTGAAGTCAACTTGAACAGCTTCATTTTCGCAAGCGTTGCTTCAAGATGAAAATCTTCTATTTAAATGGAGAAATTTTTTAAAGCAAAAAGATCAGATTAAAACTTCAAACGTTTGAAGAAAATAAGAAAGATTCAACCAATCAGATTGTTAATTGTTGGTTCAAGTGGATGTGGAAAAACAACTTTATTATTGAATTTTATCTACAATAGGTTGATTCCTTATTCCAATTTGTATGTTTTTAGTAAATCTTTAGAACAAGACGCATACAAAAAATTGCAAGAAAGATTTGAAAATATTGAGAAAAAACCTTAAGCAAAAAGGTATCACATTTTTATAATGCTTCTGAGGACATAGTTCCGTTAAGCGAATGTAAGCCCAATTCGTTAATCGTTTTTTGATGATTGTATTTTAGAAAATCAAGACGTTATTAAGGAATATTTCGTAATGTCCCGTCACAAAAACATATCTTGTATCTATCTTTCCCAATGCTTTTCAAAGGTTGATAAACAAGTTATTAGAAATAATTTGAATATGCTGTGTGTTTTTAAAGCAAGACGATCACTATTTCGAGAAAATTACAACAAATTATGTGGGATCTGATATGAGTTTTAACCACTTTAATGAATTGGTGTGATAAAATTTGGAAAGAAGACTATGGATTTTTAACTATTAATACTAAACTTTGAAGCCTAAAAAATGGTAAATATTTGAATAAATTTTCTAATATAAATGCTGCTCAGTGGTCTGGCAAATCTACTTGATAAAATATTTGTTACAATTATTTTTACATTATCTTTACTTTTTATTTACATTATGAAAACAACTGAAAAACGGTAAATCTGTTCACGTTTTTACGTTCCACGTTCACGTTTTACGTTCCACGTTCACGTTTTTACGTTCCACGTTCACGTTTTTTTACGTTTCCACGTTCACGTTTTACGTTCCACGTTTCGTGTTCCACGTTTTCAAAATTTTCCTAAATAAATGGTGAAACGTAACTTCTGAAGAAGCGAAAAAACTTGATCAAAATCGAAAAGAAATTAATCAAAGAATTTAAAGAACAGATTCGAATTGATGAAGAAGAACAAGAACTTATTCAAAAAATTAAATCAACCTGTAACTTCTGCAATAAAAAATGTTGAGGGCAAAATTGAAAATGTTTTAAGCGATAATCAAAATTTAATGAATTTGGTTCCAGTTGTACGACAATTTGCCGATATTTCGATTCCAGAATCTGAGTTTGAATTGCCAAAATTACCATCTTCAACACCATTTAGACCTCGAATCATTGAAGACTCTACCATAGTTGAACCAATAAGTCCTGGAACAACGGATATAATAATTGGTGAAATTGGTAAAAAATTCCTTCCTAGAGCGAAGGATGATAAATTTGGTTTGTATTGGGATAGAAAAAAGAAAAGTTTTATGATTGGAAATTTACCCGTTAATTTTTGAACAAAATGATATAATTATTAATGAAAAAATGTACGAAGGTACTCAAGGTTTATGGAGATTATTAACAGACAATGACGTTCCAAAAGATAATTTTATATTCTGAAGAAGATTTGAAAAAGTATACAGAAATTTTATGGGAATCTGACTCAATTTACAAAAATAATGATCCATCTACTAAGAAGCCTAAAGTCAAGTAGAGGTAAAAAATATATCAATTTGATTAAACCAATTTGGGAAAAACGAATCGAAGGATCAGGTGTAAGAAAATACAATGATTAATAAGATTGAGTACAGATATATCGACGATTTGACAAAACTCGATGGAATTATAAATTATATTTATGCTCAAGAGAAGGCTGGAACAACAATTTTTTGAATGAAAAGAAAGCTATTAAAGATTTATTTCGAACAAACTTGACGAAATGATTGAAAAACCTGATGGAATTAAATATTTAAAACGAATTTTGCCGGCAATAAGTTCATCTATGATTGAAGGTAGCGGACTTTTGAATGATTTTATCAACAATTTACCTTTTGAATTACACGTACCAACTTATCAGTATCTGGGGCCTGGCACAAAACTCGAAAAAAAGACTACAAAGAGGAGATCCTGGTATAAATAAATTAGATCAAGCTGCTATGGAACACGATATTTTTTATGCAAAACATAGTGACACAAATTCCAGACATATAGCAGATAAAGTTTTGCAAGATAAGGCAATGGATAGATTTTTATCAAAAGATGCTAGTTTAGGTGAAAGATTTGTTGCACTTCCAAACAGTTGGAGCAATGTTTTTGAAGAGAAAACTAGGAATGGGAATTGAAGAGAACTTGAAATTTTAACTATATAAATGGAGGTGAACGTAAATTTCAGCAAAAATCAGAAGAAAAAATAAAATCCGCTTTTAAGAAAAAAAATACCCGTTAGTATTCAATTTAAAATAGATCAACTAAAAAATGGCGAAGATAAGATATTTTTAACAAATAGACAATACAATAAACTCGAAAAACATAAGAAAAACAATAAAGGAACCAGAATAGAATTTTTTTATAATCAGTTGAAAGAACTTAAAAATGGTGGACTTTTGAAAGATTTATTAGATTTTGGAGAAAATATTCCAGTTGTTAAAAATGTTGTTCCTTATGTTCGTAAAGCTGCTCCAATCGTTAAAAAAGATGTGATTCCTATTGTTCGAAACATTTTAAATTGGTTAGATAAAGAGTTGGAAGATGTTACAGGATCTGGATTAGATGAAAAAACTTTGAATTACGTGAAATCAAACATCGGAAAAAAAATTTGAACCTTTAACATTCGGAGAATTGGAAGAAATCTGCAAAAACATTAAACATTTTAGAGGAATCTTCATGAGAGATACATTACCTGAAAAAGTTAAGAAATTTGAATGTGGAATTGTGAATTTAGACTCGATTATGGGAAGTGGAACACATTGGATTTGTTATTATAAAAATGATAAGAATGCATGTTATTTTGATTCGTATGGAAGAATATTGAGGACAAACCACTATAGAATTGATTAAAATATTTGAAAAAATCAAACGTTTATTATAACGATTCTCAAATTCAAGACTACAAAGATCCCCCAATTTGTGGTCATTTATGTGTTTTTGTGTTGAATGAACTGAGTGATGGTAAAGATTTTAAAGAAGTTGTTAACAAATTATTGCTTAATAAATATGGATTCACAAAATATTTTTGACGTATTTGGAACACAAATTATTCAAAATGTAGATAATAGTTTTGAATTTTGATAGTTTGAGAAATGAGTTTGATAACAAGTTAGAAAATTTATTACAAAAACCTTTCCAGATTCAGATATGTTTGCTGTCGAGATTGAAGATTTTTAAAGCAGAATATGATAACAAACTTGCAAATTTCATGAGTTCAAATGAAGTTGCTGATAAAATAAAAACATTGGAAAAAGAAGTTGATGATTATTTACCAATTTAATGTCCTCATATCGAAAAAGCTGATAAAATTACTGAAGCGATCAAAGTTGAAAAGAATTATGTTAGTTTAGCTAATAAAAAAAGAATTGTCGGTGTTCGACCTGGTATTGACAAACATGATGTTGTTGTTAAAGAACAAATTTTTAAAACCTCTAAAATTATCAGAAAACATCGATATTGTTGATTTACATGATCCGAATGTTAAAAGTGCCTTAGATTTTAAAGGAAAAAGAATTAGCAGTGTTAGTAAAGGAATTAATCCATTTGATGTTGTTGTAATGATTCAATTAGAAGATCCTATTAAAATGTTTAATGAACTAAAACAAAATTATGAGAAATCATAAACAGCATGTTAAAGATTTTACAACAGAAGTCTATGACAAGTTAGAAGCCAGAAATAGAAGATCAGTAGACGATGTTGGTGAAATTAATGAAAAACTTACTAATTTTTAAAGAGTCTTTTGATAAGTTTAGTTTAGATGCTACGAAAACTTTTGAGAATATTGGTCATAAATTTGTTGAATACAATGATTCTTATGCTGTCAAATTTCAAAAATTAGAAGAAAAACTTAATAATATGGAGGAAGATCTTACTGAAATAGGTATTCGCGTAGGGTTTTATGCACGATAAATTTTCCCTAAAATAAATGGCGCTCATATATTGTGTGAGATGTAAAGAGAAAAAACTGCCACAAACGATATAAAATACTATGCAAACATCAATGGAGTTAAGAGAATTTCTGGAAAATGTGCTGAATGTAACGCTAAAAAGAGCCAATTTATAAAAACTTGAAATTTTTCCCTAATAAATAGAGATGGCGGGACACTACAGTGCTTTCGATCTTTTTATAATGCAACACGAAAGAGATTTGAA
Organism: Homalodisca vitripennis; assembly: GCF_021130785.1. Lineage (NCBI taxonomy): Eukaryota > Metazoa > Arthropoda > Insecta > Hemiptera > Cicadellidae > Homalodisca > Homalodisca vitripennis. The sequence goes on along the minus strand of NC_060213.1, from coordinate 122,701,609 downwards.
AAAAAGAACATTGGATGATATTTCTCAAAAAAATATGAATTATCCGAAGATATGATGAGATTATACGTAAACAAATTGAATTGGTATAACATTGCAAAATATCAAAATCTGTCCCCAGAGTTCATTCAAGAAAATATACATTATCAATTAAAAGATCATATGTCTGTTCTTTGCCTCTATCAACACTTGAGTATAAAGTTTTTGGATGAAAATAAAGATACAGTTGATTGGAACAATATTATAGATAGCGGTTACTATCCTGTGCAGATTTTATTGAAATATGTGACCGAGATCGCAAAATTTAAGGAACAGAATCCTGAATATGACGAAGTAGATCATTAAAAATGACTAAAATCTTTTCTTATCGACTTATACATGATGTTTTAAAATTTCTAAATTTTCTCTTATTAAATGGTGGACTACAAAAAGTATTCAGGCGATATTGAAAGGGCGGAGTTTAAAAATTTCTATCCAATTAGTAAACAACCTTTGAATGAACCGAATAAAAGAACTGAGTTTAATATTGATTTTGGAGATAATTTTTGCTCGTCTAACTTCCAGTTTTATATTTCTGGAACTTTAACAAAACAAGATGGTCAAGCATATCTTGGAACTGATAATGTTAGATTAATCGATAATTTTATACCGTTTTTATTTTCTAAGATTGAAGTAAGAAAACACAATAAATTGATAGAAGAAGTCGAAAACTGTGGCCAATTAAGCACAATTAAAGGAACTATTTGTTATTCCAAAAGTGATGTATTTTTTCAAACAGTTTTGAATCAACTTTTAAATTTGGACAATTTGAAGCGGTCGGTGATTTAGCACATTTCGGCTTAGGATTCTTTGAAAATGTAAATTTTCCGATCTATAAAGGAGGATTTTATCTAAGTTTTATAAGAGCAGAAGACGATGATGTGATTCTGAAGACTGCAACTGGAAATGTTATGCTGTTGATGGAAAAATAACAATTACAGATTTTTTTATTAGAGTTCCAATGATTGATTATAAAACCACGAGTAAAATTAGATTGATTGATGAAATTATAAAATCTCAAAACATCACGTTTTAATTTTCTAGATTGGCAATGTATTGAACAAAAAGGTATTTCCGGAACAACTTATTCGTTCGATATCACAAATATTTATAGAAATATCTTTCAATCCCAAGTTCGTTATCATTGTTTTCAAACAGATAGACAGAATAATCAAGAAAAAAATCCTTCAAAGTTTGATAGTTTGAATGTAAAAAATATCAGAGTAAAATTGAATGGTTCTTATTATCCAGATGAATTACAAAATTTAAACATTTCCGGTGTCTTTTCAGAATCATGTATCAGATGTATCCAAGATTTTAAGAAAGTTTACTACAAAAATATGGAAATGTATTACAACCCCAAAGAATTTATAGCAAATAGACCCATTTATGTCATTGATACAACAAAGAGTTTGACAAATATTTCTAGTTCAAAGAACGATTATAATTATCAATATGGATTTTCAAAATGCTGTTTACAAACGCGATTTGTTATGTGGTTGTGGTTTCTGAGAAATTTTTAGCCTATGACGTGATTAAGAACGATATTAGAGAAATTCAGTAGTTAATGATGTTCATATTGTTCTCTTTCATTCCTTCTAAAACTTCAAAAATATACTCTTTCGCTGATGAAAAATCTCGATTTCTTCCGGAATAATCTTTGTAATCATAAACAAAAATATCATAAATAGTTGTACAATAGAATGAAATTATTTCTTTTTATCTCGGTAGTTGAAATATAAACATAAACATTTGCGCTGAAAAATTTATATCTCGGCAGACTTAGTTCCATAGCTTCCATTTATTCTTTTTGTTAAAATGGAAGAGTATAATGCCAACTGTTACAAAGTGTTATAATAGAGGAGAAATTATTGATAAAAGATTAGTTTGTAGAGATTGTAATTTAATTTTGTACGAAAGAACCTAAGCCTAGGAAATTTCGAAATAAATTAAACATTTTTGAATAACCTGCTTATGAAAATTACAATATGGAGACAAGAAGCAAACACATTTTGTTACAGAATTTAGAAAACAGAATAAAAATTTTTACTTATCTCTTGGAACCGTTGACAAAATTATTTTCCTTTTCAAAGAATACATTAGGTTTGTAGGTTTAAATACACCACGTTTATTTATGAGAAGATTTTACCTATAATCTTTCACTATTTGGACATTGAATTTGACTACGATTTTTAAACCTGAAATCTTTGATGATTTTATAGTACATTTTGGAGAAAGTAGTAAATGAAGAACCTCGTGAAAAAGAATGCGGTTTTACTCACATTCTCCCCGACTTCTCGAGTGATTGTTAGCAAATTTCATTATTTCCGTTTATAGATTTTTTTATTAAGATTTCTGGATTTTTTCATTAAAACAGCTTATAAATGTAGAAGCAAACATTGAACAGTAAAACAGCTAAAGATTCGGTTATTTAACATTCGTGATTTCTCAGATTTGTTTATGGTTCAATGGACAGTATTTTACATTGATTTTTGACTGTCCCAAAAGTGCGCTAGAACCTTATATTCATATCTACTTATATATATATATTCTTTATCGGGAAATAAATCAAAACCAACTATGGAACAAAAATACTGAGACTGGTTTAAATTACAATAGCCATAAATATACAGTTGTTACTATATTTTCTTTATCGTGATATCAAGACAAACTCAACATTGACGTCGAAAATGTAATTTACTCGAACCAGAAGTGGTCATACACAAAATTGCGAGCGAAGGTGCGAGTAACTGCTAGTGCAATCACAAAGGAACCACCAGGCACTAAATGCAATAATTGAATGTTTAAAAATGTTCAATGGACATTGCGTCCATTTTTCACTCCGTCGTATTATATCATAAATGCTTTCACCAAGAAAGCTAATAACTTCGACTTGGAGTTTCCTTACATTGGTCTAAAATAGTTCCAGCGTTATTGAAATCCTTGGAATATTCAGTAAATGAAATGTTAGATGCAATGCAGTGCAGAGAAATTGCAGGCGAAGCCGAGGATAAGTGCGTGTACGTACTCTAATAAAATAAGGTAGGAGTACGCAACACCACGCATTGCGTAATAGGCTTCGGTGAGATTGCGTGCAGCATTTCTAATTAGGCTACACATGTTACTATGTCACTTGGTAAAACGCCCAACGGTTGTACTCAGCTTGTTTACAAGTTTATTTATCCTGTGATTTTAAGTTTTCGTCATCGTTACCAATAAGATAACTGTAGAAATTTTCGCTCGCTATCGCTGAACCAAATCCAATTTATTGACACGTATGACCGTAAAAATCGAAAGAAAACTAAGCCTAATGAACAATTTCAAACTTATAAGTCAAATTTTTCTGGAGATATCGTGAGGACATAAGTCAGAAATTAAATTTGTCCAGCCCTTCGTATGACAGGCGTCACCAATGTAATTAATAAAATAAGAGTATAACAATTATAATGGACACAAATTACTTCTTAGCACTAGTAATTTTGACCTTTTTTCTTAAGATTGGATTAACCCTTTTGGAACCAATTTTATAACTAGTTTTCTGAAGACCTGGCCTTACTAGCATTGAAGACAGACATACCAATGTACACCCCATTATATTGTCTGCATTACTTTTTTTCGTGAGTCAAGAACCTTTATTTCAGTGAACTTTCATACGACGTGCGGCATAAAATTGTTCTTTTTGGTGGTTTATTAAAAATCTTCACCATTATTTTAAGAATACCATCATATTAAAGTACTCCATTTTATAATATTTAAAACGTTGGTAGATTTATCCACTAGATAATATACGCCAGTCAATGAGTCACATGTATAGCCTTCGTTGAGGCTACATGCAAATTACAATTCCATAGTTCATTTCAATAGGCTACATGTGTTATCGAGATATCGGGCGTACAAACAGACAGATATACTGACGTATATAATGAGACTGTTCCATCTAATAGAGTTATAGGTTTTGCTGACGCTCAGACAAGTAATAGAAAACTTTATAAAACGAGATATTTATTTTTCTAGCAGTAACGGAATTAGATGCCCGATATCCACGGTGTCAAATTTTAGCTGTATTTAATCACCAACACTTTGACGTCCCGGAACAAAAGCTGCAAGTAGTATCTCGTGGCCTCTCTCTGGTGGAATGCATATTCTGTCGGAGGTTTTCCAAATTCAGCAGCTTTTATTGAACATTCCTCACATAACTGAACATTCGCCGATATCACTACATTCTTTGTTCCGAACCGTGACATTCACTTGCAGAATATTCACCTATCGGCGCAATATTCTGTGCAAATGAAACACGGGAGAGGAATCTATTTTCGTAAGGGATCGGATAAAATTATATACTTACGAGTTTTCATTATATGAATTTTAATCTATGTACATAAATGCATGTTTGTTTGTATGTCCTTTATAGAATCATAAGCTATTTGACCGATCATTATGAAAACTTATATGTATATGTATTTTTCTACGGAGAAGGTTTATATGCCATACCCATTGATGTAACACGCAACCAGGCGGCGCTGCAAAATATAAAAGTTTTCATAGCGCCTGCATAGTATAAACTGCAATTACGAGACAGTTATGTATAATTAATTGCCAAACACTGTTTTAAGGCGCTAAATACCTTTAAAATAAATGTATGGTTGAACTTAAAACTTGCGTGTTATTAAACCAATGCATAACAATGTACATGTACGTCTACAATACACTTTTGACAGATCTTTTTGATCGCAAACTCAAAGCAAACTCTACAATTGGCGTTAAAAATATAACTTACTTAAACCGGAAGTGCTCAAACAAGGGCAAGCTTACGAAAAGCATGCGAAGCTGCGGGAAACGGCTAGTTAAAATATAAACACGGATTTATAATCCTCCTTCATTGTTACTCTTTGAAATAACAAAAATAACGTCTTCATTTCGGAGTGGTTTTCAGCAAGCATGCTGCCTTACAAACAACTAACTCAAGGCCAGCTCACTTATTTATAAAGTAAAACTACATCGAGCCATTTCTCTTGTGTGTTTGACTTTAGGACAATATTATTGCCCTGTATAGTGCTACGAGCTCGAACCTGAGACTGGGCCTATAGTATCTTTCTCAAGTAGCCAGGTCTTTCTTTAAAGCTCGTTATTGACGATGGAAAGTTTGAAAGGATAACAGAATTTCGGACATTTGCCATCGTTATAGGTTACAAAAGGTACGACACAACGTTTCGAGGATTAGAATCTATCCTCTTCGTCAGGTGGGGGAGTTATTAATACATACAAACATAACCAACAGAAAGAAGTAAAGAAGGGAAAGAAACGTGTTTAACCCTTCTTTCTTATCGTTATTTTGTATGCATTAATACCTCTCCGCCTGACGAAGAGTATAGATTCCAATCCTCGAAAGGTTGTGTTAAACATTGTATAACCTTATAACGATGGCAAATATTTGAAATTCTGTTACTCGGGTCTCCACTAACCAGGATTCTGTGAATAAGGCTTGAGGTGCGCAAGTTACAAGTATCATAAATCGTCAGCAAACCGAATACCTCCGGGACAAAGTGCACCTTCCTCAACCTAAAGACATACCTGACGTACGTTTTTGCACTCCCTGCAACCTTTTCAAAATCCACACAAATGAAATATTTCCAAAGTTACAGACAGGCAGCACTCAATCACAAAGAATACCAGAGCATGGAAAAGACGAAACCTACCCTCACTTGGAACCGTGCTTCAGTGCTTATTGAACACCCTCAGATGACCAAGTGCTAGACGACAAAAAACAGCATTCACGTGGCTATAGTCATAACACGAATAAAAAAGTCCCAACAGTCTTTGGAACTCACATTCCTTCAAAGCCACACTGACGAGTGCCACCATAGCTAGGGCCTCCGATCCTAAACCATTCGGTTTAAAGGAATTGGTAGCACTGAGTTTAATATCATTGTGGAATGACCACTCACGTACAGTATTCAAGTCGGTACTTAAAATATACACAGCTTCCAACTCCATGGGAAAAAACTTATCTAAGCGTCATCATCTTATGGGTACGTGCAAATATTTTGTAGTCTTGTACCTGGTTTCGGAAAAAAGTGAAAGACCAATGAACGAATATAAAAAAACAAAGGGTAATATATCGTACTCGACGCATGAATATTCATAATTTAAGAAAATCCCAAATGTTATCTTCTTTACTGACAAAGACAGTACTAGTAAAGTACAAGTACTATACTAAAGTAAAGTACAGTGCTTAAAGTAGTAAAGGACAAATTGCGTGTTATATCTGTATTACAGGAATGATCAGAAACGAATAGATGTGTTCTTAGGAACTCTAACAATTGATTGATGGATCCGGGTCATAGATTAGTTGAGCGTCTGTAACCAAGATTTCCTTAGGCCAGACATGCCAGCCTTGCCACAGCCCTTGAGCTGGAAGCCCACTTTGAGTTTAGTCTCGCCACACATAGTTTCGATTAGTTTGTCACGTTTTAGAAAAAAAAATTAGTAGACATTTAAATCAACTAAACATTGAATAAGGGATATGGATGTGTTACAGTGTTATAATAAATGTTATACAGTTGTACACGAGTATTGTTGTTGACAACACAAACTAAGAGATACTAAGGTGAGTTGACAGTTCCGAGAGAGCTGCCAATCCCAACTATGTTATCTCGGACAATCCACATATGGCACTGTATCTCGGTTTTTATTTTGAGTTTCGCTTTACTTCAGCTGAAGGTTGAATAATGTATGTGGAGTTTTTAGTGCAGTCATGTATGTTATAAATGTCTACTCGAGTATTGTTGACAGCGCAAACTGAGGGATACTAAGGTGAGATGACAGTTCGAGAGGGTTCTCAAAACCAACTAGGTTATCTCGGACAATATACGTGTGGTACTTTATCTTGGTTTTTATTTTGTGTTTCGGTTTACTTCAGCTGAAGGTCGAATAATGTATGTGGAGTTTGCAGTGCAGTCATGTATGTTATAAATGTCTACTCGAGTATTGTTGACAGCGCAAACTGAGGGATACTAAGGTGAGGTGACAGTTCGAGATGGTTCTCAAAACCAACTATGTTATCTCGGACAATATACGTGTGGCACTTTATCTCAATTTATACTTGTAGATTCGCTTTACTCCAACTGTAACTTGAATAATAATGTTGATGTTACTGCACTATTATCCTAGTATTATTATAAATGCGAAAGTGTCTTTTTTCACGTGTAAGCTACTCAACGTATTTTACTGAACATTTACATGGTCATTTTCACGGTTTTTTGGATGAATTCAGGCCTATTGTTATTTCAAAAATCCCTCCGAGCTACGCCCCACTGGTCTTTAAAAAAGCAACGAAAAATCCCATCTTGGTGTCTTAAGTTGGGTGGTATTAATTGAATTAGCCTCTCAAATTTTATCAACTGTTCTGTTTTAAAAGATAAGAAGGTCAAAATGTGACTCCGAAGACTCTTTGAAGCAGTCATCAAGAACTATTATAGATGAAATTTCACTAGGCAGTTCTTTTGAACTTATGTACCATCTCCAGCTCTAAATTTTCTAAAATATACAACACTTTTAATAAAAATTTTAAGTCAGGTGTCAAATCCATCTTACAAATAGACGAACTTCAGAATGTTATATTTGAGAGAGATATATAGTATTATAATCGGATTATATAGACTAAGTAGCACTTACCTGCTGCTTCCCACTTGATTTCCTGCTCAACAACTGCGATATCTAAATCCGTAAAATTTTTAAATTGCATTTAAAAACACTCCTGTAATAATTTATGGCGTTGGAAGATATTACAATCCCTGATTTATATTCGAATAATTTTTAAGGACAGAAAGAATTTTTTAATTAGTTCTTTGTAGTTTGTATTATTATACACAACCAGTAGTTCTGCTACAGGCACAAACCTAGCAATAATTTCAAGAAATCGCAAGATATGGATCTTTTAATTTAGGGAAGACTCTTACGAGAGGAGCGTACACATTAGTAGAAGCATTTTAAAAAGAAATAAAAACGGAATGGAAGTAATTAGACATTAATTATGAGGAAAAAGGAATGCAATTGTACCCTCAGTACGGACCCATGTATATTCAACCGAACCTTATAATGGGAAGAAATAACCCACGCAGCCCCTGAAGCTCTGGTGGTAGTTTTTATGGCTCACTTAGAGAACTCTCGTCACCATTCCGTTAACAGCTGAGATGTTATGCCTAAAATTACCAAAGAAATTCGCGCCCTGCGACTACCAAATCCAATATAAAGCGATTAAACTCGATGAAAATATTGTATGAGAGTAGTCAGAACCAAATAGCCCGGTGGCATTTCATACGGTGTTGCCAAATTGCTACTGATCAACAGCTGTTCACACTATGACGTAGCTATGATCATCACTGTATGTTTGATTTACGTTGTCTAAAAAAATATGAATGACATCAAACGAATGTAAATTTCATTATGGTGACATGTTGAGTTTGTTTATTGCAACAGATGTTGAGAGGGATCAGTAACTTTGTATGCACGTAAAACTGGCAACACTGTTGGACTGAGGGTCTATTTTGGTACGAGCTGCTCTAATTTTGTAGTTATGCAACAGCACCATCATTGGTTATATGATACTTGACCACCTTTGCTGCATGTAACTTCTTAACATACGAGCTCTGCTTATTTTTAGTATTTATGATAAAAGTTCAACGCTTCTTTTACATATCATATTGGAATTTCATTGACCTTCTTCAGTTTCGAACAGTTGCTTCTGTATCACTCGATCTTATGTAGCTTTTCCATACAGAAAACAATAATAACATTTTTGGATTCCATGGCTGCTTAATTAAAAGCAACCCATTTGAGAATAGCTATGGCAAACCTACAGGTATAAGAAATTATAGGTAATAATAAGGAGATCACCTCCTGCTTAACCCACTTCAGATGATTTCTTAAAAATTGGGTTTGACAACTGTTCCTGTACACAATTGTACGAAGATAAAACAATTATACTGTACTAATGTGTCACTTTTATAGAGAGCCCTGCAAATATTGGAAGACTCTATAAGTAATACATGTCATCACCTGCAGTATATATCTGATAAACATTAAAACTTTTACAGAGTGCTAATACAATATTAGTTTTTATATCAGTGAAAGCATATACACAGTGAATATTGAGTGTTTTACTTTCACACGGGCTCTTTCCGAGAACTCATAAATTTACCGAAGAATTGAAAAATATTTATCTTGAAAAGTTTTTGAAACACAAGAAACCCCTTTGGTTTCAAATTAACTTTTCCGGAGCAGCTTTAAAAGCAATTATTTCAAGAGGGAACACTCAAGAATACTGGTCTTTGCCGACAGTTACGCTGTTTGATTAATGAAACCCGTCTGAGCTTGGCTCAGCCCCGATATCGAAGGATTTCCCGGCTTTCCTTTTGACATTTTACAAACAGTGGTCTTAGCTCCGAACGAATTTCGTTATTTAGTCCATGAAACTTAACAACATTTTGTCATTGAGGAAAATTATGTTGGCTGAACTACTGTAGTTGAAAGCAATTTTATATAAGAGCAAGCAGTATATTTAAAAAGTGCAAATGTAGCATAAGGAGCAAATAAAATTGATTATGGAAATGTTCAGATGTCGTTATAGTACTTGGCCAACATCTGCATTTGCAGGTTTCTAAAATTTGTCACCGACATATTACGAAATAGTATTTTATACCGCTTATTAGCTACTTAATCTGAAACAAAAGATAACTGGATGATAGTAAGAAACAAAATGAATGATAAGAATCATCCAGTTCATCCCATTTGTTCATTTAACTTCCACCGCAGGGGAGTCTAAACGGACAGACTTTGGAATCCATTGAAATAGAAAACTTCCCATCGTTTATTAAAAAATGTATATTACGTTACATTTAGATTTCAGAAACGTACTGTTACTGATTTCTTGTATCACTAAATGATGACAAAATGTATCCCAAAATTCCTGTTATCAAAATCAGACTTTATAAAGAATGTGGTGGTCAAAAACAAAAAGTCATACAGCTTGCTCAGTCATAACTTTGAGGCGAAATGTATTTGAAGAAAGTCAGTGCCCACAATGCCATGTACAATTGAGCCAGCAGAACTAAAATGCGTACTTATTACTGTGTCAACAGCTGACTAAATTCCGAGAACATTATATTAACAGCTAGGTTAACTTCCATGTAAACACACCACATTCACGTCTAAATTCAACTAATCAAAAACGTCGAAATCAAGTCTAAATTTTTGTAATCTGTCCAGGGATACTTGGAACATTATATATCCAACTTTAGTAAGTACGTTACTGATTGTTTTTAATTATGAACTGCTTAATACTCAAAGTGGAATTGAATTTCAATTGTATTTCTTAACCTTGCGCCACTTAAAAATCTAACTTGGCCCGGTTAAGTTTACTTTACGATTAGTATCAAAGGTTTATTATTAGTATTGGTTAGAATTATACTTACCAGTGGAAACGCAGTGGTCTGTTTTATAACAACATAATATAACAATAAAAAATATCCAAAAATGTCCAAATGTCAATAATAATAAACAAAGAAAAAAAGTAACGATTCATGTAGTAATGATCGTCTAAAAGGCATTTAACAATGAGTTTACATTTGAGAATCTTTTAAATTAAAAACGCATTTAAAATAGAATTAGATTAGGGCAGAATCATCCAGTAGATATATAATGTTAAATCACTATGGTAACACTTTTCATAGCAATTTATATGAATTTTCAGGCCGCGTGGAAAATGACAATTGTATAATGAAAACCTTAAACTAGATTAAGATTTATAAACAAGCAGTATTTAGTAATAAAACGGTCTGTAATAGACATTCTAATAACTTTATCCTACTTCCGATTACACGATATCTAGACAGTTAAAATCCCCGAAGAATGTGTAGTTTAAACTGTTCGAGTACTGACCAGTATACAAAATTCTTCAACGAAGGAAGACCTTTAAAATGATACGTCACAATTACGTAACCTACTATTTTCAAATCTCAAGATTCGAACCTGTGATCCTCATTTTCGCACACGCCCTGTTTTTTGCCTCAGGTGATGTTTGGTGAAGTGATGTGGAAATTCTCCCTAAGTGACAGCATCAGGACAGTTATTCCAATAGACTGACTTAGTATACAAAATCTACCCATATAATAATCATTGTGAAAAGTGGAAGAAGAGAGGTATAATCCAATCTTGGCCTTCATCAATTAATGGACTTTGTATTGTTCATAATATGGATTCAACTTTCCGCCGTGTTTAATAAGAATTTATGGTTGTGCCACCTTCCAAGAAAACAAGAGTAACTCCTCTCTTCAAAAACAGATGCGATAACCTTCCATGCTGACAACGTTCGCATGAGTTTTCTTGATTTTTGGGGGGTGCGCGTGACCCCATTCCATAAACTGTGTTTTGACTTTGAAATTCACTTGTTTTCCAAGACTCGTCTCCAAAGATTCGATTAAGCAACGAGTCACCATCTTTTTCGTAAGTGTGTAAGACATAAATTGGTTTTTATGGGTGTCTGTTAAGATTTTCGGTACCCATTTTGCACAAAATTCTTGGTAACCTAACCTCTACGTAACAGTTTTGGGTAACAAACTCCTTTAAATCTGAAAAAAAAACTGAATTAGAATTCTGTTATTGTGAATCGGCGGCCTTCTGTAATCTTCTCATCGAGTATAGAGATAATTTCATCGATCATAATGCTTGGCTGTCCACTTCGTTCATCATCATGTACAATAGTTTAGCAATTTATATACCAAATGTACCACTGATACACTCCACCTTCAGTAATTACATCGTTCGCACAAACTTTACAGAGTTGGCGATAAATCTCAATTGGTTTATTGTGCTTAGACAACACAAATCGTACTACTGACAACACTTCATAACTCACGTGGTTCACAATAATTGCGTAATACATTTTAAAGTATTAGTGTAAAACTACTATGAGCTACAGTAAACTCTCACTAATAGGGCTGGATCGCCACTGAACGGAGAAACGCCCTGACATCAAAATGGCCGCGATAGTCTCGCTCCTAGCGACTACAGAGCGAAAAGTACTCTACTTTCTGGATAGCCCTTTTACAATCTTCCGAGTCGGTTTCAGTGTCGGATTTCAGACGCTGCACGAAGAGGAAGGTGAAATGGAGCTAAATTCAATATTCACATTAAATTTTCCTAACTTCATTATTTAGTTTTTCAACAATACTATCAGCGTGAACAAAAATTTATAGAACCCATGAGAAAATTTTAGTACCTACTTTATTCGTATTGCAATCATGAATAATTCATTCAAAACCGTACTTTATACTTGATTTCTTCAGCCGAGCTAGAGGTAAATGTAAATAGAATTGATCCGTATTTATGTGAACTCCTAAAAAGCAATTATATATTTTTAATTGCGTTTCATTATATCGTCGCATATACTGCATTAACAAAGAGAAGTTAGTTCTCAAATTTAACCCTGTTACCGAATGATCTACAGTTTGCTGAGCCTCATCATCACAGTAGAGACTACTAACGGCTCGGCCTAGGATGTTGTGGTCTGGAGAGCATTTGAAGAGAATTCTATCAACTGTCCCCTGGTTAGAGTTTCTTAAAGCTTTTTTACATAAAAAGTAAACATAAAGTATTGCTTATATCATCATTATTGATATAAGAGTGCTTACATGTAAGAAGTGACTCAGTACAGTAAAAAATATTTCTGAATTGACAGAATAAAAAGAAAACTTACGTATGTCTAATAAAAAGTTAAAAGTGTTAAAAATTGTTCAACGTACTGTTGGGACGAAAATCACATGTTTAGTTCGAGTTAAAAACTTGTATTATATTTAGAGCATTATTTTGACGACATTATTGAAAGGAAAACAGAAGTACAGAGTACATTTCATGTCAGACATTATACTGAATTAATATCGGGTACGTCTGTTTCTTTTCAGAGAATCTTTGGTTGGAAACCGTTATATTACAAGAAATACAAAAAGTTTTGACTTGTACACTTTTGTAAGTACACTTGAAAAGTTTTACTTACTACTTGGGTCGTTGAAGGCTGCCTGAAAATAAAGTAAAACCTTATGAAATTTGATTTTGGTAAACAATGCCAGGGAATGCAATGGATGAAGATGAACCGGTGGCTACAGCAAGGCCAGTTCGTGGTCGAGAACTCCGAACGATGGGAATTCACACTCAACGTACAGATGAGCAAACCGGAGGGGAGGTTTACTACGAGGGGTTTATGGATGGAAAACGGTACATGGTTCCGGACAGTAATCTTGAAGCGATGAAAGACATGATAAATTTCACGATGCGAAGGAGAGTGAGTCTAAGATACAAACATCAAACGTCTTACGACCTAGGAGAGTACGACCACTTTAACGAAATGCTGCAGAACTTGTTGAAAAAATTTGAAGGAATTGATAGTATATCTTCAACTCCCGGAAATTCAGTGGATACTGGTTCATTTGTGTCAGATATCAAGACAGAACCTTCCGATTCAGAAGAGAAGACTAGAAAAGAGGATGGAATGGAAAATGACACGAATAGGAGCAGCGTGCCTTCAACCTTAGAACGTGATAAGGAAGAGCAAATCGAACCAAATGAAAAAGGAACGCCTTCATGTCTAGAGGATGATAAGAAACAACTGGTTAAAGAAGACCACCCTGAAGATACACCAATGCCGTTAGAAAAAGAGCCTAATACAATAAGTAATTTGCAAAGTGAAAAAACTCCTTCAAATTCAGGGAGAAAACTATCAAAAGACGAACTATATCCACAAAACGCACCCCCAAAATTACATGATAAAGATGATAAGGTAGCGGAAATAAGTGAAGAAAATAGATCCTTACATTCAGATAATAAAAAAAGGAAGTCCAGCATAACAGATATAATGGATTTAGATGAGAAGGAGCCAGTTATACCCAAAGATGAAAAAATACATCCAAATAGTGGTAATAAAATTGAAAAGTCAAAGGGTGAAGACGTCGATAAGAAATTGTCAAGTCTAAACGAGCAAGGAAAAACGCCACTTCATTCAGGGTCTGATTTGCTGGATTATAGTGCTGGAAAAGGTCCTTTGACATTTGATAGTAAGACGAAAATGCCAATTAAAACGGATGAAAAGAACGGAACTATTTATTTGGATAATAGAAAAGGTAGACCTAGTATATTAGATATAATAGATTTAGATGAGGAGGAGCCAGTTAAAACCTATGGTGAAGGAAAATTTCCTAAGAAGAGTGATAAAACAGAAATGCCACAGGTTGCTGATAAGAGAGCTGCAAGTCTAGTTGAAGGAAATAAAACGCCAATTCATCCAGACTTTGAAGAAAGACATCAAATTCGGGAAAGTGAAATTGGTCGGTCGGGTGAACTGAATCGCTTAAAAAGTGGTGGTAGAGATATAGTTTCAAGTAAGTTATGGGAAAGAGGACGCTATTTTAGCACAGGCCATAACATTAAAGATTCAGTTGGCTATAATGCTCAAAAAGGACGTATCACTTTAGACGGAATAAGAAAAAATCAAATTCAGCTGGAATCTCAAAAACGGGTAACCATGGATCATATTGCTGGAAAGGGACGTTTGACATTAGATTGTATGAGAAACACGCCAAATATAATGGATGAAAAATATGGAACCATTTGTTTAGACAATAAAATAGTTAAACAAAGTATACTAGATATAATAGATTTAGATGATGAGGAGTCTGTTGAAATCTACAGTGAAGAAAAATATGCAAAGAAGGGCGATAGAATAGAAATGCCAATTGGTGAAGTTGTTGATAAGAGAGCTTCAAATCTAGTTGAGGGAAAGAAAACGCCAACTCATACAGGTTTTGAAGAAAGGCGTCAAATTCGAGAAAGTGATATTAGTAAGCAAGTAAAACCTGGTGTTTTTGAAGAGGAAATAGAAGATCTAATTCCAAGTAAGCTTGATACTGACGGACGAAGCACAGACAAGAGGATTAAAAATTCACTTAATTACAGTGCTGAAAAAGGACCTTCAACATTAGATAATACGAGTAAAACGTATCAAAATCAATTAGCATCTGAGAAACGTGGGATGACGGATTCAACAGGTTATAATGCTGGTAGTGGAGCTTTGAGATTCAACAGTTTAAAGAACAGGTCAACCCAATTTGGTTCTGAAAAACTTTCAATTCCAGTTGGAGAGGATAAAAAAGATAAGAAAATGGGTCCGGATATTACAAATGGTAGATTGATGCCTAGGAAAGCTGATTCTGAAAAGAGTCGTTTTGTGTTAAAGAGTCGCCAGCAGCCAATCACTCTCGATGAATCGTTAAATAATGATTTACAAAATGGGAAAATAGAAAATAGGAGGCCGATGGAAATGGGTGGCGAAAAGAAGTATTTACAGATAGGGGATGGGGTAGGAATGACATTGTGTGAGGTTTCTGATGAGAGTTTAAAAGAAAAACGGAGTTCTCCAAATCATCCAGAACCCGGAGAAAGACCTCCAGCAAGAGAGAATGGAAGAAGTAAACCGGGTGAATCGGGCAGTAGAGAGACACCTCCAGAGAAGGATGGAGAAAGAAAACCGCCGCTACCACCACATGGCAACGGTAATGGTTTCAAAGGGCACGAAGACAGCGGTAGAGATGAGAAAGAGTCAGAAGACGCTTCTATATCTTCAGTGGACGACACTGAAGAATACCGTGTTAGATTATTAATCTCTGGACATTTTCATCCGGACGAAACGCCGATGTTCATCATCCAAGAGTATGAAGCAGAATCTGGAGTGTTTGATGATCAGATTGTTGACATCAAGCGCATACAAAATGTTGGGGACGTTGATATCAATATCGCGGGGAAGTTTTACAATGACACCATTATCAGGGAGCGAGATGATAAGAGTCTATTTCTAAATATCAAACCACTCAAAATTGAAATTGACCATCTGAATAGCAAAATTTACTACGATAAATTTGAAGAGAGTTTTAAAATAGAGAACCTTGTTGATGTTGTGCTTAAGGGACAATTTGTAGCTAGCACACTAACGAGGGAAATCACTCCGGTGTTATCTTTCAATATAAAGAAACTTGGTCTTGGCAGCGTTTCTTCTGATAGCGTCACTAAAAAGAACCCACGCTTGGATATTACCAGGTTTGACCAAGCAGTAGTAAATAAGAGTAATCCTTATAACAGTGAAAATGCTGTGGTTAACATTGTTAGGGTTGCTAACAACGGCTATGGAAAGATAGCGGATAAAGTAGGCTCTTCTTACTTTGACAACGAGGATGAGCTAACAATTAGTAGGACAAGTATAACTAACTTTGGCTCACTAGAGTTGACTGTTGATGATTGGCATGCGAAACCACCCGGACTCTACTCGTACTTACCTGTGATTCCCTTGTCTCTGCAGAAGAGCTTGACAGGTTCTGAACTGGAAATAGTTGAAGTTGGTGAGAATGAAGAGATCGAGAATTCACCACAGATAAAAAACCGTAGAGGACGCAAAGAAATGAGGCAAGGTGAGAAGACCAAAAAAGGTGCAAACAGGAGCAATGCAGAGGATACTGAATACATTTGCAGGATTAAAGATTATAGGCCTGCTAAGAGGAAATTCTTTAATTTATTTTAAAGATTACGTTTTGGTTGGAAAACAACTGGAACTAAACATTTGTGTCTGTAGTGAAACGACTATTGTATTGTTAAAATATAGTATTGTAATTTTATTTAATGGAAATAGACGTACAACATTAACAACGTTTAACAATAATATTTATTTTAAATAAATACAAAACTAAAACTAATTTTTTATTGTTGCGCTTTGCCATTTTACGTTCTGGTCATTTTCATTTCAATCAATAGCAAACAAAAACTACGTTTTACTTTTTATGTTGTGTAGTGAAAAAGTAGGTGACCAAATTATTACTTTTGAAAATATATTGTAATTAGCTGTCACTATTAAATGGCGGTGGTTGGCCGAGCGTTAGCGAAGACTATCACTCAAGGGGCTGAAAAGATTTTATGTACTATGTTTCTCTGCCTGTCTACCCACATGATATCTCTAGACGAATTGGCCTTTACACTTGAAATCTTTCATTAAGGTATATTTCAACATCGAGTTCGATTATGGTCGTTCAACTCCATCGATTGTGGCAGAGCGTTAGCTAATATTTTTATACGTAACACAGCTATGGTGGGAAGGTTTAATTCAATGTGAATGTTGAGTTTAGCTCCATTTTGGTCTTCGTAAATTTCAAACTATGACGACTCCAGATGGATGATCCTCGCTTTTAATATGTATTGATACCGACTCCAGAAGATAACTTATTAAAAGTCGAAACTATAGTAGTTTATGACTACAAACACGGTAGGAAGTGTTTCACGAAGGTACGTAGTTATTGTTAGTAGTAAATGTAGTTGAATGAATGAAATATGCGTCCAAACTAGTATAATTAGGCATATAATAAAACACCAGGTCCCATACAGGAAACTAAGAAATACAGAATTATACTACATGGGGTATTTTTGTTTTATTTTAATTTGTCAATTCATCTGTTAAAGTTCGATTTTTTTGTATATAAACACGCTCAGTATGAGATTAAACGTGTGTTTTAATTCCAGACTATGGATGAATAAACTCATGGTTTTGGTTTTCAGGCGCTTTCCACTATGATACTAGATGATTTGGTCATCAAACAGCATGAATCATATTTACTGCAGTATATCCAAAATGATTTTGCATCTATTATCTAAAGAATTTTACCTGGATCATTCCCGCTGTAGTCACTGAGGAAAAGTAGAAACAGGTGGTAAGTTTTTACTAAATAGGAGTAGAGGAAGCAATATAAATGGACTTTTTCCAAAGTGGGCCACCTTTGAGACCGCTTGGACCAGAACCTGTGGTGAGAGATAAGCCTCTCAAAGTACGCGAAATGACCAGAGCTGTCCTCATTCCCAAAGCAGCCAAAAGCTCGGATAAATTACCAGGAAATCCAGCGAGGACAGAAGTTCCTGCAGAAACGTACTATGAGGCTTACGTGGATGACACAAAATACCTCGTGCCTGATACTAACCTTGTGGCAATGAAAGATATGATAAACTATAAAATGCGCCCGAAAACCAGTATAAAATACAAGAATGAGACACGATTTGAAGACGTGAACTATAAACATTTACACAGGAGATTGGGGTCGATGCTTGACAAAGTCGAGATTCCGAGCGACATCGAACAGAGCTCAGTGATCGGTGACAGGCAAAGAAAATCGAGCAGAGAAATAGAGAATGAGGAAGTAACAGTTGGTGGAGATCCAGAGATGAGAGCAATTATTGAAAAGGAGGACGATGAAGAAACTGTTATAGGTGAACTGCAGCCAAAACTAAGTAGCGAGAAAGATAATGAAGAAGAATTCACAGAGTCAACGATAAACAACGATGAAAAAGAGAGTCAGGAAAAGACAGTTGTTACTGCTGAAGAACAGCTTACGGAAAAATTAAGTGTAATGTCAATTCAGTCTGAAAACGAGACTTCCAGTAATCTTCTACCCGTTGTTAAACCCTTGAAATCATCAGAGTTATTAGAACCACAGTGTTCAGGCGATGAAGATGAAGATTTAAGCGAACACCGTGTAAGATTCCTTATCTCTGGTCATCTTGGGAAGGATAACAAACCTGTTTATATTATTCAGGAATACGAAGGACGATCTAGCATTTTAAAAGATCAATCGGCAACCTTTATGACTTCTAAAGAACAAAATAATATTTCAGTGTCTATTTCGGGAAGGGTATTCAAAGATAACATCCTCATTGAAGAAGATGGAAAGCCTAAATCTCTAAATATAGATCCTGAAAACATAATTATTGAACCTGAGAAGAGTAAAATGTTTAGGGATGTTTTTGAGGAGACATTAAATATTGAGGGAGTTAATATTTTACTTAAAGGTGAATTCCTAGAAAATCAATCGCAAAGCCAGTTCACTCCTTTTTTATCTTTCAACATTGTGAGCGAAGATGTTAAAACTCCGAGAGCATTTGATGACCAAAACACGATATTAAGTGGATTGAACATGTCTAAAGCTATATTATACCAACCTTTGTTTACATATAATGACGAGATGGTTTTATACGAGTCTAAGAGAAAAACATATAAATATCCATCCAAATCACACTCTTATATCACAGGAAATAAACTTAAAAGCATTTTTGAAAAGAGAAGTACACGTTTAATAAAGAATCACTCAGAGTTCGTAAACATCACAAACAAGACAACAAGTAGTGAATTGGTTAAAAAGAGCCTGGTCAGTAACAAAAAGAAGAGTACTAAACAGAGTATTTTAAGTAACCTTCAAATATTCTATAAGCAAATATCATTGATCCAATCAATATTTAGACACAGCGAGTAATATTGTTTTTTTCAGGGTACAAATAGTTTTGCATAGTACCACAACAGTGCTTAAAATAAAACGTTTATGCATTTTTATTTATTTATTTTTTTATTTATTTATTTTATTCAATTACATTGTTTTACACAGTTTGGCCTCGCCAAGTTACATAAAAAACTTGTCGGCGAGGTCCAGCGATATTTCCTTACTTCTACTGCTCCACTTCTACTGGCAATAATGTCTTTAATAAGTTGTATCGCTTAAAATCAATTTAATAAATTAAACTACTAATGACGATTTATTTGCGGTTTAGGGCAGGCATCATGTTTCTATTTTATATTTGGCAATTGTATGAATATGGTTTGAACTTAATATAACAATAACAATAACAATAAAATAATATAACGATTACATAACGAAAAACAATATAAATTACAATAACATGGTTAGATATCTGAAAACGATTTTTCTAATAATAATAACAATATATTCTTCTAGGAGTTCAGTGGTGTGTAATACGTGCATACCTGTCTGAATTTGTTCCTCTTTGTCTGTCTCCAGTTGTGTGCAGTAGTGTCCGTCTGGTCGAAACATTTCTGCTAATCGTGGCTAGGTTATGTTTTGTTTTTGGTTATGTTTATGTTATGTTTGCTCACTGAGTAAAGTGGGTTTAGTGGCCTTTTCGTAGTCGGTGAATAAAGTAGTGTGAATAAACAACAGTCTAGTACAGTGAGAGTGAATGTGAGTAATGAAAAATAGTTTTGAGTGTTGTGCAGTGTAGTGGAATGTCAGTGCAGGCTAGTGGGGATTGGGCCAGGCTAGGCCTATTTCTAAGACATCTACAAATGGCAAGTTTTGTCCTTTATACTTGATATAGAGTCTAGCTGTATTTAACCAAATGTAGGCTGCCGATTTAAACTTCTTTAGATTTGGTAAATTTTCTATTTCACTAGGCAGTTGATTAAATAGATTGGGTACTATATATTCTGGTAGCCTGCGCCCATAGTCTGTCCTTGGGGTGTGTATTTTTGTACTTAGCCAAATGCCTAGTATTATAGCTTCTGTCCAGGTTTCCTTAAATTGTTTGTTTTCATAATATATCTGTAAAATTTTAAATATATACAATCCTTTAGGTGTTAGTTTGTCCCTTTAAAACTATAGTTCTGGTCCAATTGATTGTCATTTATGTCCAATTCATATCCGTAGAGTGCCCTTAAACATCTTTTTTGTAAATTTTAGTATTTGGTTTTAAATGCTATTCGCTGTTGTTCCCCAGGTAGTTATTCCATATGTGATTATTGATTGAAATAGTGCCTTATAAACTGCTATCTTTGCTGGTTCAGTAAGTTTATTTTGCAGTTTATGCATTATGGCAATACAGGGGCCGAGTTTTCTCTGTATAAAGTTACATGAGGTTTCCATGTTAGCCTATTGTCAACAGTTATGCCCAGGTATCTCACAGTTTTCAACCATTTAATACTCTCACATTGACATTGTTTATATGACCATGCAAACATTCACAATCATGGTATTTAATATTTACTACTCTATCAATTTTCATATTCTTTTGGCAAATATGCATTAAGCATGTCTTTTGGTTGTTTATTATCAAGCCATTGTCATGAGTCCATTTGTTTAAACGTGTTAAAATTATTCTGTAGTATTTCTTCTGCAATTCTTATATCTTTATGCTGTGACAGGAGTAGTATGTCATCTGCAAAAGCAAAAATGTGACAATCCTCAATCTTTCTTAAAATCTCATCTAAATAAATTATAAAAAAGAGCTGGACCGATTTGGCTTCCTTGCGTACTCCGTACTTTATATTTCTCTCATCGCTTAGTGTGTTCAATACTTTTACCACAAATTTCCTGTCTTTTAAATAGCTCTTAAACCATTCTAAATAGGGACCCCTCACACCCATTTTGAATAGGGCTGCAACAATCTTATTATGCTCTACAGTATCAAAAGCTTTTGAAAAATCAATAAACAAAGCCAATCCATGCAGTTTTAGTGTCCATAATTTTATTTCCTATATCTGCAAACCCCTTTTAATGCCATTTCAGTGTTGTAATTCTTTCTAAATCCAAATTGTTTATGACTTAATATTTTATTCTCATCTAAGTATTTATTTAAGTTTTCTAATACATATTTTTTCTAATATTTTCTCTACAGATGATAATATGGCTATCGGACGATAATTTTGAAAAATCCTTTTTACTGTTATTTTTGTATACTGGTCTAACAATAGATGTTTTTCAAGCAATCCGGAAATATCCTTCTTTTAATGATTTATTTATTAATATAGTCAATGGTTTGGTGATACCATCCATTGCTTTTTGAATGTCTTTCATTCTTACTCCATCGATTCCTGGGGACTTGTCAGCATTAAGGGGAGGCGGTACCCCAGAGAAAAATATTTTTTTTTCACATTTTTTTTTTTATTTTTTTAAAATGTTAAGCGGCCTTTTTCTGCACACAATGATATATAATACATGTATATTTGAAAATTGTAAACCTACAGAAAAAAAAGTTTTAAAATATGCTTACATCATGTTTCAGGAAGAAATTTGTGACAGCGCTTGCGTTTATTCACACATGAACTATTATACATATGACCTTTTATTTTTGTGTGCTATAATTTGCTTTTGTTGTGTTGGCAGGCCTGAACTAACTTCTATTTCATCAGCTTTGAGTTGAGTTCTGCTTCTGACTTTTATACTGTTTGTTTTATTGTTTTTGCTTAGTGTTTTGGTGCTTTGTGAAGTGATATAGTGAGTGTTAGTTAGTAATTTATATTTATTATTGCTAACAAGATTGTTTATGTATAAATATGCCTCGTGTTAAAAGTAGTTTATGCTAAACCCCGTAAAGGAGTTGGTGGTAGGAAAAGAAAACCAGCCAGTCCTAACCCTAATGAGATGTCAAAAGATGAGTCTAACCCCTAGGCCTGAAATGTCAACACAATCTCAGTCAAGCTCTTCAAAGAAAATAAACATAGATAAGTATGAGATGTTTAATTGTGATGAAAACTATGACAATGAAATTATTAACATGCAAAATTTATCAGATCAACTTTTTAGTTTCATCACTTTGTAAAAATTGCAAGAAAAGTGGTTTACAAGTGCGTGCTGCTCAACATTTTGGCCTGGCTTTGAGATGGAGATTTATTGTTGCCATTGTAAAATAATGTACATAAATTTAATAGTTCTAGGAATATTAATTTAGAAAAAAAAGACTCTATTTGATGTAAATATTAGACTAGTGTATGGACTGAGGTCTATCGGGAAAGGTATGGCTGCAGGCAAAATGTTATGTGGCGTAATGAATCTTCCGCAACCTCCAACAAAACCGTTTTCGATATAATAAATTTTTAAAAGACAAGGCTAAACAGGTAATGGATGAATCCATGAAAACTGCTGTGGATGAGGCTGTTGAGGAAATAAAACCTTAGGTAAGAACGAACGCGACTTAAAAGTAGGTATTGATGGCACTTGGCAACGGCGTGGCTTTAGCTCTCTAAACGGAATTGTTACTTGTACAAGTGTTGACACAGGAAAAGTTATGGACATAGAAGTGTTATCTAAATTTTGTAATTGTTTGGACAAACAACAACATGAGCTATTTGTTCGGCAAATTATCAAGGCTCGAGCGGAGGTATGGAGTCAGCTGGGAGCCTTAGCTATTTTTCACCGATCAGTAAATAAGTATAATGTTAGGTACTTAGAGTATTTAGGTGATGGAGATACAAATAGTTTCAAAACTATTGCAGACAGTAAACCTTATGGTGAAGTGGAAATACAGAAACTGGAGTGTATAGGCCATATTCAAAAGAGAATGGGGTCTAGGCTAAGGAAACTAAAAAGAGACTCAAAAGGCGTAACACTTTCTGATGGGCGGCAAACTAGGTGGAAAGAATAGACTAACAGATGGCATAATTGATCAATTGCAAACCTATTATGGAAATGCTATTAGGAAAAATACTGATAACCTACAGAACATGAAGGCAGCGGTTTGGGCCATATATTTTCATAAACTTTCGACGGACGACAATCCTCAGCATGGCCTTTGCCCGTCAGGAGAAAATACATGGTGTAAATACAACAAGGCAAAGCACACTAAAGAGCCATATTCTCATAAGAACATCATTCCTTCAGCTATAATGTTTAGCCTTGAAACCAATCTTTCAGGCTTTAGCAAATCCTGACCTTCTTTCGAAAATGTTTACACGGTAAGACGCAGAATGTCAATGAAAGCATCAATAATGTCATCTGGTCTAGAGTGCCAAAAAAAAGATTTTGTGACATTGAACACACTTGAGTTTGGTGCTTATGATGCTATTTCTACTTTTAATGATGGCAACATAGCAAAATGCAAAAATGCTTAGAGCAGTAGGCATTGAACCTTGCAAGAGGACAATTGACGCAATGAAAAGTTTTGACTACGAGCGAGTGCGACGAGCAAATTGTGCGATAAGTGACTTTCAAAGACAAGCAAGGAGACAAACCAGGAATTTAAAAAGAAGGATTTGAGGAGGATTTTGAAGAGGAGCCTGCATATGATCCAGGAATGCACTAATGCTACGGTAAATAAATTGCATGTTTTTTTCTATAATTTTGTTATTGTTTACTCTATTTGTGGCTGGGTATAAGTTCTATTTCATAATTTTTCTCTGTTATTTCTCTTATAAATGTATTCTAAACTCAAAAATGTTTGAAATAATATAGCCTAATTAATTTTTTTTGTATTATCTTTCACTCCGTTAATGACTATAGGCCTAACCCGCATCGCGTTACTTTTGATATACAAATTTTCCAATATAGATAATTCTAAATATTAAAAGCATATATAGCCTAATTCTATTAATATAAAGATCACATTTAATTATAAAAAACCAATTACATATCATATATAGGTCAAAATATTATATAACCATAGCTAAATAGGTCATTATAATTCGTTTTTTTGCGATTTCCCGCAAATTTACTTTTTTACAGTTTTTGCACACAAAGGTACACATTTCTCAGAAACTACTTGGACAATCAACTTGAAACTTTTACACACATTTATATAGGTATTTTGGCACCTACTGAGTTTTTTTTGAGATGCCTCCTATTATAATTAGGTACCTAAAAAAATATTCTAAATTCCAAGTTTGATATTTCAATATGGGTTTTGAAAAAAAAAATCATAAAAAATTTATTTTTAAGATACAAGCACCAAAAAAAACTCAGTAGTTGCTTAAATACCTATATATGTTGTATAAAAAAATTTAGGTTGATTGGTCCATTAGTTTCTGAGATAATGGTACCTATGTTAACATTACAAAGATAGGGGTATACCGCCTCCCCTTAATGCCTTTTATTATTTTTTTACAATACTTTTCGGAGTAGCTATAGGTATGTAGAAATTCTGTAATACACTGTTATCCATATTGTCATTCATATCACATTCCTCTCTATTACCACAGCAGTGTTTTATTCTATCAATGCCTTCTAAAAAATAATTGGCAAAGCTATCCACAATTTCTTTGTTATTCATGGTTTTTCCCATAGCCACCTCAATTGTCTTATCAATATTATTTTTAGTTGTTCTTTTTCCCAAAAGATAATTTATGTTTTCCCAAACCTTCCTGGAATTGTTTTTGTTGACTTCGAATAAATGCTGGTAATACCTATTTTTTCTATACTTTATTTTAATTGTTCAATCTATTTCTTAAATTCTTGTACAAATTTCGGAATCTGATGTTAGAGGGGTCCCCTTTCCATAGTCTAAATATTCTGTCCCTTTCCTTATTAAGTTTATTAGTTCCTGATTCATCCATTCTTTTAGTGGAGTCCTTACGTGGTGTCCACCTTGCTTATCAATCCTCCCACACCTGTCCTATTTATGGTAATAGTACTTCTGTCATAGATGCTAATGAATTTATTTATTACTTTCTCGAATCCTGCATTTACACTAGTTGTATCTTCTATATCCCCAAGTTTCTTTCTCTATGAGTTTTCCTTAGCAGTGGTTCTTTTAGTATTTTAGTTTTTTCAACCTCAGTGTCTCTTTTTCTTCCTCCCAATAGCTCTATTCTGGCAACTATAGGGTAATGGTCAGAAATTTTGGTTTTAAATTATACCAGTGAAAATGTTTTTAATAGACATATCCAGTTTATAATAAATGTGGTCTATGCATGATCTTACTACACTACCCAGGCGTATTTCCTCTCTCGTGTAGTCCCATATCCCCTTTCTAGGCCCCTTTCTGCTAATTGCTGCCTCATAACTCAATACATTTATATCACTTTTGTTCTTCAGATTTATATTGGTATCACCCTATTAGTATCAAATTTTCGAGTGTGGTGCAGTTTCGTGAGGGCATAAGTTAGCTCTTCGGTGGCCTGTGGGAGTGAAAAACCACTAGAGGAGGTGGGAGGTCTGTACACTGCATGAATAATAAATTTGTAAGGTTCTTTCGATCCCACTATACTCAATTCTCCAGTAATGTGTTCGTAAGTGCTTATGTTATCAACTGTGATTTGTGAAAACTGAAGCGTTAGGTCATTGACAAAACATAACAATCCCCCCTCCCCCCTTGTTTTCTCTAAGTTTTGACACTTTAGTGTAGGATGGCAAAACTAAATAAAGCTAACTCATGAGAGTCACATGGCACTTCAGATAAAATAATCAGATCAAACTTAGGCCTACTATTTTTGGATAAAATTTGTAATTTTAGTGTGTCCCAGTGTTTATTCAGAGATCTGATGTTTAGATAAAGAAGGTCTATATCCTTTCTACTTTCACCTAGGCTATTTGTCCATTCATCAAAACTGCCATAATTACAGAAATATAAACGACTATCGGTTTAAATTTAATTCCTGCATGAAATAATGAGTTAAGAATAAACTATTTATAATGTAAACAACCAAAATCTAAACATTACTGGCAACAGGTAGAGAGGCAACAAGTAATAACAAGCTAAATAGACTATTAAAAAATTAACAAACCCTCTTTTGCCTCCAATAAAGGGAACAATAAACTAAAAGAGGTGTAAAGAGCAATAACAACAATCAATAACAACACACAACAGAGATCTAGATACAATAAACAACAATAAATTAAACAAACTATGAAAAAATCAACAATTTCTAAAGGCCTACTATAGTATAAATATGGTAAGAAATGCTGTGGTGGTAATATATAGGCTAAATTCATGCTACAGCTTCCAACAAACAATATAAACAACCAAATATCCAGAATACTGGTGAAAAAGGGCTCCATTTCGAAGTTAAACAATTTAAGTTAGTTTTTTGTTTGAGTTTACTTTAGGCTAACCTAGTTTATCTTTTTTAGGTCGTCTCTAGACTTTGATGACCAGAACATTTTGACTGGTTTCTCTTCTCCCTTTTTCACCAATACTCCTCCCGCCACTAAACCAAACAAAAGCGTAGCCATGTGTTCTGGCTCTTAGCTTAGCGTCTTTGAGTAACAGCCTATGATAACCCGAAAGACTCTCGTTGAAATAAACTCCGCTGATTTTTGCTTTTCTCCCACTGTGCAGCCACTTGTCTCTTATAGTCTTTGAATAGAATTGGACGATGATGGTGGGTGGGTTGCCGTCTTTACGAGGTTGTAGACGATGTGCCTGATGAACTTGGGAAGGCTGGTAGTCCACATGGATGTCTTTGGCCACCTTTTGTAAGCACCTCTGCAAGATTTTCTTGTGCTGAGTTTCCTTCCACTTTCAGCCCATGTATTTCTAGGTTTAGCCTTTCTACCGTATTGGTCCAGGTCGGCAATATCAGCTGAAAGTTTCTGCCACCTTGGTGTTCAGCTTGTCAACTGCTTCTCTGGAAGCTTGACCATTTGACTTAAGGGTGTTAACTTCGGCTTTAAGCTCTTTATTTTCAGCTCGAAGTTCGACGACCTCATCCAGCAATGAGTCATACTTTTCAGCGAGAAACTTCATAGATGACTCAATACTGTCGAGTTTTCCCTTCATGTCCATGAGGGCCGTTACTTTGGCGAGGATAGACCTCTGAACACCTAGGCTACTAACCTCTAAATCGTCATCCGGGTTTGCTTGGGGAAGTGCGTCTTCTCATCAATCATTTTGGGATGTAGAACCTTTTTTATTCTTTCTACAAATAGTACATACCCAAGTAGACTGCTTAGCGCCCATGGATGTCCAAGTTTGCTTCTTCACACTGCATCTTTCAAAGTGGAAGCCTCTGCTACAGGATGAGCACGATGCATAGTCTCCGGTTTTAGAAAGTTTATCGTTACAATTGCCACAGTTTTTCTGATGCCATACTGAGAATGATATTTAAAAAACTCACAAAAATATAAATTGAGTGTAACAGCTATGTAATAACTTACAATTTAATGTTAAATGTGAGAGCGTAACGGAAGGCTGTCTGCCCAAAACAAACCGCCTTTTTTTTTCAAATAAAGAGAATTGAATTTCAAAAATTAAAAAAAATTCTTTACAATTGTAGTTTTCTATTAAAGATGATTGGAGAGATTCGGTGGCTTCATGGCTAAAAACATTTAAAAGGTAAGTTTTATAACTGTTTAATTAACATTCACTTATTGGCTGATTAGAAATTGTTATAGCCGGAAATTCCTGGACGATACGTTTACATGTAGGACTACGATAAAAGTGACGGTTTTAAAGATAGTAAAACAAAATATTTTGTATTTCCAAAACCTGTATCAAAATTGTTTATGAGCCAAGTAGACATAAAAAATGTTGGGGTTGCTTAATATTGAAAACTACACTTACTAGTATAAATGAGCCCTGTTTGAGTAGATTTAAAATTATTAACTATGCATATGATAATACTTACAATATTAGTGAGTGTTGGAAAGAAAAAAGAAAATTTCCAGAAACATATTATGGATCTTCACAAGCATCGCAGTCTTTCAAATTTTTATTTTAGCTTCAATAAACCTCTCTGTTATTGCAGCATCTAAACTCTGACACTGTTACAGCCTTAACTCATGGAATCTGCAGTCATGTTCTTCTGAAAAGGTGAAAAAAATGCCGGCTACATAGAAACTCAAAACGTAATCTTTGCATTGTTTCAACTGTGCACCTGATGAGACAATGAGAATGCCACTTTACCTAGGTTACAGTACGAAACTATGTTAATTTTTTTATGTGATCAGGCGAACATGACTTCCGATTCATGGAGTCAAACATAGTTTTAACGTTTCTTTATTGCGTAATTT
Organism: Homalodisca vitripennis; assembly: GCF_021130785.1. Lineage (NCBI taxonomy): Eukaryota > Metazoa > Arthropoda > Insecta > Hemiptera > Cicadellidae > Homalodisca > Homalodisca vitripennis. The sequence continues at coordinate 122,672,990 of NC_060213.1, read as the reverse complement.
TTGTAAGTCTGTGACAGTGTATGATTACCGACGATGGACTATGACGAAGGTGAACTGGAGCTTAACTCAACATTCACATACTACACAGTCAAAAGTTTGAGAGTTACAATCTGTCTGTTTGAGTGTGCTTTTATCAGTCTGAAAAATCATAATCGAGCTATTTTTTATATCGTGGGGACATTTTCTCAGTTAATTGACAACCTGGTCAGTAATGTACACAGTAATATTTATACATACAATAACATTATGTATACGATAACAGCTGCTATTCAGGAGTGGTGAGAATGAGAAGAGAAAGTTTAAGGAAAATAAAAATCGAAATGTATCATGTGGAAATTATTAGAAGACATGATTTCTCCTTTTTTTCACTTATTAGTATTTTTAGTACAAACCGTTCAATAATATATGGTCTTAATACTAAAGAGGGGTTCTCAAAAATGGCTCTGGTACATTACGTCATTTACTAAAACATTGCTTATTATCCCTACATTTTTACACCCACCCTAATCAAATCAACTATTCAGCTCTCTTTTTATGGCAAATTAAATATTAAAATATCAGGTATTTATATCGTATGACATTAGATCTGGCTGGGTGGTTAGCAAAAATCAACGGAGAAGAGGTTGAAAACTTTGTCTTGCTTTTTTCACGGTTTAAATAGTATTTGACAGTTACTTTCTTATGATTTTATGAATTGCAAGTAAATACTATGCATTACATTTGAAAAGCAATGAGGAAAAGAGGACATAGAAATGAGGAAAAGTGAAATGAGAAACTAAGAATGGAAATGTTGAAGGAGATATTCTTGAACCCGGACACAAAGTCCATTTGTTACTGCCAAGTCAAGAGAGAAAGCGATCCCAATATCCATGACAGTTTGATACTCTCATATGTTTTGCAGATATCTTACTACGAAGAAACCTGCATTATAATTTTATTCAGTGTTGTTGAAAGACAACTGTGACATAATTCACAGTGTATTTTGTTAATACCTGTGCGGTCAATGTTTTTATCATCGTTTAATTAAACTTAAACCACTGCTCAGATTATACCAGTGTGCAAAATTCATTAATGAAGTTAGTTTGTTCCTTTACTATTATGTGTTTATAATTAGTAAGATAAAACACATACCTAGCATTTGTTAAAATACAAAGTAAAATAAAATCACATTGTTCCACAAAACACATAATCTGTATAAAAGAAAATAACAAAGCTTATTCGTATGGAAAATTCCCAGCACGACTATAGCTGCAAAGAGTTAAATTTACATACCTTTACATAAGAGCTATATTAATATACGACAGAATAAAAATAAAATTTCTTTAAATGCATAGCCTTAAATACCAACAAAATTGAAAAGAAAGGATTACAACTACAGTCGACTCTCGATAACTCGAATTTCAATGGAACGGCTGTTTTCTTCGAGTTACGTATAGTTCGACTTAAGAACAGTTCGAGTTATAGAGGTAATATTTCACTAAATTCGACTTACAGAGATAATTCGACTTACAGAGGTAAACAAAATAAAATTCGAGTTATAGAGATACAGCATTTGTACTTACTGTCACACTGCAATGTATGTCTACAATTCATACTTACATACAATTCGTAATGTATTTAAAGACTTCGACTTATCTACAGTACTGAACTTCGAGTTATAGAGGTAATTTTTCTATCACTTCGAGTTATTGAGGTAAAATTCGGGTGCAAAATTAATTCGAGTTACGCATGGTTTTTTTCGACTTAGGCAGGTTTTCTCAAGGGAACGGAAACAAATTCGAGTTATCAAAGAATTCGACTTATTGAGGTTCGAGTTATCGGGAGTCGACTGTAATACAAAATAAACTTGTCTAGCAAACAAAAGGAGGCGTATGTATGGAAATCAATTACCGGTACTAAATTTTTAAATTGGAAGTGTAAAGTTTTATACAAAAATTAAACTAATAACTAATAGTCATAAAACAGTTCATTAACAGAGCTTGGACCGGTAATTTAGGTGTAAGGTGATAACAACAGCGCCTCTGCAGCCCGCCATACAACACGTAGTAACCATGCTGTCACCTTCCGCTTAAACACAATGACGCTGTCACTCTCTGCTTCTTTCATTTCATTAGGTAAATTTCTATAAATTATTTGAGCCAGATAAAACGAATTAGTTATCTCTGAAACTGCGACCTAATTTAGGAATACGATAACCGTAATGTCTTGGAGCCTTGTTGCATAACGATGTTGACTGAATAAAGTAACATGATCTTTCGTGTTACTTAGACTACACGATAGAGCTCAAGAGGCCGAGGTGTAGTTACGTCACTGGAGAAGCTATTTTTGGTTGTCTCACACTGCTATTACAATACTTTGAAGATTTCAACATGTCAGTATATTAAATATACATCACCATAATATTAATTAGTTGATACCATAGAGTATAACATATAAAAAATGAGTGGTTAATACTGCGTTTAATGTTTCCAATGCCATCAGATAAAATAAAAAAGTAACTAATACCGAGTAGCCATTGTTGACGAGATCAAGACAGCTGACAGCTTACTCCAATGACGGCACGCCGCTCTGCGCGTGGCCTCTAACGTCTATTCTATAGATAAACCGCCCGCAAAGAAACCTGCGCAGAAGCAAATATTTGAGCAGCGATGCGCAGGAGGGCCCCCCCTCCAGTGGTGGGGAGTAGGACAAGCATCTCCTTGTCTCTGTTTTATCAGCTGTGTAGTCGTGTCTCGCTCACGCTATTTTGTCTACACTGCAGCTACACCTAATCTATAAGTATATTGTTTTTTATGTAGGCCTAAACAAGCGTAAAATATTAATTGAACAGACTAATGTAGCCACAGACGTATCCAGGGTGCTTGGGTTTTGGTGTGCGGTTATCCGCTAAGTGGCAGTGGCTAGGTCAGGGAATAGATCGAGCAGGCAAGTGCCGAGCAGTGGTGGGGATACTGGGAGAGGGCGGCATCACATCGGCGGAGGGGTATCGCCCATGTCTTTTTGTAAGCGGTTTACCTATAGTAACCGTGTGGTCTTTAATGACGACTATTTCTTACCTTATACATATTTGTGTCGTTTCACAGACAAAAAGAGGCGGTTAATTTAAATTCTTGTGTTGTGTGTTACATTTCAAGGTAACCATCACGCACATTTGTACGAGGAGAGATTATCAATAATTCAACTAATCTATTATTGTGTGCTGATTATTCATAAGAAAATTTAAATTCAATTATCAGAATTATAATTTCTGAGAGAATATTATTTTTTTCTTTTACGGATATATCCGATTATTTTACCAAGATAAGCATGAAACATTTGTTTTTTTTTACATTTGATTAGATGACAAGTGAACTTTTTATTAATATTATAACTTTTCCTTTGCTCCGTATTTGATTTTAGAGAAATGGATCAAATAAAAAAACTTTACTAAACATTTCACTTCCAAAGGATTTTGATACTTAACTATTGAAGAACTCAACTTATATTTATTTGTGTACTTTCTTCCACTCTGTAGTACGTCTTAAACATTCTATATTACATGATATGATATTACAGAAAGTGACGTCATTATATTTTATATGCGGATTATGTAATTATTCAGTGCAACACCATTTTCTTTATGAGTGTTCATTGTATTTATCAGATTTCCTAGCAGCTGGTTGATTAATAGGGCGACGTTAATAACGTACTAAAGGCAAACCAATTACAGGCCAATGGGGTGAAAACGAACAATAACTCGAGGTTCAGTGTAACAAAGGGCTATAAAACAGTCAGGAACAGGCCAAACAAGTCTTCTACAATTTACACACACACACATATATATATATATATATATATATATATATATATATATATATATCTATATATATATATATATATATATATATATATATATATATATATACAGGGTGGAAAAAAAGTATGGAAACGCTTTCACTAATTTTGTATGGCTTTCACTTATACAAATTAAATTTTGGACATCACCACTTGTATTAAGAACCTAGTTTTTGAGACCAGTGGGGACATTTTATCTTTTCAGGGGGACGGCCCGTGAGGAGTCGGACGAAAATCTTAAATGTAAGCATAGGCCGAGTTTTGGTATCAAATTAAAGGTCTAGTAAAGAGAAAATCATTACCGCAAACCGCACTTAAAAAAGGTTGACCCTATCAGAGTACGGGCCGTATGAATTTTCTTGACAAAGAAATTTAGTAATTTTGTCTTGTTAAGTAACTAATTTACTTTCAGTAGTATGTTTTATGTCGGTTATGTAAATTTGAAAAACAATTTCCAAATAAAATTAATTTTTTTTACCTCTACATTTGTTGGATAACAGTAAATAGGGGTTTTCCTGTCTTGTCTTCAAGAAACTGAGAGTATTCAATAATACCACCGTAACTCCTTATCAACATGAGGTCAAGGTCCAGTCCCTCCAGCCCTTTTATCTCAGGCAAACATAAAACTGGTTTAGGCAATACAAACAGTACTGTCACAGCAAAACTCCACAGTTTTGTATTTTTAATATCAGCTTGGTTTTTAGTCTACGTTATAATTTCGTCCACGTAAGATAAAGTTGAAAGTCTTCACTAGAAGGTACTGCGATAGTTATAAATTTTTTACTTAAGTGTTTACATTTTATTCTACTAGTTCTAAAAGCAATGTCACTTAGTGAGTTTGAGAGAATCACGCTGCTTATGATGCGTGGGTATGGATATCTATGTTCCTATGAAGAAACAGCGCATTTGTTTAATGACACTTTTCTTGATAGACCCCCAATTAGTAAGTCAACAGTGTTTAAGACAGTAAAAAGATTTGAAGAAACTAGAACAGTCAAAGATCGCGAAAGAAGTGGCAGGCCTAAATCGGCAACACATGAACAAAAATCTTTGGATGTACTCCAAAACATTTGTTGAAAATCCCAGCACCTCGGCCAGAGTGGCTGCAGAAGATCTTGATATGAGCCATACCTCAGTGTTGAATGTTTTACACAAAAAACAAGTATCACCCTTTTAAAGTAACCCTAACCCCAAGAACTTGCAGAGGATGATTTTGATCGAAGGACTGAATTTTGCGAAATAATGATGAGAAAGTGTGACGAAATTCAAAATTTTTTAAGTTCGATATTGTTTTCAGATGAAGCTACATTCTTTGTTAATGGGACAAGTTAATAGGCACATTGCCGTTACTGGGCCGACCATAATCCACACTGTATGATAGAAGGCCACACACAAAGGCCTCAGAAAGTGAATATGTGGGCTGGAATAATAAACAATAACGTTGTAGGACCGTTTGTGATAGATGGAAATCTAACAGGCGAAATTTATTTCAATATGTTGACAAATAACATTTTTGCCAGCAGTGCGTGCTCTTCTTTGGGCAAATTTTAATGCAGTATGGTTTCAGCAAGATGGAGCACCGCCCCATTACTATTTGCGGGTGCGCAATCTGTTAGATGAAGTGTTTCCTAACGTTGGATTGGTTGCAGGGGTACCGTTGAGTGGCCGGCTAGATCACCGGATCTTAATCCTCTAGATTTCTTTTTGTGGGGCTTTCTTAAAAGATAATGTGTATAAAACTAAACCAGCCAACATTGAGGAGCTGACAAATCGTTTATTAGAAAGAAGCAAGAAGAATTACACCCGAGATGCTTCAAAATGTGACTGCAGTAGTTTTTTATAATAGACTACTCATTGCCAACAAGTGTTCGGATAGCAGTTTGAGCACCTCATTTAAAAGGTATGGTTATTTTTTGTAATACATAGATAATTTTTTTAATTTAAATTGTTTTTGGATAATTGTGTTCCATAAAGTGTCATTTTTCAGTCAGAACAGTTTACTTGAGGCTGTGAAATTGCGGAGAAATAATAATTAATCAAACGTTACTAATGAAATTCAAACGGGCCCGTACTCTGGATAGGGTCAACCTTTTTAAGTGCGGTTTGCGGTAATGAGTTTCTCTTTACTAGACCTTTAATTTGATACCAAACTCGGCCTATGCTTACATTTAAGATTTTCGTCCGACTCCTCACGGGCCGTCCCCCTGAAAAGATAAAATGTCCCCACTGGTCTCAAAAACTAGGTTCTTAATACAAGTGGTGATGTACAAAATTTAATTTGTATAAGTGAAGCCATACAAAATTAGTGAAAAGCGTTTCCATACTTTTTTTCCACCCTGTATATATATACATAAACTATTATACAAACATCTAATGGCGTCTCTCTGTTTGTTTGTGTATGTTACTCGATCACTAAAAACCTAAAGGGCGGGTGATACTGAAATTTGACATGGACGTTCTTAGGGCCTCTCCTTAACATATAGACCTATTCTCATTTTGTTAAATACTCCAGCCCCACTGGTGTCAAAAGTTGGAGGAATTACAGACATGTTTTATTTCGTCACATTTATTCTTGAAATGAATGTAATCAAATGGGAAACCCTTGACATTAATGTAGATGTAATTAATAAAAACATCTACTTGGACATCGCGACAAGTCCCTTGTAAATAAAATTTCTTCAATAAGACATTGTTATTAATTATTTGTTATCATCTAAAAATATAAATAAATTTAAACTTAGGGTCTGTAACTATTATAAAATTGACAAAGAGTGGCTTCTCTTCAGGTTTAGTTGCAAATCAAACAATAGGCTTACCCATTAATACGCTTTGGCTCAAATGTTTATAATTTACTATAAGTAAAATTTAATTGGTTTCTTGCTTCGTAGTGAATTAAAAACAAAAAAGTGACAGATAATCAACAGCTATCACAGTGACCAGGCGTGGTACACTCAAATCAAGAAATTTTAAAAAATTCTATCAAGAAATGAAATAAAAGGCAATGTGTACGATTCAACGAGATGATAAAAATTTGGACAGATGAAAACGCGGACAGTTTTCTCCAGACTGATAGTATTAATTTGGTAACAAAGGAATAGAGGAACGGAGTGAGCACGGCACGCTACCCCAGCACACGCGACGCCTAGAAGTTACTGTCGCTGACTGTTACACGGCGGAGGGTTTATTGTATTTCTTGCCACATTTGTGTTACACGGTGACGGAACACTGTCAGCAGCAAACGTGTGGTTGCTGACAAAATAATGATTGTGAGTAATATGTATTTTATTTAATTCTTTCAGAAGCTTATTTATTATGAAGGTAAATTCGTATCACTTATTAGCTTTATCTTACATATTAAGTTGAATTCAATATACTTTTATCTGTTGCAATAACTCTTATACCAGGATCGCTGGAAAATATGTTATATATTAAAGCTACACCTTTCAAAAATGTATGTATGTTTTAGGTTAATTACGTTGTAACACTGGTTAGGCCAAAGATAAAACTTTATTTTCAAGCCTTCTCCACTCTTAATTTTTAGTCTCGTAATCTATTGTACCTTTAATATATTTTATGTTATTCTTTTGATTGAATATGGTAGGAAATGAAAATTTCAACTTCAGGTATTAGGCATCTTAAGACAACACTGAAAAGAACTTTGGAGCTTTCCTAAAGAAATTTAATGCTTAGTTACTTTTTTATATCTCATGAGGTTTTAAGAAGGTTTAGAATTCAAAGTTTAGAATTTCATAACCACAAACGACCTCTCATGTGGTGTAAAATAATATACGAACATGCCAACCACTAGAAGAAGTGCTATATAAACGTATGTTGTACACACTCATCTTCATAAAGGTCTGCGATTACTTAAGATCCAAATCTATTACTACTCATTTCAGAATTAATACTATTCGCTTTGAAGACTGATTGTAAATGAAAGGACTCGTAAAATTTCAGACAATTGTTATAATTATACTTTACAACAAAGTATAACTCCGCGTTTCGACGATTGAAATCTAATCTCCTCCTTAGGTGTAAGAAAGTCTAAGAAAGACTCTAAAGAATTAAAAACCTGGTATTGGACTGCCACTCAAAGTGAAAATAATTAAGAGATACGTCCTGACGAACTACGTGGAGTCGAAACTGTAGAGAATTAATCCAAGCGTTATCACTGCACAGGATTCAAGAGCACACACACGTCATGTGTCCGAACATAAATACTCGACATGAAGTTAAAATTTTCAATTTATATACAGGCTTATATTGTATCCCCGATATCAGAGACACTTAGAGAAAACCTTGCTCTTGTAAATACTAAACTAAAGTTAGTTATTCGGCCTACTCGAATTCAAAGGAGCGGAGCTCCACGATAAAATAAACTTATAGCTCTTATTAAACAATAAAAAATGTATAGTAATACAATTTTATAATTTTATAACAGATTAAAGACTTAATTTAAATCAAATAGGACTGACATCTGGAATAGTAGCAGAGAGTGAATCAAGAGGTTAATCTAGTCTTCTTATTATTAGACTGATCATTCCCGAACTCTGAATAGATATTGTTTCGTTTCTTTCGTCGTCCTGGACCGATAAAGAACACGTTTAGAGCCACACGTGTGGCTTTTTATCCACTGTATAAAGCATTACAGATGACACAAATTAAAGATACTAATGAGAAAAACTAACTAATTAGTTTAACAGATAATAAATACTACTAAACAAAGAAAAGTAATCGAGCAAGACAACGAATGTCACATTGAAGTGCCACATCTTATTAATCAATTAATTAAGACTAAATGGGTTCATGTAATAAATATTTTTTACATTGGTCTTATGTGCAACTACGTTAGCAAAGATAAAAACCGCTAAGTAAATAAATTTGTAAATAAACCAAACAATCATATCCGATTTCAAAGATATTTTAACCTGTGACGTATTACAACATGCAGCTTTACTATTCCAACTTATCTTTTTGTGACTCGATATGTAAAATTCTATTATACACTGCTATGAAATCCATCTTAATGAACAAAAATTTTCTATGTTCCATATATCAAGATATTTTAAGGGAAATTTTATCTTTAGACTATATTCACTTGAAACGAAAATCACTACATGAAAAAGGATGAGTTCTATGATGATGCCATGCCCAACCATGGAATTTGGCTGAGCGTCATTGAAGCCTATCACTCAGTAGGCTGATAAAATTTCTCCTACGTCTGCCGGGAGATGTAAACTTTGCTTTCTGTATGTCTGTCCATAGGAAATCTAGAGAGTGAAATGATTTTTAGACTTAACATTTTGCATTTTGCAAGCTACTAGGTGAATCCCGACTCGTGATGTGGCGTATCCCACTTTGTTGAACTAGAGTGTGAAGGAACCGGGATAAAGTTAATTCTTTCCGAAAATTCGAATAAAAATGTTGGAATTACCCAAGTTTGACTGTACGTCTAAAGACAGTATCCTATACAATTTAAAAAAATATATATTACTTGTATAGTTTTTAAATTATTTTAAAATGGATTTAGTCAATAATTCCTGTAATAACGATCACATTAGTTTTTATATTAAAATGTTAGTTATGTTTAGAATAAAACACTGGCTCAGCCAAACGGTCGATATTTCGTTATTCAGACACAATTTATATTCGGAGAGCCGCCTAATCCAGATCATCGTTATATTCTACACAATGCACCGGTACGCTAATATTTAATGGCTATCCACCCTGCAGAGAGAATTTGATGGGCGGTCGTTTAACACTAAATGGAATTCTGTGGTTTATTTTATCCCAAAACTTTCAATGCGTTGTGCATTATTTGAGTTTATTCACAAATCAAAAAAATGAATATTATATTTTTAGAAGCTACAAGGTTGGTTTTAAACCAGCCAAGAATATGATGCAGATTGATTAGCGAAACTAAGAGGAGTCTAGTGTTATATTTCACCTGACACAAATATTACCATTCATTATAACAAAACTATTTTAATAATACTGATTTTACAGAAGAACTTTTTGCAATTTTAATACTCTAGGGATTTCAAAATTATCCATATTCTGTCTTAAAATCATACCAAGGTTCGATAGGAATAACAAGCAGACAGCGTGGTGTATTGACTGGAATTATAGCAGGAATAAGGAGGTTCTCGGGGAGACTCCCGATAAATCAGTGGGCTGTCTGGAGAGACGTTTGGCTAGTGGTAATAATGCACACCGACCTTTGTAAGAGCGGAAATTATTATCGGTAGTCCTTCCGGCTCTGTTGGGAGATATAGATAGATTTGTGACAAATTACATTTTTAAATCTATTCTCAAGGGATTTACATGTACTTAATAACTCGAAAACCATTCCAGGTGAGCATAAAGGGTTAGGTAAAAATGTTTAGAAATGGTATACGCATTCCAGGATATTTTTTGTTTTACTTCAACTTCATAAATAACGGAGTTATGAATTTTTTAAAGTTTGATCAGCCGCCATAATGAAAGGAAATGGCTTACCGAATTTTACAAAGAATTTAATTCGGTGTGTGTGTGTGTGTGTGTGTGTGTGTGTGTGTGTGTGTGTGTGTGTGTGTGTTCTTTATCGGGAAATAAATCAAATGTGTGTGTTGAAAATGTATTAGAAACTCACCGTAACTAACAAATATTAAAATGAACACATGAATAACATATTTATTACGGTATTAATATTTATGATACATTTTTTTACCAAGTTTGAACTTATTTTAGCGTTCCTATGTATATTTTGTGTTGGTAAAAACGTTCTCAAGTACCGTTAAAGATAAAAAAAACCATTGTTAGCATCAACAATATCAACTAAAACCATTTTTAAACATGTATTTTCATACCGTGTTTCAGCTTTCAGTCTACATTAACCCTGAATCAAACAATAAACAACTACATATATATACACATGTGGACCATTTAAGCAGATATTAAATTTATAATGAAATAGTTGTAATTTCCATTAAAATTCTGTACGTAATATTTAAATTTTTTCAAAAATCGGGTTTGTTTGATTTTTTATATTGCTATTTACAATATTATGAGGATCTTTATTATAATTTAAATAAATATGTTATTCTTCTTTTTTGTTTAGTTTTAATTCTATCATTTCTATATCTAAAATATCCATGTTAATTTTAATATTTGTTAGTTATGGTCAGTTTCTAATAAATGTTCTAAACACACACACACACACACAATTTACACTGGAATGTATCTACTTTTGAACGGTGTTGGTTTTGGGCTCTGAAGGTCATGTTCGTTGAAGTTATGCAGAAACTCTTACCATGAGAACAACTGCAATAGGCAGAAATGGTAATTGCACGCTTCTATGTTTAGAAGCAAAACATATTGTTCTTGTTTAACCAACTCTAACGTTTACGTCAAAATAGGATTTAATCATTTACAGTAGTAAGAATTAGAAATTAACGAGTCACGATCGAGTAAATGGAGTTAATTTGACTGTACCGTTATAATTGCCAAAATTTATTGCTCTTTCTATAGCCTGGAGTTCCAGCACTTCGTGATCAGTGCTATCTGTAGAGATATTGTTCATTATTCGAAAGCAGCGTCCCCGGAGGCATATAACTTATTTAGACTCTCTACCTTAACTGTCTAGATTGTAGATATTAAAGTATCCAACATTTCCTCCTTTTAGGTAGGTAATAATATTTACATTTAATCTTGAGAAGAAAGAAAATCTGAAACATATACATACGAACAGTATTGCTGTAACTATGAGTTTAAGGCTGAAATATAAATGTATCTGTTAAAAAACAAATAATTTCTGCGCTTTTAATAATTGATTAAAATTCCAATAATATTATAAATGCGAAAGTTTCTTTGTTTGATTCTTTTAATTTCATGTGTAAACTATCCTACTGATTGTACTGTAATTGTACACGAGCATTATAACGGGTTTTGAGATAAATAGATGAATAGAAAAAAATCCACCCAGGCTACGCCCCTCTGGTCTTTAAGGTAGCAAAACATTCTTTCATACATCTTTCTAACATATTTATACGTTTAATTGTATGTACTTGTATGCGTGTAATTGTAGGCTGTGGAAATAAACATTCATCAACAAGATTATGATAACTAAGTGAATACAAGGTTCAACACTTCTTACACATGTTACAGAATTAGGCCAAGTGAATTAGAGACTTTGAGGGGAAGGGTGAATATTTTAGCGATCATTACCAACTTTCCCACCCCGAGAAGGAAGGGTCCGAACTGAGATTGAAAAGTTCAATATCCGGTAGCAACTTTGTCCGGCAGGTGATGGTGTGAAGGGCATCTTACTTAAGTTGCAGATACAAATCATAAATCATTTCTTTATCATTGTTGTAATTTCTATCATCTAAAATTATCTTTACCTGGAATCTTCAATAGCTTATCTACACAAGTAACACGTTTATATGGGGGGGGAAACACAATGGTATATTCTTCGCGATTAAGAACCGAAGGAAGTATTGCAACCCAATTATCTAAAATATTTATTCATAAAATTTACAGACATGCAATTACAAATAGCTTATCTATAGGTAATGATGTGACGGGTGTCTTACTTAGCATCTGATAGATTGCAGATACAAATCACATATCAGTTTTTTTATCATTCCTGTAATTGTTATCTTCCAAAATTATCTTTACTTGGAATCTTTAATAGCTTATCTACACAAATAACACCTTTGTATGGGGGGAAAACACAATGCTGTCTTCTTCGAGATTAAGAACCAAAAGAAGTATTGCATACCAATTATAAAAAATATTTATTCATAAAATTTACAGACATACAATTACAAACAGTTTATTTATAGGTAATGATGTGACGGGTGTCTTACTTAGCATCTGATAAGTTGCAGATACAAATCACATATCAGTTTTGTATCATTCGTGTAATTTTTAACTTCTAAAATTATCTTTACTCGGAATCTTCAATAGCTTATCTACACAAATAACACATTTGTATGGGGGGGGGAAACACAATGGTATATTTTTCGCGATTAAGAACCGAAGGAAGTATTGCAACCCAATTATCTAAAATATTTATTCATAAAATTTACAGACATACCATTACAAACAGCTTATCTATAGGTAATCATTAATACAGACATGCAATTACAATCTCACAACACATGGAGGCAATATTCCCAGGAGTCCTTCTACCTTAATCGTTGATGCACCTGGGTTCCATAGTCCTATTCCAAGACTTCAACGCATCGGTAACGTTGGTGGCTCTAACCTAGGTGTAAATTTAGTAGGGCCTCCTCATCTAGCGATTACAATCTTTAAGGATCTGAAAAACGTTGAGGGAGATTGACCCTAGATTAGAAATCCTGCGTAAAATTTACGACCCAGCCTATCGAAAAAAGTAGAATTTGGGTAGTATGGCTTCGGAGCGCCACCCCCTCCCCCTACCTTCCTAAGTTACTATATAACTAATTAAGTATATTTAAGTAACTTGCGTCCGTTATGAAGCAACCCTTCCCACCATAGCTATGTTATATGGTAACAGTTATGTGTGTTAATAACCCGGTTTTCTCCACCGCGCATGGTGATCGTATCTAAAACGTCTAATGCGCATTCACCTGTGCACCTGATTAGACAATGATAATACCTCTTCACCTAGATTACAATATAATTTGTAGTTTTAGATGTGTCTGATGTGAAAACGACGAAAGAGTTCATTTTGGGCTTCTTAATCGCCGACATTTTTTGGATCCCTTCAGACGAGCATGACTCCAGATTCCAGGAGTCAAGTCTGTTACAGCGTCAGATTCCAGACGCTGCACTACAAGGAAGGTAAACTGGAGCTTAAATCAACTTTCACAAAAGAAAAACAACTTTTTTCGTATTGTAACGATCAATGGTCCAAAATGTCAAGAATGTTCACAAATTTGGTGAAAAAGCTTAAATATAAATGTAATGTCGATCTATATAAATGCCTGAATGTCCTAAAATTTGTGCTAATCAAAAATCTCCCTCAACGTTTTTCAGATCCTTAAAGATTGTAATCGCTAGATGAGGAGGCTCTAATAAATTTACACCTAGGTTAGAGCCACCAAAGGTTAAAATGATCTGAAATAAACATAAGTGGCAAGGGTCTATCTATTAAATTAAATGTCAAAATATTATTTATATTTTGTGTACGTGTTATTCAAATTAAACACACACAAAATTAAGTCAATCAATGAACGAAGTAATATCATTTGATCGCAAAAGACATTCATAAACTTTCCGATATCCAAATAAGACCTGTGAATCTCTATCCCTTATTTTTTTCTCTGTTAACATCAAACGTGTTTTTATGACAAACATAAATACTGGAATGAGCAAGTTACATTATTTCGTAGATTATAATACGTAATTGTATAGTATGATATGAATAATTGAGTATATATATATATATATATATATATATAAATATATATATAGATATATATATATATATATATATAAATATCTTCAATAAGAATACAACAAATAAAAGAAAAAGAACATGAAAATTCTTCTTATTTTATATATATATATATATATATATATATATATATATATATATATATATATAAAATAATAATAAGTGAGAATATATATATATTCTCACTTATAAAATTGTTTGTCTGTATGTCTTTTATAGAATCGTAAACTATTTTTAACCGATCATTATGAAAATTTGTATGTATATGTACTTTTTCCACGGAGAAGGTTTATATGCTATGCTCATTAATGTAACACTCACACCAGATACGGTGTTGCAAACGATAAAAGTTTCCAAAGCGCCTGCACATATAAACTGCAATTACGAGACAGTTACGTGTATTAAATAGCCAACAGTTTTTTTGAAGCGCTGAGTTATGGTGTATTTAAGATAAATTTCTGGTTGTACCAGCTTGAGTGTTAGACCAGTTTATAATAAAGTACACGTACGTGTGCAACGGCTATACACATAAAGAGTTTCTTATTCGTGGCAACGCAGCAAACTTTACATCAGCGTTGGAAACATAATTCACTTGAACCAGAAGTGCACGTATACGTTCAAAGTTTACGTAAAGCGTGCGAAGCCGCGAAATCGTTTAGTATGAAATAAATAAAATGTTAATAAATAGAATAACTAGGAAAAACTGTAATTAAACATAGAAATGGTGTAACTGAACTCGATGGAAATAATATGTAACGTTGCTAAGTTACGATGCACGTAGGGGTGATGGTACCTAATACTATGCAGGGATTGACAATGGCTATTTTTAACCAAATCAAAGCCACAAAGTGTACCAACCCCAGGTCGGGAACAGTAGCGGAAGGGTGGAGAACATAAATTAACCCAATGTCATCACCTACCGCACAAACGCTCGCAGTGGGAGACATCCGGCCAACCCTGGTGGTGTTTAAATTTTATGTGCGTTTTTGGAACAAACTAATCTCGTTTGGGTAATTTTTAATATATCGCTGAATGAAAGAAATCAATGAAATTTTTTAAGGGGAGCCAGTCGCGAAAATATATAAAAAAATGGATATTTTAAAAATAATATTTTTTAATTCTATGTTTCTTCCAGATTAAGAATATATATAACACTTTATAGTTATTATATTTCGTTATTGATTTAAAAAATAGTTAGTAAACCCTTACACTCAATTTTGAAGCTCACTCTAAGACTGGCCTGCGTTAGGAGTGAAGCTAGATCTAACGCTACACACCCAATACTTGGGTGATGGTGACTCAAAGGGTTTTTTCAGCATTTCTGGAGGGTAATCCATATGGTGATAATGTTAGTATATGTAAGTTAGAATGTGTTGGACACGTACAGAAACGTGTAGGCACCAGATTGCGGAAGTTGAAAGAAAATAATGCGTGAAATTGAGCGATGGTAAGTTATTGGCAGGAAAAGGGATTGACAGATGAAGAGATAGACCCAGTTGCAAAGGTACTATGGCCTTGCCATTAGGAAAAATACAGAAAGCGTTGAGGCTTAGCAAAAAGTGATATGGGCCACCTTTTATTACCATAAATTGTCTTCTGACGAGAAGCCTCAGCACTAATCTGTGTCCTAATGATAGCGAAATATGGTGTCAGTACAATAAGCAGAAACAAACAGTAGAAGCCTACAGCCACAAACACTCTTGCCCAGAATGCTGTCATGGATTTGATCAAACCTGTTTTTAGAGATTTGTCAAATCCAAATCTTTTGAAACGGTGCTTAAACGGAAAACTCAGAACCCCGAACGAGAGTCTGAATGGTGTTATTTTGGCACAGATTGCCAAAAAACTGTTTTTGTAGGACTAAATGTAATTAAATTAGGTGCAACTGATGCTGTCATGTGCTTCAATGAGGGATCTATAGCCAAAACTAATGTCCTCAAACTCCTGGTGTTCAAACTGGAAGGTTTATGGTCGAAGGCCTACGGAACATTGCTAAGCGAAAGATAAAAAGTAGCCAATATAGAAGTAAGAGAGGAAAACAAGAAGAAGAGAGTAAGAAGGAGGCATTTTAAGAAGAAACGAGAAAAGATTGAAAGTGCTGATTACTTTCTCCTTGTGGATTTTAGAAGTAGTGTTTAGATTTTTTGACTTTAAACTCAATTTCCCGAAACCTGTGTTTTTTTTAAACTTTAGGTACCATTATTTCAAAAACTAATTCAACGTATCATCTTCAAATTTTGTACATACCTTCTCCATTATATGGTGAGTAATGCCATGCATTTTTGTTAGATTTTAAACGAATATAAGCTATAATAAAAAAAATATAACTTTTTCACCGGTCAATTCAATTTTTTTAAGCAATGTTTAGTTTTGCGTTTTATAATTTGAACAATTTAAGCAATAACACTCAAATTGCATGAAATTATGCCTTAAGTAATAACAATCACCCACCAAAAATTTCAAGTCTGTATCTTTAATACTTTTCAGTTAAACGGTACGTATGTGTCGTTATGTTTTCTTCTCCATATAAATAGCATGGAAGGAGCCGTCGCGACTGGCTCCCCTTAAACAGTTCATACCATTCAAAATTGAGGCCTGAGAACAGGGTGAGTTCTTAGATATTGCTTCTTTTATTTGGATACATTGACAAAGCATACCTCCAATTTATCCGTAATTGTGGGACAGTTACACCAAGTATTAAATAAAGTACGATAATTAATATTATTTTGTCAGTTGAAAGGCATCAGCTGTTTTGCCATGATTTTTGCTTTCGGGTTGTACAAAAATATCTTTCAAGTAGTCCTGCTAGATTGTGAGTCCCGACGGATTTCGTTGGAAAATGTTTTGTTGGAATTTTACAAAAAAATAGATATCTTGTTAATCGTTTTAAAGTTTTTATTGACGATAGAAGGTTTGAAAGGATAACAGATTTCGGACATTTGCCATCCTATAGGTTTTAAAAGGTATAATAGCCCTATCCAATTAAATCCTACATTATTCCACTATAGCTCCTGTGTTATTAGGATGTGTGATTGTGATTCTCGTACCTGTGATTTTGTGCTCGAGGCTTGCATCCTGTGGCAGTGGAAACGCCTGGACTGGACTCCATCCACGCAGCTTTTCGACCCTTTTATTTCCCTTCTAATACTTTCTTCTGTTCATTATGTTTTGTGTTTATTAATACCTCCCCCACCTGACGAAGAGAATAGAATCCTAAAAAACGTTGTGTTAGACCTTTTTATAACCAATAACGATGAAAAAATGTCGGAATAAACCTGTTATCCTTTCGCAAATCGTATATGACAATACTGGTTTATTTTGTTATTTTACTTTTGCATTTTTCGACTGACGCCATGTTTTTATGTTAAAGCAAATCGCCCCAATATTAATTTAGGTTTCCTCTTAAATTATCACAAACTGTGTGCAAAGTTTGGTGTCTGTAGCTTTACAACTTCTAGAAATTTGTTTTGAATACAAAATGGCGTCTATCGGCTAAACAACATTTCTCGACCTATGTATAGGGCATTTTTTGTTGCACATTATGAGTACTAACGGCCACAGAAGATCGTAAACACTCTTTTCTGAACACCCTGTGGTTAATATGCCTATAATTAATAATAATAATAATAATAAAGTATGGTGTTTTTACAGAAGACAATTGATTTTACTAAGGTATTCCGTCAATAGATATATTATCATATAAACCGTACATTGCAGTCATCCGTTCATTCTTAGTTTCTGTACGTAAAGGTAAAAAAATAGAAACAAAAAAACATTAAATACTATAATGAAGTAAATCACAAGTAAAAGATCAGACTTTTACTGACAGTTACTCACCGATGTCTTGACTTAACAGTCATAAACGAATTTTTCCCCTCTCTACCCTATTTACATCAGACGATACATTAACGGTGTCAAGGGGAGAATTGTAAAGGGTTAATTTATACTCGACAAGTCCTTCCGCCCCTTCATAGCGCATTAATTACATTCCCCGAGTAATCGCATCCTTCGCAATCGTCTAAAGTCTTCATTTCGTCAAAAAATTGATCTTATGACGAAACTGTTAGCTGATATTGCGGATCCTAAAAAAACAGGCCGGTGTTCATGGTCTAATCAATTCTAATTGGTTTAGCGGTCATTGACAATATTTGTTTTGTAAAGATATCAAGATTATAGAGAAATATTTGTTTGGTCTACAAACTGTTGCCGTGGTTTGGAAATAAAGAGTTTCTTAGGAAATAACGTTGATAAACTGTACTGCTGTAAACTTTTTTAACTTTTAAAAACACTTTAAACTGTCTTGGATTAACCCATTTAAGCTCCAATTATTTATTTTAAGACATTCAGCTTCCATTTGTTAGCATTTTAATTATCAGCCACATTTTAGTCAGAACACCTTTTTACTCGTTCACTTCACACCATCCTGTGGTACTCACTACTGTAACCCGCACGAAAATAGTCCAATGACATTTGAAGCGGTGTTGCCATATCGCCGCTGACCACCTCTATCATCAAAGAGATTAGTGCAGTTGGGACAACAATTTACAACCGCCTGGCACAGCACGCTGCAGTCGACACAGACCGTTATTTCTGTGTTGTACTGTACAAACCTCAAACTAACGTCATAGTTAATCAGCTCAGTCCTCATTGGCTGCTCCAAGGTCACGCGCAACGGCACTCTTTTGTAGTCCCTACTACTTTAGTTATGAAAATGATTACAATTGAACAGAATCCTTTTGAGTATTAACAATTTAAAGGCTGAGTCTATCATAGTTCAATTTTCGTCCGTTTTAAGGCCCATTTCAAACATCCCTATACACTCCTTTGTATAAAGATTGCCATTGGTGATGGAAGGTTTGACAGGATCACACGAGGTTAGTATTAACAACTCTTTGTCAATATTATTTTATTTTCGGGACAAGACTTTTCGAAACGAAAGGTTTCATCGTCAGGTACTTCCTATGCTACTACTAAGTTTTAAATTATTTCTGATGCTTCAAAATTCTTCAATAAATATGAAAATTTGAGAATATATCTATATTAATGGGAACTAAATACTTTCCGGTTTATTGAAAATCTTAAAATTCAGGATTTAATCACAACCACATTCACTTGTACAACTAAAAATACAAATCGGAATCAATATATTGGATATGATTCCTGAACAAACGTCCACAACTACCAATTACAAGATGTATCCTTATGCCCTACACTGTAAACAATCTTGGCCCCACACGGTAAACAATCTTGCCCTGCTGAAGCAGCAGTTGCAGTGTTTGTTTACTCGGCGGTAAACAAGTGGCTACACCAGGCAGCTACATGGCCGGTAAACAATAACAGGACACCTTTGATCCTGCCTCTTCGATATATGCGTCTCTGTGCCATATGTTTCCTTACAACGTAATTGCTTCTTGGCTGATGATTTTATTTTCGGGTCTTTTTCGTTTAAGGGCCAGCACAAAAGACCCTAGCTTGCCTATTCAAAACTCAGATCACGCGATGCTTGCCCGCTGCGCAGCGCTTTGCGCTGCTTGCTCTTTTAGAAAAAAAATTAACTCGAGCTTGCAAAGTCCAAGCCCAAATCAACTCATCACGCTTTATTGAACAAGAAAAACTAAGTAGGTTTCATTACTGGCAAAAGATAAGCGGCGCGCGTTTATCACTGATAAGATAAGACGAGTTTATACTAGAAGTAGTACCTGGACTACTGCTCTACGAACTAATAACACAAACAAAAAAAACTATTAAATGCACTGTCAGTCAGGTATGGTATGTTTGTAAGGTGCTGGCCCTTAAACGAAAAAGACCCTTATTTTCTAAAGGTAAATTGAATTTGGCCATTCAAAATTTCTCAAAATATTGTAGGAGAACAGGATAAAATAAAATATACAGGATTGATACTCTTGTTATAAACTACTAGAAGCCAATATAAAGGTTAAAATAAAATTTTAAAATGCGTTTTTAAAATCTCTTAAGGCATAGAATAAATAAAAGTTCGCTAACGGTAGCTTTGCCGGTCCATAAAATGAGAGGTAACTAGAGATATCTATGTACACTTTACTTTAAACTATAAATCGGCTACAGTATAATACTGTAGTACATCCGGGCCTCCCTTCATATTTCTACAATAATTCCTGTGAGCCCAGCTGACGTGGTTTCGAGACGGAATTTCGCCATTTCAATTCAAAACACTTTAAGTTACCAAGCTACGTCTGATTTTCACACACAATCTGATGGTACAGCAAAACATTCATGATTTACAGACATTTTTCAGTAATATAAATTCTATCTGTTTCAAGCAACTAATCTGGTTAAACATTGTTTAACTACCAGAAGAATGTAGATGCTTACAAATTAATTTTGCTCAGGAGAGAAAATTCCAAAATAATGCAATTGAAGGTTATTCTGATCCATCCAGATGGATACATTTATTACTTATAATTGGATATTTTTATTTATTTATTTATTTAGAGAGTAAAAAACGTTCTTCTCAACCATATTTGCTAAACCATAGTTACCGAGTTAAAGTATGATTTGTTTACATTTTCGAAAACACTAACTTTAAAAAGTTTATTTTTATTTTTACTGGATAAATTGGTGTATTTCGACCTCAAGATTATGATCTGTAGGACACCCTAAGGCGCAGAGATACATTCCTTATATTAGTAAATACAGAAACAATATTATTAAAAATTTACTCAAGTATGTATATCTAGCCGAGCGTATTCGCCCAGTAGCGCATACACGCCAGTCCTTTTTGCCGCTAGAGTCCGTTAGTAAATTCTTGGCATTACTTATATATTAATTCTACATACGAAATAAATTAACTACGTTATCAGCTTCTAGCCCAAAGACCATACTTTACGAGGACATACTATGTTTTTGCATTTCGATCCATCGTAGGTATTGTGATACACACAATATTGTCTAAACTAAACCCGGATTAACATAATAAGCTAGCCCGGACTGGGATACTTTCAGATTGTCACAACAAGTCATGCCCTTAGGACAAATGAGTAATACCAATTGTCTCCGGCCTAAAACAAAGGACAGAATAGATTATCAATTAGTTATTGTTGTTAATAAATCTATTTTAAATAAATACAAATATTTTTTAATGTTGTTTTTAGGCATACACAATAAATTACTAATAGACCATAATATTTGCAAAAGTAAGAATAATTGTTCACCTAATTAATTGCAATTACTAAAAAATACCTATTTATGTACTTTTATGAATCTACTTTTGATTATTTTTTACTTATTTTTCTCTTTAACAAATTGTTTTAGTTTTCTAATTTACTGTTAAAAGTAGTTATAAGAAATAGTTATCCGAAATCTATAATGAACGTGTTAATTACTAAAAAATAAACCAATAATTACTTTTAGTCCAGTTTCCAGTTTTCGTCCCACCGGTTTTAATTGGAAGTTGTTGGAAACTCGGCGAGATAATTGCAGACGCAGCGGTTCTCGTCGACCAACTCTTCTCTACCTTCAACGGCAACTCGCTGACTGGCCAACAGTCGGTTCTTCTCTAATTGAGGTAACTGACCTTGCAGTTTTGTGTATACACTTCCTTCGTTATTGGCGGTATTGCTACTAAATTAAGTACACGTTGTTTTGAGCATTTCTTATATAAAATAAATTTTAAATACACTTCAAGAAGTATGATAGATATTTAAATACTATCGTATAAAAAGTAGTAAGGCATAATGGTTGTATTCCTTTTTAGTAGAATTTGCTTCTAGTTCTTTTATCTATCTTTTCTAAATCAAAGATTTAGCTCATTACAACTAAAATTTAAGTACCATTTTCATTTGGAGAACATAATTCCAGTAGTGACATCAGTTATTCATCTAGATTTCACTGGATGGCTACTGGCTAAACCAGATACACTCCAGTCTAGGTGTCTCTGATACCGCAACGATGCGATTTTTTATCTCTTCAGATGTACTTCAGTCCAGATTCCAGGAGTCAAGTCTGTGACAGTGTAAGATTTCAGACGCTGCACTGAGTGTAAGGGAATGGAGCGAAAGTCAACATTATCATTAAATCAACTCTTCCCACCAAAACTACATTATATATATAGAAAACTCGGTTGCCCTCCGTGCTTTTGGATCGTGTCTAAAACATGGTCAAGCGCTCAATTGTGCACCTTATAATACAATGAGAACACCTCTTCATCTGCATTACACTGAATGTAACTGGACAAAAGTGACCTCCGTCTTTGAAATTTGGTTGTCTCTGATGTGGAATCTAAACACAATTAATTTTGGATGCCACTTTTTTACCTCTTCAGAACGACTTGGACTCCAGATTACAGGAGTAGAGTCTGTGAAAGTTTAAGATTTCAGACATTGAAATGAAATGAAAAATGACTTTATTAGAGGCGAAGTTAGGACTATAAAGTCCTCTCTACCACTTAACCTCATACAAATTAAACTAACATATATATGTATACATTTATAACTAAAACTTAGTCTATTTATTTACATTACGTATTAAATTAGTCTTAAAATCAAAACAATCATCAATAATTAATATAACTATATACAAATTTACAATTATATCGCGTGCAACAGAATGAGTGAGTGATAGTCTCGAAGGTCTTGTAATTTTAAGATAGATAATTGATTGAAGTAGGGCGTTACGTGATCATCACGTCTGAGATTGAAAATGAACCTAATGCAAAAGTTCTGAGCACGCTGGAGTTTATTTGAAAGCTCCACAGTCATGTCATTAATGACTATGTCACAGTAGTTGAAGTGAGGCAGTACAAGAGTCTTTATCAGCATTATTTTAACTTTCTGGGGTAGATATGAAGCCAGCCGCTTGAGGCTGTGAACACCGGCAAAGACCCTATTACATGTCAAAGAAGCCTGTTCAGTCCATCTTAAGTGTTTGTCAATAATAAGTCCTAGATTTTTAACTTTCTCAGAGTATTCTAGCTCTTGATCATTTAGTTTTAATTTAGGAGCCGTAGTAAAGTCAATTTTACGAACAAGCTTTGAATGACCTATCATAATACACTGAATTTTGTCTACGTTTAATTTTAGTCCATGTTTCCAAGTCCAGTGAGTAACAGCGTCAATATCGGAATTCATGAGAGTCACACAAGTTTGCAGTTCTGTTAAGGAAAAGTGGCGGTATATTTGTAAGTCATCTGCATATAAGTGAAAATTGGAATGGGTAATTTGAGTAGTAATGTCATCGATGTACAGTGAAAATAGAAGTGGCCCAAGGACTGAACCCTGTGGAACTCCACGAGTGACTGGTCTCCATCTCGACTGCTTCTCACCTGATCTAACACACTGGCGCCGTCCCGAAAGGTAAGACTCAACCCACTTGACACTACCATCAGAGAAACCATCCTTCCTAAGTTTGATGAGGAGAAGGGGATAATAAACACAATCAAAAGCCTTTGAAAAGTCGAAAAGGATTAAAATGGTTACCTGACTCTTATCAATTCCAAGGCGTATATCATCAACTATTTTTAGAAGTGCAGTAGTAGTGCTGTGGTTGGAGCGAAAACCAGATTGAAAATTTGATAAAATGTTATTACTTTCTAGATATATTGAAAACTGCTGATGAACAATCCGCTCCAAACACTTTGATAAAGCAGGGTGTATACTTATTGGCCCGAATTGTGAAGGATTCAGTGGAGAGGAACACTTCTGAAGTGGGCGAACTAAAGCAGACTTCCATGTCAGTGGGAACATTGAAGTAGCCAGAGATTTCTTGAAGATAGCAGTGATAGTTGAAAGAGTGACTGGAAGAGTGTCTTTTATTAATCTTATAGGAATGCCATCGGCCCCAACTGCGTTGCTGGACATTCTTATAATAGCCTTTAACACTTCTGTCTCTGTCACTGGAGTGAAAGAGAACTGAAACCCAGGTTTATCAAAAGTAGCATCTTTGAGCTCGGAAACATACTCTTGAGCCCCAGACTGATCAATCTCAACAAAGAAGTTGTTGATATCATCGAGATTAAGGGAAACCGTGGAATAAGTGTTAGGATTTCCAACTCCAAGATCTTTTAGTTTCGACCACAACATTCTGCTAGATTGTTTTTTTAGACAGGGAAGAGTAGTAAAACCTGATCTTGGCATTTTTTATTTGTTGTTGCACATTTTTCCTTAATTTTTTATATGCAGCCCAGTCATCACGTAACTTTATGTCGAGAGAAGAATACTTTTTCAACGATACTACACGTTATTACAGATGGCACTAAAATTAGCATATACATTATGTTTAATTATTAAAACCATTTACCACAGTTATAAATATATAATAGTGGTTATCAATAAATAGTTCGTGGTAAAAGCAAAAAAAAACTCGTACCAAAGCAAAGGAGTTTTTCCGATGACCTGCAAAAGATTGGTTATTAATTTCGAATCACTTGCCTTCTCGACCCTCTTTGGACAGGTTATCTAATTTAAATTTTATAACTAACCATGCTAAGCAAATGGAGGTATAAAAATTGTTCACGGTAAAAAACATTTTCAAAATCCACAGTCCAGAGAGCTATTAAATATATCGAAGTATGTTTGGGATAAAAAAGCAATGGTCTGTTCTGACTCACTGTTCAAAAAGTCTTCCATTGCTTTGAATTTCAACCTCCAATTTTGTATAAATCAATGCTATTCAATGGTGTTGACACAGCAGTTGAAGTAAGTAATTAATTATCAATGTTCATTATCAGTGATGGCCATCGTGCAGCTTGAGAGAGAATTACACAAATGGCCGCCGTTACCAATTAATGGGCAGAGGATAAAGGCTCCACTAATGGCTGTTCTATTGGGGAGCATCTGGCCGAGACTCGGCCGGCATTTGGCGTTTCACGCGTTCATACTTTGCGTGTTTCAACAATCTGCTCTTGAACAGTGATTTTCACATCACACATTGCACTATAGGTAATTAAATGGCATAGGCTCTTAGTAATAGTAGTGAATGGTTTGTATGTTTAGCTATTTGCTTATGACCTAACATCCACAAAAACTGTGTCAGTGTAAGATTTTTTTATTTTCATATAAACGAGGAACGTTCAGTACTATTTTCAAGATATATTTTAAAGTGCGGATTTAATGGACTTGACATCGCAATGTAAACGCATCAATAACTTTTTATTTTTTTCATACAATTTTAAAACTATAAACACAGTAATATTATAATTATGTTAATAACAAAAAAATACATAAAACAGGATGGTTCTGAGATTGGATTTCAAGATAGCTAAAATCAAGTCAGCGTATTTAAAATATGAGAAACACTTAGCATTCGATTAAATATGTAAAGGATTACGAAAAAGGCGTTTTAAATAGATTTTAGTTTTTAAGACATTCGTTAGTATGTACAGGTAATTGAAAATGTAAACAGAACTTTGCTGCAAGTGCCATAATTCAGGAAAATGGTTGAGAAATCAATACTACCACTTTTGAACAGAGTATTATTTATTATTTCCTTCTCTTTAGCCCTGTTTTTGTTATTATTTAATTGTGCGTGTTCCAAATTGTTTACAATTTTCTAACGTGTATATGTTGACCAATAAATTACCAGGTTAGCTTGTGAGGATAGTACTAAGATCAAGTTACTATTTCATAATATGATACGGAGGATATTAAAGTCATTAAGTCTATCAAAAAATAGGAAACGAGACGGGAGCTCCTTGTATTCCTTGCGGCTGACTTGTGTAACATCTTAACGATTTTGTTCTCATATGTAAAATTATGTTGTATCCATGAACTTTTAATTTTACTTTTTACAGAGACGAGTTTGTAGATTTATTCTACATTTTTTTCTGTAAATTTAATTTATTAGTTTTTTTTCAAATTTTTGTTATATTTTATCGTCCACTAAATTATTTTCACAATCCATTGTACAATACAAAATTTAAAAATACATAAAATACTGCAGCACGGGTGACATGCAACAACACACGGTATCTGTCTGTATTGTACAACCACAACGAACTTATCAAGGTGCAAACACTCATGAGAAAGGACCAAAATGAAGTCCTGCCATCTAGTAGAAAATGACAGAATTACTTGCGCGACGATTATTAGTAGTAGAAATGCTTCTTACGCAATATTGCGATACACGACAGAATAAAACAGGAACGGTATCATGAAGCGCAATATTACGTCAGTATCTCACTTTAATCTACATGGCGTGATATTACGTCAATATCTCACTTTAATCGATATGAACGTGATATTACGTCAATATCTCACTTTAATCTATATGAACGTGATATTACGTCAGTATCTCACTTTAATCTATATGAACGTGATATTACGTCAGTATCTCACTTTAATCTATATGAACGTGATATTACGTCAGTATCTCACTTTAATCTATATGAACGTGATATTACGTCAGTATCTCACTTTAATCTATATTAACGTGATATTACGTCAATATCTCACTGTAATCTATATGAACGTGATATTACGTCGAAAACCCCCTAAAGGGTTAAAAATCCGACAAACGCTGCATAAAATCGTGTCGTTGTGTATCCGACTCTCTGTCCGTGAGATACTTGATAGAATATCCTAAATAATTAAAACTTGGTTTATAGTTTTCACTCACTCCAATGAACAGCTCTATTTATTTTAGGGACAAAGATCAAAATTAGTGCTAAACTAAAATCCTTATCTTATGAGTATCCCTGATGACAACGGTTAAATCACAGAATAAGACATTACTAAACAAAGTCCAATCAAACAACATTTTATCACGTTATATATTAAAATGTACGAAAAATGTACTTTCTGTATTTGATTATGTAGAGGATAGACATTGCATCCATATGGGATTGTGTGGCGGAAATTGCGTTCCTCAGAATCGAGTACTGTTCTTGACTGAGTACAGCTCAATGACTGTATAATACTAAGAAAAACACATTTCTTGTTTAAAGTTTGTTATTGACGATGGAAGGTTTGAAAGGATTTTGGACATCTGTGTTAACCTTTTGTAACCATAACCGACGATGGCAAATGTCGGAAATCATTTTATCCAGAAAACACGTTGTAACATGTTCTATATCACATTAGTATTATCTTGTGAGGATAATACTAAACACTCCAATGTTCAGAGAGAAAAATGCGTTTGATGCGTATACTAAATAAAAGTCTCCCCTTCAATATCCTTCATCACAATAGTCAACCAAAATATACATACATACATATTATATAAATATAAGCAAAAGTTCTGTCGAGTCTTTTAATCGGTTTATTCATACGATTGAATCTCATTTATATTGTAAGGATTTAAATCCTATTATCGTTTCAAATTATCTAGTGTCAGTAAAAAAACTAAAACTAAGATTGCAGACCTTAGTTTTTGCATTCAGTTAAATATTCTCCAATTAACTTGTTTAATTCTTCATTCATCTGCCGACTTGAGTTTTGTATTGATATTCTATTTTTAAATTAAAGCCTATTTCATTTCCAACGTTCAGTAAACACATTATGGGTTATTTAATGTTGCCCCCAATTCGTAGAAATGTCCACACATATTCGGTTAAGGGATGAAAGCTAGCAGTTTCCACTGCGCCCATTATCATCTAATGGTTTCCTCTCGGCTTGGAAGTGAATTACACAAATGGCGGTTGTCAGCAATTAATTGGGAGGCGATAACGGTTCAACGATGGCGGTCGTTTTACAGATGCTCAGCGTCCGTTACACATCTCTGTCTGAAACTGATTTGGACAACTGATTGTAAGTAACACATAGATTTATGTATAACAGTGAATTGTTTTCTACTGTACTTAATATGTATTTGAAGTAATATTACATTATATTATTTTTAATTAGAATACAAAAACGTTCTCTATTGTGGAAATACCACAAATTGAAACGTTTACACAAGTAAGAACTCTAATTTTAAGGATGAGCATAATGAATAAATATTTATAGCGTTTTCACTATGTAAATAACACTACTTCAATCTCCCAATAAATAGTGGTGGTCACGAAGTACTATGGTTTAATGTAAATTCCGATCCATAGAATTGCCTATTTTTGGCTTCCAATACAACACTGGAAACATTCCTTGCCGAATGCTGCTTGAAACACAATATAGCTTGTAATCTATATTTTCTTAAATCAACTCATGACATTAAAGAAACAAAATAAGAATATGAATTTTCTCTTAGTGCAGCGTCTGGAATATGAGTTTGTCACAAACTTCACTCCTGAAATCTGGAGTCATGTTCGTCTGAAGAGATCCAAAACGAAGAAGCTCCAAATGAACTATTTACATCATTTCGACATCAGATACACCTAGCCTAAACCATACAGGGTAAAAATTAAGTCTGGAACCTCTTTTTTAATTTTTGAACCACAATAGAAAGAAATACCAAAGTTGACACGTGCTTACTGGTGATAGTAACGCACACATCCGCCCAATTACCGACCAGATAATCCCGTTGGGGGACGGTCCACAAGGAGTCAGACAAAATTCTTAAATAGCAGCATAGTTCAAGTCAAGGGGAACATTTTGAACACTTACTTTGATCACAGGTACTTAAAACTTGGCGTTTACTTGTAATACTTAATAATTTACATCGTTCAATTGTTTTAAAATTCAAATAGCTATAACTACTGAATGAATTCACCTTTTGAAGTCCGATTTGTGGCATTGTAATCTGCTAAGTAAGACCTTTAATTTGATACCAAACTTGACCTATGCTGCTATTTAAGAATTTTGTCTGACTCCTTGTAGACCGTCCCCCAAAGGGATTATCCGGTCGTTAATTGGGCAGATGTGTGCGTTACTATCACCAGTAAGCACGTGTGAACTTTGGTATTTCTTTTTATTGTGGTTCAAAAATTAAAAAAGAGGTTCCAGACTTAATTGTCACTCTGTATAATGTAACCTAGGTGAAGAGGTATTCTCATTGTCTCATTAGGTGCACAATTGAGTGCATAAGGATGTTTTAACACAATTTCTAAACAAGATGGAGCAAACAAGTCTTGTACACATTACGTAGCTATGTTAGGAAAGGTTCATTGAATGCGATTGTTAATTTTAGCTTCAATTCACCTTCCTCTTAGCGAAAAAACACTACCAACCAATACAAAAAATCAAAAAGAGGAAATTTTAGATATCTTACCTAATTACATAGGTCTATTATTGTACTCAGATGTTTAGAAATTTGTTTACTCTGCAATCTTCTCGATTCCATCATGGTTACAAAACATACCAATGTAAAAATGATAGCATTTTATTTCAGTTTAATGCTAGCTTTTTTACTCTTCCGTGGGACAGGAATAAACTATGTTGCATGTTTCACGTCTTTAAGACCTAACTTATGAAGAGGGGTTTGTAGGGTATGGGGGATGGTTTGTGTGAAGAGGTATCACATTTATCGACAGACAACGAATTTCAGAAGGACCTGCCGTGTCCATAATAAAACATAGTATCGTCATAAATTCCTATGCATCGAAAAAAACATAATACAATCTCGGCTGATTAATAAGTTTGACAATATATTAATTAAGCTTTCCTTATCCTAAAATCAAGCAAAAAGTTCTCGATCGTTTGACAAGATTCTGACATTTGCGGAACTGAATGAGAAAGTTTTTAATTAACGAATAGCGTGCCGCACTGTGGAAAATTCTAGATACAGAATTTCTCTCCGGACCAATTAATTAGTTCGGTTCTGTCTGCGAGTGTCAGCAAAGTCTAGATTGTATTTTCTCTGGAGCATGTTCCTACCAAAAACATGCAGTGACGACTGCGACTGTGTATGAGTTTTGTGTTGTCGCCAGAAAATATCTCGGTCAAATATGACTAGACACGTAATACTGAAACGTTCCTTAAAAATAGTAATATATATATATATATATATATATATATATATATATATATATATATATATATATAATTATTATTTATTTTTGTTATTTATTATTATATTTTTACTATTTTATCAGGAACAGGGTTTTGTTTTTAACATGAAATATAATTGCATTTTCAGATTTTAAAGCAGTCTTTTAGGTTATGTGTTTTTGTTTTAGGTTTTTATTTAAGCACTTATTAGTTATCTTAATTTTGCTACAATAGTTACGTTTTACATAATTCTAAATTATGCCGTTGTTATTATTTAATCTGAATGTTTGGCTAATCTTTCTGGAAGAACTTCGGTTCTAAAAGTACTTCCGCTAGATTTTTAGTTGCCTCTTCCTGCAGTAGCTTTTATACTGGAGTACATCATTCATTATCATTCACATTTTGTATGTTATTTATCATATTTTAATCTTGTGTTCTAACTGACTTTTTTTAATAAAAAACACATCACACCAAGTGTAGCGTCTTCTCTGCGTTTCAGTACAAAGTTTTTTATGACAGATATCATGACATACAATAATACATGAAAAGCCTTTGTACACCTTCTAGAAACATTCATTATTTTATGTAAGAGAATAACTTTACTTTATAATCATTCCTTTATTCCACATTAATAAGGAGTAGGACAATCCAAAACTATAAGGGCATAGGCTATACATATGAAACTACAATTAAAAAGATGTTTGATAAAAATAATTATTTATGGGAGTTTATTTACTCCCATTAAATCACGTTTTTAACGAGGGAAAGATATACGGTTCCACACAAGTCCGTTAACACACCATGGAGGAGAAGTTTCAATGTGAAGAGCCTTTTAGACGATCAAACTGAAATAATGAAATAATGAAATTTATTCCTTTAAAAGTACGCATACAAATACAACTTAATCATAGGAATATAAGTTGACCACAGTATCCAGTAATTGTGGCCAACGATAATTAATTTAAGAAAATTACAATGTAAACAATTAATTTGTGAGTCCAGCAACAAATTAAAAACTCGCACTCCGTGGCGCCTGTGTTTAAATTGAGGAACTAAATATTATAATATTACATTATATGACAAAAGAAAAATTACAAACTTCTTACTTTAATAACTAATATAGGTCTACATGCTTGTACCGTACATTATAAGACTCATTACAAAGTACATATAAAAAACAACTTAAGTGAGCAGATAGTAGATTTAGAATATACATAGATGTAATTAATTATACAAGAGTAGCATTTAGAAAAGACACGTCATCATATGAAAATAGCCAATTTTTTATTTGATTTAAGAAAGATTTCAAGTTGGAACATGATTTAATATGAGGTGGCAATTGATTAAAATACTTAGGAGCAATATACTGAAAAGACTGTTTAAAAATTAGATTTGTTGACTTTAGGTAATCTAAATATTCGTTGTAAATTACTTCTTGTTTGGTAAGACAGGTTTTTTCTGTACCAGTGTTGCCACTTCTAATATAAAAGATTTTTAAAACTTTTGTAAACAAACAAATGGTTAATGGGTAATATTTTTAGATGACAAAACAAAGGGTAGGCGCTCTCTCTTTTGTGACAGTTGAGTATTATTCTTATAATATGATTTTGGGATACTCTGAGTTTTTCCAAATAGTTTTTAAAGGTTCCCCCCAGCATTGCACACCATATTGTATCCTGGAATCAATTAGAGCAAAGTAAATAATTCGTAATAGACTGGGTTCACAGAAAATTCTTCAAATAATAAAAAGTTCTGATTGAATATTTGATTTTCTTATGTAATAATGAAATGTGATTTTTGCCAATTTAAATTTTCGTCTAAGTTAATACCCAAGTACTTAAAACTAGTATTTTTTTCTATCACTTCACATTTGCAATCTTTCGACAAACAGTTAAAATTGTGCAGAGTTAACCCTGCAGGAAATTCAAAACTATTAACTAAACTAAAATTCACATATCTTGTTTTCTTAACATTAATTACCATTTTGTTTACAAAACACCATGACCTTAATAGTTCTAAATCCTTATTTATATTTACCCAGATATCATAAATATTTTTCTCTGAATAAAAAAAAAGCAATGTCATCTGCAAAAGCACTGTTTTGACCTTGAAAGGGTAATTCGAGTAAATCGTTTATAAAAACTAAAAATAAGGTAGCCGATAGCACCGATCCTTGTGCCACACCAGCTTGGACAGTTAGTGGTGCGCTAAATTGATCTGCAATTTTTGACTTTTTGGACTCTATTACTTATAAAACTATTAAACCAATTGAGTGCAGTTCCCCCGTACTCCAGCTGCTTCCAATTTAGATAGTAGTATATTATGATCGACAAGATCAAAAAGCTGTTTTGAAGTCAATAAAAAGACCCGTTACTTTTTTGTTCGTGTTGAAATTGTTGTAAATATTTTCTGTAACCGATAGCAACGCATCTCTGTTCCCATTCCTTTCCTAAACCCATATTGAGACGGGCTGAAAAACGTTATGCTGTCTAAATACTTTACAAGTCTGGTCTTCATTATTTTCTCAAATATTTTAGAGAATATGGATAATAGACTGATTGGTCTTATATTGTCAATTTTTATAGATGAATTATTTTTAAATATTGGAACAACAGTACTAATTTTAATTTTATCAGGAAAAACGCCGTTCTGAAAAGCTTAGATTTATAAATATGAACCAAAACTGGAGCAATCGTCTCCGCTGTCTTTTTTACGAGGTTTACGGAAATGCCATCAAATCCAGTAGATTTTTGTTTTTTTAAACATTTAATAGTGATCAAAACTTCATTTATATTAGTTGGCGCTATGAAAAAAAGAGTTGTGACGTTGTCGGTAATGCCCCCGATGGTAGGCTGATAGCGGCGGCAGTGGCGACCGCGCGGGCGGACCGGGACTGACTCGACCTTGGACTCCGATAAGGTGATCATTGATATTATCAGCCACACTTTTAGGATTGTTGACAATCTCACCATTGCACAACTCCACTTTATCTACATTTTTCCTTATTCCCGAACCTAATATGTTATTTATTACTTTCCAATATTGTGAAGAATCGCCATTACAGTTGTTAATCTTATTAGTGAAATATGCATTTTTTTGCTGAATCGATTTCCCCTTTTAGTTTATTACAGAATAAATTGAAATATAATTTGAATGATTGGTCGTATGGGCGTTTTTTATAAATTGTGTATAGTCTTTTCCTTTTTTTGTATTTTGAAAAGTAAATTTGCATTTAACCATGGACTAAAAGTTTTAGCTTTAGTTAGCTTGTTTTGCTTCTGAATTAATTTACAATTATTCAGAGATTCTGTCAGAGTCTTGTGGAACAACTCATAACTTATGTTTACATCGTTTGACGACAAACACGCACTCCAGTCTGCTTCTTTCAAGCAACTCTGCATATGGCTAATAAAACTTAAGAACAAACAGACTATATTCATCTGTCACAAAAAAGTAGCAACAAATGGGTTTTTTTTAAATATTACCATTTCAAAGTCCATAAACAACGCGAGCTAATATATTATGTGCGCAAATTGATTGACACAAAGATTAAAACTTTGGTGTTAATGTTTACATTCTAAATCTCCGTAATGAATTTAATTAACATATCATTAATTAGTATATGATATGTATTACATATTACACACATGTAGTCTACTATCACATAGCAATCTCTTTAACATACCATGAAGGTAGTTACTCCGAGAAGTTTCAATGAGAAAAGCATTTCGACGATAAAAATGAATTCGGAATATGAATTCTTCAAAATATTTTAGAGCATGCAGTCTACTGCTACATAACAACTCCATTAACACACCATGAGGGTATGTACTCGCTACATAACAACTCCATTAACACACCATGAGGGTATGTACTCGCTACATAACAACTCCATTAACACACCATGAGGGTATGTACTCGCTACATAACAACTCCATTAACACACCATGAGGGTATGTACTCGCTACATAACAACTCCATTAACACACCATGAGGGTATGTACTCGCTACATAACAACTCCATTAACACACCATGAGGGTATGTACTCGCTACATAACAACTCCATTAACACAACATGAGGGTATGTAGGCCTACTCGCTACATAACAACTCCATTAACACACCATGAGGGTATGTACTCGCGTCATAACAACTCCATTAACACACCATGAGGGTATGTACTCGCTTCATAACAACTCCATTAACACACCATGAGGGTATGTACTCGCTTCATAACAACTCCATTAACACACCATGAGGGTATGTTACTCGCTACATAACAACTCCATTAACACACCATGAGGGTATGTATACTCGCTACATAACAACTCCATTAACACACCATGAGGGTATGTACTCGCTACATAACAACTCCATTAACACACCATGAGGGTATGTACTCTAAGGAGTTTCGATGAAAAGAGCCTTTTCGTTGATCAAAACTCTCTATATGGCTAATAAAACTTAGGAACTAAGAGATAATTTTAATATGTAAAAAAAGTAGCAAGAAATGGGTTTTTTCAAATTTTCAAAGTCCATAAGCAATGCGTGCTAAGATATTATTTTTGCAAACCGATTAACACAAAGATTAAAACTAAGTTTAGTGTTAATGTTTATATTAATAATCTCCGTAATGAATTTAATTAATATGATCATTAATTAGTGTACGCTATGTATTACATATTAAATCCATTGGTTTTCTTCAGGTTACTATTTGAAGACTTAGAGTCATTACTACAGAGTCTGAGTTATTTATAAACTAGTAAACAAGCAAGGTCGTTCAAAGCACCACGAGTAAGTGAACATTCCTCCTTGCAGACACAAGTGCCGTTCTGTGGAAAGGTCACTTTTAGCTGCCACACACATAGTTTTCTCAATACAGTGTTATTGTGGATGAACATACTTGGTTCGGCACCAAAAATAAAAGGACCTAATTATTTTATATTTTTAGAGCCACAAAAGTGATAGTCAGCGTAGACTCGAAAACTATTTTGGTATTTGCTATATTATGTTCATTATTTACGTAAGATAATGACTTTACTTTCTAATCACTCCTTTATTCTACGTTAACAAACAGTATGAGAAACCAATATACTACGTTTCTGGGGAGTG
Source organism: Homalodisca vitripennis (assembly GCF_021130785.1). Classification (NCBI taxonomy): domain Eukaryota; kingdom Metazoa; phylum Arthropoda; class Insecta; order Hemiptera; family Cicadellidae; genus Homalodisca; species Homalodisca vitripennis. Next base: position 122,637,785 of record NC_060213.1, on the reverse strand, counting down.
CCGATGGCCGAGCGGTCTAAGTCGTTGGACATTGAGTCTGAATCAGAGATAACGCAGGTTCAAATCCTGTCTGTGACCATTGCACTTTTATCAGGGACCATTGACCTTGTACTGTATCGACTCACCCCCTTATTCTGTTTGATAAAATCCTCGCACAGGTCAGTGGCCCATGAGGGTGGACAGAATAAGACTTAAAAGGGGGGAAAACAGCTCCTTTAAAAAAAAGCTATAATGGCAAAGGTGAAATGACAGTTAAAAAGATATTTGATAAAAAAAGTCGTTTGGGGGAGTTTTTTTATCCCCATTAATTCACATTTTTTAACGAGGCAACGATAGACTGTTCAACAGATTCTGCTTAATGGGCTAACTTTATTTGTCAAACTGATGTATTTACTCTTGTTTAAAAAGGGTTTAAATACTTAAATAAAATCTAAGAACTTGTACACTATCAAGATATACATTTAACAAAATAATCGTGTCATTAAAATCCACTTAAATCAACGAATTAAAATAAAAACTACAACACAAAACGTTGAAAAAAAATATGAATACAAATTAACGGTAACTTAACTATTTGAACGACTCTTTTAATATTCACCACAACATTAAAAGCTAAATTACAATTGGTCGCATTTTACAATAAACACTTTGACGTAACTTTTGAGGTATTGCATAACTTTAACTTATTTCCTATACTCTTATATTATGTGTCTTTTAGTTTAAATTATTTGTTTCTATACAGTATCTAACACCATGTACCCCATAGGGAAGAACATTTTAAAAAACAAACGAGTAAAAAAACAATTTAAAAATTGTAACCTTAATATAACGATTCTTTAATATTTTGAAATAAGACGCATATAATATGTGTCAGAACATTAAAAGCTGAATTTAACTATTCACACTTTAAGACAACTACTATGCGAAATCTTTTGAAACATTAAACAACGCGTTGCTTCTTGCTTTATAACTGTGGCGCTTTATTTAACCCTTTGAATGCTAACGTCCGATTTTACCGGACGTTCGGGGGAAAAATCACTAAAAATCAAAAACTTCATATTTTTACTAATATTATATTACGATGTTTGTGAATAAATGTGGTTTTCAAAATAAATTGTTATAGTACACTTCCGATCAATTTACTTTAACGAAAATCAATCTAGAACTAACATATAATTATTTTTGGCTATCGGAACAAGGTGACATTAGTTTCTTAAATGGTGTATAACTCACTCATTATTGAAGATAATGATATACATTTTTCAAGATTTATAGACAATTGAATACTCTTTCCATTGATATGGACAAAGAAAATGATATGATTTTTTAAATGATAATTAGGTTAAAAAATGAAACTTAAATAAATTCTGGAATTTTTGACATAAGTTTATTTTTGATATTCTTAAATTTAACTTTAAGGTAACTTTGTTATTTTTATATTAATTAGGTAGAGTTTTGAAAGAAAAGTTACAAAAAAGTATGTTGATAGCATATTAAATAATTAAACTGTGAATTTTTCACTGAAACTTTGCAAAATGCCTTCAAAATGTCTGGCACTTTTGGGTGCACCCACTAGAAAAATACCTGGCACTTTTCAGTAAACCCACTCAATAAATACTTGGCACTCAAATGGTTAAATATAGATTATCTGTAATCAAAGATACCTTTAACTTTAAGTGCAATCTGATTGATTACAAATAACTGTAGTTAACATAGAATATATGTGCCGATGTCCGAGTGGTCTAAGACGTTGGACTTTGAGTCTGAGTTAGAGATAGCGCAGGTTCGAATCCTGTCTGTGACCGTTGCACTTTTTATCAGTACCATCGACCTTGTACTGTATTGACTCTCCCCCTTATTCTGTTTGATAAGATTCTCGCACAGGACGGGCAGAATAAGGCAAGGAAAAAAAGAAGTAAATATAAAAATAGTTAGAGGAAATAAGGTGAGTGGAGAAACTAAATGTAGAGGGTACATCTATAGTAGTCGAGTTTGTAATATATTCATTATATTATGTTAATACAAAAAATCCTCATAAGAAAAATTAATCTTAAATTTAACCCTACACTTTACACCCTATTCGTCTGTACACCTTAAAAATGCTGGGCCTGATATACTAGAATACAGAGAATATTGAATATCTATATAAATCAAATTTTTGGTCATGTAGTTATGAATGTTCCCAACAAAGTCCAAAAAATGTCTAAAACATACCAGAAGAATAGAACAAAAATAACTTCTTGAACGAAGTTTTAAGTACTTGTACTAGGAATTTTTCTCGCATGAATTTGATCAGATGTTTCATATATGCCAAATAAATATTAACTGATACATCCTCAGATATGAGTGATTAATAAAAAAATTTATGAATACTCTGTATAATACAGTTTAATCTTCTGAATCCAGGGAGATTCATTTGATTCTGCTGACGCTGTGGTTTCAAATCAGTGAGTCGATCAGGACGCTGGCTGCAGCAAGGGTACAAAAGCTGATTTAATTAAAACATTACTTAAACAACAGAACCTCTCGACTAGTTCTGTCAGTTCTATCTTTGATCGTGATTGCTCCCAGTGTGTAATAAGGACGTAAATGGCTGAGCGTTAGCGAAGCCTCCTACTCGAGGCCTTTCTATCTCTTTGCTCGCACAATATCTAAAAAACAAACTTATCTATGGATTTTAAATTTTACATAAAACTCATTTACGTTAAAGCAACATCGATTTCGATTATATTTACTATCATAACATACTAAAACTCTACAAAATGTATCCCCATTCTCAACCTACCCAATATAACATGGCTACTCTTTTCAACTTAACACTCGTAACACCTTATCATCCGGTTTACATTATTCTCTTGGTCAATTTATTCACTCGGTAGCTAAATTCCCAAACATGGCTATTCAATGAATTAATACTACCTATGAATTCAGGTAAATCCGGAATTCAATTCGTACTCGTTTAGGAACCTCGACGGAATGGCCCTAGCGAGCCAAATGTGGGTCTATTTGCATGACATTGTGCCTTTCATGAACTTGCATGGCTCTAGATATCACAACTATTCTAAAACGTAGAAACATGGTAATGTCAACAAAGTCAGATTTTGTAATATCGGCCTGCACGATTCTCTTTCCACTTTTCATAAATGTTCAGATGACTCTTTGAAGAATAAAGATTCTGCGAAACGTGCGTTTATTCGACCACTCTCCAATAGCAACCTGTATAATATGTGGGACAAACGACTCCACATATGCCGCAATCTACATATTAGGTAGCGAAAATCTTGACTGATTCCTAAGAACATAAATTCCTGAAAATATGTTACAGCATATAGTCTACTGTCTCATAGCAACTCCTGTACTACACTATGAAGGTATTTACTCCAAGGAGTTTCGGTGAGAGGAGCCTTTTCGACATTCAAAACTCTTTGTACGTCTTACAAAACCTAAGTACAAAGACACAATTTTAAAATGTTAAAATAAAGTAGCAACAAACTGTTTTTTTTTCACAAAATATTGTCATTTTAATAAGCATAAACGAAGCCTATTATGATATTATTTGTTATTTACTATACAGACTGAATAACACAAGGTTAAAGCTAAATTTGGTGCCCAAAAACGTTGGAAAATGTGCTCCTAAGAACTGTGTTTGACGATAACAATTATTAAAAATATTATATTCATTATTTCGTTCTATGAATTGTTTTTTGTAGCGCGACTGTACTTCCTAGAAGAGTATAGATAGGAACGTAAACAACTAATTCGCAGAAATAAATTAAAACTGCGCCGTTCCCAACGGCTTTCGTATTTCGATAAAACCACCGTAGTTTTTATCGGCGAACATAAAATTGTGTGGTCAGCACGCGCAGCGTGTCTCTGGTACAATCCATTTCAAAATTTAATGGAAACAATACACCGAGTATTGTGTATTGCTTCAAACCATGCTCTGCATATTGATTGACCAATAACCATTACGTCAATGCGAATGTATCGTTTGTACCAGTTCTGCCAATATAAATTGTTACTGCACATGAAAAACTATTCATATCGGAGGCTATTTGGATTGTTACTGCAAAAAACCGCTGTTGATTTAAACGTGGATTTTAAGAGCAAAATTTTCTTTTTACCTTTGTTGCTGTATGCAGAGATACAACATCGAAGTGGGAGTGCCGATGGCCGAGTGGTCTAAGACGTTGGACTTTGAGTCTGAGTTAGAGATAGCGCAGGTTAGAATCCTGTCTGTGACCGTAGCACTTTTTATTAGTACCATCTACCTTGTACTGTACCGACTCTTCTTCGAATTCTGTTTGATAAGATCCTGGCACAGGCCAGTGGTCCATGAGGACGGGCAGAATAAGGCAAGGAAAAAAGAAGTAAATATAAAAATAGCTAGAGGAAATAAGGTGAGTGGAGAAACTAAATGTATAGGGTAAACATCTATAGTAGTCCAGTTTGTAATATATTCATTATATTATTTTGATACAAAAAATCCTCATAAGAAAAATTAATCTTAAATGTAATCCTACACTTTACAACCTATTTCTCTGTACACCCTAAAAGTGCTGGGCCTGATATACTAGAATACAGAGAGTATTGAATATCTATATAAATCAAATTTTTGGTCATGTAGTTATGAATGTTCCCAATAAAGTCCAAAAAATGTCTAAAACATACCGGTTTTTATAAGCTTTAACAACTTAATTTTTAATCTCAAGTACATAAGAAAAAGGTAAAGATACCTACCAAAAATAAAAGAACATTAATTTAATTTAATATAAAACTATTTACATTATATAGTTCTGCACTGTTTATTTTTTACCCTGACATAGTAGTATATTAATGCAAGTGCTGATAGTAAAAACAATAGTGACGTATTATGGTTTCCATTTTGACCATTGTATTGTTCAGTTGCTGAACGAAGCACTACTAAATACTTTGAGTTAAGCTTTTGAAAACTACTAGTGATACAGTTTGTTACTTTGGTAGTCGGCTTTAATATTTATATAATAAAATTAATTAAGTTTAATTATTTACTTCAATGACCGAAAAACTACTCGTGGGTTCATACAATTTTTGTATGTATCTTAAAAACACACTGTGAATCATTCTATCCGCAATTGAGGATCATGATTATAGACAATTTAAAACAAATGATTTTACATAGGTGTTGTTAAATGAGTGTTATGAGTTGATAATTTTACAAAAAATTAACAAAAATACATTTGATTATGTGAAATATATTTTTAAAAATCTTCCATTAGTGGCAGCAATCCACTGGTGGTGATTCGAAAATTACCCTTAAGCCGTAGGTAAGTCTAAGTGTTTTTTCAACCCTCGATTTGGTAAAATAAGAAATTATTTATCTTATTACAGCAGATTATTTTCAACTATATATCTCTCAGTTTTTCTCATTCAATTAGAGATTAACATATTTTATTGACAGAGTCGTTCTGATATCAAGAAAACCATGGACTATGAAGTAAACTGTAATAACTAGATTGCATTTATCCACTGCTTTAGGAACAATACATAACTCTCCAGCTTAATTGTGGGTAATCCACTTCATCTCTCACTTAGTCTCATAAGAAGCTAAAAAAATAATTTTCAAAGACATCCAGCACCATTAGCTACGTCCAGTAACGGGCTGAAGCAGAGATTGCTGTGACAGTTTAACAGCTGGTTGGTGGAAGCTATGCCATAAACTGACGTCATACTATCAGATTGATGACGTCATTACGTCTCCTCGACTAACAGCCTGGAGTTGTCCCCACTTTGTCCTCCATACGATGACACGTGTGCCTTAGAGGTAAAGTTATGTTAGAAGTAATATATAATTTGCAATATAATATTTAATTTCAATCGAGTTTGAAATTTTATAAGACTGCAAAAAATGAAAATTTAAATGAATATGTAGTATCAAATTTAAAAATTCCTCAAATTGAATAGGTTCTACTAATATAATCGGTTTTTGTGCCTACCTACCTAAATCAATGTGAAGGAAACATAACACTACGTTTCGAGATCTGCAATCTGATCTCTCCTTCAGGTAAATTACTAACTACTAACACATCATTACAAATTAGGTTAAAATAAACTACTCATACCAGAGCATTGTGATACGCGTAAGTCAGGAATCACAAACCACCATGCTGTGTGTTAACTTCACTAACTCTAAAACATGCACTTAATAAAAACTAAATACAACACTAAATATAAAAACTGAACACAGAATACAGATCACAATAACTCCTTATACCTACTGCTATATCTAAATTTGAAAATTGTAAGTATCAAACCATTGGAAGCTGCTCTTCAGCCAAGGTAATGATGAGACTGGCGACTACTTTTTACAACCGAGTAGTGACTAGCCGATTACATTCAAACACCGAATAGACTAGCCGTGAAAACTAGTCGAGTAGTTTTCCTGTCTTGGCATGAAAAGAAGTGTATTCTTGCCTACTGTGTTCTTATAATTTGACACTTTTTGGAATCACCTTTAGCCGTTAGATAAAATACTCTCTCCATTATTGTGAGAAATTTTAGAAATATAATTCAGATATTTATTACTTGCTAAAACAGTACTTATGTTTGTCAGAAATGTCAGTTCCTTTTGAGAGACTTTTTAAACTGCCGGGCAAGTAGGAAATGATAGAAGGATTAGATTTGTTCCAACAAAAGTTAATAAAATACTGTTTAAAAGTTTTTACTGTGAAATAAAAATAACATATTTCAAACCAATGATGTATCTTACTATAAAATGAGTATAAGGTATTTTTTTTTAATTTAACAAATACAAGTACCATGACACAAAACTTGAGTATTGTCTTTAAAAATACTTAATTTATACTTTTGATTACAAGGGTTATACCCTTGTTAACTACTAAATGTATATCGAACTAGTCGACTGGCTTACGGTCTACTGTTGTGATATTTGATGTTTTCTAGCAAATGAGCAAATTTAAATCTACGTATAAATAAACCAGTCGTCAGTTGACTAAAATTTGGTAGTCTGTAATGTTAAAGGTGTAAGCTCTAGCAAAACGCTACAATACATTGAAAACGCAAAGTATTTACTAGCAACTAGTGGTTCGACTACGACTAGTCAAATAAACCGAATAGTCGACTACTTTACGCACTAATCGAATAAAACAGTAGTCGACTAGTTGGTTAGCCAACACTAGACCCAGGATGTTGACTGATGTTGGGGACGCAGGTCCGATGCTGACCCAAATTATGGTGTTCTTTTAATCTTGTAATTAATGTTACACATATTTTATCTTTACAATTTACAATTTAGGTGTATTTGGAATCCGTAGTAACGTTTTAAGGCGATTTTTAAGTACAAAGAAAAAACATAAATATTTTTATAAAATATAATGAAACTCTCTTATGTTATAATTTAAACAGTTCTCACAATAAATAGTCTTATTGTTTAGAGTTGTGTGATATTTTTCGATTTAATTCATGGAGTCAAAATAATAAAATATATTAATATAAAACCGTTGCTATCTTATTTCAAAATGTATTTTTTTACTAATAGCCCAACAAGAACAGTCTACATTAAACCTACATTGATGGCCAATCGCACAAAACTGGCGTTCACATACAGTGATACTTGTGAGAACAAATTTCAATTGTGCAAAAACCACAAATATCGCTATCCCTTCAGTTCGATATTGTTTTCTGACATTGTTTGTGACGGAATGTAAATGGAGTGGAACCATTTATATTCATACGGCGAACCCTTATCCAGCTTTTTGTATATACGAATATCTGTTTCTTTGTAAAAAAAACAACTAATTTATTTAAAATATCTGATGCAACCTTTGAGGAAAAATTTCCTATGTAAAAAAAGTCTCAAGTCAACCCACTATTAATGTGCATTCCAGGAAACTTTGTAGAATCGTTGAGGACTCTTGGAGTAATTCGAAACAATTTTAAATAGTACTAAATATGAATGATACAATATTATCTGTCCAAAAAATAAACCATATTGGAAAGTATTATTTCATTGACATTTAGTACTATTTGTAGAATCGGTTTCCTCTGGAGGGCATCTTCCACAAAGTTTCGTTGCATTTCCCTGCTCCCCGAAAGTAAACTTTATAAAGTTGGGTTTTGTTTGATTAGTGTTTAACTTCATTTCTGAGAGATATTGAACGTATTATTTGATTAACTCTAAAGTTAGTTCATTTAATATTTTATTACAATTTTATTGTAATTAAAATGGAATGCATCAATGCTAAACAAGAAACTATAGCATTTTTCAATACATTTCTTTGCTTATGAAAAGTAAAATATTTATTGAAATGTTAGGGGTTAGATCCCTGTAAAACTTTGACTCACAGGTTCTACCTCTACAACAACCCAACCAAATTCAGAAGCTTCGTACGGATCTAGTTTCGTCAATATCTTTTAAATTGCCATTAAACTATGTATTCAAATTTTTTTAATAATGATAAAAATTACTTTACTTCACGAATTAAAATACTTTACTTTAAGTCACATTTGATCAATGTTTAATGGCATGTTTCCAACAACGTGTGTATCCAAAATAATAATAATAATTTATTCCATCAATAATTTACAAAGAATAATTCACAATAACTTTTTCCGGAATGTACTGACCACTATTACCAGTAGTGTGGCCAGTGATATAATTTAATAATAATAGACACTTAATCTAGTGTCCAGCAACTTGAATAATTATTTTAAAATGAGCCTCCAATTGCGGTGTTTTCTTTTTATTTTATTTATTTTTTAATGCCATTGACGTGAACCAGAGCTGATAGGTTTGTATTAATATCCAAATATTGTTGAATTACGCCGGCTAACAGTGATTTTATTTCCATTGGTTGCCCAACCTGTTCAAAGAGCAAATTTCAGTTTTGCTCTTCGATAGAGGTTTGTCCAAACTGTGCCGGACTCAGTCATGCACTAGCCTGCATAACTCTGGATACTCAGTGATACAATTTATCAGAAATAAATACTAAAATATCCATTTACAATTTACTATCCTATACACATTGTGTTTTCCTATATTTTGTTGAAACTGCCACAAGCGGCTGTGTTGTGAAAACTAATAGTTGTGATTTTGTTGTGGTGATTAATACAAGTGATACAAGTATTGGGTAATTCTAAGCAATATATGGGTCAACCTCGATTTGTCTCATATTACAATATAATGTTCCAATAGTCAATTAGAAAAGGAAATGACTAGAATTTCTTGCCGGAAAGCAGTTATAGGGAGCAGGCAACCGCCAGACGGTCATGTGTTTAAAATTGTTTTACATACATTACCTACTATATTGTACTATATTATACATTATATTGTAATATGTAATAAAAATTTATCAGAAATTTTTAATTAAAAAAAGGATCACGCACGATGCCTGCCCGCTGCGCAGCGCTTCGCGCTGCTTGCTCTTTTAGAAAAAAATTAACTCCAGTAGTTCCAAATTTGAAGCCCAGATCACGTCAGTGCCCCTGATCACTAATAGGTAATTCTAAGCAATATATGACCGTCTGGCGGTTGCCTGCTCCCTATAACTGCTTTCCGGCAAGAAATTCTAGTCATTTCCTTTTCTAATTGACTATTGGAACATTATATGTAATATGAGACAAATCGAGGTTGACCCATATATTGCTTAGAATTACCCAAGTATTGTGTTGTGTGCAACTAACCTCTTACTGGGTAAGTTAATCCAATTCTAACTTTTCCTTCCTTCTTGTAACTGAGTGCACTAACTTATTTTACTGTAGATCATATACAATATATATGTCGGTATTCATTATATTAATAACTCAACACAGAATAACAGCAATTAAACTACCAGTAACACGTCAAAAACAATAATAAAATTTAACAGTAACAATAACATTTCAACAATAACCATAACAATAACCGTACCGAATTAACAATATATCATGTTAAACATGTAACAAATAAATAATGAAATAAAGAATATATAAATATAATAGTATGTAAATATACAAATTCATGTTAAACTAATTGAACTACATTTTATCTAAGAACATAATTTAAAAACTTAACATCTTCCTGCAACAAAAGCCAGTTGAACAATTTAGCACAATTTGATTTAAATGAATTGCAAGTCCTAAAAGAAATTGGCATTTGATTACAATATTTAGGAGCAGGGTATTGAAAAAAATGCCTAAACATTTCTTTGTTCACTTTAAGAATTCTTATTGTACCTGTTGTACATTACGGGTAGAGTAAAATAAATTTTGGTTCCCATTACTCCCGCTTCTAATAAAGAAGGTTCTTAATACCTTTTATACATACAGATATTGAATCGGCAATACTTTTAAATCTACGTAAAGTGGAAATGAACTGTCAGTTTTTTGTTTACTTAAAATTATTTTGTGGAAGTAGTTTTTCATAACTATTAATTTTTCAATTCGATATTTAAACGACCCACCCCAACAATTTATTCCATACTGCATCCGTGAATGGATTAGTGCATAGTATAAAACTCTTAATAGTTCTTTATCACAGCAGTTTTTAAAAAAAAAAGAACTTTCTTATTGACGAGCGTAATTTCGTATGAAGCTCGCTTATATGGTTTTCCCATGTTATAACCTACTATCAAAGACTATACCAAAATATTTAATGTTATTGACCTTTTCTATATTTTGACAATTTCAATCAATATAACTAAAATTATAATCATGAAATTTTAAAGTGAACGGAATGTTATAGTCTGAAAGGCTAAAAGTAATATATTTTGTTTTGTCAACATTAATATCATTCTGTTAGCTTCACACCAATTTTTTAGTTTTGCGATATCATGAGCCATGATATCTCCCAAGCAATCTACATCATAATGAGAGTAAAATAAAGCCAAATCATCAGCAAATGCAAATAACTTTCCTTTAAAATTAGTTTGTAACAAAAAATTTATAAAAATTAAGAATAAAAGTTGCAGAGATAACGGAACCCTGGGGCACTCCTGTCCTAATTATTGAGGGAGTACTAAGGCGGTTACCTATTCTCACTTGTTGCTTTCTCCCAGTTAAATAGCTATTGAACCAGCGGCGGAACCCCTGATACCGGCTTTCTCAAGTTTATTTAGGAGTATTTTGTGATTTACCAAGTCAAAAGCCTTTTTAAAGTCAACAAAAATACCAGTTGTTAATTTACTATTGTTTAAGCTCCTGTATATCAAGTTAGTTACGTCAATGAGAGCGTCTTCTGTTGATTTTCCCTTTGTAAACCCAAACTGGTCTGTACTGAAAAATCTTTTATTATTTAGGAAGGAGACTAGACGAACTTATTACAATCTTTTCAATAATTTTAGAGAAAACTGAAAGAAGGCTTATCGGTCTTAAATTGTCTAATTTTATTGAATTTGATTTTTTAAGAATTGGTACTGCAATGCTCTGTTTGAGTTTTTCAGGAAAAATATCTATTTTGGAAGCTCAAATTGATTATGTATACCAATGCAGGAGCAATCAAATCGGTGACATTTCTAATCAATTCTACATTAAAGCCATCAATATCAGCAAACGTTTTATTTTTAAGTTTTTTTACAACTCCAATTACCTCGAAAACAGTAGTAGTAAGTATCAGGAAAAATGGGTTGGGTGTGTTAAAGGTTGTTGTACGTATTTGGTGCCGTGACTGTACAAGGTCGGCCCTCTTTCACTAGATCAGTCTGTACTCTTATCAGGTAATTACTTATCTCTTCGGCAATCTCCCTTGGGTCTAAGATTACTGACCCATCTCACAGCTCTATTTTGTTAACGCCTCTCCAAATAGACCATTGATTACTTTCCATTATTGTGATATATCTCCATTGCAATGACTAGTTTTCTTTGCGAAAAATTCATTTTTGGTTTTGTCTATCTCTAATTGCAAATTTTTACAAAAACGTTTATAATAAGCTGTAAAATTTATATCGTATGGTCGCTTTTTTATGGTAGCAATTTTGTATAATTTTGTTCTCTTTGAGATAAGTAGTATAAGGTTTTTATTAATCCATGGACTAAGTATTTTTTCCTTATTTATTTTTTTGTTATTAGTTGAGTCCAATCTGCTGCAAGAAACAATTTGAACAAGGTAATCATGAAATTTATCATAAGCTAAATTAACGTTTGGAAGAAATCTGCATTATCTATGTCCCTCAATTTATACCTAACCATTTCGTAATCAATAACAAACTTATTCGTAGAGGACATATTCATAACACGATCGTTAATATTTATCATGTTATTTGAATAAATCTTGAGGCCTATTAAACAATGATCAGTTAGCCCAAATACCAAAACTGAAACATTCAAATTATTTAAATGTCTATTCCTAACAAATACATGATCCAAACAGGTATTAGAATGGGTAGTAGTTCTAGTCGGAACACTAACAAGTGAAGTTAATCCACTATTATTCATAGTACTGAGATAGTTTCGAATTGAGCTGTTATACATACAAAAGACAGATTTTCTACTGTAGTTTATCTTTTGTTTGTAGTAAGCCCTAGTGGATATTATTAAAAAAATCTCCTTATAAAGTGTTTTTGGACAATACGACACAAAAACAAAACAGAATCATTCTTCTTGCATTTCACTAAGTTCTTTTACACAGAATTCTGCAAAGGGATAATATTAGTAAATGCATGGTTTTCACAAAAGCTTTGAGTGAAACACTATAATACATTAAAACTGAAACTCATTGTAGTTGCTCTTATAATAGTAGATTTTTCTGGCTTCCGAATTAATTGCCATTAAACAAAAAGTTTATACATAAGAACATAATCTGTTTAACGTAACAAGGCTACGTCAGAGGGGTTACGTGTACCACTTGAGTGAGAATTACATCATCTATTGCATTATGTTTAAATTTAATATAAATTGATTTTGTAGATGTCAGTTAGATACCTAAATAGAAAAACGTGTTTATACAAGCAGTCTCCATACTTGCCCATTAAAAGTGGTCTATGACTTTTTTTAAATTAAAACCATCTTTCCCCACAAACGTCAACCCTAGGAAACAATCTTTGACAGTTCGTCGAGAAAAACCTAATCATAAAATTTACAATAATTATTAAAACATTTCCAAAGATAACCCAGATTCTCATAAAACTTTTTATTTAATTATTACCCAACCTCACTCATTAAATGCGACAAGATCACTTTATTGGTTATAGTTTCATAATTACGTCGAATATAAAATTTAAGTTTTGTTAGCATTTGAAATTTGTGGGCAGAATTATCTTTAAAATCCACCTAGAATTGAAATATATTGTTCCAATTCCTAAATACCAGTATTTAAAGCTCATTTTTCTAAAGAGGATTATTTTACTTAATGCCTAACTTATTAACAAATATTTTTTGAATTGACAAGATCCACTAGTACAATTTTAAACTACACATAAAAGCTTTTGTAGAGGTTTTGTTACTGAAAAACACCTACGACTACCAATTACGAGATGTAACCAAAAGCGCCACACGGTAAACAATCTCGGTCTGCTGACGCAGCAGTTGCAGTGTTTGTTTACTCAGCGGTAAACAAGTGGCTACACCAGGCAGCGACATGGCCAGTAAATAACAACAGGACACTCCCTTGATCCTGCCTCTTCGATCTGTGAATCCAGTAGTCGTAGGTCATAGGTTACCTTACGAAGTACTTACTTCTTTACTGGTCAGTTTCTTTGTCTTCAAAATAAGACTTGTAAAGTATTTTAATACTCTTTAACATTGTGCTGGTATTGGGAAGAATACAGTTTTCAGATTTTCAGATCCCAAAACTGTTGACAAGAGCTTCTTCAACCACCCAGCAGTTCCTCAGCGGTTTGCCTATCTGTACCGATAGACAAATAAAGTTGCATCCGTGGATCCGATGGTTTGACCCATAAGTTCTGGAATCAGTACATAATTGCAATTTAAATTTCATAGTTACAGACCTTTAATGCCACAGAAATTGAATAATAATTTTGTCTCCCCACGAGAAACTGTAGCAAATCAATGAAGTAATTAAGGTAAATTTTAAGAAACCTCACGAAAGAACTACTAAGGGTAAAACTAAGTATTTTTCACCTTTTCTATGAATTATGTGTTAAGGGAATAATTTGTTTTTCATCAGTTATGACTTGAGGAATTAAATTTTAAAATGAAAGAAGACGAGATTAAATTATGTGTTTTTATTAAATAGTACTGAAGAACATTATGTATTATATATGCATACATAAACTCACTGTCATATTTTATATACATAGATAAAATATATTCATATAGGTATCGTCTGCTATTTTAGTGGGCCTCAACTCAAGATAGCCTACACGACTAATATTCCTTATTGAGTGATCGAAATCAATTAATATTATTCCAGTAAATACGTGAACGTAAGGGACTGTTACTATGAAATTTTTTTAAAATCCATCTGAAAATGGACTGCAAACGGCTTGAATTTCTTATACAACTATAACCTTTTATGCAACTATTACACATATTGAATACCTAAAATACTAGTCACTTAAGATGGACAGTTCTTAAAAGTTTAATTTACTAGAGATATTATAATTTTTTGCAGTAATTCAGAAACAGTTAAGGAATAATGATTTTTTAGAAATTTTATCGGAAACCGGATGTTTTAGCACAATACAGTAAGGTCAATCTCTCTTTGGAGATCATCCGATAGAGTTTATAGTATATTATCCTTTTTTCCGATGTTTTATCGTCAAGGTATGAGTTCGCTAAATTATGTGTCACGTTACAGGCTGATGACGCATGCCTGTGTTACATTCCTGTGGAGACAAATAGAAATTGTGCCAGTCTACTAAATATTAATATAGATAGATAGGAAAAGATAGATTTCAGTAGATTGTAACCAAATCCTAAGACTAGAAATCGACATCATAGAAATCATTCTAGTCTAAGTACAAATGAAGTAGCATTCAACATTTCAATTCTACTGATATAATCTTTCTCTAATTATCTTAGGGTGTAAATGTCAAAAATGTATTCTTGTACTCAGTTAGTAAACAAATTGTTTATTCTCCGAATTTCTCGTTGACTATATATATTTTTTTTTTTTTTTTTTTTTTTTTTTTTTTTTTTTAAGGAGAAGCCGATCCCCTTTTAAGCCTTATTCTGCCCGTCCTCATGGGCCACTGGCCTGTGCGAGGATCTTATCAAACAGAATAAGGGGGAGAGTCGATACAGTACAAGGTCAATGGTACTGATAAAAAGTGCAAGGGTCACAGACAGGATTCGAACCTGCGCTATCTCTAACTCAGACTCAAAGTCCGACGTCTTAGACCGCTCGGCCATCGGCACTCCCAAACTTTTCACAAACTTTTGGCCAAATTTCTTGGAATAACATGCCCAGTCATTAAACCTTGATGTTGTCTATAAATAAATTAAGCTTCATGCATAGTTCAAAGTTCATAGGGCAGTTTGGGATATCGTGCGGAGAATTCGACTGAAAGTCAGAAATAAAACTTTGTTCAGGTCCTCAAGAGAAAAGCTTTGCTAACGCTCTCCAAACAATATTAACGTCACATATTTACGAGTAATTGAGTCCAAGTATGTCAAATAAAGTGTTTATTATTGATTCTTTCAGTCTACTCATTTAAGTGCTTGGGCAATCCGATAAAATGTTCAATTTGGAAGGACGATTGTGGAGGTGAATTCTAGAACTCGATGCGTACTGTGACTTGAAGTTGACAAGCAATTTAATAAATAATGCCCACTGAAAAGTATCTATCGAGACTACAAGGTCATAAATAAATTAAGCTTCACGCATAATTCAAAGCTCATAGGGCAGTTTGGGATATCGTGCGGAGAATTCGACTGACAGTCAGAAATAAAACTTTGTTCAGGTCCTCAAGAGAAAAGCTTCGCTAACGCTCTCCTAACAATATTAACAAAAGATACTTACGAGTAATTGAGTCCAAGTATGTCAAATAAAGTGTTTATTATTGATTCTTTTAGTCTACTCATTTAAGTCATTGGGCAATCCGAGAAAATTTTCAATTTGGAAGGACGATTGTGGAGGTGAATTCTAGAACTCGATGCGTACTGTGACTTGAAGTTGACAAGCAATTTAATAAATAATGCCCACTGAAAAGTATCTATCGAGACTACAAGGTCAGTTGCCACAATTAGAGAACAACCGACTATTGGCCAGTCAGCGAGTTGCCGTTGGAGGTAGAGAAGAGTTGGTCGACGAGAACCGCTGCGTCTGCAATTATCTCGCCGAGTTTCCAACAACTTCCAATTAAAACCGTTGGGACGAAAACTGGAAAGTGGGCTCTAAAAGTAATTATTGGTTTATTCCCTAGTAATTAACACGTTCATTATAGATTTCGGATAACTACTTAAAGAGTTTAATTGTAACCATAAAAACAGAATTGTTGCTCAGATAATAATTCAGTAAATCGTTTAATTTTATTCTATGCCTGTACATACATTAAATAAATAAAACTATTAAGTTTTCAAAAATAAATTTACACCCAAATAGAACATAAACCAAATAGAATAATATGTATTATAAATTTGCTTAATAATGTAAACATTTTTATTTTATTAATTTAATGTACGTAATTCAAAAAGTAAAAAAATATTGAAAAGTTTACTTTTTCATAAACATTTCCTTGGTTAGTATGCAGCTAAGACTATGAGAACTAATTTCTTTTATGTATACAGGGTGTTTCAGAACTCTTGCCGGATGTTTTAGGCGATTGATCCAATGAATATAGTTACCTCATTTGAAGTGTAGTTGCATTTCTACGTTTTTGGTATTCTGTCTGTATGTTTGTGTTTAATATTATATACATTTATAATAGAAATCTTACATAACTTTTATCAATATAATTTCAAATTGGCGACTATTTTGAGATTTTTACAACTTAAAACACAAGGATTTTATAAATATTATAACTATGATCAAAAAAGAAATAAAACTAATAGGTTTTCGAAAAAATGACATCCAAATGTAACATAAACCAAATGGAACATTTTATTTGAATTGTAAATTTGCTAAATAATATAAACAATAATTACAATTTTTAATTTTATTAATTAATGTACTTAGTGTAATAAAATTAATGTAATTCAAAAGGTACAAAGATTAGAAATAATACTTTGTTAAATTTTTAGTTAGTGAACACAATTTTTTATGTATAAAGGCTATTCCAGAACTCTTTTTGGATGTTTTAGGGGAGCGTTCTTATGTTCTTATGAGTATAGTTACTTTATTCTAACTGTAGTTGGATATTCAAATTTTTACTATGCGGTATGTACGTTTCTCATTAAAACATATATTTCTTCAAACCTTATAGGTATGGATTGACCGAATTTTGCACGGATGTTAACACTACCAATGTTTACAAATGTGTAACCAAATCTTACATCTATTTTATTTATTTCTAAATTGTTGGCTGTTTAAGCATTTTTACATAAAATAACCCAAAATACAAGCATTTTACAACTTCTAATTTTAGCTAAAAATGATTAGCATAGTAATGTTTGATAGCAACAAATACTATGTAACTCTCATTTTATCGCCTATATACGCTAAAACGCAATAGCAGTAAAAAAAATTATGAATTATCTGTTGAAAATATGCAACAGATATCTGCTAGACGTTCATTTTTAAAGTTTATACTAAACAAGTTTTGTATTGTGATTCGGCGTATATTGACTGACCTGTAGAAAGACGCATAGCAACAGCTGCTCATACTGGATTCCCCCTGACCAACGCGGAATTATGTTGGAATATTGTTACTTAATGGCTGATTACTTACTTTCTGTGTTAATCATCCAAATTTTAGTTTACAGTTTATAATTTTAGTGTTTTGCTATGTGTGTTGGAAAAAAGTTCAAATTTAGTTAAACTATACTAGATAACACCCAGCCCAAATGAATGTTTTGAGGTTCATCATACAAAAGTAGATTTTTTGTGTAATATGTTCAGTAGTTTACCATAATACCCAGGTATAATGTTTTGATTGTAAATCAATATAAAACCCCATTTTTATAATTATTTTGTAATTAGACAAGATAGTAAGAATTGTCTCTATTGGTACTTATGTCTACATCGCATACACTTAAATATTTATTAAGTGTTATCAACTTCACCAAAAGAAGTAAACCATTATTTTAACATACCTAAAGATTTAATCAAAATCAATTTAAAAACGCGTCTCAAGCTCCTTTTGGAGTCCAAGGCTTTCTACTCTGTTGATGAATTCATGTCAAGCCGCTGGGATATTTGAGATTGCTGGATCTGAGGTCAATGCGATTGTGACCTGAATGATTGCAAGAATTGTGAGTGTGAGGTTGTGTGAATGTGTGGATGATCTCGTGTAAATGAACTTATAAAAACTGTTGACGATTGCGATACGATGTAAAAATTGTTAAAAGAATGCAATAAAGAGATTATTATTATTATTATTATTATTATTATTAAAGATTCCAAAAAAAAGCATTTATTAAAACTAAAGACACATTTTTTAGAAGTTTAGCGTTTAGTCAATGTACGTGTTCTTACATGTGCATACGTGTGTGTGTGTGTGTGTGTGTGTGTGTGTGTGTGTGTGCGTGTGTGTGCGCGCGTGCGTGTGTGCGCGCGTGCGTGTGCATACTCCAGCGCTTTGACAGCAGGCTAATATTTTTTCTATTTAAACCACGGGTATTGTTTATTGTTGTGATTGATCTGAAGATCTCCTGGTATGAACCAGCTTATTAGATTAACTCAGGATAATCTCAGACGATTATTTGATATTTCGTCGATGTACTTGTACTTTGCTCGAAATGGAATCCGAAGACTGGTACAGTCTCAGGGTCATGAGATCAAGACTCTAGATATAATATGTAACTTTTATAAATGGCAATAGCCTTATTTAATTTCAACAAAAACATTGAATCGCAAAAAGTACTTGCTCCGCCGGGACTCGAACCCGGATCTCTCACTTGCCGGGCGAATGTGTTATAAATACCAATCCCTATAAATATAGGTGTGCCGCAAGGTTCTGTCATTGGCTCTGTGATGTTCACTTGTTTACAATTATTAGGCAAAAGACTCATACGATTATATACGTGGATAGACCAAAACTTAAAAAAACTGACTAGAACAATTTATCAATAAAAACAAATATTATAATTCTGGGAGTTAAAGAAGCCTGGCATACGCCATTTCACAAACAGATGTAGTTGCCTTCATTTTATGTTTATGGATCATAAAGTCCTGTATAAAATGAGAATGAAACTGAGCCCATATACAAGATTGGTCTCGAAATATGTTTGCTTGTATGCCTCTTATTTGAGTACGTATTTACATATGCATTGTAATTTAACATCAGAGTTACGAAAAAAATTTATACTAGGGGAAAATATGATTTTATATAATACGTAAATACGAAAAGTGCATGTTTATATATTTTGAATAAAACTGTACGTCAGTTATTTATTTATTTGTGTTATAAACTTCTCGGCTTTT
Organism: Homalodisca vitripennis; assembly: GCF_021130785.1. Taxonomy (NCBI): domain Eukaryota; kingdom Metazoa; phylum Arthropoda; class Insecta; order Hemiptera; family Cicadellidae; genus Homalodisca; species Homalodisca vitripennis. The sequence goes on along the minus strand of NC_060213.1, from coordinate 122,618,329 downwards.
GGCCCGATTGTATTACTCCTGTTCCTTCCTCCAGATCAGGATGTTTTATTTGACTTTTACAGTATATTGGTTGTTTTATTTTTCCTTGTGATAAATTAGTTCTGCGCAACATCTAGGAGATTTGGGGTGCATACATAGGATTGGTACTGACTTTTTGATACTGGCCTAATGAGGGTTCCTGTTATTTTATTATATTTTGTATTCTGGGAGGTTCACTTTGTATTTTTCATTATTCATTTAACATTTTTGTTGTTGTTGTCATCTTATAATATAGAGGAACGCCATACTACGCGTCGCCTACGTACACATGTACACACACACGCGCGCGCGCACACGCACACGCACACACACACACACTAGACTAGAGGCAAAGATGTATGAGTCTAGAGGCAGATATAACCACCGAACTGGTAGACACAGAACGGTGGTTTATGAACTCTTGCCAACAAATTACCAGATTCAATAAAACACACTCCAACGATCAAGATGTTAAAAACTCGTTTGAAACGCTTTCTAGTGTCTCAAACATTTTATAATGTTGAAGAGATTTTGGCATATGATTGGGAGACCACATATTACAACGGCTGACTGAATCCGTCGCTGGAAGTTGGAATAATTGGTGAATAATTGAGTTTAGGTAAGTTTGCAAATTGTATGTTTGAATGAGATTCCTTGTGGTGTGTATGAAAGAAAGTTTAGTAAGTTAAAAGTAAAAATTTGACTTTTGCCAAGCATGCGTCTTATAATGTTCCAAAAATAAAAATTTGAATTTGATTTGATCCTGTCATTGAATATCTGCCCTCTGCCTATCCGTCCTGCAATAACTCTTACTACAAAGGTACATATGTTAATTGTGATCAAAGGAAGAACTTAAAGGTTTTGGAGTCAAAAGAATGAAGGACCAGACGCCTAGTTGGTATGCAATATTCCGCCGTACAGCAGACCTGTGGTATTGCGGGCAGCGGATGAAAGGCGCTCGTAATAACTGAGACAGAATCGCAGTCGGTCTGTTATGCTTTCCTTATGTTCTGTCAGGACTGTCGATACAATGTTGTATTCGTTTTTTTTCAATTTGTGGTATCCCATATTTTAAATTGAATAAATGAATTTATTCCAACGTCAAATGTACGTCAATACAAAATTATAAGAACTCAGGATTGACTGAACACTTTTGCAAGTAGTGGGGTTAGTGGACAACAAAATAAAACAGGTTTCTTATCAGAGTCTAATCTATGGATTCTTGATGATATCAACCGGGCTGCTCCCCGTGACGCCCCCTGCACTACAGATTAATAATAGATAACACTGCATGAGTCACCAACAGAACTAAAATACTTTCCTTGTTACAATCTTTATCTTACAAACAAAAACACATATCTCAATAACCCTTCATTCTCAACCAGAAACTACAATTTATGCTAAGGAGTAAAACACATGATTCTTTGCAATTCACATATCTCTTCATGTTAATTTAATCCTAATTTATTTATACACATGATTATTCAAAAGATATAAACATGCACTTTTCGTATTTACGTATTATATAAAATCATATTTTCTCCTTTTACAAATGTTTTTCGTAACTCTGATGTTAAATTACAATGCAAACGTATATACGTACTCAAATAAGAGGCATACAAGCAAACATATTCGAGACCAATCTTGTATATGGACTCAGTTTCATTCTCATTTTATACAGGATTTTTTAGTTTTATTCCTCAATTAGGATTTTTTAGTTTATATTCCTCAATAAAGTTGCTCTTTTAGTTGTTGATTGAAAACTGTTATCAGTAGAATATTTAGTGTTATTATTATTTTTAAATAGTTTTTCTTTTTGATATGAGGTTAAATATAATGATGGGACATGGATTTAATTTTTGCCTCAAGTACAGAAATATTTCATTTTATTTCAAAATAAACGGCTAAATAATAACTAAAAATAATAATATAGGGGAAATTATTTAATTGTAAAATGAGTTAAAATTCTCTTGTAATAAAAATATTGTTCTTTAATTTACTACGAAATTCTCTAACATTAATAGATATTTTAACGTTATAAGACAATTTATTAAAAACATTTGGGCCATTGTAAAGAAAAGAATGCTTTAGTATAGACTTGTTGACTTTAGGTGTTCGGAACATTCGCCGGTTTATACTTTTGATACGATAATTTAAACCCGTTGTTCCTAAATTACCACTTCTAGTGTTAAAACAGCATAAGAGTTTTAAAAATAAACAGATGCTGCAATAGTAGAATTTTTAATTTAATGGAAATAGGAAAGGAGCTCTCTTGTATTCTTTTGTGCGCAATTATTCTCAAGAAATGATTTTGTATGACTCTTAACCTCTGTATTAAATATTTATACATCCCTTCCCAGAAAACAACTCCGTATTGAAAAGCCTTGACTCTACCAGAGCAAAATACAGAATTCGTAAAATAAATCGTCTAAAGAGTATCAGAGACACACAAAATAGATAAAAACGATGGTTGCTACTTTATTAAATATACCCTATTTGAAATTTCGTAGTAATTAAAAAAATTTGTAAACCGTCTGCTTTATTATAGTGTGCGCTTTGAAAATTTTTCCGACTAGTATATTAAACCTAAATGTGTAGGTTTATGTAAGTTTGTTGAAATATCACGCAAAAACTGTAGGACCGATTGAGTTAAATTCTTTATGGACTCATTTTAAACTCTGGAATAACATATAGTTCTATTTATGTGTGGAATTACTGAAGGACACCATTCCACTAAGGTTAATCGGACCATTTAAATGCATGGAGATGTGGAGGATGGCGGCAAAGGTTGAACAATTTATTTATATTTAGGTCCTGAGAGTGATGAGACTTGTTATTACAAGCCATCCTGCCATAATTGTTCAGCAGAGTTGTCGCAGATAAGGAATAAAAATATATTAAGTACCAAATGTTTTGTTAATAGTGTATTGCGTAAGTATGGTACGACCATAACTTACACTTCAGATTGCGTGAGTTTCATTTACTATGGATTTAGAAATATTATACAAAAATTCTTATTTATAATGTAATGAACAATTGTGAAGGTTTAAGTATAGAACTTTAATTGGATTTCTTGACAATTAAGGCCAGTCGCCAGGTATTTTAAGGTCTAAAACACTGCAGGAAGATGAATTTTTACAGTTCCCCAATACTTGCAAACTTTTAAAATGTAACATCCTAATGAAAACAGCGTTCCTAGTTACGAAATTTTCATAATTGTATATATTATAATTCTAACATTTTGCTTCAAGACTGTACGCTGTACTTCCTACAATCATTCAAATATCCATGGAATATCTTTCAATAACCTTCATTTTCACATTAAATAATTATGCCACTGTGGCTCTGGGTGAAAAACTTCAGAGAACGCAAAAGTATTGTATAACATACGCATTTGATCTCAGGAGAGATGAGGTTATAACACCTTACTATATTATTTCAATGACTTTGAAGTTGAATTACCTCAGATCAGTAGGAATGTTAACACTGGTTCATTAAATTTTAAATTCTGGTTTTCAAATTTCGTGAACAATTTTTGACTTGTCTCTCAAGTAGTGTGGATTGAACCCGTTCAACTTAGTCATTGCTTCGCATGCCATTGAACAGAACTGCTGTATATGGCAAAGACTTTTGTTACAACGGCATGTCGTCTATGGAATTCGCTTCCTCGTGGAATAACAACATCCTTAGAGAGTCGTCCTCGGTTCGTGGCGTTGCTGAGGGAGCAATACCTGGGGCGGATGGTTTGGGCGGGGTGGGCAAAGGTCTTCAGTGCGGTGCACTGGCACGAGTAGTATGTGTGAGGAGAGTATGTTTCTAATATGAAATTATATACTAGTACATAATTATTGCTTTGTGTGTGAGTTCGTGTTTATGAATGTATTTATACACCTGTTTGTATCATTATAACATTTTTTTAGTTTATATTCCTCAATAAAGTTGCTCTTTTAGTTGTTGATTGAAAACTGTTATCAGTAGAATATTTAGTGTTATTATTATTTTTAAATAGTTTTTTGTTTTTTATATGAGGTTAAATGTAATGATGGAACATGGATCCAATTTTTGCCTCAAGTATAGAAATATTTCATTTTATTTCAAAAATAAGATTCCATTGAGGCATCGTTATTTTTAAAGGATTTCTTACAATGCCGCGGGTAACAGCTAGTACTTTCATGCGTACTACTTACATAGTACTATTTCTCAAAAATAAATATGTTCGTCAAAATTGTATGAATCATCCATAGAGGAATTTTAATGATTGATACAGTGCTCTGCTCTAAAAAAAGTATTCAAACGGTCGAGAAAATTACATAATATGCTAATTTCAAATTACAGGCATATATCAGTTTTACAATTCTCAAGGTGGAAATTGCACATACCTTATTTATACACAAACCTGCAGAGGCATGCCGAGCTACCGTTGTCGCTTATATCTTTTTACCTAGCAAAAAGGAACTCGTTGTTGTCACAAAATTATTAATATCACCATTAAGAGTTGAATGTGACAAATTAAACTCCGGCATTGTTGTGACGTTACTAACTCGTACAGTCAAACACGCGCTTTTCTCTCTATATTACAATAATTTTCCATCAAAGAACAGCTTCTTCCCAGCCGCCTGTTGTTTGTAAAGTAATAACTCCAAATCGACTTTTCTGAGTTCCTCTAAAGGTGATGAACGTTCCCACCTCTCCCCCCCCCCCCCTAGCAACACAAGTTACTGCCATTTTACGACCCAACACTGCGTCTGTACATTCTCCTCGCAAATTGTGTTTTCTTCGATCCTTAATGCGTACATTTCGTGTTCAGTTGTTCTAGCGCTAATTATTTTTTACTTGGCAGTGTATTTATATGGCAAATATATATTCCAAAAATTGTACAAGTATGTGCAAAAATATATATTTACTTCACAATATTATAGCAACGTGTTTAACCGTATCCACTTATAGCAACACCAGTCAAAATGTTTGATTAGTTTGTGATATGATATTTGCATATGACATATGAGCAAAGCCTGCGTGTGCTGACTCTAGTTAATAAATATCAAAATTGCATTAGTAAAAAAGATACTTTGTTATATCCGTCGGCTTTACTTAGCCAATTGCCGCCTTGAAGTATAATTACGATTTATAATCAAAACATCCTTTTATAATTCCTTATATGTCAAAAAACAATTTAGTATGTAAATTAGTAAGGGTGTTTAAAATGCCTGAAAACTGTGTAATATAATTTTAAACCATGGCAAATAAATGTTTCAATTTTCTCATAATGAAGCAATAAAAATATAGCATTTTGAGTACGTACTCAATGTACGCTATTATAAAGTGATTTCTAACCAATTTTTAGGCCAGGGGGTGTTTCGGTGCTGGAACACACACCGTTCCGGAACAGCTTTATAGTGGAAGAAAATGTATTTATAGATAGAATTTCTTCCAGAAACTAAGTAACTGGTAGTAGATTTTGTTAGTTTAGTAATTCAATAAACAAAAATGGGAATGCGTTATATGACAAGATGTCTCGAGAAGGTTTACAATTGTTTTATGAGACAAAATAAAAATAGCTGTCACTACTCAAAAATTATCCTTTTCCTCTGACCGATAAAAAGTACTATCTAGTAACTTTTGTTAGTGATAATGATAATGTTTATTTATGTTACAAAGTAGTGTCATTGTTATTACGATCATTCTTTTGTCATTATTTATTGTCACGTCCATTATCATTGTTACTATATTTTTTACCTTCTTTTTTATTATTATTGTTACAAAATTAATGTTATTATTACCTTAGTCGCTATTATTAATTAGTTTAATCGTTTTTCAATTGTTTCCACCGTTGTTATTACTTAGCTATCATTATTTTTATTATTGTTACACACATTTATTTATGTACACTTGTGGTTGTTGTTGATAGGTTACATTAGTTTTAGGTATTTTGTTAATTTCTATTGTTATTTTGTCGCCATTTGTAGTTTTTTTCAATTTCTTTCTTCTTAGTTGGATTAATATAAGACACGTTTGTGAGTTGGTCCATTGCCTTATAAATAATTGAAGCCTGGCTTTCATCCTGAAAAAGCTGTTTCCCAAGGGCAAATTCAATAAAGTAGGCTTAATTATTTTAATTGCAATATTGACTAGCATTAAACTGTCCAAACAATTCGCTAAAACGATGAAGAAAAGTCCTCCGGACCCAGGTTGAGTGACAACATGGAAATTAAACGACAAGTGCCGAAGCCTCCGTCGTTGACGATCCAATGGCCCGTTTATGGCAGCCATTGACCGCGAGAGGCCATAAACGGCATGGATTGTCCACATGATGACATCATCAAAACGTTTATGGCACTAAACCCAGAGGTGAGTCCACTTCATTATAAGTTCCCTTTTTCACAGATGTGTTTCTATGTCCAAACATCAAGTGTACGTAATAAACCAGTTTTGGTTGCATTTCGGTTTTGTAATGTTTTCAGCCTAACTAGTTGTTACAATTATTTTACAAAATTCAAAACAACTCTCTTCTGACGTTTAATTTTCTAGCAGTTTCTTTGATATAAGTGATTCTCGGGTTGAGGTGTTATTAAAATGTTAATTGGTTATTAACAAAGTCCTCCGTAATCGATTGGAGAGATTATAGAAAATTGAAAATTATTAACGCCAGTTTATGTAATACTTTTAGTTATGTATTACTTTTATATCCTTAAAAATTGTCCCAAAGATTATATTTCTTACTGTATTCTTGATATTGAGAAATAAGTTGTGAAATACGTTTGTATACCATTTTACAATGTTGTAAATTTAAATAAGCAATGTTTCAAAAACTTAATGCAGTATTCAAAATTCTGAAAAACGTGTAAGAATAATGCAATATCCAAACCAGTATTTCAATTTATAATCAATGTTCTCAGTATAAAATTTTAATTTTACCATTTTATAACATTTTAAACTCAGTTTATTATTTTGATTCTGTAACAATAACATTAGCAACGTCAGTTGTCTATTCATTTTTTAAATTTCAAAAGATTTCTGAATTGTTATTAAAGTAAATAGCTTTAAATTACAGATTAATAAACGTATTTCATTGTTAGTAAAAATGTATATGGACTTTCCTACACAAAACGTATAAAGTCAGTAAAATAACCAATCTAAACAATCAGAATGTGTTCAAAGTTATTCGCTTAAAATAATAATCATCAAATTTAAAAATTTCATTACGCGTACTATAGGCTCATCTATTATTATTTAAAGGTAAGAATAGGCCTTTGTATGTGCCGCATAACAATGTTCGATTAGGTTGTATAGGAAAAATTTCAAGTTTATAATTTATTTCATTATACTCCTTGTTTTATTGTGTACTCAGTTTTTACAAATTGTATTTATTCTGAAATTTTTCGTTGCCACCATGGTTACCTATCAGACAGTTGTAAAAAAATGTTCGCTAACGCTCAGCCAAATCTCAAGGAGTGATATGCACCATCGTAGAACTCAACGTTGCCTACATAAAAAATTAAGCTACATATATTTAAGTCTATAGGTCAATTCGATCTTAAAATATCGTGCGGAAAGGTAGACAGATAGGCAAATGAAATTCTTCCAGTCCCTTGAGTATAGGCTTCGCTAACGCTCAGCTAGTTGTCCAAGGATAATAAGGGAACTCTTAAAATTACACATAGAGGAAAATAACTTTAGCAAAGAAGATAGATAAGATGTTTGGAAACTTGGCAGCCTATGATATGGGATCCATACTGATCGCTGATTGGTCAGATTGATCGATGAATGGGCAAGCTCCTATAAAAGCTTCAACCCCTTCACTCATGAGGGGTTTATATTAATCGTCCTGAAAAAATGTGTTAATCATTAATTTATTGGCACCAACGTTTAACTATTATTTATTGTGTAACTAATACCATAGATTGCATTAGTTACACAAGAGATAATTCATCCAACGCAACGCGTGGTGAGCGCTTCGACTGCTATCTGTGGAGTGAGAGGTCAAGTAGCAAATATTTGAATGGTAACAATCAGTTACGTGGCGCAGCCCTAGCGGCGGACTTGAGAACTAATTGAAATAATCCGGGTCCCAGCACACCACGTCCGTATGAATGATTTATCTTCTGTGTAACTAATGCAACCAAAGATTTTGTAAATTTCACTATCTGTTTTTAATTAAATAAAATGTCACCTTACTTTAAAAAAGAATAATCCCCCCTAATTAATTAATTTCCTTTAAAGAATTTAATTTAAAGGAATAATCTATATTCCTTGTCAATAAATTACAAAATATTCGAAGAGTTAAAGGTAACAGGGCCGATCTTAGGCAGGTCTAAATCCGCTGTTAGGGCGTCCCCGCTACATAGAAGTATGATGTTTGATAGTTAAGTATGATATAAATTACAAAATATTATTAAAGATAGGTTTTAATAACACAACTGCCACTTTAACAGTTGTGTTATTACTATAATATTTACATTAGTATAGTATTTACTATACTAATGTTGATAGTATACCCCCAAAGCCTGTATAAAAATACTTAAGTTTTTATTCTCTACGGCATTGGGAAAGTACATTATTAAGTACTCGCTGAAAAAATTGTCAGAAGAATTTGTGGATAGTGTTCACTAATTTTTTTAATTATATAATATAGAAACTTTAAATTTGGCAGTATAAACCAATAAACATATAACTTTCAGTTATGAATCATTGGTACTCGTTTACAGTAATTAAAAAAATACTTTAAATAATATAAGCTCAAATATAAAAATTATCAAAGTGGAAATATTCCCCGTTTTCGTGTATTAATAACGTTATTTGTTTACTATGTTTATTTAATAATCAAGTATTTATTTCCCCTTTAACGGAAACCCAATGTACAAATATAAATAATATATATCAATAAACACACAATTATACATCAAATGATACTATTAATATTATGCAGTTTTCCTCGTTGTTTACGTGTCATACTGTGTTAACGCGATACAAACTTCTAATAAAAGTGGGTGGGAATGGGGGTGCAAGACGGGTGCCAACTTGAAGGGGTCCCGCACAAGCTAGGGCCGGCCCTGAATGCGTTAATTACTAACGTTATCTTATTTTAAAAATACGTAGTGTGCAACGAATTCTATAAATATATGATTTATTATTATTAAATATAGTTGATATTATTTTAGAATCAAAATTTATTCTTTATCTGTAACTATATAAATTATTTAAATTTGCACCTCCCTCTTCCCTGTACAGAGTGTTCATTTTATCTGTGCCACCCACTTGTATCTCAAAAACGATTGACCTTTCAGGAAATTTATAATGAGGAACTTCACCTGACTTTTAGAGCAATTAAAAATATGATTTTAGAGTTTCAAAATATCCATCCCATTCAGTGGTGTTCTATTTGTATACTCGTGTTGGCAATGTATGTATTTAAACTAAGGTGAAAGTGGATACTGATGTGAAACTAATGTTTCATTAAACGATCATGCCATCTGAAATTATTTTACTCTATAATACTCACACGATGGTTCCTAAACATGTCAAAACGTGTAATTTTTAAATCTTCAGTAAGTCTGTAACCCTTAAACGATTAAGGAAAAAAGATAATCACTACGAGTTAAACCTCTTATTTTAATATAAATTTCAAGAAAAAATAGTTTTCTATAAGAAATTTTGAAGGTGATCGCCATGTTGGGAAATGAGTGAAGTTCTATATGTAACTTTCCTGTAAGTTTTGTCGTTTTTGAGATACTTAAAATTAACACATTAAAAATGGATACACTGTATAGTACATTCTTTCGGTACATTACACGACAGTAGCTTCCACTTCGTCGATGGAGCTAGTGGTACGGTTGTAGCGAAGTCTGTCGGGGAGACGTCCCTGTCTCAGTCGGTCTCCTACTCCCTTGTCGCCTTGCCGGTACCTTGTCGCCCAGCGCCACACTGTACACCTGCTGTAGGGCAGGGTCCTGTAGACGGCCCTGATCCTCTCCACGATCTCCAGGGGTCGTTCTCCTTCGGCGGTCAGGAACTGGATGACGCTGCGCTGCATGAGGCGTCCCCCCAGGCGGAACTCGCTGTCCCCAGGCTTCTTCGCCCATCGGCGAACCCTGTCACCATCAACGGTCTGATTCCCATAGACCACCTTCAGCCTCCTCTTGATGTCTTCTGGAGAGACACCCTCCCCGGTCAAGAACTCCACCACTATCCTCTGCTTGGTGTCAGTATCAACATCGCCCATTTTGTTGAAACCCCTCTTTCCGCTCCTTCGCCGTAGAGGTCAGCCTGATTTCAGAAGACCCTGTCGAAGAAGTCACGGACAGCAATGGAATCAAGCTGGAGGGAAGAGCCGTAATAGAAGTACTCAATCTGGCTCTGTTGTGCAATAGACACATCACCACTGTCACCACCAACGACACTCTCATACCCCAAATCCACAGTGCGCAAGAGGAATTCCAACACCTTGACAAATGATTTGTTAGTCATATTGCAAACAGTGTGGCGAGACTGGAGAGCATAGCATTCGCAGTACAGAGAGAGCTATTATGTTGATAGGCGAGATGCAATATTGATAAGAGGACAATGTCAAGTGGGCGTTAATTCATCGTTTTCGTTAACACTACAAACTATTTACAATCACTGTTGTTACTACTGTTGCTCACGGTGGGTAACATATTTATCCTGAGGAGGGTTTAGAGAATGGAGAGTGCAGGGAAGTAGCTGATCATTAAGTCAATCAGTGATATTTGGAAAGTGATCGTCTTAAAAGTTCTCTCTAATAACGTTTTAAGACCCTTAATCTACAAAATCAACAGTCTATTCGAAGAGCTTATTCTACGCAGGTTGTTTTTTCAATAGGTCAAAACTGCGAACTTGGAAACTATAAATCTGGCAGGACCTTTAAACAGGAAACTGTTCCATGTTTTTGGAGTCTTGTTTTAAAATATGTATTTCAAGTTTTTTTAAAACTGTCACCATTTTCAACATGACGGTCAACTCTGTTTTATTTCTTTTAAAACATCCTATATGGTCTTATTTTTATGTAGGAAAAGTAATTTAATGACTTTAGTATTCTTCTCTTTTTATGTTTTCTTTAACAACGGAGATATGGGGACTCAAATTTCAACAATAAGAAATTTTTTTTTAAACAAGCGTCCACTGGTAAATGTAACACCTTGAATTTGAAAAGTATTCTTTGCTTTTAACATACTTGTAAGTTTGTTAACTGGAAATGAGATTTATTAGCGTTAAGAGCGTTTCTGTTTTTCAAACTGTCTGAAAAGAAACCGACGTCCTGCTTAATGTATTTATTTATTTATTTTATACTTTACTCGAATCCAGCTACTACACGGTTTATTAAAAAAATAAATTAATTTCTGAATGCACATTTAAAAATATCTTAAATACACGGTATAAATTACAAACTTTATATTTTTAGACAAATTTATAATATTCAAATCCATTCAAATGCATTCATTAATATTTATAAAGGTGTATTCTCAATGTTAAACTACATAAGGAATCCCAACACTTTGAAATATAATATCTCCTTTATTAAGAGAAATTTAATTTGCCAAAAATAAATGCATTAACATCACTTTAACTATACAAAATAGTAATAAAATACGTGTAAGGGGCTAAAAAAGTTCACCGCCATGTTGAAAATGGTAGAATTGTTTAAAAGTTTTAAATGTATTATTTTACTGTCTCCAGAAACAAGGAATGATTCCCCATTCAAAGATTACTGTCAGATTTATATTTTGCAAAATATAAAAGTCACCCTGAGTAGAGCTAGGTTCTAAGACTATAATCCTCAAAATTCACTCAGGCAACTTTAATTTTCCTTACCGAAATAGATTACCAATTATTGACGGAAAACTGAATTCTTTTAAACTAAAGGGATCAAAGAAACGAATTTTAAAAAGACGCCTATTACTTTGAATGTTATACCTCCTTACAGTTTATTAGTTTTATAAACCCAAATAAAACAAAAATCCTTATTTAGGAATGATAAACTTGCATTCTTACTTACTTCAGTCAAACCTTTGTTCAGCACAATAAATCTATCAATTTCTGTGCTCATTTCACCAATAGACTCTGCGATGAACCTCCTATGCACTATTACAGCCGTCATAGTTAGCTGCGTAAATCTATCAATTTTGTTAGGAATACTTGATTTTTTTAGGTACTTGTATTATTGTTATAAAATGCTGTTAACTAAAATCTCTTTAAATCTAATACTTCATAGCTTGGTGAATAAGCTGTGAATTGTCGTAGAATTGAAACACATCAATCAATAATTTTTTGAAATTACTTTATTAAAAATATTGTTGAATATATTAATTAATATAAGTGATCTAAACTTTTTTGGTAAATCACCATTTTTATCTTTCGATTTCTGTTCATATGATATAAAATAATAGTTAAAATTAATTACTTTATCCTCTTTTAAATACTAAATAAAAAATTGCTCAAAAACCCGTTTATGCACACCTAAATTTTAAGAACTAGCGCCTGCAGTTTAGAGACGTGATACAAATGCAAATGTGTACACAACATGTATGGAGTAATATAGGAGGCGTTACCTAAACAGCCATTGTTATTCCGTTCTTCAATAATTTATACGTTTATCGTATTTTGTTTTTAAGTCTAAAGGATGGATTGAAGATAAACTACTTTTTTTATTATGCATAACCTCAATTAAGCTGTAATGTACCTTCACAAGTAATAGGTTTGTTTATTGTGATTGAAGAAAATTGTAAATGATGAATTGTTTTGTAATGATGAGCAAAACAGAGTAAAATTAATTTTAAATTTTAAAAAAGTAGCAAAAGCCGTAAACTACTATAAATAACTTTTCGTCTACCTATGGACAGGTTCAATCCACAAGAAACACGTACACAGGATAAACAATCCTTGATTAAGCAACTTAATTTTAAGGATTCATAAAATGAATGTATATTAGTAGGCTATTTTCTTTACAGACAACTATACGAGAGAAAAAACTTAATTACCTAACGATTAAGAAACCAATTGGGGAGTTGCGTCATCTTTTGTACTGCAATTGGGTGGTGTGGTAGGCCATCATTTCCACTACCATTAATGCTTGCACTGCAGACCGCATTAAAGCGGATTTCCCCTCATTATGTAAGACGGAATCTATTGCGAAAGCCACGTCATATACAAAATACAGAAAAAAAAAGAATTCTGGTAATCATCCTACCCAACTTTCCCAGCTACAGATCAACCTCGTTAAATCGGACTATTCCGGACCACGGCCGATCCGACATAACGATAATCCGGAAAACGTTGAAAAAATAAGGAACAGCATTTGCAAACAATACATTTGTGTTTTATTGCGAAAAACACTTAAAACACACATCACGATAAAAGTATAATACAGTATGTACAGTTTAATGTTTCTGAAAGAATTCCGTTAATTTTAGACGCGGCAGCTATGAATGCGGTTTCCGTCTCATACGGTCACGCATCCTTTTCAACATCAAAAGCTAGGTAGATGTTGTATCTTCTTGTTGCTCAAAATAAACCATTAACTTGCCCAAATGAGATGTTGCTTCTGCATGGCTTTATAACTGAGATATTTTCAGTGCCTTCTTCATCAATATCCTCCCTTTTATTGGCAACTTTATCGCAATACATGTTATTATTGAATTAACTGATAAAAAAATCCGTCCCAGGCTCGACAGTCTGGATTTATGAAAATTTAAAAACCTAATTTTAAATTTTCATGAACTGATCCGGGTTACTCTGAGATTCGTCATAAAGGGGTCCGAACCAACGAGGGTGCACTGTACTCATAATTGGTTGCATATTTGGTACTTGCGTATAATTGGCTGTTTCCATTAAAAATAACTTTAAGAAATTTCAGCTGAGTAAACTAATAATTTTTCTTAACTAGCTCAATACCACTTACAATACAAATTACTTGTTAGTTTTGAGGTTTATCGAAATTTATTAAAGCAAACACATCCTTAAGAATAAAAAGCATTAGTCTAACAAGAAGTAATTAGATAGCGTGTTGAAAATGGTTGATTTTTAGGTTAAGTGAAATGAGACATACATTTTTAAATTCACATTGGTCATATATTTTACTTCTACATTAGTCCAAAATTGGTTAGCATTTGAACAATCAGCAAAATCCTTAGGTAAAACTTCGATGAGGAAAGTTTTCAATTAAATTTTATTGACTATCAGTTTCCCATTGCAACGCACGCAATATCCTACCGTACAACAAGGATACGATAGGCACATTTTCCTGAAATCGCATACCGAGCATCCCTTGAAGTATGTGCTGGCCATTAGGAGATACCCCATTTCCATTATGCCTTCTGAATTGTTGAATGCCTGTAGGTGCTGAAATAGATCAGTAGGTACCGTTAAATCTGGTAACAATATGTTCAATACGTTTGTTAGGGTTAGCTCTATTTCATCTTCTCGCGTTTCACCTTCAGTGTCTTTTGGGAATCCAGGAATCTGGAGTCAACATCCGTCTGAAGAGATTCAAACGTCGTGATAAAACGAACTTTTTTCGTCGTTTCGACATCAGAGATACCTAGACTACAGAAATGTAATCTAGATGAAAAGATGTTCTCATTGTCTCATCAGGTGCACAACTGAGACACAATTGCACAAGAGTTGATGCACCTTTGGACTCCAGGAGTCAAGTCTGTGACAGCGTCAGATTCCAGACGCTGCACTGAGCGGAAGGTAAAATGGAGCTGACCTTATCATACTTATCTGATCAACTCTTCCCACCATATAGTTACGTTAAGTGTTTTATCTTAATCTCTTTTCAGTGATTCAAAGATTTTTATCGCTTTGGTGTGATCTGTTTTATTAACTGAAATTTAGCGAGGAGATGCCAAGAGGAAAAGCAAAATTTTTCTTCTGTCTGTCAGCCCGCAGGTTATCTCGAGAACAAATCGGCCAACATAATTGGAAGTTTGCACGTAGCTTGATTTCCACGAAGCAAGATAGAGTTCGATAATGGTACATGTGCCTCCCTCTACGGGATGCTCCTCGTTCTCTCCGAGGAAGCCTCGTTCTTTCTTGGTGAAGCCTGTTAGAAGACTAACGACCTTGTGACAGATTATTGGCTGAGCGCTAGTGAAGCTCTTCACTCGTTAAGTAGACCATTAAATTTATGTTTTAAATCCATATCGAGAAGATTCCGTCAACTTTACAATACAGTTGTTATTAGCACACTGTTAAGAGTAAATCTTCGGAAAAAATTATGGACTATGATATTTTTTGGCACGTTGAATTTTTATTGTTCTCTTAGGACAAGAAGCTTATAAATTGCACTTAGTCCTGTAAGAACCTTTGCGTTGCTCCCGGAGTGATAGGATATTCAGGGTGGGCAAGGTTAGGGAATAGGGTCCGCCTCCTATTGAGATCCATGAGGAAGAATCAGGACACTACATCTCAAAGTCATGTCTCCCCGGAAGAAGGGGAGGCCAGCTCTGAACCAGCCTCTGTAGTCAAAGTAGGCAGGGGATGGTACACCCTTGTTGAGGCCAGCAAGAACCTCTGAGGTTAGGGAACAAACCCCACCAACTCCTACAGTCATCTCCCACAGTAGACTAGACCTATCGAATTACCCACGAACCTCAGAATCTCGACATTTGCAGTTAGTGATGTGCCACTCCTGGACATCCATAAGGTTGCCCAGATTGAAGTGACACATCGGTTTTTGCTGTGCCCAGTGGTGGGTTCAATTGGAAGTTATAAACCAGCCAGAAGTGATCCCTGCTGGGTTATATGAAATTGCTGAAGGTATAAAGAACTCGCACAATGATGAAATATTGACTATATTCAAAAACAAAGACAAATAGAATAAAATTTGTTCTTGCAAATCACCAGCTACAGAAAAGTTTCTGAACTTAAACATTGCTCCGGAACAGAATTTATTCAAACAATGATGTTATCTGGAAAACTTTTTAAGGCACAAATATGGATTAGATTGAGAGGAGTTTCCACCGTTAGGACTGGACAATTAGGAGGCATAAAGCATGTCACGTGACCTACCTCGTAGCCCTGAATGAATCCCATTACGAAAACGTAATATTAGTGTCTTTCTGCCTTCTTTTACCACGAATCTGTGCTTTTCCTACATTGCCACCTCGACCTTCATGAGTACTTCACGGTTGGAGAAGAATTGTGCACTGGGCCTTGATTAACCCTGACAGTACAGAAAATCATTAAACTGTGGCATACTGACACAGCTAAATTTGGAATTACAACTGAAATGTATCTCTAGGAAATAAAATGAGCTCCCTTCTTCTAAAGTACTTGAAAATACACAAAAAGAGCACATGGCAGAAGGACTTCTTCACTTCTGGTTACCTAGTCGACCGAAGTACCTGATCAAGTAGGCTTGTAATTAGGAAACTACTACACGCCTAAGTGACTACGCAACCGAGCGTTACGCCAAGGTCCACAGCTCTCTTGCAGTACAAAACTGCTCTTAAGTGCAATAAAAGTCTGGAATTTGATTGTTCTAAGATGTTCCGGAACTGTATTTATTACAAGCAATAGCATTGATGTGGACCAATGTCAATTTCTTGCAAATGATAGTTTAATCAAAATTTTCTTTTTGAAATTCTGGAATAACCAAAGCTGACTCACCGCCATACACCAGTTAGCAATTCCGTCATCTATCATTTTCCGTAAAATGATATTACGGGGGAAAAATTGAAAAATCTACGTAGGCAATTCTAGATTTCTTAGTCCTCTCCCAAACATTACCCTTTGAGGTTTGAGAATTAAACATTAGACCATCTTTAAAGCTTATTTTGGTATTTTTTAAATAACTTAATGGAGCACGATTGTTTTTTAACTTGGACTTGGAAAGTTAATCGATTTTCATATACTTAAAAATACTAAAATCAAAGCTAGTTATCTCTGATGTCGAAACCGTGTAAAGAGTTCAACTTGAGCTTCTTCGTCGCCGACCTTTTTTGGATCTCTTCAGACGAACATGACTCCAGATTTCAGGAATCCTGTAGCGGTTTCTGATTCCAGATGCCTCCAATATCGGGAAGGTTAACTTGAGTTAAACTCACCATTCACTCTAGAGGAAAGATATTTGAAGATATTACGCATTAGGAAAGAGAATAAGAGTTTGTACCTCGTAGCATAAGGGTAATCTTACAATCTTCAACCTTTATGTACGTTTTTATAATTTGCAAAATATTTCCAGAGAAAAAATATTACTGCTAATCTTAACTGTTTGAATAACTGATTGAAAGTCACATAATCGCTCACATTATATTGTCTCACTCGCCTCTAGCCACTCTCAGTGGCGTATATAGAAAATTATTCCCGGGGGGGCTTAAGGCTGTTAAATACCCTCCAAAACTTGGGGCTCCAGAATCTTCCCATTGACAATTGTTGAGCTTTAAGACCGCATAATGTGTTCTATCTTAAAACAAATTTTTGGGTGCAAATTTGAGTGTATGGCTTTCAAATTGAGCTTGAGCTCTCGGAGAGAGAGCTTAGTTTAGTCAACACCCCCCCCCCCCCGGAGGGGGGGGGCTTGCATTTGAATACTAAGTTACTACACCCGTGAACGCGTGTGATAAAGACGAGGAACATTATTATTTATAGTCGCCAGTGTTAAGGGGGGGGTCCCGAATCGACTATTACCCCCCCGCTTCCAACCACCGCCTACATAGTTTCTGTTGTGCAGTATTACAATTTATATTCGATTAATTTTACAAATTATATATTTCTGGTACCTATGACAAAGGAGAAACTACACAGAAAATTTATCTTGTATTGAAATGAGTTTTAATATTTTTGTATATTTCTTAAAAGATCATAAATATCACCTGATGTGTTGCCTTTTTATTAGATTTATTAAAAATTTCTAACATAGTTAATATCAAAAACACATAAAAAATATTTACTATATAATTTTCGACAGTAGTTTTTTTTAGATATATAACATTAACAATAAACCGTTCAAAAAATGGTTAGTTAATAAAATACAAATTATATTTGATTAAAAAATTTACATATTTAAAAATAGCATAATAATTATGATTCTACAATACTTAGTAAAAGCTATGATTGTTTTCTTTAAAATCTTAACAAATTTTAATATGCATCATTTACGGAGCAATTATAAATATATATTAAAGATATTATTGAAAATTATTGTTTATTTAATTTGCAAAGTATTACGATTGATTTAATTTCACCATATTTTATTAATGTATTCTTTATATTAGACATGTCCTAACTTAATTTATGTAAGAGTATTCGAATATGTACTTAAGTGTTACAAAAAACTTGTAACTACTGATTTTAAAGTTTTTTGCGATTTCTTTCGATCGCAGACACGACGTACTACTAATTTACTTGCATAGTATCATTACCAGAAGAGTCAATAGTCTTCAACGCATTCAGGATCATCAATAAAACATATCCAGCAACGAATCTATAATTAGTAATTTTATGTCTACTGTAGGCGTAATCCTTTTTATGGCTTCCCATCCAATAAATATTTCAAAACATAATGATATTGTGATAAAATCCAACATATTTAAGCCTAGCACAATGTGTTAACGAATTCCACGCATCGCAATCTCTCGATATAAATTAACAAAGCCCCATTTTCTACTCTTCCAACCCAATTTAATTAACACTACGTACAAATTTTAACAATATCCTCATATAATATTTATGTTCCTTTTTCATTATACATTTGCAATACTAAAGCGTTCGCCTAATAAATCATGTGAACATGTACCGTAGTTATTTAAATACAATCTCTTTTACCCCAAGTTCATTATTGTTACATAAATGAATAAAAACACAATTGAAAATAATAAGAAAGGTCCCACGCCATCTTTCTAACTTTAAATACAGGCTAGTGAGTCAGCCTCCGAAAGTAAATACGTCATAAGCTGTTTAATCACAATATTCTGACTCTTCACATACTTTATTTTGGGGTTATGTCAAAATCAATGGCATAATTAAGCACACTAAAGTTTGTTATTTTGTTTCCTAAATTTAAATGAAGAATTACACAGTCTTCTTGTATCCAATTTTCAACTTTAAACTGCTTTAAGGATTTAACATTTTCAATTTTTTTTAATCCTGTGTACGTGTACATGTACCGTAATTATTTAAAATACAATCTCTTTTACCCTACGTTCACTATTGTTACATAAATTATTAAAAACATAAATATTAATAATAAGAAGAGTTCAATGCCCATCTCCGAAGCAATCCTTCCAACGTTAAATTCAGGTTACTGAGTCAGCCTACTAAAGTAAATACGATATAGTCTGTTTTATTCACAATATTCTGGCTCTTCACATACATTATTTTGGGGCTGTCAACACCAATGGTGTATTAATTGAGCACACTAAAGTGTTTTTATTATTTTTCCTAAATTCAAATGATACACAATCCTTCGTGTATCCAATTTTCACCTTTAAACTGCCCTAAAGATTTAAAATTTTCAAATTTTCGCTGTTTTTATGAATACATTTAAAATGGGATGTCACACTGGGCAAATAATAAGATTTTTCTAACAGTCCTTTGATATGATGAAGAATCGCTCTTGGATACATACAGTATAATAAATTATCAAATTGAGCACACTAAAGTGTTTTTTATTATTTTTTCTAAATTCAAACGATACACATCCTTCTTGTATCCAATTTTCACCTTTAAACTGCCTTAAAGATTTAAAATTGTCAAGTTTTTATCGCTGTTTTTATGAATACATTTAAAATGGGATATAACACTGGCCAAATAATAAGACTTTCCTAACAGTCCTTTGATATGATGAAGAATCGCTTTAGGATACATACAATTTAATTATCAAATTGACCACACTAAAGTATTTTTATTATTTTTCCTAAATTCAAATGATACACATCCTTCCGGTATCCAATTTTCACCTTTAAACTGCCCTAAAGATTTAAAATTTTCAAATTTTCGCTGTTTTTATGAATACATTTAAAATGGGATATACACTGGCCAAATAATAAGACTTTCCTAACAGTCCTTTGATATGATGAAGAATCGCTCTAGGATACATACAATTTAATTATCAATTTGAGCACACTAAAGTGTTTTTTATTATTTTTTCTAAATTCAAACGATACACATCCTTGTTATATCCAATTTTCACCTTTAAACTGCCTTAAAGATTTAAAATTTTCAAGTTTTTATCGCTGTTTTTATGAATACATTTAAAATGGGATATACACTGGCCAAATAATAAGACTTTCCTAACAGTCCTTTGATATGATGAAGAATCGCTCTAGGATACATACAATTTAATTATCAATTTGAGCACACTAAAGTGTTTTTTATTATTTTTTTTCTAAATTCAAACGATACACATCCTTGTTATATCCAATTTTCACCTTTAAACTGCCTTAAAGATTTAAAATTGTCAAGTTTTTATCGGTGTTTTTATGAATACATTTAAAATGGGATATACACTGGCCAAATAATAAGACTTTCCTAACAGTCCTTTGATATGATGAAGAATCGCTCTAGGATACGAGCGTACATACAATTTAATTATCAAACTGAGCACACTAAAGTGTTTTTTATTATTGTTTTTAAATTCAAACGATACACATCCTTGTTATATCCAATTTTCACCTTTAAACTGCCTTAAAGATTTCAAGTTTTCAAGTTTTTATCGCATATTTTTATGAATACATTTAAAATGGGATATCACACTGGCCAAATAATAAGACGTTTCTAACAGTCCTTTGATATGATGAAGAATCGCTCTAGGATACATACAATATAATTATCAAATTGAGGAAAACTCCTTCACATCCTGTTTACGTCCTTGTGGCCTACTCCTGTCAGGAAACTCGGAAGTGCCACCGACCCATCCTCTCTTGTAGGAGCTGGATCTCGCAATGCGCAGGGGTCAGTGAGGCGCAATGCCCAAGGTCGAACGGCGTCCTTGGCGGGAAACTGCAAGCGTTGGCGGGAAGCTGACCCGGTTTGGCGGGAACGACCTGTAATCCCACTGCCTGGGTTGCGTCACTTGTAAAAGTTATCGGATTAAGTGGACCCACCCATCTCTTGAACATGAGTCAGTAGTATCGTAATTACACCAGTCGACGGTTATAGGTTAAATGAAAATCGTAATTAAAATTTCTCTTTTAAGTAATGAAACATGATCTTTATCAAAATAAAGTAGTATTTAAAAGGGATTAAATTATTATCTTATGAATCAAATAAGATCAAACAGATGAAATGTGATCAAATATTATCAATAGATCAAATGAAGATCAAATGAGATCAAATTAATCAAATATTATCAACAAATCAAATAGATTTTATATCTATAATAATATATATTAATAAAAATAATATCTATATCATTATCTATATCATATTAATATCTATTATGATATCTATTATTAATAGATCACATCTATTTTCCTCAATTGTCAATCACTCTTATGAAAATTATCGAATATTTGTGTTATAATCTTTTAAGCGACCTTTGAAATCTTCAATACTATTTTATAGTTTATTTTAAGTCAATCAGTCCATGATTTACTAAAGCTAATATTTACTTTCTTTACCTGAATTAAATTTGTATAGATGGCAATTTAATTTTTTCAATAAACATTGAATAAAAAAAGTGCTTGCTCCGCCGGGACTCGAACCCGGATCTCTCACTTGCCGGGTGAATGTGCTACCGTTACACCACAGAGCCCTTACTTTTTCGATTCGATTATTTTGTATTTGGCCGTATCTGTCACATACGCGTTTAAATAACCAAACTAACATATGATCGGAAGACCAAATACCTGTCAAACGACTTTTATTTACCTGAATTAAATTTGTATAAATGGCAATAGCCGAATTTATATTTACTTTCTTTATTTAGGCTGATTCTTCCTTGATATAAATTTAAGAAATGAATCAATGAACTCGCTTGCAAAATATTAGATGGCCGTAGTATACTCGTACAAGGGACGCGACTATCCAAAGTTGATGAGAACAAGCCTATTTCGGATACTCAAGATATTGGATACAAAAATCCCGCCTTTTAAAACTTGCTTTCAGACGGTACTGAAATAAAAAAAAAATAAAAAAAACAGGCCAGCGACATCATGCTTACGCACGCGCCACTGCGAGGGTCTAAGTTTGTTATTTTTAACCTTATATTTAATCAATTTCTAACGGTAAGTAAGGTAACAGCATAATAGTATGTACAAATCTTATAATTTACTTCGGATAACCACATTGGATAATCGTTCTTTGTGCATTCAAATCCGTTTTAAGACATGTAATTAATGTCAACTTTCATTGGTTTTTTTCTGAGATGACGTTTAAACAAAGACTTATTAGTTGCAATAATATTTTGGTGTCGTGTGAACATTTAATGAACTATTTAAATCATTCCCACGATTAATTTAGGACTCAAGTTCCGATAATTCCGTGTTTTTAAATCGACAAGACCAGTGCGTCTCTACACAAGAGAAAGTTTGGAAGAAATCAAAGCCACGCAGATCTGTCGAGTCCTCTGGAGGCTGAATAATTTCGGGCATATCAGTGTCATCAACGGTTTCTATTGGTCGTGATGTTAACATGCTCAGGTGTCAAATATCCCGAGCCCACCGTTACTTTCTCTCTATTACACATCAGGCTTGACCAATCTCCAAAATTGTGATCTCAAAAGTGTACTTTAGTCGAGTTTGGACAGTTCGGATTGACAAAAGCCCACTGAGAGACAGATAAGTTGCTGTTTATCTTATAATGGAGACGTTTATCATAGAAATAAAACAAAACACAAATACTGGTTCATTACTTTCTACTGGCCCATATATTGTTTAAAATTTGTTTTTGACGATGAAATAATTTTGAATGAAACACAAATCCTGATAGATCGTGTGATGATTTTGTCCTGTGTTCTTTAGTTCATTTTTAATAATTAGTTTTTGTATTTATGAAGGCGTGCTTTAGAGATTGCTGCTGGGGTACTTGACTAATGCGGGTCACAACGCTCTGGTATGATTTGTTCATATCAACATTGATTGTAGTTATGTGATCATATTTAAAAGATTTTAACTCATCAAACAAGATGTTTGGCTAAACGGATTGTCCGTTTCTGGCAAAGGTATCTTTTTACCACCTCCATGCTGTTCTAGGGTGGACTGTGTTGCAGCTTCTGCTTTTACACAAACTCCTCAGCTGAAGAGGCGAAGTAAAACCGAAACAGATCATAACGCAAAAAGAGCTTGCGCTCTTGTTTTATGTGTAAGGACAGTTGCCAAAACGCGGTTTGGTCTAATTCACCTGAGCAACGATCCCAACAGGGTAACCGACCTCTTTGTGGAAAAGACTTTTCCGCGAACGACTTACGTCAAGGCAAAGTGGGAAAAGTTTACCTTATGGCAGGATGGAGAAAGTAAGAAAACACCTTTGCCAAAAACCGATGGTTCATTTTGCCAAACATCTTTCAAGTACGATGACGTAGAGCAGTACCAGATGTAAACGACTTTTTTCCAAATTCCATGGCTTTCCCCTCCATGCTGATGAGTTCCGAAAGAACGAAAACAGGATCACACTGGGTCTAAACTTTTCTTGGTAACTATGTGTTAGGTTACTTATCCATCCACTTCAGGAAGAGATCAGATTGCAGGTCTCGAAACGTTTTTTGAATCATTGAACTATGGCAAATCTCCAGAAGAATCCTGTTCCATTCACCTTTCGACATAATTGATCTTGTTTCTTAAGAAATGTTAAAGATAGTTCTACACTTAAAATTTGCCACTGAATATTAGTCCTGCTCAGGAAGTGGAGAATAGTTTCCAGAATATTACATGTTGTAAGAGTCAAGTACAGTACTTTTAAAACACTATTCCACTAGCACTACCAAACACAGTACTCACAACAAAGTACTTCCCATTTCCAATTTCCATTGTAAGGCGTGAGTTACCGGCAATAACAACTCCGGCACTGAGTAAGACCATATGTTCCAGTTGGGCAATTCTTGTCACTTTCCCTGGCACGCATCCGTATCCGGTCTGAGGAAGCGATAAGGTAAGAGGAGTCACCTGGTGACGTCACTGCCAACAAAGATTTGTAACCGGAAGTGCCCCTAGGGGCAATGTTGGTAAACAACGCGGTATCCAGGCAACGTACACGATCGCCGACCTTGGCTTACTTCGCAGATCCGCGCTTCCTATCGGCTCGACTGACCAACTGATGACGTCCTCGTTGTCACCAGAAGTTTTCTTACTCATAACAACGCAACTAGAAACAAACGGGGCTTAGGATAGAAATAGATAAATAGGATTATAGACACTACAAACAATAAAGTTAAAAGACCGAAATAAGAAAGGACTGAGGCAAACCCATAGGCAGGGAAAAGTTTGGGGGGGGGGTCCAGATAACATATATTCTCGTAGTTGACAGCGAATGAGACCCCATTTTGTTCCTTAAAAATTTCTTGACCTGTTTCTTTGTTGAGAACTATCTTTCAGCAGCACATTTCAGTAATACTGAATTATTTAAATAATAATAATCGTTTTAAAAAAAAAATTGAAAAATTAGGAGGTCCGGACCCCTTACACCCTCTCCCCCCACTGGCTACGTCCCTGGACTGATGCTTACTGCACTAAGCCATTTTTTAAAATCATCTGACACAAATTCGCAGGATAGACCTAACTGCATACCGTACAGCGTTGGTCTTCCTCTTTTGATGTGTAGGAAGAAAGCATTCCCCTGAAGTGGCCCTGGGTTTAGGGGATAGCCGATGGACGTCGGACTTTGGATCTAAGTTAAAGATAGCGCAGGTTCACAATTTGTCTGTAGCAGCAGCACCATCGACCTTGTACTGTACTGATTCTAGCCCTTGTTCTGTTGGATGACATCCTCGCACAGGCCAATAAGGCTCAATTAGTATAATAGGTGATTGGCCTCTCCTTAAAAGAAAATAATAACATAACTAAAGCAGATTTGTGGAGTATGGCACAAGAAAGCACATCACTGATACTGAATTTTCTAATAAGGTCTATTACCGGATAGTTTACACCATCCAGTTGAACCTACACTGGGCACAGCAAATTCCGACGTGTCACTTTTCTTGATGACAACGCCATCGAGGTCCAAGAGTTTCACGCATTTGATCCCAAAGGCCGAGATTGGGGTAAAAGGTTGATCAATGGGTCTAGTTTCAACAAAGGTTATTGGAGTGGATGGAGCTATTTTGGCGTTAAAGGGTTTTTCAAGGCTATACCTTGTACTGTCTCCTGTATCCTTGGACTGGAAGAGACTGGCAAAGAACTAGCATCTCCTTCTTCCAAGATGACATGACTGAGATATGTCGCTATCACTTTACATGCTGGGAGTAACATGGGATCCCAACAGGAGGTGGGCCATATCACCAACTTTACTCTTCTTGAACATCCTATCACTCCAACATCGTAAAGGTTCTTTTGGAGTATTCACAATGAGAGGTTTCCTCAGATTCTTGTCCTAGTGAACAAAGAAATGGCTGAATTCGTCTAGACTAGTGTACTGTTATGTGGTTTACTTACAGAGTACTAATGCCTTCACTTAAGGGTTAGATTTAATGTGTAATAACTTTGGGATGTTCTTTGCTGAGGCATGTGTCAATGAACAAGTCTAACTTGGCGAGAGATGATCATGAAGAGACGATGCGGATAACTCATTTTGAGTGTTGAAAGTTGATACTTGTTAGTTAGTGATTACTTGTGTTAAGGGTTTGTCTAACTTTCAAGGCTCATCGTATGCATCAGCATTACACAATAAAGATAGTCGGAACCAATATTGTGCTTTATTTGTTGAACCTTGAAAAACGCGCAGAGCTGTTAGGAACAAACATCAACAGAACATACCAAGTCAATAACAGATTATTAAATACTGTGTCTGTATATTATTTTCCGTATTTAATATCCGCTCAGAACAATTGGCAGGAGAACTCTCACTATAATTCTCAGTAAAATTACCGAATCAGGTTGAATGCTTGAGGGAACGCTTGGGTAAATCTTTGCTTCGGTTAGTTAGGTAAATCATTCGTCGTATAACAATGTCTTTGTGTAGAAATCCAGAGTGTAGAATCCAAGATTTTAAGCCAATGCCAAGGAAGCGCTCCACTACACGTTGTTATAGCTGCACACTTTGTAGCTGATATTCTTATAAAAACTACACATCACAAAATCTTTAAAATCCCTTCAATTTTATTTGGCTGGAATATAACATTATTGCAACAAATACGATCAACAAAAGCTTGAGCAAAGTGTGTATCATCACCAATTACAATCCTAATTTATGTAAAATCATCGAGTTGCCATCGTCTGATCATCAAGTGCTGTAAATAGAATGTTCCTAAATGTATACCTAAGTAAAATTATTTAAAGAAAATAGATTAATATACAAGCAAAAGCCCTTCGCCCATTTTATGTTTGAACTAAATGTATTTGACCGTAGGTTAGCTAAATTTAACAATTTATTTTCACCATTTCTAAATCTTTTAAAATAATCTGTCACTCGGAAACTTTGACTTTATTATACAATATTGACACACCAGCTAGGACTACCTCAGAATTCAATAGTCCTATGGACGATAAACTAGAAGTATAGTAAGCTCAGTAATTACTAGTCTGTTTTAAATAATAAATATTGAAATATCTTAAGAAAAGATAAACTGGTTTCCAAAATAAAAGCGAATGACATATTAATTTCGTATGCATGAAAATGTCTATGCTCTATGCGTGATATCTTTTATGTTGCTCTATAATAAAGATCAAAATTGTATCAGACTAAAAAAATACATCTTCCTTGGTCACTCATCTCCAGGCAGTCTATATATGAAATAATATTTGTATTAATGTACTGAAACTATTAGCAGCGCTTGACAATTAATTTTACTTGTTTGATGCGGAAGAAGAATAAGGAAACCTCAATAATAATTTTGTGTGAATGTTGTTCTGAATAGAATTTCTCCAAGGATCATCACTCAATTCCACATTTCTCATTCACTAGGAGCATTAAGGATGCAAATGGATGGTCGTGTATTATTAACCTCTGTTTAAAAGCCATACAGTGTGAAAGCCACGTGATGTTTACTCAGAATTTAAATGAGGCTCTGAAATTATACGGAGGCCACTCTGTCCCTATCTACTAAATGTTATTTTTGCAATATAATTAGGTTTAGATAGTTACCAGTAGTACCAAAGTTAAGTTAATCTTTACGAGCGCTTACGGATCTGAACTTGAATTTGGTTTCTATTTTGAGGATGTTCTGAGCCCGCACTGATGGCCAGGGGCTTTTCCGATGAGTACTTTTCCAACCTCAAGTTGCGTACCATCCCGTCCAACGTGATCAACCTCAGACCAAGTACCAGATCGTCCAACGTGATCAACCTCAGACCAAGTACCAGGTTGTCCAACGTGATTAACCTCAGACCTAGTACCAGATCGTCCAACGTGATCAACCTCAGACCAAGTACCAGATCGTCCAACGTGATCAACCTCAGACCAAGTACCAGATCGTCCAACGTGGTCAACCTCAGACCAAGTACCAGATCCCCACTTCTGGCGAAAAATAAAAAATTCCTAGAGATAGTACCTAAATTCTAGCTCAGATCACGTGACCACTCGTAAAGGTTAATTTTACCGTGTTCTATGTATAAAACGTACGTATTTATTTACTTACTTACTCGTATATAATGCGTAATTTCGAATAGTAGGCAGGGACAGATTAGCTTTCATATAATACCAAACTACCTTACAACTGTATAACAGTAGGAATTCAATATATCGTAATAATGCCTACACTGAATATTTTCAGAAATATAATTTTGTTTGAAGAAAGTTAACGGTAATAAAAGATATCATTCTGTAAATTCTACAAAATGGATGTTCTGTTTCTAGCTTCAAGCTGACAGGAGAGATTGCACATAAGTTAGACAGTAGTGCAATCAAATTTGAATATATGGGCAATAATATGCCCACTAATAGATTTAACGAAACTGCAGAAATTTCCTACTTCTTCTTGTAAAATTAGTTAAAGCTTATGATTCTGTTTTTTTTTTTTTTTTTTTTTTTTTTTTTTTTTTTTTTCAGGTGATACTGCAGGAAATGCTGAAATTGTCTCTCCAGTCCTCCTCAATCACCGGTGTATGTGATGAGATTGTTGTGTAGTTTGCAGTGGCATCGCTTGGGTTTATTCTCAACAGTGGCCTTACCGGTTTATGCTTGGGTTTTGACATATCTTGTTGTCAAATTTAGACTGTGGTGTGTTCATCGTCATATTATTTAGTCTGTAAGATTTCATGTATGTTTGATTTTATGCCTTAGGTTTTTACACCTGAAGAAGAGAATAGGTTTTAATACTCGAAACGTAGTGTTCTATTTTTGTAACATAAACTAAAAAATTTCCGAAATCCCACAATCCATTCAACTCCATTACCTAATTATTACTACATGAAACTTTATTTGTAAATATAATCGTTGGTGCCCTAGGTTTCGAACTAGCTGTTCCCCGCGGCTTCGCACGCTTTTTGTAAGCTTCGCTCGTTTATGAGGACTTCTGGTTCAAGTGAATTATATTGTCAACGCCGATGTAGAGTTTGCCTTGTTGACACTATCAAGAAAATCTGCCAAAAGTGTATGTTTATAGCCATTGTACACGTACATGTACTTAATAATAAAGAAGTCTAACATTCAAGCTATAAGGCCAAACAGAAATTCATTTGAAAGACAAATATCCATAAAAACTTAGCGCCTTCACATAGTGTGTGTGGTTATTATACACAACTATCTCGTAATTGTAGTTTACAATGTGCAGGCGCTTTGATACCTTATATATTTTGCAGCGCCTCCTGGTGGTGAGTTACATCAATGGGCATAGCATATAAACCTTCTACGTGGAAAAAATACATACACATACAAATTTTCATAATGATCGGCCAGATAGTTTCTGAGTCTATAAAGGACAAACACGCAAACATTCATTTATATATATATATATATATATATATATATATATATATATATATATATATATATAGACTATTTCTTGTTATAAATAAAAAAGTATTTTATTAATTGAAAAGTAAACACTACGGTAATAATAAAATGCTATTTACGTTAGGCCTTTCATTTTCAATGAAAACATCATCATACCTTCATAACTGATATATAACACGAAGTAGTTACAATAACAATATAAACCATTTTATAAAATATAAACACATGTACTATAATAAAAAATTCTAAAACCAGGAA
Organism: Homalodisca vitripennis; assembly: GCF_021130785.1. NCBI lineage: Eukaryota > Metazoa > Arthropoda > Insecta > Hemiptera > Cicadellidae > Homalodisca > Homalodisca vitripennis. The sequence continues at coordinate 122,589,052 of NC_060213.1, read as the reverse complement.
AGTAAATTCATTTATATGTAAGAAATCGAAATTGATAATTAATTAAACCAAATACGGTAATGGTAAGTTTTTGAAGCCCTAGGTTCATTATTTATTTAATTAAATTGGTTCAGCTATATAACAAAACGTTTCCTAAGGATCAAGAATTTTTTTATTATTGATTTCTTTTAATAATCTCGCTTTTGAAAAATCTCTAGTTTGAAATCCATGTTTTGCCACATTCGATCATTCTTCTTGTTGATATTTTAAACATACTCTATGTTCCTTAACAGTTTTTTTCTGTTGCATTGTTTGGCCAATGTATTTTAAATCACAGTTGTCACAATTAATTTGATAAATTCCAGATTTCTCTTTCTAATTTAGTTTAATCTTTGATATTTCTTAATATAGAGTTTTAGTTCAGTTTTGGAATTTGAAAATACATTAATATTGGCATGAATCTTACAACTTTTAGTAATTGCTGTAGTTAGATTGTTCTAGGAAAAATATATCCCTAAATATTTTTAAAAGTGGAAAAACATAAATACTACTAAATGTAAATAATAATAATAACATACTGGCTGAAATATTTCCAAAATGATTGTATTTGCATATTTACACATATGGTATTTGAATTGTATTAAAAATGATGTAAATATTTATTTGTGGAGTCGCCTGATGATGAAACCTTTGGCTTCGAAAGGCCTTGTCCAAAAATAAATAATTTGGGAGAGTATTGTATTATTTACATTTAGTAGTATCTGAAACCTTAGATAATAATATATACTTTGCATGTAGAGTTTACTAGGGCGGAGGTGACTCACTGTTTTGGCAGCAGACGAATAGTTTCAACAAGAATCAAGATAGCGCTAGTGTTGGCTAGGAAAAGTAACGGTTTAGCACTAACTCTGTTCGATGCCGCAAGAGTTCACTAGTGTATTTTTGTCACGTCGCGCTTGGTACTGCATTTGTTCACATGAACAATACTCTCTAGAGTTCTGCCACTAAAAACAATGACAATAAAAGTTTAACTGTTGGATTTATTCTAAGATCTAGCGTTTCGTAAAAGCAACCAGCTTAATAGTAAATGGTCAATTATAAATATAATCGGGAACATCTCTTTCTTTTCTTCCAAAACAGTTACCTTCAGATTTTATTTTTTAACTGATAGGTTACAAGCATAACCTTAGTAACTCGTGCAATTTGTCTATGAAACCCACATGGTACTTTAATAAAATACACAAGTTTATAGAATGTTATGGATTTATCACGTTTTTTTTGCACAATTTTCGTTGGAAAAGATATATTTCTCTTCTGCCTCTTAGTTCTCTCAAAAATATCTAGATTGTTTTATAATTCTTAGATTTCAACCATGACGATATCCTTCAAGTTAAGGATGAAAGGCAGCCTTCTAAGTATCTTATGTAAGACTGACAACTGTTATCGCAAGATAACCAGATCAAGCAACGTCGAGCGTGGCTACTGCTTGGATGGGTGACCGCTGAGCGATCCTGTCCTTGCAAGCAGCCCGCCTGCCCGGCCGTTGGTGATGGTTCGGAAGTCACCTTTAAGCCGTTGGTGCCCAGGTTAAGTGTTAGGGAGTGCCTTTTACTCCTAACTTCGCCTGGTAAAATAACGTACCTTTACTGACTAATCCAGTTTAATTTATAACGAAAGACAAATTAACAGTGTAGGTCTGCATAATTTTGAAACATCCCCAAGTCGGATCGGACTTACTTAAAGTCCTAAAATAACAGTACATAACTATTTTATGTAACTAATTAAACCAATAATAAACACATTTGAAAACGTTGTGTCAGTATTCAGTAGTCTTTAAACTCAAAATGATCTCACCATTGATATATTCATCCTCAATGAATATCTGCCATATTATATTTAATTTTAGTTTTCAGATACCTACATCATATTTATCACAGATTACGTACGTTTTTGTCCTGTATTTTTCAAACACTGTACGGGCAATTTCAATATGTTAAAAACTTAGTAAATGTAAAATTTGAACTTAAAGAAAAGACCGACAAACAAAATAATTTTCATGGATTGATAGTTAGTGTCATTTATACTGCTTGACTTGATCATTCACAATAGAAAGTGAATTCAAACATTTTGGCCCAAACTTGCTTAGAAGGTCCAACATCAGCATTCTCAACGAATAAAATTGCCCAAGAAAGCGCGTCAACGACGAATTCCCAACAATCTTAATGTCACCAGAGAATATATAGTATGGGCTACCAGGTGCAGATTTGGTAGTCTAGACAGTCCGCGGCAGAATGCCAGACCTTGGCGCGAAATGACCGGCTCTTCAGAGTCATCATTGTGTGAGGCCCGAGGAGATCTCTGGGTCATCTGCAATCTGCTGCAGGATCAGGAAACAGCTTAAGCTTGCATATTGTTGTATGGGAATTCCTTGAGTTGAGATGAGCTAGAAGCGCATCCTGCAATCCAATTACTTGAAGGTGTGATTTGAGGATGATTTCAAGTTTAGATGTCGGTATTTCTGTGTCAGATAGGTCTATACCACCCTTCAGATTACATGAAACTTGGTAAAGGTGCCTATTTTCTTAAGTAAGGGATAGAATTTGCCTTTGGATGCAGACTCCAACAGCCCATCACTGTAGCAAAGATACGAGTAAAATCCTTGTGGTTGGGTCTTCAAGCAAAATTAATTGTATGATTAACTGTAATGTAATTTGTTATAGGTCTTATAATACGTATTAACAGAGCTATTACTTGCTCTTCAGATATCACAGTTACCCATTAGACACCTACTAAACACATACACCTACTACCCAATTAGACTCACCTATTACGCTCACGAATTACACTGATCTGTCACAATCACCCACCATTAAATAAACCCATTAGACTCATCCTCTACCCTCATGCACTACCCTATATCCTAAAATACACTCAATCACTACATATACCCACTAGACTCACCCATTACGTTCATCTGTCACTCTCACCCACCCATTAAATTCACCCATTAGAGGCATCCTCTACTCTCATCACTAACTTATACGCTACACTACACTTACCCACTACTCTCACCCATTACACTCATGCACCCATTAAATTCACCCATTAGAGGCATCCTCTACTCTCATCACTAACTTATACGCTACACTACACTTACCCACTACTCTCACCCATTACACTCACCTGTTACACTCATCCACCCATTAGAGTCCTCTACTCTCATCACTAACTTATACGCTACACACTACACTTACCCACTACTCTCACCCATTACACTCATCTGTTACACTTATCCACCCATTAAATTCACCCATTAGAGTTATCCTCTCCTCTCATCACTAACTTATACGCTTCACTACATAATTTAGTTTATCGAAATTCACAAAATATTTCCCCGTAATTTCGATATTTCTGAAATTATGAAATTATGAAATTATGAAATTATGAAATAATTAAATAATTTCGATATTTCTGGATTTAGCAAGGAGTATTGATGTGAAACGGTAAAAATTCCGCAAAAAATTCGCCAATAGTGCAATAATTCATGGCTAACCTTTTCAGAACCATAAACATTTCCCGGTTCTTCCGACTCGCGCCGTCTGGGTGGGTGGATCTCCCCAAGGTTGAATGTGGGAGTCTGCGGTGGTCATCTTCCTTGTTAGGATAAGGTCACAGTCATCTCTCAAGGGAATTTCATTCTTCTAAGAAACCTTTGTTTTAAAGCTCTGGATACACGGACAGCATTGACAAATCGTTTTGCAATGACTAATCAAGTCATTTGCAAATCGTTGATTTATTATTTTTATTCAAAACAAAAATTCCGTAAAACTGTCAAAATACAATTTTTGTTTCAAAACATATTTTTAATTTTAGTATTTTTCAATTACAATCTTAATTTAACTATTTATTTTAAAACAATTATATTGTAATGTATATGTATATATATATATATATATATATATATATATATATATATATATATATAATTTTATAAATAAAACTCACAATTATCTAAGAGTTTTGAATCTTCACACGAGGCCTTTCGACAAGATGCCATTGTCAGGTGTTTTTTATGTAAATCTTATCACAATCTTCCCAGTTAATTTCGTAAATTCCACTTTTATTTTCATCTAAAATGTTATCTTTTGGATTTCCAATTACATTATTCATCTTATTCGTTGTGTAAAATGTTATGTTCATGTATGTAACATTCTTTCTAAATACTTTTTTTATTTCATTATAAAATGGACCACAACTCAACGAAACCAGTTTCGTTTTCTTCTTGTTCACTTTTTAAAGTAGTTCTTGATGTTTTTGATAAATTATTCTTTTGTTTTTCTTAATAAACTGTCAATTATTTTGTTGAGTATGTATTGAAAGCTTTATGTAGAAAACAAAAATAAAACACATGTTTTTTTGTGTTTAGGTGTGTAAGATCCTGGGGTGTAGCGAGACATTGCCTGATACTGGTGATTGAGAGATATATTTTCAAGTCGTACAGTCTGTAAGATTAATACTGCCAGCCTAACGTGGAACCCAGGCTAGGCATGTAACACTGTGTCACGGCAATGACACAGGATGACGCGTCGCAATGTTTGACGCATTACGTCACTCGGGGCTCGTCGATGGAACCAATATTTGAGCGCCAACATTGACATCCTTCTAGCCTGTTAGTAAATCAGTCCTCTGGTCCTTGGTGGAGCCAGTTTTAACTGCACTTAAGTGCCCAAACACACGGAGACCTGTTGGAAATTAGTCTATTTCAGATTCTCCTTTTCAATATAGTATCTCACTATATTTTTTTATTTAAGTGTACAGCTTCATCAATAACTCATCTCCAATTCCTTGAATCATCTTATAGCACCTCTTGGTACTCATTTGTTGTACAATGTCAATTTAATTCTTCTAAACACCCTTTCTTCTTATTTAAGTTTTCGTTTCTTTGTTCTCTTTTTCCAACATTGGTCACCATAGCCCAAAATATCAACCATCTTGTCACTACCTTACTAGATTTCCTACTATTTATATTTGCAGTCACAATTTTTTCTATGGGATATATTTGTTTAGCATTACTGCTATCAATAGTCGAGTTTAGCCTTCTACACTGGCTGAGAACGTACTCGATTTGAGAGCAAGCTCTCGATCTTCAACTGAGTACGCTGTAACACAGTGGCAGCTGGAACAACGTTGAAACACTACGCTCACTACGTTCGGAGTGTCTACTTCCTTTAAGGGTGGTTACCTTCTGGCTTAGCGACCATTTGGTTGTTGGAGCCTACGTTTTTAGACATTAAGAAAGGTCCAAGGAAACTCACACTGGATAAAGTCAAAAGATAGCACCAAGCTCTCAATTTTGGATTCTCTTGGAAGAAAGAGCCTTTCGTGGTGAAACAAGTAATATCGAGCACGATCAAATAGGAGGTGACTCTCCCCAGGCACTACAGCGTACTCAGATGAAGATTGAGGCTTGTTCTCTCTTGGAGTACATTCTCAGACAGTGTAGGAGACTAAAGTAAAGTCTTATTTTACCAGGCGAAGTTAGGGCCAAGAAGTCCTCTCTAGCACTTAACCTGGTGACCAACGGCTTAAAGGTGACTTCCGAACCACCAAGAACGGCCGGGCAGGCGAGCTGCTTGCAAGGACAGGATCTCTCAGCAGTCATCCATCCAAGCAGCATCCACGCTCTACGTTACTTGACTTGGTTATCTCGCTTTAACCGCCGTTCCCGCTACACTGCGTCATTCGCAGCAGTGTACACTAAACTCTAGTGAAACTTTCCTGGCTTAGAAGATCGATAGCCATCACATGTTCTATCTCTTTGCGACTTTGTTATAACTCAATAATGCAATTATATTCTAACTTATCAACATAAGGTTAATTGATCTGTTGTGTATAATACATAAAACTCAAGAAATGGTTATTTCGGACATTTGCAGAAGATTTAAATACATAGCAAAGAAAACTTCATGAACAATTCTACTACCCTTGTTCATCTAAAACTATATGTATGTAGCAATCGTCAACAATAGCTATATACGAAAAACTCAAGCCTCAATCAGTTTCCAAATAATATTTGTCGTTGTTTTATGAAGACTTCTTTGCTTTATCCACAAACAATAAACGACTCGTATTTCACTAGAGGTAAAATATGGGTACGGTTTGGGTTTTCCTTGGTAGAAGTTCAGCTAGGATATCAATGATACATAATTAATGCGTCTAGAAATATTCCTACTCATGAACTTTTACTCGCTTTACCCAAGTATTATTAGCACTGTACATTCAGTAACATTCAGCTCAACTTTGGTCTACAAATGCTCTTTCAGACCTCAGTTTCCTCCATTCTCCAAATTCCCTGCCCCAAGGTCACGAAGACGTGAAATTCATGTGACATTCGTAGTTCCCCAAGTCGTCAAACACCGCACACTCTTCTGTGGACGCAATGGCCGGAAGTCGTAATAGCGGCCTCCAGTGGCCAAGGTTCAGATCCTCTCAAGCGAGACTACCACCAACACTCTGCACGATGACCTTCCCCCTCGGTCACTGGTCGGCCAGGCCACTCTCAAGTTCAGGGAACTCTTTGGTCCAGGTACTGTAGACTACTACGACACTGTGGACTGTAGGAGTACGCCACAACACGTTCGTGTAACAGACTTCGATGAGTTTGCTTGCAAAATTTCAAAGCCCTATCTCATTCCATTATAGATTTGACAAATCATACAGAAAATACATTTTTTATTTCAAAGGCAGCAAACCACCTGCCATACCAACATTCCCTCCCCCGCCATAGCCATGACACCTTTAAGCCGTTGGTTAAGTGTCAGAAAGGATTTCTTAGCTCTAACTTCGCCTGGTACATAATACATTCTTTACTTTACTTTTACTTTACAAAAGAAAACTTCTGTCGCCTTACTGAGTCATAGTCTTCAATGACGCTCAGCCAAACTCTATGGTTGGCCATGCACTATCATAGAACTCATTCTTGTCCGTATAGAAATTAAGTTCAATGCAAAATTTAAGGTCAACAGATGAAATCCTTCTCATATTTTTGTTCATTAAGTTAGGTTTCATAGCACTGTTCAAATAATAAAGGTTCCGCTGACTCTACTACAGCGCAAAAGGACATTGAAAAATTTATGACTCCCATTTTTAACATTGACTTTTCCTAAATTATTCTAAAACTATTCTCTAACGCTTGGCAAAATTCCATGGATTGACACACCCCATCATCGGACTCAGTATTACCTACATAAATATGAAGCTTCCTGCAAACGTTCAAGTCTATAGGCCAGTTAGTTTTCGAGATATCGTGTGGACAAACAGGAAGACAGAGTGAAAATAAATTTGTCCAGCCCCTTCAAGTGATAGGCTTCACTAATGCTCAGCCAAAAAAAGATAATTTCTATGCGAACCAGTAAGTGTAAAAAAATATTTGAGTGCCGACCAATCCATCCTTGACTGACCTTTCTTTTTAATGGTTGAAAAATTGCCCTTTGTTCAAATCTGACAGACAAATCTAGATTCGTATATAATCTACAAACATATGGAAACCTGCACAATGTCTTAGTCTTGAAAAAGATCATATTATTGTGTTTGATAATTTAAAATGTTTTCTGAGAGAATTCATTCTTAGATATATATCATCTATAAATACAGAATTTCGTAACCAATCAAACACAATTAGAATGGAACTACAAAAAATATGAGTCACTCATATTCTACCTTTGAAGAAGTTCAGACTCCACACCTTGTTGTTCTATGTACTAACAATTAAAAAAATCTAACGAATTCAGAAATCTCTAAAATACGAGATACAGAGGAACCTTTCATACTATAAATTCAGTTTTCCGAGAAAATAAAGTCCTCTTTGATCTTTCCTCTTTATATTCCATAAGGACCAAGATCAAAACCCGCAAATGATCCCGGGCTGTTTGCATGGTAATGACTGTCTTTACGGCGCTGTAGGCGGTAACCGATCAAGCTAGCGGCTTTACAACATGTGATTATCACTGTCCAACTCTGTCTTTGGTGACCCGGTTTCTCTCTGTTCTAGTTTTTGCACTTCGCAATGTACTTAATCGTATAATTAACGCAATTATTTAAGTTTAAACAGTTTTTTTTTTAACTTGTGTTGGTTTTTTTATAATTATTTATTTTGAAACGTTAATAATAACAGCTACAAAACGTGCTTGACAGTATTGTTCTTTAAGCATAATTATGTAGTACATTTTTCCATATGAGTATGGACATGTAGAAGAGGGCCAAGTGTACCCCACATTGTATATTACATTTTCAGAAGGACTTGGTTTCTCCTTATTTAAATGAAACATTTCAAAAATGAAAGTAAAAATCCTTTTTTAACTGTGTATTAAGATAATAATCTATCGCAGAAACAAATCTGGATTAAAATCCACTTTATCTCACTAGCCGTCACAAAAATATTTACGCGTCTGAAAGTTTTTTTAAACGTGTCAAACGAAAAAATTTGCCATTTTATGTATTTAACCTTTGCTGTACTTTATTACCCCTTTTTCCATTCAACTTAGAAGGGTAGTTCGTCCTTAAATTACACTAAAATCTTAATAGTGTTATTACGCACCAAAAACTTATTTCATCTCCCGGACTATGTTATTCTAATTTTATTCATTTTTATAAAGGTGAATAATAGAATTTAGTGTCTTAAACAATCCCGGGAAACACAAAACTACGAAAAATTAATTTTTAATTTTAAACGTAGTTTCTTTAACTGCTGTTCACCTTCTAGTTTTATTTCTGCTCCTAGGAAGGCTAAAATTGAGGGAGTTTTAGACGTCAAGGAGAGCCAAGGTCTCACGTTGGTTGGTTTCCAATCAACATGCATGCTGTAGACACGCCTAATTAGTTTCGCAGGTTAATTGGTTACTAATTAATTGCCCTACTGACAAGTAGACGGTCTAAGTACCAAAACCACGTGGTTCAACACTATTATTCTACTGACTCATCTCAGTCAGAGAGGACCATTCCTTAACAAACATTAAAATTATCAGTGTATAAAAAAAGTACGCCACAATTTTAAATAAATAAATACGAGCACTTATTTATTCTGCAATTTTCTCGTTAGCCTTCGTGGTTACCCATAACAATGATATAAAAATTAACGCTAACGCTCAGCCAAACCCCTTGAAGTGGCATGCACCACCATCAAACTCTATGTTTCTTATATAGAAATGTAGCTTAATGCACGATTTCAATATGTCTGCGAGTTAGCTCGCTCTCTATGCCAGTAACTAACACTTAGGGAGCCTGAATATTAAGGTAACAAATTCACAATCCACGTTCATAAACTTTCGTCAGAACGTGAAATTTTAACATGAACAACAAATACAACCTCTGGTGTTTGTGGACAGTGATCTGTTAGAGGAAACAGTTGCCACAGGTCAACATATCACGAGTTGACCTGGAGTGAACATGTTGACAACGTTTGTGCTAAAGTTACTTCAGGTATTTATGCTTTACGTAAACTACCAAAACGTTGTTCTCTAGAGGTCGTAATATACCATTTCGTTTGGCTTCATATTTCCTGATATTTCATGTGGCTTAAGACTCTGGAGCGGATGTGCTAAATATAATTTTGATAGTGTTTAAACGGTCAGGATCATCATCATCAGGATAGAGTCATGCAGGGATCATTTAGGATGCTTGAATTGCTGACTTTACTATGTCTCTATGTCCTGGAGGACTTCATATTTTGATGGTCGAAATGTGCTTTTGGTCCAAGATCGGGACAACCAATACTATGAGCATAGATATAGCGATAACTTTGGAGCCCAACAGCATAGAAAATCATTAGTGAATCTACCTTGTCAATTTGGTATCTAGCTAAATAATAAGCATCCCGGATGTATTAAACAACGACGGGAAATCTAATTGGCTTTGGTGCTAAAACGGTCTAATTCTTGATCCGAAGTCGTGTATAAGTGCTCGGTTCATGTTGTCGGCCATTTTAAAAAGCCAATTTCGTTTTTAACCTCTTTATGCCTGTCCTCATGGGCTACTGACCTGTGCGAGGATCTTATCAAACAGAACAAAAGGGAGAGTCGGTACAGTACAAAGTCAACAGTACAGATCAAAAGTGTTACGGTCTCAGACAGGGTTTGATCCTGGGCTAACTCAGACCCAAAGTCCTACGCCATAGACTATTGAGCAACCTGCTCTCCCAAACAATACAACCAAACTTATGTTTTAAATTTGAACCCAAGTTGTTTTATCTCTCCAAGGAAACCGACGGAACGATGAACTTCTTTGTTTACCCACTTGAGCAGGGTCCGTCACTTTCACTGCTTCCACGGAGCAATTAAAGATAACCATTCATTGTTGTCAGTCTATTGTGACAGTGAGCGCATGCGTGACAGACGCACAGGGGGACGATGCTCCTCCACAGGGTCTGTGACTGACTCTGACATTGTCATTGATTTTGTTGGTCGCCAGTATCCTCGTGTCGTTCTGTACGTCACGAAGAGGTGAAGAGTCGTTATTCTATATCAAAGTAATAATGAAACACTCCATCGAGGACCGACAAGTTCAAGTTGTTGACGTAAATGAGAAAAAAAAATTGGGCCAAGGATCGATCCCTGAGCAACTCCATTTGGAATTACCATTGTACAATCGGAATCAATATATGACGAAGTTGTGTCCTTGTAATATGCAAGATAGGAGTACGTCACACCACATATCGCGTAATAGACTTCGCGAAGAGATGATCTGTGGATAGCTAGACAGTCTAACAATCATACAGGAAAGAAATTTTTACAACTGCAGGTAGACAAAAACACAATTTTGCGAGTCTATTGAATAGGCCTCAATGACGTTCAACTATCCCATAAATGGATATGCACTATCTTAAAACTCTTTCTCATCTAAGTAACATACTAACTTTAAAGCCTACAGATGAAATATTTCTCGATAATTTATGATGTTGTATGTGTTGGGGTAGTTAGGCTACAAGTTGTATTTACAATAGATTGTAGAGATTGGTGTGCATTAGCAAAGCCAAGTAACATAAATAATCGTCAAAAAAGAACATAAATAAAGAATTATAATCTTAATCATACGAATACGAATAAATATAAACTAAGTTAATTTAATAACAACAATATATAACAGAGAAATCAGCAATACTATTTCAAAGGTGTTGTAATAGACTGCGCTTAAGAGCTGCACCACTACCACTAAAATAGTCTAGGTGAGCTAGGATGGTATTACCGTGCCGCTGAATCCTGAGGATGGCATTGTTTCTAGTTTGTGTAGCGGCTGTTCTGGCAAAGAGATCTAGTACCACATGGAACCCTGAATTTGACCCTCTTAAGCAGATCTGCATAGTCAAGCTCCGATGTGACGAGACGGTGTAGAAACAAAACATCCTGAATGAAACTTCTTGTATCAAGAGATGGTAAGTTTGAGGTAAGGCACGTCATTAAGTAGAACATCCAGATATCTGTGTCTCAAAAAGGTAAAAGCCTGACGAAGGAAGCGACGCTGAACTCTTTCGAGTTCATTTTTTAAGTATGCTTGATGTGGTGACAAGATGACAGCACAATAATCCAGATGGACCTACCCAGAGAGCAGAAGAGGATCCTTAGAGCATGCAGACTGGTGAAAAATCTGGCAATGCGATGTATGATGCCAGGGTTTCGGATAGCTTTGTTGCAAACTGCTTAAACTTTTTCATCCCAATTGAGAGTCTCCTAGTTCTTTGACTTCAGATAGTCAAATGAGAACTGCATAATTAATCTGATGGTCTCGACGGAAAGGAACTTTGGTGTGGAGGAAAGTGATAAAAGCCCATTTCTTAGCGTTTAGTCCCATTTGGTTCCTAAGACACCAATCCACAGTCGCATTCCGAGACTCTTCAAGAAGGTCCTGATCCAGAAGAAGTTTTCTGGTAGACCTTCAAATCATCCGCTTACAGCAAGTTCTTTGAAGTGGAGCGATCGGATGAATCCTATGACGTCACAGTATGAGAACTCCGGCATGTAGGCTATTATAGTCTAGTCTTCATCAACGTCAGCTAACATGCAAGCTCTTAAGGTGACATCTATTAGGCTCTTGTTGTCTGACGGCAATACAAATATTGTTTACATCTGTCTGACGGTCGGTTTTAACCTAGAAAATGTATAATCTGAGATATGATTATGTATTGTTTAATTTTTAACCCTTTTGATACCTTTCCATTTCGACCACAAACAAAACAAAACTAGCATGGCTAAGATCGATTATTTTCTTATGAAATCTTTCCCTGCCGATTTCAAGAAAAACCAGGTTGCATTTAAATACAGAGCAAATTGGTTCTAGGTTCCTCGAATGTATATCGTTTTCGGTAGTATAACGGGGAAATAAGAAATAAGACGAAATGAAAACGTCCAGAGAAGCACTTTTGGTCCTTATTTCAACATCTTCATTTGCTGTCAAAACTCTTGGCGTACGATGAATGGCTTATAAGATGAGATCGGATGACCTGTGTAGTCATGTTACTTGCGTTAACTTCTACATATATAATTAATTGATTATTTTCTGATTTTTTTCTTCGCTGCGCCAGTGATTCAAAGTTTGTGAAAGTGCGGCGTCACGTTACCCACAAGCCCTTCTGCGGCTTGCGGGGACATAAAAACTCGCGACTCTAACCGGGATACCACATCTCACCTCCCAAGGACGAACGTAACACTTATGTCGTTTTTACTGGTATTGATACTTATGTCACTTTTTACTGGTATTATGTCAAAACACGCCACAAGAATACATAGAAGACTTTTGGGGTTTGGTAGAGTATTACATCTTCAAATGAAGTGTAACAATTTCAAATCTGGATTCCTGTAATGCATTTGGCTCCTATTAATTTATTTAATGATTAAGTTAGTTGGTTGATCTGATTGTTGAAGTCGACTCCTAATTTCATCATACTACCATCTTTGATAGTCATGTCTGTTTATTATAATTTTAAGGCTTCCAAAGATAAGTAAGCGTAACAAAGGTATAAAAACTTTAATTTATACACACATTCACGTAAATATTACGTGAATATCAAATTTGAGGTTTTGAAGGACGTTATTAAATGAGGTGCTTGATGAATGTGTAAATTAATGTTTATGTTTGTGAATGAGAGATGTCTAAAAACATTAAAAATTATCTCGTATAATGTTTTACATTACACTTTACAAGTTTCCAAGCAACCTCGAAATTAATAACGGTATTTAGAATGAAAATCATCATTACTGACACAGGTATTGTAATCGGTTCACAGTTGAACTAATTTCAGTATACAAGACAAAATATTAGAACAAGAGTTTTGATAATTCCATGAGGACATGAAGCAGAATTTTGAGCGTCTTACATGATCAGGCCCAAAGAAAAAGTATTAAAGATAAGTTAATGATATGATATTTCTTAATGTACAGAATGAATATAAAGTACTTCATTTATAAAATATAAATATCCCAAAGAATCTTTTTAATTTTCTTAAATTACAAATCATGAAAAATCATTGTTTCTCTACCATAAATTATTGAAAACCATGCTATCTCTGAAAATGGACCTCATGTACACTCAGTAAATATATACATTTTCGTCTTCACCCGTTTTTATATGCCTGGTTATAAACTATTTACTTTTATTACTGTAATTTCTGGTACCGAGATAAAAATGTGTTTTATTGTTTATCCTTTATATTTGGATGGAAGTTATCTGAAAATTTAAAATAAAAACTAATCACACCGAAAACCAATTGCATCACTTTAAAAATGATGAGAGTGAAGAGGGTGGGGAGGAACACGTATAGTGATGATATGTATTAACATGTATTGCATATACCTCGACCTTTCGTGCCATTTGTTTACTCTTGTTGTTATCCCTTTTCTGTAATGTGCTTGCCATGTAAAAACACAACTTCCCCTAAGGATAAGAACATTTTTACATTTAACATTGTTATATGTTATAAAAATAGAACACTCAGTTTTGAGGATTTGTATCTAAAGTCTGTTTTATGTGCAAAAAACATTAAAAACAAAGTTAAAAAATACAATAAGAATTAAAAACTGGACAGTATCGCAATGAACTCACCTATCCCTAACTTAGGAACAAAAACATTGTACATAAAAAACAAAGCATATACCAGAAGTACAGATTAGTGAGTATAAAGCCAAACCATGACAATGCACAGAACCACGCACTACACAACGCATACCATACGCATCAGACAAGGTGAAATACTGGGGAGAAATTAAATATTGGCACTTCCTGTGGTATCGCGGCATACCATCTGGAACAAATAGGTCAGGAATGCAATGGTTGGGAGATGCTAAAGAGCAGGTGCCTAATATTGTTAGAAAAAATCAAAGTAAAAGCTGCCTTGAAAAAACTGTAGTCAACCAACAAAATTAGTAAAAGTTGTAGAAAGGCAACAATACCACAGATGACTTGTGAGTCATCTATGACTAGGAGAGGAAAATGTTAAGAACCCTGCTTATCGATCTAGGATGAACTAAAGTATACTTTTTTAATTTCACCAATCTTTAAATTTTTTTAACCTGCATAGTTTTATATTTAGGTACTTTTTCTCTAGAGGCAATAAAAATAGCTAGATTTTATATTTTTAACATATTAAACAATAAGTTTTATGCACAGCAGTATTTAAATTTTCTTTTGTTTATTTATTCTATCACGGCCTTAACAAAACTGGAAATGTTTCAAAATTACATCAAAACGAGCATATTTAAATCTCTTGAGTTTAAAATGATTCCATAACTCTGATGCTTAAGATAAAAATAGTTTGCTAAGATGTCTTTTGTGATTCAAGAGATGAGATTGGAAATCGTACAAATTTATAGAAACGAAATAGGGTCATACGACTACGCGCAAGGTACAGGGTAGGAACCTTCGATTATTGTGAATAAGAATTCTGAAATTTATTGCAGTTATATAAACGACTCCCACTGCACCAACAATTACAGAGCTAACAGCTGATATGTTTGTTTTTCAAATATTATCAGACAATCATATGAGTTGCAAAAACGTTGTTTACCACGTGAACAAACCATGCCTATGTTCGTGATATAGGTTACTTACAAAAATACGTTTATCTAAGGTATTTAACTGAACCCTAAATCAAATTTAACTAGTGCGTTCGTTTATTTTTCGCCCGCAAGATAAGCGTAGCCTTGAAATTAAATACGTAACAATAAGAGTAGGTAGGTAAATAGGAATTTACTGTCGATTGGATATCAATTTACAACGAAATTATCTTTCGTGTGGCAAACAAATAATCCAATTTCTCATATACATGTGTTTCTAAACCTGTTTAAAACCTCTTATTTATAATAACACATTTGAGTATTTTTCACCGTGGTGCTTGGAATATTAAGAATGATTCAACAACCCTGCATTCATATAAAAATTAACAAGCTTGTAGTAGAAATCAGCGTTTAATTCTTCCTCATAGAATATAAGAGACCCTAGCCAGTTTTTTCACTATTTAACAGTTGAGAGTATTAACAGATTAGAAGTTTCAATAATTGAATACACTGATTACGTCCATACTATCCTTGGCCTAGAAGATAGTTGTAGAAGTCTAGACTACTATTACAACCGGGCGTGGTAGGGAAAGGGTTCAGCCGAGCATTCGACTAGTTTTTGCCACGAACAGGACATATAAGGTACGTGCAGACCTACGAATTAAACTGATCGCTAGCGTTTCGCAAATCATTCGTGAGTCTCAACGAAACTCTCGCAAACTTCTCGTGCGACCAATCTTCTGAACAAACCAACTGTAACCAGTAGTAAGCACCAAAAGCTTACAGATGTGACATCGTCTGATGATAATATGATGGCTATGGTGCCTTTGCATAATCTTGTCTTGATGGAAATTGAAATCTTAGAACGCATAACAATCGGCTTGAGTAAATTTCAGCTCTTCCATATTCCCATTATGCTTGAATTCTTAAAATACAAAATAAAAGAATTATTCTTATTCTGAATTACCACCATTTTAAATTATAGTATGGTCACTAGTGCTACCAATTACTACCACACTACCTCCCCTAATTTGTAAGGATGTCATAGGTATATTTTACTCGAGTCTACTGACCCAAACAAGAATAGTCGCACTTTAAGTTTGGAGAGCAGTGTTTGGAGGCCTGGAGACAGAGAATTAAACAAGTTGTATTAATCCATCTAAACACTACATCGAATTTCTCTGCAATATTTCATGTATTTCATTGATTAGTTCCATCCACTACAGTAACAATTAAATAGTGTGGAAGATTCTAGAATCGAAGTCTAGAATCTTTTTTAGTAAAAGCATTTATAATGTAATACAATGAAGTTATATGATATTTTTGAAATGGAAGTATATCTTGTCAGATTCTTCAATGTTAAGAGGATCAGAGGTTACGAAATTGCGAGTGGCTCTTATTTCAGATTTTGCGCTTTTAAGAGCGATTCTGGTTCGAATTGCATTTTATGTCTGGTGCCACATTTTAGTTTGTTGTTTTGCTCTGATAAACAATATCGTTTCTTTGTTAGATGAGGATGGAAGGATTCTGAAGGAAACAGGATTTTCCGGACATTTGCCATTGTTCAGTAAAAACAAAAAATCAGCAACACCATGTTTCGAGATCTGCAATCTGATCTTGTTATCTGAAGAAGAGATCAGATTGCAGATCTCGAAACGTAGTGTTACTGCTTTATTGTTTCACTGAACGATGGCAAATGTCCAGAAAACATTCAGTTTCCTTCAAAATATACTCGTATATAGCTAAGTAGATTTTTTACTTGAGATTAAACTCTATACAGTACAGAAATATCTGTGAAAATGTGTATATTTCGAGTTTCTAAAGTCCATCTTTTTAGAACGTAGCTAACCAATAAATAATGAATATCAGAAACAAACATTTTTCAATCAACTGTTATGTAGGATGTTTGAAGTTTCGACAAATAAATACAATTTTAATATAAGTAATAGAGATTTGTCTTATATCTAGACCGTCTGGTTGCCTAGATTTTAAAATTAGCTAAGATGAGATTTCAACATTCCTTCAATTTATTGGAATTAAATTAGGTTCATGAACAGGATTCGTCCCTAATGGCTCTTTATTCATATTGTAATGTGCGATTTCAATAAGATGATAAAGATAAGCAAAATGAGATTCAGGTTTTGGATCTATGTAATAATTTTTTTTTAGATTAAAGCAATTTTTTAGATGTTTTTGGTCATGTTGAATCGCATAACAAGTGAACTGTAAGAACATTTGTGAACAATATCAAACCAATGATTAGTTATTCTTATTCTCAAAGGAAAGATAGTTTTGCCAAAATAGTCTTTAGTAAAAAAATTGACAAATAAGTTGAACTGAGTAGCATACTACAGTCAAAAAGCATCTCCAAAGGGAGGGAGGGAAAATCCTAATTTTCAGCTGTTTCCTACATTGGTATTAAATCTCTTCACTGTTCGTCAAACTGTTTTCGTAATATTTTGTGAACAAACCTAGGCGGGCATACACGAAAATACATGAACTTCTCAAACCGTCTTCATTAATATTAAAGATTTGTATACTGTACATCTATCAAACATTCAATAATATTTACGATTAGTTACATTCTCTAAAAGTATGTTCTGCTCGAGTAGAGTACGATAAGTGGACCAGGTTTTAATATCGATTAGTCATCGATACTTCATATTAATTTATCGAATACTCGTTTATAAATCATATCAATATATCTATAGTTAATAACAGTAATATTTTTAATTGAAATGATTAATATAATGCTCATAGTGATAATCTTATAAATCATAAATGAGCTCTAACGATCAAACAATCGATTAGAACTGGACATAGGAAAAACTCATAAGTAACAATGAAATTATAACAACATAAAAGCCATTTATAATAGGAACTACGAAATATGCGTGATTATTTATGTGTTTCTCCTGGGTAGTAATGATTAACCGCTTTCGAGAAGTTGTTGAAGCTCTTCTCTACAAAACCGTACTTATCTTCTGCACAAATACTCACAGAGATGGTCTGCAGCAGGTCGGCTGATATACCACTTTTTTAAACTTTCACTGTATTCTACGAGCTTTCGACTGTCTGCTATTACCTATAAAAGAAAATACGTTTACTATATGGAAAAGTGTTAAAGTTTATACAAGTTAGTTACTGTTCAAAAATTAGTCTGTTGGTTATATCGAAAGTTATATTTAAGTAATAATGTTTCCTAATATCGACATAAAAACCGGATTCGCTGATCGTACCCTACCCGTAAGCTCTCTGCCTTTCTTAACTGCAATATAAGCTGCAAATAAAAACAGGTAGAATAGATATAGATATAGAATAGATAGAAACAGGTATCATTAGATTGAGTTATTTTCCACACTTTAATTTGTATGTAAAATAGAGTATCTTTTTCACTTAGAAGTGGTTGATGAAACAGTTCTGTGGTGTAATACTTTAATTTAATTGTACGTTTATTATTTTTTAAAGTATATATATATTTTTTTTAAGAGTTATTTTTTCAAGCATAGATTGCGAGTGCTGTGGTGTCGACCAGGTACACGAGAAGATAGTTATGCAGACTGACTGTCAGTGTATAACACATAGTTAAGTTTTCTTTGCACTAGCCATCGCTACTTGTTCAGATGGCTAGTATTTCCACCATTTCATTTATTGTAAAATTGTACAAAGTTTGGAATAAAATATTTCTTTCTTTCTTTGTACCCTTGGTGTTAGTTTTTCAAAGGAATGCACATCAGCAGGCCTAATACAGTACAGTAAATGATCTTGCTTCCTAATCCATTTTACATCATCCTATTTCTTGGTACAAACTAGGAATTATATCAATATGTTTATCCCCCAATCAGAAAATAACAAAGGCAAAGTTCCCTCGAAGATTTTCTGTCATAAAAATTGCACCCAATGTCTAGTTTATTGCTTTATGATTCCATTGCTACGATCTCGGGCTCACTGCGCTCGCGTGTTTCCTCAAATTGTAGTCACGAAGCGAAAGGTTCGTTGAATCACGTTCGTTCCTTCAGTTACTAATTTTAATACAGTATAACGTCTCACAATGGCAAAGGAAACCAATTTCTTTTAACTTACATTTACACATTCTCAAATTTATTCGTAAGTAAAACCAGGGTAACTTGAATGATTTGAAATCGTCACAACATAACAAACGTTAGGTAACGCTATGTTTCATTACTAATGTATCACACAGGAAGTTATAAATGGCACAGTGAATTGGCACATAAACATTTTAGCCATTGGCGCTGTGTAGCGGGTACAGTGGAAATCGCTAGATAACTGAATCAAGCAACGTAAAGCGTGGCTGCTGCTTGGTTGAGTGATCGCTAAGCGATCCTGTCCTTGTAAGCAGCCCGCCTGCCCGGCCGTTAGTGGTGGTTCGGAAGTCGCCTTTAAGCCGTTGGTCCCCAGGTTAAGTGTTAGAGAGGGCTTCTTAGCCCTAACTTCGCCTGGTAAAATTAGACCTTCTTTACTTTTTACTTTTTTTGAAGACAAGCACATAGAAAGTACAATATTATGCGATAAGTAAAATGGTAATTATGAATGCGAGATTTTAAACATGTCTATACATTATTGCTTATTTTTAAATTTGTTCTTATGTTAAGTCCAATTTTACAAGAAAACTTAGAGAGGTGCGTTCACACTCGTTTCAAAATAAATGAAGTTTAAAATTTGTATAGACAAAAAACGAAACGTTTGGTAATAGTCCATTTTTATCAAACGACAATAACGGAGAACATGCATTCCTAATTGCTGCTCTTTGTACATTCAATAACAGTTGAAGCAACTTTTATCCTATTTTTGATCATTGTTTTTGCTCCTATGTTATATTTTTCTGGATTTTTTAATTTTAATTTTTTTTAACCGTCTTATAATTTTAAAAAAAAGCAAAAACAGATTCTAAACAAAATGAAATTAATCTAACCCTTTAAGTGATAGGCTTTCCTGATGCATAGAATCATTTCCACTTGTGGGTAAAGATTTTTGTAATCATGTAACAACAAAGTTGTATCGATTTACTTACGAAATAAACAAGCCCAAGTATTTAAAACGATTTTGCTTAACGACCATGAACTTATATAATGTGGAAGTTTGTTTTTAACTCATTGACTGATAAGAAAAATATTAACGAGCCCACATGGTAGTATAATTATTTTAACTCTTTATGCCCTACGAAATTAAAATTAACTTTTTACATAACGGAATAAAATATTTATTTTAAAGGCCTGCAGGAAATTTATATATTCTCGTTTCTTAAATTGAATTACGTAGGTCACAAAAAAAGTTCAGATGAGCATTTATCTCATAGCCATCATCCACATCACAGCATCAAATGTTCCTCAACTAATAAAAATTGTCAATTGATATAACATTAATTTGCTTTTTATGCAAAATAACAATAAGTTGTATAATACATTGATCTAAGAGTAATGAAATTTAAATTCTTTTCCAAAATCCCTTAGTATATAGACATTTATGACCACTCATTATTATTACCGGCATGTAGTAGTTAAGATTAATACAATATATTACTACCGCAAATAGATGATTTTAATCAGAGGATCTTCATATTGAACCATGTTTTATTTAAAATAATATATAAGCGTGCAAAAACACGTTAAATATCCTTTAATTGGTTAGTTATAACTTTGAATGTTCAGTTATTTTGTAATTATGATTGAGTACGGCTGATTTTAAGATTTATTAATTTCCCCTAATATATAATTGATTTTTTTAAATTAATAAACTATTAACCATTTACGATAAATTTAATTGGTCTTTCCAATCTCAATCGGTCATAAAGGGAATAGATTAGTTTATGATATAATAATATATTACTCTATGGTAATAAACAGCCAATATCCACATGTCCTAAGATGTCGGATTTGTGTATGGGTTAGATACAGCATAGGTTCAAATTCTGCCTGAAACCGGAACAATTTTATCAGCACTAGAAGGTTAGAGCTGTCCCGAATCTTCCTCTTGATCCTCTCATAGGCCAGTGGCCCATGGGGACGTAATGAATAAATAAAAAACAGAGCATAATTTTTTAAATTATCTTACGGGTTTCGGACTTTACCTTTTAATGAAACAATGTGTTAAGATATGTAATATTTACATACTATTTTAACATATACCTACACAAAAGTAGCAAATTGACCAAAAATAGAATGGTTTATTTGGTAGGTCAGTAAAACATGTTGCTTTATATACAACACAGCAAATTATATATCACAGCAATCCGAAATTTATTTGCAATTAGGTGAATGTAAATTTATAAGTCATAGCAAAAAAGGTAAAAGTAGAATCAATTTGGAACTTTGAAAAGAATAGTTATATTAATGCTGGTATTGGTTTGTAAACAATTTTGGAAATTCAATAATTCATTTCAAATAGATTAGAATGTAAACTTTATACTGAAATGCATTAAAATACAATACAACATGACAACTTCATTCGGTATTATACTTGTATATGGATACATAGGTAGTTATTATATACCCTTCTCGCAACTTTGTAACTAGCGCTAACTATGCAACTGCTTTATAAGTTATAAGTGATGAGGTTTATCGGAAATTTGAATACTTATTTGCGATATTTTATATATAGGTACCTATATATTTATATAGGTACATGTAGATATCATATTTTTGGGGGTTAAAGTTCAGTTTGATGGTTAAATAATCAGAGAAGACACAGCTGAAAATGAGTTGCTTGGTCATTACAAAGTGAACCCGAAGGAAACTTTCATAAGTAATGATTGCAACTGCTCATTGTATAACTAGAGTTTCTTCTAGATCAAATCGCATTGATTTAGAAACCTTCAAAACAAATCTTAAAGCCCGTATTGTAATCTTATGTATTGAATGAACTTTCAAAATTTTCCAGTACCGATATCAATGTAAAATGTATAAATAAAAACATGTTTTAAACTATCACAACTATTTTTACCCCAATTATAGAGTACAAATAATAATAAACTGAAAATGCAATAATGTAATCAACAGTCCTTATGACTTTATATAATGTTACAATGCAATTATTCATGAACATGGAGTTGTTCAATTAGTTATAAATGGAATAAATTGCTTTCTTAAAATAATTTAAGAAATTATGATTTAATTATATAAGGTCTATTAAAAATCAACTTTGATTTAAAATTCCGTCATAAGCTACGTAAATTATGTACGGCAAAACATTTGTATTAAATACATATTTTTACATCTTATCCTATTAAAAAAATTATATTCGTATATGCTCTTTTTATTTTCTTTTAACTTCTCCTAAACACGATGACTACTATGGTTTAGTAACCTTTTAGCTTGGTTTTTTTACGATAACAAAGAGGTAGAGGGGGCAAGGCTGGACATGTTGCGCCACGGCCTCCTATATAACATTGATGAGCGCTGGCGGCCGCACTGCCACGGCCTCTTGGATATCGTCAACATGGGTCCTCTTTACGTGAGTACCTCGTATACCACATATCGTATGTTTATATTGTACGCGAGCAGAGTATCGCGAGCAAAATTTTAAGTATTTCATTTGAAACGGTTTTTTCTGAAACTGCTTAATTTTCGCAATAAAAATTATAATAGAATAATAAATATGTAAATATATTTATGATCAATAAATTAGGAAGCTTTATTTTAACAATACCAACGTTAATACCGAATAATTCAATGTTGTTACAAACATACTGTATACTTTTGTACTATTGAACTGGTTATTATCGACCGATAATATTAGTGCGATGATTTTCAAAGTTTGTCGATTTGATCATGATTAGGTAGTAACGCGTATAAATTGAACTTTATTTGATTAGCGCGTTACAATTGAATAAAATATCTTTAAAATTATATAGATAACTTTTTTTCAATAATAATTATCTCCGTAATATAAATTACCTCCTTAATTGTTATAGGGGAAACTTAGGAAAATTTTAAAAATGTATAAAAGAAAAAATGTGTATAAAAATCAACTTAAAGGACATCTCAGATGCGTTAGTATGCCTATTTTCGTTTTGTATACCGATTTGTTATACTTTAAATCTTGATGCGGAAAGAATACTGAATGATTATTCCTTTTTAAAACTCATTGAACTTTTTCTACTATACACATGCACTGTGAACACAAACAAAAATTATGAGTTTATTATTAATCTGAATTAAAATTACTCTAAACGAAAGACGCCAACACATATACATGTTTATACAAGTAAAAAATATGTTTTGAATTAAAAATAAATAAATTAAAAAATATAGATCTTCATATAAATTGTTAATTATTTTAAAAGTATATATGAATTTATACATATTAAACTATTTAAGATGTCATAAAAACAGAAATATAAATTCCCCACGTACTTACTCACAATACTGGTTATGCTTATATTGGCCTTCTGTCTTAGTAACATAATATTTAACAACACCAATGTTATACAATCGGCAGGAGATGAAATTGGTTTTTGTCTCATTTCAACTGTATTTTTTGTAACTCCCATTTCTAATTTTTACAAAGTTATGAAAAAAATGAATAAATGCGTTTACGATTCCAAACAATATTGTTATGTATTGAAAACATTTTAAAGTGATTTAATATAGGATTTTGCACTCCGAAATGTAGAAAAACTGTGTTTAAAATGTGAAATTAATATTTTTTCTAATTGTTAATGTTTAGTGTTGGTATTTATTTAACTTTTTATATTTTATTTTCTATCAGCTAAAAGGTGAATTCCCACTCTAATACCACTGAAAAGTGGTTATCATGCTTTGAATATTACACGCATAACGACAATGTAGTTTGATGTCTGGCGCCGAGAGTAACAAATTTTAAACGAAAGAAAATCCATACAAATTTTTAAAACATCTGATTACCATCATACACTAAAACATACAAAATATTAATGAGGAGGGATTAAAAATATTTTGAGGATTGTTAGCATTACCATTTTGATTCAGCTTTAGACCCAGAAATGGAATTTCCTTTCAAAAATAAGCATTGTTTCTAATTCAAAAAAGCGTAAATTTACATTTAAATTATGTTATGGTGGTCGTCCGTCACTCGGTATAATAAATTTAAATGTCACTTAAATGTTTCATGTTTATAAATATTTATGCTTTACGAATGCCAAGACATTCTCCAGGTGAGTACAAGGAATTTACAATGAGCGCCTCGGCCGTGCGAACTGGGATTTGGCTCAAAGTTTGGGTTTGCTTGGCTGTTGTTTTTTGGCCTCCTGTTATTAAAATAAAATCTCTGTAAAATATTAAGGCATCTATTCTTTTTATTATTTTATTTATCCAAATTAACTGTAAAGGTCGAGAGTATAGATATTTGTTTGGAGCTAGTTTTAAGACAAAATGCATTTTTCTTCAAATCCAGCTTGTCATGAAAGAGTACAATAATTTTCATTGCTATATTCATAAATCTCGTGTCATTTTCTAAGAAGTTTTGTGCGTATTGTGTTTCGAACCACTAAATAAATAGGTCATTCAATATTATAATTCGACTGTGCAGATACATTTAATGCCCATCTCGTACTATACAAGTGTCATATCTCAAAGTTATGAGATGAAAAATTAATATGATTACGTTTCACAACAACAGCCTATATAAAACCAAAAGTATGAAAGTATAAACTATAAAACTTTATATCTTACAGTGTACAGTCTACTTGCAATTTGATGGTTAAATCAACTATAAATTTAACACTAATAATATGTCAGTACAGTAGCGTGTATTACATAATGAAGGATCTACAAACTATTTCTGTTTGGATAGCCATATAAATATTTGAAGGGATAATATAAATTTCAATAATTAAAAATGTTTAAACACGAGTTTCTAAAAGTGGCCAGGTAACAGTTGTTTGGGCCACTAAGAGTATATACTTTACTTGTGGTAAAAAATATACTCTGAGTTCGTATTGGTTGATACTAATGAGACAGAAAGTGATGATTAGGGGATGATAAAGTTACAATGTCACGCGTCAAGATGTTATTTATAGTGTAGGAGCGGAATGCAATTTGTAATTTATAAGCACAAAACCTGGGCTTTCCTAAAAACAATAGAGACATTTTTCCTAAAAAAAAACGAATTTTTCTTCGCTAATTTTGGCGGAGGTTAAAGTTGGATGATACCAAAAATGTTAAGAAATTTTCTTTAAATTATACTTCTTCCTGGCTTGATACATTTAAAACTGACCGTTATGCACATAAATAATACTTTGCCACCGTCGGAAACCTTGATAAAAAGACTGAAAGTTGTCACTTTAAAGGTCTGTACATGGTTAAATGGCGCTAATTTAACATTTATTTGCCTATCTGACGGTTGTTTTGTCAACCTAAGAAAAATATTATTTGAAAAATACTATCATTTCATATTTTAACCCGTCTGATATCCTCACATTTCAAACTCCGCCAAAACTAAAACGGCGGGTGACAGAAGTTTTTCTTAGGTGAAAGTTCTCTATCGGTTTCATGAAAAACAAGGTTGTATGCTTATAAACTGCAAATAGGCTCTCGGATCCTGGACTATTATGGTTATAATTATCTTATAATTTGTTTTACATACTGGCCTACTTGTTTTCCTGAATAAGCTTGTAGGCAAGGGTTTAATCCCATATTTTACATGGCTCTGTCCCTGCTGATGACGAAATCATTTATTATATTTATTTTAAAATATTCTTTGACCTTCTCAATATATATATATAATTTTGAAACCTTATGAAACGGGATCGTCATAGTGAACGCAAGTTTATCAATAACATATATTAGAATGTTAACGGTTGGCGGTACTTTAAGGTCTCAACTTTTATAGAAATCTTAAGGCCTTAACGGATTTCAGGAGCGAATCAATCTTTAATTTTCCCGCCATCATCCTCGTTCATGAAGCATTGCACATCCCAAAGATTTATTATAATATTACCTATAAAAAGGTTTTTGATTTTTTCATGCCAAACATTATATAGAATAAATGAATTTATTTCCAATCAATATAAATACAATTGTAAACATTATCATTTTTGGAAATTGACTAACCACTTTTACAAGTAGTGTGGTCAGTTATTAAATTGAAAAAAAAACAATAAATATACATTTATGAGAGTCTAGTATCTTAGATTACTTCGAGCCGCCATTTGGGTATCTACTAAAAATATGTATGCAATATTACAATTCATAAAATAAATTATATACAATAAACAAATACACACACAAATACATACGTCACAAATACATACACAAATATAATTAACAATAAATATCAACAAATACCAATAAACAATGAAAGAGGCAATATATAGTATATACAAAGACCACGAAACTCTATCAAAGTACCTTATACCTTATGACATCACAGTACATAAATAGCCAATGTCTTGCTGCAAAGTAAGCCAAATAATTACTTGTCAACAATTTTTTTTAATTTGGAATATTTTAAATGAGTAATGGAATGTGACTAAAACACTTTGGTCCCAAATACTGAAAAGAATGGCGAAAATGAATTTATTTACTTTGGGTAGTCTAAAATTATTTTATTACTTAAAAGTCTTGATTCAAACTCAAGGCTTTTCCAGGTTTGGGCTGACTCACAAATTAAGGCAGGGGGAGACCATCATTAGCGGAATTGTGGTTAGGGCCAGCTCGTTGACATTGACAGGCCGCCGGTGAAACTGACACCGGTCACCGGTCACCGGTTTGCCGGTGGAGGACCTGATGTTGCAGTATCGCATGATCACCTGCCGTGCGACTCGCTCGCGTGTTCACCTTCAACATGCTATCTTTTATGACATCGTTTGGACGCTGCTGGTGTGTAGTGGTCCGTACACGCCAACACCAGCTTTGCTACAGATTCAGGAACCCTGGTCAATGTGATACTGACCTATCAATAGATGACCCTTTGTAATATTTTGTTTGAAGTTTATTTTTGACGATGGAATGATTGTAAATCAAACAGGATTTTCCAGACATTTGCCATCGTTCAGTGTTACTGATTTTTTGTTTCATTGAACGATGGTAAATGTCCGGAAAAATCCTCTTTCCTTCACCTTTGTAATAATCAGTTGACCCTATTTGGATTCTAACTGGGTCTCACACTTGGTGACAAATACTGGTTACAGTAAAAAAGGTTTTGTAAAACTTGGGCTGAACAACGTTCATTCTCATTCCTCAGTCCTCTCCAACTGTCTTCGCGAGTGGGCCTTTTTTGACGAGCCTGTTCGTGATTTAAAAGACATTAAGTCTATTCATTAACGAGCTGGCATCAATCTGGCTAATAATCAATATTGAATGTTTAGTGGTATTTATAGAACTCCATAATTCCTTTATGAACCGAATGGAACTTCTAAGAGCTTACCTTCAAACAACACCGTGCTACTTATCCATCTATCTTCACTGCTGTCTCCTTTGTCAAGCCAAAGTATTGTGTTGGAAACTGCATTGGCATATAAGGGACTTCTTATTCACTGCCAAGTGGGTCGTTTGGCACACATTGTTAGTGATGAGGCTAACGTTTTTGTTCCAGTGACATACCACACAAATCTTTCCTTTCACACCAACACTTTTCTCATCTCCTCAGGTACTCAATGTTTAGAACTCTTATCTGATGATTGTACAAAATATCCCAAAAGACAGATGTGGCTAATAGCTTTTCCGGGTCCTAATTCCATGAATCTATTATCGACCAACTTCTTAAGAGAGGAAATTAAACGAGTAAGCAATGAGAGTGTTGAGTTTAGCTCCCAATCATTAAACATTATGGGCACCTTATTTTACATTTTAAATCTAGTTGAGTTTCTAAAATCTAGCCTTATCGGTTTTTATTTAATTTAGTCATGAAATAGGCTGGAATTATCGGTTGACACATTGTTAGTGATGAAGCTAACAGTTTTATTCCAGTGACCTACCACACAAATCCAATCTTTCACACAAACACTTTCCTCATCTGCTAAGGTATTCAAATGTTTAGGACTGAATTTCTTATATTATGGTGTTTGCACAAAATATTGCACAAGACAGACGTGATTTATAGCTTTGCTGGGTCCTAATTCTATTAATCTAATATCGACTAATTTCTAAAGAGAGAAAATAAAACGACTGAGCAGTGAGAATAATTAGCTTCATTTCAACTTTAGTGCAGCATGACTGAAATCTAAGTCCCCGTCTGTTTCAAAGATCCAGAAATTTTGAACACGAAGTCGTCCAAAACGAAATCTTTACATCATTTCGACATCAGAGTGAGCAATATTATTTGTGATCGTATATGACAGGGATATGACCAGTAAGGGACTAGAGGCAGGGACAACTTCCGACCCGATCAGCACAGAACGACGGCTTATGGACGCTTACCGTCCCAAGTTGGTGTCCGGCTAATCCACAGCCTGAGGGTATTAAAAAAATTAAACGATCCCAATCAATTTAAAGCTCGACTAAAACACTTCCTGGTGTCAAAGGCATTTTACTCTGTTGATGAGTTCATAATGGGCCGCTGGGATGAAAATATCAGAAATTAATGAAGTTATTCAAGAGTATTAACACAAAACCTGGTTCTGATATAGATAAATAAAGACCGAATGACATTTTTATGCTGTGTGCTTTATGACATACTGTGTTTATGCAAAATAGGCCTATTAATTTATGATGGTTTTATTTTAAAGTTGTGGTTTCAATTTAATTTTAACCTAAATTCCATTTTATGACGTATGCAATGCAATTGTAACTATTGTTGATGCAATAAAGAGTATTATTATTATATCGCTACAGCCCAACAATAAGAACTTGTACCGTTTCGTTTTTTTCATACTGCATGACATGTGATGTAATTGGAAAACTCACCCAACCACTTCACACTCCAGTTAACGACCTAGGCGTCATCGAACGGTTGCTCCATCGAGCTACTCCCATTCCCCAAGGTCTTGTAAGAGTGCAAGTGCCTTATTTTGCCCGGAACTCCCACGGAGGGTGGGCTCCGGCGCGGCCGGCCCTGACCTGGTCACTGGAGACTACAACGCGCTGGCGTACTGAAGCCCTCCTCGCGGATTGACGGGTCGTCCTTGGGCACTTTGCGAAATGCGTTCTCCCAATCATTAAACATTATGGGCACCTTATTTTACATTTTAAATCTGGTTGAGTTTCTACATACTATCCTTATCGGTTTTTTAAATTTAATTTAGTCTCGCAACAGGCTGAAATTATAGAAACTTTAAGCTCCAATACAAAAGTTCAAATACCTAATCGAAAAAGTACGTAACGGTTCCAAAACCAAAATTGGGAGTTACAAATAAAAAACAATTAAAATTTAAAACTAACATTTTGTTTCTAACCAAGTTACAACAACATTGGTGTTATAAGATATTTTGACACTAACTAATCTAGTAGTTTAAATAAGTCTTGGGAAGAGATTCGTAGGCCATTATCATTATGTTCCCACCACAGTTGAGATTTCACGGTTTAGATAGTGCATATTGTATAAATAATAACTTCGTATTTAAATAGATTTATTTATACTCTTAAAATGCCTTAATAATTACTCCAAAGCTGATTTATTTTTGAAACTTTTATTGTACATTCGGAATATATTTGAACTTTCTTGTGTACTTGTTGGTTTATTTCATTTAAAGTAATTTTAATGTAGCTGTATGATAAACACAATTTTCTATGTTCACACTGCATGCAATTACGAAGCAGTGGTAAAATATCAATGGGTTAAAAAAAAACTAATATCCAATTTTGTATTTCTTGTGTAACGAACTTTTTAACTGTGGATATAGCAAAGAGGTGTGACAAATGGCAAAGTCATGTGAGTAGACTTGTTCTGTTTAACACGTTTAGTAAGTTTTCTCCATAATTATGAACATCATTTATGTAACTGAGAAAATTGTTAATTAATTTATTATTTATCGTTTACATACTGTATGAAAACTAACGATAATGCATTTAACTGATTAACGATTCTAATAAATTTTTATCTGGATTCCGAGTTCCTACCAAATCATGATCAAAACTAGTAACTTTAAAAATCATTGTAATAATATTATCGGACGATAATATTCAGGTTAAAATGTTGTATACAAGTAAATAACATATTTGTAGCAAAGCACAATATCAAAACACGATTACAGAGTAAATGCCTTTTGCGGTGTTTTGTTAAATATTTTCCTAAGATTGTTTACTCTCAAACAAACGAAATAATTTAGGGGGTGTTAGATTTTTCGGTAGATGATTACGGAATGAAACTATAGTCTATTGTTTCATTACATTGTATATTACAATTTCATGCCTGCAATTAAAAAAAATATTGATAGTCAAAAGTATTTATAAAAGCCTTAGACAAAGCAGAAACATTAATTCTTGCCATTACTAAGCAATTTTCAAATGGAATGTAGTCATAGTTTCACGTTTCTCTTGCATAATAACTTATCATTATGTAAGATAGCTCATAAATTCCTTAAATAAAATAATTTTCAAAATAAGTCACACATTTTTTCCCCAGTGTTTAATGGTATCAAGCCAACAATCTCTTAAAACCCTAATAATGTTATACCGCTGAGGCTTGACTCTCTTCAAGAGCCTGTTTTGAAGAGAGAGACCCGTGTTGTAGGGATTTTCACCAGAGAGGATGGATTTACCTCAGTTATTCCCACCATAGAGGCTTTGTTTATTACGTCATTACATTTACAATACTATAATTTTAAGATGGATTCAAACTAATTGTATTTCAAGGCTGAATGAGTGACAGTGGTGCATGATGATTGTTTGCTGCATCACAAGATTCATGCATTATTATCCCAAATGCGAATAGCAAACAAGGCTGTCATGTAGTAGCCTACAGGAACGCCACACCACCTGTCGCATAGCAGGCTTCGCTAAGGTAGCATGTATAATTTATAATCTGTAACTCATTTAATTCTCGAGATACCCTACGAACAAATAGGAAGACAGACAATCATAGAGAATTAAAATTGACAAAAAATTATATCCGGTCAAATTCTTGTCTATGTACAAAATGAAGTTTCATGCAAAATTTAAAGTCTACTAATGAAATATTTCTCGAAATATCTTGCCATGTGATGTATTCACATTGAATCCATTAAGTTGGGTTTCATAGCAATGTTCAAAGTAATAAAGTTTCCGGAGGCAACTGCAACGCAAGAGTACCCTAAAACCTAATCTTGTCACCAAATTTTAACATTGACTTTCCACTCATTTTACTCTTTGAATAAAAATGTCACGTGCTCAAATCACACATGGATTGTATGCTGTTTGTTTACAAATTTGTTTCTATTTTATCGTTACCCATAAGACCAATGTAAAGATATTCGCTAACGCTCAGCCAAATCCCATGGAGTAGCATGCACCATCATCGAACTCAGTGTTCCTCATATAGAATGAAGCTCATGGAAAATTTCAAGTCTAGATTATTAAGATTTTCAAGATATCGTGTGACAGGCAGACAGAAGTGAGTTTTTTCAGTCTCTCGGATGGTAGGCTTTGCTGAAGCTCAGCCAATTACGCACAAAACATAACAACAGTATGATCGGATTCAATTTACCTGCCTACACTCTTCCCATTCAAAATTATAAAATCTTTCCTTTCTTTAACTGTCTTGACAGAATTAAATCGTGTTATTGTCTGAAAGTGGCATGGAAGAATAGCCTGCACAACCTACAAAGTCTAATCACTCCAAACAAACAACGCACAGGCAATAATGCTTAAACACCGTAAAGAGAGTGAGTGGTAGGCATAAGGAGTGGACCCTGACTGAATTTACATTGAAGGACATATCTTTTACAACAAAAAATTCAAAGCGACCTTACCTACCTCCTTTATTTTCACAGAATTACGCCTGATCTCTTACAAGAATTGTGTACGATCCGAATTGTGTAAAAACCTGTAAAATCTTTAAACCTTTTGGATCTTATGACAGATTGCTTATTTCCGTGGTATTGGTCCACCTCAGGTCATGAAGCTCTTGTAAATTTTATTCTTAAAATTAGGTTTCTTTGGAGTATCAAGGCTTGAGTTATCATGAAGAGATATAAATATTAGAAGGTCCAAGAATATGATTAGACAAGCTGTGTGGCATCATGTAGTCTAATCAACACTGCCACTTGGATATGAGAATAGAGTATAAAAAGATTTAACAACGTCCACGATATCGTTCTTTTCCTCTCCTACATTATATTTTTTTCATCATTTCCGTTTATGCTTCTGCTAATACGAGCAAATTCAAAGATAAAAGTGTAATTGGAAAACTTTTAAGCCTGCAAATGTAAAAACCTGAAAAAGCTTTAAACCTTTTGGACCCAATGGCAGATTTCTAATTACTGTGGGATTGGATCACCTCAGATCATGAAGCTCTTGTGGGTTTTAGCCTTAAAATTAGGTTTATTTGGAGAATCAAGACTAGAGTTATCCTAAAAAACTTAAATACTAGAAGGTAGAAGAATATGACTACCCAACCTGTGTGGCATCGTGTAGTACACTATTGTTGGAGACGAGAACAACAATACAAAATCTTTTTGTATGTATAACAAGATTTAACAACGTCCTCGATATCGTTATCGTCCTCTCCTACATTATATTTTTTCATCATTTCCGTTTATGCTTCTGCTAATAAGCAAATGTAAAAGATGAACAGTGTAGTTGGCAAATTTTAAATAGTAAACAATTGCCAACAGTTATGAACCAAATTATTAAAATCTGTCTTTGTCTTTGTGTATTAATACTGATATTGTGGTAATGATCGGTTTTGTTTTCCTTCCCGAAAAATTGGTTCTACTTGTAAAATTGGGTTGCAGGTGGTGGTAGCCCTGTGTCTCCTGGGAGCGAGCTGTGCCGAAGACCTCCTCACCAAGGAGAAACTGGTGCAGGCCGAAGACAGGAGTTCTGAATCCGACCTCAAAACCGAAGCATCCGAGGTTACGGCGAGAAGTAAGTACCTACTGTAGTGTGAAATCTATTGTTGGATAATCTAAGAAGTTTCTAGGTTACTGGTATTGTCAGGACTTTGGAATTTTATAAACATACGGTTATGGGTTTTCTGATAGTTCAATTATGTTTCCAAACAAAAGATTGATATTGTTAGTGGACAACTGAAGACGACTTTAAAATCGCCGGTTGCAATTATAAAAAGCATTTAAAGCAGCAGTTTCCGAGATCGAATGAGCCTATTTTGTGATAAGAATAGTGCCTCATTGTCGTAATATTCTGAATTAAAATGTAATTTACCTGGAAATAAGCCCCCAATCGACAACAAATCATTCAATTACATGAGTCATAAGACAGGTTTGACGGGTCTGTGCCAAATTACTTGATTGGTTCTTTCACCCTTCTTACTTTGACAGTAGATTTTAGCTAGTTTTAAATTTCCCTTATACAATAGGCGCTACTGACTAGCTGGCCATAATAGGCTTAGATTAGCCGGCCTATTATTATTATTTTATGTATTCGGCGATGAATAGGCGCAGAATAAATGATTCCAGCATCTAAGATTATAAGATTCAGTCCTGATCAGTAACAGGATTGCGTAGTTTTCAAGAAATCTAAGATTAGGTTCCTAGCACATTTTTTATTTGACAGAATCATTCATTAACTGAGATATCCGATCCGTTTACGTTTGGAAGACAAGAAAACCTTTAAACATAACTATATTAAATAGTATTGTAAATGTAAGTATTATTATAATGTCATTACACGTTATTAGACATTACACTGTTTACACATCAAAACACTAACTAAAACACTAGTAACGTAGCTAAAACTAGGTGCAGTATGATATTTTTTTCAACTTAATTCATTTCTAGTAAATTCAAACTAATATCATAAAAAGCCTACATTTCAGTTTCAGCAGTATTCTTAGTTTTTAGGACTTTAATACAGGAGTCTCAATCTACACTAAAGGTAGTATATTTTAAAAGTACTGACAATTTGAAGAAAAACGTGTTTTAAATTAAGTAACATAGTTATACATATATACAATAATAAATTACTATTATAATATAGTAATATTTTCAATCCTTTCTCCAGGATAGATGATGACCTGCGTCAAAAGTATAAATTTCAGTTTAAAGTATATATGCTTTAATAGTGTTTTTAAGACTTTAATACTCATTCTACCTAAAGGTAGTATTTTTTTTAATACTGACCTACTATTTGTAAATTACTGTAGTAAAAAGATGTTATAAATTTAGGAACACATTTAATAGTATATACAATTATGTATACAAAAGTAGAGGAATGGGAATTTTAAGTACACACTTTTTCATAACACATCTCTTTTTAAAATTAAAACATCGTATTATTTTCCATATCTTCCTCAAAACTAATAATAATGATCGTTTTCTTTTCCTTTTCGAAAAACTGGCTGTACTGACAGAATGGGGTTATATTCGGTACGAGTACAATACATTTATATATTTCAGTTATAACGTCAATAAGTAAGTCAGTTTTTAATGAATAACCCAACTCGATACATGTTTACACCTGAAAGTTTATAATTTTTCACTCTACACTACCGCAAGTTGGGACGTTTCGTTGAATTGACAAGTGATAATAATTCCCTCCTTTATTGGAGAATGATTACTACCTATGCAAAGTACAAGTCATAATTAGCTGCCGTGACAGGCAACGCCATTACTCACAACGATCGTTACCACGGCTAAGAAATGTTATTACAGTTGTTATAGTAGAAACGGCCATTATCGCAACGAGATACAGATGGCCGTGAACAGCCAGTTCCCGCCATTGTCACTAACCTCGCTGTATCGGATGTGTCACGCCGCGACCGGTTTGGTTTGTAAATTAACAGTGAATTCCCACCAATTCAACTATTCCTACTCAAAGATGTAAAAGTACTAAGCGGGACCCAGGCAGGAAAAGTACAAAGTGGAAACTCTAAATGTGGGTTGCAGAATTTTTCAGAGCGATTGATTGATCGTCAAATAAAAAAAACAGACCTTTGCTGTAATTAACCTCAATAACATTTTTTTATCCACATCTTATATTTATACGCATTAAAGAAACACATTATAATGAAACCACCTTTAAGAAGGTTTAACTTACTGATTTTATATGTTTTATATATATTAAGAAACGTATTTGTACTTGAGAGCTAATTAAAATGTACATATTACCGTCCACGTGCGCTTGCAATTCTTCATACTGACAGACGTTTTAGGAACACACAAACGCGCGCACGCGTCCTATCCAATCCAAAATTAGTACTTATTATTTTTTTATTTAGGTGGAATTCATCAAAGTATTCCTATTACAATCACTATCATAACAGAACGCAAAAGAAACAAGGAGCGATGGATGGTTTTCGGTATGGAGGTCATAATCAACAAATATCTGAAAAAATATTACTTTGAAATTCTCAAATTAGGCTATAATCAAAATAGGGCTGGCTTATGAATACATAGCCACCGTTTACTAAGCAATTCTGTTTGGAAATATACGAGTAACGTTTTCGAACCAGGTTGTATTTAATAATTTGGATAGTCTTCCTCATTAATTATTATAAAGGTCCCTGATAGAGTCCATTCACACCAGTCCAAAAACCTCATTTTGGTAATAACCAATAACAAAAAAAAAACTAATAAAGGCAAAACATTTTTTAATTTTAATCATTTAAAACTAATTTGATTTTTACATTTTCTTCTACATCTCGAAGGGATCCAAGATGGCCGTTCAAAGCTAACAAAAAAGGTAACAAAGAGATGAGAAAAATCACAGAGGTTTGAAAACTGAATTTCAAAATATTTTGTTTAGGAAATATTATAAACAATAGGTAAAATTAATCATAACGTTATTAAAAACTAATCCAGTATTAACTTATCCATTACTATTAATTGTTCACCATACGTTTTTAAATTGGAAATCTGAAATATAGGAAGACAGACATGTATTGTAATGTAAACCTCTGCTGGGCATAGGAGAATGATAGTCAAATAGCAACAAGCACTATAAGAATTGCTAGCTCAAAATCAATTGAAGCGCTATTGTGGAACTGAGTTCCAGTAAAAACAAGTGGGAGTAACTTATAAGTATCTACTGACATCGTTTCGTAATAAATGTTCTAAATGGGAAACTCAGAAAGGGAGATTTGTGGTCGGTTATATAACCAAACAAAGGAAGCGAGGTTAGATGACGTCATTATGACAAGCTTTAGAATAGTGATATCTTCTGAGACATGGAAAAGCTTTCGACCTTGACCCAAGTAGATGGTAGCGTCCACGCCAACCACGCCACCTGCTGCCAAACAAACACTTTAACCTCCTTGCTGCCTGGTTCATTGACCTTTACTAGGATAATACGGCTGTTACCGAGCTGTAAAAAGAAAATACTGATGTAATTTTTTAGTCTTTCTTAATC
Source organism: Homalodisca vitripennis (assembly GCF_021130785.1). NCBI lineage: Eukaryota > Metazoa > Arthropoda > Insecta > Hemiptera > Cicadellidae > Homalodisca > Homalodisca vitripennis. The sequence goes on along the minus strand of NC_060213.1, from coordinate 122,552,655 downwards.
TTAAAATGTACATCGCAGCTAAAACTCAAGTTGTAATTATACTGTTGTAACTCTACAGGGGGTAACGAAAAAGCTTAGTAAGCTATCCAATACCGTCTTTTACAGCTGAAAAAAGACGAACATATTTTTTATTTCTACACCGTTTACGTAAATTCACCATTTTATAATTTAAAAAACACATTATTTAAAAAAAAAAAAAAAACTATTAAAACATGTGTTTTATGAAACTTCCCAAATGTCTTAAGTTCAGGGATAATCAAACCCTATTTTCTCCATGACGCGACACATCGCGACGTAGGTACGTCCACCACCATTCTGTAGGTTATATCCACGGGCGCTCGACAGTGCTATCGAAATCCTCCATTTTATTTTTGGAATTTACACACTTTTTTCCAGTTAATACACAAAGCTTAGAAGTTGCTCTTTGTTCTAAAAGAACCTTTGCTCTGCTTTCGGAGTGACAGGATATTCTGTAAGGTTGGGGATAGGTGCACCTCCTGTCAAGATCCATGAGGAATGATTTTGGGCATTAACTTCAATAGCGGAGGCCAGCTCTGTACCATCTTTTCCCTCCAAAGCAAGCAGGGGTGGCACAACCCACTGTCTAGGCTAGCAACTAATACCATTTAACATTTAGGGAGCTCCGCCAACTTTTAACAGCCATCTGTGGAATTAGACTAAACCTATCGATCTACCCTTAGATCTCAATATCTCAATATTTGGGGTTAGTGATCTACCGTTCCTGGACACCCATAGGGCTGTTCAGATTTTAGTGAAACATCGGTTTTTTCTGTACCCAGTGGAAGTTTAATTGGAAAGTATAAACTTGCCAGAAATGAATCTAGTATGTAATGTACCTTGTGAATTTAGGGCCTGAATTATAATTGGCCTATTACACTACTTTATAAAAACGGAGGATTTCTTTAGAGTTTATTTGTATTATAACCTTTCTTACAAAATATGTTTTAACTGTTCTAATTTTGAATTTTTATTCTTTTCAGCTTTTGGAATATTCTCCCCTAAATACGGAGGAGGTAAACAATCTTATTAAACTTTGTGTTGTCTTTTAACATGTCTCTAACATTTTTGCTAATCTTTGTGAAATGAACCAATGATGGGAACCATCTGCTTGTGTACTAACTTCATCACACATTACCATCTTGTTTAATTAGCTGAGAGTAACACAATGTAACTTACTAATTTTTTGTTTTTTTGGTATTTGTAAAACCCATTTAACTTATGTGGAAATTGAGTGTATTTTCAGTACTTTATAAGAGCCTTCATTATACTTTTATCTTAGATGTACTTAAGGAATTTGGTGTTGTTTGGTTTTGAGGTATTATTTAACGTAATATGTGCAGTCAGATTTTTAGTTGGGTTGATATCTTTAATTTTATTGTCACGATCTACGGCTGTTCGCAAGAGAAGAATAGTAAGGTGCATCAAGCACAATTCTTGATTTGTTTATTTTTTTAGTTTTAAGGGTAGATTGGTCTTATCATTACCTTCCTCATCGATCAGGGAAATTGATTGATATAGTAGAAGTCGACAGTCCAGAGTTTTCTAACGGTCACAGACAGACTCTGAACTTGTGCATCTTAAAGGTGGTGCATTCCATTCATGTTTGAAAAAATATTTTTTATGTTAAATCCATAACTTTTTAAAATAACTTCCCTGAATACAGAAAAAGTAAAGACTGCTTGTGTCACTTAAAATGAAATTTAGATACTTTGTAATCAGGCTCAAATAAAAACTGTTCAGGATGAAAACGTAAAACTTATTTTCGTTAAGACAAAAATTTAAAATATGCATAAAAATAACTTTTAATTAAATGCATGTAATTTTACGTGGAATGATCAAAATAATTTCTTCGTTTTATATATTCCGGAAAGTTACTTTTAAATGCTTACGAATGTAACATAAAAAAGCTCCAAACCAAAAATGAATTACGTTATCTTTCAGAGTACAACTCCTTACGACCATTCAGACACTGGCTCTTCTCATTATGTCCTTAGACAAATCAGGTGGCTCTGTGATTGACAGTTAGCCAGAATCTTCTTGGATGATGTCATTTTTAAGCTTATCCAAGGCCTCACTCAATTATGTGAATTTTAGCCTTTGCCGAAAATCGTGTCATCTTGTCGCAGAAATTGAGGAAATACTGACCAATACTTAAGAGCATTAGTTACAATTTCCCGGAACATTACGCAGCTTTAGAAAAATATAAACTAATAAACAGTTAGTGGTACTAATTTTAAAAGATACTTTTCCTTGTTGTATACTGGTAATAAAACATTATTGTACACAAGAAGTAGAAATACAACTTAGGTTAAGTATAACAAAAAACTATTAATAAATTATTACAATAAATTGTGTACTATACAAAATTTACTAATATTTAGTCATTTAATAATATACAAAAACATTTAGTACATGTTAGAAAGATAAACAACTCCATATCTGATAGAAGAGAATATAAACACACACACGTACAGCGTTTGGATTTAGAAAGAAAATGACATTTTTAAAACCGATTAATCTGACTATTAGACGTACAAGGAAAGTAAGTTTAAATTCATTATAAATGTTAACTAATTTATTTCAAATTTAATGTAATAACGACACATTCTACAATTTTAATTAAATTGTTAAGTCGTTTTAAACAAGTTGTGGCCTTTTAATTTTGTTAATGTTCCTTATAAATTTAACAGAAACAAATGCTAAAGTGTTCGCTTGTGAATTGTTAACGTAAATTCCAACTAACAGTAAATTTACGGGGAACAACTTTTGTTGTTCATGCTTTTCTCTTCAATGTAGGTATCACAAAGTATGTTTCATATTTAAATTATCTTTTAAAACATTTTGAGTTAGTGCTTTTCCTCTAATTTGGCGTATTTACAAATAAAATGATAATCTATCTAAAAGAATTATACAATCAAGGTATATTACTAGTCCTGCCACAGTGTTTTTACATAATTTACCAAGTTGCAACTGTCAGGGACTGGGCTGTCAATATCGCAGTAAGAGATAAAAATGTTTCGCCATTGGCACAGTGTAGCGGGTACAGCAGTTATCGTAAGGTAACATAATCAAGCAACGTCGAGCGTGGCTGCTGCTTGGATAGGTGACCGCTGAGTGATCCTGTCCTTGCAAGCAGCCCGCCTGCCCGGCCATTGGTGGTGGTTCGGAAGTCACCTCTAAGCCGTTGGTCCCCAGGTTAAGTGTTAGAGAGGGCTTCTTAACTCTAACTTTGTCTGGCAAAATTAGACATTCTCTGATGTTTTTTTTAAATGTTTTCTTGATTCATTGTTATCACCATTCATAATGTCTGTTGCAAGTGATGATGTGTTTGAGGTCAAAGTCAGTGTCTACTGTACTTAAAGGAATATTTTATTTTAGAACAAAGTATACAATAATTACTGACATATTATTGTTCTATCCACTTTGCAATGAACCATTTGCATAGCCTAATTCAAAGGAGAATACTGACTTAGGCTAATGTTAATTATGTTAATTCGGAATAATGTTAATTAGTACGGTCACCGCAAAGTGAACTAACCTTAGCACTGTATTGTCCAAAATGTTGAAACAGAATTATCGACAATAATATTAATATTAATTATTTCATTTTAAGTATATATGAAATAAGTATCATTGTATTTAAGTATTAAAAATTTAGGATTCTGTCATGTTTGTAAAAACAGTAGCAGATAAAAATTAATATTTTTATTTCATAAATTTAACAATTTCAGTCATACCTCCCATTATTTAAAATTAAGTTTCAAAAACTAAAAGATTTTATATTGGCCTTCCACTTGCTTACATTGTTAGAAACATCACAGTATACATTTATGTAGTTAAATCAAGGACGATTAATCTAATTTTGAACACACATATACATATTTGTATGAACAAAGAGATAAAAATGTAAGGTAATTTACTTCCTAGATTTGTAATCGCAATAATCTCCATTTGTCAGACAGACAGCTAATTTAATAAAATCTTCACTAAAATCATAATTAATTTTCGAATACGTTTACTACATCAATGCAAAGATGTTAAAAAGTAAATGTAGGTGAATTTAGGGAACACTGTAGGATTAAAAAACACAATGGGTTGCATAATTTTAAATTACATGGTCAAATACAAGTTTAATTAAATATTATGAACGAAGAGATCAAAAAGTTATTTACTTGAGCTACGGGAAGAGTAAGAGTTTTAGAACAATTATAACAATTGTGTAGCAGGCCTTCAGCAAATTGACAGATAAAGGGTTTTGGAAGCCAAAATAGCTAATGAATTGCCAATCAACATCAAAAGACAAAAAAAAGAAAATACATACATTGCATACCTCAAAATTAGTATCACGGGGTTATAATTTTATTATTTATTTATTATGTTTATTATTTAAAACTGCTACGTGTTTAAGAGTTTACAGATACAAAATTTATAAAAAGCTAAATTTCACCACATGAGGGGTATGTGAAGTGCTGACAAATACACTCACGCTATATGCAAGGTTTCTAAAAGGTCACAAAGTTATGTTATATATTTTTATTTAGGTTAGGGGACAGAGTAATTAATTTTTTTTTAAATGAAACTCTGGTGATCAAATATCATTACAAAAAAGCCTGTTAAAGTATTTATAAAAATTTAACTAACAAATTTGTTAAGAACTGGCTTTTTTTTCTTCCTGAGGGAAGAGTTTGTCCCCGCGCTTAGTCCTAAAAAGGACCTTTGCACCTCTTACTTTAATTTGTGCACTCAAAGACCGAGGCTTTTGCAAAAACCAATCAGATTTAAGGGCTCCTGTTCTCTAATGCCCTTGGGGCTGAGGAGATATGCTCCCAAGTATCTTTTCCAAGTCTACGATGGCAGGACAATCCAACCAAATGTGCTCCGAACTGGCTTAGTAACAAACTTTCATTTACTACTTTATTACTATATTTGTCACCATTTCTAACATCTCCAGTCCAATATGCTAAGTGTTTTGGTTACATTTTTATTCTGTATGTAGCAATTCTTCCTGTACTGTATAGGGGTGGAATTATTTAGCCTGTACTCTCTGTGGCCTTTCCAGGACCCGATTACCACAGGTACCCGGACTACCCAGATTACGGGTACAGCGGATACAGACCTGGCCCGTACCCCCCTTATCGCCGACCCTATAACAGAGGTTTCCACTTTCACTCAGAGCGCATGGTGTTGTTGGGTCGGGCTTGGGTTGGACTGAGACAGTTTGAATTTTATTTTGAGTGCTCAAGTACAGGGAAGGGGGAAGGAGGATGAGGGGACTAAACTCCTTTTTGAAAAGTTCTAATTTTTATATCATTAAGGCAGTAGAACGCCAAAACACGTGTCACACGTGTCACGTATCAGCCTTCGCTGAAGTTGTTCGCGAAATTTCAAATCTACAGCTCATTTGATCCTCGAAATGTCCTGCGGAATGATAGACCGACAGACAATCATACAGAAAAGGAACTATTCAAAGACACTCGCCCAAACATGTTCTGGTGTGGTTGGACATGCACCATCATAGAACTAATTCTTATCTAGGTAAAAATCAAGTTTATGCAAAATAGGTAATTATTTTAATCAACAAATGCAAAAATTACCACTTTAGTTTTATGTTTTATTATTACCACAGTTAACAAAAATATGCTGTTGTCTATTTCCAGTAAATTTAGTATAAATGGCACTATTAATTTTAGATAAGAGTGATATTCTTTTCCCCAATAAAGAGGTTGTTACAATATTGTATGAGTATTTAGGAAAAAATCATTGTGTAATTTTAAGTCTTTTTTTAAGTATAACTAAAAATTTACAATTTTATGTGTGAAGCATAGGAACCGCAAGGTTACCTTAGTCTTTGATAAAATATTTCTTAAGTATCTTGCCATGTTATAGTTTTACATTTTTGTCCATTGTCCTCAGTCTACTTACAAATTTATTTATTCTGCTATTAGCTTGTTGCCATCATGGTTACCCAAAAAGACCTATGAAAAAGTATTCGCTAACACTCAGCCAAATCCTGTGGAGTGACAATTCTCAGTGTTGTTTATAAATAGAAATGAAGCCCCATGCAAACTAATAAAGCTCGTTTTTGAGATATCATACGGACAGACAGACAGAAATTAAATTTCTATAACCTCTCGAGTGAAAAAAGCTTCACTATCACTCAGCCAATAAAATGTATTTTAATGTGAGCAACTACTTCCTAAAATAAAAATATTACAGCCTAGTATATTACTTATAAATCTATTTGGTTCCCTCCACTTATTTCCCCTTTCCCAAACTTTGGATACATCCCTGCTCAAGGAATTAAAATTTGGAATTTGTGTGTTGTGTTGTAGTGTTTTTGTGGTGGGTTTGTTTGGTGTTATTTTCAGGTATTTGCAAGTTGAATTCATGGGCAGTAGAATTGAAAACTTGTTCATTTAAACATAACTGACCTAATGATAAATTTGACTTAATTATTTTAGATTTGTCTCTATAACTCTAATACTAGTTAACTTATGTTCTATTAATTATTAACAGTTGTCTAAACTTGAGTTCAACTTTACAACTTAAATTAATCTCAAATAATTAATACTTTACTTACAATGTAATAGCATAGCTACTGCCATTTACATGTTTTAATCCTTAATTACTTCTGTCCAGTGAATTAGAGGATATTTACAAATTGAGCTTCTAACTTTGTAGTACTATTTATACGAGGATTAATACTCAGAAGTGTATTTAAGTCGATAAATATTGCATATTGTAATTTAAAATTCTGTTCCCTCTTCAAACTTTACATATCCGCTCGATTTCTTGAGTGAGTAGCTAAAATGTTTTAAAATGATTTTTGTTTATTATTCAGTACACCTGATGAGTAATTTTCATGCTTAGAGCATTAATGTAATGCTTCACAAACTCTCAAAGTAAACTCTTGAAATGTACATGAACTTTCCAAACTCGGGATAAGAATAAACAGAGTAATAAAAATATGTATTGCCAATCCCATTTTTGAACTGTTACATGTTGGAAAATGACACTTAAGGGACATTTTAATCATAGTACAAATGTTATGTTATGATGGACTATCCTTCAACCTCCGAATCTTGGTTGAGAAGGAGCCCCCTTTTGTGGTATATTCTAGAAAAATAACACAAAAATGAGGATTTTTGCATATATGAATCATCACACGGTTTTTGAGATATTCAAAATTATTAAAGGTCATTATAACAGTGGCATTACAAATCACTTTGATTTTAATCAATTATAAAATTATTTCAGGTTGTAAATTACAATGTATGTAAAGTGATCCTGGAATTTGAGTTTGAAAAGGATGTAAGATATTGTTATTAAGTAACATTTCACCTTAAGTAACTTTTCTGTCAACAATCTGTTAACTTTTTCAGGTTACGGAGGTTACTACGATTATGACGGTCCATACGGCAGACCAGGCTATTATGGTATCCACACATATAGAATTTATAACAACTAACTCAGTCACTCGGCTTTCTCCGACACTTAGTCAACCTTTCTTTCTGAACTCATCAATGCAATAAAATAGTTTTACTTTTTTTCCAATTAAAATTGTACTAAAGTTATAACTTGTTTTAACTGACGTTTTCAAGCATTACTTTGCGTTCAAGGAAACCACAGTTCATTGCGTGTTGGTATTTGTAGCTAATTTTTGGTGCATTATCGTATTGCATTGATGATGGATGAGCGGAAGGGATTTTAAACTGTGGTGGATGATTTTTTTACGAACGTACATGAGCGCCCATCTCAATTTTTCATGGGAGAGAGGGCTGATACATCTTCAACTAGGGGTTTAATTTGGAGGAACATCCTCTTGAATTAGATTATTTGTTATATTATTAGAAATAGTCAAAGCACATTTATACTAGTATGCAAAATTTAAAATTTAATCTGCAAGAAAGTTATTTATATTTTTAAATAGAACTTTACTAATTACACAAATACGTAACAATAGGAAAGAGTATTTTGAGGAAAAATGAACTTACAAACAAAATAATTTGGAAATAACTCTGATTGGAACATGAAAAAGTTTGGCATTTTGTATAATTGGTAATACGGAGAATAAGATTTTCTTAACAAAAGTGTCTAAAAACTTTTGAGCGTTCAAAATGTACGAAATTAAAACTTAATCCTTTTCAATAGAGGAAGTTCCGCCCTCTCTTGCCCATATTGATGGAAGCCCATGTTGCGTAAACCGCCTAATCACCTTACTAAGTTGGTTTGGGTAGGAAAGAGTGCGGGAAAAGGTTAGAAATACAGGTTGGCGGGATAAAAAGGGTACATTTTAGATAGAGAAAAAGGATAAAAGCACTTTTAGATGTTATTGAGTTAATGGTTGTTTTAAGGACATGCAACCAACACTAATCAACACCATCTTTATCATGGTCAAGTAAATAAGATATCACTGTTTATATAGTTCAATAATTGTATCTTTGATTGATCATTCAATTATTAAACAAATTAAACAATATGTTCATATAATTGATCTCTTAATCGTACTGTAAATATTCAAACTCTTCTCTGTTTGCAGGTGGCTATGGTGGATATGGCAACCGAGGATATGACGGAGGGTATTATGGGGGCGGTTATGGAAGTGGTTACGGAGGTGGATATGGGGGTGGTTATGGAGGTGGATATCCCGTAAGAGGTGGATATGGAGGATATGGTGGCTACGGAGGTTACGGCAACAGAGGATATGGTAACAGTGGCTACGGAGGGTATGGAGGCTACGGAGGATATGGAGGCTATGGGGGATATGGAGGCAATGGAGGGTATGGTAACAGTGGATACGGAGGATATGGTAACAGTGGATATGGAGGATACGGCAACAGTGGATACGGAGGATATGGAGGCTACGGGGGTTATGATGGTTATGGAAACCGTGGTTACGATCAAGGAGGCTATGGAGGTTATGGCAACCGATACTATGACCGCTATGGATCCGGTGGCTACAGCGGTTACGGTGGATACGGCAATTATGGCAGCTACGACGGATACGGAGGGTACAGAAGTGGTTACAGTTACTCTGGATACAGAGGTTGATGATAAAAGTGAACTCTCAGGACATGTTTAACTCATAATGAGTGTGAAGTTTGAGTGCATACAAACGTTATTCAAATGATTCCAGTGATTTTTTAAGTATTAATTCTATGGATGAAATAATACTTTTGAGATTGTAAATAACTCTTAAGAGGCCCGTGCTTGGCATTGTGAAAGAAAACTGGACCATTTCATAAGAAGTAAACATAGTATAAGATCAAAACCAAAGTAGAAAGACATAAATTGCTGTTAATGAAGTGTTATTTATCCATCATTTTCTTCTAATAAAACTTTTTATATGTTTGAGTTTAGTTTTCTTATCACTTTTCCCATTAAAGACCACAGTAAAAAATAAGTATTAAAAAACTAAATATTTATTATTGCTGAAACTGTAGTAATGTGAGTTGGTGATAAATTTCGAAGATTGATACATGAATGAATATGATTGATAGTTATTTGAAGTAGGGCGTTACGTGTTCAAAATGCGTCTGAGATTGAAAATAAATCAAAGGCACAAGTTCTGAGTTTATTACAAAGCTCCACTATCATGTCATTAACGCCTTCACGGTTTTTAATGTAATATTACGTTCATAGCAATTGCATAAAAGTGCGCTTCTGACATAATATTGAGCATAGTTCTATTTTTACTGTTATAATTTCTATAATAGCCGCACATTGTGCAAGTAGTTCTGTTGTAGTCACACAGTGCAGACAACTGCTGCGTGTTGGTGCATGCCAGCTGTCCTAGACTATTTTATGGTTTTAATTCCAGTGTTCATTGTACCATGGAAATATTCTACCAACATGTAGACGATTGGTTACATTTTGCGGTTGCATGATGACACGGACAGGAATAGTGAAAATGTCATGGTGGACGATATTTAGAAAAAAATATAAATCGGAAGAAAGACACTAATAATAACTTTTTTGACATAAAAGGTACGTATCTAAACTCTAAAATTCTACCTGTGTAAAAAACCAGCAGTGCCTCTGTAAAAAAAAAATAAAAAAAAATAAAAAAACAGTAAAGGTACAAAAAGAAAACCATTAAAGGGTTAAATCTAGTATCAAAGCAGAGAGACTCAAAGGGCTTTCTTTGGCCAAGGTATGGAGGAGTACTAAGGGTCCAAACTCTTACAGAAATTTTAAAATGTTTCATATACAATTGAATACTTTTTAATAAAACTCCAACATTAATTCATGTGATTTGTGCATTCCAATATTAAAATCCAAATAAAATCAAATACCGTAATGTAGAAGTTTGTTTAATTTCCACCCAATCGTTAGAACAGAATGTAATCTGCCATGAGAACTGCACGCACGATGGGCCCATGCATGGAAGCGTGACAATTGCATCAGACTAATCATACATAATGTAGCCTCATCAATATACTCATAAATATATAGCTCCTTCAGAGCCATTTTACTTGTTTTTATTCACCCGCCAATTACCGTATACCATAAATATGTGAAACTTAAAATTTACAATGTTAATTAATTGAAATCTGTTTTAATTCACTGCCTGCTTAAAAAGGATCTAGAATGTTTTTAGGTCCATAAACTGTTATTAGACTTCAAGGAAACAAATTTGGAAGTGTTTTGGAGGCAACCACCACTTATATAAGTTTATAATAAAGATTAGGAAAAAGACACTTGGTATTGTACAGTTTTGTTTAATCCTACATAGTAGATAGAGGCTTGCCTTGGACAATATTTAATGATAATATGAGATATATATGTACGGTAGAAGTGACTTATGTATTCTCTAATTCGATTGATAACTTTTCGATGTAGTGCTCAACATTATCTAAACCCCTTCATCTTCAGTATAGAGTATAGAAGAACAATACTGGTAGTGGGGTAATCATTATGCAGTCTTCCTGCTTTTTCTTATTAGATTTTTTTAGGTGATCTTACGGAACCTCCACAGAAACATGCGAGTAGATAGATCTCTCCAGTCCTTCTAATGGGTCAACTTCAAAAGACTTAAAAACTTTGGTTTTCTATTTTTTTAAACATTTTTTTATGTTATGATAAGTACACAATCCTTACCTCAAAGCCGATAAACGTCCATGGTGAGATAGTGAGTTTACTAAAAAAAAATCCAATATAAACTTGACTTGGGAAAAAAATATCACAAACTTGGGTTAGATTTGTAAAGTTTCTTTACAAACACAGAATCTTACAATTTATAAATAAACATATTTGAAAATAATTGTTCACTTATTATGTCACACATTACATATTCAACTATTCACAAAAAAAAAAAAAAAATGCTTCACAGATTATTTACAGTCAACGCACAAAACTAAATATTAACACCAAATTATGTCCAAATGTTGAATTATTAATGAAGCAAAGATTTTGATGAAACTGTTTCTTATAAAGAATTTAACTAAACTAAATTTATTACCATGGTAACAACAAATGGCACATTTCATTACTAGTCTAAAAAGTAACGTATTGCAGCGTGAAATTGCATTTACATATGAGGCGAAGCTGAGGGTGTGCAAAATTCTATTGAGCCATGCAATAGGACTTTCAGGATGAGTATTGAACTATTCTTTTCATCACAATACGGAAAGCACAAAAAATCCTTTAAAAGAGAATCTGACATTTCATAGTCCAGTACAGTAACTAATCTTCTATAAGGAAACATAACCTTATTTTATAATTCATTTTGGTATTTAACCCTTTGAATGCCAACGTCGATTTTACCGGACGAAGTTGGCCAAAAAATGCCAACTTCAGATTTTACCGGACTTTCAGAAAAAACATCACTAAAAATAAAAAATTTTATATTTTTAAACTAATATATGAAATTGTTCGTGAAGAACTGTTATTTTCAAAATAAATAAATTGTTATAGTACACTTCAGATCAACTGACTAACGAAAATCAATCTAGAACTCACATATAAACATTTGTGGTTGACATGGCTACCGGAAACAATGTGAAATTAGTTTCTTAAAAGTTGCATAGCTCACTCATTATTGATGATGATATAAATTTTTCAAGATTTATAGACAATTTAATACCCTTTCTAGTGATATAGACAAAGAATATGATATAAATATTTTGGTAATGATAATTTGGTTGAAAAATGAAATTTAAATAAATTCTGGAACTTTTTTTAGGTAAGTCCATTTTTAGTATTCCTAAATTTAATTTTATGGCAACTTTGTTATTTTGTTAATTAGGCAGAGTTTTCAGAGAAAAAAAATGTTGTTGATAGCTCATTAAATAATCAAACTGTGAATTTTTTACTGAAACGTTGCAAATTGCCTTCAAAAGGGTTGGCACTTTTCATTTCAGTTCACCCACTCAATAAATACTTGGCACTCAAAGGATGAAATAAGCTGTTGGAACATATAGTATAGGAGCTAGCAACGTTTTCTAGAGATAATTTCAGGTCAGCTGATTTTTTGATATACTGTCTTTCTTGCTCTTTCGGTTATAGTCCGGGCTATCTGGCTGGCGGTAGTGGTTGCGTTTATTAATGCGCATCTTGCCTGCACAGGTAAAAATCCTGGAGTTTAAAAGAATTTTATTATGCGTAATTTTAATTTTTTTCCCTTTAGATAGATCTACCAGACATTATTTTTTTATTGCCAGACATTTTTACTGTTGTTAATTATGTGCCATACGCGAAATTTTATTTTTTTTTTATAAAAAATTCAAAGTATTTTAGAATGTCTGTTATTTTTATATTATGTTATTTAAACCTAAAATAATCTAAAATTAATTTGCCAGATGTTAATTCGATTGTTAAATATTAAATATATATAAAAATGTAATGAAAAGTATTGCGGTATGATGCTTGTGGTTGGAGAGAGACAGTTTGAAGTGCAAGAGAGACAGAAAGCGACGGCAGCGCTTTGGCATATGGACAACAATACATGGCGTCAGTCTAAAGTCACATGTTTGTGTTGTGTTTGTTTTATTTGTGATGTTTATTTATTAACTTCGCTACAATGGCCAGTGGTACAATGAAATGTGTTTTCTGTAAAGGACATAAAGGTAAAATAATTCTTTTCGTGATTGATAAATTGAAGAAGTGCCAGGAAGTTTTGAATATACGTTTGAAATATAAATTAAAGTACAGTGACATTGAACTGCCTACTGAAATAAATGAGACAGATGGATACCACAGACAATGTTATAGCAGTTTTACAGCTTTAATGGCAAAATACCGTGATTCATCGACTGAAATAGATAGTACCAGTAAATCTATTCCACATAATTTGTCATCAAACACTCCAGCAAATATCAGTGATACTATTACGAGTAACACAAACAGTGAAATAGTAAGTGAGATTGCTGCTTCAAGTTTAATTCATCAGACAACATCCCATGATTTTGACTTGAGTTTAAATAAAAAAATAATACCGGAAGATGCTCGTGAAAATGTAAATAATCATTGTATGTCAGGACATCCTAACCCAAGTTTTAACGATGAGGTACTTTCAGAGGATGCAGCTGTAAGTTTAGATAGTCAGAGAATGCTTGGAGATATTGCTTCCAGCTCTCTTAGCAATTTGAGAATCAACGAAAATAACGTTTGTGATGATTATCCTGACGCAAATATTGAATGTGTTGAGGCAGGTCGACAATTCAAAAATGTTTGTTTTTATTGTGAGAAAGATCGTAAACAAAATAAAGGAAAACAACAAAATCTTCATTCATCACAAGATGCAAAACTTTATCAAAAAATTACTGAGTGGATGGAGAAACTTAATAATGATGTGTTGTTACAAAAAATTAACGGTTTAAAATCTACAAATAGACCAATTTTTTATCATCATTTGTGTGAACTAAATTATTTAAATGAGTATAATAAAGTAGTTTCAGACACTCCATATACATCTTGGCATAAAAATCGTAATATCCATAAAGAAATTTTCAATCATATTGTATCAGCAATAAACGAAGAGGTTTTAATGAAAAAAAATTGTGTATCGCTATCATCTCTTTGTGATATGTACAATAATGAGTTGAATTATGAGCAGAAATTTCAGCCTCAGACAGATATAAGTTTAATAACTAATCATTATCTGGAAGAAAAAATACAAAAATATTTCAAGAAAAATATCAAAATTATATCGAAGCAAAAGAAAAAAATTATTATTCATAAGGATTGTAGTTTATTAGAAGATGATCTAACAAAACTTGAAGAAAACGACCTTATTGATAAAGTCGCGTTAATATTACGAAATTCAATTTTGAAAATTGAAAAATCAAAATTACCATCAAAAATTAAAACAAATGACTTGATTACTGGTGAATGCGTGATTCCTGATAAATTAGATTGATTCTTCAAAGCATTTATTGGAGGTAAAGATATTAGACGCAGAGATGGTTTAAATTGTAGTAGATTGAGTTCTTCAATGGCTGCTGATGCAATTTTTTGTGTTAGTAATGGTACCGTTAAACCATCCAAACACATTACTCTTGGCATGACTATAAAAAGTCTCACAAGTAGTAAGAAAATAATAAATATTTTAAATAGATTTGGACATTGCTGTAACTATACTACTCTAGAAGAATTGGAAACAGAAGCAACTATCTCATCAGTACATCGAACACAAGTTTGTCCTCCAGACATCATTTTAAATCCCTCACTATGTACTGGTGTAGCTTTTGATAATTTTGATAGATACGTTGATACCTTGAATGGAAAAGAAACTTTGCATGATACTGTGGGAATCATATACCAAAACATTGATAATAATTCACATGCTCAACTAAATCAAGCTAATGATAATTCAGAAGATTTATTACCAACAGAACCATCACAAAAAAGAAAAACGATCGTTGACAGACTTCACTCCCGACATAATTCCTTATGGTAAGCGATTAAAGATGGCAGGTCGCTTAACACCGGTCGAAATTGATCGATCATCACCATCACCTGAAAATGTTTCATCTTTACAAACCATTGATCTGTTACATTTGCTATCATATGTTTTTCGTGTGCCAAATACACCATCTTGGACAGGATTTAATGGCAGAATGATAGAAGACAATACTCCAAAACAGAAAAGTATCATATCTTACTTCTATTAATTTATCACCAACAAATGTATCAGTGGTCGCGTTTACAATGGAACAAGCACAAACAGTTGGTAAAGAATGTGGTCAAACTTATGTACAGGTCACATACGATTTAGCAATTGCTAAAATAGCTTATAAAATTCAAGCAACAGAAGGTCTCAAGTTTAGTAATCTGTTTATACATCTTGGATCGTTTCATTTAATGATGGCTTTTTTTTAAAGCTGTCGGTACTTTTCATCGATGAGTGTTGATTATCCCACATGATGATTGAGAGTAAAATCATTGCTTCAGGGTCTGTAAATGGAATATAATTGAGGGTAAACACTTTAATCGTTGCAAACGTCTACATCCTTTGATGGCATTAAGCTTACAGATGTTACATTTTGATCAATTTTTGAAAAGTAAGAATGCTGAATATGATTTTGTAAAAGGACAAATTTATGAAGATCTTTTAGAATATCAGGAGAAAAAATTTTCCTTCTCATCATCAACGGAACACTGATTTATTACCTAATGAAAATGTTATCGCAACTGCTCAATTCATACAAGAAATACGTAGCAAAGACCAGGCAAGGTACCCATGGAAAAACAGCACAGTTCTACATGATCTACATTCAGTTGATTAGTTATTACATAATCTTTCGAGAAGTATACGTATGGGTGAACTTTCAAATGTTTACGCACGTAATTCCAAAAATGACGAACTTGTTTTTTATTGTAAATCAAACCTAACTACGCTCGTTATTGTGTAAAATATTCAGATTATTTTAAATAATGTTGATAAAACCCACCCTGGACTACAAGATGATTTTAATAAAGGATGTTTGGAGTCAAAAGAACTGATAAGCCATTTTCACGAATACCAATAGATCTTACACTGGAGCAAACGATAAATGGCCGATGCAGCTAAACGACTGAGCGGAATTGCTCACTTTACTAATTCTTTAGCTGCACGTCAACGCTGGACCAAAAGTCACAGCATAAGAGCAGCGTTAATATCACATGTCTTGGATGTTTGTGGCTTAAGATACTTACAAGATGTTACGGCAGAATTAACAACCGAACAGAATTAAAATCTATGGAAAACAAATTGCTGATTTAATTGAAATTCTCGATAAAAAATTGCAATCCATTTGATCCAAAATTAGACAAAGAAAATCTATACAACATTGCTACTTCAAAGCCTGCTTCTCCTGACGTTACTGATTTTTTACTAAATATTGAAGAGAATGGTGAGACTCTAAGAAAACAATTTATCAGTGAATGCATTGAAGATGGGAATAGATTTGATAAACCCATAACAAAAAATAAAGTTTTTAATTTTGCTGAGTGCCGAAGAAAAAGAAGTTGACTTTAGGAAATAAAGTCGTTGATGTTGCGAATGCAAAGAGATCTATTTGGTAGAATGCTGGGGATTTCTCTGGCTCACAAGGTTCACATTGAGAAGGTTTTGACATTCCCACTCACCCCTATGCCAACATCAATGTGTCACCCAGATGGTTCAATCTGTAAAAACTGATAAATCACAATTAGCAAAGCTCATAGAAAAAAAAATTGGGCACACTACATATCAACAACCGTCATCTTTTGATGTTTGTCTTGTTGATGGTTTCTTTTTTGTTGCAATCTCATGAAAGATGTACCACAAACGTATGATGGTATATCTAAAAAGTTTATGAGTACTATCTCCCAAATGAAATCTATTTCGTATTGACATTGTCTTTGACCAGTATTTCTCGCCGTCTATCAAAGATTGCGAACGTTCACGTCGAGAAGAAGCAACCAGTCCAGTTATCAATTGGTCCAAATCAAGCTCGACCACACAATTTTGCAGCAGAACTTAAAAATATACAATTTAAAGAAGCTCTAGTAAACTTTTTTTATAGATCACTGGGATAGTGAAGACATGGGTACCTTTTATTGCTAATAAAAATATTTATGTAAAAGTTACAATAAATGTTATTCTTACAAGGTTTCAAATAACAAAGTGATTAAAACAACTGAAGAATCATTATCATTGTGAAGAACACACGAAGAAGCTGATTCTAGGATCATTTTTCATATTTGTCAAATCGATTTTTGACGCTGAAGTTGTTATAAACGCTGTTCTGACTCTGATTTTTTAATTATACTTCTGGGAAATATGGATCACTTAAACACATCTTTAAAAATCTGGATGGATATGGGCGTAGGAAATCATCAACGATACATAAACGTCAATGAAATATACCAAATACTTGGCGTATCTTTATGTAAAGCTTTGCCATGCTTCCACGCAATCACCGGTGCGATTACACACCAGCATTTTTTAGAAAAGGCAAAGTTAGACCCTTTAAAATATTAGAGAAATTCGAACGAATATCAATTAGCTTTTCAAAATTTATTACGGGTGACGAAGAAAATACTTGAAACTACCTTTGTAAGCCTTGAGAAGTTTATTTGTCAAATGTATGGAGTTAAAAATTCTTCGAATGTTAATGATGTTCGATTTCATCTATTCTCAAGCACTTTTCAGTCAAAAAAATCCGATGAGAAATTTGAAAAAAAATATCGTAACTTTGACTCATCCAGTTTGCCACCCTGTAAAGCAGAATTGCTTCAACATTTATTAAGAGTTCGCTATGTGACTAAGCTATGGAGGAATGCTCACTTAAAACATCCAACATCTTTATCTCCAGTTGATTCCGGTTGGACTATCAACAATGATAAATATGATTTTATCTGGTTTGTCGGAGAGCAATTACCTTCCACAGTTTCAGATGTTATTATTCAAAGTAAGTATAAAATAGAAATTTTATCAATAAAAAACTGAATTTTTGTATAAAAAACAAAAAGAATTAAAGAAAATTTAATTTCTTCTTTACAGATGATAGAATATTGGAAGACAATGACAATTCCCAAGACGATGATCTAAATAATTCTGACAGTGACAGGGAAGATGATGATGATGATGATTATGAAGATGCCACCTTTTTTTGTGACACTATTACAGAATGAAAATCGTTATAATCGCTTTTGAATAAAAGATGTAGTTTTTTAAACCTTCTATGCTATGTTTTTAATTCCATTCTTTTCAATTTATACTTATTTTAATTTTGATGTTAAAATTTTTTCATCCCAAGTTGTATTTACAAGAACAAACGTAAGTAATGTATTTTTGCGATTATTTTCTGTCTCATTCTTAAAAATATTATGTTATACACTAGCCTAAGCGCTGCCGTCGCTTTCTGTCTCTCTTGCACTTCAAAACTGTCTCTCTCCAACCACAAGCAACATACCGCAATACTTTTCATTACATTTTTATATATATTTAATATTAACAATCGAATTAACGTCTGGCAAATTAATTTTAGATTATTTTAGGTTTTAAATAACATAATATAAAAATAACAGACATTCTAAAATACTTTTGAATTTTTTTATAAAAAAAAAATAAAATTTCGCGTATGGCACATAATTAACAACAGTAAAAATGTCTGGCAATAAAAAAATAATGTCTGGTAGATCTATCTAAAGGGAAAAAAATTAAAATTACGCATAATAAAATTCTTTTAAACTCCAGGATTTTTACCTGTGCAGGCAAGATGCGCATTAATAAACGCAACCACTTCCACCAGCCAGATAGCCCGGACCTCTAACCGAAAGAGCAAGAAAGACAGCATATCAAAAAATCAGCTGACCTGGAATTCTTGTTTTAGAAACGTTGCTAGCTCCCGTACTAATAGGACTGTCAAAATAAATCATGGAATCATATTTTATACAGGGTAAGAGGTATTTACATAGAGAAAGTAATGTTTGGGAGAGGGAGAATCAGCTGACCTACCTACAAGGAAAACTGTGATTTTTTCCCAGATCTCAGCTGTATTGGAAAGTAGCCCATTGCCATAATACAGATTGATGAAAAAGTATTTAAAAGGTAGTATTATAAGAAGGTCTACTTGTTACCAAGCAGTGTAACATTGAGTAAACATTTACATAGTTTTGACAAGTAAACCAATTTTGAGGTTAGATATATTAAGTGGAATAAAGAACTTTTAGTGAATTTAGAAAATAAATCTGGAAAATGAAAAAAATTAATAACCTAAGAATTTGGTTTCATTGCAAACAAAACAAACATATTTCAATTTTTATTCAGAGTTATATAAATTTGGGAGTGTTTTCCCAACAGCTGGTCGGTAATCAGACCATCAAGCCAGTGTTCAGATAATATCGGAATATTTAACACACAGGAAATGGCAAGGTCACTTTATGATTTTCCCAGCCTACAACAGTTCATATTAACATGTAATCACATGTCTTGATTTAAAATATTTTGTGTGAGGATCACATTAATCAATCACATAAGCTCTCCATTTATTCATGTTCGTATTGCAGAATTTTAAGAAATATATTTTTGGTTCTAAATTATTGACTGAAGACTGCAACTGTAGCATGTTCCCAACCCAGGGCAGTATCCCGATATTTTGTCTCCTGTGTAGAACATGTGGGACCCCACTTAATTACTGATTATCATAATATCCTTCCAACCAATAGTACAAAAATATATGGTTATACATTGTCCAAGTGTGGTGACAAAATCAAAAAAATAAAAATAATTATTTTATTTTAATTATTTACGAAACAAAATCATTTACAAATCTGTCTGTGTTAATAAATGTAAATATACAATTCTTACTCTTACTATTTTTGTTTTTATGAATAAGTTCAAAACAATTTTAAATCAATAAATACTTCAGAAATATTCTGTCTAGGCCCTCCTATGGGGCCAAGTCCCAGAGAAATTATCCCCCTCCATCAACAACCCTCTTACCCAAGAACGCAGCTAATGAGGGGGTCCAAGGGGTCTGGACCTCCCAAATTTTCAATTAATTTTTTATCAAATGATTATTATTATTTAAATAATTCAGTATTACTGAAATGTACAGCTGAGAGATCGTTATCAACATTGAAACGAACCTAGGCACAAAATAGTTAACTGCACTTGCCTTACTTTCTGTCCATTATGGGAAAATATCAGATGTCTTGAACCCCCAGTTTTTTTTCTGGCTACATTTTTGCTCTTACCACTAACCATCTCGACTGAGTGATTTGTATATTTATTTCACAGTCATCCTTGGATGATTCTACTGCTTCAGGACGATGTGCTATCAAAGTCTCTGGCTTAAGGTGAGGCAGCAGTCCCTATATCGTCCATGTTAAAATGGGCATTTTTCGGTACACATAACTTTTATAAATAATAATCAATTTGCCTGAAAGATTTTCCCCTTATTCTACCCATTGTTACCTTACATAATAGGAAGAAAAAAAGGTTTTTAAGCTCAAACAAACTTTTTGTGAGGATTTTAATTTATTGAAAAATTTTTATATATTTTATAAATAAAAAAGTAGTAATTGTATGGATAAACTGGCTCCTATTATTACTTGTTACTGCATAAAGAGAACACACACCAAATTTTATGGTAATACGATAATAATTGTGGACAAAAAGTGTACTTTAGTAAAAAAAAAGTTAATTTTCGGAAAACAAGAAAAGAAAACAGTATAGCCAACAATACTTATATTTCACATATCCCATTGTTGTCAATAAAGACCAGCTCCATAGGAGGGATTTTCTTCATTTTCCACATCTTCCAGTCTTCTTTTTGTGGTTTTCTTCCCCTTCCTCGCTCTTTTTACGACTTCTTTGAACGCTATTTCCGCCTTCTGAACCCTAGTCAAATCTAGTTTCTTTAGACCTATCACACTATTTGAACCAGCCTTACCACAAAGTTCTTCTAGGACTTTTACTTTACCCAAAACACCATCATTAAAACACACTACTACATCCAAGACACCAATTTTTATATTTTGTTCATTTACAAAGTCAGTTTTTGGGAGTCGCGTCCATATTACATTATTGAAGGCCTCATTGCAATTTTGAGTTTTCCAATGGAGGCATTTTTTTTAACAAAATAGGTGAACATAGATCACTGTAAATAGGTTTTATTGCATCCATAATCTGAGCAGGCAAAGAGTTATCATGTTCCGGAAATGAATGAATATATAAACAATGTTTAGGCAAACGCAAAATGCATTGAATTCGCGAAACGAACATGTATTGGTTTAGAAAAAAGGCTATAAATTATATAAATATATTTTTTATTTCATAATATTTGGTGTCTACTTGTTCAGAAAAGACTGCTCTACAAAATAGAATAAAAATAAAAAAATCTATTTTAAAAAATATTTGACTACTGTCCTACCTTAAAATGTTACTTTTCCAATAACCCTTTCCCATATTTTTAAGAACTAGATGTAATAAAACAACTTTAGCCTAGTGATATGACTTTTAACGCATTAACATGTACAGTACTTGGTGTTTATTTTTTTAAACCGAAATCCTACTAAGAAATTAAATTTTATGCAAAGTTTCAAGTCTTTAGGTCAGTTAGTTTTCCAAATATCATGTGGACAGACAGGCAGAGGGATTGACACAAATTAAATTTTTTCCAGGCTTCACTGTTGTTAAGCAAATTAATTGATGATTTGATTTTAATAGTTAGAATAATTTATTTCCTTTGAAAAGTGTCCATGTTCAACAACATAATCAGCACACTGAATACTGACCTTGTATTGATAAGGTTTGAAAAATTCTTTTTTCTCAACAAGCACTTAAATCTTGACTCAAAATTTTATTTTTATTTGAACCTTGTTCTTTCCTCTTTAGATTTATATATATAACATAAATCTGTAATAATCTTGCAACAATAAAAAAATCTTTAAACTTCACATTTGTCAATCAAAAAGCGTTTCCTATTTGTGTAGATTGGTTGTTTTATCTCCTATAAAACTAATTTTATAGGCAATAAAGGTATGTTTGAGGTTTGGAAACAGGATTTTTCTGGACATTTTCCATTGTTCAGTGATACAAAAAATATCAGTAACACTATGTTTCGAGATCTGCAATCTGATCTTTTCTTTAGGTAAATAACTAACTCAACAAATAATTACAAACTAGGTTAAAATACGTAAACTAATTATACCAGAGCCAATTGTAGCACACCTAAGTCAGGAATCACAACCACCATGTTGTGTGACAACTTCAAAAACTCTAAAACGTAAATACATTTTGTTTTAAGATCATAATTAGTTTTTTTTTGCATTAGCAAGAACATTTTTATCTTAAAAGTTACAACCACCTCAAAACTGCCAATGACAATGTTTTTGTTTCTAAATTAGTTTCCATTCAATTTACCATACCAATAGTCTGATACTGTTTAATATCCTTCATCTGAATTTAAGTAATTTTCAGTAAACTGATCGTTCAGTGATGCAAAAAATAAATGTTTCCTTCACAATCCTTCCATTGTTTGAAACAAACTTAAAACAAAAATCCTTAACGTACTTCTCAATAGTTAAACAAAGTGTGTTCAAAAACCAAGTGCTTCAAATGTACACTATATTTTTTGTTGATTAACAGAAAATCGTAAAGGAGAACACAATACAAAGTAATATAAAACATTTAATAACATTTATCAATTACAATTGTAAGACCGCAGTTACGGATAATTAAAACACAATTATCACAATAGCTTTATTTACAAAATGGAATATTCTACAGGAAACAATACGTTTGAAAGGTCCCACTGTGCACTCTGGCTGCAATTAATGAAAGCTTGTTTTCAGTTTTGAATGAAACATTTTTAATTATATCCATAGAATGGTGTGTGAAGCACAAATTCAATTTATGCCGTTTTGTAATCCCTGGGCACATAATTGTACAACTGCTGGAAGGAAATACTTCTCATTTTAAGCAGTATTATTTTAACTTTTTTCTTATTATGTTAGTGTTGTTTTATCACTCGCGTAATTTATAATTTAAATTGTTTTAAATAAATTTGTGAAATGGATTAGTTTTGTGCAAATGTTTCTTGTCTTAAATAGCAAAATCATAAAATAATTTTAAAAATCCCAGTTTAATATAAAAAAAATTGGTCTTCTTGATTAACACTGCCAAATCCATCCAAAGTCTGTACGGAGACATAAATCGATAAAATGTTTAATTATTATTCAATTTGGACTTTCATTATAACCTATGAAAGTAACTAAAAACATTCCAACTGTATTGTGAAACAAGCCACTGTGAAAATTAAAATTCTTCCGTAAACGAACCACGAGCTGCGTGTCTGTCCGTAATGCGCGACTCCCGTGGATCTAGCAGCGTGTACTTGAGATTGGAGCCGCCATTCTCTTGTAGTTGATGGACTAGGGACAGAGCATCACGTTCCTTGTACACACATATGTGCTGCATGGAAATATCATCTTCTGGCACTTCCAGTTCTCTTGATCCAAACAGTCGCCACCACAGCTCTAGCTCGTCAGCAACCCTATCGCAGAAAACACCATGAACAAAAACACTGAGAATAAGCTTAATCTAAAGTTCTAACTCCCCCAGCAAGGGATCACTTCTGGCTGGTTTATACCTTCCAGTTGAACCTACCACTGGGCACAGCAAATCCGATATGTCGCTTAAATCTGGGCAACCCTATGGATGTCCAGGAGTGGCACATCACTAACTGCAAATGTAGAGATTCTGGGGTGCAAGGGCAATTCGATAGGTCTAGTCTACTACAGGAGATGACTGTTGGAGTTGGTGGGCTTCGTTCCCTAAGTACTGATGGCGAGAGAAATGAAGAGACCTGGCCCGTGCCGGCGCACAGCTGTGTACTAGTGTGTTGCCGCGCGGTAATTTCAGGCGCTTCGCCCCACAGCCAACCCTGCGAATTGATTATCATAGCAATGGAACAGTGAAACAATAATGGAATTACGAAACAAGGCGCGGCAACATACTAGTAGTAGCGCCTGCAAATTTCAGATAGGCCAGAATCCAGGTCTCTTCTTTTCTCTCGCGATCAGTATCAGAGGTTCTTGCTAGCCTCAACAAGAGTGTGCCACCCCCTGCCTGCTTTGACTGGAGAGGCTGGTTAAGAGCTGGCCTCCCCTACTTCTGAGGGGACATGACTTTGAGATTAGTGCCCTTAATTCTTCCTCATGGATCTCGATAAGAGGGGCCCCTACCCCCAACCTTACCCATCCTTAATATCTTGTCACTTCAGAAGCAGTGCAAACGTCTTTATAGGACTAGGTGCAATTTCAAAGCTTCTTCTCCTAAGAGAAAAAAAAGAGTTCTAACTCACTCAATATGTTATTTAACAAGTTAGGAGTACGCCAGATCACGTGCTGTGTGACAGGCTTCACAGAGGATCCAGGTAAAATATTAAGTATACAGCTCATTTCTTTAGGCTATATGTGTTTCTATGAAAGCAGGGGGAAATAAATCAAGTACGGTAGAAGTCAGGTTGGTCATGGGATAATCGGCTAGTCGAATAGTTAGTTTATTCGTCTAATGCAAGGTAGTCGACTAGTCGGTCGATTTGACTAGTCGTAGTAATGTAATAGATTGGCTAGTGTGTTGATTTCGGATTTGCAAAGTAGTATTTTACTATTTTCCTCTATTACAGTGTAATAAAAAGATAAGTATTGAAATTAGTTGATTGACAACTAGTCATTTATACATTCCATATACAAAACTAGTAACTTGATTACTGGCTAATAGTGATTGTATTCATTCATAAAAACCGTCATAGCATCCCATAAAATTACTACGTGCTTGTTACGCAAATCGACTGCATCAACATATCAATTTTTGTTTATGTATTTGTTTGAATTGTTTTGTCTATTTATTTAAATTATTGTTGCTAACTTATTGTTGATTACTGAAATATACTATTATTAATTGTTATTGTTAAATTTCCATAGTTTTAAAATGTCTCTTTTTAATTTTTTTTTAATATTGTTAACAATTTTTTAGGTATTTTTTTTTTAATTAACCTGTGTTATGGCTAAAACTGCAATTATTGGGCCATTTTTAATTAGATTGACTATAGGATTAGAGTATTTTATTATATTATAACCTCTTAGTTTAAAGGTATATTAGTTAAGTAATTTTTATGACGCTTTTCAATGTACACAAAATGTATATTCAATGAATAAAGAGATTTTCAATTTAATTCAATTCAGTATCATGTTTTGTTAATAAGTTTGCAATATATTATTTAGCTAATATGTAGTTATACAGTTGGTAACTTAAAGAAAACTAGACTATTTCAATATACTAAGGAACACATATTTAATGTGAGTTTAAAGTTAAAAACAATTCCAGTGGACTACTCACTTCTCTAGCTTGAATTAGATTTGAGTTCACATTAATATGTAAAAACAAGATGTTATTAACATTTTCTGGGAAAAGTCTACTTTTTCTTTCATTTGTTACTCGCTAAATAATAGGAAAAAAGTCTATCAAAAGGAACAGATGACTGACTGTTTTGTTTTATTCAAGATATCAGACTTCTTACAAAATATTGCATGTCAAAACTAGTTGACTAGTTTTTACAACTAGTCTAGTCGATGTTTGAAGATAGTCGACTAGTCACTAGTCAATAATCCCATCACTAAGTCAGGTTTATGAGAGGAGATTATCCTGATGGGTAAAGGTAGATTCAAAAGAAATTGAGTGAGTAATAAATGATCCAATAAGTTCAAAACAGCCTGATCGATAATAATGGGAAGATAATAAGTGGAGTAGCCTTCTCCTACAGGAAAGCTCCAGTAAAAGATTGGGAACAGAGGATTAGATCCTTAACCTGGAGAAAGGACTCAAGACTTAGGCAATCCAAAATTTGTATCTATCCTTATGCAAAAGGATGGTCAGCACTCCTTGAACAAAGTAAAGAGGGTATATGACTAGTATTAGGGATGTTGACAGGACATGGCCCTCTTAAGAAACATCTGATGAAGGTGGGTCTAAGCCAGACTGATGAATGCACACTCCGAGGAGAAGCAGAAGAATTAGCGGAACATGTATGGCTAACCTGCCCTGCCATATGAAAAATCAGGAGGGACTTCCTAGGGGCTTATCTTCTCAGCTGTAAGGATATTAGAGATCAGGAGCTCCCAAATCTTACAGGCTCCTGTAAAAGCCTTAGATTCTGAGGGCCTAAATATTAAGTAAGGGAGGCGCCAAGGTCCTTTCAGGACTACGTACGGACACTCTTGTCTCTTTCCCTCTTAAAATAATACATCACAGACATGATAAAATCTCATATTCTTGTACTCAGTTTGTTTTAAAAGTATTTATATTTACTCTCAAATATTTTCATTGCCATCATGATTACCCATGAGGACCATGGATAAGCATGGGTAATATTCAGAAATCCCCTGCCCCTAACCCCCAAAAAGCCAAAAAAAAACCCACCCATATATGCCCAAATATATTTATGTTTTTTTTTTTTTTTTTTTTTTTTGCTGGAGTGAGTGAAATTCACCATTATCGAACATGATGTTGTTCATGTGCTCATGTAGAAATGAAGCTTCATGCACGATTTCATGTCTATACGTTATTTATTCTCGAGATTTCATGCAGACAGACAGATAGCTGAAATAAAATTTTCACAGCCTTTAGAGTGACAGGTTTTACTAACACTCAGCTAATAAGTTATCCATTAATTCAATTGACTAATAAATATTTATAGATTAAAATTTTGAGAACAAAATTAGAATTTATATTCTTATACTACTCAATTATTATTATACATTTCCAGTTTCTTTCTCTGGAGGAAAACATATTGCAAATAAAAAACATTCTGTTGCACTTAATAATAACAAAAACCTCTAACGGTCCTGTTACGATTATAATTCTACCATTGTAAATGGAGACTTAAATTACCTGAAAGTATACTAAATTATTCTGATATAGGATTAATTAACACGTTCACAACGTCAGCGTTTTTTCCGGAATTTTTTATTTGCCTTTGAATTTTTTAATAGTAATGGCAAAAAATCGTAATCAGTTTTTACACATCAACGATTTACAAGTATGACGAGAAAGGTATGTAGGGGTTGCAATTTTTACAAAAAACAATTATTTCATTATGATTTTTTCAATTTTTCTCTGTGCACCCCGAGGGGTACCTAAAAAAATGTATTAACCTTAAAAAGTAAGCAGTTGTGTGCCTGACGGGATACACAATAGTAAACGCAATAATGAAATGCATAGCAACGTGTACTTTTGGGAGAAGACAGGAGGAAGTCCCAGAACTACCAGAAGTATCAATAGAAAGCCAGACCAAATTCCTAGGAATGACTATCGACAATGCACTATCCTGGAACAATCATGTTGACGCACTCTCCAAAAAATTGAACTCCTGCTTGTACATTTTAAAAAGAGTTAACCTCGCCAGTGACGATGCCACAACAAAAACTGCCTACCATGCATTGTTCGAGTCTCACTTACGATATGGCCTTGCGGTTTGGGGAGGCACAACAGCAGGAAACCTTAATCGAATTCTACTTCTCCAGAAGAGAGCAATCAGGATTATGGCCGGCCTTGGCCCAAGGGAGAGCTGCAGAAAGGTCTTCAAAACTACAAATGTGTTAACAATCATCGGCCTATACATAAAAGAAGTCATATTGTATGTAACGATCGAACAGCTTCAACGAGGCCTTGATATACACACACACAACACTCGTCATGCATCAAACTTTCACCTCCCTCTACATCACACTGCATCATATGAGAGGAAACCATCCTACATGGGGAGGAAACTCTTTAACCTCCTACCAGAAGATCTAAAGATGCTGAACGTGAAGAAGTTGAAGACAGCCCTGACCAACTGGCTCATCGACCGACCATTTTACTCCATTGATGAGTTCCTGGACTGGAGGAAGAATGAAGAACACATTCACTGAAGGAAAATACCTATATAAAATTGACGCCATTGCATTTCTCGATGTTATGTTAATAAAGAATTTGTCTATTGTCTATTGTCTACTCCATCGCGTGCATAACTTTACAAAAACCTGGTGTGTACCAGATCGGGTACACAACGGCAGTTGTGAAAGATCCTGTATACCCTTTGGAGTACACGTCGTCGTGAACATGTTAATAATACATTCTCGCTACTCCAGTATCACTTTTTATAAAAAAATCATTCATCAATGCTAGTTCAATTCAATATTTATTTTATCCCTACTTATTCATTACTTGATTCTACTTTTCTTTGGTTCAATTCTCAGCAAAAACAGCACCCAATTCTTAATTGCAATATTTATCAACTCGTAAAAACTGGAGGTATGCATTGACATTTAAGACGATTCGAAGTTTGAATCATAAAATGAGTATATAGACAGCTCTCATTATGAGCAAGAAGTTGTACTAGTTTCACAGCATATTTACTATATATGACATTTAAACAAATAAATTAAATCAATTATTACAACAAGAATTTTCAATACTTTTAATACACATGCTTTACATCAAAATAAGGTTAAGAGGGTACAGGCTAACTTTAAATTTACAAAAACTAACTGGGTTTCCTCCTGAGAATCGTTATTTCAGAGTACTTACAGATCACTAACATAACTTACTCGATAACAAGAGCTCTCTCTCTATAGGAGAAGTCGGTGGCAAGGAAGAAAATGTCCTCCAAGTCTGACGAACGAAACATGCGCATAATCAAATGGACCGTAGACCTGTTCAATGACTTACTGTGGTCCAAGTTCTGGATTATCCTGCAAGACATAAAGAACACTCAGAACAGCTGTTGAAGCCACGTCCTAAAACTGGAGCATGCAGATCATCAGGCAAATTATTCCTAACGTAAACTTTGAATTAAAATTTTTTGTATACCAGATAATAACCAATTACAAAACAATTTATTGAGGCCTCTGCAGTAACGATAGCAGAAATTAAATTGGACAAAAGTGAAAGACTGGTGAGAATTTTCTAAAACAAAATTCATAAAAGATAGAGTATTAATTTTTTTACCACTGTTTGCACTAAAATCTTCATTGAATATACCAGAGGCCGTATTTTTAATAAAATTATTAATTAAAAACATTTTTAATTTAGTAAATTTGTTATATTTTTTAAAACATTTATTATTTTTTAGTTACTTTTTACTAACTTTAACATGTGACAATGTTTGATACATAAATAACAATTTTCATGCATGTATCTACAATAATAAACTCAAAAATAAAATACAGAAAAACATTATGATTAATGAATGTATTTTTATAATTTTGAAGGACATTTACTGAAACTCCTTGTTTACTAAGAAATTCTGTATTATTTTATTAACAGTACATACAAGTACATTACATTTAGTTATATATACTGTACAATTGGAAAGTAATCCAAATAATAACCTCCATCTTGATGTTCAAGTTCTCATTCCACCCACAAACCGCAAATGATTTTTGATCACGGAAAATAATTACATCTTCCACACTTCCACCACTATCACTGATATCAGAGTTGCACTCATCATCACTGTCTAATAAAAAAGCAACAACATAATCCCACAGTCTTTTACATCCATTGTGATCAATCTCACAACTAAACAAATATACCTTCTCGCATTTAGAAGCTGACAAATGAAAACCATGATAAAACATTCCGACATACAGGTGATCAATTTAGTGCAGCCAGTAACAAAAAAAAAAACTGAAATGTATTTATCTTCTTAGTAGAGGAAACTACGTAGAAAGACTTAACCAGCACGTGGCTCGGCAGACTGGGACAGCTCGGTACATAACCAATGGGAGTGTCTTTCCCAAAGGGTTAAGAATTTTGAAATAGAACTTCCTCACTTTACCAAAAGAAACTGTTGCATTAAATTAATTAATAAAAAGTTTCAGTTACTCGTGGCGTCACACGCAATGCTAGTCTTTGTTGCCACGATCAAGAAAATTTGTCAAAAAGTGTATATTTATGGCCAGTACAATTTACTCCGGTCTGAGAATTTTTGTTGTACCATTTTTTATTTTACCTTGTTTCCCCGATCAAGAAAACATATATAAATATATCAGTCTGAGAAGCCTACTTCAAAGCGAGAAGTGTCTATGAAGGGGTTCTGACCCCCCCCCCCCCACCAATTTTCAATTGTTTCTGTACTAACATGTACTGCTGAAAGATAGTTCTCAACAAAGAAGAGGGTCAAGAACTTTTTATGGAACAAAATGGGGCTTTACTCTCTGTCCACTGTAGGAAAATGTCAGTTGTCTGGACCTCCCCCCCCCAACAAAATTTTTTTTCCTGCCTACATTCTTGAGAGGACTAAGAAGCCTACACCTGTCAAAAGACAACCAAAATGGGGTTTATAATATTCTATAGATTTATAGTAAAAGTTTGTAACTTTGTCTTTTATAACTGAATTACAGTACTGAAATAGCATTACATTCTTAATATTTGCCAAAACTTGCAGTTGAAAGTATATATTTCCTAAAACCTAAAATTTTCTTATCTGGATAAACTGTGCTCAACAGAATTCTAGAAATAAAGTTTTGTTACTATCGTACCTACTCTTTGCTTTCAAGACAGTAAATATAAACAAATTTATAATAATAGTGAAATTAATTGAACACATAGTTGTGCTGTCTTAAAACAAGGTTTAAACATAACAGTTAATTACATTTAACAGACTTTCAATTTTTTTTGCTATTATGTATCTTTTATGAGATTTTTTCAACTTTAGAGACCAGTGGGATGTAACCCTAAGGAATTTTCGAAATAGGAATAAGCCTACCTGGAATAAGCCAGAGACCCTAAGAATGTCCATGTAAAATTTCAGTACAATCAGTCTAAAAGTTTTTACATGACTGAGTAACACACACACTAGCACACATAGAGATACCATTAGATTTTTACATAATAGTATACATGTATTCTAATTGTATCGTACTACTTACTCGTATATATGAGTTTTCAAAGGATATTTCCTTGATATGAACTCGGGCACATCTCCTTCAGCAAAGTATCGATAATTTGGCTGAAACACATTAACAATTCAAATGAAAACGTATAACTTATATATTTAATAGTGTATTTTTACATATACTAAGTGAGTTTCTTTATATATGAGTTTCTTTAAAACTGTAAGAATTTTTTTTATTTACACACTGCTACTTACTCACTCAGGAAGAGGGGATGACACTGACAGGATAACACACGCGTTTGATCGGCTCCTTAGTTTTGTCTAATTTCAGTTGGTATTGTTTAATTAATCAGATATAAAATTTATCAGTTTGAGGTATTTTAATCAATATTCATCCAGTTCATAATAGTTTCTTTCAATTCAGCATTTATTAACTTTCAATATCATATCCTTTTTAGTTCAGTTTAATTTTAAGGTTAATGTTCCGGTCTCCACCGCAGTTACGATCGGGATCAAAGGGCAAGGCGGTCGCGCTATCTACATCTGATAGGAAGCCAGTTCTCCAACGATCGCTGTCCACACGTCGTTCTGCATCTAGTCCTGTCAACACACCAACAATGCCAGCTGATAAGACGACCCAACTGCTTGACCCGGCGCTTGTTGAGCGTTGTGTAAACAACTTTCTGTCGGGCGAGGATATTATCGGCAAACTTGTCTCGCGGATGTCCGAAGAAATAAGGACCGTTGTTGAAGTGGCGGTGCGTGCAAGCCCTTACGGCCGTCAATGAAGAAGTGAGAAAACTGCGAGATGAGGTGACCAACTTGACAGCTGTGGTAACTGAGCTGGACAGTAGGTTGGGGGGAAAGGACGGACGATCTGGAACAATACCAGCGGCGCGACAACCTGCGGATTTTCGGAATCGAGGAGACTGTTGGTGAGGACACGGACAAGTTGGTGGAGGAGTTGTGTCGGGACAAGTTGGGGGTTGAGCTGCCACCGGAGTCCATCAGCAGAAGCCACCGCGTCGGTCAGCAACCCCGTCCAGCGGCTGACGGAGTGAAACGGCACCGCCCTATCATAGTGCGGTTCACCAGCTATCGTCAGCGTCAACGAGCATTCTCGGCCAAGAAGAACCTTAAAGGGTCCGGTATCTCCATCCGAGAAGACCTGACTGCGCGCGCCGGATGGAGGTCTATAGGGCCAGCAGCAGTCACACAACATGGACCGAGGAGTACTTGGACCCTGGACGGGGAGAGTTCTGTGGGTCGACCGACACGGCAACAAAGGCGCGGCGACAAGATTGGCAGAGCTGACCTCGGCGCAGGCGTCTCGCCAGCGTTAACTAGTTGTAAGTTTTATTTCTTTTTCCGCTTTTATTTATAATTTGGCAATAAAGTTTTAGTTTTAGTTACAAATGCTAAATTACTATTTATTTTTTTCCAGTTTATTATTTTTTCACAAAGCATAGGTATACATAAATATTTATATATATCTTTATTTTTTAATGTTAAATGCCTTAAATTCAGGTTCTTTGACTGTAAATATAAATTTTTCACCAATAATGCTTGCACTACAATTTAAATCTAAAGTTTCTAATTTTATCTTACTTTAAACAAATTCCATACTCAAGTATTTTATTCAAGCTACAGTATAGTAATACACTTATTTTGTCAATTTACAACACTTTATGATGTATGTATGCGCGCGCACATGTGTATGTGTATGTATGTATGTGTATATATGTATGTGTGTGTGTGTGTGTATATATATTATATATTGTTTATGATCATTTACTTAAATATGCAGTTTTATATTCCAATTACTAATTTACCAATGATTTAATTTAGTTTGTTTTAAGCTCAGATATATATTTTTAGTTTCGTATAAAACACAGCATAGTGCTGTTTAATAATTATTATTATTATTACTTTTTTAGCAAATAATTGTACATTTCATGTTTCTTTTGAAAACAAGTGTTTCATAATTCCTTTTACTACATATTGTAGTTTAGGTTTATGTGCACATGTACGTATGTGTGTTTATGTATATGTGTATATATGTGTATGTATGTATATGTGAGTAGGTATGTGTATATTTCTTCTTCAAATATTTTACAGTTCTGATTATTATTATTTAATTTTTTTTATTATAAGTAGAAATAAATTTTTATGTTTACATATTGCTTATTTGTTTCAAAATTTAATATGTTATTCAAGTAAGTATCTTGCCGATACCTTGTCAGTGTCATGATTAGCCGTAAGTTTAAGTGTGCATCTTGTGTAAATTTACAATGTTTTACGAATGTATGTGAGAATGTATATTGTATGCTAGGGTTACCCACAATTTCGTGTCTGTCGGAGTCGCCTGCCGCTCACTGCCCGCGCTGTCGGGCTGGGGTCCCCGGCTGATGGTCCCGCCCCCGGGCGATAGCGCTCTCCCTCTCTCACAAATTATCTGCCGAACACTTTCTCCCTACGATAATTTTCTTAAGGCAGCATCACGTTAATGCTCAATCGCTTTTTTGTCATATTGACGATTTCAGAACTATATTTTGCTCTTCACAGTTTTGATTTAATTCTAGTTTCTGAGACTTGGCTCAAACCTTCTTTGAGTGACAGGGCTGTTGAGTTGACGGATACTCCTTGTTCAGGAATGACCGTCTACATAAGGGTGGCGGAGGTGTGTCGCCGTTTATGTCAAGTCTCACCTTCCTGCTTCTATTCTTCTATCATCTGGACACATCCAGAGCTGGACGCCCCAGAATATATGTTTCTAGATGTCAGTGTTAACAGATCACACATCTTAGTTGCCGTCTGTTACAGAGCTCCTAACCTTGGCTATCTTGCTGAATTCGAACATGAACTTCTTAAACCTCTTGGCTCGCTGCAGTCATGTTATTGTGATGGGGGACTTTAACACTGATTTACTTGGACCAGTTACCTACGATCAAACCTTTTTATCCGACTTGTTTTTTTCTTGTAACATGACTATACTACCACTTCATGCCACTCACCATACTGCCGCTGCCGACACCTGGCTGGACATAATTGCTGTCGGTGACCCGACCCTCATTGCGCACCATGGACAACTGCCTGCCCCTGGACTTTCAAAACATGATTTGATATTTTTGCATCTACAAACTTCTTCTCCCCAAACCCAAACCAAAGTTTATTAAATAACAGAAACTACAAAAACATTGATCTTGACCTTCTGCTTTTCGATACTTCCAATATTTCTTGGCATGAAATACTATTTTCTGATGACGTGAATGATATGGTTTTTTCAATTTAATTTCCTAATTCTTCAATTGTTTGATTAACATGCTCCAATAGTCTTCAAACGTGTAACAAAAAAAGCCTGCTCCCTGGATTACTGACTTTATTCGCCATCTGCAAAGACAGAGAGACACTGCTTTCCGCAAGGCTAAGCGAACAAAGAATCAGCACGATTGGAGCTTAGATATAAAAGACTGAGAAATCAGACACAGCAACAAATTAGAAATTCTAAAATTAGATTTTACTACAATTCTCTTTCTCAGAAACAAACAACTAAAACCCTATGGACGAAACTGAAAGAGCTGGGAGTGGGCAAATCTGATGGTGACCAACAAAACCCATTTAAATCCAAATATAATCAATAACTTTTTTGCTAACGTCCCCATTGATCTGTCCCGTGCTCGTGATTATGTCATAGAGCTAGAGGCCTTCTTCTCCGCTTGACAGACCTGTTCATCAGTTTTCTTTCACTCCGGTGACTGAGGCTGAGGTGTTCAGGGCGGTCATTGAGGATGTCTAGCCATGCAGTCGGGGCCGACAACATTCCAATCAAGTTCATTAAGAGCACTCTGCAGTCACCCCTCCCAGTTATTACTGCAATATTTAATAAATCTTTAATGTCCTCAACTTTTCCAGATATATGGAAGAGAGCTCAAATCCGTCCCTTAAATAAGTGTTCTTCCCCTAAAGCTCCATCTGATTTAAGACCTATTAGTATACTGCCTGCGCTATCCAAGTGTTTAGAAAGAATAGTCCCACCAACAATTTCTCCCGTTTTATTGACAGTGGCAATATTTTGTCGGTATTTCAATCTGGGTTTCGCCCTCACCACAGTACTGCCACAGCCCTTTTAAAAAATCACAGAAGATATAAGACTTGCTATGGACAAGCGACAAGCTACAATTTTGACTCTATTCGATTTTTTCCAAGGCCTTCGACTGCGTGTATCACCCTCTTTTACTGATCAAATTGATGAGGTATGGTTTCTCTGATGGTTGTGTCAGGTGGGTGGGGTCATATCCTCTCCGAGCGACAGCAGCGTGTCAAGACTGACCAATGGGTGCTCCGAGTGGAAACCTGTCACCCGAGGGGTGCCTCAGGGTTCTGTACTTGGACCACTTCTTTTTACACTCTACATTAATGACATAACTACTAGCATCCGACACTCAAAGTTCCATCTGTACGCTGACGATTTACAAATTTTACCGCCACTTTTCACCTAATGAGATGGACACTTGTGTACAGGTAATGAACTCTGATATTGATTCAATAGCTTACAGGACTTGCAGACATGGACTGAAACTTAATGAAACCAAGACTAACTGTATTTTAATAGGCTATAAAAGGCTTATTACTAAAATTGACATTAATACTGCCTCCAAGACTGATACTGAACAATAAAGAAATAGTTTACAATGAAAAAGTAAAAAACCTGGGAATAACTATCAACAAAAACCTGGGATGGGCTGATCAGGTGTCACAAATTTGTAATAGGGTTTTTGCCTGTATACATGGCCTCAAGCGATTTGCACAATACTTGCCGTTGGATGTTAGAGTGATGTTGGTGAAAACTCTAGTTTTACCTCACTTCAATTACTGTGACGTGGTGATCAATGACATGACTGTTGACCTTTCTAGTAAAATTCAGCGTGCACAGAATTATTGTATTCGGTTTATTTTCAACTTACGACGTGATGATCACGTATCTCCTTATTTTTGAGCAATTATCCCTATTAAAATCCAAAGAACTTAGAGATCTTCATGTACTTAGTCTGTTGCACGCACTAATCCACAATGGTTGTCCAAGTTATTTGGCCCAAAGTTTCGTTTTTATGTCTGATATTAGTGCACGTAGAACTCGTAGGGGTGCATCTTTATTATCAACTCCAATTCATAGGACAACCTTATATAATAAATCTTTCACTGTTTCCGCATGTCGATTGTGGAACGCTCTCCCAGACAACATCAGAACTATTGACAAGCGCGATCGCTTTGGGGCGGAGGTTCGGGCCTTTCTGCTGCGGACTCGGCGGGAGTGACTGTTGGTGGTTCTTGTGGTCACACTTGTGGTAACTGTATGTGAGTTGTGTGGATGGGGAATGAAAGCTGATGAGGATAGGATAGTTTTATTAGTTGCCTGTAAAGAGATTTATGTTAGAGTTTAATCTAAATGGTTAATTTTAATTATAATTTATATATATACATTATTATGTTACATCCAATTATGTAATTAATTATTAAAGTGATTTAGTTTTAAGTGTCAATTACAATGTTGTAATAGGTATGATAATATTTTACTTTGTTTTGTTTTTTTTTTTTGGAGGTTAAGTGGTAGAGAGGACTTTTAAGTCCTAACTTCGCCTCTGTAAATAAAGGCATTTTTCATTTCATTTCATTTCCTTTCATTTCATTTCATTTCAATCTCAAAATAATTAAACATTGTTTATAAATTTAAAAATCCTTAATATAAATCTGAGTACTCAAAAACACTGATCCAACAAATCGTCTACACTATGTAAAATAAAGTGATCCCTCCGTATCCGCAGGTTTCGGTTATCCACGAACTTTTCCCGAGAGTCTAACGGCTAACTCAACAAGTTGATGTTTGTTCGCCACTGCACAGAAGACGCAATCTTACAGCTGTTTCCGTGAAATGCTTGAAAGTGCCACTGCCGTATGACTCACTTCCTCTTCCACTTAGATTAGGTTACTATATCGTAAGTAAACTCACCTCAATGACATAGCAGGCCTTCTGTACTGTGTCTACAGCGTGGTGGGCTGCTCTCATCCTGGCCTCTTGTGCTGTCACTCCCCGTCCTTCTCCCACCAGGATCTGTGGCCTGCCAGTGTCCGTCATCAGATAGACCGACACACCCCACTCGTCTCTGGAATAAATACAATTCTCAACACCAATCTAAGCCGCCTTTCTGTCCACACCAGATTCATTGTGAGAGAGAGAATAACTTTATTCTAAATCATTATGATTTGAAAGACGTCAAAAAAGCTACATTACATTTCACATTTTTACATGAACAAAGTTATATTATTACAATTAATATATTAACCCTAAGCACTCGAAGGCAGCATTTATAATTTGTCCTTGGAGCTCATATGGCCAGCTGTACTGGCCGCCGCCATTTTGTTGGAAGCGCAGATTAATATTTGCCGTAATGTTACCTCAGCTCATATGTCTAGCTGTACTGGCCAAGATACAATAAGTCCATAGCTCGTGAAACCAGCACCACTGACCACTAAACATAGCAGTTATTTTCTAATATTGACTTTGTTTTATAATGAATGGTGGGCGCTGAAACCTATCAACCACCTATATTTTAACATAATTTTTAAGTAAAGCAGTAAATTTTTAATTAGCCTATAATTCTTCCCTAAACATTGACTGTGCAAATAAGACGAATGACACATAGTGGGCCTATACACTGAAGTGATAGAAGGGATAGAAACCTACAACACTTTACTAGAAGACATGTGCTAACTATTCTTGACTGCACATAGGTATGTATTTAAAAAAAATCTTATTCCGTAAAAAAAATGTAAAGACTGATAAAAATGTAAAATAGCTCATGTCTGAGTATAACATAACTGTAATGGCCTACCTTATAACATTTTATTTACATATCTTTGTGAACAACATATGCATAAAAGTTAAATTTCTCAAATGTATGTTTATCTTTTTATTAGAAAGATTCATTAAAAATGAGATTTAAATTATTTTTCATTTCTTCTTTAAACATTGTAAATCACTATACAAATAACGCAGAGGAAATTGAAAAATAATTCCGATCTGGGGATGTAAACAACAAATTTAATATGGTCCCCAAGCTGTCAGTTAAAGTAGTGCAGCCATCTGTACTGGCCATACGAGTTGTGAGGACAAACTACAGCAAAACTAACACAAGCTGTCTGCAACCTTGATGTGGCCAGTGCTGCTGGCCTTTCGAGCGCAATGGGTTAAATAAACAAGTATTATTACTACAATTAAATGTATTTGTCAAAGTTTCTCCAGGACAAGAACTCATGTACTGTGTAGAATGGTCGTTAACAAGCTATTTTTGAAACAGAATCTGAGATCATGGTTGTTCCTCAACTCATCTGGGACAAGGTTGTAAAACTTGGCACCGGCATATGCTGGTTTCTTGGTGTACAATGATGTGCATTGGAGTGGAAGATTGTGGTTATTTGCAAATCTGGTATTGTCTTGGTTGACAGCAGCAAGTCTTTGAAGTCCATTTCTATAAAAAGACGAACTCACTGCCAGGACATAGCGAGAAACCATTGTCAAAATCATTGCATACAATGAACTGCTGAGTTTTTTACAGGGGGTTTCGACATGGTTCTTCCAAGAGAGGTCAAAATCTACAATAACTCCCGGATGCTTGGTATGGTAAGTGGTTTCAAAATACATCTACAACTTGTATAAAGGAAAAGGTTTCAACTCTCTCTACTAAGTTTAGAATCAGTGAACTATCGCAGACTGATCTTTAGAAAATGTTCATTACTCAAAAAAAATTGACAAAAGTAAAAATTCCCTTTGCAGAACCACTGTCTAAATGTTCACAATTAATTTAAATCTCAAAATTTCTTAAGACAAAAACTCAAGAGTAAATTTAATATTCACTCCATTAAATATAATGGAAATTATAATTGTGCACAAATACTTTTAAGGCTAGAATTTAACTCTATGGCTGGCATGAAACGATCCATGGATCTTGTCACCAAAGATCTATTTGTATTGGCAACAATAAATATTCATTGCCAAAGTAGAAGTATTTAATTCTCTAACCCTTTAAGTACTGAAACCCCTGATCAGGCATAAATAAACATTAGTTTACTAAAACCATCATATCTTTGTTAATTCTTATTGTATCCAAATATATTTTAAATGGTGTTAGAAGTACTTAGGATTTAATTCGCAATCAAAATAACACACAAATGATATTATTATATATCGAGCACGCCAATCATTATCGTTATAAGTAATTACAGCTATTACTTTACACAGGATTAGTTTAGTAATAATATATCTATGAATGTAATATTACATCACAAACTGTGAAGGGATAAGTGCCCAAGGTAAAAAGTGTTAAACTGATGTTCAATTTTTCAAAACTAACCCGTAAAAGTAGTCCAAACCAGAGATCTAATGTTTGACTATAGCAACAAAATGAGGTACTCACATTGATATCTGCTCAACGATGAAGTCAAAGTCGATAGCAAAGTCGAGGGCACGGGTGGCATTCAACAAGGCAATGGGGTCAGTCTCCACCTTACTATTCCGCCGAACATACCTGAACATGACGATGTTCATGCCAAGTCCACCGATATTCTGCCACAGATCTCGGAAGTACGGGGTTGGACTTATGCTGCGTTGTACGTGCATTTCATCACCTGGAATCAAGAATCAAGAAGTTTTATTGTTTTTAAACACAAACAGGAAAAATGACAGGCTTGTATTTATTGTGTTCATACTCTCTAACAGTTACAAGTATATATTGTTTAGCAGACAATAACAATTACCAGGTTAACAATAAAATATGATTAAAAAATACCAATGGTTTAATTTAAAATATATCAATATATCATAGTGTGTTAAACTTCTCATGAGGATATTTCACTTAGAAAATTTCTATCTAAAAGTACAGCGCCTGTTGAAATAAACCTGAAGTTTTTATTTTCAGCATTGTAAAAACAGAAATAATCTCTTTAAAAAATATTGACTTCAAATACAAAACTGTTTAAAGGCATTCCTTACAATATCCCAAATAAAAATCTTTAACCTATACAATTTTAACCTGATCAAAACATATCTTCTGTCGGATTAAAGGCACTTTTACTGTCTATCTTAAAAATGTCTAAACTTCAGTTCAAATAAAGCATTATTGATCAATGGTTGTGCCAAAATGTTCAGGTTTAATTCCCCATGCTGAGCAATTATTAGCAGGCCTTCTATAATTTAACACGATTAACACAAGAGTTTACAGTAACAGACTATTATCCCCACCACGGTCAGGAGGAATGGAGAAGAGGCCTGAAGTATTCTCTCCTTGTCATAAACACTACTACTTGGGATAAGGGAGATAACTTCAAACCAAACATGCCTTCGGGTTATCTCACCCTATATTTTATGAGGATGCAGACTCTGCGGAGAAGAAGAGGAATCAGCGGAGCATATTTGGCTAAATTGTCCTGCCATATCTAAAATTCGGAAAAGACTCCTAGGCGCATATCTCCTCAGCCCCAAAGACATCAGAGAACAGGAGCCCTCAAATCTGATCAGCTTCTGTAAAGTCTCAGATTCTGAGGATACAAATATAAGTAAGGGAGGCGCAAAGGTCCTTTGAGGACTAAGTGCGGGGACAATCGGCTCTTTCTCTCAGGAAAAAGAAAAAAAATTCTCTTTGTTATAAAACACTAATAATTGGGATAAGGGAGATAACTTCACTTCAAACCAAACATGCCTTTGGGGTATCTCACCCTATATTTTCCGAGGATTGCCCCTTGAATTCTGGGGAGGGGGGACGACAACAAACAGCTACTTTCTACAACAGCAGGAATACAAAATGCTGCCAAGTCCACCACGACAGAAAATGCTGAAGAGGAGAAGGTAAAGTTAAAATCCCAAAGTTATATGACTGTGGGACTTTCTCATTCCAAAGGAGAAGAGTGAATTCGCTTGATGATATTAATAAGACAGTATGGTAGGGAAGCAAAAAAAGAAGGATCAACTGATGATTTTGATGAGGGTATGTTACAAATATAGAAGAACATTACATTTTGAGGATTGAGACTTATCCTCGTCTACTGGTATAAAAAAAGGTTAACAAGCACAAAGTTTAAAAATTAAAGAAAGTATAGATCCAAGATTATTTATTGACCATACACAATACATGCAATGAGTCTCGTCAAATGTAGAATACAATAATAAAAACTATTGTAAGGTGCTACGATAATTAGACTAGATAAGTAAATTTGCATTAAAAATATTAAACTATAAGTATGGTTAAAATTACATACAATAAATAAGTAAAGTAAATAAATAACAAGATTACAAGAGTAATAAATTAACAATAATAACACCACACAAATAATTAAAAAGAGCTAGTTTAAACATGCATTATTAAAATTTAATAAAAAATACTCAGCAATAGAATTTAATAGGGTACTAACCATAAAGACTTTCACCCAACTGGAAACTCTTATAAAAGTTAGTCTCACATGTTTATATCGGAGTATGGAGCATTTCAAAAATACGTGTTCAAAATACAGAAGGCAGAAACAGCAGAATGTATTTTCTGCCATGAGGAAGACACACCTGAGCATTCTGTATAGCTTTTCTGATAAAGATATTGGGTGAAGTTAGGAGACAATGTTTTCAGCTATTGGAATCTCACAAGGAACAATATAGTTTATAGAATGCTGGAGGGAAAATGCCACTGAGATATGACAAAGATGGTGTTGGAGATCTTTAAAAGGATAACAGAGGAAGAAAGAATGTAACAAAAATCAGCAGGAAAAATACAGTAATGCTGAAGTAATGCAATAAAGTCAGTCCCAGTTTTGGCCAATAGGAACATGGGGAAAAGTTTTAGTGGGCCCTACATGCCTGTGGAAGTCACAAAGGGCTTGTGACCACCCCCACCCCCACCCCCTCCATAAGAATCTGGTAGAAATTTCCTCACCCCATAGATAAAAAAAGTAGTAGCAGACTATTATATGAGTTAAAACCCTATTTAAATGCTAGTCTATGAGTTAAATAAACCCACTGAAATTGATTTGAAATATCCTGGTGGAAACACTATTTCAAATATTTTACACTGAATCCGAAAACTTGAGACTCTTAACCCATTGGCCTAGACTCACGTATATACCACGTGCAGTGATGCACGGACCAAACCTGGACTCACGTGCGCAGCACGATCTGGTGAAGTTGTGATGTACTATTTAAAGTATTTACAGTTTTTCCGTTAAATGGTATGCCAATACGCTTTCTGCAGACCTTTTGAGTTGTTGGTGAGTTCAGGTGTGCCAACTATGGCAGAAAAATATTACTTTTTTCAATAATTGTAATGTATTACCTTGCTTATTTTGTGTTGATACTAGGATTATGTTACGTCTAAAATTACAGCTAGCACTTCAGACAATATTATCGAAAGTTTATTACAGTAGTTTTATAAAATCCATTTAAATATTTATTTGTGATATTCTGTAAAATTTTGTTTTGTTGCAAGGCTAAAGGCTAGCCTGCAAAATAGAAACAACGTTGTTTGCCGTTTGTTTGTGAAGTTTTATTTTTTTTTTATTTATTTTTTTTTTTTTTATTTTATTTTTTTTTTTTACAGTGTATTTTTTAGTGTAGTTCTGTGTTTTTATATGCAAATTGTGTGTGAATGCTACAAAATCTGCAACCTGTGCAAACTGATGGGAAAACTGCACTTGATGAGTACTCAAATATAATTTTTTTAAATAATAAATGTTCAAATACAAATTTGAATATAGTTTTTTTTTCATGAACAAAGAGTTACTGAACAATAATATATATTCAGTTTTTAGACAATAAATCATTTTAATAGTGAAAAAATTAGAACTAAAGTTTTTTTACATAAAAACCCAACATTTTTGTTATATTTAACATTATTAGTAAATTTAAAACTAAATAAAAATTAATTTTATAATTGTAAAATGTAGCCTAGTTTCTTAGAAACATGATGGTAAAATAACCATGGTAATAACTTAATTAGTTAGGTTTTCTATAAAAATTATACGAAACCTTTAT
Organism: Homalodisca vitripennis; assembly: GCF_021130785.1. Lineage (NCBI taxonomy): Eukaryota > Metazoa > Arthropoda > Insecta > Hemiptera > Cicadellidae > Homalodisca > Homalodisca vitripennis. Next base: position 122,509,710 of record NC_060213.1, on the reverse strand, counting down.
ACTTTCAGCAAAATTAATTGCTAGTTAAGGTCCATGCAGCACCAGAAAAACTAGTAGGCCAATGGGTTAAACTTCCTAAGGACTAAAAGAAAGTTTAGAGTTATCTTTTCAGAACTGAACGTAAAATTTTTGCAATGTTAGTTCATTACAATTATGCTACCTTCCAAGTAATCTAACGTAAAATTATTAAGATAGAAGACAAAGAAAATAAATTTCTCTAATTACTTACGGTAAGGTAATGGTGATCTCCTTGGGGATCTTGAAATGGACCTTCTTCTCTGCCTATGATAATCATCTTGTCTGTCTCTTGAAAATTCAGAACATCTTTCTCTAACTGGAGACTCTCTAGATCTAAAAGATCTCCTTTCTCTCATTCTGTCTGGTGATCTACGTCTTTCCGGAGAGAAGCTTCTTCTTCTGGGTGATACTCTCCGGCGATCTCTTTCAGGCGAAAATCTTCTAACATCTCTCCTTACTGGTGATCTTTGACGACCTCTGCCTGTCCTATTCCCTACAGGTGATTCCTTCCTATTCCCTCCTTTTAATGATTCTCTTCGATGACTTTTCCCTGGAGATGTTTTGTGAGCTGTTTTTTCATCGGATATCTTCTTTCGTGAGTCGTCCTTTGCCAAATCTTGACTATCAGATCTTTTCTGGTGGGTCAACTCATCCCTTGAATCTCTTTGAGATGTAGCTGATTCTTTATTACTAATCTCAGGTGATTGATAGACATCAACTGGAGTGAGACCTGGGGGTACCGGTAAGTTTTCCTGAATAGACAAGTTTGTCGTTTGCATTTGCGATTGTACCATTGAAGAAGGCTGTGGACCAAATTGTAATGGCATCTCTTGAAGATCTCCATGCATTGGGAGAGGTGGTGGTATATACAAAGGCGGAGGACCAAAAGACATCTCCTGAACCGCGGGACCTAACATTCCCTGTGGGTAGAAAGGCACAAAGTTACCCGGTTGAGGTTGAGGGTACATATAGTCTACAGGTTGGGGATGTGGGCCCATCGGAGCACCATAATGAAATTGCTGGACTCCAACGTTATAGTCCATGGGTTGAGGGTGTGGTCCCGTCATGCCACCGTAGGATATGGGTTGGGAATGGTTAACAACATCCCATCTTGTTTCAGATGGATTGTACGAATCACTTTGTGAAGTGCTCTTTGAATCTCTTCCACTCAATTTGACAGAGATATTTTTTCCAGTTGGTTCGTTGTTGTCAATCAAATGAACTGTTGGAGAAAAATGATCAATTTCAGAATCCTTGGCATTGAAATCTATAGTCAGGGTACCATTAGCAATATCTACTGGAGATTCTTCAGGAAGTTCTTTGTCACTTCCGATACCATTAGCCAAATAAGAGGTGGACGAGTGAAGTCCTGAATTTGATTGATACAAAGTACTTTGATCATTGTTGTATACTGTTGCAAGACCAATATTTTCAACAACGGTTTCTCCTCCTTTTCCATCTTCCAATGTTTCAGGCCACATGTCTCTACAACAAAATTAAATCATGAATGTATATGTACAGAAACATCTTTTAACCATTAACATGTTCTTATTAACATTCAATGCCAGTTTCACAGACAGATGTAAAATACAAGACCTTTGTCCATAGACCAACAAACTACTACTTCACCAGAAGTCCCTATAAACAAAAACACATTTCAGCAAAAGATCCAACACAGGAAAAGATCCATTCCATCCAATGTTGGAAATACAATTTGTTGGTCTATATACTGAAAACAAATTAAGCGTTTCTGGGACACTTGTCTTTATATCTGGAGAACATTTAACACGGTATTAGCAATTTTGCTCACATATGTCAACCATGTTAATGGTAAATGTAGAGAAATTATGAATATATTTTAACTCTGGTTTAAAGTACATCTCTTAATATTCTTGGCTTACCAAGTTGGAGATCTTATCATAATGACAAGGAACAACTCTGAAATTAAATTTGGGGAGCTTTCTTAGCAAACATTTTAGTAGATTCTTTACTAGGTAAAGTTACTCTTAAAAAGAAACTTTGTTCTCTACATGCAAGCACAGCAGCAGTAATGAAAAATGATGAGAGCCATTGTCTATACAAGCTGTGTCTGATCATTCTGCTAGTAGATTCTGAAACTCTTCAGCTACTGTCTGACAATTCGGTAGCAATCGAACATCATGAAGTAAATGACATTTTTTAGAAATGAGAGATTGTCATCTCCCAACTTAACTGCGATTCCAAAAAGACCCAGTTTTGAATTTGGGGCTTTAATAAATAAAGTAGGCCACTATTATTGATCTTAACACGATTGTAAGCTTGCTGAGGATTAACGTGTTCAAACATGAACATTTATGCGTGCACACAATTAAAATACATAATGAACAGGAAACAAAAACAACAGTTACCACAGCACTACAGGAAACAAACAGCACCATTCAATATTTATAACTTTTAACTGTAAACTAGATACAACAATCCATACAAAAATTAGCTTTACAGAATTTTGTCAGGTAGTAAAACAAATTTTTTAAAGATTATCTCTTAAGTTTATACCCTTAAAACTAAGCAACTGAATTAAAGACAAGCCATGCTGTTAAGAGGCATTACTGAGGTACAATTAAAATAAGGGTTTACATGAATCACAATATTTTTACCTTCTATACCACAAGCAGCCCTTACATTAAAACATAGACATGCCAAAAGTAATTAATGTGTAATTAAAGTACAATAGACTCAAAGTTAACCGCTACATATCTGGTATTCTATTTGACCAAACAAATAGTATGATGAAAATGTTGAGCCTAACTGATTCTAAATTTGTAAAAGTTTATTAATTACAGGTATCTATAAGTAGGTGGTGTTATCTACATTGTATTAGGAAAATAGAGTGCAATATATATTTTACACGAAAACATTTATTTTAATTTTATATTTTATACTATTGTAAAACACATTAATTGCGCATAAATATAAAAATAATACAGTGGGCGGACTCTGGAAAAGTTATTTGGCCAGGCCCCGCCACCGTCACCGTGACACGCCGTTCGTCAACATAGTCCCTTCAAACAGAGGTTTAGCGAGGCCCGGTCTAGGTCTCCTGAGGTCCCGGACCCTAGTAAAATTTTCTGAAAAAACTGGTTAGAGTATGAGTCTGGTAGCATAAGGAGGGTAAAATATACTCAGCATGCATTTGTACAGTGGAAAGAATATTTGATGCTTCACATCTGCTGGATTGTTTTCCATAACTATTTTAGCCATGACATCATCATCATCATCATCATTCTTGCCGTGCCATTCCTCCATTCCTCGCCATTTCAGTTACTGTAGCAATAAATAATTTATAATGTGATGTAACAACGAGATGACGTAAAATAATTAGACAAACGTACCTACCTACTGCACATCTGTACATCAGTTCAACACCACGTACTGTATACAGTGTAAAGTGCCAGTGAATAAATCTTAGCTTTTAAGAAATAATAACAAGAGCAAACATTAACAAGACAAAAATCAAATAAATACGTTATAACTACAATACATATTATACGCATTAATGGAACATGACATGGAGTAATATTTAAAAAATACTTACTGTTTTTTGTACATCCTGAAGACCGTACTGACAGAGTAAAATTTACCAAATCGTACCACACTTAAGAATTAAACTGGAGTTCTTTATAAATGTGTGGTACTAAATTTACAACGTAACATTCCAATAGGAGATTTGAAAATGCTAACTCAAGTCAACCGTCTTAATAAAAATATGGAATACACAATTAGTTACTACTTACTTATTAATCAACCTACTATCAGAATAAAATTAATTACTCAAGAAAAAAATATCAAATCAACCTACTATCAGAATAAAATTAATTACTCAAGAGAAAAATATGAATCAGTTTTTTGTTACATTTTTACATGTCGAATTTAAGACAACACATTTTTATTTATTAAATTTTATTGTAGAAATATTGTGGAGAATTTTAAAAGACCCTTTAGTGTTTGAAAAGTTAGAGCATTAGTACACATAAGGTAACTTAAATCTTCAAAAATATTTTAATTTTTTTTTAAGACAAGTACAATTAAAACGTATATTTTGGAAAGTACCATACCCCGATGTTGTTATTGTCCAATGATTCTATATTATAGTGGCTAACATTCGTTACTTTGCACATCAGTAGATTACATTTATTATGAATTTTAATAGTTTAAAATGTTTTAAGTCCACTCTTCTATCAACTGTGAGATGAAACGTCATTTCGGAATGCTCAAAACATGAAATGCAGTCAACTTTTAATATAAAAACTGTTAAATTTACTACGATGATGTGATGAGTGAAACACCTGTGTATGTATTTTTTTATTTAAAAAATAATGAAATATTTAAAAATAAATCGTACTTTATTAAGAACACAACACAGCTTTCTTAAAATTGTGTCTTGTCTGTCAGTCTGTCTGTCTGAGTGACACCTCTTCACAGGTCCCACAGACTTGAAACCGGTTTCTCTTGGTCCTCAACTGATTTTTGGGGTCATGAAGTAAAAATGTAAAAATAAAATTCTAAGAATAAGAATAATTTATTCACACAATAGAACTCAAAGGTTTTCTGCGCAAGTCAAAACATCAGTATCAAAAGTAAGTTTAAAAAAACAACAGAACAGCATACAATTTAAAGGTAAAAAACAATAAATTCTTGTAACATTTTTAAGTTATTCCTACTGCAAAAAAAATCGGTCTAGTCAAGACATGGGTATCATGAGAGCCTCGTGGAGACTGAGAAAGCCTTCCCGATCAATTAAGTCTTTAAATAATTTTTGAAACTGTTTAAATTTGTTTGAATTTTGATTACATTTGGAAGTAAATTGTACAGTTTAGGACCAAAATAAAAAATTGAGTTTTTGAAAAGGTTGAGTCTGAAACGGTCTGAAATTAGGTAATTTTTGTGCCGTGTGTTATGATCATGATTTAAATTTGGAAAATGATTTTTATTTTGATAAACAAACATTGTCAAATGAAAAATGAGAAGGGAGGCCAAGGTAAGGATCCCACTAGATCGGAAACGCTCTCTACAGCTCTCATCTGATCTCATTCCCCAGACGACCCTCAATGCTCTCTTTTGAAGAGTGAATACTCTATTAAAGTTGATGACACTAGAAAATCCCAAAAAATATTATTCCGTGCCTCAACTTTGACTCAAATAAGCCTAAGTAACCCAGTTTAAGAACTTGTTCTGAGGAAAATGTAGAAAGGCACCTCAGGGTGAATGTAGCTGAATTTAAGTTTTTATCTTAGGTTTACCTTGGTTTTATAGCAACCATTATGGCAGCAATAAATTCACAGAATAAACAAATTTTGTTAACAAACTGAGTACAATCACATAACGCTCTTATCATGTGAGAGCAACACACGTGATGAAGTTACTGTGTTGGATTGGTTGGTAACACTTTGTTACTTTCTGTTGTGTCCTTTGATACTCCGTTGTATCGCAGTATTTCTTTTTGGTAAATTACAGGTATCTTTTACTTTATATCTTACTTGTAGCTATTTTTCAGAGATAAGTTGACATAAAAACAAGGACGATGCCTCACTGTATTAATTACTGTGGATAATTACAAATTACTACAATTATCAACTAGATCCAGCAGTAGATATGATGACATGTGACACTTCCAACACTTTTTTTAGCCAATTAATAAAAAAACTTAAACTAGTTCTTTTTTTTAAAAAACAAACTGTATGCAATATGAACATTAAAATTATTTATAAATTCAATAATGTATTTTTTTATTATTTTAGGTCTATTTCTGGCCTACACACAAGATTGTAATATTTCTTATCAAAACAGTGTTTGATGTTTTAGCAAAACATCCACGAGTAAAGTGAAGAATCTAGGTTAAGAGCACAATCTAAACAGAGATAAATGCCAAGATTTTTATTTCCAAAACATTTTTCTATTTACATTCAAACAAATTATATACATGGAATAGTCATTTCATCAAGCGTGCTACTTAATGCAATTAAATAATCCAATACATTAATTAGTAACTTACAACAAAATTTACAGATTTATTTAGAGGTTGGTACAGTCTTAAGGTTTATGATCTTAAAAACTATTATGATTATGACTTTTAAGAAGTGTAGTAACTACTTCACACAATATTATTTTACAGGATACAAGACAATAGATGATTTGTAAAATCTGGTGGTATTAAGTATTACAAATTATCAGTATCGTAGGAGAAGGTTTAAGGATTTTCTTGCTTAAAGCGAATCGTGAATGAATAAAGGAAAGGTTGTTGAGTTCTTACACAAAAGCTGATACCACAACTCAATTATTTATACATAAGTTTGTGACTGTATGGAAAAACAAAACATGTTCTACTTTGATTCCTATAAGAGTTATGTGTTTATTTCTTATTCTATCACCAAAGAGTACCACTTAAAAAACGAATGAGCAGACAGTGATAAGAATCAATGGTGCAAATACAATTCTCATGTGGGGAAAGGCAAAAATAAGTTGTTTAGCAGAATCAATAGGAAGGCGGAAGACAATTATGTGAAATGGAGAAAATTTTACAATCGCTGTTAAACAAAAATAATTAGTAAAATCAGCCAAAAACCAAATAAGAAGTACAGTATAACTTCATTTATCCGGATCATCAAGTTACCTGGATCAATTTTGCAGAGTGGCAAAAATACATTGTTTTAAGATTAAACTATTTTTGTTGGATTTCTAACTTAGATTTTTTTCTGCCTGGTGATAAGAATAATGCGTACAATATAATAACAAATGAACAATGTTTTTTGTAATAGGCCAATCTTTACGACTGTTAATTTGTAAGATGTAAATGATTGGCTTCAGAACGACAACAGCATTGTTCCGATGATCACTACAGAATTTGTATTGGCAGTATGTTCTTGTACGGTAATAAAGGAGAATGAAAACAATTATAAGAAGCAACAGGAAGACATCATGACTTATTCTGATGTAACGGTATAGGCAGACCGGTTTATTTTGAGTGGCAATTCCTAGAAGCAAGGAATTGGAAGGAAGAAGAATACAGTGGATGGGGCATGTGAAGAGGATGGGAGATAATAGAATGCCTAGAATAGCACTGGAGAAGGAGGAAGGAGGAAGAAGACCAAGAGGAAGACCGAGAGGAAGATGGGAGGACCAAGTGTGGAAAGACATAGAGAGAAGGGGACTACAGAAAATACAGGTGGATGAAGAGGAGACCTGGAACGATAGACTAAAGTGGAGGAGGCTGTGTATGACGACCCGTGAGAACGGAAACGTCTGACGATGATGATGATGATGATGATGATGATGAATTCCTAGAAGCAGTGTACCAACGTCAAACAAAAACACTGTCTGAGTTTTGATTTTGATGAAATAATAAGCAACATTTCTTTGCATTTGTTATTTAATTTGTTTTCTATATAGTTGATCTTTGTAAAACAAAATAACAAATTTGCTCTCTTTTAATGTTGTATTTACAAAATAAACTCCTAATTATCTCTAATTTATTGTGTTTTTAATGAATTTTCAGTTGTAGACCCAATTATCAGTATAAATGAGGTACTGTACTACTGCTATTGAGCAAACTAAATAAAGTTTTCTACACATAAAGTAGCTTTACACAGTGGAAAGGCTTTATTTCATGTAAATGTTGAGTTAACTCTAGTTCACCTTCCTCTTAGTGCATCGTCTGGGATCGGATGCTGTTTTAGATTTGACTCCTGAAATCTTGTCATGTTCATTCGAAGACATCCAAAAACAAAGTTATTATTAAAAACCAATATGATTTTATTCAACTAATAAGGATCGGCCGGTTTGTCTAATATAGTCCGATCCTTCAAAATTAGATTTAATGAACATATAAAAGCATTGAAGACATCAAATTCAAAATATTCTGACCACTTCAATAACACCGGCCATACATACACAAACGTCGAAAACAATCTTAAATTTTACACACATGCAAAAAAAGTCCCCTATAGTCAACTTTAGAATATTTTGAAATTTACAAAAGGGCCAAAATTAACCCTAATGTGTTATTAAATGACAAAGATTTCATAACAAAAAATGTATTATTTGATAGACTTTTAAACTATACAAATTAAAGACAAAATTTAGCCACCTACGTAGTTAAAACATATGTCAATTAGGTCTAATTATTTATATTATTTCTCTTATTACCTTAACCAATACAAGTAACTGAAGATGGATTCTTCGAATCCTAAATGTACATCGTACCAATAAAAAATACAAAAGTGTTCAAGGTGTATTCTTATTACTCGTAGTTACATTAAACACTTTTTGAGGATACATTTATAAAAATTTTTTGTTTGTGCTTCAATTTGTTTGCCACTTTCTGACCTTCTGCCACCTGTTTACAAAGAATGTATCACTAACAAAAACAACTAAAACATAAGCAAAGAGTCTATCAGGCTGATCTTGTTTAGCTCACAAGATTATTTTTGAAAACAAAATTTAGCCTCTTAAATAAGAACAGGAACACAGTTATTATTGTAATCTTAACATACTAAATTTTCACACGATAAACCAATTCTTAGGTGTAAGTTAAGTTTTCACTTCCTTTGGAATGTCTCTAGGATCAAGAGTCTTTTCTGCACTTAGAACAATGTCCGTGGGGTCAACTTGGGAGTCGCTTCTTCAAATTTAACCTGTCCTTTCGCCTCTTTGGTTCACTTTTGTTCTTCAAAAAACCTTAGGTTCGAAGATCCTTGTTTGATTTCCAAAATTTGCACATCACTATCGGAACTGTCAGAGTCCTCTTCAGTGTTGTCATGACGGCAGTTTCCATGGCATGAATACTGTCTCAGGCTGCAATAAAACATCAATAGCTATAATTAAAACCCATAAAACGATAGAGCTGTGTATAATCTAAAAACTAGTTGATATTTCCCTTAAATGTTTAAGAGTATGAGATGGAAATTCTTTTGTTTTGTACAACATACAGCCTACATAAAAACTTCTACCTCTCTGCTAATTTATGAACAGTTCCAGATAGACAAAGCAAACTTACAGAGCATTTCTGAATTATAGGATCTTTTAACAATATAAAATGATACTTCCCAATCAACACTTTGTGTGCGGTAGACAAACATGTCACTCCAAATACAAATACTGTATATACTAAATGAAAAAACTGACTTGTAAAGCATTTCATAGTTCGCAAAAAGTTCTAAAGAATGCAAGGGTACATTAAATCTTACATTTGCTCCAAATACAAATACTGTATATACGAAATTGACTTGTAGAGTATTTCAAAGTTTACAAAATAAAAAACACAAGGAAAAATTATCTATTATTTGATCATTGGAAAAAGAGCAAAAATGTAGACAAAAACTGAGAATTTTTATTTGCTTCATGGACATTTAGTTAAAATATAAATTTCAAAAATGAAAACATTGTTAAGTCCTTTTTCAATCTGGAAAAGGTAACTTTGAATAGGAAGTGGAGGGGAGGCTGTCAGGAAAACGGGGGCTGGTAGGAAGATGAGGGGAGGCTTTTAGGAAAACGGGGGCTGGTAGGAAGTGGAGAGGAGGCTGTTAGGAAAAAGGGGGCTGGTAGGAAGAGGAGGGGAGGCTTTTAGGAAAACGGGGGCTGGTAGGAAGTGGAGGGGAGGCTGTTAGGAAACCGGGGGCTGGTAGGAAGTGGAGGGGAGGCTGTTAGGAAGAGGAGGGCTGGTAGGAAGTGGAGGTGGGCTATTAGGAAGAGGAGGGTTGGTAGGAAGAGGAGAGGGGGGTCTGGCGGGTAAAACAAGACAAGAATCTTGTTATATGTGTGAGAGTTACAACATATATAGTTGCCAGAGGTGAATGAAAAGATCGTAGAGCTGTGGATGGTGCCACACCATCTGGGCAAGTTCTCTAAGATACGAATCCCACCAACACAAAACTTACAATATACACAGTACTTGCCTGAGTCCACCAGGAGGAATCAGTTTGTACTGTTCGTTCTCCCCGCCGCAGGACAGTAGTTTGTTCCTCAGATCCTCCATCGGCCCGGGAGATCTGCAGACGATTCACAACTTGAGCCATCTAAGCACATTCACTTGACACTATGTTACAGCGTTCGTATTCATAAATAAATTTTCCACACCGGACATTGTATCATGTTAGGTAAAGATGAGCCGAATTTGAGATTGCCAGGGACATATGCCAACGGCAGTGAGCAAGTTAAACATGTACTTTGACCCTTTGATGACACAAATATTGCCTGTCTGACAAATTTCTAATTCAGTAGACTCCCATTCGTTCGGCCTTTGGATAACTCAACGACGAAAATAAGACTTCGCTCACGTGATGGTCCACAACGTAAAAACTGACAGGATTCAACCTGTCTATGTAGCTTCCAGTTAACATGGTCAACAAACATCATAGTTTGGTTAATTCTTCATTATGTCCTGGATTTAAATTGAGAGTTTGTAAGTGAACAGTGACTTATGATTATAGAGTGCTATTATACATTTACAGAATACCTTCGGTTATTCCGGCCATTTTATAGTCCAATCAAGGACCCGGAGTAGGGGGAGTCTACTGTAGGTTCATGTAGCGTTATTATTAAATTACAACTATAATTATAACTTTTTTAAAGGTTTATAATATTTTTAAACAATTTGTCTTTCTATTTCTTTCAAAATACATTATAAAATAAACTGTTGTCTTTAATATCATGATATAAAATTAGTATTAACCCTTAAGACACCATTATTATTTTAGTTGTCTTTTATATAAATTTTAACTACAGAGCGGCAAATTGTCTAGTTTTGGCACACATACCACACAATGCTCGTGTAACTTTTGGTAACAATCGTAGCGCACTGCAAGTGTGCAGCAGCAACATATTTTAATTCGAACATGCACTGCAAATGTACAGTATCAGCTTATTTTAATAAGATCATGTACTGCAAATGTGCGGTGGCAACCTATTTTAAAGAGATTACGCATTGCAAATGTGTGGTAGCAGCCAATGAGACCAAGCATTAGAAATATGTGTCATCAGTTTACTTTAACGAAATCACACACTGCAAAATGTGCAGCACCAGTTTAATGTGACCATGCATTGGAAATATGTGTCAGCAATCTATTTTAATGAGACACATGCTGAAAATGTGCAGCAGCAGTCTTTTAATGAGACCATGCATTGGAAATACATACCAGCAATCTATTTTAATGAGACACACGCTTCAAATGTGCAGAGACATTCTATTTTAATGAGACCATGCATTTGAAATACTTGTCAGCAGTCTATTTTAATGAAACACAGACTGCAAATGTGAAGCAGCGGCCTATTTCAATGAGACCATGCATTGAAAACACGTGTCAGCAGTCTATTTTAAAGAAAAACAGGATTTTTCCAGACATTTGCCATCGTTCATGTGCCATCGTCGTAAGTGGTTGGTCGACGAATGCAGATAAACTAAATTTCAAAATTATCACAGGACCACAAACACCAGAGCCATATCATAGCATATTTTAGGGTATTACACCATTGGGGGGGGGGGGGGTGGGGGGGGGGGGGGGTGGGGGGGGGGGGGGGTGGGGGGGGGGGGGGGTGGGGGGGGGGGGGGGTGGGGGGGGGGGGGGGTGGGGGTTTCATCCAAAAACATTCAAAAGTCTGTTCGGTAAGTGTTACTTTATAATCTTCCAACTCGGCAATTATTGTAAACCCGAATTTATCCTTCATTTTCTCCAAATTCAAAATTTTGTATTTCTTATTTTCTTCCAATTTCATTTAACTTCTTATACTCTTTAAACTTACATTCTCCAATATCCATTTAACTCTTTCAAGAAACTCCATTTAAATAGAAAAAATTCAAAGACGGAAAAAATGAAATTTTGCTAACAATCACTCGAGAAGTCGAGGGAATTGCCAACATCTTCATTGTTTGACGAGGGTTCTTCATTTACTTTCTCCAAATGTACTATAAAATCATCGAGGATTTCTGGCTTAAAATCGTAGACAAATTCAACATCCAGATAATGAAAAAAAATACAGGTAATATCTTTTCATAATAAACGTGTGTATCGATACCTACAAACCTAATGTATTTCTTTGAAAAGGAAAATAATTTTTGTCAATGGTTCCAAGAGATAAGTAAAAATTTTTATTCTGTTTTCTAAATTCTGTAACAAATTTTGTTTGCTTCTTGTCTCCATATTGCAATTTTATAAGCAGATTATTCAAATGTGTTAGTTTATTTCGTAATTTCTTAGGTTTAGGTCTTTCGTACAAAATTAAATTACAATCTCTACAAACTAAATATTTTTTATCATTAATTTTCTCCTCTATTATAACACTTGTAACAGTTGGCATTGTACTCTTTCCATTTTAAAAAACAAAAAAGATTTTTTTATAAATGGAGATTATGGAACTAAGTCTACCAAGATATAAATTTTTCAGCACAAATGTTTATGTTTACATTTCTACAACAGAGATAAATAGAAATAATTTCATTCTATTGTACAAACTATTTAGGATATTTTGTCTATGATTACAAAGATTTATTACGGAAGAAATCGAGATTTTTTCAGCGCAGCGAGAGAGTATATTTTATTGAAGTATTAGGGCGAAGGAATGAAAGAAAATAATATGAATTTAAGCAAATTATTTTTCTTAAATAAAAAATCTATTCTACTAAATAGTCATCAAACAACATGAACTCTCCAAAATCACTTCAGTTTCTAGCATTTAAAGAACTTACCACAGGAAAATAGTTATAAAGACTTCTTTGAATTACCTAAATATGTTAAAACAAATGTTGATATTTTCCTTAAGTGAAAACGAATCCTTAAATGAAAACGAATTCAGCAGAACTTTTAAGTACTAAAAAGTGTTCAATGCAATTTATTACAGACAACTTATGATAGTATAAATATGTTAAATGTAATAGGAGATTTTTAAATTAAATAATAGAAAAATAAGAAAAATATTCCGATTTTTACAAAATAAACTAAAACACCAACAATCTGACATTTTTCATCGCTTTTATGCTAAATTTCATTGCTTATTTGTTGAAATGTTGAGAAGACAATATCCATACTGGACAAGAAATATGCATACAGCTAGTTTTTTAACAAGTCTTTGTAAAACAACAAGATTTATCAAAGGAATTTATAAGAGATCACGCTTTTGTTGTAGATTGGGATAAATTATATGGAAAAAAACATTTACGAAACAGATATATTGTGGTGTGTGTGGTTCTGACGAAGAAAAGAGAAACGTTTGCCATTCAGCAATTCATTACGATATAATGAAAGACATACAAAATGAATGATTGTGTCTTTGGTGTAGTGTTGTTTAGTGTGCGTGTTTGCGCTATGGGGAATCACATCACATTCAACTTCTACGGTGTCTATTGTTTAGAGACTTGGCCCTGCACTGCTACTGTCCAACCAAGTTAATGGCTAGGAGCTGTAATTCGGGTCTTAGACTCTGGAATTTTTTTGTTCCCAAGTCTCAATTTTCTTTGGTAACTACTGTGTGTAGAAGTTGATGGAGAGATACAATTAGGGAATTTGTGTTGGGTGGTTTTGTAAGTGTAAATGTTGTATTAATGAACGATGTTGAATGATGAATGTAATGAACCGAATTAAGGAAGAGAAGGAATTAAGGAATGAAGTGGAAAGGTGAGGAAGCAAATGGCGCGCGCCAATCCACAGTTGTCATTAATCGGCTTGTTCTATAGTCATTACACTATGGCCACTCGTGTAAAGACTTGTCCCCAACCACTGGAACGACAACCATGTCTTCCTCAATAAAAAGCGCGCCTGAAGCTCTGGGATTTGAACCCAGGAACCTCAGGCTTTGAAGGAAAGCGTCTTACCAACTGAGCTACGGAGAGTCTCGAAAGTTATAAGCTATATCTCTGCTATATAAGTTGTTCAATTAGGAGTGCTAGTTTACAAATTTATTAATAATTTTATATTTCAAAAACCACTCAACCGATTTTAATGAAATTTGGTACACATATAGTAAATACGTAACTCTTTCGACTTAACTTATCCATGAGGGTGAAATCATCCCCTATTTTCTTAATATTCATAAAAAAATATAAAATAAAAATAATCAGGAAAAATGTGAAAACTTACAAAAACAAGCGAGTTCAACTTAAAATTTCATGAAAAGAACAAAATTTTCAAAATCTACCCCAATCATCCCTTATCTTAATACTCTTATATCTCGAGAACTATTGGAGCTTTTTTGCTGAAATTTTGGTATATAGGATCAGTAAATATTAAAGTATTTTTTTAAAATCAATAACTTCCGGTCCAACCCTTAAGATGACCTTGGAATAATTTTTTGTTAATATCATCCCCATTTTTTAAGATATTCTTTTGAAATTAAAAATGAATACTTATATCAATGTCTTTAACAATTCTGTAAAGTTGTAGAATTATCCAATGAATAATATAGAGCAATAAGACGATTTTTTCAAAAAATTTTACTGAATTTCTCTAATATCGTTCTTAATCACATCATAGGCTAAAAATTTCTTCTCAGAAACCACAACCACATAACATGTCGAGTTAGTAATAGCATTTTTGAAAATCCATATTGATAATTATATCGTTCTTTGAACCAGAAATATTTGTCAAACTCTTCGTTGTATCAATTACATAAACAGGTCTATTCGCTAAAAATTCTTTAGGATTGTAATACATTTCCTTATTATTACAGTAAACTTTCTTAAAATCTTGATACATCTGATACATGATTCTGAAAAGACCTCCTGAAATGTTTAAATTTTGTAATTCATCTGGAGATAATAAGAACCGTTCAATTTTACTCTGATATTTTTTACATCCAAACTATCAAACTTTGAAGGATTTTTTTCTTGATTATTCTGTCTACCTGTTTGAAAACCAATGATAACGAACTTGGGATTGAAGATATTTCTATAAATATTTGTAATATCGAACGAATAAGTTGTTCCGGAAATACCTTTTTGTTCAATACATTGCCAATCTAGAAAATTAAACATAATGTTTTGACTTTTTGTAATTTCATCAATCGACCTAATTTTACTCGTGGTTTTATAATCAATCATTGGAACTCTAATAAAAAAATCTGTAATTGTTATTTTTCCATCAACAGGCATAACATTTCCAGTTGCAGTCTTCAGAATCACATCATCGTCTTCTGCTCTTATAAAAACTTAGATAAAATCCTCCTTTATAGATCGGAATAGTAACATTTTCAAAAAATCCTAATCCAAAATGAGATAAATTTCCAGCTGCTTCAAAAACACCAAATTTAAAATCTGATTCAAAGCCATTAGAAGTTTGAGAAATAACATCACTTTTTGAATACGAAATAGTTCCTTTAATAGTGCTTAATTGGCCACAGTTTTCGACTTCTTCTATCAATTTATTGTGTTTTCTTACCTCAATCTTAGAAAATAAAAAACGGTATAAAATTATCGATTAATCTAACATTATCAGTTCCAAGATATGCTTGACCATCTGTTGTTTGTTAAAGTTCCAGAAATATAAAACTGGAAGTTAGACGAGCAAAAGTTATCTCCAAAAATCAATATTAAAACTCAGTTCTTTTTATTCGGTTCATTCAAATGTTGTTTACTAATTGGATAGAAATTTTTAAACTCCGCCCTTTCAATATCACTAGCATATTTTCTGTAGTCCGCCATTTAATAAGACAAATTTTAAACATCATGTATAAGAAAGATATCATTTTTTTCATCGATCTAATGTACGTTTTTATAAGAAAAGATATATAAATTTTAGTAAAATAATTAAAAAGATTAGAGTCATATTTTTAATGATCTACTTCGTCATATTCAGGATTCTCTTCCTTAAATTTTGCGATCTCGGTCACATATTTCAATAAATTTGCACAGGATAGTAACCGCTATCTATAATATTGTTCCAATCAACTGTATCTTTATTTTCATCCAAAAACTTTATACTCAAGTGTTGATAGAGACAAAGAACAGACATATGATCTTTTAATTGATAATGTATATTTTCTTGAATGAACTCTGATGATAAAGTTTGATATTTGGCAATGTTATACCAATTCAATTTGTTTACGTATAATCGCATCATATCTTCGGATAGTTCATATTTTTGAGAAATATCGTCCCAATGTTCCTTTTTCAAATCTCTTTCGTGTTGCATTATAAAAAGATCGAAAGCACTGTAATGTCCCGCCATCTCTATTTATTAGGGAAAAATTTCAAGTTTTTTATAAATTGGCTCTTTTTAGCGTTACATTCAGCACATTTTCCAGAAATTCTCTTAACTCCGTTAATGTTCGCATAGTATTTTATATCGTTTGGTGGCAGTTTTTCTCTTTGCACCTCACACAGTATATGAGCGCCATTTATATAAGGAAAATTAGTCATCATAGCCGCCTACTCCATTAAATCTGTTATCAATATTTTCAAAAGTTTTATTAACATCTTCTTTAAATTTATTAAAGTTTTCTTCTAGTTTATTTACTTTATCGAGATATAAAGAGTATCGATCATCTATACTTTTAAGTAATTCATTATTATGTGTTATTTGCCTCATTTAAACGTGTACCAAAATCTTCAAAAAAGTTTATTTCTCATTGAAATGTGTATCAAAATCTTCCAGAATTTTGTTAATTACTTCACCAACTAATACATTAAACCACTATTTTTTATATGTATTAAAGTTTTCTTCTAGTTTATTTACTTTATCAAGTAATTCACCAACATCGTCTACTGATCTTTTTACTTCTTTCATCAAGTTTTTCATAGACTTCTGTTGTAAAAATCTCTTTAACATGCTGTTTATGATTCTCATAATTTTGTTTTAGTTCATTAAACATTTTAATAGGGATCTTCTAATTGAATCATTACAACAACATCAAATGGATTAATTCCTTTACTAACACCGCTAATTCTTTTTCCTTTAAAATCTAAGGCATTTTTAACATTCGGATCATGTAAATCAACAATATCGATGTTTTTCTGATAAATTTTAGAGGTTTTAAAATTTTTGTTCTTTAACAACAACATCATGTTTGTCAATACCTACAGGTCGAACACCGACAATTCTTTTTTTTATTAGCCAAACTAACATAATTCTTTTCAACTTTGATCGCTTCAGTAATTTTATCAGCTTTTTCGATATGAGACATTAAATTGGTAAATATAATTTTTTTACACCATCATCAACTTCTTTTTCCAATGTTTTTATTTTATCAGCAACTTCATTTGAACTCATGAAATTTGCAAGTTTGTTATCATATTCTGCTTTAAAAATCTTCAATCTCGACAGCAAACATATCTGAATCTGGAAGGTTTTGTAATAAATTTTCTAGACTTGTTATCAAACTCATTTCTCAAACTATCGAAATTCAAACTATTATCTACATTTTGAATAAATTTCTGTGTTCCAAATACGTCTCAAAAATATTTTGTGAATCCATATTTATTAAGTAATAATTTGTTAACAACTTCTTTAAAATCTTTACCAGTACTCAGTTCATTCAAAACAAAAAAAACACATAAATGACCACAAAATTGAGGGGAATCTTTATAGTCTTGAATCTGAGAATCATTGTAGTAGACGCTTGATTTTTTCAAATATTTAATCAATTCTATAGGTGGTTTGTCCTCAATTCTTCCATACGAATCAAAATAACAGGCATTCTTATCAATTTTTATAATAACAAACCCAATGCGTTTCCACTTCCCATAATCGAGTCTAAATTCACAATTCCACATTCAAATTTCTTAACTTTTTCAGGTAATGTATCTCTCATGAAGATTCCTCTAAAATGTTTAATATTTTTGCAGATTTCTTCCAATTCCCCGAATGTTAAAGGTTTTAACATTTTTTTTTTTTCAATGTTTGATTTTCACGTAATTCAAAGTTTTTTCATCTAATCCAGATCCTGTAACATCTTCCAACTCTTTATCTAACCAATTTAAAATGTTTCGAACAATAGGAATCACATCCTTTTTAACGATTGGAGCAGGCTTTACGAACATAAGGAACAACATTTTTAACAACTGGAATATTTTTCTCCAAAATCTAATAAATCTTTCAAAAGTCCCACCATTTTTAAGTTCTTTCTAACTGATTATAAGAAAATTCTATTCTGGTTCCTTTATTGTTTTTCTTATGTTTTTCGAGTTTATTGTATTGTCTATTTGTTAAAAATATCTTTATCTTCGCCATTTTTTTAGTTGATCTATTTTAAAATTGAATACTAACCGGGTATTCTCTTCTTAAAAGCGGATTTTATTTTTTCTTTCTGATTTTTGCTGAAGTTTACGTCTCACCTCCATTTATATAGTTAAAATTTCAAGTTCTCTCTTCGATTCCCATTTCCTAGTTTTCTCACTTCCAAAAACATTGCTCCAGCTGTTGGAAAGCGCAACAAATCTTTCACCTATAAACTAGCATCTTTTGATAAAAATCTATCCATTGCTTTATCTTGCAAAACTTTATCTGCTATATGTCTGGAATTTGTGTCTCTATGTTTTGCATAAAAAACTATCGTGTTCCATAGCAGCTTGATCTAATTTATTCACACCAGGATCTCCTCTTTTTAGCCTTTTTTCGAGTTTTGTGCCAGGCCCCAGATACTGATAAGTTGGTACGTGTAATTCAAAAGGTAAATTGTTGATAAAATCATTCAAAAGTCCACTACCCTCAATCATAGATGAACTTATTGTCGGCAAAATTCGTTTTAAATATTTAAATTCCATCAGGTTTTTCAATCATTTCGTCAAGTTTGTTCGAAATAAAATCTTTAATTGCTTTCTTTTCATTCAAAAAATTGTTATTTCCAGCCTTCTCTTGAGCATAAATATAATTTATAATTCCATCGAGTTTTGTCAAATCGTCGATATATCTGTACTCAATCTTATTATCACTGTATTTTCTTATACCAGATCCTTCGATTCGTTTTTCCCCAAATTGGTTTAATCAAATTGAGATATTTTTGTTTTACCTTTACTTGACTTTGGTTTCTTAGTTGATGGATCATTATTTTTGTAAATTGAATCAGATTTCCATAAAATTTTCTGTATACTTTTTTTCAAGTCTTCTTCAGAATATAAACCGTCTTTTGGAATATCAGTGCCTGTTAATAATCTCCATAAACCCTGAGTTCCTTCATATGTTTTTTCATTAATAATGATATCATTATGCTCAAAATTCACGGGCAAAATTTCCAATCATAAAACTTTTCTTTTTTCTGTCCCAATACAAACCAAATTTATCATCCTTTGCTCTAGGAAGAAATTTTTTAACCAATTTCACCAATTAATTATATATCCGTTGTTCCAGGTACTTATTGGTTCAACTATTGGTAGCTAAGTCTTCAATGATTCGAGGTCTAAATGGTGTTGAAGATGGTAATTTTGGCAATTCAAACTCAGATTCTGGTATCGAAATATCGGCAAATTGTCGTACAACTGGAACCAAATTCATCAAATTTTGATTATCGCTTAAAAACATTTTCAATTTTGCCCTCAACATTTTTTTATTTGCAGATGTTTTAACAGGTTGATTAATTTTTTGAAATAAATTCTTGTTCTTTTTCATCAATTCGAATCTGTTCTTTAAATTCTTTGATTAATTTCTTTTCTATTTTGATCAAGTTTTTTTTTGCTTCTTCTGAAGTTACGTTCGCCATTTATTTAGGAAAATTTTGAAACGTAAACGTGGAACGTGGAACGTGGAAACGTAAAACCGAAACGAGAACGTGAACGTGGAACGTGGAAACGTGAACACGAAACGAGAACACGAAAACGTAAAACGTGAAACGTAAAAAACATGAAAACAACTAGATTATCACACGTTTATATTGGAAAATTTATTCAAATATTTACCATTTTTAGGCTTCAAAGTTAGATTAATAGTTAAAAATCCATAGTCTTCTTTCCAAATTTTATCACACAATTCATTAAAGTGGTTAAAACTCATATCAGATCCCACATAATTGTTGTAAAATCTTTCTCGAATAGTGATCGTCTTGCTTAAAAAACACACAACATATTCAAATTATTTCTAATAACTTGTTTATCAACCTTTGAAAAGCATTGGGAAAGATAGATACAAGATATGTTTTTGTGACGAGACATTACGAAATTATTCCTTAATAACGTCTTGATTTTCTAAAATACAATCATCAAAAACGATTAACGAATTGGGTTTACATTTCGCTTAACGGAACTATGTCCTCGGAAGCATTATAAAAAATGTGATATTTTTTTTGTTTAAGTTTTTCTCAATATTTTCAAATCTTTCTTGTAATTTTTTATAGGCGTCCTGTTCTAAAGATTTACTAAAAACATACAAATTGGAATAAGGAATCAACCTATTGTATGATAAAATTCAATAATAAAGTTGTTTTTTTCCACATCCACTTGAACCAACAATTAACAATCTGATTGGTTGATCTTTCTTATTTTCTTCAAACGTTTGAAGTTTTATATCTGATCTTTTTTGCTTTAAAAATTTCTCCATTTAAATAGAAGATTTTCATCTTGAAGCAACGCTTGCGTAAATGAAGCTGTTCAAGTTGACTTCAGAAAGCTCTCAATTATTTTTAAACTTGGAACATCCTATACACTTAGAGGAAGAATCAAATTATTTTATCGGTTTAAGCGGTTTTTATTCTGACAATTTTGTAATAAATATTAGTGAAAAGTTCTCCTTATTGTATAGGATTTAGTGAGAAGAACATAACAAAATACTATGGTTTAAACAAAGGATATTATACTTTCGATCAAATAAAAAATTCCCTTAAAAATTATCTGAAAAACATTCAAACAATCAGATAAATCTTTAAACTTTGACGAAAACAAGTTTGAAATGCAAAAAAATTATCTCTCTAATAAAATTCAAATAAAATCACAGTAAGAATAATGTTTTCAGCAATTATTGTAGATTTGTTAGGGTTTGTTCAAGAAACTATTGAGCCAAATCAGGTATATTTAGGAAATAAAACGCCAAAATTTAGACCGTTCGATGTAATTGAAGTACATTGTAATCTCGTTGAAACCTAGTTTTGAAAATCATACCGAACATTTACACAAAGAATCTGAAATTTTGTACACATTTTTCCCAAATGTTGCTTATGGATCAAAAATCAGTGAAAAAACCGAATGAAATCGATTATATTCCAATTAGACAAAATATTAAAAGAATTCAAAAAATCGTTCTGACTATTCAAGACTCTGAAGGAAATCTATTAAATAATGAGAGTAAAACAACAATATATTTAAGATTGCAAAAGGAATAAAAATGAGTTGATGATGATGACAAAAATTCAATATTTTTACTTAAAAAACAAGGGGCTATTCGAATGGCCCCTTAACAATCTTCATCCTGACACTGTTTTTAATCAATGAATCTGGCCTTCATTCTCAAAATAAAAATTACTAGTTAAATTTCTTTTCTATCTAAATGGAGTCAGTTGTAGACCTACTCAATAATCAACTTAGATTTAAAAGCAAACATATCTTTACAATTGTTGACGAAAATAATGAATTTTGGTTTAAGGCTAAAGATGTTGCAGAAATATTGGAATTTAAAAATACGAGACAAGCTATCATAGATCATGTTAAAGAAAAATACAAAAAAGCTTTGAAAACATAGATTCTGACAAGGGTATCGAATCGCGACTCTTACAAAAATTACATCCAGACACTATTTTCATCAATGAACCAGGCATATATTCTTTAATACTGAAATCTAAAATGAAGATTGCAGAAACGTTTTCAAAATTGGGTTTTAGAAGAAGTATTACCTTCCATTAGAAAATATGGTGAGTACAAACTCAAAAACGAAAATAAGCAGTTAAAAGATGAAATAAAACAGTTACAAATTTCAGGTCAAATGAAATCCTTGAAAATAGAGAATCAAGAATTGCGAATGGAATTAATGAAGAGAGATATGGTATGTAAAGATTTTGATAAGAAAAAACACCATGTTTTTGTGTTAATTAAGAAGAATCACATGTGGGAATATCCTTATTACGTTATCAGAGCTCAAAAGAGAGAAATACCGAAAAGATTAAAACATCTAAAAATAAATTATCCTGAATTAGAGATTTTGTTCATTGATGACGAACCAAATTCTATCAATCTGTATAACCAAATGAAAGAATCTTTGAATTATTTTATACAACGGAAATCATTTTACTACAAATATGGCAGAATCTCGACTGATTTATAGAATATCTAAATTACACGATGAAAATGTTAAACATTCGAATTATGATAGTTTGTTTGTAAATGTCTTTTAAGACTATAGAAATGTTGAATTTCTCTTCCGCATACGCAAAGAACTGGTCTAGCAAAGATTTGTTTAGCACAATCTTTACAATATGCTTGTTTGTTGTCTTTACTATAATGGAGATTATAAAATTCTGAAATATTCTTAACCTTTTTACACCGTGTGCACTCTTTCTCTTCTAAAGTTAATTTTTTCCATTTTATCATATAATTCTTTTCTATATTTCTTATTACAATCCTTACAATAATAGCATAATCCATCTTTTCTAGTCTTATCTTGAAAAAACTTCGACAAATCTTTAAATTCTTGACACTTTATACATTTTTTTTGGGCCTCCATTTATATAGAAAAAATTACAGCTTTGACTTTTTCAATTCATATTCGTAAAAACTTCCGGTTATTTCTCAATTTTCAAAGTTTCCAAGTTTATTTAATTCGTCTAATATATCAGATTTTGCTTCGCCTTTATAGCCATACGGTACTGTATCGATCTTATTTTCTAGGACATTTCTCTTATCATCTTTAGCGTTCAGTGCCAGCTTGTTTATGGTGATGGTATACAAATCATGTTTATAGCTTTTGATTACTGTCATCTCCCTAAATTCTTCTTTATCTTCGAACAAACATTTCTTCAAGTTTTCGATATTTATTGTTTTATTTACAACGCTTCTCTTAATTCCTTTACATCTTACTGGATTTTTGTCTAGATATTTGTACGAGTACATCTTTGATCTCAATCCACAAAATTCTTCTAATATCTCGCCGTTCAATTTCGTCTTTGAATTTCCCTATTACCTTCTTATTTTTAGTAGTGAAACATTCATGATCTTTTGGATAGTCGCTCGTATCGAAATCATCTATATTTTCTTTAATAATTTTAAAGGGATCTCGTTTCAATTCTAGGAAATAACTGTCTGTATCCATGTAACACAGATTCAAATCTGGATCAAACTTCTTTAATTTATCGTAATAAAACTCGTACATTAGCAATTTTGAGAGGTCGAGAACTGAAAATCCTATGTAAATCGGTTTGTTAAATTTAACCTTTTGTTTGTACATGTGACTCGCTATACAGTTGTCGTCAAAGATATTGAAACATTTGAAATTCGTTTTCTTAGCTTGTTTCATTGAAAATTCTTCATTTCCTAGTCTAATATCACATCTGTTTCTCACATTTTCCATAGATTTTCCAAAAACTGAGTTGTTCATCAGCTTATAAAAGTCCTTTTCAAAGTCACTTGTAGCTTTGGTTTCTCATGTTTGTGTTAAAATCAATGTACTTTTTCATAAAAGGCTTCTGATCGAATGCAATAACTCTATTCACATGTTTTAACACCATTCCTTGTTTCGAGATAGAATTTCAAATTTCTCGAATGAACAACGTATTCAGTTTTATCCAGTAGAGTTGTGCAAAGTTTGTTTTTAAAATGTTCTGGAGCAAGAGGTAAATCCTTGTGATGTTTCGTGTTAAATTCGTTGGATATCCAAGATCAACTTCGAGAATATAGCCATAATCTTCGTCGCCAGTGAGTTCTAAAATTGTTTCTTGCCACTCTTCTTTTGTATACGTTTTAGGATCCATCCACTTGATATCGCCGTATGGTAAACTTTGCATTAGGCCATACCCATAAAGGTTATTAGCATCGAGATAGAGTAAATAGTTTTCGGGCTTTGTCTTATCAAAATCTTTTAAATATTTGTTATTTGCTTTCACATATCGTTTAATACATTGAGAAAATGCCTCCGCGAATACTTTTTCAATCATTAAATACATGTTATAATCGTTAATTAGCTGAAGCTCAATTTTCGTTAATTTTAACATAGCATCCCAAGCAAAGACTAGGAGCAGTCAGATAGTGTGCTGGATCAAGCTTATAGCAATTCAAACAAATATTCCTAAAATTTTCAAAGATATCAGCGAGCAATAAAACATCTTGAATGTTGTACAAATCAGAGTAATTTCCTAGATTTTTCTCTTTTAATTTGTTCTATACACTCAAGTAGTTGTTGAAAATCTTTCTCAGATATGCTCTCATCTGTCAAAAGTGAATAGAAATCTTGAATTCTCAATTCTTCTGTGTAATCAAGTTTTTCAATACTATCGATAAATTCGTAAGGAAATATACCTTTCCCAGATAGAATTTTAAAGATTTCTTCTTCGTCATTTGGTTGTCTTTCTATTATCTCATTCAGTCCATCTTGTATAAAATGATTTGTATGTTTGAAGTCTTCTCTCTTTAGATTTTTAGCTAACTTTTCTATAGACGAGGCCATGAATCTGAACGTGTCTACAAACGAAAACTTGATGAATTTTCTTGGCTTATCACCTTCGAATTCATAGCCATATCCCAGAATTTACAGAATAATTTATATATTTTTCATCGGTGTTTGCAATCAAATCAACATTACCGTATTGTTTTGCCAATTCTTTTATGTACAAATGAGTATCGTAATTTGACATATTGTGGCAGAAAACGGGAATATTCTGAGGAAATTTCAAATTTAGATTGCAACATGCATGAGCTGCGCCTCGAAACTTTGCCGGTTAAATGACAATGATCTCTGCATTTTTTGAATGCATCATAAGCAGAACTCCAATTATCTGGTAAAAAACCCTAAAGTTTTTTCAGTGTCTTGATACGATATTTCTTCACAAATGTGGCAAAGATTTGAATTTTGATACGAAATTTCTTCTTCGTCAGTCAATTTCATGGGCTTCATGTTCTTTGAATTATATTTTTTAGCTATGTACTTCGATAATTTATTGAGTTCTTCAAACAATTTTGCAGGAACATTTGGCAAATCTTCTTCATTTTTTGCTCGATAACATATCGGCTTGTACATACGATTGGTCACATTCGAAACTAAATATAGAGTAAAACCATAAGGAAATATGCTTCTGAACCTTGGTTGTAGTCGATCTTTGTGGATTGTTTTTGCATGTGGGAATCTTCTCTAATATGCTTTCAAAATCCATATAAATAACGTAAGGATGAGAAAATTTCTTTTGATAATTAGTAAATGTTGTTGTTTGACCTGGAAACGGCATAATTGGCTTACAAACTTCATGTTGCTTGCAAATTTCTAAATGATCTGTTAAATCTCCAGATTTGTAGAAATGGCTTAAACATCTTCTACATAGAAAATTTTTATGTCCATGTTTGGATGTTTGAGAACTCACTAACCTACTTAAATCCGTGATCAAAACATAATGAGATTTGTCTTCTTGTTTAACATACAATAAATCGATTTCTAACTCGGCATCATATTTTTCAGAAATTTGTAACGGAACAACCTTAATATTTTCATCAAAACTGTAGACATTGATAGACATTTTAGGATACTTATTACTTGGAATTGTAACTTCGTTTTTCAAATGATTGTATATCTTTTAAGGACATTGGATACTCGAAACCTGAAAAATATCTCGTCATTTACAAATTTTTCATATTGTTTTGCTCTGTCTACATGAGTTTCTGGTTTTTCAATAGCACATCGGATAGAATAAAATAAAACAGAAATCATCTTTATTTTTGATATTTATACAAGCTTTTTTATCTTTGATTTTCTTTGGTAAATCGATATATGATCCTGCGTTCATCATTTCGTGTTTATTAATGCTCAAAACTAGTTGTTTGCAGCTTTTAAATGTCCATCCAGAAACCCTTATTTGGATGATTTGTTTGTTCACGATGTGTTAATTTATTAAATTGTTTGGTGATAAAATCATTTACATCGAAGATTTCATCTGCTTTTATAGTAAAGTACATTGGACACGTTTGTGTTTCACCGTTCACTAAAGTTCTTTCATATTCACATTCCAACGAGAGATAACCCTTCATATTTTTAACATTCTCTTGAAATTTTTCTATTAAACTTTTAATTTCTGGCCTCATAATTGATAGATATTTGTAAATTGACATGGAATTGTCGTTCAAGTTTGTTAAAATGTATTGCTTGAAAAGACCGTGTATTGAGGATAAAACTTCTACATCTATGATATTTTCAGGTTTTTTCGTTAAGAGTTTTTATCAATTTCTTCGATCATTTCAGACTTAGTTTTATCGTTTGTTTCTATGGACAATTTTTTCAGCGATTGATTGAATTTTTTCATCATTAAATAGATTGAGATCTTTTTTATCTTCCTTAAAGCTTTTTCTTTAATTCACGCAATTTTTCTATATTGTACATCTTTTCGTGACCATCGATTTGATTCTCTTTAGCCCAAGTCCTCAAATAATTTAGTTCTTTTTCATAAATATCTTTGTTCTTCAAATGATTTTTCGAATTGTAATGACGAGTATAGTGATGTTCAAAAATGTCTTTTTTGCAGTATGGGCACTCTATCTTTTTCCGCTCCATATTTAAAGAGCAAAAATTTGTAAACTAAAATTTTGAGAAGTGGTGATTTTTGTGACAACTTGACACAAAATCAGCACAATTTCTGGTCAAATGTTTTCAGATTGTTCTATTTATTATAGAAAAAATCTTTTAACTAAGTTCTCCTGTGTGCCGCGCAGTGCTACCAACATTTCTCGCTCAACGGTAATGCCAACATATTCTAAATTCAACATTCGAGTATTATAAATTCCACAATTTATGTTGTCATACTGTCATGAAAAATTGCTTGAAATACAGTTTAACCATAGTTTATTTAAGTAAATTGTATTGTGAATTGTTTTTACATATTTATGGTGTATTGAACAGTATTTGTATTGATTTTTGGGGCTGTCCCAAAAGTGGTCTAGGGAACCCCTTACTGTTTGATTTTACAGATTCGTTTATTGTCCTTTTAAACAGTATTTTCCCTTGATTTTCTGTCTGTCCCAAAAGTGGTCTAGGAACCCCTTACTGTTTGATTTTACAGATTCGTTTATTGTCCTTTTAAACAGTATTTTCCCTTGATTTTCTGTCTGTCCCAAAAGTGGTCTAGAATCGGCATATTCATATCTACTTATATATATATATATATATATATATATATATATATATATACATATATATATATATTTATTTATTTATTTATACGAGACAATTGTCCTTGCGCAGTTTTTGACTGCTGGATGGTTTTAGTAAAACATGCTTTTAAACGGCGTGTTGGTTTCAGATCATATGTTTATATAACGGTGGGGTTACTTTTTTGAATGGAAAGGATAAACACGTGTGACGTTTTTTGTCTGTCAAAAATCCACAGTCCGCACAAAGAAGTTGTCACTTCATAAAGGCTAGCCTGACATATAACTAGTAAACTACGATATTAAAATGAACACCTATGTGAGTTTAACTGGGTTTGAAATATTGTTATATTTTGGGCACTTGTTAACCAATAACTATGAGACAAAAGTAACTCAAAATTGTGTAGAATATTTTATTTTGTTATATACTTATGGTGTCTGATTTGAATTATAAATTTTAATTCGGCCCCTAATTGAGGTTTTACGAAAGGTCTAAACGATAAAATTGATTCACTTAATTAATTCTATTTTAAATTTAATAGTACCATTACTTGTTCCGTTGTATTATATTAATGTTCGTTTTTACGTACTGAACTAAAACTGAAAGGAAAACATAATATTATTGTGCTGCCAAATATTCATTTATAGTATAGTACTAAACATTCATAGTGTAGTATAAATATTCATCTATCTAATTGTAATTCAAAATAGTTTAGAATATTCGATGCCAGCCAGCTCAGGCTTGAGTTAAGCTTATAGATAACTCGTGTTCTAAAAAGGGTTTTTTCTACGATACAGCATTTTATCAATAATCATTATTGAGGAAAAAAGTCCAGACGCAGTACCCCCTCATTACCGTATATTTGACTATTTTTTATTATTAAAATATCTCAAATATAATCTATTTAAATCCTTCTCTAAACTTAAATTATTAAAATTTATGTTCGTATATGCATTTTGCAATTTCAATAATCATAAATAATTTGATTTTAATAAAAGTACAAAACAATGAATATTAATTTAGTATGATATAAAGGATGTTATAATAATAATTAACACCACGGTTACCAATCGAAGATGTTCTTAATTAAATAATTCAGGACATTTACTGAATTTGTTAAGCTTGTAAAGGGAGAAACTCTAGAGAAGGGTTGGCCGAAACTCTCCAGTGATTTTTTATCAGTCAGTGACAGCTGCCTTGTCTTCTTTAATTAACTCTCAGATAGAATCTTTGAGTACTTGATCAAGAGTCTATCCGACATGCCAGACATCTCTAGAGAAAACAGATCCGGTATTTTGTTTTATCTTCTCTTACAAAGCGGACGTTCAACACTGTAATAGGGTACACAAGAAAATTAATTATCTGTTTGTGTTCTTTCAATCGCGCTGAATTAACTTGTCCAAGCAATCAAAATCTGTTTCTGATTTAGGATACAGCACGTGTTTACATAGCATCATCATTAAAATGATACATATTAGAAGTTAATCAATAATCAGGCGTATTACAAAACCAGACTCACACATGCACACACTAAAGTACTATTCTCTTATTTAAAACGACATTGATTTCTATATTATTCCAACATTGGTTAAGCGAAATAACCAAGCACATAAAAGGCTGCGATAGGTCGATATAAAGTGACTACTACTCCGAAAATAGTGGTGGAGAGGGGGTATTACTTAAAATAACTTGGAGTTTATCGGGCATGCTTCTGAAAAGTACAATCAATTACTGAGTTATTATAGACTAAACTTTCTGAATATTTGTACCCCATCGCCGGTATAAACTGTATTTAGACGTATATGTATATAAATGAATGTTTGTCTGTATGTAATTTATAGACTCAGAAACTACTTGACCAATTATTATGAAAATTTGTATTTATATCTATGTTTCCTCATAGAAGGTTTACACGCTATGCCCATTGATGTAACTCGCCACCAGGCGACGCTGGAAAATATAAAATTTATCAAAGCGCCTGATCATTATAAACTGCAGTTACGAGACAATTACGTATATTATATAGCCAAACGCTCTTTGAAGGCGCTAAGTTATTATGTATATTTGTCTTTAAAATAAATGTCTGGTTGAACCTAAAGCTTGAGTGTTAGACCACTTTCTAATAAAGTACATGTAAGTGTACATTGGCTATAAAAAACACTTTTGACAGATTTTCTTAATCGTGGCAACAAGGTAAACTCTACAACGGTGTTGGAATTATTATTCACTTAGACAAGACGTGCTCATACACAGGCAAAGCTTATGAAAAGCGTGCGAAGGTACGAGAAACAGCTAGTTCATTATAGGTTTGCTACCTAAATAGCATTAATTTATTTCTAACTGAACTACACTCTAAATCTTGACTCTTTACGAGGAATCATTACAGTCTATCCAATCATTGAAAATGAGACCGTACCCCATAAAGAAATCTCGTAGCGGAGGTTGGGATGAGTAAGAAATCGAATAAAACCCATCTCCCGCACAGGACTTAGTCTTTTCTTCTTCAACGCAGCGTTGATAAAACACCTTCCAAATTTTTTTCCATTGACTCAAGTACATACAATACATGATTCTTTGTTGCCGAATATTATCGACCATTGGTAGTAATGCATTGCTTTTAACGGAGTCACGGATTTTATATAGGTAATTTTGACAAAATTGCACTTTTCTTAGGATTCATATATATATATATATATATATATATAAAAGTACATAAAGTATATTTATATAGACTTGATTTTTTTTAATTTTGAATGTAAGTTATGTATATTTAATATATGTTTTTAACACAAATTTTCAAAAAAGTAACTTTCACAAATACACGTTTTTAATAGTAAAAAAACATGTTCGTATCAAACTATTATTTTATATACTTTTTATTGCAATTTCCTACTGTTAAAGTATACTGAACACTATTATCTGAAATAACTGTTTGGTCCCATGGTGATTAGTTCCTAAGAAAATTGTTAAAAAACATTGAAAATTTTCAGTTTTTGGGAAACACGCGTTTTAATTAACAATAGTCAGCAGTTCGTCCACATCACTCTTGCATATCTATATAAAAATATTTATAAAAAGTGCGTTATTTTGTCTTAAAAAAGAATCTAAAAACTACTCCTTTTAGATAACACTATTATAGATAGATCTGTACTATTAAATTAGCTAAGAAACAAAATGTTTTTTATTAACATATTTATCCCTGTAAGCTCACTTGTTTTCCATCATTTATAAACATTTGTAATTTTAAAATGGCCAATTTCAAAGAAAAATAAAGAAATACTAATGATTGCTATGAACATTTACAAGAATGTTCCAGTAATAATTGAATTCTATTTAATTTAAACACAATGAAAATAATCTAGTATGCACACATTAAGGTATTTCATTTCACAATTAAATATTTCAACTCCAACAGTTTAAAAATATACAGTCGTTAAAAATAAACTAAACCAGTATATATCTGTTATATTTATAAATAGTACTTTATGTAAGCGGCGTAACTCTTATTTTACACTAAATCGGTTACTCAATCTTTAACATTTCTTACACGGTTCGATTTTCCTTACAGGAGTACATTTACTGAGGCCTAAAAGTTACAGTTAATAAAGACAAATTAGACTAAGGTAAGTACAGAAACAACAACATGGCAGTAAATGAAACTTGGCAAGTGGAGGTTCAACAATATGTTTCACTCTCTCAACTTTCTCTGTTGAGAAACTTACACACAAGACAAGGGGTGTCGTATACTAACACAAGTTTCTCTTGCATTGTGTCGTATATTAGACATTCTATTACGCACAATTTTCTCCAACACAACTGAGTCACGCCTCTTCTTTGTTTAAAGTTTGTTATTGGTGATAGAAGGTTTGAACTAACAACAAAACTTCGGATATTTGTCACCGTTATATGTGACAAAAGGTATAACACAACGTTTCGAGGAATAGAATCTAAGGTCTTCGTCAGGTGGGGGGTATGAATCACGCTATGGACAGCCAATTTTGATACAAAAAAGTTTAAAAACAAACGAAACTTGAATTAATTGCCATAATTATGGGAAAGACATGCTCAAATATTATATAAAGTGAATTTGTACCCAACTCAACAATGTATTATCTGAACGTAAATCTGCATTCAATAAAATTATATTGGCTCTTTATGAAAATTTAACTAACCTGCACAGTAAATTGAGTAAAAAGCGTGAAATTGTTATAAGTAAAGTTACTAGAGTCTATAGAATGTTTTCCGCCAATCAATATTTCTGTTATGCATAAAGGTCTAAAAAACATACGCTTCTTGTGAATTGTGGATTGTATATATGATATATCTATGTTAAGAAACCTGTGCATTAAAATATATTACAACATTAGGACAGCTGTACAATAATAGGAATTTCAAGATAACATTACTGTATATCCTAATTACACGATGACATAACAATTTTATGATAATTTTGTATTATAACTATGGTGAATATGTAAACATGTACATATGTTTATGTACATGATGTATATAAACATGAATATGTTTATGTACATCATAAATCTATAATGTAAAGATAAGCATACATACATGGTACATAACAACTATTACATAAAAGGTCATGCAACTATTTATTTTGATTTTGGTATTCATGTATAAATTACAAATATGCATGTTAAAGAAAATCTTTTACTACCCAGAGATAACCTAGAGAATGTCAGTGAAATCTTTCACTGCTACACAATACTCGAAGTCAAAATAAGCATAAACAAGATATCGTGGTTGTGTATTTATATCTAACATTTCCTAAATTTATGTTCGATTTTCCAAATGAATCACTAAAATATGTAGCATTTAAAGTATAATATTGGGTAACCGATTTCTTAGTTTAATTAATAGATAATGTTTGGCAACCGATTCCTTTGGGAACTTGTTCTTTTGCAAAATGGTTACTCAGTGACTGTTACAGTCTTTGGTTTACAGGTGTTGGAACGAGTTAGTAAAGTGAAGTATAATGTTTTCTGAAAATCATCGCATAAAAACATTTCCCAGTCATACGTTTATGAAAATAACATTATTTGTAGTTTTGTAAAACAAGGTACGCCACACGCGTTGATTGACAGGTTTCACTGAGGTTGAAAGAAAAATGTCAAATCTATAGCTAATTTCATTCACAAGATGTACCAGAGACAATCAAACAGAATGGAAACTAAGACATTCTCGATAGCCAAACGAGAAATAATGTCAACCCACTGTGTCTGCCTTCAATGACCCTCAGCCAAATTTTATGATGGACATGCACTATCGTCAAATTCAATGTTGCCCATATAAAATAAAGTCCATAGTTCGTAAGACAGATAGAAATGAAATATTCCATTCACTAGAGTATTAGGTTTTGCTGTCACTCAGCGAATAAAAAGACTAGATATATACGATTTAGAATAAATTCGTATGATAACTGAAAAGTAATTGCACCAGTGTATTAATGGTAATAATTTCAATATTTGAACACAAAAGTCTTCCAGTAACACAGATCACAGCGCCAGCCTTCGGTCAGACCTATAATTACCATTTGCTGGATAGAAGCCAACTAGCGAGTTCTGTTGACTCGTCCTAGTATTAAGAGCAGTGTGGGGGCTATTTTTTAATGATCTTTTAGTTTGTTATTGCAAATCCGTAAAAATTCTTGAACATTCTATTGCAATAGAATATCAAGCTTTTTAAATTAAAAAAGTCTATTGATTTACATTCCTCACGAATTCAGGGTGATATAGGATTATCGATTCTATCCTGTTATAGATTACTTTTTTTGAAATAAATCGATATGAGAGAGTATCGAAGGATTAGGCAGAATACAATGAATAAGTCTCACAGTTGGACAAAAACAGACGAAATGACCTTCATGGGAAGAACTCTTTAAGTCCATAATTCCTTGGCTTCTTCCTTGGACCAATATATACTTCAAGTATCTAGGACATTTCTATCGAGGGTTTTTGCACGGATTGCAGGACAGTGAAATGGACACAGTGACTGGATTTTGACTCCAAGACCCCAAAACTGATCGAGTTCTTTGTTGGACCAACAGAAATCTTTGTACAAAGTTTCAACACTGGAGGACCTTTCTAGAGCCCGCACGAATGGGTGAACGGACGGAAAAAGACTTAATTTCAACAAGGTAATCCAAACCAATTATGGAATACGCAATAACTCTCCAGATAAGAAGTGAAAGGATCTTCTTCGAATATCTTAACTTTGGTAAATATGGTATCGGTATGGTAAATATGGTAAATATGGAAATAAAACCCATTATGCCTGTAGTGATTTGTAAAATTTTTCCACAACAGAGAGCACACCGTTATCATCATGCTCTCAAAGACATGCGCAGAGAGCCCTGCGCGTAGTCGGTGAAATATACATCAGCGGACAACTCATGCAGGATGCAAATCTTCTCCAATTTAGATGCATCTCTAAAGGAACAACACTAAAACACCACGATAGCACTTACGATCTAGTCAGTGGTGTATTAAGCCCCTAATATGCGGAAGGATACTGCAAGGAATGGAACAAACTTCATCATAGAACTGTGATTGTTAGATTACATGTAACAAGGGCTCCTCTCCCGATTAAATGACGTTATTGATATTATATTGCATTAAATAAAGATTGAATCACAAAAACTGCTTGCTCCACCGGGAATCGAACCTCGATCACTCATTTACCTGACGAACATGTATTATCGGCAACAGCCATATGTAATTTTGATAAAGATTGAATAAAAAAAAACCTTTTCTCCATCGTGACTCGAAATCTTATGTCTTACTTTTTGGGAGACCATGCTAGTACTACAATAGAGAATTCTTACTTTTTTACGATTTTTCAATTTTGTTTTTTACCGTTTCTGACACATATGTTCTAAATAACCAAACTAAAATACGATCATAATATTTATCAAACGTCTTTTAACATTCTTTGAATTTGTATACATTTTCTTAAACCTAATAGTAGTGGTAGCATGCTTCCCCGGCAAGTAACAGATCTTGGTTCGAGTTCTTGTGTTGCAAGTGATTTTGTGATTAAAGTTTTCTTCAAAATAACTTATAGGCTACTTTTTCCTTTTAAACAAATTTAATAAATTTAGTATTTATTGAAAATATTTGTTACTTTTTTATTATTTATTTGTTCCAACCATGAAACCTTTTTCTAATCACGGATCTTTATTGGCTATGACAAGTTATAGATCTTGGTTCGAGTTCCTGTGTTGCAAGTGATTTTGTGATTAAAGTTTTCTTCAAAATAACTTATAGGTTACTTTTCCTTTTAAACAAATTTAATGAATTTAGTATTTATTGAAAATATTTGTTACTTTTTTTATTATTTATTTGTTATAATAATGAAACCTTTTTTTCTAATCACGGATATTTATTGGCTATGACAAGTTACAGCTCAGTAATGAGTAACATAAGCAAAGTAAGTCTCATGTATATCATACATCACTATGCATAGCTTGTGAACATTATCTCTTTGTATTTTCGGTTATCTCTAACTAACAGATTAGTTAGTATATTTTTATAATTTATTAAACAGCATAGCTTGAAGTGATTACCATTGTTGAAATGTGTTAAAATATAATTAGTGATTATCAACAGCGGTGATTACGAGACGGTGGTGATTGATTTAATGTCTGACAAAGCAAGACATATGACCTCCTCACTGACGTATCGGAGCATTAATCATGTAGAAACCAATGCGTTAATACGACACCAGCCATACCTGTCATTAATTAATGTTTGAGTCCGTCATGTGTATCATTAAACATGAATTATACATTCTGAGATGTAACGTACCATTGATACATTTGTAATCTGCTACAATAATGAAACCCTCCATCGTCTATAGCGTTATATTGTTAATTACGTTTATATTATTAGTAACAGCCTTATTTAATTTCGATAAAGATTGAATCGAATGTTCTTACTTTCGGGACGAGCAGAAACCGTTACACCAAAGAGCCCTTACTTTTATGATTCATTTATATTGTATTTGGCCGTTTCTGTCACACATGTATTTCAATTATCCAAATAATATAAGATTGGAAAAGCAAATACCTATAAAACGACTTTTAACATTCATTAAATTTGTAAGAACAGCAATAGTCTTATTTCATTTTAATAAAGATTGAATTACAAAATATCCTTACACTTATGAACCGGGATTTCTCACTTGCCGGGCGAGTGTGCTACCACTACACCACAGAGCGTTTACTTTTTACGATTGGTGAAAGAAATGCTGAAATACAAAATATTTCAATAGGAAAATGTAAGGGGTCTGTGGTGTAGTGTTAGCATACTTGCCTCGCCCAGCAGGAGAGAGATCCAAGTTCGAGTCCTGATGGAGCAAGAACCTTTGTGATTAAATAATATTGCTTCTTTAGCATGTTTTGTAAAACCACTGATAAATATAGCAATTAGTTGAATATTTATTACGAAGTCTGCGAAATAAATAAGTGAATGTGATAAAAATATGTTATCCAACTATGCTCAATTTTATATCTGAATAATAAAATTTACAGAAATTTATATTTTAAACAAGCAGTAAGATAGAGCGGTATCGCTTCTATATTTATACATCTCGGATTTAAGAACCAGCTGTGCTGAAATGTCTCTGACGACGCCTAACAATACTGGCTTATTAGAACAAAGTTCAACTTGAAACCGTTCTTTTTATTATTCTTGGTCACAGACTTTTTCAAGACGTCTCATTTCAAGGATACTGCATTTCGTAATGTCACTGGAGTTCTCTTTAATGACATACATTGTTTTGTATGTGAACGTTTTATTTTCACAAATTTTGAGATCTTTGTTTAATAACTATCAATAATGTTTATAATTCCGAACCCATTCTGATTCCTTTTAGGCGTTCATTAGTACTGAGACACCCTAAAACATTTCCGACCCATCATGAACTAGTAAATAGTCTAATAGTTTAGTATTGTCGATATATGGTAAACATTACGAGTATGGATAGTATATCCGGTTCTAAAATTCGAGTATCTAATGTGTTAATGGATGTCTATTCGTAACTAGCACCCTATATGGTAACAATTTCCTGTATCTCAAAAAATAACTTTAGAAGCACCCTTGTGTCTATTTACTTGCATCACATTATTATTGAAAAATAGGTATTCATTATCATTTCAACGCAATCAGGTTTAATTAATTTGGACTATGCTTTAGACTATTTAATTGACCTGATTTTGTGTGTAAAACGCTCATGTGGTGTTATTAAACAAAGTAAACTAAAAACAAATAGTTAGTTAGTCTTTAAATGATAGGTATCTCCTTCAAGTTTTTATTGATCATTTAGACTCTGAAACGTACTCTCTATTGAAACTACAGTAATGTTCTGAAAATCACATAGCAATAGCAATTCAATATCAATTTGGCTATAATTGAAAATTGTCTTTCTAGTATGAAAATGCATTTAATTTCCTTTTTATTAATATTGTAAAATGTCAATCTGATTGCTCTTTCCGATCAACTGATAAAAGACAAACAGAAATGAGCTTCCTTAAAAATTTGAAAGAACATTAGACAACAATGAATTTGGTAATCCACTGGAAAAAAGGTATCTAATGCTAAAAAGGATCGTTAGATCTGATACGACCATAATATGTCTAAACTGATTTGAAAGTAATATGGACCTTTTTTATCATATCTTCAGTGGTATATTAAGACGTTTTGTGGATGTTGTGGGTAACAGGGAGAAGTTTTAATAGTACTGAGGGGAGGAACTTGAAGAAAACTGCTATAAGAAGTACCTGAAAGAGAGTTCCAAATCGTAAAACAATATTTGTACTATGTTACTTTAATACAACAAGAATGAATTTCAAATTAAATTTTAACAGTCCTATATTTGTAGATGACCCTTAATAGGATGTAATTATCATTTTTCCTACTAAATACTAGTTTCATAGTTGTTTTACTATTAATCCCACTAATTGCATGCTTCATCTTTAATGTTGGTTTAAAATTGAATTTGAAAATTTGAATAGGACCACTAATAAAATACTTTGTTCAAGGTAATTTGGTACTAGAGTAAGTAATTTCTTAATCTTATTTTTTACCTAAATTGATAAAACTTTTGGACCTTAGACAATTTTAGTTTTCTTTTTATAAAACAAAAAAAGGCGATTTCTATTAAGTTTGTATTTTCTTAATTTGATATTTAAAACCACTCATCCAGTCTTAATGTTTGTTGTATCTAATGAAAGAAACAAATACTTTTTTAAATGTGTGTATATCCATAACCAAAGCCTTAATTCCAGTAAGTTAAATATGTATGCTTTTAATTTTGGCTTAAGAATATTAAGATTTCATTTTATAAAAATCCAATGATGTATAGAAATTGGGTTCAAAATGCATGACGATTTAGCTACTAAAGGCCTAATAACCCACAAAATACATGACGATTTAGCTACTACAGGCCTAATGACCCACAAAATACATGACGATTTAGCTACTACAGGCCTAATGACCCACAAAATACATGACGATTTAGCTGCTACAGGCCTAATGACCCACAAAATACATGACGATTTAGCTACTACAGGCCTAATAACTACATGACGATTTAGCTACTACAGGCCTAATGACCCACAAAATACATGACGATTTAGCTACTACAGGCCTAATAACCCACAAAATACATGACGATTTAGCTACTACAGGCCTAATAACCCACAAAATACATGACGATTTAGCTACTACAGGCCTAATAACCCACAAAATACATGACGATTTAGCTACTACAGGCCTAATAACCCACAAAATACATGACGATTTAGCTACTACAGGCCTAATAACCCACAAAATACATGACGATTTAGCTACTACAGGCCTAATAACCTACAAAATACATGACGATTTAGCTACTACAGGCCTAATAACCCACAAAATGCATGACGATTTAGCTACTACAGGCCTAATAACCCACAAAATACATGACGATTTAGCTACTACAGGCCTAATGACCCACAAAATACATGACGATTTAGCTGCTACAGGTCTAATGACCCACAAAATACATGACGATTTAGCTACTACAGGCCTAATAACCTACAAAATACATGACGATTTAGCTACTACAGGCCTAATAACCCACAAAATACATGATGATTTAGCTGCTACAGGCCTAATAACCCACAAAATACATGACGATTTAGCTGCTACAGGCCTAATAACCCACAAAATGCATGACGATTTAGCTGCTACAGGCCTAATAACCCACAAAATATTTCATCCTGATATATCTACTGATTCCATATAAATGTCATATTTTATTTCTGAAAACATGGAAAATTCTTTTAGCAGATAATGGCAATCACATTAGAGCAATAGGTCGTTACAGATTATGTTAGTAAGTTATAGATATGTTACCAACATAAATATATTGGATATATCCTAATTATATGTTTTATTTATAACTGGTGTACTAATAGGTCTGCAAGGTCCAATAGGGATTTTTTAATTATTCATTGTCATTGATGTTCAGTATCTAGTGATTAGGCCTGAAAATCGTGAAATAAAAACGCTCAGCTCTTCATAAATTAACTAATAAGTTTTAAATGGAGAGTAATATGTGGCAAAGCATTTTAAATTAAAAAAAATTTTTTGTGTTATATGCTGAATCTCTTTAAAAAAAGCGAAAAAATCTGTTATCTTCCTATTCACACAGAATTGACATACTAACGGAAAATAAATTCTTAAATTGTTTCACTCCCCTGTAAAGGCCCATCATCAGTCAAAAATTTGAAATCTTTTCGGTTGATTAAATAATTTAACTTTTCAAAGATGCTCATTAAAACAGTTATATGGAGTCATAACACCACCCAATGAACCCTAAGATACCCTAAATTATTTACACCTCTGGCGATACAGAATAAACCGAGACAACATAAGAGCTTACTTTTCCAACCAAACTGACATTAGGTCGTTTAGCTCCCCTCGATGTTCTTCAAGGCCAAATAGCTTCCCGTTATTGAATAATTCAGCCCATCCACGAGCGGTGCATGGCTCCCTCTTAGTGTTATTGCCCGGAACGGTCGCTCCCACAATAACGTGAAGTGTATCGGCGGTGGTGATGGGATGGTGATTGTGAACCATTACTGGTGATCTCGCTATAGATCACAATGTATTAGATTTTTTTACGCCCGCTGGATGACTTAATTTACTCGAAGTTATCAAAGTGTTTTCTTGATATCCCGGGTGAATTAACATAGATGGGATCAGCAATGTTACTCAAAAAGCAAAGTGCAAATCCGTTACCAACAAGACTTTAAATTTTGTGTTGGCCCCAACTAAAATACGTTCACGATTATTTATAATAATAGTCCAAGGAGCTAAAACAAATTCGCAATGTACAGGATGTGTTTCAATTGAATATACCTGTAAAGTTACATGTCACATGATAGGGGTTGCAATTAGAAAATCTAAAGTTCCCCCTATACCTCCCTTTGAAAAAAGGAGAGGAACTTTTTATCATTCAAAAAATCAAAAAAAGTATTTCAATAAGTATGGTGGAGGTTGTAAATCGATGTCTCAATCCGATTGGAATGTATCTACGCGTATCAGGACTTAATTTACACCCTGCATGTACACACAATCTGCTTTTTTTAATTCGATAGAGCAATATGTCTTATATAGGAAAATTCGAAGGTCAGTCGCGCTAGTTTTAGTAGAGGTCAAAATGGAACGGTATCAATAGGGTTAAAACACAAAGTATATTTTTTATACTTTGACAGACTTAAAAGCAACTATAATATAAATATAAATCCCATCTCGGTCTCTAAAGTTGCGAAATATTAATTGGAAGAGCCTATTAAATGTATTCACTATTTTTTACAAAGCTTTGTTATGACTGCACAACCATACAAGTAAATAATTTAGCCATAATTTTCAGTTTATTTACATGTATACTGTGAAAGCATAGATTAGGCTTGAGTGTAAAACAATTTCTTAATTCACCCTTTTCTGCAATAGCTGTGTAACCGTACAATTTTACCAAATGTTAAGTATTAGAAATAAAATAAAAATTTACTATCTAACTTATAATGTATATTTAAAAACTGTTATAAAACCCATATTACTGTCTTTGGAAAAAAGTAGGCTTCTCAGAGCTGTATATATGTATATGTGTATATTCATGATCGGGAAATAAGGCAAAACCAACTATGAAGTACTAGAACCGGAGTAAATTATAATGGCCATAAACATACACTTTTTGGCTGATATTCTTAATCGTAGCAACTATTCGAAAACATAATTCACTTAAACCAGAAGTGCTCATACACGTACAGATCCTAACTAAATTGCGTGCGATGCCACAGGTAACTGCTAGTATAATCAAATACGTTACTTAACAGTCGTGTGATTTTGCAAGTAGACAAGTTTGGGCTTTACTGTCTATCCATTCATTACAAAAAATTGGCTGGATGTAAGGTACATATTTTTACTCGAGATAAATTGTTATTCTTTTACTTTCATCATCCAGCCTCTTCGTCATAAATCTTTCTTAAAGATTTTCATATTCCTAAAGTAATAAAGTTTAAATTTCAACTTTGTCAATAATGAAAAGTGTAGTTACATATTATTTGTTATAAGTGTCAATAACGTACTACATGATAGAATTAAAGCTCCTTTTAGCTATTTTAGTTGTACAAATTATTTTTGTTTATTGTTGAAAAAGAGATTTTTTTAGGATAATGGAATTATGGAAAGTAGCTCAGTGAGCGGAACGAGCGGATAAAGAATGTTCCGTAGGAATAGGCAGAGAATAAGTTAGGAATGCGGGAAGAGATGCTGGCAAGCAAGGTTGGGGTTTCAATATCTTGGTTCAGTGACTGGTCGGCATTCCAATCTTCTCACCCTCTAGAAGTAAACAAAGTTCCTTGAAACCTCTTGTAGTAAGTAAAGTTTTCAATTTTTGTTTCAGAGTACGTTGATCTTGTTACAAACCGTTCTCTATTAGCTAACACTTAAGTAAAAAATATGAACTAAAAAAGAGTACTTTAATTTTTTTTACATATAATTTCAAGATAAATAGAGATCTTGAAAAAGCAAAAGTTGAAAAGAAAACTCAGTCCTTTATTGCAGACATTCTGATTCGGACAAAAAGATGATCTTATCTTGGCACAAATCCAGTTATTGGATACCCTTAGAGAGTAGGATATCAGACATCGATCTCAGAGGATATTTTGTTGAGGATAAAGGATACAAGTAAAGTATGATCTTGCTTTATCTTTTTTGAGCAAAGCCCAATCTATTCAATCTGTTCAAGCACTAAATTCACTGCTAACAACGTCCGTTCTATAGATTCGATACATTCTAAATAAATCATAAAATTGTACATATCTCATATGCTATTAATTATTCTAAGAGGTTTCTCGTTACTTACATTCTATATTGTCGATTTTCACCGGAATAATCTCAATAAAGTATGTCATACTATAGAAAACTCAACAAAGGTAATTATAAAAAACATTTTTGGTGTGTTCGTAAAAAATGTTGGGTAGAGTGTACACAAATAAATCAAAGCACTTTATTTAAAAATTCTTTTGGGTGCAAATTCTTTGAGGTCATAATATTATTCTTGAACATTTACCTTTGTTCGATGATAGGAATTTAGTAAAAGTATGTTTTAAGATTAGCAATAAGATACCTTGCCTATATAGATAACTAACTCAACACATAAATTCTATGCACAGTATGTTAAAGCAAAAAACTATACCGAAGGGTTGTGACGCATGTTTTTCTAACATGTGTGTAAATATGCTTCCTAGAAGTTAGTAGTATGTTAGACTTAGTTATCTACTTGAGGAAGAGTTCAGATTGCAAACAATGAAACTAAGTGTTAATGAACTGTTATAACGTGAACAATGGGAAGTAACCGAAAATCCTGTTTTCTTCATAATGCTTTTAAGGCAAAACATATTTTTCTATTTAATGATACACTAAAGAATTATTATGAGTTATCCGCAATATATTTGTTTGTACGTGCCTAAAGCACAAGGATATGCATGCAGAAGGGATGTGAAATGAAATTTCACACAGCACGCCCCTTATGAAAAGACAAAAACCGAAGAATAACAAGGTAGAGTGAATGCGTATCTTTTCATATAACGAAAAGTCAAGACAATAGCCACCCTCCTCTGTCTCTTCCGTCTACCCTTCTTCCTTCCTACACTGCACACATTATATTATATTTTATAATCTTGCTGGTTTTAAAACTTACCATGGAATTTTCAATAACGATAAAAGTCAGCATTGGTTTATTTTGGCTTTAACACAACCAGTGCAGTACATATTTTTCCAAATAGTACATACACTGCTATCGAGGTTAATTGCGTATGGGTAATTTGTTTAATTTTTGGGTAAAAGAACTTGAATTATTTTAGCGATTACATGGTTAATTTTTACAATATATATATATAATATCAGTAATTATTTATAAATCTCTTTCATTCCTATGTAATATTATAGTAAATAATCCATCAAAGAAAGCTATCACAGTTAAGAAGAGAGTGGTCAATATAGTATTCAACTTTAAAGGACAAATGGGTTTTTCGATCATTATTTTACTGACCTATATTCATAATTGAATGAAAAACCTACCTTAGTGTCAAGGAAATTTACTTTTTTCCGTACATTTTTTTACCGTTCAGGAAAGCAAGAAATCTGTAACACCACGTTTCGAAATCTACAATCTGATCTCTTCCGCAGGTGGATACCTAACCTATCACATAAGTTACAATAAATATTAATTATATTATGAACTCCACATTATAGGGTTATCTTTATGTTAGAATAATAAATCGTAAACTAAAACCCTTTTAAATTCTTTTATTTCAGACACGTGTTTCGGTATATAAGAACATATACAAGCTTTGAAAACAAACAACATGTCTACAATAAAATCAAATTTCGCTGAACATTTATTAGAAACTGGACAAAACTACAAAAATATATTGAAAAGAACATGGAAATTTTGGATATCGAAAGGAAAGGAGAAAAATTAAACACTAAAGAAGAATTACACATTTATCTAAACTATAAAAAAGATCCTCACAACATATTAAATAGCAATTTAAAAAATAAAACAAATCCTATCTTTAAAAAAAATATCAAACACAGAATCTTAATCAAAATTACAACTGTGTCATATAAGTTTAACATCTGTTTAAATAGTCGACAGGTGTATATTTATTTGTTTTGTTTATAATTTAATTAGAGGTTAATGTTCACACTGAAGATGGTTTATACCGAAACACGTGTCT
Organism: Homalodisca vitripennis; assembly: GCF_021130785.1. NCBI lineage: Eukaryota > Metazoa > Arthropoda > Insecta > Hemiptera > Cicadellidae > Homalodisca > Homalodisca vitripennis. The sequence continues at coordinate 122,466,168 of NC_060213.1, read as the reverse complement.
GAAATAAAAGAATTTAAAAGGGTTTTAGTTTACGATTTATTATTCTAATAAATATTAAATATAATCATAAAAAAGCGTTGTGATTTGAATAAGTCAGTAATCACAGCAACCATTTTGTGTGTCAACTCCTTGCACACTATCTCGAAAAACTTGCACTTAATAAAAACAAAATACTAATTATTGAACCCTAACTAAATAATATAGGTCACAATAGATCTGAAATAGACCAACCAACCACGGAGAATTGTCCAGAGATAACGTAAGATGAGGAAATTGGAATAAGTATTTTTTTTATTTGTTTCTTCTAGATGATGTTCTCAAAACCATAGAGTGATTCCGCATTCGTTTATTAGAAACCTCTAATTTGTTTGCCACTTTGGGTTTCCTTGTTAGTTCATTTTTCAGAATTGGCAACTGTAGCACCCAACTATATTTTGACTAATGGTTGACTAATAGGTCGGCCTGCTAATTTAATCCATGATGTATAATATCCTTTTAAAATACTAAAGTACCTGATATATTATGTTAGCTCCATACCAATTCATACGACGATCTTCGGACCAGCAATGATGTGCAAGGAATTACATTTCTGTTAGCCCCTTTCTTTTTCTTTCTTTTTGTCTCACATATTAATTTTTGCTTTTGTTATCAAAAACTTGTTGTGTGTTTTAAACGCATTTGCACTTTCTACTTACTAGATTTATCTCTACTCTAATTTACTCAAGAATAATTTCGTTTGCACTTACAGAAAGTATCCATTATGACCCAGGTACAAATCAACTTTCTTGATTTTCTCTTCAAGGAATCCATCTAAAACGTTTTACCGATTTCTTGTATCACTGAACGACGAAAAAAGTTCAAGAAACCACAATTCTCCCATCATCCAAAAAGTCCTTAACTATTTCGTTGTTTATATTTTAAAAATGTGTTAGGTTTTGCCCACAATCTCTTTTAAAAGCAACCATATTATGTGGAGGAAACACGAGTTTTATTACTTGTAATAAAATATAATATACAGTTGTAAAATAAATCAAAATTTTCCATTCGTATAACTTTATTTTACTTTAGGAGCGTTTTTCTCCATCGATAATCAGCATTAAAAGGTCATCTATAATATCACTTGAATAAAGCTCCGTTTATGAATTTAAAAATAATTAACGTAATCTGTCGAAGTGGAATGACTTTGTATCACAATTAATTAATATATTCTACTTGTACATCAGTACACAAGGAAATTCATACAAATTTTACAAGGGCCTTATATGAAGTACAAGGAAACTGACAGGAAATTCGCCTATTCATATTCCATCCCAGCTTAGCCGACGTGTCTGGCATTGTATCGGCGAACTTTCAATTTGTATATTCTCCGAGGCAAGGTTCTTTTCATGCTCCCTCATCTTCTTTATACACTTATAAATATTTTACCGAGTTCAAAGCGAGATTCCTTCCCAAATCAAACCAAGCAATGTTTATTCATTGATTTTCTAAAATATGCAAAACCTTACTTTAGTATCGGTGCGTAATAAAGTATGAGATAACTTTAATGTAACGAATAAATCTGAGTTGATCACGAGTAAATTTTAATGGCAAAGTATTTTAATAAGAATTTATTAAAATAAATTTTACCTTTTACCTTTAAGCCTTATTCTGCGCAACATCATTTGAGGATCTTATCAAACAGAGGAAATGGAAGACTCGATACATTTTAATGAGGTAAATTTTTATGAGGTAGATGGTACTCATTACAAATGCTGCTGTCACATACAATATTTAAACCTGCGCTATCTCTAACTCAGATCCAAAGTCCGACCTCTTAGACCACTCGGGTATCGGCACTCACAATTTCTACGTAATATAATAAAATGACGTAATGTGAATTCTTTGTTTAGAGTTTTGTTATTGAAAAAGAAGGTTTTACATGATAACAGTATTTTGAACATTTTCCACCGTTATGGTTACAAAAGGTGTAACACAACGTTTCGAGGATTGGAATCTATCCTCTTTCTCAAGTGGGGGAGGTATTAGTAAATACAAAAATAAAGAACATAAAGAAAAAAAGAAGAGAAAGAAAATGGTTCAAACATACCTACAAGCTACTATGATTCTAGTCCTGACGTTGTCACTGTAGACAATGTAAAGTTTAGACAAGTCGTTTAGTATCCCAATTTCATCCGTGCCGGTGTGATGTGTGATTATGTTTCTCGTACTCGTGTCTTGTGGTCAGGACTTGCATTCTCGGCAGTGATAACGTCTGGACTAGACTCCAAGCGGGTTTAGGATATGTTTGACCATTTCCTTTCCCTTCATTTCTTCTCCTGTTCTTTATTTTTATATGTACTAATACCACCCATACCTGACGAATAGGATAAATTCCAATCGTCGAAACGTAGTGTTATACCTTTTATAACCATAACGATGGCCAGTTTCCAAAATCCTCTAATACTGTTAATGTTGAGTTTTACTCCAGCTCACCTTCCCTTTGGTGCAGTGACTGAAAGTTGACAGTATTGCAGTTTTGACTCCTGAAATCTGGAGTCATGTTCGACTGATGACATTCAGAAAAGTCGATGATGAAGAAGCTGAAAGGAACTCTTTACATAGTTTCAACATCATAGACATTCGTATTACAAAAAATAGTGTAATCTAGGACCTCTCTCGTTACTTCATCAGGTACACAATTGAGTGCACTTTGATGTTTTTAAAGGTGATCTCTAATCACGGTGGGGCAACCAAGTATTCTACACATAACGTAGGTAAGGTGAGGAGGGGTGATTCTCGATGAATGTTGATTTTAGGTCCTATTTACCTTTCTGTTAGTGCAACCTGTTATAATAGCACGAAGAATTTTATATTTAATAACTCCTTATTTAGATCTATTCATATTTACCTTACGGCCAAGCCATATACTGTGTAAGAATTTCTATTAAACATCAACATCCGACTTCCATGGTAAAAAAACAATTAATATTGTGAGGCAAGTAATAAAGCAATTTAACCCGACCACAGTGCGGGCGAGCTTCTCCTCAGCGTGAGAGATTATATCAGCTTGTGTTGGCCTTACTTGCTTATTGGCTCTAAACGCCTGATCCTTTGATCCAAGAGTAACCAATTGTGGGGTTTAACTGTCTTTGTGTGGATTTCAGATAGCAATCCCAGTTTTGGCATGAAATGATATTTCTGTTTCTTAAATTTTCTTAAAATCTTACTAAAACACTTGATCAAGATCTAATACTTGCGGTTACAAAATAATAGCAATTAAAAATTTACTTTAGATTAAATTAAAAGCTGTCTTGTAAATTTAAAAATGTCTAGATGTGAAAAAATAGCGAGTCAAAATTGTTACATGGAAATCTATTTTTATAGATTTTATGCAATAAAATACTTAATTTAGTGTACTGTACGTTTATTGTAGCAGGGCAATACATTTTTTCTAGTAAAAAAATTGAACCAAACCTTTTCGATATTACATAACTTATTTTACTTTCTTAGAATTTTTAGCTCATACTTAGATTTTTACGAATATTGTTTTACAATATTGAAAGAACTGCTACATTGTAATTAGAAGTGATATATGTCGCTGTACCTTTTCTGCAGATGGTCTTTAGTAAAACATTTCAACTTTGCCGAGTTTTAACACCTTTATTAAATTCATATCTTATAAATGTATAGTTTTACATATAAAACACAAACAAACATGAAAATTAAAACAATAGAACATGGAATCAAAACACGGTTTATCATGTTCCATATATCCAGTAGCTTTAATCTCTAACTAATATTTTGTAGATGTTGGTACGAGATGCCGGTTGGAGGATGACTAATAACTTTTGTTGAAAAAGATTTACTTTTCCAAGTTTCCAAAGCTGAGATAGCTGGTGAAAGCAACACGTGACCGACTTTTAGAGTTCAAAACTTTGACCATACATCACTCTGTAATAATTTGTGTTCCCAGAGTATTATGAAAGGGACATTTAAGTCATCTGCGAACAGCCTTCTTAACCATGGACAATACAGCTATGACAAGAATATTTCACTTTGAGAGTGTAAGAACGATGTATAAGTATTGAAGTAGCTACGAAAGATCGATGTGATGATTCTCCAATAAATCAATTAATGCTGAATAACTATACATTCGTTTATGTTATTTTCTGGATGCTAATAATCATATCTGTATTAAGTTATACTTTGTAACATTTTTTCTTCACAAACTAGCGCAAAGTACTCACTAGTCTCTGTACACCACGGTATATTCTATTGCCATTTATAAGGTGCAGTGGGTAAGGCGCGGCGGCGGTTATCGCGAGATAACCGAATCAAGCAATGTCGAGCGTGGCTGCTGCTTGGATGTGTTGCCGCTGAGAGATCCTGTCCTTGCAAGCAGCCCGCCTACCCGCCCATTGGTGGTGGTTCGGAAGTCACCTTTAAGCCGTCAGTCCCTACGTTAAGTTTCAGAGAGGGCTTTTTAGCCCTAACGTCGCCGGGTGAAATAAGGCATTAATTTACTTGTATTGCTAAAGGAAAAGGTGATTGGCTACAAGAATAGCCTTTAAATAAGGAGGCATTCCGGATTATACAACTTATATTTCTTCACTACCTATGTTACAACTCATATATATATATATATATATATATATATATATACACAACCTGTTACACTATCAACCTATCTCAACTGATAAAAGATAAGAAATTCCGTTAATCAGACATGAAATGTAGTGGGGTTACCACTATTGAACAAAAATCATTTTCTGAAGAAAGCAAAAGTTTTCTTAGGTGTTATTTGTTTATGAATTTCCATTTAAATTTCATAATGATTGAGTGCTACCAAAACAATGACATGCTAGTTCTGTCTTTCAGAGAATGAAAAATTCCATTTAAAACCTGTAAGAAAAATAAACAGTTGGAGCAATTAAAACTTGCTCCGACGCTGTCGCTACTGCCAGCTTCCCAGTTCAGACTCCAATTTTAATCTCTAATCTCGGCTTCAATGGCGCCTGATTGCGCCGTCTTGTATTCCTTGAGAGCGAGAGCAAACTGTTGTCAACATTTTAATTAGATTTTGGTACTGGAGATAATTGAGTTTGGCTAGCTTTGAAGTGTTCACTTTATTTAGGGTTGGAGTGTATCGAACCAATCTTCGTAGAAGACGAGTCATCCAAGTAAACTTTGGTTGATTTCGTCGGAGCACTTCGTTTCTGACTGATTCGGTGATTCACTTAACATAAAAAAGATAATAAACACTGGTATATTGGAGGCCTTTTATTGTAAATTACTAACTTATTTTTGTGAGCTATTAAAATTTTTAGTTTTTAATTACTATTATAAAATTCCAAAAGTTTGCTTTTATTATTTTAAAATCCACTAGGAGTGTGTTTTTGGAATTAATATGTCTCATAAGTCCACACCTTTATTTTTTACTAAGAAAGTGACGATGAAATAACTAAATGGCAACCAAAAACCAGCATTATTAATAATTTTACTTTATGTATTTTTGTTAATAAATCTGATCAAAATATAATACCAAGAGGATATAAATTCAACAAAACCACCTAACCGAAAAATCCAAAAGCGTATCTAGAATATTCAATAGTATATTACCACAAAACCAGGTGGTTATTAGAAAGCTACGCAGGAAAAAACTTCAAAACTGCATAGAATTGTAATTGATATTAGATGAAAGGTACAATGTGTGTTAGAGTAAGCCATCCTAAGTATACAATTGTGTTGAAATTTCAACTTAGGAATGTTATTAACAAAAAATCAAGTATTTTAAGGATTACACAGAAAGCTTTCAACCAAAAACTCTGAATAAAAACATACAAGTTTCTTTGTTCTCAAAAACGAAAGATCGATTGCTTTAGGACACAGTCGCAGTTCAGAGATTTTATAAGCAAAAGATCGGGATCTGTAAAAGCGCATAAAGGACATCGAATACTCAGAACATAAAACATATTATATGAGAGTTTATTGCCTTAGGAATTCTACTATTTTATAAATTTGATCTCATAATAGAACAACCGGAAGTTTGAAAGACCTAAAACAATAGCAATCTAAAACAAGGGAATCAAACCCTTAGCGTGTAAAACGGCATCCTTTTTGACGGGACGTTTTGTAAATATTCTGGGTATTTTCAAAAATAATCAATTTGAACTTGGAAGAATCTAAATATGCTAAGGGATGAGGACGTTATGGTATAACCCTGACCTTCAACCTTCAATCCAGAAGAACTAAAAAAAATAAGTGAAACAGGTCATGATGAGACTATGACCAGAAATAACAAAATAATGTTACTATGAATATTTAATATACATAGGTATATAAAGCATGGCCTCTAAAGAAAAAATATATAAACTAAACCATCGTATTTTTATTTAATCACTAAGTTTGTTTACCTCACCAACGTCTTCATATCTTTCTCACTGTACGTCTACTTCATCTCCCTTGTTTCGAACCATCTTATGTATCCCATTAATCACAAAAATCCTTCATCTCTGTCAAACGGCATTTCTCACCAAACACACATCCTCTTTAACACATACCCTATCTTTCAATTACCACTATTTTTCTTCATCTACGCCTTGTTTCTTGCTACCCCTACACTTCCTACCAATTGCACTCCTTTTCTATCTCACTCCACTAAATTATTTTTAGGCAATTCCACCAATCCTAATTAATTATGAAAAAAGTATTCGGTTTTATACATTGAAAATATAGATATTACCTCTCATTATGAAACATTTAAACTGAAACATTGTATTTGATTTAAACATTATTTTCAATTTTGTATACGGAAACATATTTTAATGTTATACTCGAGTATATACCAGTATATATTTGGCATACTCACCAGAAATTTTTTTGTATAATATGATTATTTGTTTTCAAATTTGGAGCACTAAAATATTTAGATTGTGACCCTAAACTGTAAATTGCACCAAATTTTACATTTAATGCTTCAATAATATATATATATATATATATATATATATATATATATATATATATACATGTTCTAAGGTTTAAGTTGGCGTCCATTCGGTATATTCGTTCGCTATTGAACTTTTACGGGAATGATCCAATGACTAGGTTTAATGGAATTGCGAATACCGGTACTGCAGTTTTCATTTTTATAATGCCTCAGGAAAATTTACGGAATAACTGAGGTTATTATCATTTTACATTGTTGCCATTTTTACATGTATGGGTAGGTTACTGAAACCTTACCAACATACGCTGGAAGAAGCAACACTATTATCAGTTGTTACCGAAATAAATACAGAAATATTGTATTTTATCAATGTGTTGCAAACCATACGTAAATCAAGCATACAGCATATGGCCATAGTCACGCCGTCATATTGGTGGTCAGCAACGATATGGCAACACCGCAAGTGTCATAGGACTATTTTTGTGCGGGCTACTCTAGTATTTGCTCTGTTAGAGAGCTAATATTTATAATTTCATAGTATCGCGTCAACTGGAATGTTATAATTTTCCATTCAGAAAGTGTAACTTTCCGAGAATGCACATAATTCGCACATATAATAAATAAATATTACTTATTGTCGTATTGTATTGATATGCCTTACAAAAAGCGCACTGCCATTGTAATAAATTTCAATCGCGATGTATATTTTGTATTAAACTGTATTATATTTTACTGTCAAAAATTACCTACATCGTTCTCAATGAATGGTATAAGTTAAAATAAACCCAAAGTTTATTTGCTCATTATACATAAACGCAATAAAAATGTCTTAACATGGTATCGAAAAATGGTATTAATAAGTAAAATAACGAAAATTCTTAATACTATAAAAATATATTTTCTGTCACAATTTGTTCCCAATATTAAACTTTCTTCTTCTCTATTATTGACTTTCTCTAACGTGTGGGATTTCTAAACGCTTTAAACACAATAACAGAGCATCCTGACGACTGTAAAGGGACATCAAAGCCCTCAGGAGAACTGTCCGTATGTTCCTAAAGTGACAATCACGAAATTGATGTGGGAGACGGAAATGTTGTATGACTGTTTGTAACAGAACGCAGACTTGCAAGCGCGCGCATTGCTTCGTTTTGTTGGCTGAGTGCTAGCAAAGCCTATTACTCGAGGGGCTGGAAAAATTATATTTCTGTCTGTCTGTCTCAAAATATCTCAGGAACAAATTTACATACAGGCTTGATATTTTGCAAGAAGCTGCATTTATAAATAGCCAATATCGAGTTAGATCATGGTTTTTGCCACTTCATGGGACTCGGCTTAGCGTTAGCGAAAGTTGTAACATGATGACTTTTTTCTTTTTGCTTTAAATTTTGCAAGAAACCATTTATACACAGAGACGAAGAGTTATTTGGCTTCCACGATTCATGCATGGAATTTGGCTTAGCGTCATTGAAGTCTCTCATTAGGCTGGAACATTTTCTCTTCTATCTGCGGGAGAATGTAAACATATTTTCTGTACATGTGTATGTATTTTTGCAAGACATTTTAAGAATGAAACGAGATATATACTTGAAAGTCTCCAAGCGACCTCAGTTACCACTGTTACACAACACGTAGCGTGCTTTACCCCTAACTTTTTTTAAAAAAAGGGACTTTAAATTTTTTACACATCTAAAAAGTGTTTATAAATAAACAACTTAGTCGTGTTCATTTCTCAGATTTACACTATTACAATTGAAGACATGGTGATTTGCATGGTATAAACGTAAAGGGAATTTATTTGTTAGTAACTTAAACGCTTTATTTCCCATTGTAGAAAATATGTTCACAGCATAATGTGATGAATGAAATTAGATCCTGTGTAATAGACTTCTTATAGCCTGAGTACGGCACTGAGTCTTCTGAACTATCTTTAATTTAATAAAATTCGTGGAAAAAACAACTTTTGTAAGAACAAGTTAACTTTAAAGTGGGGTATTATTAAACGTTTACAACAATTGGATATTAGGTACTATTACAATATTTAGGGGTTTCCTTTTGGTTTTATGACAGTACATGTACTGTTATACCAAAATATCATTTTTAGTAACAGAAATAAACAAAATTAACCTAACATTATTTTTGATATTAAATTTAAATTTGAATTACTCAAATCCATAGTTTATTAATTCAGATAACATTTTACTATATTAGACGCATAAGTAAAGTAAAATAACTGCTTAAATTCAGATAGGGCACACATTAATTGGATGTTTATTACTAGATTAATAAGAAATCATGGTTTGAAAAACAACGTATAATTAATAATAGTAATTATAGAAATTTAAGAAAATTATAAAAGGGGATTGAACGTAAATAAACTGTTAATAGATTTCTTCAAAAAATGTTTATAGTTGTTGATTTTAAGAGAGATTTTATGATCATGACAAAGAATGAAAACTAGACTTAACCTGGTGTAACAAAAGGAGACGCCATCTCCATATGCTCAAAACTCTCCACTCAAAATGGACTATCTCTATTTGCGTATAGTCTGGATATGTTTTTCAAATATTTTCCGAAATGCTGTACAGATAAAAAACCGTACATAATAGTACAAAACAGTAAAATGATTGTTTTTTTTAGTTCTTCTAGGTCCATGGACCAAAATCCTAAAGTTAGTGTAGAGAGTTTTGGTATAACCTTCATATAACTGAGGAATCCGTACACCATCTTAAATCACCAATCTTAAGATATATTGTCTTACATAGGCGTAAGGATGAACATCGTGTGGATGAAAGTAAGAATAGGTTTAAAGTGTAATTGTAAGTCTTAAAATATTGTTTTCCGACATAAAAAATAGTAGAATTCACCTATTTTTTACGGTTTACTACTGTCCGGAATGCGGTTATTCATCCGAAAATATATTTAAAATTATCACATAAGAAATATTTGTTTCTATATCCAGTTGTAATTGACCAAGAATTCATTTTAAAACAAAATGTATATGTGTAAATAATTTTATGAGCATTTATATAGCAAGAAGATTATACTGCCTGATTAAAAAATGTTTTTTCGCGACTGCTACGTCAATGGCATGTATTTGTGACAGCGTCTAGAAGACAAACTGTGTTGCCGTAGCATTGCTTCCATGTACGCACCGTAATATTATCCATCTTAACAAATATATTTGTGTTATTTTGTGAACTTTCTCACATAACAAAATAGACTATTATATCGTATACACTAATATGCTATTATCCTGCTCTCCCTTAGAAATGTATTACATTCTAAAAATATAAATGAACGACTTTACTAGGAACTCTTCCTGCTGGCGCGTGGGCGTGTGTGCGTGATGCCTCTGTCGTTTTTAGACAATAATACAAACCGGAAGAAAGCTTTTAAAGGGCCGCTTCATCCAAATACTGTATCAATTATCCGAGATAGGCATGGTCTCGTCAACTATTATAATCACGTCCCTACTGTATTTTTATTAAAAAATAGTTACATTTTTATTTTATAAACTTTAATCTAAATTTAATTTCTAATAATATACTTGTTGGTTTAAAATTAGATTCATTTTACTAATTAATTAATTAATTACAAAAATTAATTTGGTACTTACAACATGACACAAATTTAAAAGATTTAGCACAATATAGCTTATACAGAAATAAAATAATTATCATTTTACAGCTGCTTATAAATTTTCCATCTCTCAATACTATATATCATACGAGGAACTAATCTGAATCGATGATTTTCATAACCATCATTGAATGGACGTGGCTTTAGCGAGAGAATGTCAGATCTAATATAACCATTGTGTGGTTGCCACTGTTCAAACCCACATTTAATTAATGTGTTCTGCTAACCACTGTTTGGGGTATTCACTAGCTTTGTATAATGTGTTGTATAACGGTTGTATTACATTTTCTGACAAAACGTGTGGCTGTTGGCAGATCTCTTCCAAATGGTACTTGATTTAGTTTGCAGCAACAATGAAATTTAACTGCCCTAATTGCTTCGATACGAAGTTTTTGGAAACAATGTAAATATATTAAAGACATGTAAGAGGTATCCCAGATTATTTATTTCTTCGGTAGTTAATTAATTATTAAGGAAGGAATCCAGCAGGTCCTTCTTAATATCATGTCGTTTCCTGTCTCCATCTGGGTGTCTCTCTATCTGTTCATCTGTGCGATAACTCTTAAGTGGAAGGTCATACAGACAAGAAACTTTGTAAATTGATCCCTCTTGACTGAAGGGAGGCCTCTATTGATTTAAAATGAGTCAAAAGGTTAAAAAGAAACTCACTAATGCGAGAAAAAGTTTCGATCAGTTTGGCACACAAAGTGTGTAACGCAATGGGTCATTAAAAATTTTAGGGTATTAGTTACTTTTGTAAGATAATTCACACTTTGAATAATATTAATTGAATACACTAATTTCGGCCCACAGGCCACAGTATTAAAGCAGACTTTCTTTGTATAAAGGGATTTTAAGATTTTATTTTCATTATTTTGCATGTCTCATCTTACCCTAGTAGTTGTGAACATACATTTAAAATGTACATGAAGGTAACCAACATGCTCATTAAATTAATTTGAGCTACCCTACCAATCAAAATTAATAATTAATGTTCAGTATCCTATTTAACACGATTAAAAGTATTTGACAAGGACTTTCAAAGGGAACAAGAATAGACCCTAAATTTTTTAGTAAACGTCACTGAAATATATTAAATTGTTAAAACAAAATTAAGACCTCTAAAAACCTTTTCTATAAGGAAATTGTAACAAATGTAAAGCTTGTAGCTCAATTTGTTCTACGGTAAAAATAAAGATTTTTCCACCTCTCTGTAGGAGAAAACTCTTTTTCACCCTTACGCTACAAAATAACAACACATTTTATGAAAAAGACTGAATGTTAAAGCATTAGAAAGGCATCGAGGACTAAGTAAGGCAAGTTATCAACCCACTCTGCTGACAATGTACTTGCGGGGGAGGGGGAGGGGATTTGGAAAACATTAGTGGTTTCAATATCGCTCCGGGGATTTAATACGCTCCATGGCAACTCCCGACTCTGCTGGATACTTCGTACAAAACTGATTAATGAATTTATCGGTCTGAGCAGTCTGCATCTGGGAGAAATATTTGTTGCATGTTTCAAGAACCCAACAATATTCCAATATAACAATATTTGTTGTATTATTCTTCTTTGGTGTGGCTGTAATTATATAAAATTTATTTCCTTACATAGATAAATAACAGTGAGAGGATAACAGGATTCTGGACATTTGCCATCGTTATGGTTAGAAAATATATAACACGACGTTTCGAGGATTGGAATCTATCCTCTTCGTCAGGTGAGGGAGGTATTAGTACATACAAAAATAAAGAATAGAAAGAAGAAAGAAGGGAAAGAAAAGGTTTCAAACATACCCAAAAGCTGCTTGGAGTTTAGTCCAAGGATTGTCACTGTAGAGAATGCAAGTCCCGAGCACAAGTCACGAGTACGAGAAACACAATCACACATCACACCGGCACGGATGAAAGTAGTATTTTGTGTGTAATAGAGTAATGCTCTGTAGTGACAAAGCCTGGACTAAACTCCAAGCAGCTGGGTATTTTTTTTAAACCTTTATATTCCCTTATATTTTTATTTTTATTCTTTATTTTTGTATGAACTAATTTTTTATTCTCATTGCCTAGTTATTGACTGCTGGGAGGTTCAGTAACATCTGCTATAAATGACAGGTTAGCTCATATCAGATGTTTTATAACGTTTTGTTTGCGTTTCGGTAAAGCTGCTATTCTACTTTCAAAGCATTTGGTAACGATAAACATGCGTGACGTTCTATGACGCGTAATGAAAGTTTTTTTTCTCTGTGCAAAACATACATCCAGTTCGCCAAAAAAGTAGTCTCTTCTTAAAGGTTAGCCTAACATATAGCTAGCAAATTATTAGGATATTAAAATGAACACCTATGTGAGTTTAACTAGGTTTGAAATATTGTTATATTTTAAGCAATTGTTAACCAATAACTATGAGACAAAATTAACTCAAAATTGTGTAGAATATTTTATTTTGTTATAGACTTATGGTGTCAGATTTGAATTTTAAATTATAATTCGGCCCCTAATTGAGGTTTTACGAAAGTTCTAAAAGGGAATATTGAATCACTGGATTAATTCCATTTTTAATTTAATAGCACCATTAGTTGTTCAGTTGTATTATATTAATGTTCGTTTTTACGTACTGAACTAAAACTGAAAGGAAAACAAAATATTATGATGCTGCCAAATATTCATTTATAGTATAATACTAGGTATTCATAAAGTAGTATGTATATATATATATATATATATTTATCTAATTGTAATTTAAAATAGTCTAGGATATTCGATGCCAGCCAGCTCAGGCTTTAGTTAAGCTTATTGAGAGTTCATGTTCTAAAAAGAGCTTTTTCTACGACAGTGCATTTTATTAATAATCATTATTAAGGAAAAAGGTCCAGACGCAGTACGCCTCACTATGATGGTCTATTTAACTATTTTTTATTATTAAAATATCTCAAATATAATCTATTTAAATCCTTCTCTAAACTTAAGTTATTAAAATTTATGTTCGTATATGCATTTTGCAATTTCAATAATCATAAAGAATTTGATTTTAATAAAAGTACGAAACAATGAATATTAATTTAGTATGATATAAAGGATGTTATAATAATAATTAACACCACGGTTACCAATCGAAGATGTTCTTAAATAAATAATTCAGGGTATTTACTGAATTTGTTAAGCTTGTAAAGGGAGAAACTCTAGAGAAGGGTTGGCCGAAACTCTCCAGTGATTTTTTATCAGTCAGTGACAGCTGCCTTGTCTTCTTTAATTAACTCTCAGATAGAATCTTTGAGTACTTGATCAAGAGTCTATCAGACATGCCAGACATCTCTAGAGAAAACAGATCCGGTATTTTGTTTTATCTTCTCTTACAAAGCGGACGTTCAACACTGTAATAGGGTACACAAGAAAATTAATTATCTGTTTGTGTTCCTTCAATCGCGCTGAATTAACTTGTCCAAGCAATCAAAATCTGTTTCTGATTTAGGATACAGCACGTGTTTACATAGCATCATCATTAAAATGATACATATTAGAAGTTAATCAATAATCAGGCGTATTACAAAACCAGACATTCACACATGCACACACTAAAGTACTCGTCTCTTAGTTAAAACGACATTAATTTCTATATTTTTCCAACATTGCTTAAACGAAATAACCAAGCACATAAAAGGCTGCGATAGGTCGATCTAAAGTGACTACTACTCCGAAAATAGTGGTGGAGAGGGGGTATTACTTAAAATAACTCGGAGTTTAGCGGGCATGCTTATAAAAACTACAATCAATTACTGAGTTATTATAGACTATAATTTCTGAATATTTGCGCCCTATCGCCGTTATAAACTGTATTTAGACATATGTATATAAATGAATGTTTGTCTGTATGTCCTTTATAGACTCAGAAACTACTTGACCAATCATTATGAAAATTTGTATGTATATGTATGTTTTCTCATAGAAGGTTTGTATGCTATACTCATTGTTGTCACCCGCCACCAGGCGGCGCTGGAAAATATCAAAGTTTATCAAAGCGCCTGCTCATTATAAATTGCAGTTGCGAGACAGATACGTATATTAAATAGCCAAACACTGTTTGAAGGCGCTAAGTTATTATGTATATTTGTCTTTAAAATAAATGTCCGGTTGAACCTAAAACTTGAGTGTTACACAACTTTCTAATAAAGTACATGTACGTGTGCAATGGCTATAAACATACCTTTTTGACAGATTTTCTTAATCGTGGCAACAAGGTGAACTCTACATCGGTGTTGGAATTATTATTCACTTGAACAAGAAGTTCTCAGACACTGGCAAAGCTTATGAAAAGCGTGCGAAGGTACGAGAAACAGCTAGTTCATTATAGGATTGCTACCCAAATAGCATTAATTTATTTATAACTGAATTGCACTCTAAATCTTGAGTCTTTACGATAAATCATTATAATCTATCCCACCATTTAAAATGAGACCGCACCTCCATAAAGGGATCTCGTATCAGAGATTGGGGTAAGTAATAAATCGAATAAAACCCATCTCCCGCACAGGACTTTGTCTTTTCTTCTTCAATGCAGCGTTGATAAAACACCTTCCAAATTTTTTTCCATTGACTCAAGTACATACAATACATGATTCTTTGTTGCTGAATATTATCGACCATTGGTAATAATGCATTGCTTTTAACGGGGTCACGGATTTTTTATAGGTAATTTTGACAAAATTGCACTTTTCTCAGGGCTAATATATATATATATATATATATATACATATAAAGTACATAAAGTATATTTATATAGACTTGATTTTGTAAATTTTGAATGTAAGTTATGTATATTTAATATATATATTTTAACACAAATTTTCTAAAAAGTTACTTTCATAAATACACGTTTTTTATTGAAAATATTATTTAATGTACTTTATATTGCTATTTCCTACTGTTAAAGTATAGTGAAAATTATTATCTGTTAAATAACTGTATAGTCCTATGTTGATTAGTTCCTAAGAAAAGTGTAAAAAAATAATGAACAAAAATAAAAATGTTCAGTTTTTGGGAAAAACGCGTTTGAATTAACAATAGTCAGCAGTTCGTCCATATCACTCTTGCATATCTATATAAAAATATTTATAAAAATTGAGTTATTTTTTTCTTAAAAAACAATCTAAAAACTACTCCTTTTAGATAACACTATTATAGATAGATCTGTACTATTAAATTAGCTAAGAAACAAAATGTTTTTTATTTCAAATTTTATCCGTGCAAGCTCTCTTGTTTTCCAGCATTTATATACATTTGGAAATTTAAAATAGCCATATTTCAATGAAAAATAAAGAAATACTAATGATTGCTATGAACATTTAAAAGAATTTTCCAGTAATAATTGAATTCTATTTAATTTAAACATAGTGAAAATAATCTAGTACGCACACATTAAGGTATTTCATTTCACAATTAAATATTTCAACTCCAACAGTTTAAAAATATACAATCGTTAAAAATAAACAAAGCCAGTATGTATCTGTTATATTTATAAACATTACTTTATGTAAGCGGTATAACTCTTACGTTGCACTAAAATGGCTACTCAATCTTTAACATTTATTACACGGTTTGATTTTCCTTACAAAAGTACATTTACTGAGGCCTAAAGCTTAAACTGAATAAAGACAAATTAGACTAAGGTAACTATAGAAACAGCAACACGGCGGTAAATGAAACTTGGCAAGTGGAGGTTCAACAATATGTTTCACTCTCTAAACTTTCTCTGTTGAGAAACTTACACACAAGACAAGGGGTGTCGTATACTAACACAAGTTTCTCTTGCATTGTGTCGTATATTAGACATTCTATTACACACAATTCTCACCAACACAATTGAATCACTTCTCTTCTTTGTTTAAAGTTTGTTATTGGCGATGGAAGGTTTGAACTGACAATGGGATTTCGGAGCTTTTCCATCGTTATGTGTTACAAAAGGTATAACACAACGTTTCGAGGATTAGAAGCTGGGCTCTTCGTCAGGTGGAGGGTATGAATCTCTCTATTGATGGCCAAGATGATACAAAAAAGTTTAAAAACAAACGAAACTTGAAATAATTCTCAGAATTATGGGAAAGATAGGCTCAACTATTACATAAAGTGAATTTTATCGATAAGTCCATCTCAACACTGAATTATCTGTACGTAAAGCTGCATTCAATAAAATTTAATTAGCTCTTTATGAAACATTAACTCACCTACACAGTAGATTAAATGGAATGAGTAACATTGGCATAAGTAAAGTTACTGAAGTCTGTAGAATATTTTCCGCCAATTAATATTTCTGTAATGCATAAAGGTTTCAATAATTTACGCTTCTTGTGAATTGCGAATTGTAAATATGATATATATCTATGTTAAGAAACCTGTGCATTACAATATACGAATATATTAAGACAGTTGTACAATAATAGGAATTTCAAGATACCTGTAAATCCTAATTACACGATAAGATAATTATTTTATGATAATTGTGCATTATAACTATGGTGAATATGTAAACATGTACATATGTTTATGTACATGATGTATATAAACATGAATATGTTTATGTACATCATAAATCTATAATGTTAAGATAACCGAGCATGTTATGGTACATCATAACTATCACATAAAGGTTAAGGTTAGTATTTATTTTTACTTTGGTATTTATGAATAAATTACAACTCTGCATGTTAAAGAACCTTTTTACCACCCAGAGAGAATCTTGAAAAGGTCAGTGAAATCTTTAACTTCTAAACAATACTCAAAGGCAAAACTGGCAATAAACTCTATGATATCGAAGGTTTGTATTCATAATTACTTACATTTTTACTATTTATCTCCGTTTTCAATATAAATGACTAAAATCTCTACCAGTCAAATTACAATAATGGGTAACCAATTTTTTAGTTTAATTAACGGATATTTTTTAAAGATACGAATGAGTTTGTAAAGTTAAGTATAATGCTTTCTGAAACATTGATTATTTATTTGTTCCAATAATGGACCTGTTTGTAATCATGGATCTTTGACAAGTTAAAGCTTAGTAATGAGTGTTAGTATATTTTTAGAAGTTATCATACAATACGGCATAAAGTGATTACCGTTGTTGAAACGTGTTAAAATATAATTAGTGATTATCAACAGCGGTGATTACGAGACGGTGGTGATTGATTTAATGTCTGACAAAGCAAGACATATGACCTCCTCACTGACGTATCGGAGCATTAATCATGTAGAAACCAATGCGTTGATACGACACCAGCCATACCTGTCATTAATTAATGTTTGAATCCATCATGCATATCATTAAACATTTATTATACATTCTGAGAAGTAACGTACCATTGATACATTTGTAATCTTCCACAAATAGAACCATCCATCGTCTGTAGCGTTATATTGTTAATTACGTTTGTATTATTAGCAACAGCCTTATTTAATTTCGATAAAGATTGAATAGAATGCTGTTGCTTTCTGGACGAGCACTCTACCATTACACTACAGAGCCCTTACTTTTACGATTTTATATTGTATTTGGCCGTTTCTGTAACACATGTGTTTAATTTACCCAAGTAATTAACATAAGATCTTAAAAGCAAATAACTGCCAAACGACTTTTAACACTGATTAAATTTGTAAAAACGGTAATAGTCTTATTTGATATTAATAAAGATTGAATTACTAAATATCCTTACTCTTACAGGGCCCGAACCAGGATTTCTCACTTGCCGGGCGAGTATGCTACCATTACACCACATTACTTTTTACGATTGGTGAAAGAAATGCTCAAATACAAAATATTTCAATAGGAAAATGAAACGGTTCTGTGGTGTAGTGGCATAATACTCGCCCGGCCGGTGAGAGATCCAAGTTCGAGTCTTGATGGAGCAAGAACCTTTGTGATTCAATAACATTGCTAGTTATCGCTTCTGTACCATGTTTTGTAAAACTGCTGCTAAATATAGCAATTCGTTGAATATTTATTACGAAGTCTGCGAAATAAATAAGTGAATGTGATGAAAATTTGTTTTCCAACTATGCTCAATTTTATATCTGAATAATAAAATTTACAGAAATGAATAGCTTAACCAGCAGTAAGATGGAGCGGTTTGCTTCTATATATACATCTCGGATTTAAGAACCAGCTGTACTGAAGTGTCTCTGAACGACGCCTAACAATACTGGCTTATTAGAAAAAAGTTCAACTTGAAAGCGTTCTTTTTATTATTTTATGTCACAGACTTTTGCAAGACGTCTCATTTCAAGGATACTGCATTTCGTAATGCCACTGGAGTTCTTTTTACTTACATACATTGTTTTGTAAGCGAAAGTTTCAATTTCACCAACTGTGGGATCTTTTCGTTTAATAACTAACAATAATACTTTTTTATTCCAAACCCATTCTGATTCCTTTTAGGCGTACATTAGTAATGAGACAGCCTAAAACATTTCCGACCCATCATGAACGAGTAAATAATCTAATAGCTTAGCATTTTCCATATATAGTAAAAATTACAAGTATACTGTAGATAGTATATCCGGTTCTCAAATGCGAGTAATATTTAGTAGTAATACATACACGAGTACATAAAATGCTAATGGATTTCAATCTGTAATTCGCACCCTATATCGCAACGATGTTTTGGATCTAAAAAAGAACTTAACCAAAACCCTAATTCCAGTATCTTAAAAATTTATGCTTTTAATTTTTTTTATATTAAAATTTCATTTAATAAAAAGTCTTTTCAATGATATAATTAGCAATTGGGTTCAAACTATAGGACGATGTAGCTACTACTGATGACCCACAAAATATTTCATCCTTATATATACCCTGATACAACAGAAATGTATAAGTTTATTTCTGTAAACATGGAAAATTCGTTTAGTAGATAATGGCAATCACAGTTCAGCAATAGGTCATTATGGATTCTGTTAAGTTACACATATATAAATATATATTGAATATATCCTAACTATTAGTTTTATTTCCAGCCGGTGTACCGTGTACTAAAATTTCTGCAAGGTCTAATAAGATTTTTGAAATTATTCATTGTCATAGATGTTCAGAATGTAGTGATTAGGCCTCAAAATCGCGAATTTAAAACGCGCAGATTTTCATAAATTGGCAAAAAACATGCCGAAACGTGACAGCATTTTGTAACATAATTCTTGCTCAGATCGCGAAATGAAGATTGGAATATGGCAAAATATTTTCCATTATAAAAAAATTTGTCGTTTCGAACATCAAATTATCTTAAAAGAGCAAAAAACTAATTTTATTTTCCTGTTCACACCTCATCGGAATAATAACGCAGAATAATTTCTTCAATTGTTCCAACGTCCCTGTGAAGACCCATCAACAGTCAAAAGTGTTAAATCTTTTCGGTTGTTTAAATAATTTAACTTTTCAAAGATTCTCATTAAAACAGTTATATGGAGTCATAACACCACCCAATGAACCCTAAGATATCCTAAATTATTTACACCTCTGGCGATACAGAATAAACTGAGACAACATCAGAGCTTACTTTTCCAACCAAACTGACATTAGGTCGTTTAGCTCCCCTCGAGGTTCTTCAAGGTCAAATAGCTTCCCGTTATTGAATAATTCAGGCCCATCCACGAGCGGTGCATGGCTCCCTCTTAGTGTTATTGCCCGGAACGGTCGCTCCCACAATAACGTGAAGTGTATCGGCGGTGGTGATGGGATGGTGATTGTGAACCATTGCTGGTGATCTCTCTATAGATCACAATGTATTAGATTTTTTTACGCCCGCTGAATGAGTTAGTTTACTCGAAGTTATCAAAGTGGTCCCTCGTTTTAAGTCCTGTGTCACTTAAAGTAGATATGATCAGAAATGTTACTCAAAGTGCAAAACCAAGAAGACTTTAAATTACGTGTTGGCCCCAACTAAAATACGTTCACGATTATTTATAATAATAGTCCAAGGAGCTAAAACAAATTCGCAATGTACAGGATGTGTTTCAATTGACTATACCTGTGAAATGACATGTCACATGATAGGGGTTGCAATTGGAGAAGTTAAAGTTCCCCCCGTAACTCCCTTTGAAAAGGGGGAGAGAAACTTTTTATCATTCAAAAAATCCAAAAAAGTATTTCAATAAGTATGGTGGAGGTTGTAAATCGATATCTCAATCCGATTGGAATGTATCTACGCGTATCAGGACTTAATTTACACCCTGCATGTACACACAATCTGCTTTTTTTAATTCGATAGAGCAATATGTCTTATATAGGAAAATTCGAAGGTCAGTCGCGCTAGTTTTAGTAGAGGTCAAAATGGAACGGTTATCAATAGGGTTAAAACACAAACTATATTTTTTATACTTTGACAGACTTAAAAGCAACTATAATATAAATATAAATCCCATCTCGGTCTCTAAAGTTGCGAAATATTAATTGGAAGAGCCTATTAAATGTATTCACTATTTTTTACAAAGCTTTGTTATTACTGCACAACCATACAAGTAAATAATTTAGCCATAATTTTCAGTTTATTTACATGTATACTGTGAAAGCATAGATTAGGCTTGAGAGTAACACAATTTATTAATTCACCCTTTTCTGCAATAGCTGTGTAACCATACAATTTTACCAAATGTTATTAGAAATAATATAAAAATTTACTATCTAACTTATAATGTATATTTAAAAACTGTTATAAAACCCATATTACTGTCTTTGGAAAAAAGTAGGCTTCTCAGAGCTGTATATATTTATATGTGTATATTCATGATCGGGAAATAAGGCAAAACCAACTATGAAGTACTAGGACCGGAGTAAATTGTAATGGCCATAAACATACACTTTTTGGCTGATATTCATAATCGTAGCAACTATCCGAAAACATAATTCACTTAAACCAGAAGTGCTCATACACGTACAGATCCTAACTAAATTGCGTGCGATGCCACAGGTAACTGCTAGTATAATCAAATACGTTACTTAAGAGTCGTGTGATTTTGCAAGTAGACAAGTTTGGGCTTTACTGTCTATCCATTCATTACAAAAAATTGGCTGGATGTAAGGTACATATTTTTACTCGAGATAAATTGTTATTCTTTTACTTTCATCATCCAGCCTCTTCGTCATAAATCTTTCTTAAAGATTTTCATATTCCTAAAATAATAAAGTTTAAATTTCAACTTTGTCAATAATGAAAAGTGTAGTTACATATTATTTGTTATAAGTGTCAATAACGTACTACATGATAGAATTAAAGCTCCTTTTAGCTATTTTAGTTGTACAAATTATTTTTGTTTATTGTTGAAAAAGAGATTTTTTTAGGATAATAGAATTATGTAAAGTAGCTCAGTGAGCGGCACGAGCGGATAAAGAATGTTCCTAGGAATAGGCAGAGAATAAGTTAGGAATGCGGGAATAGATGCTGGCAAGCAAGGTTGGGGTTTCAATATCTTGGTTCAGTGACTGGTCGGAATTCCGATCTTCTCACCCTCTAGAAGTAAACAAAGTTCCTTGTAACCTTTTGTATTAAAGTTTTCTTTTTGTCTTTCATAGTACGTTGATCTTGTTACAAACCGTTCTCTATTAGCTAACACTTAAGTAAAAAAATATGTTCGTTATTAGTTTAAATACGTAATAGAACTGGAAGAGTCCTTTAATCTTTTTTGCCTACATATATGATTTCAAGATGAATAGAGATCTTGAAAAAGCAAAATTTTAAAAGAAACTCAGTCCTTTCTTTGCAGACATTCTGATTCGGACAAAAAGCTGATCTTATCTTGGCACCAATCCAGTTATTGGATACCCTTAGAGCGTAGAATATCAGACATCGATCTCAGAGGATATTGTGTTGAGGATAAAGGATACAAGTGAAGTATGATCTTGCTTTATCTTTTTTGAGCAAAGCCCAAGCTATTTAATCTGTTCAAGCACTGAATTCACTGCTAACAACGTCCGTTCTATAGATTCGATACATTCTAAATAAATCATAAAATTGTACATATCTCATATGCTATTAATTATTCTAAGAGGTTTCTCGTTACTTGAATTCTATATTGTCGATTTTCACCGGAATAATCTCAATAAAGTATGTCATACTATAGAAAACTCAACAAAGGCAATTATAAAAAACATTTTTTCGTATGTTCGTAAAAAATGTTGGGTAGAGTGTACACAAATAAATCAAAGCACTTTATTTAAAAATTCTTTTGGGTGCAAAATTCTTTGAGGTCATTTAATTTTGGACATTTACCTTTGTTCGATGATAGGAAGTCAGTAAAAGTATGTTTTAAGATCTGCAATCAGATACCTGGCATATATAGATAACTAACTCAACACATAAATTCTATGCACAGTATGTTAAAGCAAAAGAATATACCGAAGGGTTGTGACGCATGTGTTTCTAACATGCGTGTAAATATGCTTCCTAGAAGTTAGTAGTATGTTAGACTTAGTTATCTACTTGAGGAAGAGTTCAGATTGCAAACAATGAAACTTAGTGTTAAGAAATTGTTATAACTGAACAATGGGAAGTAACCTAAAATCCTGTTTTCTTCATCATACTTTTAAAATAAACACATTTTACCTTTTAATGATACACTAAAGAAATATTGTGACTTATACACAATATATTCGTTAGTACGTGCCTAAAGCACAAGGATATACTTGCAGAAGGGATTAGAAATGAAATTTCACACAGCACGCCCCTTATGAAAAGACAAAAACCGAAGAATAAACAAGGTAGAGTGAATGCGTATCTTTTCATATAACGAAAAGTCAAGACAATAGCCACCCTCCCCTGTCTCTTCGTCTACCCTTCTTCCTTCCTACACTGCACACATTATATTATATTTTATAATCTTGCCGGTTTTAAAACTTACCATGGAATTTTCAATAACGATAGAAGTCAGCATTGGTATATTTAGGGTTTAATATAACCAGTGCAGTACATATTTTTCCAAAGAGTACATATACTTCTATCGAGGTTTACTGTATATGAATAGTTTTTTTTTAATTTTGAGTGGTAAAAGGACTTGAATTAATTTGAAGATTACACTATTCTGTTTGATAACACTAATTATTTAACCGAACTAAAGAATACAGGTCACACTATAGATCTGCAATATAACAACCAACTACTGAAATTGTCCAGAGATTAGGCAATCATTAAGCCACAAACAAGGTGAAGGAAAATGAGGAAATGGGAATAAGTATTTTTTATTTTTCCTTTTAGATCTTCTCTGAAACATAGAGTGACTCGGCATTCACTTATTTGAAACCTCTAATTTGTTTGTTACTTTGAGTTTCCTTGTTAGTTCATTTTTCAGAATGGGCAACAAAAGCGCAATAATTTTGACTAATGTTTTAAAGTGGTCGGCCTGCTAATTTAATGCATGATGTCTAATATCCTTTTAAAATCTAAAGTACCTGATATATTATGTTGGCTCCATTATACGAGGATCTTCGGACCAACAATAATGTGCAAGGATTTACTTTTCTGTAAGCCCCTTTCTTTTCTATCTCACCTATTCATTTTTTATTGTGTTATCACAAGACTTTATCTAAAATTGTTGTGTGTTTTTAAACGCGGTTGTCCTTCGATTACCAAAAACCATCCTTAATTATTTTCTTGTTTTGATTTAAGATTAAGACGGTTTTGCCTGCAATCTCTTTTAAAAGCAACCATATTACGTGGAGGAAAACTAATTTTCATACCTGTAAGTAAATGTAATATATGTGTATAAAATAAATCAAAATGATCCATTCGTATAACTTTATTTTACTTTAGGAGCGTTTTTATCAATAGATAATCACCATTCAAACAAAGTCATATTTAACGTTATTAAATTCAAGCTTCGTTATGATTTTAAAAATAACCAACTTGTTTTGCCAAGTGGAATAAATTTGAATCACAATTAATCAATATACGCTACTTGTACATCAGTACACAAGGAAATTCATACAAATTTTACAAGGACCTTATATGAAGTTCAAGGAAAACTGACAGGAAATTCGCCTATTCATATTCCATCCCAGCTTAGCCGACGTGTCTGGCATTGTATCGGCGAACTTTCAATTTGTATATTCTCCGAGGCAAGGTTCTTTTCGTGCTCCCTCATCTTCTTTATACACTTATAAATATTTTACCGAGTTCAAAGCGAGATTCCATCCCAAATCAAACCAAGCAATGTATATTCATTGATTTTCTAAAATATGCCTAACCTTACTTTAGTATCGGTGCGTAATAAAGTATGAGATAACTTTAATGTAACGAATAAATCTGAGTTGATGACGAGTAAATTTTAATCGCAAACTATTTTAATGAGAATTCATTTTACCTTTAAGCCTTATTCTACGCAACATCATTTAAGGATCTTATCAAAGAGAGGAAATGGAAGACTCGATACATTTTAATGAGGTAATCTTCATGAGGTACATGGTACTCATTACAAATGCTGCTGTCACATACAATATTTGAACCTGCGCTATATCTAACTCAGATCCAAGGTCCGACCTCTTAGACCACTCGGGTATCGGCACTCACAATTTCTAAGTCATATAATAAAATAATGTAATGTGAATTCTTTTTTAGAGTTTTGTTATTGAAAAAGAAGGTTTTACAGGATAACAGTATTTTGAACATTTTCCGCCGTTATGGTTAAAAAAGGTGTAACACAAAGTTTCGAGGATTGGAATCTATCCTCTTTCTCACGTGGGGGAGTTATTAGTAAATACAAAAAATAAAGAACACAAATAAAAAAAGAAGAGAAAGAAAATGGTTCAAACATACCTACAAGCTACTACGATTCTAGTCCTGACGTTGTCACTGTAGACAATGTAAAGTTTAGACAAGTCGTTAGTATCCCAATTTCATCCGTGCCGGTGTGATGTGTGATTGTGTTTCTCGTACTCGTGTCTTGTGCTCGGGACTTGCATTCTCGGCAGTGACGTCTGGACTAGACTCCAAGCGGGTTTAGGATATGTTTGACCCCTTTCCTTTCCCTTCACTTCTTCTCCTGTTCTTTATTTTTATATGTACTAATACGTTTCCCAACTAACGTATTAGAAGATTTAGATCTGTTCATATTTACCTTACGGCCAAGCCATATACTGTGTAAGAATTTCTATTAAACATCCGACTTCCATGGTAAAAAAAACAATTAATATTGTGAGGCAAGTAATAAAGCAATTTAACCCGACCACAGTGCGGGCGAGCTTCTCCTCAGCGTGAGAGATTATATCAGCTTGTGTTGGCCTTACTTGCTTATTGGCTCTAAACGCCTGATCCTTTGATCCAAGAGTAACCAATTGTGGGGTTTAACTGTCTTTGTGTGGATTTCAGATAGCAATCCCAGTTTTGGCATGAAATGATATTTCTGTTTCTTAAATTTTCTTAAAACCTTACTAAAACACTTGAAGATGTAATACTTGCGGTTACAAAATAATAGCAATTAAAAAATTTACTTTAGATTAAATTAAAAGCTGTCTTGTAAATTTAAAAATGTCTAGATGTGAACAAATAGCGAGGCAAAATTGTTACATGGAAATCTATTTTTATAGATTTTATGCAATAAAATACTTAATTTAGTGTACTGTACGTTTATTGTAGCAGGGCAATACATTTTTTCTAGGAAAAAAAATTGAACCAAATCTTTTCGATATTACATAACTTATTTTACTTTCTTAGAAATTTTAGCTCATACTCAGATTTTTACGAATATTGTTTTACAATATTGAAAGAACTGCTACATTGTAATTAGAAGTGATATATGTCACTGTACCTTTTCTGCAGATGGTCTTTAGTAAATTTTGCCGAGTTTTAACTTATCACCTTGTACATGTATAGTTTTACATATAAAACACAAACAAACACGAAAATTAAAACAAGAGAAATGGAACTAAACATGGTTTATCATGTTCCATATATATAGTAGCTTTAATCTCTAACTAATATTTTGTAGATATTGGTGCGAGATGCCGGTTGGAGGATGACTTCTGTTGAAAAAGATTTACTTTTCCAATTTTCCAAAGCTGAGATAGCTGGTGAAAGCAACACCTGACCGAATTTTAGAATTCAAAACTTTGAATATACATCACTCTGTAATAATTTGTGTTCCCAGAGTATTATGAAGGGGACATTTGAATCCTCTGCGACACTTTTCTTAACCGTATAAGTATGTAGCTTACAAAGGAAGTAGCTACAAAAGATTGAAGTGATGATTCTCCAATAAATCAATTAATGCTGAATAACTATACATTCGTTTTATGTTATTTTCTGGATGCTACTAATAAATATCTGTATTAAGTTTATAACGTTGTAACATTTTTTCTTCACAAACTAGCTCAAACTACTGACTAGTCTTTGTACACCACGGTCTATTCTATTGCCATTTATAAAGTGCAGTGGGTACCGCGGCGCGGCGGTTATGGCGAGATAACCAGATCAAGCAAGGTCGAGCGTGGCTGCTGCTTGGATGGGTTGCCGCTGAGCGATCATGTCCTTGCAAGCAGTCCGCCTGCCCAGCCATTGGTGGTGGTTCGGAAGTCACCTTTAAGCCGTTGACCCTTACGTTTAGTGTTAGAGTGGGCTTCTTAGCCCTAACTTCGCCTGGTAAAATAAGACATTAATTTACTTGTATTGCTAAAGGAAAATGTGAATGGCTGCAAGAATATTCTTTAACCAAGGAGGCACTTTTATAACTTATATATAGCCGGATAATACGATCACTGTAGGGTCGTCTTTACCCATATGAATATCCTTACAGCCTGTAAACTAGTATATCTTCTCCAGCCTTCTTAATGTTGAAAATAATTCAAATAAACTAAACAAAGAATATACTACTGATGTTCCATACTTGTCGATTTAGGTAGAAGAATTACTTTTTCTGTGTTGGCCAGAAAATTGCCTCATTGTGATCTTTAATGTATGAGGTTCAATAAGCTCCGAGACAATATACAAAACATATTATTAGCTAATCTGCAGCATTTTATTCACTATAAGAGTTTTTCAGCCAGCTCCATACTTGTTTCGTGTTTCCATAAAGGATGGAATGAATAAAAAATAAAACATGAGCTATTTTAAACATAGATTGCCTGAAATCAAAATAAACTTCACACAAACCTATTCGAATTTTAGTAAATTTAAATCTAAAATGTATAAGAAAATCAAAACTGGCCAAATAAAAAGTAACTTTTATTTCATGGATAGGCTGTATATAGTGGAAATAGTATTATCTGTGAAAAATAATGACAACTAGTCTTTACCTTTCACAAACTTTCACCATCTCGACTGGTCAAAGATGAGAAATTCAGTTAATCAGACATGAAATATTGCAAAGGGTTACCACTATTGAACAAAGATCATGTTTTTCATAAAACAGAAAATTTCTCATTAAATTTAAATAATGTTTTTTTAAATTTTATGACTTTTTAAGTTAATTTCACAATGATAGAGAGCTACCAAAAAATGACATACTAGTTCTGTCTTTCAGTTGAACAAAAATTCCATTTATAACCTGTAAGAAAAATAAACAGTTGGAGCAATTAAAACTTGCTCCGACGCTGTCGCTACTGCCAGCTTCCCAGTTCAGACTCCAATTTTAATCTCTAATCTCGGCTTCAATGGCGCCTGATTGCGCCGTCTTGTATTCCTTGAGAGCGAGAGCAAACTGTTGTCAACATTTTAATTAGATTTTGGTACTGGAGATAATTGAGTTTGGCTAGCTTTGAAGTGTTCACTTTATTTAGGGTTGGAGTATATCGAACCAATCTTGGAGCCATCCAAGTAATCTTCGGTTAATTTCGTCGGAGCACTTCGTTTTATAACTGATTCGATGATTGACTTAACATAAAAAAGATAATAAAAACTGATCTATTGGATCCCTTTTATTGAAAATTATTAACAATTTTACTGAGATATTTAAAACTTCAAAATTTTCTAGGTGTTTTTTTTTAATCCATATGTCTAATAAATCCACACCTTTATTTGTTACTACGAAAGTGGCGACGAGATAAATAAATGGCAACCAAAAGTAACTTTATTACTAATTTTATTTCATGTATTATTATTAATAAGTTTGTTCAAAATATAACACCAAGAGGATACAAACTCAATAAAATCATCTAACCAAAAAGTGCCAAAGCGTATTTTGAATGTTCCAGTAGATTACCACAAAACCAGGTGGTTGCTAGGAAAGGTACGCAGAGAGATACTTCAAAACTGCATAGAGTTTTAATTGTTATTTAGAAAGTGCAACTTTCCGAGAATGCATATAAGTCGCACATATAATAAATATTACCTATTGTCGTATTAATAAAATGCCGTACAAAATGTTCACTGCCATTGTAATATTGCAACCGAGATGTATTTTTTCTTATCAAACTGTATTTTAATTTTATTGTCAAACATTACCGATATCGTTCTCAATTAATGGTATAGTTCAACTCAAAC
The DNA here is from genome assembly GCF_021130785.1 of Homalodisca vitripennis. NCBI lineage: Eukaryota > Metazoa > Arthropoda > Insecta > Hemiptera > Cicadellidae > Homalodisca > Homalodisca vitripennis. The sequence goes on along the minus strand of NC_060213.1, from coordinate 122,437,153 downwards.
CCAAAATTGATTGGCCCATTAAACATAGACGCAATAAAAATGTCTTAACAATCATAAAAAATGGTTTTAGTAAATGATATCACAAACATTCTTCCTACTGTACAAATATATTTTGTCACAATTCGTGGTATCACTAAACGCTTTTAAACACAATAACAGAGCATCCTGACCCTGACGACTGTAAAGGGACATCAAAGCCCTCAGGAGAACTGTCCGTATGTTCCTAAAGTGACAATCATGAAATTGATGGGGGAGACGGAAATGTTGTATAACTGTTTGAACGCAGACATGCAAGAGTGCGCGTTGCTTCGTTTTGTAAGCTGAGTACTATGGACTCAGCCTGGATTTCATGTATAACAACAAACAATGTAACGTACTCGCTTTGTACAGGACTCATGACATTGACCTAAACATCTTTACTAACGCTTTAAACCAATACTACTCAAATACTGATAATAGCAAAACATACTTATCGGTGACATCAATGCAAACCTAATTAAAACAGATAACAAAACTGAACGTTACTTGGACGTGATGTATGAGACTGGTTTATGTGTGGTATTACGGAACCGACTAGAGTCGTAGGGGACAGTAAGACTTGTATAGCCATATATTTGTGAAGCACAATAACTATGATCAGATTAAAACTGCTGTAATAGCGAATAATATTACAGATCATTACAGTATTGTGTTAAACGTTGAAATAAATTACCCTCGGTCTAATCCAAGCTATCCAATTGCCACTAACTACATCTTAGACAAATACAAATTGCAACATAACATAAAAGGGTGTGACTGGACTCATGTTATTGACACAGCGGATCTCAATACTAGCGCTAATCTGTTTTTAGCCACTATAAAAGACTGTACGGACAACGCGTGTAAAAATATTACTAATACCAAACCGAGACTACGTAAATGAAACCTTGGATTACAGAAAGCTTAGTACGGTCTATCAGGAAAAGAGATAAATTGAGTAAGCTTTTGAGAAAAACAACCATTTAATACTGATTTGAAACTTTATTTCATGACATACAGGAACAGACTGGACAGACTTATAAGGACTACAAAAAAGAACTACTTTAGGAAAAAAAAAAATTAACAATAATTGCAATAACCCTAAAATCTTTTGGCAAGCCGTCAACGAAATGAGTGGAAGGACTAATAAAAATGACGGATTTCCTCTAGAACAGTATACAGGTAACAGACAGTACGCGACGATGAATGATGTAAGTAAACAGGTGGCCGACGAGTTCAATGACTATTTCTCACAAGTTGGATTTACCTTGGCTAGCTTAATCGACTCGAGCGGTCCGCTTGTTGTAGACGATAACGACTATACTGTGGACTCTGTTTTTACTATGAGAACTGTCACGGAACAAGACTTATACAACTGTGTCAGTAGCCTACGTGGAGGCTCAGCTCCTGGGTACGATTGCATTTCCGCTTCCTATCTTAAAGACAACTTTCAGCTGTTTTGTGAACCTCTGCTACACATTATTAACAGTAGCATACGTTCCGGGAAGTTTCCCGATGCTTTCAAGGTTGCTAAAGTGATTCCACTGTTTAAGAGCAATGATATTACAGAAAAATCTAACTACCGTCCAATTAGCTTACTTAGTGTCTTCTCTAAAGTGTTGGAGAAAATCGTAAGAAATAAACTCACGGATTATATTGAAAGACTAAATATTCTGACAGACCGCCAGTTCGGGTTCAGGAGATCTAAAAGTGTGGCCGATGCGCTGTTCTCAGTAACGAAAGATATCAATTTGGCATTAAGCAAAGGTAACCGATGTTTATTAATATTTCTAGATCTAGCAAAAGCATTTGATACGGTAGACAGGAAAAAATTACTTCAGAAACTTCATTTGATTGGCGTACGTGGAACATCATTTAACTGGTTCCACACATACTTGGCTAACAGAGAGCAGTTTACAGCTATCAATGGTGTTAATAGTGACCTGAAACCCGTCAACTATGGTGTAATCCAGGGGAGTACTCTTGGACCATTATTATTTTTAATTTACATGAATAATATTTCAAAAATCAATATTTCCGGTAGCTTGTATCTTTTTGCTGATGACACTGCAATTTTATTCCAAGCGGAAACGTGGGACGATATTTTCGTAAAAGCAGCTCAAAGTATGTCAAAAATAAAAAAATGGTTTGATCAAAATTTGTTAACCTTGAACGTTGCTAAAACAAAATTTATGCCCTTATCGTTACGCGAATCCCAACGACACTTCGATTAATAGTATTAAGCTCCACGTATGCGACGACTTCACTCGTAATACTGATTGACCGTGTTAATGAGTATAAATATCTTGGCGTTATGTTTGGCAATCGATAACTTGGACTGTACACGTAAGTTATATAAATAAGAGATTAAGGAAAATGATTTTCGCTTTTCAACAATTACACGAAGTGCTGACAATTAGAGAAATTAGGATGGCATATTTCGCATATATGCAGTCAATTATTGAGGGGGGAATTTTAGCATGGGGGGGGGGTGCTTACAGGACAGTTATAGATCGGCTTCTCGTCACACAGAAATCTATTATGAAGGCGGCATTGGGGAGGTGTCGAAGGTACTCTTCGGATGCTTAGTACAATGAAATGCAAGTTTTGGATGCTAGACAGCTTTACATCAAAGCACTTGTTATTTACGTTTTTAAACATCAACCAAACCTATTTGACTCTTTGCCTCATGAATATTCCACAAGATGCGCTACTACAGGACAGACTAGAGTTCCGAGATTAATTAAAACCTTCTCTACTACTAATACATATTATATAGCACACATTATTTTTAATAAATTGCCGGATTCCATAAAAAATACTAATTATATAACAATGTTTTCTTTAAAAAGAAGAATTATTAATTCTCAAAATTTGGTGGGAAGAGATCGTACTGAATTCTTAATTACAGCAAATTATAGACAATAGGTGATGTGGGTTAGGATGGGAGGCGGAAAAATGAATATTAAGTGTTGGTTGTAACAGGCATGTAAGGATGTAAGCGTGAGTATGTTTGAAATATACTGGAAGCATTTGGGTTTGTTTGGAAGTATATAGCTAATATGATTGTATGTATGTTGGCTTGTAAGTAAGTATTAGAAAATAAGTAATATAGTGTGAGCGAGTTATAGTTTTTGTGTAAATATGTGTGTGCGAATGTGTGTGTGTGTGTGTGTATGTGTGTGTGTGTCTGTGTGTGCTGCACGCGAGCGTTTGCGTGCGCGTGTGTGTTTGTGAACTTGAGTGTGTGTGTCTTCTGGGGGAGGTCATGCGAGACTAATACGTTGATGCCATAAATATAGATAACAACCCTCGATGATAAGGAATGTTGAATTTTTGTACGCAGTTTTTCCGATGTCCGTCTGTTAACTAAGAGTTGCACTAAGGCCTGTCCATGGTCTTGATCTCCGACATAATTATTTCTATTCACTTACTTCATCTAGATAAATTCTCACTTTAGTTTTATTTTTCATTCTATAAAACATTATTTTTACTTTATTTTATTTAATTTCTTTTTACTTAATAAGATATAACAAAATTTTTAATGTTTGAAATACCAATCGAGTACTTTGTGGTGACTTGTTCTCACGCACAGGCTTTAGTAGCCCATGTGAGAATATTTCTCAAATAATTAAATTTGAAAAATATAAATTTATTTTACACAATATAGTTTAAAACCCAAATATTTATGGTAATTGTATATTTTTAGACAATGAATATATTAATATAATTATATCATTTGTAATTTTTTTTGGAGAATAAACGATTTTTGATTTGATTTGCTAGTAAAGCCTATTGCTTGAGAGGCAAGAAAAATTATATTTCTGTCTGTCTGTCTATCCGCAAGATATAACAGGAACAAATTGACTTACAGGCTTGACATTTTCCAAGAAGCTGCATTTATAAATCGCCAATATCGAGTTAGATCATGGTCTTTGCCACTTCATGGGACTTGGCTGAGCGTTAGCAACATTTCTTTAAAGTTTGCATGAAACCATTTCTACACAGAGACGAAGAGTTATTTGGTTTCCACGATTCATACATGGAATTTGGCTTAGCGTCATTGAATCCTTTCACTCATTGGGCACATATTCTTTTCTATCTGCACGCGGATGTAAACATATTTTCTGTGCGTATGACTTTTTGCAAGAAATTATAAGAATGAAACGAGATATATACTTGAAAGTTTCCAACCAACCTCAGTTACCACCGTTACACAACACGCAATGTGCGGTACTCCTACCTTGTAAAAACAGAGATTTTATATTTTTACATGTCTAAAAACTTTATAAATAAGTAACTTTAATCGTTTTCTTTCACAGATTTGCACTATTACAACTGAGTATGGTGATTTGCATGGTATAAACGTATTGGGAATTTATTTGTTCATAACTTAAACTCTTTATTTCCCATTGTAGCAAATGGCCACAGCATAATGTGAGGGATGAAATTAGATCCTGTGTAAAAGAATTCTTATAGCCTGAGTACGGTTCTGAGTTTTCTGAACTATCTTTAATTGTAATAAAGTTAGTGGACTTACAACTTTTGTAAGAACACGTTAAATTTAAAAGGTGTTTTATTAAACGTTTACAACAAATGGATGTTAGATACTATTGTACTCTTTAGGGCTTTCCTTTTGGTTTTATTACAGTGCATATACTGTTATCCCAAAATATTTTTGTTAGTAACAGAAATAAACCAAATTAATCTTCATATTTTGCTATTAAATTGAAACTGAAATTTCTCAAATCCATAGTTTATTTCTTCAGTTAACATTTTACTATATTCGACGCGTAAGTAAAGTAAAATAACTGCTTAAATTAAAGCCGGGCACACGTTAATTGGAGCATTATTACTAGATGTATAAGAAATCATGGCTTGGAACATAATCTATAATAATAGTATATATATAAATCAAAGAAAACTCTAAAAGTGGGGTTTAACCTATGTAAATAGATTTATTCAAAAAACAATTTTATTAAATTTTAACAGACTTTATGATCGTGACGAGAATGAAAACTGGGCTGACGGTCTCGGCTTATAAAGTCCTGTCCTAAAGTTTAGGTTTCGTTAAAAAATGATTTGTCAGAATTATATGAGACGCCATCTCTAAGACAGTATATATGGTGAAACAAAACTCTCGACCAAACTATGGACTATCTCTATTCTTATATTGTCTGAATGTGGTTTTTTAATATTTTCAGTAATTGTCGTAATTGACACGAGTTAATTTTAAAACAAAAATTTTAGCCTATATGATTAAATCATTTTATGGACATTTATATAGCAGGAAAATTATACTACCCGATTTAAAAAAATTGTGACCATTACGGCAATGGCATGTATTTGTGACTACGTCTAGAAACATACTGTGTTGCCGTAGCATTGCTTCCATGTACGCAACGTAATATTATCCATCTTAACAAATATATTTGTGTTATTTTGTGAACTTTCTCATACAACAAAATAGAATATTTTATCGTATACACTAATTTGCTATTATCCTGCTCTCCCTTAGAAATGTATTACATTCTAAAAATATAATGACGACTTTACTGGGAACTCTTCCTGCTGGCGCGCGGGCGTGTGTGATGCCTCTGTTGTTTTTAAGGCCGGTATCGACAGAGCGAGGCTGCTCGCTGCGAACGCCTCATGCCATCTACCTCAGGGTGAGCTCTTCAGCTAGCAGCTAGTTTGTAACAACGAATGCTCACTGCGAGCACGCGAACCACCCGCATTCGTAGTAAAGACAGTCGGGACAATATGTTTTTTTTTCTAGAAATGCGCAAGTGGTTGCCGCTGCTCTATTGTGATGGCGACGGTTATCAGGAAAAAAAACAACAGAAAAAGCGTAAACCCCGTTGGTGGATCAAAAAAATGTGTCGAAATCGGTTATAATTGACTGCGATATTTCGCGCCACTCTCTCTTGTTTTTATTATAATATTCAGGGTGTTTCGAGTCCGACAGCAAACGTTTGGTTTCATAACACTTCACTAACTGTCTGATCATTTCATGATTATATATGATGACAGTTTCGTTGTGGAGGTTTGTTGGTTTGCAGTGCAGAATTATGTCTTGTACGGTGCAAGGCAGACAACGCATAGGCACCTTTGAGTACTGCTCTCTAAAACCGACAAGCACACAGCTCACCTCACATTGTGCGACGGGAACGCCTCACAGCGAGTAACCCCGGTATCCACAGTCCGAGGCAAAGCCGAGCATTATCCACGGGGCAACTGCAGCGAGCAGACTCGCACTGTAGATACCGGCCTTTAATCAATAATACCAACCGGAAGAAAGCTTTTAAAGGACCGCTTAATCCGAAATATCGATTATCCGAGATAGGCATGGTCTCGTCAACTATTACAATCACGTCCCTACAGCATTTTTATAAAAAAATAGTTACAGTTTTATTTTATTAACTTTTATTTAAATTTAATTAAAAATAATATTATTATTAGTTTGAAATTAGTTTCATTTTAATAATTAATTATTTACAAAAATTAATTAAGTACTTACAACATGCTACAAATTTAATATATTTAGCACAATAAAGCTAATACAGAAATATAATAATTATCATTTTCCAGCTGCTTATAAATTTTCCATCTCTCAATACTATATATCATTCGAGAAACTAATTTGAATCGATGATTTTCATAGCCATCATTGAATGGACGTGGCTTTAGCGAGAGAATGTCAGATCTAATATAACCATTGTGTGGTTGCCACTGTTCAAACCCACATTTAATTAATGTGTTCTGCTAACCACTGTTTGGGGTATTCACTAGCTTTGTATAATGTGTTGTATAACGGTTGTATTACATTTCCTGACAAAACGTGTGGCTGTTGGCAAATCTCTTCCAAATGATCACTTGATTTAATTTGCAGCAACAATGAAATTCAACTGACTTAAATGCTCAGATAGGAAGTTTGGAAATTTGTAAATATATGAAAGATGTGAAAGAGGTATCCTGGACTGTTTTTTTCTTCGGTAATTAATGTATTATTAAAGAATCCAACTGGTCCTTCTTAATATCATGTCGTTACCTGTCTCCATCTGGGTGTCTGTAGCGATAACTCATAAGTTGAAGGTCCTTCAGACAAGAAACTTTGTAAATTGATCCCTCTGGACTGAAAGGAGGCCTCTATTGACTTAAAAAGAGTCAAAAGGTCAAACGAAAACTCACTAATGCGGGAAAAAGTTACAATCAGTTTGGCACACAAAGTGTGTAACGCAATGTGTCATTCAACATTCGGGGGTATCAGTGTATTTTGGTAAAATAATTCATACTTTCCAGTATATTAATTGAATACACTAATTCTAAAACTTTAAAATGGAGAATACTGTTGTTAAAACATTTTGACCCACAAGCCACAATATTTTAGCACATCTTCTCTGTATAAATGGATTTGAAGATTGTATTTTCATTATTTTATATGTTAAATCGTACTGTATCAGTTGTGCACATGCATTACAAATGAACATAAAGATACAATAATTTTAATTAAATACATTTGCGCTATCCTACCACTCAAAATTATGTTCAGTATTCTTTATAAGACTATTAAAAGTATTTGACTCTTTCTTCTGATCTATGTTGTGTGGAACAGATGGAATAATTTCTAAACACTATGAACAAGAATAAATGTTTAAGAAAACCTCAACGTTAGATATATATATAAAATTGCTAAAACAAAATTATCAGCCATAAAAAAACTTTTCTAAAAGGGGTTTTTTATGTAAAGCTTTGCTTCGCTCTACGATAAAAAAAGGAAACCCCGAATTTTAAAACCAGTCCGAAGGAGAACACTCTTTCACCCTTACGCCTAAAAAATAACAACACATTTTACGAAAAAGACTGAATGTTAATGCATTAGAAAGGCATCGAGGACTAAGTAAGGCAAGTTATCAATCCACTCTGCTGACAATGTACTTGCGGGGGAGGGGGAGGGGATTTGGAAAACATTAGTGGTTTCAATATCGCTCCGGGGATTTAATACGCTCCATGGCAACTCCCGACTCTGCTGGATACTTCGTACAAAACTGATTAATGAATTTATAGGTCTGAGCAGTCTTCATCTGGGAGAAATATTTGTTGCATGTTTAAAGAACCAAACAATATTCCAAGGTAACATAATTTGTTCTATTATTCTTCTTTGGGGTTGGCTGTAACCTTTTATTTTCTTACATAGGAAAATAACAGTGATAGGATAGAAGGACTTTGCTAATGTTATGGTTTTAAAAGGTATAACACAACGTTTCGAGGAAGGGAATCTATCCTCTTCGTCAGGTGGGGGAAGTATTAGTACAAACAAAAATAAAGAACATAAAGAAGAAAACAAGGGAAAGAAAAGGTTTCAAACATACCCAAAAGCTGCTTGCAGTTTAGTCGAGGCGTTGTCACTGTATGTAAGTAACGAGTATGAGAAACACAATCACACATCACACCGGCACGGATGAAAGTGGTATATTGTGTGATAAGAGTAATGCTCTGTAGTGACAACGCCTGCTTTAAACTCCAAGCAGCTTTGGGTATTTTTTAAACTTTATATTCCTTTATTTTTTATTTCTTTTCTTTACTTTTTTATGAACTAATGTTTTATTCTCATTGCCTAGTTGTTGACTGATGGGAGTTTCAGTAAAATATGCTATAAATGGCATGTTAGCTCATATCAAATGTTTATATAAACGTTGTGTTTGCGTTTCGGTAAAGCTGATATTCTACTTTCAAAGCATTTGGTAACGATAAAAGATGCGTGACGTTCTATGACGCGTAATGAAAGTTTTTTTCTCCGTGCAAAACATACATCCAGTTCGCCAAAAAAGTAGTCACTTCTTTACGGTTAGCCTAACATATAGCTAGAAAATTAGGATATAAAAATGAACACCTATGTGAGTTTAACTGGGTTTGAAATATTGTTATATTTTGGGCACTTGTTAACCAATAAATATGAGACAAAAGTTACTCAAAATTGTGTAGAATATTTTATTTTTTTATAGAATTGTGGTGTCTGATTTGAATTTTAAATTTTAATTTGGCCCCTAATCAAGCTTTTACGAAAGGTCTAAACGATAAAATTGATTCACTATATTAATTCAATTTTAAATTTAATAGTACCATTACTTGTTCCGTTGTATTATATTAATGTTCGTTTTTACGTACTGAACTAAAAACTGAAAGGAAAACTAAATATTATAATGCAGCCAAATATTAATGTAATATAGTATTGCAATAATTTTACTGTAATTAAAAATACTTTAGAATATTCGACGCCAGCTCAGGCTTTAGCTAAACTTAAAGAGGACTCATGGTCTAAAATAGGCTTTTTCTATGATGCGGTATTTTATCAATCATCATTTCCGAGAAAAAATAGTTCAGACGCAGTAACCCTCACTACGATGGTCTATTCAACTATTAAAAAAACAAGATATCTCAAATATAATCTATTCAAATCCTTCTATAAACTTAAATTATTAAAATTTATGTTCGAATATGCATTTTGCAATTTCAATAATCATAAAGAATTTAATTTCAATATAAATACGAAACAATGTATTAGATATTATTTTGGTATGATATAAACGCATGTATTGTAATAGTAATTAATCAACACGGTAACAATTCAAAGGTGTTCTTATAAATAAATAATTCAGGACATTTACTGAATTTGTTAAGCTTGTAAAGGGAGAAACTCTAGAGAAGGGTTGGCCGAAACTCTCCAGTGATTTTTCATCAGTCAGTGACAGCTGCCTTGTCTTCTTTAATTAACTCTCAGATAGAATCTTTGAGTACTTGATCAAGAGTCTGTCAGACATGCCAGACATCTCTAGAGAAAACAGATCCAGTATTTTGTTTTATCTTCTCTTACAAAGCAGACGTTCAACACTGTAATAGGGTACACAAGAAAATTAAATATCTACGTTTTGGTGTATATTAACTTTAAAATACATTTCTGGTTGTGTTTAAAGCTTGAGTGTTAGACTACTTTATTGTAAAGTACATGTACGTGTACAATGGCTATAAAAAATACACTTTTTACAGATTTTCTTGATCGAAGCAACAAGATCGCGGCATTGGATATATAAATCACTTAAACCAGAAGAGCTCAGACACGGGCAAAGCTTATGAAAAACGTGTGAAGGCGTGAGAATTAGCTAGTTCATTATAGGATTGCTACCCAAATATCATTAATGTATTTGTAACTGAATTACATTATAAACATTGATTCTTTACGATGAATCATTACAGTCTATCCAATCATTGAAAATGAGGCCGTACCCCCGTAAAGGGATCTCGTTTCAGAGGTGGGGATAAGTAAGAAACTGAATAAAACCCATCTCCCGTACAGCACTTTGTCTTTTCTTCTTTAACTCAGCGTTGAGAAAACACCTTCCAAGTTGTTGGTCCATTGAGTGAAGTACATTCAACACGTGATTCTTTGTTGCCGAATATTATCGACCATTGGTAATAATGCATTGCTTTTAATGAGGTCACGGATTTTTATTGGTAATTTTGACAAAATTGCACTTCTCAGGGCTCATATATAATACAGACTTGATTTTTTTTAATTTTGAATGTAAGTTATGTATATTTAATATATATTTTAACACAAAAGTTCTAAAAAGTTACTTTGATAAATACACGTTTTTAATAGTTAAAGAAACATTATGAATTAAAATATTATTTTATGTACTTTATATCGCTATTTCCTACTGTTAAAGTGTAGTGAAAATTAATATCTGTTAAATAACTGTATGGTCCTATCTTGATTATTTCCTAAGAAAAGTGTAAAAAAATAAAACAATAAAAATGTTCAGTTTTTGGGAAAAAACGCGTGTGAATTAACAATAGTCAGCAGTTTGTCCATATCACTCATGAATATATATATAAAAATATTTATAAAAATTGTGTCATTTTTTTCTTACATAACTAAAACTATTCCATTTAGATGATAACAGTCTGTAATATTACATTACCTAAGAAACAAAATGCTTTTTATTTCAAATTTTATCCGTGCAAGCTCTCTTGTTTTCCAGCATTTATAAATATTTGTAAATTTAAAATGGCCAAATTTAAAGAAAAGTAAAGAAATACTAATGATTGCCATGAACATTTACAAGAGTTCTCTAGTAATAATTTAATTCTATTTAATTTAAACATAATGAAAATAATTTAGTACGCACGCATTAAGGTATTTCGTTTCACAATTAAATATTTCAACTTCAACAGTTACAACAAAACAAAACAACAAAAATATGTAGTCGTTAAAAATAAACAAAACCAGTATGTATGTGTTATATTTTATAAATATTACTTTAGACAAGCGACATAACTTTAATTTACACTAAAAGGGTTACTAAATCCTTATAATTTATTATATGATTTGATTTTCCTTACAAGAGTACATTTACTGAGGCCTAAAGCTTAAACCGAATAAAGACAATTTAGACTAAGGTATCTATAGAAACAACAACATGGCGGTAAATGAAACTTGGCAAGTGGAGTTTTAACAATATGTTTCACTCTTTGAACTTTCTCTGTTGAGAAACTTACACACAAGACAAGGGGTGTCGTATACTAACACAAGTTTCTCTTCATTGTGTCGTATATTAGACATTCTATTACGCACAATTTTCAGCAACACAACTGAATCACTTCTCTTCTTTGTTTAAAGTTTCTTATGGGTGATAGAAGGTTTGAACTGACAACGCGATTTCGGACATATTCCATCGTTATGTGTTACAAAAGGTAAAACACAACGTTTCGAGGATTAGAAGCTGGGCTCTTCAGGTGGAGGTATGAATCACTCTACCGATGGCCAAGATAATGAAACTAAAATAAACAGTCCTTGAAATAATTTTCAGAATTATGAGAAAGATAGGCTCAACTATTAAATAAAGTGAATTGTATCAATAAGTCAACTCAACACTGAATATACCTGTATGTAAAGCTGCATGCAATAAAATTATATTAGTCCTTATGAAACTTTAACTCACCTACACAGTAGAATAAATAGAATGATTAACATTGGCATAAGTAAAGTTACTGAAGTCTGTAGAATATTTTCTGCCAATTAATATTTCTGTAATTCAGAAAGGTTTTAACAATTTACGCTTCTTGTGAGTTGCGAATTGTAAATACGATATCTATGTTAAGAAACCTGTGCATTATAACATATGAATATATTAGGTCAGTTGTAAAATAATACGAACTTCAAGAAAACTCCACGATAAGATAATTATTTTCTTATAACTGTGCATTATAACTATGATGAATATGTAAAAAGGACTGTACATACGAAATCTATAATGTTAAGAAAACCAAGCATGTTATGGTACATCATAACTATCACATAAAGGTCAAGATTAGTATTTATTTTCACTTTGGTATTTATATATAAATTACAACTCTGCATGTTAAAGAACCTTTTTACCACCCAGAGAGAATCTTGAAAAGGTCAGTGAATTCTTTAACTTCTAAACAATACTCAAAGACAAAACTGACAATAAACTCTATGATATCGAAGGTTTTTATTCATTTTTCTCAGTTTTCCAAATAAATGACTAAAATCTCTACCAGTCAAATTACAACAATAGGTAAGCGATTTTTTAGTTTAATTAACGGATATTTTGTAAAGATATGAACGAGTTTGTAAAGTTAAGTATAATGTTTTCTGAAACATTGATTATTTATTTGTTCCAACAATGGACCTGTTTGTAATCATGGTATTTGACAATTTAAAGCTTAGTAATGAGTGTTAATATTTTTAGAAGTGATGATACAACACGGCATAAAGTGATTACCGTTGTTTAAATATGTTAAAATATAATTAGTGATTATCAACAGTGATGATTACGAGATGGTGGTGATTGATTTAATGTATGACAAAGCAAGACATATGACCTCCTCACTGACGTATCAGAGCATTAATCATGTAGAAACCAATGCGTTAATACGACACCAGCCATACCTGTCATTAATTAATGTTTGAGTCCGTCATGTATGCCATTAAACATGAATTATATATTCTGAGATGTAACGTACCATTAATACATTTGTAATCTTCCACAAATAGAACCCTCTATCGTCTATAGCCTTATATTGTTAATTACATTATTGTATTATTAGCAACAGTCTTAAAAATTGAATAGAATGTTCGTACTTTCAGGACGAGCATGCTACCACTACACCACAGAGCAGTCACTTTTACGATTCATTTATATTGTATTTTGCCGTTTCTGTCACACAAGTGTTTAACTGACCCAAATAATATAAGATTGGAAAAGCAAATACAAGTCGACCGACTTTTAATATACATTAAATTTGTAAAATTGGCAATATTATTAATACCTATTTAATAAAGATTGAATTACTAAATATCCTTACTCTTACGGGTCTCGAACCGGGATTACTCACTTGCCGGGAGAGTATGCTACCACTACACCACATTACTTTTACGATTGGTGAAACAAAAGCTCAAATACAAAATATTTCAATAGGAAAATGTAAGGGGCCTGTGGTGTAGTGGTAGCATACTCGCCCGGCAGGTAAGAAATCCAAGTTCGAGTCCCGACGGAGCAACAACCTTTATGATTAAATAATATTGTTAGTTAGAGTTAGATATTTATTACGAAGTATGCGAAATAAATAAGTAAATGTGATGAAAAAGTTTTGTCCAACTATGCTCAATTTTATATCTGAGTAATAAAGTGTACAGAAATTTATAGTTTCTGGGAACGGTCGCTCCCACAATAACGTGAAGTGTATCCGCGGTGGTGATGGGATGGTGCTTGTTAACTATTACTAGTGATCTCGCTATAGATCACAATGTATTAGATGTGTTTCAATTGAATATACCTGTGAAATGACATGTCACATGATAGGGGTTGCAATTTGAAAATTTAGTTCCCCCCGTAACTCCCTTTGAAAAGGGGGAGAGGAACTTTTTATAATTCAAAAAATCAAAAAAAGTATTTCAATAAGTATAATGTAGGTTGTAAATCGATGTCTCAATCCGATTGGAATGTATCTACGCGTATCAGGACTTAATTTACACCCTGCATGTACACACAATCTGGCTTTTTTTAATTCGATAGGGAAATATGTCTTATATAGGAAAATTCAAAGGTCAGTCGCGCTAGTTTTAGTAGAGGTCAAAATGGAACGGTATCAATAGGGTTTAAAACACAAACTATATTTTTTATACTTTGACAGACTTAAAAGCAACTATAATATAAATATAAATCCCATCTCGGTCTCTAAAGTTGCGAAATATTAATTGAAAGAGCCTATTAAATGTATTCAGTATTTTTTACAAAGCTTTGTTATTACTGCACAACCATACAAGTAAATAATTTAGCCATAATTTTCAGTTTATTTACATGTATACTGTGAAAGCATAAAGTAGGCTTGAGAGTAACACAATTTATTAATTCACCCTTTTCTGCAAAAGCTGTGTAACCATACAATTTTACCAAATGTTATTAGAAATAAAATAAAAATTTACCATCTAACTTATAATGTATATTTAAAAACTGTTATAAAACCCATATTACTGTCTTTGGAAAAAAGTAGGCTTCTCAGAGCTGTATATATTTATATGTGTATATTCATGATCGGGAAATAAGGCAAAACCAACTATGAAGTACTAGGACCGGAGTAAATTGTAATGGCCATAAACATACACTTTTTGGCTGATATTCATAATCGTAGCAACTATTCGAAAACATAATTCACTTAAACCAGAAGTGCTCATACACGTACAGATCCTAACTAAATTGCGTGCGATGCCAAGGGTAACTGCTAGTATAATCAAATACGTTACTTAACAGTCATGTGATTTTGCAAGTAGACAAGTTTGGGCTTTACTGTCGCTTTGTCTATCCATTCATTACAAAAAATTGGCTGGAGGTATGGAACATATTTTAACTCGAGATAAATTGTTATTCTCTTACTTTAAACAGCCAGCCTCTTCGCAATAAAACTTTCTTAAAGATTTTCATATTCCTAAAGGAATAAAGTTTAAATTTCGACTTTGTCAATAATGAAAAGTGTAGTTAAATATAATTTTAAATGTTTGTCAATAACGTACTACATGATAGAATTAAAGCTCCTTTTAACTATTTTAGTTGTAAAAATTATTTTTGTTTATTGTAAAAAAAGAGATTTTTTTAGGATAATGGAATTATGGAAAGTAGCTCAGTGAACGGCAGGAGCGGATAAAGAATGTTCCGTGAAATAGGCAGGGAATAAGTTAGGAATGCCAGAAGAGATGCTGGCAAGCAAGGTTGGGGTTTCAATATCTTGGTTCAGTGACTGGTCGGCATTCCAATCTTCTCACCCTCTAGAAGTAAAGAAGTTCCTTGAAACCTCTTGTAGTAAGTAAAGTTTTCAATTTTTGTTTCAGAGTACGTTGATCCTTTTACAAACCTTCCTCTGTAAGCTTAGAATAAATTAAAAAATATGAACTAAAAAAGAGTACTTTAATTTTTTTTACATATAATTTCAAGATAAATAGAGATCTTGAAAAAGCAAAAGTTGAAAAGAAACTCAGTCCTTTATTGCAGACATTCTGATTCGGACAAAAAGATGATCTTATCTTGGCACAAATCCAGTTATTGGATACCCTTAGAGAGTAGGATATCAGACATCGATCTCAGAGGATATTTTGTTGAGGATAAAGGAAACAAGTAAAGTATGATCTTGCTTTATCTTTTTTGAGCAAATCCCAATCTATTCAATCTGTCCAAGCACTAAATTCACTGCTACAACGTCCGTTTTACAGATTCGATACATTCTAAATAAATCATAAAATTGTATATATCTTCTATATTATTTATTTTAGATATTTCTCGTTACTTACATTCAATACTGTCGATTTTTTACCGGAATAATCTCAATCAAGTATGTCATACTATAGAAAGCCAAACAAAGGTAATTATAACAAACATTTTTGGTGTGTTCGTAAAAAATGTTGGGTAGAGTGTACACAATTAAATCAAAGCACTTTATTTAAAAATTCTTTTAGGAGCAAATTATTTAGGGTCATAATATTATTCTTGAACATTTACCTTTGTTCGATGATAGGAATTTAGTAAAAGTATGTTTTAAGATTAGCAATTAGATACCTTGCCCATATTGATAACTAACTCGACACATAAATTCTATGCACAGTATGTTAATGCAAAAAGATTTACCGAAGGGTTGTGACGCATGTTTTTCTAACATGCGTGTAAATATGCTTCCTAGAAGTTAGTAGTATGTTAGAGATAGTTATCTACTTGAGGAAGAGTTCAGATTGCAAACAATGAAACTAAGTGTTAATGAACTGTTAGACGTGAACAATGGGAAGTAACCGAAAATCCTGTTTTCTTTGTAATGCTTTTAAGGCAAAACATATTTTTCTATTTCATGATACACTAAAGAATTATTATGAGTTATCCGCAGTATATTTGTTTGTACGTGCCTAAATCACAAGGATATGCATGCAGAAGGTATGTGAAATTAAATTTCACACAGCACGCCTCTTATGAAAAGACAAAAACCGAAGAATAACAAGGTAGAGTGAATGCGTATCTTTTCATATAACGAAAAGTCAAGACAATAGCCTCTCTCCTCTGTCTCTGCCGTCTACCCTTCTTCCTTCCTACACTGCACACATTATATCATATTTTGTAATCTTGCTGGTTTTAAAACTTACCATGGAATTTCCAATAACGATAAAAGTCAGTATTAGTTTATTTTGGGTTCAAATAAAACTTCTATAGAGGTTGATTGCGTATGGGTAATTTGTTTAATTTTTGGGTAAATATTTTAATGAATTATTTTAGCGATTACATGGTTAATTTTTACAATATATTGAAATGTAAAGTCAGACTTTATATCTAAGTGTGTTAAATATAATATTCAACTTTAAGGACATAATGAGTTTTAGATCATTATTTCAGTGACTTCCTTATTATTATTATATATTACTATATTTGCCGTTTAAGGAAACACCCACCTTAGTTATGTCAAGGAAACAGGAAGTTTTTCCGTACATTTTTTTACCGTTCAGGAAAGCAAGAAATCTGTAACACGACGTTTCGAAATCTACAATCTGATCTCTTCCGCAGGTGGATACCTAACCTAACACTCAAGATTAAATAAAATCGTAACAAAGCGTTGTAATTCGCATAAGTCAGTAATCACAGCAACCATTTTGTGTGTCAACTCCTTGCACACTATCTCAAAAAACTTGCACTTAATAAAAAATGAAGTATTTTTTTTTTCCTTCTAGATGATGTTCTCAAAAACCATAGAGTGATTCCACATTCGTTTATTAGAAACCTCTAATTTGTTTGCCACTTTTGGTTTCCTTCTTAGTTAATTTTTCAGAATTGGCAACTGTAGCACCCAACTATATTTTGACTAATGGTTGACTAATAGGTCGGCCTGCTAGTTTAATCCATGATGTATAATATCCTTTTAAAATACTAAAGTACCTGATATATTATGTTAGCTTCATACCAATTCATACGACGATCTTCGGACCAGCAAGGATTTACATTTCTGTTAGCCCCTTTCTTTTTCTTTCTTTTTGTCTCACATATCAATTTTTCTTTTTATTATTAAAAAAACTTGTTGTTTGTTTTATAAGCAGGTGAACTTTCTACTTACTAGATTTATCTCTACTCTAATTTACTCAAGAATAATTTCGTTTGCACTTACAGAAAGTATCCATTATGACCCAGGTACAAATCAACTTCCCTGATTTTCTCTTTTAATCCATCTCAAACGTTTTAAACTACCGATTTCTAGTATCACTGAACGACAAAAAAAGTTCAAGAAACCACAATTCATCCATCATCCAAAAAGTCCTTAACTATTTCGTTGTTTATATTTTAAAATGTGTTAGGTTTTGCCCAAAATCTCTATTAAAAGGAACCATATTATGTTAGAGCTTTATTACTTGTAATGAAATATAATATACAGGTGTAAAATGAATCAAAATCATGTTCTTATTAATTTTTTTTTACTTTAGGAGCGTTTTCCCTATCGATATTCATTTAAAAAATAAAGTAGTCTATAATATCACTTGAATAAAGCTCCGTTTATGACAGAGTGGAATGACTCGGTATCAAAACTAATTAATATATTCTACTTGTACATCAGTACACAAGGAAATTCATACACATTTTTGCAAGGGCCTTATATGAAGTACAAGGAAACTGACAGGAAATTCGCCTATTCATATTCCATCCCAGCTTAGCCGACGTGTCTGGCATTTTATTGGCGAACTTTCAATTTTGTATATTCTCCGAGGCAAGGTTCTTTTCATGCTCCCTCTTCTTCTTTATACACTTATAAATATGTTACCGAGTTCAAAGTGAGATTCCCTCCCAAATCAAAAACAAGCAATGTTTATTCATTGATTTTCTAAAAATATGCAAAACATTACTTTAGTATCGGTGCGTAATAAAGTATGAGATAACTTTAATGTAACGAATAAATCTGAGTTGATCACGAGTAAATTTTAATGGCAAACTATTTTAATAAGAATTAATTTTACCTTTAAGCCTTATTCTGCGCAACATTATTTGAGGATATCATCAAACAGAGGAAATGGAAGACTTGATACATTTTAATGAGGTAAATTGTTATGAGGTAGATGGTACTCATTACTCAAATACTGCTGTCACATACAATATTTTAACCTGCGCTGTCTCTAACTCAGATCCAAAAGTCTGACCTCTTAGACCCCTCGGGTATTGGAACTCACAATTTCTACGTAATGTAATAAAATGATATAATGTGAATTCTTTGTTTAGAGTTTGTTTATTGAAAAAGAAGGTTTTACATGATAACAGGATTTTGAACATTTTCCACCGTGATGGTTACAAAAAGTGTATCACAACGTTTTGAGGATTTGAATCTATCCTCTTTCTCATGTGGGGGAGGTATTAGTACATACAATAATAAAGAACATAAAGAAAGAAAGAAGAGAAAGAAAATGGTTCAAACATACCTACAAGCTACTACGATTCTTGTCCTGACGTTGTCACTGTAGACAATGTAAAGTTTAGACAAGTCGTTAGTATCCCAATTTCATCCGTGCCGGTGTGATGTGTGATTGTGTTTCTCGTACTCTTGTCTTGTGCTCGGGACTTGCATTCTCGGCAGTGACGTCTGGACTAGACTCCAAGCGGGTTTAGGATATGTTTGACCCCTTTCCTTTCCCTTCATTTCTTCTCCTGTTCTTTATTTTTATATGTACTAATACGTTTCCAACTAACGTATTAGAAGATTTAGATCTATTCATATTTACCTTACGGCCAAGCCATATACTGTGTAAGAATTTCTATTAAAACATACGACTTCCATGGTAAAAAAAACAATTAATATTGTGAGGCAAGTAATAAAGCAATTTAACCCCGACCACAGTGCGGGCGAGCTTCTCCTCAGCGTGAGAGATTATATCAGCTTGTGTTGGCCTTACTTGCTTATTGGCTCTAAACGCCTGATCCTTTGATCCAAGAGTAACCAATTGTGGGGTTTAACTGTCTTTGTGTGGATTTCAGATAGCAATCCCAGTTTTGGCATGAAATGATATTTCTGTTTCTTAAATTTTCTTAAAATCTTACTAAAACACTTGAAGATGGTAATACTTGCGGTTACAAAATAATAGCAATTAAAAATTTACTTTAGATTAAATTAAAAGCTGTCTTGTAAATTTTAAAAATATCTAGATGTGAAAAAATAGCGAGTCAAAATTGCTACATGGAAATCTATTTTTATAGATTTTATGCAATAAAATACTTAATTTTAGTGTACTGTACGTTTAATTGTAGCAGGGCAATACATTTTTTCTAGTAAAAAAAAATTTGAACCAAACCTTTTCGATATTACATAACTTATTTTACTTTCTTAGAAATTTTAGCTCATACTTAGATTTTTACGAATATTGTTTTACAATATTGAAAGAACTGCTACAATTGTAATTAGAAGTGATATATGTCGCTGTACCTTTTGCAGATGGTCTTTAGTAAATTTTGCCGAGTTTTAACTTATCACCTTTGTACATGTATAGTTTTACATATAAAACACAAACAAACATGAAAATTAAAACAATAGAAATGGAACTAAACACGGTTTATCATGTTCCATATATATAGTAGCTTTAATCTCTAACTAATATTTTGGAGATGTTGGTACGAGATGCCGGTTGGAGGATAACTAATAACTTTTATTGAAAAATATTTACTTTTCCAAGTTTTTCCAAAGCTGAGATAGCTGGTGAAAGCAACACGTAACCGACTTTTAGACTTCAAAACTTTGACCATACATCACTCTGTAATAATTTGTGTTCCCAGAGTATTATGAAAATGGACATTTAAGTCATATGCAAACACTCTTCTTAACCATGGACAATACAGCTATGACAAGTGCATTTCACTTTGAGAGTGTAAGAACGATGTATAAGTATGGAAGTAGCTACGAAAGATCGATGTGATGATACCCCAATAAATCAATTAATGCTGAATAACTATACGTTCGTTTATGTTATTTTCTGGATGCTAATAATCAGATCTGTATTAAGTTATACGTTGTAACATTTTTTCTTCACAAACTAGCGCAAAGTACTCACTAGTCTCTGTACATCACGGTATATTCTATTGCCATTTATAAGGTGCAGTGGGTAAGGCGCGGCGGCGGTTATCGCGAGATAACCGAATCAAGCAATGTCGAGCGTGGCTGCTGCTTGGATGTGTTGCCGCTGAGAGATCCTGTCCTTGCAAGCAGCCTGCCTACCCGCCCATATTGGTGGTGGTTCGGAAGTCACCTTTAAGCCGTCAGTCCCTACGTTAAGTTTCAGAGAGGGCTTTTTAGCCCTAACGTCGCCGGGTGAAAAAAGGCATTAATTTTACTTGTATTGCTAAAGGAAAAGGTGATTGGCTACAAGAATAGCCTTTAAAATAAGGAGGCATTCCGGATTATACGACTTATATTTCTTCACTACCTATGTTACAACTCATATATATATATATATATATATATATATATATATATATACACAACCTGTTACACTATCAACCTATCTCAACTGATAAAAGATAAGAAATTCCGTTAATCAGACATGAAATGTAGTGGGTTTACCACTATTGAACAAAAATCATTTTCTGAAGAAAGCAAAAGTTTTCTTAGGTGTTATTTGTTTATGAATTTCCATTTTTATTTCATAATGATTGAGTGCTACCAAAACAATGACATGCTAGTTCTGTCTATCAGAGAATAAAAAATTCCATTAAAAACCTGTAAGAAAAATAAACAGTTGGAGCAATTAAAACTTGCTCCGACGCTGTCGCTACTGCCAGCTTCCCAGTTCAGACTCCAATTTTTAATCTCTAATCTCGGCTTCAATGGAGCCTGATTGCGCCGTCTTGTATTCCTTGAGAGCGAGAGCAAACTGTTGTCAACATTTTAATTAGATTTTGGTACTGGAGATAATTGAGTTTGGCTAGCTTTGAAGTGTTCACTTTATTTAGGGTTGGAGTGTATCGAACCAATCTTCGTACAGACGAGTCATCCAAGTAAACTTTGGTTGATTTCGTCGGAGCACTTCGTTTCCTGACTGATTCGGTGATTCACTTAACATAAAAAAGATAATAAACACTGGTATATTGGAGGCCTTTTATTGTAAATTACTAACTTATTTTTGTGAGCTATTAAAATTTTTAGTTTTTAATTACTATTATAAAATTCCCAAAAGTTTGCTTTTATTATTTTAAAATCCACTAGGAGTGTTTTTGGAATTGATATGTCTAATAAGTCCACACCTTTATTTTTTACTAAGAGAGTGACGATGAAATAACTAAATGGTAACCAAAAACTAGCATTATTAATAATTTTACTTTATGTATTTTTGTTAATAAATCTGATCAAAATATAATACCAAGAGGATATAAGTTCAACAAAACCACCCTAACCGATAAATTCCAAAGCGTATCTGGAATTGTCAATAGTATTTACCACAAAACCAGGTAGTTACTAGGAAAGCTACGCAGAAGAAAACTTCAAAACTGCATAGAATTGTAATTGATATTAGATGAAAGGTACAATGTGTGTTAGAGTGAGCCATCCTAAGTATACAATTGTGAAGGAATTTCAACTTACGAATGTCAGAAACAAAAAAAATTAAGTATTTTTTGGATTACACAGAAAGTTTTCAACCCAAAAAGTCTGAATAGAAACATACAAGTTTCTTTGTTCTCAAAAACAAAAGATCGATTGCTTTAGGACACAGTCGCAGTTCAGAGATTTTATAAGCAAAAGATCGGGATCTGTAAAAGCGCATAAAGAACATAGAATACTCAGAACATAAAACATATTATACGAGAGTCTATTGCCTTAGGAATTCAACTATTTTATAAAATTTGATCTCATAATAGAACAACCGGAAGTTTGGAGGACCTAAATAAAAATCTAAAACAAGGGAATCAAACCCTTAGCGTGTAAAACGGCATCGAGTATGAAGGGACGTATTGTAAATATTCTGGGTATTTTAAAAAAATAATCAATTTGAACTTGGAACAGTCTAGATATGATAAGGGATGAGGCCGTTTATGTTATGACCTTAAAGCGAGAAGAACTAAAAAAAATAAGTGAAAAAAGGTCGTGATGAGACTATGACCAGAAATAACAAAATAATGTTACTGTGAATATTGAATTTACATAGGTATATAAAGTACGGCCTCTAAAGAAAAAATATATAAAACTAAACCATCGTATTTTTATTTAATCACTAAGTTTTTTTACCTCACACACGTCTTTATATCTTTCTCACTGTTCGTCTACTTCATCTCCCTTGTTTCGAACCATCTTATGTATCCCATTAATCACAAAAATCCCTCATCTCTGTCACAACCATATTTCTCACTAAACACACATCCTCTTTAACACATACCTATCTTTCAATTACCACTATTTTTCTTCATCTACGCCTTGTTTCTTGCCACCCCTACACTTCCTACCAATGCACTCCTTTCTATCTCACTCCACTAAATTATTTTTAGGCAATTCCACCAATCCTAATTAATTATGAAAAAAGAATTCGGTTTTTATACATTGAAAATATAGATATTACCTCTCATTTTGAAACATTTAAACTGAAACATTGTATTGGACTAAAACATTATTTTCAATTTTGTATACGGAAACATATTTTAATGTTATACTCGAGTATATACCAGTATATATTTGGCATACCATAAATCGTTTATTTATAATTTGATTATTTGTTTTCAAATTTGGAGCACTCAAATATTTAAATTGTGACCCTAAACTGTAAATTGCACTAAATTTTACATTTCATATTTCTATTCTAATATATACGTTCTAAGGTTTAAGTTGGCGTCCATTCGGTAGTATATTCGTTCCCTATTGAACTTCTACGGGAATGATCCAATGACTAGGTTTAATGGGATTTAAAACACTGCAGTTTTCATTTGTATAATGCCTCAGGAAATTTTTACGAAATAACCGTGAGGTTATTATCGTTTTACATTGTTGCCATTTTTTACATGTATGGGTTAGTTACTAAACCTTACCAACATATGTTGTAAAATAGATTATCATCAGCTATCGTAAATAAATACAGGAATATTGTATTTCATCAACGTGTTGCAAATCATATGTAAATCAAGCAGACAGTATATAGCCATAGTCACGCCGTCATATTGGTGGTCAGCAATGATATGGCAACACCGCGAGTGTCATAGGACTATTTTTGTGCGGGCTACTCTAGTATTTGCTCTGTTAGAGAGCTAATATTAATAATTTCATAGTATCGCGTCAACTGGAATGTTATAATTTTCCATTTAGAAATTTAACTTTCCGAGAATGCACATAATTCAACATATAATAAATAAATATTACTTATTGTCGTATTGTATTGATATGCCTTACAAAAAAGCGCACTGCCTTTGTAACTTCAATCGCGATGTAAATCTTATTAAACTGTATTATATCTTACTTCAAAAATTACCTACATTGTTCTCAATGAATGGTGTAGTTAAAACAAACACAAAGTTTATTTGCTCATTAAACTAAACGTAATAAAAATGTCTTTACAGTCGAAAAATTAGTTTAGTAAATGAAAGTAACAAATATTCTTACTGCTATAAAAATATATTTTCTGTCCAATTTTGTTCCCAATATTAAAACCTTCTTCTACCCTAGTATTGGCTTTCTCTAATTTGCGGTATGTATAAAGGCTTTAAAACACAATAACAGAGCATCCTGACGACTGTTAAAGGGACATCAAAGCCCTCAGGAGAACTGTCCGTATGTTCCTAAAGTAACAATCACGAAATTGATGGGGGAGTCAGAAATTTTTGTATGACTGTTTGTTTGTAAGAGAACGTACAGTTTAAGCTTTTCTTCATTTTGTTGGCTGAGTGCTAGCAAAGCTTATTACTCGAGGGTCTGGAAACATTTTATTTCTGTCTGTCTGTCTATGGGCTTGACATTTTCCAAGAAGCTGCATTTTATAAATAGCCAAATATCGAGTTAGATCATGGGTCTTTGCCACTTCATGAGACTTGGATAAGCATTAGCAAAAGTTTTACCATAACGGATTTTTTCTTTTGGCTTTAAATTTTGCATGAAACCATTTCTACACAGAGACGAAGAGTTATTTGGTTTCCACGATTCATGCATGGAATTAGGCTTAGCGTCATTCCAGCCCCTCACTCATTAGGCTGGCATAATATCTTTTCTATCTACGGGGGAACGTAAAAGTATTTTCTGTGCGTGGTTTATGTCTTTTTGCAAGACATTTTAAGATTGTTTCCAAAACAACCTCAGTGAACACTATTACACAACACTTAGTGTGCTGTACTCCTACCTTGTAAAAAAAATATATTTTATATATTTTTTTACATCTCTAAATACTTTATAAATAAACAGCTTAGTCGTCTTATTTCACAAATTTGCAATATTAAAATTGAGTATAGTGATTTGCATGGTATAAACGTAAAGGGAATTTATTTTTTCTAAACTGAATCGCTTTATTTCCATTGTAGCAAATGGTCACAGCATAATGTGAGGGATGAAATTAGATGCTGTGTAAGAGAATTCTTATAGCCTGAGTAAAGTTAGTGGATTTACAACTTTTGTAAAAACACTTTAACTTTAAAGGGGGGTTTTCCTTTTGGTTTTATTTACGGTACATGTACTGTTATACCAAAATATCATTTTTAGTTAAATTAATAAACCAAATTAACCTAAAATTATTTTTGATATTAAATTTAAATTTGAATTAATCAAATCTATAGTTTATTCCTTCAGATAACATTTCACTATATTAGACGCATAATTACAGCAAAATACATGCTTAAATTCAGATAGAGCACATTTAATTGGATGTTTATTACTAGATTAATAAGAAATCATAGCTTTAAAACAATGTATAGTTAATAATAATAGTAAAAACAGAATTGAAAGAAAATTCTAAAAGGGTATTTTAACGTAAATAAACAATTTGTTTTTTACTAGATCTTAAAAGAGATTGTATGACTATGACAAAAACGATAACACTAAAAACTGGACAGAAGCCCTCGGCTTACAAAGTCCTGTCATAAAGTTTAGTTTTCGTTAAAAAATTCTTTTGTCAGGAGATGTCGAAATAGGAAAACGCCATCTCTAAGACAGTATATGCGGTGCAACAAAAATCTCCACTCCAATTTAGACTATCTCTATTTGCGTACTGTTTGGATGTATTTTTTTGAATGTTTTCATAAACTGTACAGATAAAACACTGTACATACTAGTACATAACAGTAAATTCATTGTAATTTTAGTTCCTCTAGGTCCATGGAACCAAAATCCTAAAGTTTCTGTAGAAAGTTTTGGTATAACCTTCATTTAACTGAGGAATCCGTACACAATCTTAAGATATATTATCTCACATAGGCGTAAGGATGAACATCGTGTGGATGAAAGTAAGAATAGGTTTAAAGTGTAATTGTAAGTCTTAAAATTATTGTTTCCGACATAAAAATAGTACAATTCACCTATTTTTACGGTTTACTACTGTCCGGAATGCGGTTATTCATCCGAAAATATATTAAAATTATCACATCAGAAATATTTGTCTCTATATCCAGTTGTAATTGCCAAGAATTCATTTTGAAACAAAATGTATATAATGCAAATAATTGTATGAGCATTTATATAGCAAGAAGATTATACTGCCTGATTAAAAAATGTTTTTCGTGACTGTTACGGCAATGGCATGTATTTGTGACTGCGTCTAGAAGACATTCTGCGTTGCCGTAGCATTGCTTCCATGTACGCACCGTAATATTATCCATCTTAACAAATATATTTTTGTTATTTTGTGAACTTTCTCACACAACAAAAATAGAATATTTTATCGTATACACTAATTATGCTATTATCCTGCTCTCCCTTAGAAATGTATTATATTCTAAAAATATAAATGACGACTTAACTGGGAACTCTTCCTGCTGGCGCGCGAGCGTGTGTGCGTGTTGCCTCTGTCGTTTTTTAGACAATAATACAAACCGGAAGAAAGCTTTTTAAAGGGCCCGCTTTATCCAAATATCAATTATTCGAGATAGGGATGGTCTCATCAACTTTTATAATCACGTCCCTACTGCATTTTTAGTAAAAAAAAATAGTTTACATATTTATTCTATAAACTTTAATTTAAATTAAATTTATAATAACGTTCTTATTGGTTTTAAAATTAGTTCAATTTTACTAAAAATTTAATTACAACAATTAATTAAGTACCTACAACATGACACAAAATATAATGATTTTACACAATATAGCTTTATACAGAAATAAAATAATTATCATTTTACAGATTCTTATGAATTTTCCCCATCTCTCAATACTATATATCATACGAGGAACTAATCTGAATCGATGATTTTTTCATAAACCATCATTGAATGGACGTGGCTTTAACGAGAGAATGTCAGATCTAATATAACCATTGTGTGGTTTGCCACTGTTCAAACCCACATTTAATTAATGTGTTCTGCTAACTACTGTTTGGGGTATTCACTAGCTTTGTATTATGTGCTGTTATAACGGTTGTATTACATGTTCTGACAAAACGTGTGGCTGTTGGCAAATCTCTTCCAAATGGTACGTGATTTAGTTTGCAGCAACAATGAAATTTAACTACTCTAATTGCTTACAAAGGAGTTTTTGGGAAACAAGTAAAATCTAAAGACGTGAAAGGGTTTTCCCAGATATTTATTATTTCTTCAGTGATTAATGTATTATTAAGGAAGCAAGCAGGTCCTTCTTAAGTGCCTGTCTCCATCTGGGTGTTCCTCTATCTGTTTCATCTGTGCGATAACTCTTAAGTAGAAGGCCCCTACAGACTAGAAACAATTGTAAATTGATCCCTCTTGACTGAAGGAGGCTTCTATTGACTAAGGCCTAAAAAGGGCCAAAATGTTAAATTAAAGTCACTAATTTTGGGAAAATGGTCAGTCAGTTTGGTATACAAAGTGTGTGTCTTTATATGGGTCCTTTGACATTCCAGGGTATCACTTTACTTTTGTAAGATAATTCACACCTTGGATAATATGTATTGAATACACTAATTTCGGCCATAGGCCACAGTATTAAAGCAGATTTCCTTGAAAAAATGGGTTTGAAGATTGTGTTTTCAGTATTTTGTATGTTTCATCTTACCCTAGTAGTTGTGAACATACATGACAAAAATATACATAAAGGAACCAACATGCTC
The DNA here is from genome assembly GCF_021130785.1 of Homalodisca vitripennis. NCBI lineage: Eukaryota > Metazoa > Arthropoda > Insecta > Hemiptera > Cicadellidae > Homalodisca > Homalodisca vitripennis. The sequence goes on along the minus strand of NC_060213.1, from coordinate 122,409,357 downwards.
ATTAAAGAATTTCAGCTACCCTACCCCAATCAAAATTAATAAGTAATGTTCAGTCTCCTATTTAACACGATTGAAAGTATTTGGACTTTCAAAAAGAACAAGAATACATTTTTTAGTAAACGTCACTGAATTATATAAAATTGTTAAAACAAAATTAAGAAACCTAAAAAGCGTTTCTAAAAAAATATTCTTAAAAAATGTAAAGATTGTAGCTCAATTTGTTCTACGGTAAAAATAGAGATTTTTCCACCTCTCTGTAGGAGAAAACTCTTTTTCCCTTACGCTAAAAAAAGGGACAACACATTTTATGAAAAAAGAATGAATGTTAAAGCATTAGAAAAGCATCGAGGGCTAAGTAAGGCAAGTTATCATCAACCCACTCTGCTGACAATGTACTTGCGCGGGAGAGAGAGGGGATTGGGAAAACATTAGTGGTTTCAATATCGCTCCGGGGATTTAATACGCTCCAAAGCTACTCCCGACTCTGCTGGATATTTCGTACAAAACTGATTAATGAATTTATCGGTCTGAGCAGTCTGCATCTGGGAGAAGTATTTGTTGTATGTTTCAAGAATCCATCTATATTCCAATATTACAATATCAGTTGTATTATTTCTACTTTGGTGTGGCTGTAATTATATAAAATTTTGTTTCCTTACATAGATAAATAACAGTGAGAGAATAACAGGATTTCGGACATTTGTCCATCGTTATGGTTACAAAAAGGTTATAACCCCAATGTTTCCGAAGATTGGAATCTATCCTCTTCGGTCAGGTGGGGGAAGGTATTAGTACATAAAAAATAAAGAACATAGAAAGAAGAAAACAAGAAAAGAAAAGGTTTCAAACATACCCAAAAGCTGCTTGGAGTTTAGTCGAGGCGTTGTCGTTGCAGAGAATGCAAGTCCCGAGTACAAGTCACGAGTACGAGAAACACAATCACACATCACACACTGGCACGGATGAAACTGGAATATAGTGGGAATACTGTAATATTCTCACTAAGTTGTAAAGTAACTACTTCTTATAACGGGCTGTGTGTGTGTGTGTGTGTATATATATATATATATATATATTTATATATTTATATATATATACACAAATAATATATATTATATATATATATATATATATATGTATATATATATACATATATATATATATGTATATATATATACTGTATATATATATATATTATTTTATTTATTTTATACGAGACAATTTTTGACTGCTGGATGGTTTAGTAAAACATGCTTAAAACGGCGTGTTGGTTCAGATTATATGTTTATATAACGGTGGGGTTACTTTTTGAATGGAAAGGATAAACACGTGTGACGTTTTTTTGTCCCCTGTGTCAAAATATACATCCACAGTCCGCACAAAGAAGTTGTCACTTCATAAAGGCTAGCCTGACATATAACTAGTAAACTACAATACTAAAATTGAAACCTATGCGAGTTTAATTTGGTTTTTAAATACTTTTACCTTTTGTCACAAATCAAATTTTGAGCACTTTTTCACCAATAACTATAAGCCAAAAGAGTAACTCAAAATTGTGAAGAATATTTTATTTTGTTATAGACTTATGGTGTCAGATTTGAATTGTAAATTTCAATTCGGCCCCTAATTGAGGGTTTTTACGAAAGTTCAAAAAGGGAATATTGAATCACTGGATTAATTCCATTTTTAAATTTAATAGCACCATTTAGTTGTTCAGTTGTATTATATTAATGTTTCGTTTTTACGTACTGAACTGAAACTGAAAGGAAACAAAAATATTATGATGCTGCCAAATATTCATTTTATAGTATAATACTAATACTAGGTATTCATAAAGTAGTATTAAATATTTATTTATCTAATTGTAATTTAAAATAGTCTACGATATTCGATGCCAGCTAAGGCTTTAGTTAAACTTATTGATGGTTCATGTTCTAAAAAGGGCTTTTTCTAACGAACAGTGCATTTTATTAATAACCCATTATTAAGGAAAAAAGGTCCAGACGCAGTACGCCCTCACTACGATAGTCTATTTAACTATTTTTATTATTAAAATATCTTAAATATAATCTATTTAAATCCTTCTATAAACTTAAATTATTAAAATTTATGTTCGAATATGCATTTTGCAATTTCAATAATCATAAAGAATTTAATTTCAATATAAATATACGAAACAATGTATTAGATATTATTTTGGTATGATATAAAGGCATGTATTGTAATAGTAATTAATCAACACGGTAACCATTCAAAAAAGGTGTTCTTATAAATAATTCAGGGAATTTGTTAAGCTTGTAAAGGGAGAAACTCTAGAGAAGGGTTGGCCGAAACTCTCCAGTGATTTTTCATCAGTCAGTGACAGCTGCCTTTTCTTCTTTAATTAACTCTCAGATAGAATCTTTGAGTACTTGATCAAGAGTCTATCAGACATGCCAGACATCTCTAGAGAAAACAGATCCAGTATTTTGTTTTATCTTCTCTTACAAAGCGGACGTTCAACACTGTAATAAGGTACACAAGAAAATTAATTATCTGTTTGTGTTCTTTCAATCGCGCTGAATTAACTTGTCCAAGCAATCAAAATCTGTTTCTTGATTTAGTATACAGCACGTGTGTACATAGCATCATCATTAAAATGATACATATTAGAAGTTAATCAATAATCGGGCGTATTACAAAACCAGACATTGACACTTGCACACACTAAAGTACTAGTCTCTTATTTAAAACGACATTGAGATTTCTATATTATTCCAACATTGGTTAAGCGAAATAACCAAGCACATAAAAAGGCTGCGATAGGTCGATCTAAAAGTGACTACTACTCCGAAAATAGTGGTGGAGAGGGGGTATTACTTAAAATAACTTGGAGTTTATCGGCATGCTTATGAAAAGTACAATCAATTACTCAGTTATTATAGACTAAACTTTCTGAATATTTGTACCCCATCGCCGGTTATAAACTGTAATTTAGACGTATATGTATACAAATGAATGTTTGTCTGTATGTAATTTATAGACTCAGAAACTACTTGACCAATTATTATGAAAATTTGTATATTTATATCTATGTTTCCTCATAGAAGGGTTTACACGCTTATGCCCATTGATTGTAACTCTCGCCACCAGGCGACGCTGGAAAATATCAAAGTTATCAAAGCGCCCTGCACATTATAAATTGCCAGTGACGAGACAGATACGTATATTTAAAATAGCCAAAAACACTGTTTGAAGGCGCTAAGTTATTATGCATATTTGTCTTTAAAATAAATGTCCGGTTGAACCTAAAACTTGAGTGTTACACAACTTTCTAATAAAGTACATGTACGTGTGCAATGTGCTATAAACATACCTTTTTTTGACAGATTACCTTAATCGTGGCAACATGGTGAACTCTACATCGGTGTTGGTATTAAAATGAGACCTAATAAAGGGATCTCGTATCAGAGATATGGGATAAGTAAGAAATCGAATAAAAACCCATCTCCCGCACAGGACTTTGTCTTTTCTTCTTCAATCAGTGTTGATAAAACACCTTCCAAAATTTTTGTCCATTGACTCAAGTACATTCAATACATGATTCTTTGTTGCTGAATTATTATCGACCATTGGTAATAATGGCATTGCTTTTAACGGGTCACGGATTTTTTTATAGTAATTTTGACAAAAATTGCACTTTTCTCAGGGCTCATATATAATACAGACTTGATTTTTGTAAATTTTGAATGTAAGTTATGTATATTTAATATATACATTTTAACACAAATGTTCTAGAAAAGTTACTTTCATAAATACACGTTTTTATTAAAATTATTAATTTAATGTTACTTTATATTGTTATTTTCCTACTGTTAAAGTATAGTGAAAATTATTATCTGTTTAACCCTCCGAGCATCGGCCGACTTGTTTTAAGTCGACGGCACCTTTCTCTAAACGTCGCCGTCTTATTTTAAGTCGACGGGCACTTGCCGATCAAATTAATTGCACCCGCGCTATTATTGGGCGTAATATTGTTCTAAATTACATATAACGAAAGCCCGTGAGTTTGTTTTTTACATTTAGTGGTCTTTGTATACCTCTTGGTCTGTACCAAGATGCTAGTGTACGTGGTTATACCAGCTGTTATTTCGGCGGGACGCGGCTCGCGTGATTCTTCAGTGTGTGTTTGTTGTTTTGGCACACCGAATGAGTGATTGAGCATTTTGCGAATAGTATTTTGTGTTGTGAATAGTTTTCTCTTTTATTTGTGTGGAGTTTAGTGTACTAACTGTAAACCAATGGGTGACCCGTGCAGATCAAGTGACATTAGAGAAATCTTATCATTGACCGATGTAAGTGGAATTTGATAATTCTGAAGTTGAGGCAGTCCCTACTACATCCATAGACGAAAATAACCTAGACGATGATCAAATATCCCTAGGAGATGTATCGGAAAGGTAATTCAGATATAGATAATGACCTATGTGACTATTCATCTGGCTCAGATGACGATTTATGAGCCAAATGCATCAGATTTGGATTCTAGTAATGAGGAAAGCGAAAGGCCTAGGTCCGGCTCTAGCCCAGCTGGGAACGAATCCGACAATGATTATCGTCCTGAGATCCCTAGTTCATCCTGCACCTCCTGGGCCAGTGTGGGTTCGAGTATACCCAGGTTCTGAAAACCCAGTCGATCTTGCCATCAAAATTTCGTGTGAGGAATCCGGGGATCAAAAACTGTCCTACCAAGAAATTAGTTCACCTTTGGCATACTTCTCTTTATTTTTTACCCAAGCAATCTGGTTTTTGCTATGTAATGAAACTAATTTGTATGCTTCAAAAAAATTGGATGAAAAAAGAACTGGAGGTAAAATGAAACCAACATCTAGATGCAAGCGATGGGTTGATGTTTCAATAGCTGAGATGAAGCGGTTCATTGCCATAGTTATTAATATGGGAATGATCCGGAAACAAAATGTAAAAGATTATTGGGCAACCCTTAGCAACCAATACATTCCCTGGTTTGGACAGACAATGTCCCTTTACAATCGTTTTTGTCTCATTTCGTCATTTCTCCATCTGACTTCGGCAAACACTCTAAAAAAGGGAGAACCAGGGTTACGACCCCTGGGTCAAGGTTCGAGAGTTCATGGACCTCAATTAATCATGCCTTCAAAACATATTTTGTTCCCTATCAAAACCTATCGATAGATGAAAGTTATGATAGGTATGAAAAATCGATCGGTATTCATACAGTACATGCCAAATAAAAAGACACGCCAGATTTGGGATTAAAAAATTTGAAAATATGTGACAGTGAGACTGGATATATCTTGCATACGGCATTATATAGTGGTAAAGACTTTCTCCAAGACGGCAATGATCCATTTACTCAGAAAGTTATAATGGAATTAATGACACAAAACAAGGCTTCTAAACAAATTTTACCACCTCTTCACAAGACAATTTTTATACAAAGCTTCCACTCGCTGAATCCTTGTTTGAGAAGGACACTTACCTTACTGGAACTGTGAATAAGAGGACCAAAGATTTGTCAAAGAGTGGTCTTGTCAACTAAATTAGGTGAACAACAGAGTGTTTATTTTAGAAGAGGGCCTGTGTTAGCAGTAGGGTACAAACAAAAAAATAACCCGAAAACCAGTATACCTTTTTGTCAACAGCTTGTCATGCCCAAGATCTACGAGTTCAAAGCAAAAAAAGTCACCATGAGGCTGTAAAGCATACATGATACAGCAATATTAATTTATACATGGGTGGAGTGGACATGAAAGATAAATCCATCTATCACATATCATGCTCGCGGACCACACACTCGCTATTGGAAAAAAATTTTTTATAATCTCCTTGACATGGCAATTTTCGACTTCCTTCATCTTATATTCAAAAAATACAGACAAGCCTATGCCCAGAAGAAAATTTGTGATGGTTCTAATTGATGAACTCACAAGAACAGCACCAGAAGAAGTAGCCCCTCAGCCTGCTCCAACATCAGTAGAACATGCACTGGCCACACCTACCAGGGAACAATCAAAGGGTATGTCCTGTTTGTAAAAAACGCAGCTATTGGTGGTTGTGAAGCATGCAATTGTGGGGTCAATCCCAAGTGCTTCAGCAAAATGAAGCACTTCAGAATGTCCCTTACAGGGATAAAAAAGGCAGCACCCAGATGGACAAGACACAATGAATAAAACTGGTGAACAGTTTTTTGTACTATATATGTAAATAATAAGTGTTTTTTTCGTGTGTGTGTGTGTGTTGTGTGTATGTGTGTGTGTTATAGTTTTGTGTTGTAAAAAACTCGTTTTCTTCATCTAATCTACAACTACTTCAAAAAAGGTAAATAACAAAAGCATTTAACTGCATGAAAATAATTTTTATTGTTGTGCTACTTAGCAACTCAAATAGGCAAAAATTCAAAATTTGTGCATATCCATGTAAGTTTGTTATAACATTATGAATATATTCATCAAAACCCTATAACCCTGTATATTTATGTGTTCATAGACTAAATTTGGTATAATTTGCCTATTATGAAAATTGTTCTAGATGGTATATATAACAATAACATGTGGATACTTTTATTATATTATAAAAATATTTTCTAAAATATTTTTTCCCTTATCATAGGCTGTTGCAAAAAAAAAATTTTTTTTTAATTTTAATTTTTTATATAATCATATTCTGTAAGTCTCTTACGAGAAAAATGATGTATAATACTCTATATTTAAACCATTCTTAAGATTTTTTTATGAATTATGACAAAAAAAAGACTGCAAAACCTATAAAAAACGGTGGACGTTTTAGGGAAATATGATGGACGCTCGGAGGGTTAAATAACCTGTATAGTCCTATGTTGTATTAGTTCCTAAGAAAAGTGTGTAAAAAAATAATGAACAAAAATAAAAATGTTCAGTTTTTGGGACAAAAAACGCGTTTAAAATTAACAATAGTCAGCAGTTCGCGTCCATATCACTCTTGAATATCTATATAAAAAAATTTATAAAAATTAAGTAATTTTTTTTCTAAAAAAAACCTAAAACTATTCCATTTAGATGATAACAGTCTGTACTATTACATTACTTAACTTCAGAAAGAAAATTTTTTTTTAATACAAATTTTATCCGTGCAAGCTCTCTTGTTTTCCAGCATTTATAAACATTTGTAAATTTTAAAATAGATAAATTTAATGAAAAATAAAGAAATACTAATGATTGCGTATGAACATTTAAAAGAATTTTCCAGTAATAATTGAATTCTATTTAATTTAAAACCATAGTGAAAATAATCTTAGTACGCACCCCTTAAGGTATTTCATTTCACAATTAAATATTTCAACTCCAACCAGTTTTAAAAAGTATAACAATCGTTAAAAATGAACAAAACCAGTATATATCTGTTATATTTATAAATATTACTTTATGTAAGCGGCGTAACTCTTATTTTTACACTAAATCGGTTACTTCAATCTTTAACATTTAATTTACAACGTGATTTTCCTCACAAGAGTACATTTACTGAGGCCTAAAGCTTAAAGTGAATAAAGACAAATTAGACTACGGTAAGTACAGAAACAACAACATGGCGGTTGAATGAAACTTGGCAAGTGGAGGTTCAACAATATGTTTCACTCTCATCTCAAACTTTCTCTGTTGAGAAAACTTACACACAAGACAAGGGGTGTCGTATACTAACGCAAGTTTCTCTTTGCAATTGTGTCGTATATTAGACATTCTATTACGCACAATTTTCTCGCAACACAACTGAGTCACGCCTCTTCTTTGTTTAAAGTTTGTTATTGGTGATAGAAGGTTTTGAACTGACAACAAAACTTCGGATATTTGTCACCGTTATAATGTGACAAAAGGTATAACACAACGTTTCGAGGAATAGAATCTAAGGTCTTCGTCAGGTGGGGGGTATGAATCACGCTATGGACAGCCAATTTTGATACAAAAAAGTTTAACAAACAAACGAAACTTGAATTAATTGCCAATAATTATGGGGAAGACATGCTCAAATATTATATAAAGTGAATTTGTAACCCAACTCAAACAATGTATTATCTGAACGTAAAGTTATGAAAATTTAACTAACCTGCACAGTAAATTGATAAAAAGCGTGAAATTGTTATATAAGTAAAGTTACTAGAGTCTATAGAATGTTTTCCGCCAATCACTAATATTTCTGTTAATGCATAAAGGTCTAAAAAACATACGCTTCTTGTGAATTGTGGATTGTATATATGATATATCTATGTTAAGAAACCTGTGCATTAAAAAATATTACAACATTAAGACAGTTGTACAATAATAGGAATTTCAAGATAACATTACTGTAAATCCTAATTACACGATGACATAACAATTTTTATGATAATTTTGTATTATTAACTATGGTGAATATGTAAACATGTACATATGTTTATGTACATGATGTATATAAACATGAATATGTTTTAAGTACATCATAAATCTATAATGTAAAGATAAGCATACAACTTAATGGTACATAACAACTATTACATAAAAAGGTCATGCAACTATTTATTTTGATTTTGGTATTCATGTATATAAATTACAAATATGCATGTTAAAGAAAATCTTTTACTACCCAGAGATAACCTAGAGAATGTCAGTGAAATCTTTTCACTGCTACACAATACTCGAAGTCAAAATAAGCATAAACAAGATATCGTGGTTGTGTATTTATATCTAACATTTCCTAAATTTATGTTCGATTTTCAAAATGAATCACTAAAATATCTAGCATTTAAAGTATAATATTGGGTAACCGATTTCTTAGTTTTAATTAATAATATTGTTTGGGCAACCGATTCCTTTGGGAACTTGTTTCTTTTTGGCAAATGGGGTTACTCAGTGACTGTTACAGTTTTTGGTTTACAGGTTGTGTTGTTGGAACGAGTTAGTAAAGTGAAGTATAATGTTTTGTGAAAGTTATCGCATAAAGAACATTTCCCCAGTCATACGTTTATGGAAATACATTATTTGTAGTTTTGTAAAACAAGGTACGCCAACACAACGCGTTGATTGACAGGCTTCACTGAGGTTTGAAAGAAAAATGTCACAATCTATAGCTAATTTCATTCACAAGATGTACCAGAGACAATCAAACAGAATCGGAAACTAAGACATTCTCAATAGCCAAACGAGAAATAATGGTCAACCCACTGTGCTGCCTTCAATGACCCTCAGCCCAAAATTTTATGATGGACAAGCACTATCATCAAATTCAATGTTGCCATATATAAAATAAAGTCCATAGTTCGTAAGACAGATAGAAATGGAAATAATTCCATTCACTAGAGTATTAGGTTTTGCTGTCACTCACTCAGCGAATAAAAAGACTAGATATAAACGATTTGATTAAATTCGCTATGATACTGAAAAAAGTTAATTGCACCCGTGGTATTAATGGTAATAATTTCAATATTTTGAACACAAAGGTCTTCCAGTAAACACAGATCAACAGCGCCAGCCTTCGGTCAGACCTATAATTACCATTTATGGATATAAAGCCAACTAGCGAGTTCTGTTGACTCGTGTCCTAGTATTAAGAGCAGTGTGGGGGCTATTTTCTTTAATGATCTTTTTAGTTTGTTTATTGCAAATCCGTATTTAAAAATTCTTGAACATTCTCTATTGCAATAGAATATCAAGCTTTTTAAATTAAAAAAAGTCTATTGATTTACATTCCTCACGAATTCAGTGTGATATAGGATTATCGATTCTATCCTGTTATAGATTTGTTTTTGAAATAAATCGATATGAGAGAGTATCGAAGGATTAGGCAGAATAACAATGAATAAGTCTCACAGTTGGACAAAACAGACGAAATGACCTTCATGGGAAGAACTCTTTAAGTCCATAATTCCTTGGCTTCTTCCTTGGACCAATATATACTTCAAGTATTACGGACATTTCTATCGAGGTTTTTTGCACGGATTGCAGGACAGTGAAATGGACAACATGACTTCATCTTGACTCCAAGAACCCATAACTGATCGAGTTCTTTGTTGGGCCAACAGAAATCTTTTGTTCCAAGTTTCAATACTGAGGACCTTTCTAGAGCCCGCACGAATGGGTGAACGGACGGAAAAAGACTTAATTTCAACAAGGTAATCCAAACTAATTATGGAATACGCAATAACTCTCCAGATAAAGAAGTGAAAGGATCTTCCTTCGAATATCTTAACTTTGGTAAATAAGGTATCGGTCGAAATAAAACCCATTTATGCCTGTAGTGACTTGTAAATGTTTTCCACAACAGAGAGCACACCGTTATCATCATGCTCTCAAAGACATGCGCAGAGAGCCCTGCGCGTAGTCGGTGAAATATACATCAGCGGACAACTCATGCAGGGATGCAAATCTTCTCCAATTTAGATGCATCTCTAAAGGAAACAACACTAAAACACCACGATAGCACTTACGATCTAGTCAGTGGTGTATTAAGCCCCTAATATGCGGAAGGATACTGCAAGAATAGAACAAACTTCATCATAGGAACTGTGATTGGTTAGATTACATGTAACAAGGGCTCCTCTCCCGATTAAATGACGTAATTGATATTATATTGCATTAAATAAAGATTGAATCACAAAAAACTTGTCTTGCTCCACCGGGAATCGAACCTCGATCACTCCATTTACCTGACGAACATGTATTATCGGCAACAGCCATATGTAATTTTTGATAAAAGATTGGATAAAAAAAACCTTTTCTCCATCGTGACTCGAAATCTTATGTCTTACTTTTTGGGAGACCATGCTAGTACTACAATAGAGATTCTTACTTTTTACGATTTTTCAATTTTGTTTTTTATATTACCGTTTCTGACACATATGTTCTAAATAACCAAACTAAAATACGATCATAATATTTATCAAACGTCTATTAACATTTCTTTGAATTTGTATACATTTTCTTTAAACCTAATAGTAGTGGTAGCATGCTTCCCCGGCAAGTAAACACAGCCTTTGGTTCGAGTTCTTGAGTTGCAAGTGATTTTGTGATTAAAGTTTTCTTCAAAATAACTTATTAGGGCTACTTTTTTTCCTTTTAAACAAATTTAATAAATTTAGTATTCATTGAAAATATTTGTTTTACTTTTTTATTAATTTATTTGTTCCAACCATGAAACCTTTTTCTAAATCACGGATCTTTATTGGCTACTATGACAAGTTATAGATCTTGGTTCGAGTTCCTGTGTTGCAAGTGATTTTGTGATTAAAGTTTTCTTCAAAATAACTTATAGGTTACTTTTCATTTTAAACCCAAAATTTAATGAATTTTAGTATTTACTGAAAAATTTTGTTACTTTTTTTTAATATTTTATCTGTTTCCAATCATGAAACCTTTTTCTAATCACGGATCTTTATTGGCTATGACTAGTTACAGCTCAGTAATGAGTGTTGTATATATTTAATAATTTATTAAACAGCATAGCTTGAAGTGATTACCAATTGTTGAAATGTGTTAAAATATTAATTAGTGATTATCAACAGCGGTGATTACGAGACGGTGGTGATTGATTTAAATCTCTGACAAAGCAAGACATATGACCTCCTCACTGACGTTATCGGAGCATTAGATCATGTAGAAACCAATGCGTTAATACGACACACCAGCCATACCCTGTTATTAATTAATGTTTCAGTCCGTCATGTGTATCATTAAAACATGAATGTATACATTCTGAGATGTAACGTTACCATTGATACATTTGCAATTTACTACAATAGTAAAACCCTCCATCGTCTAGAGCGTTATATTCTTAATTACGTTTATATTATTAGTAACAGCCTTATTTAATTTCGATAAAGATTGAATCGAATGTTCTTACTTTCGGGACGAGCAGAAACCGTTTACACCAAAGAGCCCTTACTTTTATGATTCATTTATATTGTATTTGGCCGTTTCTCTGTCACACATGTATTTCAATTATCCAAATAATATAAGATTGGGAAAAGCAAATACCTATAAAAACGACTTTTAACATTCATTAAATTTGTAAGAACAGCAATAGTCTTATTTCATTTTAATAAAGATTGAACTACAAAATATTCTTATCCTTAATGAACCGGGATTTCTCACTTGCCGGGTGAGTGTGCCTACCACTACACCACAGAGCGTTTACTTTTTTATGGATATGGTGAAATAAAATGCTGAAATACAAAATATTTCAATAGGAAAATGTAATGGGGGTCTGTGGTGTAGTGGTAGCATACTTGCCCGGCCGGTGAGAGATCCAAGTTCGAGTCGTGATGGAGCAAGAACCTTTGTGATTATAATATAATATTGCTTCTTTAGCATGTTTTGTAAAACCACTGATAAAATATAGCAATTGTTGAATATTTATTACGAAGTCTGCGAAATAAATAAAGTGAACGTGATAAAAATTGTTATATCCAACTATGCTCAACTTTTTATATCTGAATAATAAAATTTTTACAGAAATTTATAATTAAACAAGCAGTAAGATTGGAGCGGTTTATGCTTCATATATACATCTCCGGATTTAAGAACCAGCTGTACTGAAATGTCTCTGACGACGCCTATCAATACTGGCTTATTAGAACACAAGTTCAACTTGAAACCGTTCTTTTTATTATTCTTGATCACAGACTTTTTCAAGACGTCTCATTTCAAGGATACTGCATTTCGTAATGCCACTGGAGTTCTCTTTAATGACATACATTGTTTTGTATGTGAACGTTTTATTTTCACAAATTTTGAGATCTTTGTTTAATAACTATCAATAAAGTTTATAATTCCGAACCCATTCTGATTCCTTTTTAGGCGTTCATTAGTAGTGAGACACCCTATACAACATTTCCGAGACCCCATCATGAACGAGTTAAATAATGTTAATAGCTTATAATTTTTTGTATATGGTAAAAATTACGAGTATGGATAGATAGTATTATCCGGTTTCTCAAATGCGAGTAATATTTTAGTAGTAATACATAGACGAGTACATAAAATGCTAATGGATTTCAATCTGTAATTCGCACCCATATATTTGCAACGATGTCTTGTGATCTAAAAAAGAACTTAAACCAAAACCCAATTCCAGTATCTTAAAAAATTTATGCTTTAAAAATTTTTTTTTTTTATAATTAAAAAATTTTTTTTAATAAAAAGTCCTTTTCAAGATTATTCATTAGAATTTGGTTCAAACTATAGGACGATGTACCTACTACTGATGACCCACAAAATATTCCCATCCCTTATATAACTACCCTGATACAAACAGAAATGTAAAAGTTTATTTCTGTAAACATGGACAATTCGTTTAGTAGATAATGGCAATCACAGTTCAGCAATAAGGTCATTATGGATTCTGTTAAAGTTTATCACACTAATATAAAAATATATTGAATATACCTAACTATTAGTTTATTTTCCAACCGAGTGTAACCGTGTGTACTAAAATTTCTGCAAGGTCCAATAAGATTTTTGAAATTATTCATCTGTCATAGATGTTCAGAATTTAGTGATTAGGCCTCAAAATCGCGAATTTAAAAAACGTGCAGCTTTCTTCATAAATTGGCAAAATAACATGCCGAAACGTGACAGCATTTTGAAACTTAATTCTTGCTCAGATCGCGAAATGAAGATTGGTATATAGCAAAATATTTTCATTTATAAAAAAAAGTTAGCCCGTTTCGAACCATAAATTCTTAAAGGGGACTTGTAAACCACTTGCTATTCCGCCAATGTTAAAGTTGTCGCATATTGGTAACCTTGTTTTCTCAAGAATTACTTGGAATAGGAAGATGAAATTTTCAGACCTTGTTTATTGTATAAGGTATAAGGCGCTTGTAGTAAAATAATTTTAAATTTTTTTTTAAAAAGTTCAATTTATGACCTTTTTTTAAAATTGACACAAAAACCCATGTTTTCATATACCATATATTTTTTTGTTAATTTATTTATTAAATTTACCTCTAATGGCATTCCTATAATAGGATTCGTAGACTCATTATAATACTTTGTCAGTCAGTGTGTCCTGCTGGCTCGCCTCTTTAATCGAGATCTTTCCATCCGCAAGCTTTGTCCCACCTATCTTTTCTTTCGATTTTCTGAGCCTAGTTTCCAAGTCGCTTTACAACATGGCCGACAAACTCTCAAATTTTTGTCAACATCTACAAATTCCAATAGGCTTACTTCCTTTTTCACATAAATAGCCTTTGGAAATAACTTGTTCCAAGCTAAACAAAGATAGTATGCATTATAACAAAGAGAGTCAACTAATGGGCAGCATAATAATCAACCTCAAAATTACATGACAGCGGATTTTAAAAGAATTATTTCAAATACTTGTCATAATATTTTTATGCTAGTGTTATATATTTTTGTGTTCACAATTAAATATTCTATAATAAAACACACACACACATCCCACACACAAATTGAAATTTTTGACATTTTAAAAATTGTTCAATGTCCCTTTTTAAAAGAGCGGAAATAAACTCATATTTTATTTTTCTGTTCACACCTCATCGGAATAATAAACACAGCAGAATCAAATTCATCAATTGTGTTTAATTAACGTCCTGTTGAAGAACCCATCATCAGTCAAAGTGGTGCTAAATCTTTCGTTGAATTAAATAATTTAACGTTTCAAAGATGCTCAAGGTAAAACAATTCGAAGGGAGTCCATAACACCCCCCAATCAAACCCTAAGATATCCTAAATATATTGACAACCTTCTGGTGATACAGAATAAAATGAGAAAACATCAGGGCTTGACTTTTCTAACCAAACTGACATTAGGTCGTTTAGCTCCCCTCGATGGTCTTTCAAGGCCAAATAGCTTCCCGTTACTTGAATAATTCAGCCAATCACGAGCGGTGCATGGCTCCCTCCCTATTTAGCCGTTATTGCCCGGGGAAACGGTCGCTCCCCACAATAACGTGGTAAGTGTTAATCGGCGGTTGGTGGATGGGATGGGTGATTGGTTAACTCATTACTGGTTGTGATCACGCTATTAGATTCACATATCGTACTAGATTTTTTATGTACCCCCGTTGGATCACTTATATATTACTCGAAGTTATCAAAGTGTTTTCCCCTTGAAGCCCCGGGGTCAATTAAATGTAGACGGGAAAACAAGAAGTGCAAAACAAGTTACCAAAAGAACATTTAAACTACTACGTGCCTGACTCTCGTAACTACAATCGTTAAATGATTATTAATTCGCTCAAGGTACAAGGTTTGTTTCTACTGAATAGACCTGTAAAATGATAATGCCCACATGATTAGGGTGTTGAAAATTTGAAAGATTTTAAAGTTACCTCCCCCGGACCCCAATTTGAAGAAGGGGGGAATGTTTTATACCATTTTAAAAATCACCAAGTATATTAATGAGTATGGCTGAAGGTTGTACAATGATTATGATACCCAATCTGCTTTGGAAATATATCCATTGCGTATCAGGACTTAATTTACAACCTGTATATACACACAATCGGCTTTTAATTGCGATAGAGAGGGAAATATGGTCTTATAGTTGAGAACACATTTCAAAAGTTAGCCTCACAAGTTTTGGTAGATGTCCAAATCGGGACTGTAATCAAAAGAGTTTAAAACTCAAAATGTTTTTTTTTTTTTGACTAGAACTTACAAACGCAACCGTCAAAATCAGGTAAATAAACCTCTTCGTCATGGTGAGGGCAGTTATATAATGACATTACCAAAAAAATTAAAGGACGGAAAGAAAAATAATAAGGGAATGATACAATAAAAGGACTAAAAAAAAGGTTAAAAAAAAAAAAATGAACAAAAATAGAAAAATCGACAATAAATTTTAAAAAACAAAAAAAAAAAAAAAAAAAAAAAGGAATAGAAAAAGATAAAAAAAAAATAAATGGGTTACGCGATGCTTCATCTATACACAAAAGCTGTTTGGAGGGTCTAGTCCAGGCGTTGTCACTTGCACGAAATCTGAAAGTCCCCTAGCACAGGTCTACGAGTACGAGCCTAGGAAACTAAATCGCACACATCCACTTTTACATAAATTTCACGCCAACTATAAATTTAAACCCAAAAATAAGTTAACGTTGTCCAGATAGTCGCTGCTTTAAGTTATAGCCTATCAATGTCCTTGACAAAAAATAACGTTTCATATTTTTTAAATCCCTTTTCGACCACCACTCTGTCATTGTCGATCCACCACTAAACTAGCGTGGCAGACAGTTCGATTTCATTTTACAGAATAGAAAATTTCCCGGCTATTGGTGCGTTATTTTCTATAAATGCCAAATGGGCTGTATACTTTTTGGCCTTTAAATGTTATTATATTAGTATATTTGAAAACACATTTTTGAATACTGGAGGCAAAATCGGGTGACCTGGACTTTCTAGGAACAATTTCTTGCACTTTTAAACCATGATGGCTATTTTCTTTTTAAATGGAGAAGCCGATCTCCATTTTTGGCCTTATTCTGCCCGGCTCTCATGGGCCACTCGGTCCTGGGCGGAGGGGAAATCTTATTCAAATTAGAGTACAGTGGGAGAAGAGTTCGATACAGTACGGAAAGTGTCGATAGTTACTGGGAAAAAAAGTGCTACTCGGTCTACGGACCAGGAGTTCGAACCTATACGCTTTATGCTATAACTCAGACTCTCATAGTCCTGCGTCTTTAGACCACTCTGGCTCATCGGCAACATCCCACCGCTGTTGATTAATAATTAACCGCTTGTTTTCAAGCCACCATAAGTGTACAAGAACATTAAACAATTATTAATTACAAAAGATTTGGAGTTTTGGCGATATGCAACCTTGAAATTTGGGGTTCTGAGTGAAAGACATCAAATATTTGACAGAACCTAATAACAAATGAAAAAAATAAATTAATGTGGATTTAACTACAGGGACGACCAGGAAGAAAGTAAATTATCAATTTAATGTGGGTTTTAGCCAGAGATAATGAGTTTGGACTTCAGGATGAAGTCTTGCATCTTTGTTTATAAGATTAAGTACTTTTTAATTTTTTTAAACTGTTTCACATCACAACTTAAAGTTATCTTGTAATATTTTCAATTGTATTTTGATCCAACACTGTTATAGCTTCTTTAACGATTCCTCAATATAATATAGAAAAAATCGTAACAATGGGACGATTCTATCAATCCTAAATAATATTCTAAATTTGAAAGTGCCTTTCCCTTTTTTTTTGTTTGCTTTCACGCTTTGCTAAACATATTCACAACAAGATTTTTACTGAAATTCCACGCATGTACGTTCCATAGGATCCCATAGAAATTATAAAAAGTCCTATTTTTTATTTCGAAAATTCTTCCAAGCCTACGCTCTATACATGGTCTATAAAACTGTACGAAAAGTCCTCATTTGGTCTTCTAAAGTTGCTAAAGTAATTAAATTTGAAAGGAAACTATTACGATGTAATCATAACTATTTCTGGTGGAAACTATTTTTTAATGCACAGCTTGTCAGCCATATTGTTAAAAATTATTTAATTTAACCAATATTTTTAGTTAATTTCTATATTTACTGGTGAAAGCAATGAGTAAGTTAGATGCGTAACACAAATCGCTTCTTTTAATTCACCCTTTTCAGCAATCACTGTTGGGTACAGATTTCAAAAATGTCCAAACTAAGATCAACTAAAAGGTTTTTAGTAAAATTTTACTTTGAAACTATATACATTTTATTGGGAACAATATTAAGTTATTAGAAATATAATCTGCAAAGTTATCATTTTAAACTTACAATATATATTTTAAGACTGTTATAAGACATCCACATTAGCTTAGTCTTTGGATAATTTCTTCCTAGGTTTCTCCACAGATTCTGTGTATTATATATTTTTCCATGATCGGAAAAGAAAACCAAAACGCAACTATAAAACAAATAAAATTACTATGGACCAGAGTCAATTATATAATGGCCATCATATAAAAATACACATTTTTTGACTGTTACTTGTTTAATCGTAGCCGACAAGGAAAGCTCAGCATTGGCGTCCGGTAAATATAATTTTCACCTCGAATCCAGAAGTGCTCAATACACCCCCCGGGGGAAAAAGCTAATATTGCGTGGTGATAGCCATGGTTAAATACTATAGTAAATTAAAATTCGACGACGTAACTGGACACGTGTGATTTTTGCGCAGAACTAGACAAGTTTTGGGATTTCACTAACGCTCTGGTCCTATTGTCTAAATTATTAAAAACGTGATTGAGAGGTTAAATACGAATATATATAGTACTCTCGAATATAAAATTATAAAGTTCTTTCTATACTCATATCAGCCAGCCTCTTCAGTAATTCTAACTTTCTTGAATTAATTTTCATAGTATTAAGTAAAATTAAATTTTTAATTTCAACTGGATCTAATATATGTTAAAGTGTAGTTACGTATTATCTTGGTATTATGTAATGTAACATTAATATAACTGCATTATAGGGACATCAAAGCTCCTTTTAATCCATTTTAACATTTTGAAAAACATTTACTTTTATTTATTGAGAAGAAAAGGAGGTCGTTTGTATTAATAATTGGAAATTATAGGGAAACTACGTTCAGTGAGCCGGACACGAGTCGGATAAAGAAATGTACGAGGAATAGGGGCAGAGACATAAGTTAGGAAATGCGTGGAAGATGATGACTTGCGCAGAAGGAAGGTTGGGGTGTTTTTTTCAATATACTTGGTTCACGTGACTGTCCGTCCGGATCTCCAATCTTTTCACTTCTACTCCTACAAGTAAAAAAAACGTTCCTTGATCAAACCTTCTTGTAGTAAAAGTTTTCAATTTGTGTTTCAAAATACGTTGATCCTGCTACAAAAAACCGTTCTGCTCTATTAGCTAATTACTAAGTAAATAAAATATGTGTTATCGTTATTAGTTTAGATATAGTTACAAAGAAACTGGAAAAAGAGCTAGTTTATCCTTTTTTGCTACATCATATTTCCAAGATTAAAGGAGATCTTTACAAAAGTAAAAATTTGAAAAGAATACTCAGTCCATTTTCTTGCCAGGGGGGGAATTTCTTTTTCCCGGACAAAAAGCTGATCTTTATCTTGGCACGCCAATCCAGTTATTAGTGATACCCTTAGCAGCAAAGAAATATCAGACATCGATTCTCAAGGATATTGTGTTGAAGATAAGATAAAGGATCACAAGGTATAATGTTATTGATCCATTGTTTCTTTATCTTTTTTTTGAGCGAAGCCCAAGTCTAGATTCAAATCGGTGGCACTGCTATACACGTCCGTTCCATAAGATTCGATACAATTCAAAATAAATCTACAAAATCGTATATAGCTCCCAATATATTTCTTTTGGAAGATATTTTTCGTTACTTAGAATACCTTTCTCTGTTTTACATTACGGTAAGTATGTAGTATTATTCGTCGACTTTTAACCGGAATAATCTCAATCAAGTTATGTTTCACTACTACTAAGATGAAAGTAAAACAAAGGATGATTTATAAAAAAAACATTTTGTGTGTGTTTAGTTTTGTGGTTTTTGGGGTAGAGTTTTGTAGTTTACCCAATTAATATCAAATGCACTTTTATTTTAAAAAAACCTCTTTCTGGGGGGTGCAAAATCTTTTGGTTGGTCAATAATATTATTCTTGGGACTATTTATCCTTTGTTCCGATGGTAGGGAAGTTAGCCAAAAGTATGGTTTTAAGATCCTGTAAATCAGATACCTTGTGCATATATAAGATAACTAAACTCAACACATAATATTCTATGCACAGTATGTTAATGCAAAAAGATATATTGATAAGGGATTGTGGGACGCATGGTTTTTCTAACATGCGGAAAAAATATGCTTCCTAGTAGTTAGTAGTATGTGTAGAGATAGTTATCTACTTAAAAGGAAGAGTTCAGATGTGCAATACTAATGGAAAACTAAGTGTTTAATGAACTGTTAGTACGCATGAAAAAAGGGAAGTAAACCGAAAATCCTGTTTTTCTTTGTAAATGCTTTTAAGGCTCAAAAACATATTTTTTCTATTCTCATGATACACTAAAGAAATTAGTTATGAAGTTATATCCGCAGTATATTTGTTTGTAACGATGCTCCTAATATCACAAAAGGGGGGGGGGGGGGGAAAAAAATATGCTATTGCAGGAAGGATATGTGAAAAGCTAAAAATTTCAGCACAGCCACGAGCCTCATTATGAAAAGACACTATAAAACCGAAAGAATATAACAAGGTAGAGTGCAATGCGTTATCTTTTTCACATTATAACGAAAAGTCAAGACAATAGCCTCTCTCCTCTGTGTCTCTGCCGTCCTACCCTACATTCCTTTCCTACACTGCACACATTTATATCATATTTTGTAACTCTTGCTGGTTTTAAAACTTACCATGGAATTGCCTCAACCTAACCCCCCGATACAAAGTCAAAGCGCACCTTAGCCCCCCCCTTAATTTTGGGTTCAATTTATAAACTTTATAGGAGCGTTAATTGCGTATGGGTAATTTGTTTAATTTTTTTGGAGTAAAATAAAAAAACCTTGGACTTATTTTAAGCGATTTACATCGTTATAAAGTTTTTTTACAATTATACGGAACTGGTAAAGTCAGACTTGTATATCTATAGTTTGTGGTACAAATAAAATATTTAAATCTTTAACGGACCATATAATGGAGTTTTTAGATCATTATTTCGACCAGTGACTTCCTCTAAATTACTTATTATATATATAACTATATTTGCCGTTTCAAGGAAATCACCAACACCTTAAATTAGGTTCAAGGAAACAGGAAAGTTTTTCCGTACATTTTTTTTTACCGTTCAGGAACAGCAAGAATATCTGTAACACGACGTTTTCGATAATCTTACAAATCAGTATCTCTTTCCGCAGGTGGATAATACCTAGACCTAACACATAGAATAAACACTCAAGATCAAATAAAAGTCGTAAACAAAATGTTGTAATTCGGCCATAAATGTCCAGTAATCACAGCAAACCCTTTTGTGAGTGAACACCTTTGCAACAATTTCTCGAAAAAACTGTTGCACTTCAATAAAAACAAAAGACTAAATTATTTAAACCCGAACTAAATATGTAGGTCACACATAGATCCTGAAATAGACCAACAAACCCACGGAGAATTGTGCAGGATAACGTACAATGAGGAATAAAATTGGAATAAGTATTTTTTTTTATTTGTTCCTTCTAGAAATTGATGTTCTCAAAATCCATAGAGTGATTCCGCATTGGTTTATTAGAAACCTCTTAATGTTTTGGGACACTTTGGGTTTCCTTCTTAGTTATTTTTCAGAATTTTGGCAACTGTAACACCCAATATATTTTGGATAATGGTTTGACTACTAGGCGGCCTGCTAAATTTAATCCATGATGTAAAATATCCTTTTTAAATAAATTTCTAAAGTACCTGAATATATTATGGTAGCTTCATACAATTCATACGACGATCTTCGGACCAGCAAGGATTTACATTTCTGTTAGCCCCTTTCTTTTTCCTTTCTTTTTTGTCTCACATTTTAATTTATTATAAAAAAAACTTGTTGTTTGTTTTAAAGCGGTTGTATTTTCTACTTACTTAGATTTATCTCTACTTAATTTACTCAAGAATAATTTCGTTTGCAGTTACAGGAAACGTATCCATTATGACCCAGGTACAAATCAAATTCCTTGATTTTCTTCTTTAATCCATCCAAAAACGTTTTTACTAACCGATTTCTTAAGTATCATCTGAACGACGAACACAAGTTCAGAAACCCACAATTCAATCATCATCAAAAAGTCCTTAACTATTTCGTTTGTTTATATGTTTTAAAATGTGTTAGGTTTTGCTCACAATCTCTATTAAAGAGGAACTCATATTACGTGGAAGAAAACGAGCTTTATTTCTTGTAATGAAAATCTAATATACAGGTGTAAAATTAATCCAAAATCATGTTCGTATGGATTTAATTTACTTCAGGAGCGTGTTTTCTCTATTCGATATTCCGCATTAAAAAAAGGTCACTATAATATCACTTGAATAAAAGCCCGTTTATTGACTTTAAAAATAAGTAACGTAATCTGTCGAAAGTAGAATGACTTTGTATCACAATTAATTATATATATTCTAACTTGTACATCAGTTACACAAGGAAATTCATACAAATTTTTTAACAAGGGCCTTATATAGAAGTACAAGGAAACTGAAGGAAATCTTCGCCCATATTCATATTACCATCCCAGCTTAGCCGACGTGTCTGCATTGTATTTGGCGAACTTTCAATTTGTAATAATTCTCCGAGGCAAGGTTCTCTTATGCTCGTATCTTCTTTATACACTTATAAATATGTTAGCCGAGTTCAAAAGTGAGATTCCCACCAAATCAAGACAAGCAATGGATGTTTATTCATTGATTTTCTTAAATTATGATGCAAAACACTTACCTTTAGTATCGGTGCGTAATAAAGTATGAGCTTAACTTTAATGTAACGGAATATTAATCTGAGTTTGATCACGAGTAAATTTTATATGGGACAAAGTATTTTTACATAAGAACTAATTTTACCTTAAGCCCTTATTCTGCGCACCATCATTTGAGGATTCTTATCAAAACACAGAGGAAATGGAAGACTCGATACAATTTTAATGAGGTAAATTTATTATGAGGTAAATGGTACTCATTACAAATTGTGCTTGTCACATAAAAATTTAAACCTTCGCTATCTCGAACTCAGATCCAAAGTCTGGACTCTTCTGTAGACCCTCGGGTATTGGAAGCTCACAAATTCTACGTAAATTTAATAGATTGTCATTATAATTAAAATGATATAATGTGAATTCTTTGTTTAGAGTTTGTTATTGAAAAAGGATGTTTTACATGATAACAGGATTTTGGAACAATTTTTCCACGTGATGGTTACAAAAGGTGTAACACAACGTTTTGAGGATTTGAAATCTAATCCTCTTTCTCATGTGGGGTGAGGTATTAGTACTTACAATAATATAAGATAATAGAAAAGAAAGAAAAGAAGAGAACGTAAAATGGGTTCAAACATACTACAAGTACTACAGTCTTAGTCCTGATCGTTGTCACTGCAAGACAATGTAAATTTTAGACAAAGTCGTTAGTATACCAATTTCATCCGTGCCGGTGTGATGATGTGATTGTGTTTCTCGTACTCGCGTCTTGTTTGCTCAGGGACATTGCATTCTCGTGCAAGTGAGGTCTGGATTAGACTATAAGCGCCTTTTGCGATATGTTTGACCCTCTTTCCTTTCCCTTCATTTCTGCTCTTTGTTCTTTATTTTTTTTATGTACTAATACCACCCATACATGACGATAGGATAAATTCCAATCCCGAAACATACTTTTTATACCATTTATAACCATAAACTGATGGCCAGTTTCCAAAATCCACTAATAATGTTAATGTTGAGTTTTTACTCAGCTCTCCCTTCCCCTTGGTGCAGTGTCTGTAAAGTTAAACAGTATTGCAGTTTTGACTCCTGAAAAATATGGAGTCACGATCGGACTGATGACATTCAGAAAATTCGATGATGAAGAAGCTTTTACAATAGTTCAACATCTTAGAAAATCCGTATTACAAAAAATAGTCGTAATCTAGGATCTCTTCGTTACTTACATCAGGTACACGATTGAGATGCTCTTTGATGTTTTTATAGATGATCTCTAATCACGGTGGGGCAAACCAAAGTTTATTCTACACATAAACTTAGTAGGTGGGGAGGTGGTGATTCTCCGTTGATGTTGATTTTAGGTCCTATTTACCTTTTGTTCCAGTGCAACTGTATAATAGCACGAAGACTTTTATAATTTAATAATCCTTATTTACATCTATCTATATTTACCTTAACGGTTCCAAGGCATGTACATGAGTGAGAATTTATATTAAACATTAACATCCAAACTCTTCCATGGTTAAAAAACAATCATTAATATTGTGAGGCAAAGTAATAAAGCGGCAATTATCAACCCGACCACAGTGTCGGGCGAGCTTATTCACTCAGCGTGAGGAGAATTATATTATTAGGCTTGTGTTGGCTTCTTACTGTACGTTATATTGGGCTCATAAACGCCTTTATCCTTTGGAATCCAAGAGTAAACCAATTAATTGTGTGGGGTTTAAAACTGTCTTTGTGTGAATTTCAAGATGAGCACATCCCGTTTTGGATTGAAATGGATATTTCTGTTTTCTTACTGTTTTTTCTGCAAATACGTAATCAAATATTTTTAAAATTGCACGATTGTTCATATTGGTATATTTAAAAACTAATATAAACTCGCCATGGAGTAAGCAAAATTCTTCGGCTAATTAACCGAGCATGTTGAGAATGTTATGCTGGCAGTTCGACAAGTCTGCTTCTAAACTAGATCCAAACCGTTTACCACACTAATGTCTCACAAACAAGGACTTAACCACATGGGATTGTCAAAAAAAGTAGTTCATGCCTCATTTACGAATCTATTTATTATAATACCTCGTGACCTTAATTCAGGAGTTTAAACAACCTCGTCACAGAGTGTTTTTTATCTACAAACAATGCGAGGGTGTTCTTGTTTTGTCGTACTTCGTTTGCCGGGTTTTTTTTGGGATCTCTCCACGGATGTACGCGGCTCCAGGATTAGGTACTAAACTGTGTTTTTCTCTACAACATAAGACGTAGTATATCATGGGATGATTTTCAGAGACTGATTCTAAGCGGAAGGTGAATATAGATGAAACATTCCATATTGAATTAACCGAAAGTCAGATACGTTAAGTGTTTTTTAAGGGGGGAAAAATCGGTTGCTCCACCGTGCTTTGGGATCATGTCTACAAGCATCGAATATAGTTCACTCAATTGTTCACCTTACTGATGAGACAATCTAAGAATATTTTCCATGTAGGTTACATATTTATATTGTAAGTCTAGGGTGTCTATAAAAAAAAATTTCCAAGACAAATATCCAAAAATAATCAGTTTGAGAGTTTTCTTTGTTGCCGAATGGTTGTGGATTACTTCAACTCTAGATTAAAAAGGATTAGAATCTTGGTGATCAGTGTCAGATTTTCAGACGGTACACTAGACTTGAGCAGAAGGTTGAAAACCAGATCTAAATTCATTAATTCGCTGTTAAATACAGGTGTTGAGGCAACCCTTAATTAATGTTCTTAAAGCCGAGGCGTTTTTATCAGTGCTAGATAATAGCTCTTTCTTCAATCACTATTGAAAAATCCCTAATTGAGTGTTAAACAACATACCTTAGCAAGCAGTGTATTAATCAATCCCATAATTTTAGTGTCTGAAACAACCGCATAACTAGTGTTTGAAAATACTTAATCAGCGTTTGAAAAACAACCATTAATTATGTTTGATAACAATCCTTTTAATTAGTGTTGAATAGACCTCCTTTACTTTGTCAACGGAATCAGTGTGATGGACCAATCAATTATGCAGTGTTTATAACCTTAACACATTAATGTAGTGTCGACTTTTCAGTATTTCCAGGCATTTTGGATAATACCTAAGGAATCCTACCGCATAACGTGATCTACTATTATACTTTTTCTGTCGACTAGTCTTCAAAGGCCCACCTTTTTTAGAATGATAGTATATAAATCAGCCTTGATATGTTAATTATTAACCTGTACGATAAATATGCTGCAAGTAAATTCTATAGGACAAATAGCGTTAGGCATTATATAATTGTGTGAATGTAAGAGAGGTATGGATTACTATAATGTATTATTGTTCTTACCTATAAATATAAAAATGTTGTTTTTATGTCGAACCCAGCATTTTAATTTACTTAAAAACATTTATATAGAAGAGAAGTAATCATATCTTAATCACTTTGTTGAGTGTTAGTATGAAGTTATCGTGTCGCGGAGAAAAACATAATGAATTAATTTTATTCGTTTGATAATAAAATTATTTTAGTATGTTAGATTACATTTAATATGAATTGTTTTGTATAAGGTCGTCTAAAACTGGCCTATAAAGCCGCATAGCTTCAAACTGGCTATGTTTCAAAGTGCAAGTTATGCATTTCCATTTAATTTATTGTATACGGTTTGGGCTTTATCAGCAAAACTTAACCGCAAATGTATGAGTTATATTCGTGGGAATAAATTCAAATCCGTAAATCTTTATTCTCGTGAATTAAATTACCACCTGCTTGAGGTTCAAAGAAATGACAATATAACTCAGGGACTTTCACAACGCAAGTCTTACATTCAAACCTCTTACTGGGGCTTTGTGGATCTTTTAAAGGACAACTAACGATCAGCCATGGGAGGTCACTGTCACACAGACTATCCTATTAATTTTATTCTCTGTGGATAAATTGACATCCGGCCTGCTTGAGTTCATATTTAAAAAATAATAAGGACAATAAACTCCAGGAATTTCACAACGACGTCTTACCATTCAACCTCGTACTGGTTGCTTTGTCATCTTTTATAGGACTAAAACTAACGATTCAGGCAATGGGTGGTCAACAGCTCAAATCCTAAAATTTCTTTGTATTCTCGAGTGGATAAATTACACTCCTGCTTGAGAATCAAAAATAAATGACATATAAATCAGAATATGCCAACTGAATTTTACATTCAACTCTCCTTACTGGTGCTATTGTGATCTTTTAAGGACAACTAAACGATCAGCAAATGGAGGGGTCACCAGCAACATCCTAAAATTTTATGTCTCGTGAATAAATCACATCCTGCTTGAGTTCAAACAGAATTCAAAATAACTCAGGGAATTGCCAACTGAATTTTACATTCCATACCTTCTTGACTGGTGCTTTGTGATCTTTTAAGGACAAATAACTGATCAGCAATTGGGGGTCAGGAGCACATCCTAAAAATTTTATTCTCGTGGATAAATTAAATCCTGCTTTTGAGATCATAAATAAATGGACAATAACTCAGGTATATTGCCAATGGAATCTTACATTCAAACCTCTTTACTAGGTGCTTTGGGATCTTTTAAGGACAACTAACCAATCAGCTAATGGAGGTTACAGCACATCGTTAAAATTTTCATTCTCGTGGATAAATCACATCCTGCTTTGAGTTCAAAGAAGACATTCATATAACAACAGTAATTGCCAATGAATTTTTACATTTCAAACCTTCTTACTCTTGCTTTGTGATTCTTTCGAAGGACAAATAACGAACAGCATATGGGTTAACAGCACTATCCTAAAATTTTATTCTCGTGACTAAATCACATCCTGCTTGAGTCCAAAAAGAATTCAAATAACTCAGGGGAATTGCCTAATGAATTTTACATTCACCCTCTTACTGGTGATCTTGTGAAATTTTTAAGGACAACTAACGATCAGCAATAGGAGGTCACAGCACATCCTAAAATTTCATATTCTCGTGGATAAATTATCATCCTGCTATGAGTTCAAGAGAAATGACACATAAACTCAGGATATTGCCAACGTGAATTTTCACATTCAACCTCTTTACTGGGTGCTTTGTGATCTTTTAAGGACAAACTATACGATTCAGCAATGGAAGGTTAACAGCACATCGTATAAAATTTTGATTCTCGTATGAATAAAATTACATCCTGGCTTGAGTTCAGAGAAAATACAAATAATACTCAGGGAATTGCCAATGGAATCTAACTTTCAACCTCTTTATTTTAAGGTGCCTTTGCTGATCTTTTAAGGAAAATCAGCGATTCGGAATTGCACTAATGTTTAGATCACGACAAAAGGACGCTGTGGTTTAACAAAGGCTGAAACTAAAACAAATATTTAAGTTTAGGCATAACTAAATGTATAATCTCTGTTCTGACACGTTTTTTAACCCTTTAAAATAATGAAAAACGTTAGTGACTTACGTAAAAGTAAAAGAATTATATTTTTTTAATCATGTTAAGGCCACAGATGTAAATGATACATATTCATAAATATTGTAAATAACACTAATGTATTTTTGAGGAATCGCATTAGTTAGATTTTAAAAATGATTAATATGTTGTTTAACTGATGTTATTTACCCTAACGTTTCAGGGATATTTTACCGGGGGTGGGAGGAGGGGTATCAAATTGTCGATATTTGCAGTATGTTTGTATTTCTATTAATACTCCTCAAATTATGTTCAAGAACAAATTCTTGTAATTATTTCATGTGTACCTTACACCCGCTCTTACCATATTTCAAATACAGATATGAAAAGAGGCCACGTTTTTCACGTAGAACATGCTATCCCAAATTTCCACTGCCTTTGGCATCATGTCACCATAGCAACGATCTATATTGGTTTTACCACTTCCAAAGCAGGGATCCTCACCTTTGCGGTCTGGATCTGAGTGTTAATAAACTATAACGCGCAAAAAGTAAATCTCTGCTTTGTGTTGGTATAGCACTTAGATGTAATTTATAGAGAATCTATCTCACATTGGATAAATAATACTTACTTAGATATTTTGTATTCCGATAGAAAACACTGATTAAACTACCTGCTTTATATTACAATTTAATTTTAATATATTAAGAGTGCGGATAGAAGATTATTTTGATCTCGCATTCTCTTTTTTACTTGGCTTAGTCGAAAACCTACCTTGCAGTACAAGTTCTGGTGATTTCCATTTAAACGGATTGGCACGGTCCTCTTTCATCGAAACAGAATTTTCGTTGTGAAGCTGTATACCAGTAAAATTATAATTTTGTGCATAGAATTATATTACTAATGCCGTGAACTTTCTTGTAAATATTAATATTAATGTTTTTTTACAATTGAACTGATAAAATGAATTAAGTTAATATCTTTTTTTATTATTGGTCGATTGAATCCCAGCACGTGGCTGTTTGCACGTATCCCTCTGGTGAGAGGTAGACTTTATTTTTATTACCTACTTGCAGTCTTAAAAGCTGATTAATTTTAGAGTTATTTAGGCGGGGTTTTTTGTTAACAGTTTCGTGGTTGATAGCATTTCATAATCGTCAACTATCTTGTGATAAACCATTATAAACTTCGTACAGACATTATATAGTGGTTCGGTAATTTAAGAAGGAATAAGTACTTTTATTATTGTGAACTATTATTTTGTGATACTTTTGTGATTTAAAACAAGGAAGTGTTTCTGGTACTATAGGCGATTAGGAACTGTTTTTTTGGTATAACGTCAATACCAGGTCACAGCGATTCGATCTGTGCCTGTGTACCGTGCAGTCTGTACTTTACATTATGTTTTCGTCAGAGAATGTTATATGATAAACTATTATTTGTTTTAACCTGCGAAGGCTAAAGATCGATTTCTTAATAATACAACATTCTGTACTTTTGTATGTTTTACATTTTTTTCATGTTTATAAGATTGTATTGTACCCTTTACTGCTTTTTTTGTTCTTTTTTTTTTTAAAGTAGTTTTAATATTGCTATTTTTTTCCAAAACAGTGGATATTGTTATACCCCGTCCGATTGTAATTTATTATTTAGAGATTCTTTCTTTTTAATACAGTAAAGCTATTCAAACAAAGACAAAAAACGCATCCAAATGTGGATTTTCAAGTTTTGTTTCTGTTCTGCTTTTCTCTAATAATCTGAGTTGTTTCTCATACGTCTTTATTTATAGGATTTGTTGATAACCGATACGACCTGGGTCGTGTACTACAAAACCAAGGAATATTCATACCCTGCATTATATTTTTAATTCTTGGAGTTTAAAATATCAAACTTTTACAATAGTTTATTTAGGGAGTATTTTCCTAGTAAGCTATTACACTTTATCTTTACTTTTTTTTTTTACCACTTTTTGCATTTAGTTTATGTTAAAAAAACTAATTTAAATCAAGTATAAATAAATTATATATACTAATAGTTAAATGATTAATTTATGACCATTATCGAGTAAGCAAATCACTTTTATTTCATTAAATAAATTTCTAATTAACTATTGATCGAATTTACAGGTTATTTATACAACGTTTTAGAAATTTTAAAAAATCGCAAGATTTTTTAATGATTTGTGTTTTTTGGGGGGGGGGAGTCCAAATCTCTACAGACATCTCCTATATATAATTTGAATTAGTTGTTGTTTCACTTTCAGTATTCACCTTAACTGGGATACTTGAGGACATTATTTCCTTGTATTTATACATATTTGTTGTTTACAAAAGTTATTCCTTAGACCCTTTTAAGATGCCACGGTGCTCGATGACATCGGATTTTCGCTAAAAATTTATACTGCGCAGGCCGCTATAAGTAATTGTCATTTGGTCTTTTGGGAGTTAAGGATATAGAATTTGCAGCGTATGCAGTGGAGAAAAAGAATTAAGACCACAGATGGAAAGAAGGAGCGTGTAAAAACTGTTTGTGTAAAGTGCTTAACTAGGATGTCTTGGATTGACTTCCTCAAACATCGTTGCCTCTTACAATGTTTGGATGTGTCAATTTAAATTCAAACCATTTATATTATTGTAAATATGTCTATAATCTGTATTGTGTTTTTTTTTTACAAGATCATTTTTTTTTATTATAATTAGGTCTATGTGCGGAAAACCGACATAACATGGGCCTATTTAAAAAAAAATCGCTATTGATTAGTTACAAGATTTTTTTTATTTTTCTGTGGGAATATTTTGGATTGTAATTTGGTGTGCTTACTAACAACTTTTTACTACACACAAAACGCAATATTATTTTTTCCACATAAAAAATGTAATTAAAAGTTAAAATTTTTAACATTTCAAACCTTTAAAACTCAAATTGTATAAAGGTTTTTTTTTTAAAGTATATTTATTTTTATAACATTCTTGATGCTCTTGTCTTATCTGGAGAGATAATTGATATATTAATTTAATCAAAATCTCCTATAATATAGTTTTTTATTTTGTGGGCAGGCCAATACGTAATCAATAGAGTGCATTCTTTGGTACTCCACATAAGACTGTACATGATAAGTAATATTAACCAATAGTATCATAATAAGCAATTTTATGTTACCTTAAATAAAAACATATGGTCTTTAAAAATACAAAGAAGGTATTATTCTATGCACAGCTATCAGTGATGTTTAGTATGTATATATAAAAAGTAAAGTTTTATATTGTAGTTAAATCAAATAATATGTAAACGGTGATTTTTGAAAACAGGCCATGGTTCGTTGTTTACCAGATTATGTTGAGTTCTTTTTTTATAATATTTGTCTCATATGCATCAAGGATTTTAAACTTTTTATTTTGTATTCTTTTAATTTTTTGCAATTGAATAAAGGTGTCCTGTCACAGTTTGGTAGTGCTATGTTTTTCTCATGGCTGATCTTTTTGCTTCTCCTGTTGGTATTTTAAACATTGCCCTATGGTCCTTAGCCTGATTGGATTAATTTAATTTTTATGTTCAATTACATTATGTTTTTATTTATTTTGATATATTATTGCCCTTAATTTTAACTAAAAAACAAACAAAAAAAGTGTTCTAGTCCATGCTGTGCACATAGTGGAAGAGTGTTATGCATGTTTGTTTAATGATGTGTCAAAAAGCTGTTTTAATGGCTTGGCATACTGACTGTAGCACATAGCGAAAATGGTTCTGGGCGACTTTACAGATGATATTGGGAAATACGGGCTCCTGGCATCAAAAGGTGTTAATTGCTTATACACTAACAAAACAGTTTTCAGTGACATGTTTCCAACAATAACGGTCAGCTGGATGATATGGATGTCTATTGTTTTTTTATCCCCATAACAACATAACAGAAGGGGATTTAGATAATCGTACATATTCTTGTTCAAAATAAAATAAAAATGTGTAAGCATGTGTAAGAGATAATTAAATTCTACTTTCTTGAATATGCATAAAACACCAATTTGGAGAGGGTGTTTCCCTTTGTTTTTAAAAGGGTGCCCAATTTGTAAAGGTTTTTTCTAAAAACGTGTTTTATTTCTAATTTAATCCCAGAGAGAATAGGAAATCCTATCCATAAAATGAAAATAAATCGTAAAAATTCGGAATATGCTTTAAATTTAAGGGCTAATGTCATATAACTGAGCATAGTGAACAGTTTTTGGCTGTGCTTATTATAATATTCGAAAATTTTTTAATTTTAATTAGTACGAGTGAAAACTCCACAACTTCCCTCGATAAGTTGTTTGGGCACGGTTTTCTGCCCCCAATTAATTTGAGGTCGGAGGGGAGTGGATAATATGTTTGATAGGGAATTTTTGGGGATGGTTAAAAATTAAAACACAATTGTTATATCAAAACAATTCTGTGAAAATTACAAACAGCATATAAAAATTTAAGGAATGAGATGGAATATAAAACTACTGGACTCCATTTTCAAAGGACATAAAAAGTGAGCACGTCTCTCCTATATTTGTTTTTTTTTATTACTACAAAATTAAACTTTTCTTAAGTATACATATTTTTAGAGGTAAGGAAATTGGGTAAAATATTTATCACATTAAATATTTATTTTAAATGATAATTCGTTTGCAGATTAAAATGTTTTGATTAAGTTAGTTATTTTATTCTATTCTGTTAGGATGTAGAAATTACCGGAGTTTTATCTATTATTTACCAATTTATATTACGATTTGTACTGCCATTTATTTTGAAAAACAGTAAATTATTTCTCAATATACAATTTTACTAGATGTTTCTTTTTGCAGAGCAGGAGCTTAATAAAACCGTTGTGGCGCAAGTTTTCATTTTGAAAATTTTGATTATCAGAGCCCGAGACATCAAATTTATAAATATTTTAAATTGATTACCCTGCATGTGATATTTGGAGGGGGGAGCCATGGAACCTAGTTTTTTTTTTTTTTTTTTTTTTTTTTTTTTTTTTTGTTATAAGCCTAATCGCTCGTAGGTTTTAGAGGCACTCTGCCGACTCAAGTTGGTATGTCGTGAAGCACAAATCTATAGAAATATATCTTCCTAGAAGGATTTGTATCTGAACTACAGTTTATCTCCTTCACACCCTACTTAACCCACTATTACAGTGGAAAACTTTCCCGCTCCATAAACACTATATGAGGAAAAAACGCGACCTAACTGTGCAAGTCTTCTATTACTAGAGGGAAGTTTTGGTCGTACAAAAAATAAAAAATAAAAATATATACGACGTTTCTGACATTTTAATTTTATATTTTTATTTTGTATAATATAATTAACCATGGTTATTAAACTATTAGAAATCATAAATGGTAAAGGAATTTGTAAACAAAAAACAGAGTTATATTCTTTTAACATATGACATTACAGTAACACATTTTTGCCAATGGAAAATTTATATATGAAACACCGTGGTAAACTTACTTCTAATTTTTAAATATGTCAAGATAAAAAACAGTTATTTTGTTGGAAATTAAAAAAACCATTTACGTTAAGTTTATCGTAAAATAAAATTTGAAAATTCACTATTTAATACAAACATGATATGCAAATGTGAAACAATTTATTGTTGATCGAATTTAAAAGTATTCAGCATTATTATATTTAATTCACTTTCATTAAACATTGTTCATTAGGATTCTAGTGCCTTTATTATAAGAGTTGAAATCGTGGACTAACACAAATTAATGTTTGTTATTGCATAAATACAATAATTTGGTTTATGGGTCAGTGATTGTTGTTACCTTTTTGGATTAGCTAAAATCTTCCTTTTCTACGCAACGCTCTCGTTTCCATGAGCAAAAGAGGTCAGCCTTTTCACACAACTAAGTTTTCCTTGCTTTGATTTAACATGCTTTTGGATTTTTAAGTTCAAAAATCCATTTGTCCATCTGGAACTTACCACATGGTTCTGGAACCTGGATTCTAGGGAATCTCCTAACCTATAAGCAATTGCTCTAGCTCGATTACAGCATAAGCAGTGCAGGAACTTTAGAAGTTATTAGGGGGGCTTATACAACCCCCCGCCACCTCTCCACGTGACCTCTCAACAAATAATATATATTTTTATATTATCAGCAATGAAAACTTGATCTCTAAATTACATCATGTCTAACATTATTTACTTTGAATTATTTGCCATATTCATTTTATATTTCACGATTTTAAGTCCGTCCTCATTGGTGTGATATATATATAAACTTCTCCCTGATTTCATACCCAAAGTCCTATAAAACTGCCACTGAGAAAAGTAATCGGATTTATGGGCACGCTACCTAGATGTTATAATTACTTGATTAATGTAGAATAAGATGAGAAGATGAAGAAATCAGGCATTCCCTATCGGGATTGTTTAATTTTTATTTTTTTGTCTGTCTTAACATGTAGCTTTTATCTTTCCCAAAACTTAAATACTAACCACAAATTAAAGTTAACTAGTTAGCACTTACGATAATGTTTGATAATATTCCTCTTGTACACGTAAGTTTTTCAAATAGTTGTTGAATCCTTGGTCTTTTGCAGAAATTATTACTAATTGAATGCTCTATATGCCTGCTTATACCAGGGTGTATTTGAAAACTTAAAAATCGTATTACCCAAGACTTATAGCTCATAGTATCAAAACTCTGTAAAAGGGAGTTTATAGTACTAATTGGGGAAAACAATAATTATATATCTTTAAAATGGGGAGATCACTTCCAAACCCCCCGTACTAAATTCAAATTTTGTAAAGGCTACTAATTACCTTGTGACATTTCAAATTTAAGCTCAGAAAAAATGCTGTATTTTGGTAAAAGAAACAATTTAAATCGGCCAAGCCTTTTGTTACCAGGAGCCAAATTGTAATTTCTTACACAGCAATTATTAGTCTACAACTACGGTACTACTGCTATTGACAACAAAATTACTACTGAATACTGTTGTATATCCTTCGTAATCATTCAAAATCAATTATTAAAATTGGTTGCCCTTGTTATTCAAGCAAAAGGTTTCTTGCTTATTCCAAACCTTTAGACGTCTGCAATCAGCAGTAATGCTGTTTTTACAAATCTTAGAATAAGAGTGGGATGTGTTTTAAAAACTTTTGATTTCAAGTGACCCCACAAAAAAAAATTCAAAAGGTGTTAAGTCTGGAGACTTGCCGGCCACTTCATTGTTCTCTTTACCGATCCATTGGTCGTGGAGTGTGCATCTAGCCATTGTCGCACAGGAATAGCATAATGTGGAGGAGCTACGGGTTTTGTTGATGTCTTGTCTGATTCTTTACAATTTAGTAAACAATTATCTTTACCTAATTTATAAGATTACTCTTCCCGTTTACCAGATTTTGGTTACTTGGGCTATAAGTCCTTTATACCAGTCTGAAGTTTTCAAATGATAACATCACCCTGCACATGCACAAGAGCAAATCAATACAGTTCGCGACTTTGATTGTAGGTATTCTAATTAGGACCGAGGCAATCAATATTTATAGGCTATATATGGTTGGTACTAGGACATGGCCAAGAGATCTGTGACAAGTGTGCTAGTGATACTTCTATGGCCACGGTTGTTAGGAAAAAAGCTCTGAAGAAAAAAAACTAGTTATACTTTAAAAACAGAAAATGTTTTTAGTACAACGTAATCCACATGAACAATCTATGGTGATGGAATATCCCTAACTATCCGATCCTTACATTTAAAACGAGAATGAAGCGGCAGGTAGGGGACTAACATATCGTTGTTGGATAGATTGAGTTTTTAAATGAAAGGGACGAAATGTAAGGTATGCAGGAATTTAAATCAAGGCGATGTCTCCAACTTCCCGCCCTCTCCTAGGTATACGATTTGTGTAATATTACTCTAAAACAAAAAATTGTTCACGGACTATTATGTTGAGTTTATAACTTTCCCACCGACATATGGGGAATGTATAAACGGACAGCGATAGTTTCACTTTATGATCGGTTAATATCGAAAAACATTATATACGTGTATCTAAACGTAGCCACCACTTCTGTTGTAGAGCTTTGTAAACAGTCACTCAGGGTGTTATAATCCGGAATTTTAAGTTGTAAAATTATCGTGTCTGACAGTACCGCTAAGGATATTCTTACAGGCCATATCATAAATTGGGCATTCCAATCGTTTAGCCTATAATATTAATTATGTATCTCGATTTAAACGTACACCGGTCTCTAATTATAACTTTTGGAGGATACTATCTAATAGATGAAAACTGAGATTATAGGTAAAAGGGATTGAGGGCCTTAAGGGCAGCTGAGTTTGGAAATGTGACGTTGAATGGTAATTAATCAAGTCGGAGGAGAGGATAAAGCGCAATTAAAAAACTCATTAAGGGAGTTAATTGTGAAAGGGAGATAGTAGTTTGTAATAGAATGATGCTTGAAGATATTAAACTAAGCGAGCCAATTGTCGGACACCCATTTACTATTAATTGACAACCATATTAGAAATATGTAGGATAATTTATTATGAGGTGGACCTGGGAATAGCTTACTTGCTGGCAGGACATTAGTGTATAGTACAACGCTAATGTAAGATTAAATGGATCAGTAATTGTAACTTAATTATTATATTGATCCTTGATAGAGTTAAAACTAGATCGATCTCATGTCTATCAGCACACAAATACCTTAATTGTAACAACAGAAAGTAGGAATCATTATTAAGAGCAGACCTAGGAAATTCTTAACTAGTCACGACATTAGTGAAGCCATTATTATTATTTATAAAATTCCCTCCAGGCTATACCCCTCCCCCCACAAAGTGGCGATAAAATGCCCATAATTGGTCTTATAAAGTATGACAGAAAATACTAATTGAAAGAGGCTTTTAAATGAGTAATAAATACTATTTCAATGCAATTTTCTCATCTGTATTAATTTTTCTTATGACATCACAAATCATATTTTTTTTTTAATAAATTTAACAACCAAAACATTTTTCAAATTTATATTACATCATTATATATGAGATAATCAATAGAGTAAGCTTGATTTGTATCCGACATATTTTAATTCACTCTTTTCTAAAATCGCTAATGAGCATAGGGCTAAAAATTTATCAATAAAATATACTTAAAAAGTTTTTAGTTAATAATATACTTTTAATTTCACTGCAATTTTAGTAACTATTATATTATAAATAATATGTAATATATAGTATAATTAATATTTCACAGCTATCTTGCTAACTTATAATACACATTTTACAAGACTGCTTATAAAACACATATTAATTGTCTTTGGTCAAAGTGGGCTTTTCCGATCGTGTATCTATATTTACTGACCATGAAACAAGGTATAATCGACTATAAAAACAAAGAATAGTTACTTGGGAAGGAAGTAAATTATAAGGTCTCAATGAATATACACTTTTTTGACTTCTGATTTTCTATAATATCGTTAGTACAATAGGCAAACCCAATAATTGGCTTCGGGAAAATATTAATTCACTCAAACCAGAAAGTGCTCATAGGACACGTAAAAAACCTAATAAATAAGCGTGCGAAGCCCACGGGTAACTTGCTGAGGATAATTAAAATATGCGGAATAAACAGACTAGTGGTTTTGCTAAAAAAAACATTAGACATGTTTGGGTTTCTCTAACGCTCTGTCTATGCATTCATTACATAATAAACGGGACTGAGGTAAGTACTTAGGTAATAGTCAATAATTACAATTTTTATTCTATGTTTCTCTTCATTTCAACCTAGCCTCATTCTTAAATGTAAAATTTCTTGAAAGTTAAATTCTCATAGTCTTAAAGCGGAATTAAATTATAATTAGTCAACTGTATCATATAATTGTAAAGTGTAGATACACATTATTTAGTATTATGTTATGACAATATTGTAAATACTACATTATAGAAGATCAAAGCTAATTTTAGCCATTTTTATCTTGAAAATATGTGTTTTTTTAATTATCTTTTTAGAAAAGGGGTTCATCTATAGAATAATGAGGAATTATGGAAAGTAGCTCACGTGAGCGGCTACGAGCGGATATAAGAATGTTCCTCGAGGAATAGGCATGATAATATAGAGTATGAAGTTAGGATTATGCGGAGATACAAAAAAATTAAAATGAGATGATGGCTAGGCAAGGATTGGGGTTTCAATATCTTGGTCAATTGATCTGTCCGGCCCAATTCCAATCTTTCTCACCCTCTAGAAGTAAAAATAGTTCCTTGAAAACCTCTTGATAGTAAAGTTTTCAATTTGTGATTTCAGAAGTACGTTGATCCTGCTACCAAACCAGTTCTCTATTACCTAATCTAAAGTAAAAATATGTTAGTTCGATTATTAAGGTCTCAATTTTGTTACTTAGAACTGGGGAAAAAGTGCAGTGTTATATTTTTTGCTACATATAATTCCAAGATTAAAAGGAGAATCTTAACAAAGTAAAATTTTAATGGTAAATAATTCCTTTCTTGCAGACATTCTTGATTCGGGACAAAAAGCTGATCTTATTCTTTGGCACCAAATCCAGTTATTGGATACCTTTAGTAGCGTAGTGAATATCAGAACATTTGATCGTTGAGGGACTTTGTGCTGTGGAGGGATTTAAAGGATTCAAGTGAATTACTGATCTTGCTCTTATTTCTTTTTTGAAGCGAAGCCCAATGT
Organism: Homalodisca vitripennis; assembly: GCF_021130785.1. NCBI lineage: Eukaryota > Metazoa > Arthropoda > Insecta > Hemiptera > Cicadellidae > Homalodisca > Homalodisca vitripennis. The sequence goes on along the minus strand of NC_060213.1, from coordinate 122,370,880 downwards.
ATACAATCTGTTCAGCACTGCAATTCACTGCGGACAAACGTCCGTTCTCCTAAATTACGATACATTTCTAAATAATTTATATTTTATATATCTATTAATTTATTTTATACCATTAAGTTACTTAGATACTATTTTGATATAATTTTACTGGAGTTATATATTTAAGTATCTTCTATACTATAGTAAAGCCAAACAAAGAAACAAAAAAAAAAGGGTAATTAAAAAAATTCATTTTTCCGCCAATAATTCTTTTGGGTTGCAAAATTCTTCGAAAGTTAATAGACTATATTTCTTGGGACAACTTACCTTTGTTCGATGGTAGGATACTTAGTAACAAGTTTGTTTTAAGATCTATGGAAATCAGATTCCTTGCATATATAGATAACAACATTTACTTCAAAATCACATAAAGTCTAATGCCCAGTTATGTTAAAGCAAAAAAAAAATATACCGAAGGGTTGTGTACGCATGTGGTTTCTAACATGCGTCTGTAAATATGCTTCCTTAGAAGTTATATGGTTATTTTAGAATGTTATTTATCTAATTGAGGTAAGAGTTTCAGTTTGCAAAATCATAAAAACAATAATGTTAATGAATTGTTATAGAATGTGAACATTGGGGAATTACCGGAAAATCCTGTTTTCTTCATAATGCTTCTAAAACAAGAACCCATTTTGTCGTATTGAAATTATTGTGAATTACCCACATGCATATTTCGTAGTGTACGTGCCCAAAGCAGTAATGATTATATATGCAGAAGGTATCTGAAATGAAAATTTTACACTGCACGCCCCTTATGATAGGACAAAAAAAAACGAAGAATAAACAAGGTAGATGTGAGATGCGTATCTTTTCATATAACGAAAAAGTTCAAGGTACAATAGAACCACTCCTCCCAGGTCTTTCGTTCTACCTTCTTCCTTCCTACACTGCACATCATTATATTGTATTTTTTAATCTTGGCCGGTTTAAAACTTAAGATAGGAATTCAATAACGATAAAAGGTCAGCATTGGTTTAATTTTTGGGTTTAACATCATACCGCAGATGCAGTACATTTGTTTCCTCAATATTAGTACATACATGTGCTATCGAGGTTGACCACTTGTGGGGTCATTTTTGAATATACTTTATGAGAGATTAAAATAATGGATTATTTTGGAGATTAGGACGGTTAATTTTTAGAATATATATATAAATTATAAATAAATAGCAGAATGTAATACATTGCAGAAGGGATCTGAAATGAATTTTTACACTCAGCACGCCCCTTATGAAAAGACAAAAATCCGAAGAATAACAAGTAGAGTGTTTATGCGGTTTATCTTGTCATATAAAACGAAAAGTCAGAGACAATAGCCACCCTCCCCTGTCTAATGCGAACTACCCACTCTTCCTTCCTACACTGCCACCACATGTTTATTTTTTATTTTATAATCTTGCCGGTTTAAATAAAAACTTACGATGGAATTTTTAATAACGATAGAAGTCAGCATTGGTTTATTATTGGGCTTTTAACACAACCAGGTGACAGTAAATTTTTTCCTAATTGTACATACACTGCTATCGCGAGGTTGACCACGTATGGGTCATTTTTGGGACCTTTATGAAGGTAAAAAGGACCAAGTTATTTTTGACGATTAGATGGTTAAATTTTTATCAATATTTCTGGTCAATATTTTTTTATTAAATACTCTTTTTATTCCTATGTGACATAAACAGTACAATAAATCATCAAAGTAAAGCTTCCTCACGTTGATGAAGAGACGTGGTTCAATTATAGGGTATTCAACTCTTTAAAGGACTATTGGGATTTTTCGTATCATTATTTTAGTGGAACCTATTTCCATTTATTCAAAGAAAACCCACATTTAGTTATGTCAAGGACAACATAACTTTTTCCGGAAATTTCCCATCGTTTCAGGGGAGGCAAGTAAATTCTGTAACAACTCCTATGTTTCGAATTCTGTAAATAATCCGATTCTTTTCCTCAGTGTGGATAACTATACCTAAAAAAATAATTTACAATCAAGATGTAATATTAAATCAATCGCCAAAGAGTTGTGGTACGCATTTAGTCATTAATAAACAGACAACTTAAATCATTTTGTGTGTCAATTCCTATGCACACTTTAGTCTAAAACATACCAATTAATAAATTAAACAAAACACTAATTATTAAAACTGCACTAAAGTATATAGGTCAAATAATAAAGATCTGCAATAGACCAACCAACCATCAGGCAGACCTGTTCCTGAGATCTATTGCAGTCGTTACGCTTTAGACAACAAAATGGACTGAAGCATGAGGGAAATTGAATTGTGTATTTGTTCCTTACTAAAATGATCTTCTTCTAAACCATATGAGTGACTCCTGCATTACGTTTATTAGGAAACCTCTAATTTGTTTTCAACATCTGAGTCTTTTTTGTTCAGTTCATTGTTCATAATTGACACTCATTGATTTTACTAATAGGTTGGTCCTGCTAATTCAATGCATAATGTCTAATATCATTTTCAAGAACTCACGAATGTACTTGATTGTATTCTATATGTTCGCCCCATCCCAATGTTCATTCGACGATCTTCGGCCAACAATGATTATGCAATGTATTACTTTTCTTGTTTAGTCATCCTTTTTTTTATTATTCTTGTGTCTCACCCATTCTGTGTTTTGTTAATGTTATTATATGACTTTATCTACTACGTGTTGTGTGTTTTCAAAAACGTCCAGTTGTAATTATAATTTATATCTTATCTTCTCTTCTTGTTAATCAGGAATAATTTTTCTTTTCCGTCTTGCTATATCTTGAAGTATATACCATTATGACCCAGGTCCTAATCGACGTCCTTGAGTTTCCTCTTTTACATCCATCTTAACGTATATTACCGATTTCTTGTATCAACTGAAAGACGAAAAAAAGGTTCAAGAAATCCACAATTCTTTCATATCATCCAGAAAATCCTTACTATGTTCGTTGTTTTATATTTTGAAATGGTGTTAGGTTTTGCCCAAAATCCTATATTAAAAGCAACCTTATTAAGTGGAAGAAACATGAGTATTATTACTTGTAATGATATATAATATAATATACAGGTGTACAAGGAAACTGACAGTGAAAATTCGCCTATTCATATTCCATCCCAGCTTAGCCGGACGTGTTTCTGGCATTGTATCGGCGAACTTTCTAATTTGTATTTATTCTCCGATTGGCAAAGGTTCTTTTGTCATGCTCCCTCATCTCTTCTTTATCACTTATTAAAATATTTTAACGATTTCAAAGTGAGTGATTCCCTCCTCAATCAAACCTGTAATGTTTTATTTCATCGAGTTTTCTAAATATAATGCAAAAAATACTTACCTTTAGTATCGGTGTCGTAATAAAGGTATGAGTATATACTTTATGCCAACGTATAATTCTGAGTTGATCACGAGTATTTTTTATTCAAAGTATTTCTAATAAGAATTTACTTCTTACCTCTTAAGCCTTATTTTTCGCAACCTCTTTTTAGGTACTTCATCAAACAGAAGTGAAATGGAAGGACTCGATACATTTTTTAAGGATTTGATTAATTTTGTTATAGACGGTAGAATGTGTACTCTTTACCAAATTGCTGGCTGTCACATACTAATATTGTTAATCCTGCGCTATCTCTAACTCTAGAATCCAAAGTCCGACCTCTCTCAGACCACTCGTAGGTATTTGAACTTGAGGTTTCGGCACTAACAATTTATAGGTAATATATTATAATGGACATAATGTGAATTCTTAGTTCAGGAGTGTGTATTTTGAAAAGGAAGGTTTTACAGGATAACATGTATTTTGGATAATTTCTACCGTTATGGTTTACTAAAAGGTGGAACACAACGTTTCGAGGATTAGGAATCTATCCTCTTTCTCATGTGGCGGGAGGTATTTAGTAAATTCAAAAATAAAGAACTATTCATAAAAGAAAAAAAAAAATACTAAATAAGAGAGAGGAGAACAAAAGGTGTTTCAAACATACCTACGCAAGCTACTAGGATACTATTCCTGACGCTGTTAATAGCAGAGAATGGCAATAATTTTAAGAGAATATATCGTTAGTTATTTAAATTTCATCAGTGCCGGTTTGGAAGTGTGTTGATTATGTTTCTCGTACTCGCGGAAATGTTGGTTCAGGACTTGGAATTCTCGGCAGTTGACAACGTCTGGATTAGGACTATAAGCGGCTTTTGCGTAAGTTTGACCTTTTCCTTTCACCCTTCATTTCCTCTTCTGTTCTTTATTTTTGCACTGTACTACATACCACCCATACCTGACGAAATAGGATAAAATCGAGATCAATATATATTATAAATAATAAAATAATATATATCATTTATATGAAATAAATTCCCAATCCTCGAAACGTACTTTTATTTATACCTTTTTATATCCATAAACGATGGTCCAGTTTCCAAAAATCCTCTAATAAGTGTTAATGTTGAGTTTTTACTTCCACGCTTAACCTTCCCCATTGGTGGCAGTAGTCTGGAAGGTTGACAGTAGTATTGCAGTTTTGACCTCCTGAAATCTGGAGTCCTTATTCGACTGATGATGACATTCAAGAAAATTCGATGATGAAGCAAGCTCAAAAGGAAAACTCTTGACATATGTTTCAACATAATAGATAAATCCGTATACTACAAAAAATTGTGTATTCTAGGAAACTCTCTCGTTAATTCATCAGAACACTATTGAGGGCACTTTGATGGTGTTTATAGTTGACTCTCTAAATCACGGTGGGGCAATCAAGTATTCTACACATAATGTAGCTATGGTGGGGGAGGGTGGACTCTCGCGATATGTATGTTTTGAATTTTAGCTTCTATTTTACTCTTCTGTTTAGTGAATTCATGGTTACAATAGAACGAAGAACTGTTATACTTAATAATCCTTATTTTTTGACCAAATCATAGTCATATTTAACCTCTAGTTCAATAGGCATGTTACAGAGTATGATTTTCCTATTAAACATTAACATCACTTCCATGGTATTAAAATCAATGTAATATTGTGAGGGCAAGTAATAAGCAATTGAACCCGACCACAGTGCGGGCGAGCTTCTCCTCAGCGACCGAGAGATTATTATCCAGCTTGTGTTGGACCCTTACTTGACTTATAGGCTAGCTTAAAAACGCCTGATTCCTTTGTCATCCAAGTAGTAACCAATTGTGGGGGTTTAAACTGTCTTTCGTGTGGATTATTTAAGATAGCTAATCCCAGTTTTGGCGTGAAATGATATTTCTGTGTCTACATTTTTCTTGTCAAATAGTAATCCAAATATTTTTAAAAATGTCGTTTTGCAATATGGGTATATTAAACAAAATATAACTGCCTGAGTAAGCATAAAATTCTTTCCTAATTAACCGGAGCAATGTTGAGATGTTATTGCTTGCTGTATTTTTCGACAGTTGCTTCTAACAACTAGATCAACGTTTATAGTTACAAAAACTTTGTTGTTGCTTTAGCAATAGGTCGGAGCGACGTTAAATAATAAAATTATTTTAATTTATAACTTGTTACCATTGTTTTACATTACGTTTATAAAGTTGTTTTCCAGTGCAAGTTATGCATTTCAATTAGTTATTGGGATCTGCAAACTAACTAATGTAGAACCTTGATCTGCACACTTCAAAAACACTGAACTATAACATCTATAAAGCCGGATTAGGAGGTACATTTTTAGCTTAATGACGCCTGATCATCCTATTCAGAGCTGATTAGGACCACTTTGACTCAACAAGAGAAGTTCCTTCAGAAAAAGTTAAATAATGAAACCTGTTGGGTTTCACTCTCCAAGGCCTTCCAGGAACGGATCTCAGAACAGCAAAATCTTTGAGGTAAAACAGAATCGGTACTATTGGTCTTCTTACGCAAGGACATGTCCTCTTACCATTTCAATCCATAAAGTACCATCCTTATTTAAGGTCGAGGTTTACTCTTGTGATAAAAAATCGTTACGTGTTGTGAAGGTAAACTATGAAGGAAGAAGGTCCTGTTACAAAGTTAAATTTTAATTCTAGGATAAAGCGTTCCACCAATATTACTCGGTGTGACCGCTGTTCAGCTCTGCCTTCAATTAACGTTAAAGCAGGTAAGTAAATTACCGAATTCATTGAAGATTTAAAATGTTTTGTAATCGAAATTTCAACAACAGGTGGACTTCCGAAACCACCACCAATAGCGGGCAGGACGGCTTCTTGCAAGGATAAGATCATTTTGCGGTTACCCATCAAGCAGCAGCACGGTGGACGTTGCTCTTCTTGGTTTTCGCGCGATAACCGCCGTTGCCAGTACACTGCGCCATTATATTTATGATGGGGGTCTTTACTAAAACCCAATATTGTACCTACCGATTTATGAACATTTTACAATTACATCTAAGGACTCCATAGGTGCTTTATTACCCCATGATACTGTGTCGCACTTCATCTCCTATGGGCTGATCACGTCATACTCTCTTCTGTCAACACCCCTGCTGCTCGATGTAGCCTCCATCTTGTCTTCTATGTCATCTCCATCTATTTTTCTCTTATTGGTGCAGGTATATTTTTGTCTATTGATATTTCACTAATATTTTACCGATGAATATTGTTTATTCTGAAAATGTTTGTTTTATTTTCTCTTTTGAAGGATCGTATCTTCTGGAAATGTTATCACAGTTATTACTATTTTTTCTTATATAAAAAACATACTATTAGGAGGATAATACTTAGAAGATTGCAGGCAACAGTGGGTCACAAAAAACGTCCTCAATTTTTATTCTTATGGATTAAATTTACATACTGTAGAGGTGTTCCTTAAGAAATGCAAGTATAGTCAGGGGAATTGATAACGAACCTTACATTAACTTCTTAATGGTGCTTTGTGCTCTTTAAGATGAAAATCAACGATCGGATTCAATGCTGAAATTGGTCAAAGTCGCGTGGTTAACAGAGGCTGAAATACAAAAAATTTTAAGTTAGGATTACTAATGTGATTAACAGTTCTGAGTTTTTTAAGCCCTAAAAAAACACGGAAACGGTAGGTGACTTACGTAAAGTAAAAGAGGTATCCATTTTTTGATCATGTTAGGCGCAGATGCAAAAGGTACATTTCATAAATATTGTAATACACAATAATTTATGTTTTAGAATGCAGTCAATACTAAACATGATTAATATTCGTTATGTTATTTGTACCTAAGTTTCAGGGAAACATTTTTTTGGAGGGGAGAGTTTACCAAAAAGTCGATATTGCAGTATTTATTTTATTAATATCTCAAATTATGTTCAGAACCAAATTTTCTTGTGATATTTTATGTGTAATTAAAACCGCTCTTAACATATTTCAATCAGATATTGCTTAGAGGCTAACGTTTCACGTAGCAAGCTATCCCAATTTCCACTGCCTTTGGCTCATGTCAACCATTGCAACGATCATATAATTGGTTTACCTTAGTGGATCACCTTTGCGGTCGGATCTGAGTGATAAAAAAACTATAACGCAAAAAAGTAATCTCTGCTTTGTTGAAGCGCTTATGTAATTTGTAAAGATATTTATCCTTTGATAAAATAATACTACTTTATATTTTTTCGTGAAATATGATTAACAATGCATTTTATACAATAATTTTACTATTTATAGTGCGGATAGAAGATTATTATGATGCTTCTTTTTTACTTGGCTTAGTCAAAAATCTACTTGCGAGTACAAGTTTGATGATTTCCATTAAACAAATTGACGGTATCTGTCACGAAACAGATTTTCCGTGAGCTGTATCCGTAAGTTTTAATTTTATGCATAGAATTAGTTTACTAAGCCGAGAACTACTTTAAATATTTATATTAACGTCTTTTACAATTAATCATATAAATAATTCAGTTTTATCGTTTTTTTATTATGAAGATTCAAGCCTGCCGTGCTATTGCACGTTGCTACTGTACACTCTGTGAGCGCAGTCTTTATTTTTTTACTTATTGCAGTGGGCTTACAGCTAATTAATTGGGGTTATTTAGGCGGGTTTTGTTGTTAACTTTATTGCGTAGCACTTCGTAGTCGTCAAAATATTGTGTTAACATCAAAGACTTCGTTGTAGCCAAGATATGTGGTTGTCAAGTTAAGGGAAGTGCATGGAAAACTTATTTGTGATTACTTTGATTTTATCAAGGGAAGTGTTCATGTTCAGGAATTAGGCCAATTAGTGAACTTTGTTCTTTGCAAATAAATCAATCCAGTCAGCGACGTCTTCAACGAAAGTGGCTATATATAAAAATCTCAAGTGTTATTATATACGTATATTTCTTTTTTATGGGGTGTAAGGTTGACAAGATGCTGATCTTCACCGATATTATTTTCAAAAATGCGAAGGCTCGAACAAGGACTGTTAATGTTACGCTCCTGTAATGCTTTTCGCTAATACTGCGTTTCTGTTCTTCAAATTATTTATTTTTTCAAACAAGATATTTTATACCCCGATTTTGCAATTATTAAGTTGATATTCTTTGTTTGCGAAGAAAGGTGAGTCACCAAGCAAAAGACTATCAAAAGGGATATCGTTTTGTTTTTTGTCCTGAAATTCCTCAGATGTGAGTTTTTGCCATATGGCTTTATTAATATGATTGGATATATTCCGGGGACGTTTTTAACTCTGAGTTATGTTTTCTAATTTGTTTTTTAAATTATTCCTATTTACCCAATGTTTATTATGAGTATTTTCCTAGCAGGCTATTAATGTTTTGCATTATTTATGTTTTAAAACTATTCAATTAAATATATATTAATTCTTATTTTTGTTTATAATAAATTTCATTGTCGTTGAATTATTTATAGTTAAGATTAATGTTCATTTACATGTTAAAAATTTTAAATTTCAAAAATTTTTAGATTCGTATGTGTTTAGGAGTGGTCCCAAGAGTTCACGGAATCTCCAATATTAACTTGAACAGTTTTCTTCACTTTCAGTATCTCCTAACTAGATAATGTATTATTTTTGTTTTATAATATTTTAAATTACAATTATTCCTTAAATGTTTACTCTAACAAACAGTTTTCAGACAGCAAACAAACCACCCCCAACTAATTCCAACAAACGAAACGGTCAGCTGGTGATATAGGTGTCTTTTGTTTCTTTACTCCCCAAAGGACATAACAAAGGGGATAAATTAGGTAATCGTAATATACTTGTACAAATTATCATTAATGTTTGTAAGCATAGAAGAGGTCATTCAATTCTGTTTTGATATGCCAATACACACAATTTTTGAGGATGTTTCCCCACATTTATAAAGGGTGTCCAGTTTTGAAACTTTTTTCCTAAAAACTTGCTGTATTTCCCATTTATTCCCAGAAAATTCCTCATGTTGAAAAATATATCGTAAAATTGGGAATATGTTTTAAAAATTTGGGTATAGAGCAGAGGTAGAGGAGTCTGCTGTGCTTATAATTTATTCGTAATTATATTTTGTTTAATTGAACGAAGAGTAGTACTTTAACCCTTACTCCCTCGTTACTTTATGTTTGCAAGTTGTTTTGCCCCAAATTAATTTGTAAATTTGTTTCATAACGATTTTTTTAGAAACAAAAAACACGTGTTTTCCTAAAGATTGGGAAACCAAAAAACATTAAAAGGAGGGATAAGCATGAATAAACTAAGATTCGCCTTTTTCTAAAACACATGTACAATTGAAGATCCCTTCTTTGTGTTTTATTTTATATACAATTTAAATTTTATAAGTACAAAATCTTTTGAGGTAGCACAAATTTGGGTAAATATTGTCACATGACATTTTATTTAAAATGTTGTGATTTTGGCATTTTTTCTAATAAAATTGCGGAAATAACCCGGGTTCTTTATTATAATACCAATTTGTTTACTATTAGTCTGCCTTTTTGAACAGTAAAATTTTTTCAAATATCAATTTTACAAAAGTCTTCCTTTTTGTCAGGCTATAAACGGTGTAACGCTTTTAATTAAAACATTTTGAGATCCGAGTCCAGATTATCCCAATTTATCAATATTTTGATAGTTTTTATATTCGATTTAGAAGGGGTGCCAATTTGTTTCTTTGTTGTGGCCCTATCGCTCGTAGGTTTTAGCACTATGCCTGATCAAGTTGTATGTCGTGGAGCACAATATTAGTATGTTTTAATAGTATATCTCGCTAGATAGAATTGTATCTGGATACAGTTGTCCTTCACACCCTACTTAACCACCATTTCAGGGAAAAACTTACCACTCCATAAAAACTAAGAGAGACCACGCGGACCAAACTGCAGTCTCTACTCCTAGAGGGAAGTTTGGTCGTATAACCTATTGGTACGTTATTGAACGTTCTATACATTGATATTTTGGAGTAACACATGGGATGAAGGAGAAAATCACCGAATTTGTAAAACGAAATGAGTATAACCTTATTCTTAAAATATGTACATATAGTAATACACAATTAGGCCATCGAAATTATAATATGATGAACACGTGGTTAAACGTACTTCTAGCTTTTCAATTATATCAAGATGAGTCGAATAAAACATTATATGTTCGATATTGAAAAATTCCATTTTGTTAATTTATTCATTAAAAAAACTTTAGAAAATTCATTATTTCCTGTTTTTGATCATTCTAAATCAAGCAATTTAATCTATTGACGAATTTAATGTCTTCAGCATTATATTTTAATTACTATACGTTTTAAACATTTTCTTTGTTCTGTGTCTTTATTAGAGGTTTGAGACGTTGGCAACATAACAGCAGTGCCGTCACTATGAGGAAGATTTAGAGGCGGTATTACCCCCTCCCTAGAAGAAGCCTAATAATTAAAAAGATTATTATAGAAACAGTAATCAAACTCCATTCTAAATACAGCATGTCAATTGTTTACTTGGAATTATGCATATCAAATTTTTATATTTACTACGATTTAATTCATCCTCATGGGTGTGGGTGTGCATTTAATAAGATTCGTCCCACGAAGTCCAATTACTACGCCACTGAGTACGTAATCGGATTAGGGGAACAATTGGATGTTAAATTTCCGATTAATGAGACATAGATGAGAGATGAAAAAATCAGCAATCAAATCGATTTACATTTTTATTCTTTATTGTCTTCCATGTTGACATTTACTAGTATCAAACTAATTTTAACAACAATGTAAAGAACTAGTAATATTCTGATAATGTTTTATAATCTTCTTATACACTGGATTTTATATAATTCTTCTTTAGATTTAGGCAGAATCCTTAGTCTTTTTATTGCTAATTGCTTGATCATATTTATTTCACGAACCAACCAAATCAAATTCAGACTTTATTGTGTCTAATAATTAGACCGGGGCTACAATATTTATAGCTATGGTAATAAAAAAAAAAAATTAACATTTAAATTATTAATCAAAAAACTGGTAGGTACTAGGCCTGGCAAACAGATCTGTGATTAGTGTTCCAGTGAACTTCTATGGCCACGATGTTAGGAACAAAGGACTGAAGAAAAAAAAGTTTATAATGTAAAACCAGTAAATTTTTCAGTACAAAACGTATACCAATGGACAAATCCAGGTGATGGAATAGCCCTAAAATATTGACTACATTAACGAATTATGCGGAAGTAGAGACATACTTTGGTGTGGGACGATATTGAAAAGGATGCGGGAATAATATCAGCAATGTCAACCAACTCCCGCCATCCCATAGGTATTACGAATTTGTAATATCACTTAAAACAAATAATGTTCCGACTATTATGTTGATTTATAACTTTCACCGAATAGGGGAATGTAAAACAGCCGGCGATATTTCACTTATGATCGATAATATCCAGAAACACATTGATACGTGTTTTAAACGCCACCAACTTCGGAGTAGTGCTCTGTAAAAAGTCACTCAGGTGTTATAAACCGGAAAAGTTGTAAAAGTTGTGTCTTACTACCACAGGATTTCTACAGGCTATTCAAATTGCATTCCAATTGTAGTATTATGCCATTATTATTTTCTACTAACCGCACTCTAATTGAGTCTTTCCAACTGTCAAATAACCGGAAGGTGAACAATTTGGAACATTTACTCTGAAAGACATTTGTAAGTAACATCTTTTTAAAATAAAACCTTTGAACAAGCGCCATTTTGTACTGGAATCAATTTCTTTTTGTGTGCGTTTGCGGCTTAATAACTCTGATACATGAGCTTTAAAATGATCCTGCATATTGACCTCACGTCTATTTAAGATTTTCCTTCTGGACCCTTGCGCGGGACGTCCACCATGATATTACAGAAAAACTGATTGTTCCTTCATAAAGAAGTTTTTTAGGTTTAGTGTTGATGTACCAAATTCTTTTTGATTTATCTGTTATCGTTTAGAAAATATTATACCTGTGCCAGGCACTTTATGCCCAACCCTTAACCTGTATGTATTCTCGATTTAAATGTACACGGGCTATTACACTATGGGACCTACTCATCTATAGATGAAAAACCTAGTTTATAGACTAAGGGATAAAAAGTAACATTAAGGGCAGCTGAATTTTTAATGTGAGGTTGAATTAATTAATAAGTCGGTTAGAGGAAAAGGGCAATGAAAAACTATTAGTGGAGTTATTGTGGAAAAAAAAAAAAAAGGAGTTAGTAGTTTGTTATGATGATCTGAAGAATTTAACTATTGGGTCCAATTGTCGGGAGAACAATTTCCCTTAATTACAGATTTTAGAAAGTAGGATAAATACTAAGAGTGGACTGGGAATCTTACTTGCAGGGACGTAGTGTAGTACACGGAAAGTTGATTGAATTGGTTAGATTAAAACCTTAACAATGTACAGAAAGTAATTGTTACACCGACAACACTACCATTGATGTATGACAATAGAGACATATGAGCGATTATCATTTGTGTATTAATACAAATAAACAATTAACAAGTAGAAAAAGATGTAAATGGAAATAACTGTACCAGAATGATGGTAACCCAGTGCTTCTCTAAATGTGCTCCATGGCGCCCTGGGGCGCCTCAAAATCCGGAAAGGGGCGCTTGGATGAAGCAACATCTATAACAAATCATAAACATATCGCGTTGAAAGGAGTAAAATAAATTAAAGATTATTGCAAATTAACATAGACTAGTCTTATATTTTTTGGATTACTTAATTATAATTAACATATTATAACAACTTTATAAATATACTTTTTTATTAAACCAAATAAAACAGATTACTATGTTATGAGATTCTTATAATTAAAAATTTTTTTTTATTTAAAATAACATGGTTATAGGCGAATACGTCACTAATTGGAAATTAGTAATTATGTGAATTATAATTCAATTTTAGTGGATCGTATTCGCCTATAACCATGTTATTTTAAATAAAAAAAATTTTTAATTTATGAATCTCATAACATAGTAATCTGTTTTAATTTGGTTTAATTATAAAAGTTATTTTATAAAGTTGTTAATATGTTAATTATAATTAAGTAATCCAAAAATAATAAGAATAGTCTAGTGTTAATGCAATAATCTTTAATTTATTTACTCTTTCAACGCGATATGTTTATTTTGTTAATAGATGTTGCTCATCCGAAGCGCCCCTGTCCGGATTTTGAGGCGCCCCAGGGCGCCATGGAGCACATTTAGAGAAGCACTGGGTTACATCATTCATGGTACAGTTTATTTCCATTTACATCTTTTTCTATTTGATTATGGTTTATTTGTATTTAATACACATTGATAATGCTTATATGTCTCTTTGTCAGTAACATCATTGGTGTGTTGTCGGTGTAACTATTAATTTCTGTCCATTGTCAAGGTTTTAATCTAACCATTCAATCTACTTCCGTGTACTACACTACGTCCTGCAAGTAAGATTTCCCAGGTCCACCTCTTAGTATTTATCCTACTTTCTAAGATCTTGTAATTAAGGTAATTGTTTCCGACAATTGGGACCAATTAGTTTAATTCTTCAAGGATCATCATATACAAACTACTATCTCCTTTCACAATTAACTCCACTAATAGTTTTTCATTGCCCTTTTCCTCTATCCGACTTGATTAATTAATTCAACCTCACATTAAAATTCAGCTGCCCTTAATGGTACTTTATCCCTTTAGTCCTATAAACTAGGTTTTCATCTATAGATGAGTAGGTTCCAAAAGTGTATTAGCCCGTGTACATTTAAATCGAGATACATACAGGGTGTACATAAAGTGCTGCACAGGTATTAATATTTTCTAAACGATAACAGATAAATCAAAAAGATTTGGTACATCAAACACTAAACCTAAAAATCTACTTTTTGAAGGAACTATCAGTTTTCTGTAATATCATGGGGACGTCCCGCAAGGAGTCAGAAGGGAAATCTTAAATAGGAGCGTAGGTCAATATGCAGGATCATTTTAAAGGGCTCATGTATCAGAGTTTAATGCCGCAAACCGCACACAAAAAGATTGATCCAGTACAAAAATGGCGCTTGTTCAAAGGTTTTTATTTTTAAAAAGATGTTTACTTACCAAATGTTTTCAGAGTAAATGTTCCAATTGTTCACCTCGCGGTTATTTGACAGTTGGAAAGACGCAATTAGAGTGCGGTTTGTAGAAAATAATAATGGGCTATAATAGGCTACATTGGAATGCCAATTTGATAGCCTGTAGAAATCCTGTGGTAGTAAGACACAAGCTTTTACAACTTTCCGGTTTATAACACCTGAGTGACTTTTTACAGAGCTCTACGCCAGAAGTGGTGGCCGTTTAAAACACGTATCAATGTGTTCTGGATATTATCGATCATAAGTGAAATATCGCCGGCGGTTTACATTCCCCTATTCGGTGGAAAGTTATAAATCAACATAATAGTCGGAACATTATTTGTTTAAGTGATATTACAAATTCGTATTACATAGGGAGAGGGCGGGAGTTGGTGACATTGCTGATTTATTCCCGCATCCTTTCATATCGTCCCACACCAAAGTTGTCTCTACTTCCGCTTAATTCGTTTTAATGTAGGTCAATAGTTAGGGCTATTCCATCACCTTGGATTGTCCATTGGTATACGTTTGTACTGAAAAATTTTCTGGTTTTACATTATAACTTTTTTTTCTTCAGTGCTTTGTTCCTAAGCATCGTGGCCATAGAAGGTTCACTGGAACACTACTCACAGATCTGTTGGCCAGGCCTGAGTACCTACCATAGCTATAAATATTGTAGCCCGGTTCTAATTATTAGGACACAATAGAAGTCTGAATTTGGATTTGTTTTGGTCGTGAAATATATATGAGCAAGCAATTAGCAATAAAAAGACTAAGGATTCTGCCAAAAATCTAAAGATGATTATTTAAAATCTGTGTATAAGGAAGATTATAAAACATTATCAGAATATTACTAGTTCTTTAAAATTGTGGTTAATTTGTTTGATACTAGGTAAATGCTACATGGAAGACAATAAGAATAAAAATGGTAAATCTGATTTGATGCTGATTTTTCATCTCTCATCTTGTCTCATTAATCGGTAATTTAACATCTAATTGTTCCCTAATCCGATTACTGTCCTCAGTGGCGTAGTAATTGGACTTCGGGGGGACGAATCTTAGTTAAATGCACACCACACCATGAGGATGAATTAAAATCGTAGTAAATATAAATTTGATAGGCATAATTCCAAGTAAACAATTGACATGCTGTATTTAGATGAAGTTTGATTACTGTTTTATAATAATCTTTTAATTATTAGGGCTCTTCTAGGGAGGGGGGTTATTCCGCCTCTAATCTTCTCATAGTGACGGCACTGCTGTTATGTTTGCCAACGTCTCAACCTTCTAATAAAGGACACAGAAACTAATGAAAATGTTTAACGATAGTAATTAAATTATAATGCTGAAGACATTTAAATTCGTCAATAGATTAAATTGCTTGATTTAGAATGATCAAACAGAAATAATGAATTTTCTAAAGTTATTTTATGATAAAATTAACAGAATGGATTTTCATTATCGAACATAGTAATGTTTTTTATCTTGATATATTGAAAAATAGAAGTACGTTTAACCACGTGTTCATATATATAATTTCATTGGCTAATTGTGTTACTATATGTCATATTTTAAAATAAGGTTATACTCAGTTCGTTTACAAATTCGGTGATTTTCTCCTTCATACCATGGTTACTCATAATATCAATGTATAAACGTTCAAATAACGTACCAGATAGGTTATTACGACCAAACTTCCCTCTAGGAGTAGGAGACTGCAGTTTGGTCGCGTGGTCTCTCTTAGTTTTATGGAGTGGAAAGTTTTTCCCTGAAATGGTGGTTTAAGTAGGGTGTGAAGGACAAACTGTAGTCCAGATACAATTCTTCTAGCGAGATATACTTGTATTCTATATATTGTGCTTCCACGACATACAACTTGAGTCGGCTTAGTGCTTTAAACCTACGAGCGATTAGGGCCACAACAAAGAAACAAATTGCACCCCTTCTAAATCGAATATAGAGAAACTATTCAAAATATTGATAAATTGGATAATCTGGACTCGGATCTCAAAATGTTTTAATTTAAAATGCGTTACACGGTTTTATAGCTCTGACAAAAAGGAAACTTTTGGTAAAAATTTGTTTTGAAAATATTTTTACTGTTTCAAAATGGCAGGACTAATAGTAATCAAATTGGTATTATAGATAAAACCCGGTATTTCCGCAATTTATAGAAAAAAATGCCAAAATCACAAACATTTTAAATAAAATGTCATGTGACGACAATATTTACCCAAATTTTTGCTTACCTCAAAAGATTTTGTACTTATAAAAGTTAAATTGTATATAAATAAAAACAAAAATGAAGGATGCTCAATTGTAATGTGTTTGAAAAAGGAATCTTAGTTTTATTCATGCTTATCCCTCATTTTTTATGTTTTTTGGTTTTTCCAATCTTTAGGTAAACACGTGTTTTGTTTCTAAAAAAAATCTTATGAAACAAATTTTACAAATTAATTGGGGGCAAAAATAAAAACTTGCTAAATAAAAGTAACGAGGGGAGTAAGGGTTTAAAGTACTACTATTCGTTCAATTAAAACAAAAATATTACGAATATTATAAGCACAGCAGACTCCTCTACGCTCTGTTCTATTACCCAAATTTTAAAACATATTCCAATTTTTACGATTTATTTTCAACATTGATGGATTTTCTGGGATTAAATGGGAAAATAAAAGCACGTTTTAGAAAAAAAAGTTTCCAAAACTGGACACCCTTTATAAATGGGGAAAACACCGCTTAAATTGTGTTTTTTGGCATATTCAAAACAGAATTGAATGACCTCTTCTATGCTTACACATTAATGATAATTTGTACAAGTATATGTACGATTACCTAATTTCCCCCTTTGTTATGTCCCTTTGGGGAGTAAAGAAAACAAAAGACACCTATATCTCCAGCTGACCGTTTTCGTTTGTTGGAACTGTCTGAAAACTGGTTTTGTTAGAGTAAACATTTAAGGAATAATTGTAAATTTTAAATATTATAATACAAGAAATAATGACAGTATCTAGTTAGGTGATACTGAAAGTGAAGAAAACTGTTCAATTTATATTGGAGATTTCCGTGACTCTTGGTCCACTCCTAAACACATACGATCTAAAAAGTTTTGAAATTTAAAAATTTTAACATGTAAATGACCAGTAATCTTAACTATAAATAATTCAACAACATGAAATTTATTATATACTATTAATAAAGAATAATATATATTTAATTGAATAGTTTTAACATAATTAATGCAAAACATTAATAGCCTGCTAGGGAAAATACTCATAATAAACTATTGGTAAATTGGAATATTTTAAAAATCAAATTAGAAACATAACTCAGGAGTTAAAAAGTCCCGGTTTTTCCAATCATATTAATAAAGCCATATGGCAAAAACTCACATCTGAGGGAATTCAGGACAAAAACAAAACGAAATCCCTTTTGGATAGTCTTTTGCTTGGTGAATCACCTTTCTTCCAAACAAAGAATATCAACTTAATAATTGCAATCGGGGTATAAATATCTTGTTTGAAAAAATAAATATTTTGAAGAACTGAAACGCAGTTTAGCGAAAAAGCATTACAGGAGCGTACATTACAGTCATTGTTCGAGCCTTCGCAGTTGATAATAATATCTGGTGAAGATCAGCAATCTTGTCAAAACCTTACACCGCCAATAAAAAAGAAATATAGTTTAATTATAACACTATGATGTTATATATTGCCACTTTTCGTTGAAGAATCGCTGACTGGATTGATTTATTGCAAAGAACAAAGTCCTAATGGCCTAATTCCTGAAACATGAACACTTTCCTTGATAAAATCAAAGTATCACAAATAAGTTTCCATGCACTTCCCTTAACTTGACAACCACATATCTTGGCTCAACGAAGCTTTGATGGTTAACACAATATGTTGACGACTACGAAGTGCTACCAAGAATGTTAACAACAAACCCGCCTAAATAACCCCCAATTAATTAGCTGTAAGCCAATGCAATAAAGTAAAAAAGTAAAGACTGCCTCACCAGAGGGGTTCAGTAGCTACGTGCAATAGCACGGCAGGCTTGAATCTTCAAAATATAAAAAAAAGATAATAACTGAATTATTTTATGATTAATTGTAAAAGACGTTAATATTAATATTTAGAAGTATGTTCTCGGCTTAGTAACTAATTCTATGCATAAAATTAAAACTTACGGATACAGCTCACGGAAATTCTGTTTCGTGACAGATACCGGCCAATTTGTTTAATGGAAATCATCAAACTTGTACTGCAAGTAGATTTTTGACTAAGCCAAGTAAAAAAGAAGCAATCATAATAATCTTCTATCGCACTATCAAATAGTAAAATTATTGTATATAATGCATTGTTAATCAGTATTTCACGGAATAAAAATATAAAGTAGTATTATTTATCAAAGATAATATCTTTTAAATTACATAAGCGCTTCAAACAAAGCAGAGATTTACTTTTGCGTTATAGTTTTATCACTCAGATCCGACCGCAAAGGTGGATCCACTGAAGGGTAAACCAATATAGATCGTTGCTATGGTGACATGAGCCAAAGGCAGTGGAAATTGGGATAGCGTGCTACGTGAAACGTTTGCCTCTTTCATATCTGTTTTGAAATATGGTAAGAGCGGTTTAAGTACACATAAAATATCACAAGAATTTGTTCTTGAACATAATTTGAGAGTATTAATAGAAATAAATACTGCAATATCGACTTTTGTAAACTCTCCCCTCCAAAAAAATGTTCCCTGAAACTTAAGGTAAAATAACATAACGTAATATTAATCAGTTTTAGTATTGATGCATTCTAAAACATAAATTATTGTTATTACAATATTTATGAAATGTAACTTTTGCATCTGCGCCTTAACATGATCAAAAAAGGATATCTCTTTTACTTTACGTAAGTCACCTACGTTTTCAGTGTTTTAGGGCTTAAAAAAACTCCAGAACTGTTTATACATTTGTATCCTAACTTAAAATTTTTGTATTTCAGCCTCTGTTAAACCACGCGACTTTGACCTAATATCAGCATTGCATCCGATCGTTGATTTTCATTTTAAAGATCACAAAGCACCATTAAGAGGTTAATGTAAGGTTCGTTAGCAATTCCTGACTTAATTGCATTTCTTGGAACTCTCTCTAGCAGTATGTAATTTATCCATAAGAATAAAAATTGAGGACGTGTTGTGACCCACTTTGCTGCAAATCTTCTAAGTATTATCCTCCTAAGAGTATATAGTAAGTAAAAAATAGTAATAACTGTGATATGCATTTCCAGGAAGATACGATCTTCAAAAGAAAATAAAACAAACATTTCAGAATAAACAATAGTCATGGTTAAAATATGAGGTGAAAATCAATAGACAAAAATATACTCACCAATAAGAGAAAAAATAGTATGGGAGATGACATAGATGACAAGGATGGAGCTACATCGAGCAGCAGGGGTGTTGACAGAAGAGGAGTATGACGTGATCAGCCATAGGTGATGAAGTGCGACAAAGTATCATGGGGTAATAATGCACCTAGGAGTCTTAGGATGTAATTGTAAAATGTCATAATTTCGGTTAGTGTACAATATTGGGTTTTAGTAAAGTCCCCATCATAAATATAATGGCGCAGTGTACTGGGCAACGGCGGTTATCGCGAGATAACCAAAATGAAGCAACGTCCACCGTGGCTGCTGCTTGGATGGGTAACCGCAAAATGATCTTATCCTTGCAAGTAGCCGTCCTGCCCGGCTATTGGTGGTGGTTCGGAAGTCACCTGGTGTTGATATTCAGATTACAAAACATTTTAATTCTTCAATGAATTCGGTAATTTACTTTACCTGCTTTACGTTAATGAAGGCAGAGCTGAACAGCGTCACAACCGAGTAATATTGGTGGAAACGCTTTATCCTTGAATTAAAAGTTAACTTTTGTAAAACAGGACCTTCTTCTTCATAGTTACCTTCACAACAACGTTACGAGTTTTATCACAAGAGTAAACCTCGACCTTTATATAAGGATGGTACTTTATGGATTGAAATGGTAAGAGGACATGTCCCTTGGCGTAAGAAGATCCAATAGTACCGATTCTGTTTACCTCAAAGATTTTGCTGTTCTGAGATCCGTTCCATGGAAGGCCTTGAGAGTGAAACCCAACAGGTTCATTATTTAACTTTTTCTGAAGAACTTCTCTTGTTGAGTCAAAGTGGGGCCTTAATCAGCTCTGAATAGGATGGAGCAGGCGTCATTAGCTTAAAAATGTACCTCTAATCCGGCTATAGTGTTATATTCATTGTTTTGAAGTGTGCAGATCAAGGTTCTACATTAGGTTAGTTTGCTGATCCCAATAACTAATTGAAATGCATAACTTGCACTGGAAAACATCTGTATAAACGTTATGTAAAACAATGGTACAAGTTAAATTAAAAATAATTTATTATTTAACGTCGCTCCGACTATATGCTAAAGCAACAACAAAGTTTTTTGTATCTAGTAAACGTTGGATCTAGTTTAGAAGCAGACTGTCGAACTGCAGCATAACATTCTCAACATGCTCGGTTAATTAGCGAAGAATTTTGCTTACTCATGGCAGTTATATTTGTTTAATATACCCATATGTGCAACGTGCATTTTAAAAATATTTGATTACTATTTGAAGAAAATGTAAGAAACAGAAATATCATTTCATGCCAAAACTGGGATTGCTATCTGAAATCCACACAAAGACAGTTAAACCCCACAATTGGTTACTCTTGGATCAAAGGATCAGGCGTTTAGAGCCTATAAGCAAGTAAGGCCAACACAAGCTGATATAATCTCTCACGCTGAGGAGAAGCTCGCCCGCACTGTGGTCGGGTTCAATTGCTTTATTACTTGCCTCACAATATTAATTGTTTTATACCATGGAAGTTGGATGTTAATGTTTAATAGGAATTCATACTCTGTACATGCCTTGGAACTAAGGTAAATATGAATAGATGTAAATAAGGAGTTATTAAATATAAAATTCTTCGTTCTATTGTACCAGATTTCACTAACAGAGAGTTAAATAGAAGCTAAAATCAACATACATAGAGAGTCACCCCTCCCCACCATAGCTACATTATGTGTAGAATACTTGATTGCCCCACCGTGATTAGAGATCATCTATAAACACATCAAAGTGCACTCAATTGTGTTCCTGATGAAGTAACGAGAGAGTTCCTAGAATACACTATTTTTGTAGTAATACGGATATCTATGATGTTTGAAACTATGTAAAGAGTTCCTTTGAGCTTCTTCATCATCGAATTTTCTGAATGTCATCATCAGTCGAATATGACTCCAGATTTCAGGAGTCAAAACTGCAATACTGTCAAACTTTCAGACACTGCACCAAGGGGAAGGTAAGCTGGAGTAAAACTCAACATTAACATTATTAGAGGATTTTGGAAACTGGCCATCGTTATGGTTATAAAAGGTATAAAAGTACGTTTCGAGGATTGGAATTTATCCTATTCGTCAGGTATGGGTGGTATTAGTACATGCAAAAATAAAGAACAGAAGAGGAAATGAAGGGAAAGGAAAGGGTCAAACTTACGCAAAAGCCGCTTATAGTCTAATCCAGACGTTGTCACTGCCGAGAATGCAAGTCCTGACCACATTTCGCGAGTACGAGAAACATAATCACACATCAAACCGGCACTGATGAAATTTAAATACTAACGATTTCTCTAAAATTTCCATTTTCTGCATTAACAGCGTCAGGAATAGACTCCTAGTAGCTTGTAGGTATGTTTGAACCCTTTTTGTTCTCCTCTTCTTTTTTCTTTATGTTCTTTATTTTTGAATTTACTAATACCTCCCCCACATGAGAAAGAGGATAGATTCTAATCCTCGAAACGTTGTGTTACACCTTTTGTAACCATAACGGTGGAAAATATCCAAAATACTGTTATCCTGTAAAACCTTCCTTTTCAATAACAAACTCTGAACAAAGAATTCACATTATGTCATTTTATTATATTACCTATAAATTGTTAGTGCCGATACCCAAGTTCAAATACCCGAGTGGTCTGAGAGGTCGGACTTTGGATCTGAGTTAGAGATAGCGCAGGTTTAAATATTGTATGTGACAGCAGCATTTGTAATGAGTACCATCTACCTCATAAAAATTTATCTCCTTAAAATGTATCGAGTCTTCCATTTCCTCTGTTTGATGAGTTCCTAAAATGATGTTGCGTAAAATAAGGCTTAAAGGTAAAGTAAATTCTTATTAAAATACTTTGAATTAAAATTTACTCGTGATCAACTCAGAATTATACGTGGCATTAAAGTTATCTCATACTTTATTACGCACCGATACTAAAGTAAGATTTTGCATATATTAGAAAATCGATGAATAAACATTACTGGGTTTGATTTGGGAGGGAATCTCACTTTGAAATCGTTAAAATATTTATAAGTGTATAAAGAAGATGAGGGAGCATGAAAAGAACCTTGCCTCGGAGAATATACAAATTGAAAGTTCGCCGATACAATGCCAGACACGTCGGCTAAGCTGGGATGGAATATGAATAGGCGAATTTCCTGTCAGTTTCCTTGTACACCTGTATATTATATTTCATTACAAGTAATAATACTCATGTTTCTTCCACGTAATATGGTTGCTTTTAATAGAGATTTTGGGCAAAACCTAACACATTTCAAAATATAAACAACGAAATAGTTAAGGATTTTCTGGATGATGAAAGAATTGTGGTTTCTTGAACCTTTTTCGTCGTTCAGTGATACAAGAAATCGGTAATACGTTTAAGATGGATTAAAAGAGGAACTCAAGGAAGTCGATTAGGACCTGGGTCAGAATGGATACTTCAAGATAATGCAAACGGAAAAGAAGAATTATTCCTGAGTAAAAGAATAGAGATAAGTATAAATTATATTACAACTGCGTTTAAAACACACAACACGTGTAGATAAAGTCATATAATAACATAACAAAACACGAATGGGTGAGACACAAGAATAAAAATAAAAGGGACTAACAGAAAAGTAATACATTGCAAATCATTGTTGGTCCGAAGATCGTCGTATGAATTGGGATGGGGCGAACATAATACATCAGGTACTTCGGTTCTTGAAAATGATATTAGACATTATGCATTGAATTAGCAGGCCAACCTATTAGTAAAATCAATGGTTGTCAATTATGAACAATGAACTAACAAAAAACTCAGTGTTAAACAAATTAGAGGTTTCTAATAAACGAATGCGGAGTCACTCTATGGTTTAGAGAAGATCATTTAGAAGGAACAAATACACATTTCAATTTCCTCATCTTCAGTCATTTTGTTGCTAGCGTAACGACTGCTATAGATCTCAGGACGGTTCTCCGTGGTTGGTTGGTCTATTGCAGATCTATTTTGACCTATATACTTTAGTGCAGTTTTTAATAATTAGTGTTTTGTTTTTATTAATTGGATGTTTTAGATAAAGTGTGCATGGAATTGACACACAAAATAGTTGTCTGTTATTAATGACTAATGCGTACCACAAACTCTTTGGCATGATTTTATTTTATCTTGATTGTAAATTATTTTTTTAGGTTAGTTATCCACCTGAGGAAAAGATCGGATTTTAGATTTCGAACATGGTGTTACAGATTTCTTGCTTCCCTGAACGATGGAAAATTTCCGGAAAAAGTTATGTGTCCTTGACATAACTAAGGTGGGGTTTTCTTTGAATAATGGAAATAGGTCACTAAAATAATGATCGAAAAACCCATTTGTCCTTAAAGTTGAATACTATATTGACCACTCTCTTCTTAACTGTGATAGCTTTCTTTGATGGATTATTTACTGTTATGTCACATAGGAATAAAAGAGATTTATAAATAAATTTTGACCTGTATATTGTAAAAATTAACCATCTAATCTCAAAAATAACTTGGTCTTTTACCTTCATAAAGGTCCAAAAATGACCCATACGTGGTCAACCTCGATAGCAGTGTATGTACTATTTGGAAAATATGTACTGCACTGGTTGTGTTAAAGCCAAAATAAACCAATGCTGACTTCTATCGTTATTAAAAATTCCATCGTAAGTTTTAAACCGGCAAGATTATAAAATATAATATAATGTGTGCAGTGTAGGAAGGAAGAGGGGTAGTCGGCAGAGACAGGGGAGGGTGGCTATTGTCTTGACTTTTCGTTATATGAAAAGATACGCATTCACTCTACCTTGTTATTCTTCGGTTTTTGTCTTTTCATAAGGGGCGTGCTGTGTAAAATTTCATTTCAGATCCCTTCTGCATGTATATCATTCTGCTTTTATTTATATTTATATATATTCTAAAAATTAACCGTCTAATCTCCAAAATAATCCATTATTTTATCTTCATAAAGGTTCAAAAATGACCCACAAGTGGTCAACCTCGATAGCACTGTATGTACTATTTGGAAACATATGTACTGCACGCGTTGTGTTTAAACCCAAAATAAACCAATGCTGACTTTTATCGTTATTGAATTCCATCGTAAGTTTTAAACCGGCAAGATTATAAAATACAATATAATGTGTGCAGTGTAGGAAGGAAGAAGGGTAGACGAAGAGACTGGGGAGGGTGGTTATTGTCTTGACTTTTCGTTATATGAAAAGATACGCATTCACTCTACCTTGTTATTCTTCGGTTTTTGTCTTATCATAAGGGGCGTGCTGTGTAAAATTTCATTTCAGATACCTTCTGCATATATATCATTCTGCTTTGGGCACGTACTAACGAATATGCTGTGGGTAAGTCACAATATTTCAATAGAAAAATGTGCTTGTTTTAGAAGCATTATGAAGAAAACAGGATTTTCGGTAACTTCCCATTGTTCACTTATAACAATTCATTAACAATTGTTTTTATGATTTGCTATCTGAACTCTTCCTCAAGTAGATAAATAACTCTAAAATACCATTAACTTCTAGGAAGCATATTTACACGCATGTTAGAAACACATGCGTCACAACCCTTCGGTATATTTTTTTGCTTTAACATACTGTGCATAGAATTTATGTGTTGAGTATGTTATCTATATATGCAAGGTATCTGATTTCAGATCTTAAAACAAACTTTTACTAATATCCTACCATCGAACAAAGGTAAGTGTCCAAGAATAATATTATTACTTCGAAGAATTTTGCACCCAAAAGAATTTTGGGAAAAATGATTTTTATAATTACCTTTGTTTGGCTTTCTATAGTATGAAATACTTAATAGATTACTCCAGTAAATTATTCAAAATAGTATCTAAGTAACTTAATGTTAAAATAAATATTAGATATATAAAATTTAAATTATTTAGAATGTATCGAATTTAGAGAACGGACGTTTGTCGCAGTGAATTCAGTGCTTGAACAGATTGAATAGCTTGGGCTTCGCTCAAAAAAGATAAAGCAAGATCATATTTCACTTGTATCCTTTATCCTCAGCACAATGTCCTCAGAGATCAATGTCTGATATTCTACGCTCTAAGGGTATCCAATAACTGGATTGGTGCCAAGATAAGATCAGCTTTTTGTCCGAATCAGAATGTCTGCAAGAAAGGACTGATTTTCTTTTAAAATTTTACTTTGTTAAGATCTCCTTTTAATCTTGGAATTATATGTAGC
Source organism: Homalodisca vitripennis (assembly GCF_021130785.1). Classification (NCBI taxonomy): domain Eukaryota; kingdom Metazoa; phylum Arthropoda; class Insecta; order Hemiptera; family Cicadellidae; genus Homalodisca; species Homalodisca vitripennis. The sequence continues at coordinate 122,344,736 of NC_060213.1, read as the reverse complement.
AAAAAATATAACTGCTCTTTTCCAGTTCTATGTAACATATTTGAACTAATAACGAACATATTTTTTACTTTAGTATTAGGTAATAGAGAACGGTTTGTAGCAGGATCAACGTACTCTGAAACACAAATTGAAAACTTTACTACAAGAGGTTTCAAGGAACTTTTTTACTTCTAGAGGGTGAGAAGATTGGAATGCAGGACAGTCACTGAACCAAGATATTGAAACCCCAACCTTGCTTGCCAGCATCTCTTCCCGCATTCCTAACTCATTCTCTGCCTATTCCTCGGAACATTCTTTATCCGCTCGTGCCGCTCACTGAGCTACTTTCCATAATTCCATTATTCTAAAGGACCCCTTTCTAAAAAATAATTAAAAAATATTTTCAAGAATAAAATGGCTAAAATTAGCTTTGATTTCTATAATGTAGTACAATATTGTCATACATAATACAAATAATGTGTATCTACACTTTACATTATTGATACAGGTGAAATTATAATTTAATTCGCTTAAGACTATGAAATTTACTTTCAAGAAATTTACATTAAGAAGAGGCTGGATATGGAAGAAAAAGAATAAAAATTTATTTTGACTATTACATAAGTACTTAGCCTCAGTCCGTTTTTTAGTAATGAATGCATAGGCAGAGCGTTAGTGAAACCCATACATGTCTAATTGCAAAATCACGTGACTGTTTAGTCGCATATTTTATTATCCTAGCAGTTACCCGTGGCTTCGCACGCTATTTATTTAGGTTTTTTACGTGTATGAGCACTTCTGGTTTGAGTGAATTATATTTCCGAAGCCAATTTTGGGATTGCCTTGTAGCTACGATTAAGAAAATCAGTCAAAAAGTGTATATTCATTGCCATTATAATTTACTCCTTCCCAAGTACTTTTTGTTTTATAGTCGATTATACCTTGTTTCATGGTCATGTAAATATATGTATACACAGATCGGAAAAGCCCACTTTTGTCCAAAGACAATTAATATGGGTTTTATAACAGTTTTAAAATGTGTATTATAAGTTAGCATGTAGCTGTGAATTTTATTAATACTATATATTACATATTTATTAATATAATAGTTGCTAAAATTGTAAAGTTAAAAGTATATTTTTACTAAAACTTTTAAGTATATTTTTGGATATATTTTACCCTATGCTCAGTAGCGATTTTAGAAAAGAGTGAATTAAGAAATGTCGATACAATCAAGCTTACTCTATTGATTTCTCAGTATAAATGTAAATAAATTGAAAATGTTTTGTTAAATTATTAAAAAAATATGTTTGTGATGTCATAAGAAAAATTAATGTTGAAAAAATTGCATTGAATAGTTTATTACATTTAAAAGCCTCTTTCAATTAGTATTTCGCAACTTTATAGACCAAGATGGGATTTTTCGCCACTTTGTGGGGGGTGGGGTATAGCCTGGAGGGATTTTATAAATAAGAATATGGCTTCACTATGTCGTGCAAGTAAGATTTCCTAGGTCTGCTCTTAATATTGATTCTACTTTCTGTTGTTACAATTAAGGTATTTGTGTCTGATGATGAGATCGATTAGTTTAACTCTTCAAGGATCAATATATATTAAGTTAAATTCTGTCCATTTAATCTACATTGCGTGTACTTCACTATGTCCTGCAAGTAAGATTTCCCAGGTCCACCTCTTAATATTTATCCTACTTTCTAAGATGTTGTAATTAATGTAATTGTGTCCGACAATTGGCTCGATTAGTTTAATTCTTCAAGCATCATTATATACAAACTACTATCTCCTTTCACAATTAACTCCCTTAAGAGTTTTTAATTGCGCTTTTCCTCTCTCCGACTTGATTAATTCATTCAACGTCACATTCCAAATTCAGCTGCCCTTAATGGCCCTCAATCCCTTTTACCTATAATCTAGGTTTTCATCTATAGATGAGTACGCTCCAAAAGTATATTAGCCGGTGTACGTTTAAATCGAGATACATAATTATAATAGGCTACATTGGAATGCCAATTTTGATAGCCTGTAGAATTCCTGCGGTAGTCAGACACGATATTTTACAACTTTCCGGTTTATAAACACCTGAGTGACTGTTTACAAAGCTCTACACAGAAGTGGTGGCCGTTTAAAACACGTATAAATGTGTTTTCGATATTATCGATCATAAGTGAAATATCGCTGGCGTTTTACATTCCCCTATTCGGTGGAAAGTTATAAATCAACATAATAGTCGGAACATTATTTGTTTAAGTAATATTACAAATTCGTATACCTAGGAGAGGGCGGGAGTTGGTGACATCGCTGATTTATTCCTGCATCCTTTCATTTCGTCCCCTTCCCACACGATATATAGTCCTACTGCCGCTTCATTCGTTTTAATGTAGGTCGATAGTTAGGGTTATTCCATCACCATAGATTGTGCATGTGGATTACGTTTGTACTGAAAAGTTTCTGTTTTTAAAGTATAACTTGTTTTTTTTTCTTCAGTGCTTTGTTCCTAAGCATCGTGGCCATAGAAGGTTCACTGGAACACTACTCACAGATCTCTTGGCCAGGCCTAGGACCTACCATGACTATAAATATTGTTGCCTGGTCCTAATTAATTACCTACAATCAAAGTCTCGAATTTGGATTGGATTTGCTCGTGGCATGTTCAGGGTGTTCATTTGAAAACTTCAGACTGGTATTAAAGGACTTATAGCCCAAGTATCCAAATTCTGGAAACGGGAGTGTATATTATAAATTAGGGTAAAAAAATTGTTTTCTAAATGGGAAAGAATCAAGACAAGACTTCAACAAAACGGAGCTCCTCCACATTATGCTATTCCTGTGCGACAATGGCTAGATGCACACTCCCCGGACCAATGGATCGGTAGAAGAGGATCAATTGAGTGGCCGGCAAGGTCTCCAGACTTAACACCTTTTGAATTTTTTTGTGGGGTCACTTGAAATCAATAGTTTTTAAAACACATCCCACTCTTATCTAAGATTTGAAAAACAGCATTACTGCTGAGTGCAGACGCTTAATAGGTTGAATAAGCAAGAACCTTTTGCTTGAATAACAAGGGCTACCAATTTTAATATTTGATTTGAAGTTTACGAAGGATTTACAACAGTATTCAGTGAGTAATTTTGTTGTCATTAGCAGTAGTACCGTAGTTTGTAGACTAATAATTGCTGTGTAAGAAATTACAATTTTGGCTCCTGGTAACAAAAGGCTTGGCCGATTTAAATTGTTCTTTTACCAAAATACAGCATTTTTCATGAGCTTAAATTTGAAATGTCACAAGGTATTAGTAGCCTTTACAAAATTTTGAATTTAGGTACGGGGGGGTTTGGAAGTGATCTCCCCATTTTAAAGATATATAATTTTTGTTTTCCCAATTAGTACTATAAACTCCTGTTTACAGAGTTTTGATACTTGAGCTATAAGTCTTGTAATACGAGTTTTAAGTTTTCAAATGATCACCCTGTATAATGGCATATTAGAGCATTCAATTAGTAATAAAAAGACAAGGATTCTGCCAAAATCTAAAGATGATTATTTAAAATCTACGTGTAAGAGATATTATCAAAAATTATCGTAAGTGCTACTAGTTATTTAATTTTTAGTTTAAGTTGTTGGGGAAAGATAAATGCTACATGTAAGGATAAAAAAAGTAAAAATTAAAAAATCCGATGAATGCTGATTTTTCATTTCTCATCTTGTCTCATTAATCAGTAATTTAACATCTAAGCGTGCCCTAATCCGATTACTGTCCTCAGTGGCGTGTTTATTGGATTTCGGGGGATGAATCTGGGAGAAGTTATATTTATATCACACAATGAGGACGGATTAAATCGTGAAAAAAATGTGATAGGGCTAATAATTCAAAGTAAACAATGTGACATGATGTATTTCGATCAAGTTTCATTGCTGATATATAAAAATATATTTTATTTGTTAGGGCTCGTGTGGCGGGGGGTTGTATCCCCCCTAATCTTCATATAGTTACGGCACTGCTTATGCTGTATCGAGTAGAGCATTGCTTAAGGTTAGGATTCCCTAGAATCAGTTCCAGAACCCATGTGAAGTCCAGAGGGACAAATGGATTTTTGTACTTAAAATCCAAAAGCATGTAATTCAAAGCATGGAAAAGCTTAGTTGTTGAAAAGGTTGCTCTTCTGAAACGAGAGGCGTTGCGTAGAAAAGGAAGATTTTAGCTATCGAAAGATAACAATAATCACTTAATAAGTAAACTTATTGTATATTTAACATAACATTATTTGTGTTTGCCAACGTTTCAACCTTATAATAAATACACAGAACTAATAAAAATGTTTAATGATAGTGATTAAATTATAATGCTGAATACGTTTAAATTCGTCAAAAACATTTAAATTGTTTCAATTTGCATGATCATGTTTGTATGAAATAGTGAATTTCCAAAATTTATTTTACGATAAACTTAACGTAATGGTTTTTAATTTTCCAACAAAATAATGTTTTTTATCTTGACATATTAAAAATTAGAAGTAAGTTTACCACGTGTTCATATATATAATTTCATTGGCTAAATGTGTTACTGAATGTCATATGTTAAAAGATTATACTCTGTTTGTTTAAAAATTACTTTACTTAGTGATTTTATAGTTTATACCATGGTTAATTATATTATACTAAATAAAAATTATAATATTAAAATGTCAGAAACGTCGTTACGACCAAACTTCCCTCTAGTAATAGAGACTGCAGTTTGGTCGCGTGTTTCCTCATAGTTTTATGGAGCGGAAAGTTTTCCCCTGTAATAGTGGTTAAGTAGGGTGTGAAGGAGAACTGTAGTCCAGACACAATCCTTCTAGTGAGATATATTCTATAGATTGTGCTTCCACGACATACAACGTGGGTCGGCTGAGTGCCTCTAAACCTACGAGCGATTAGGGCTATAACAAAAAAAAAAAAAAAAAAAAAAAAAAAAAAAAAAACTGTTATGGCCCCCCCTCCAAATCACATGCAGGGAATCAATTTAAAATATTTATAAATTTGGATGTCTCGGGCTCTGATTTCAAAATTTTCAAAATGAAACTTGCGCCACACGGTTTTTATAGCTCTGGCAAAAAGAAGAATCTTGGTAAAATTGGTTAGAAAATATTTTATTGTTTCAAAATGGCAGGACAAATCGTAATAAAATTGGTATTATAGATAAAACCCGGTATTTCTACATCCTATAGAATAAAATACTAACATCAAATACATTTTAATCTGCAACGAATTTCATTTAAAATAAAATTTCATGTGATAATATTTTCCCAAATTTACTTTCCTCTAAAAATTGTATACTTAGAAAAGTTAATTTGTGTATAAATAAAAACAAATATGGAAGAGTGCTCAATTTTTATGTCTTTGAAAATGGAGTCTTAGTTTTATTCGTGCTCATCCTTAATTTTTATATGTTGTTTTATTTTCACAGAATTGTTGGTATACAATGTGTTTTAATTTTAACCTCCCCAAAAATCCTATCAAACATATTTCACTCCCTCCCCTCAAATTAATTGGGGGCAGAAAACCGTGCCAAAAAACGTAAAGGGGGAAGTGGGAGTTTTCACTCGTTCTATTAAAATTAAAAAATTTCGAATATTATATAAGCACAGCAAACTGTTCACTATGCTCAGTTATCATTACCCTAATTTTAAAGCATATTCCAATTTTTTACGATTTATTTTATTTTTATGATGGATTTCTTGGGATTAAATTAGAAATAAAACACGTTTTAGAAAAAACTTTAAAATTGGGCACCCTTTAAAAAAAGGGAAACACCCCTCAAATTGTGTTTTAGGCATATTCAAAATAGAATTTAATTATCTCTTCCATGCTTACACATTTTATTTTATTTGTACAAGTATATGTACGATTAGCTAAATCCCTCTTCTGTTATGTTGTTTGGGGAGTAAAGAAACAATAGACATCCATATCTCCAGCTGACCGTTTGTTGGAACTGTCTGAAAACTGTTTTGTTAGTGTAAAAAATTAACACTTTTGATGCCAGGCCGTTTTTCGCCAATATTATTTGTAAAGTGCCAGAGCCATTTCGCTATGTGCTACTCAGTAGTGCCAAGCCATAAAACAGCTTTTTGACACACATTAGAACAAACATGCATAACTCTCTTATGGCACAGCATGGACTAACACTTTTTTGTTTGTTTTTTAGTTAAAATTATGGGCAATAATATATCAAATAATAAAACATTTGTTTTACATAAAAATAATTAATCCTATCAAGCTAAGGAACATAGGGCATGTTTAAAATACCAACAGGAAGAAAGATCAGCCATGGAAAAACATGCACTACAAACTGGACACTCTTTTTCAAATGCAAAATTATTAAAAGAAGTACAAAATAAAGTTCCTTGATGCATATGAGACAATTTTTATAAAAAAGAACCAAAATAATCTGGTAAACAACGAACCTGGGCCTTTTCAAAATTCACCGTTACTTTATTTTATTTAACTAAATATAAACTTTATTTTTATATATAAATATAACATACTGTGCTGTCATAGAATATTACCTCTTTGTATTTTTAATGACATATGTTTTTATTTAGTACAAAATTGTTTATGTTACTATTGTTAATATTACTTTCATTCAGTTATGTGAGTCCAAAGATGCACTCATTGATTACGTATGGCCTCACAAAAATAAAAAACTATATTATTGGAGAGTTTGTTTAAATTAATATATCATTTCCAATAAGACATGAGCTTCAAGAATGTATAAAAATAATTATTTTAAAAAAACCTTTTACATTTTGTTTTAAGTTTGAAATTTAAAAATTTAACTTTTATTTCATTTTTTATGTGGAAAAAATTTTGTTTTGTGTGTAGTAATAAGTTGTTAGTAAGCACACCAAATTTCAATCCAAAATATTCACAGATAATAAAAAAAATCTTTGTAACTATCAATGGTTTTTTTAAATAGGCCAGTGATGTCGGTTTCCGCTCATGACCTTATTATAATAAAATAATGTCTTGTTAGAAAAAAACACAATACAGTTTATAACATATTTACAATATAATTGGTTTGATTTAATTGACACATTCAAACATTGTAAGGGCATCGATGTTGAGGAAGTCAGTCCAAGAGACATCCTAGTTTGCACTTTACACAAACAGTTTTTACACGTCTTCTTTTTCCTTCTGGGTTCTTTTTTCCACTGCATACGCTGCAATTCTTTTCCTTAACTCCAAAAGACCAAAAAAATACTTATAGCGGCTGCGCAGTATAATTTTTAGCGAAAGCCGATGTCATCGGCCCGTGGCACTAAAAGGGTTAAGGAATTATTGTAAACTTCAAATATTATAATACAAGTAATAATGTCAGTATCCAGTTAGGTGATACTGAAAGTGAACAAAAACTATTCAATTTATATAGGAGATGTCTGTGAGATTTGGACTCCAAAAACACATATAATTAAAAAATCTTTGATTTTTAAAATTTTAACTTGTAAATAACCTGTAATTCGATCTATAGTTAATTAAAATTTTATGAAATAAAAGTGATTTGCTTATCGATATGGTATTAATTAATCAATTATATATGTATATATATTTATTATTCTTGATTGAAATTAGTTTTTAACATAACTAATGCAAAAAAGTGTAATAGCTTACTAGGAAAATACTCCTAAATAAACTATTGGAAAAGTTTGATATTTTAAACTCCAGTATTATAAATATAATGCAGGAGTTGAATATTCCTTGGTTTTGGTAGTACACGACCCAGTCGTATCGGTTATCCTAATCCTATAAATAATGACGTATGAGAACAACTCAGATTTTAGAGAATGCAGAACAGAAACAAAACTGAAATCCCATTTGGATGCTTTTTTGCTTGGTGAATAGCTTTTGTTATAAAGAAAGAATCTCAAATAATTAATTACAATCGGGGTATAAATATCCTGTTTGAAAAAAATAGCAATATTAATACTACTTTAAAGAACAAAAAAGCAGTAAAGGAACAATACAATCTTTAACATAAAAAAATGTAAACATAAAAAAGTACAGAATGTGTATATTAAGAAATAGATCTTAGCCTTCGCAGTTGAAAAATATAGTTTATCATAACACTCTGACGTAACATAATGTAAAGTACAGACAGCACGTACAAGCACAGACGAATCGCTGACTGGATTGACTTATACCAAAAAAACAGTCCTAATGGCCTAATTCCAGAACACTTCCTTGTTTAAATCACAAAGTATCACAAATAATATTCCAAATAATAAAAGTACTTTCCTTTAAATTACCAACCACATATAATGGCTCTACGAAGTTTTAATGGTTATCACAAGATGTTGACGATTATGAAATGCTACCACGAACGTTAACAAAAAACCCGCCTAAATAACTCTAAATTAATCAGCTTTAAGACTGCATAGGTAATAAAATAAAGTCTACTCACCAGAGGGATACGTGCAACAGCACTGCTGGATTCAATCGTCAATATCAAAAAAGATATTAACTTAATTCTTTTATCATTCATTGTAAAAAACATTAATATTAATATTTACAAGAAGTTCTCGGCTTAGTAAATAATTCTATGCACAAAATTAAATTTACGGATACAGCTCACGGAAATTCTGTTTCGTGAAAAAGACCGGCCAATCCGTTTAATGGAAATCACCAAACTTGTACTGCAAGTAGGTTTTTGACTAAGCCAAGTAAAATGAAGCAATCATAATAATCTTCTATCGCACTCTTAAATAGTAAAATTATTGTATATAATGCAGTGTTAATCAGTTTTTCACGGAATAAAAATATCAAGTAGTATTATTTATCAAAGAGAAGATCTCTTAAATTACATAAGTGCTTCAAACAAAGCAGAGATTTATTTTTGCGTTATAGTTTTATCACTCAGATCCGACCGCAAAGGTGGATCCACTGAAGGGTAAACCAATATAGATCGTTGCTATGGTGACATGAGCCAAAGGCAGTGGAAATTGGGATAGCATGTTACGTGAAACGTTGCCTCTTTTCATATCTGTTTGAAATATGGTAAGAGCGGTGTAAGTACACATGAAATATTACAAGAATTTGTTCTTGAACATAATTTGAGAGTATTAATAGAAATACATACTGCAATATCGACATTTGTACCCTCCGCCCACCCCCGAAAATGTTCCCTGAAACGTAGGGTAATAACATAGTACATATTAATCAGTTTAAATACTAATGCATTCTCAAAAATACATTAGTGTTATTACAATATTTATGAAATGTATCTTTTACATCTGTGCCTTAACATGATAAAAAAATATATTTCTTTTACTTTACGTAAGTCACCTACGTTTCAGTATTTTAGGGGTTAAAAAACTTCAGAACTGTTTATACATTTGTATCCTAACTTAAAATTTGTTTATTTCAGCCACTGTTAAACCACGCGACTTTGTCCTATCAACATTGCATCCGATCGCTGATTTTCCTTAAAAGATCACAAAGCACCTGTAAAGAGGTTGAATGTTAGATTCATTGGCAATTCCTGAGTTATTTGTATTTCTCTGAACTCAAGCAGGATGTAATTTATTCACGAGAATAAAATTTTACGATGTGCTGTGACCTCCATTGCTGATTGTTAGTTGTTCTTAAAAGATCACAAAGCACCAGTAAGAGGTTGAATGTAAGATTCGTTGGAAATTCCTGAGTTATTGTCATTTATTTGAACTCAAGCAGGATGTAATTTATCCACGAGAATGAAATTTTAGGATGTGCTGTGACCTCCATGGCTGATCGTTAGTTGTCCTTAAAAGATCACAAAGCACCAGTAAGAGGTTGAATGTAAAATTCATTGGCAATTCCTGAGTTATTTGAATTTCTTTGAACTCAAGCAGGATGTGATTTATCCACGAGAATAAAATTTTACGATGTGCTGTGACCTCCATTGCTGATTGTTAGTTGTCCTTAAAAGATCACAAAGCACCAGTAAGAGGTTGAATGTAAGACTCGTTGGAAATTCCTGAGTTATTGTCATTTATTTGAACTCAAGCAGGATGTAATTTATCCACGAGAATGAAATTTTAGGATGTGCTGTGACCTCCATGGCTGATCGTTAGTTGTCCTTAAAAGATCACAAAGCACCAGTAAGAGGTTGAATGTAAGACTCGTTGGAAAGTCCTGAGTTATTGTCATTTCTTTGAACTCAAGCAGGATGTAATTTATTCACGAGAATAAAGATTGAGGATGTGAATTTATCCACGAATATAACCATACATTTGGTTAGTTTGCTGATCCCAACCGTTACAATAATTAATTGAAATGCATAACTTGCACTTGAAACAGCCAGTTTGAAGCTATGGGCTTTTATAGGCCAGTTTAGACGACCTTATACAAAACAATTCATATTAAATGTAATCTAACTACTAAATAATTTTATTATCAAACGAATAAATTATTCATTATGTTTTCTCGCGCACGATTACTTCATACTAACTTCACAAAGTGATTAAGATAAGTTTACTTCTCTTCTATTTAATGTTTTTAAGTAATTAAAATGTGTTCGTCATAAAACAACATTTATTTATAGGTAGAACAATATACATTTTAGTAATCCATACTTCTTACTTCAACATTATATAATGCCTACCTATTTGCCTATAGATTTACTGCAGCCATTTATCGTACAGGTTAATATTATCATATCAGGCTGATATTTCTATCACAAAAAGTGGGCCTTTGAAGACAGCTACAGAAAGTATATAAGATCACGTAGCGTAGGATTCTTGGTATTATCCAAAATGCCGGGAAATACTGAAAGTCGACACTACATTAAGGGTTAAGGTTAAACACTGCATAATGATTGGTCATCACTGATTCGTTACTAGTAAGAGTTATTCAACACTAATTAAGGATTGTTCAACAATAATTAATGGTTGTTTCAACGCTGATTAAGTATTTTCAACACTAGTTATGGGTTGTTCAGCACTAATTAGGGATTGTTAAACACTGCTAAGTATGTTGTTTAACACTCATTAGGGATTTTTCAATAGTGATTAAGAGCTATTCTACACTGATAAACGCTCGGTTAGAACTAATTAAGGGTTGCTCAACACCTGTTACAGCGAATTATGAATTTAGATCTGGTTCACCTTCTGCTCAGTCTAGTGTCTGAAATCTGACACTGTCACAGATTCTATCCTTTTTAATCTAGATTGAAGTAATCCAAACCATTGAGCAACAAAGAAACTCAAAACGATTATTTGGCTATTTTGGAAATTAGAGACACCTAGACTACAATATAAATTGTAACCTAGATGGAAAAGTATTCTCATTGTCTCATCAGGTGAACATTTGAGTGAACTTCGATGCTTTAGACATGATCCCAAAGCACGGTGGAGCAACCGATTTTTCTACACTTAACGTATCTATTCGGTTAATTCAACATGAATGTTCATCCATTTCACCTTCCGCTTAGATCATCCTCTAAAATCATCCCATATATCTACGTTATGTGTAGAAAACAAGGTTAGTACGTAATCTGGAGCCGCGTAATCCTGGAGAGATCCAAAAAAACCGGCAACGAAGACGTCTAAACAGAACTCCCTGCATTGTTGTAGATAAAAACACTCTGTGACGGGTTGTTAAACTCTGATTAAGGTCTCAGGTATTATAATATAGTTCGTAAATGAGGCATGAACTACTTTTTTGACATCCACGTGGTAAGTCCTTGTTGTGGACATTTGTAAACGTTGGATCTAGTTTAGAAGCAGACTGTCGAACTGCAGCATAACATTCTCAACATGCTCGGTTAATTAGCGAAGAATTTTGCTTACTCATGGCAGTTATATTAGTTTAATATACCCATATGTACAACGTGCATTTTAAAAATATTTGATTACTATTTGAAGAAAATGTAAGAAACAGAAATATCATTTCATGCCAAAACTGGGATTGCTATCTGAAATCCACACAAAGACAGTTAAACCCCACAATTGGTTACTCTTGGATCAAAGGATAAGGCGTTTAGAGCCTATAAGCAAGTAAGGCCAACACAAGCTGATATAATCTCTCACGCTGAGGAGAAGCTCGCCTGCACTGTGGTCGGGTTCAATTGCTTTATTACTTGCCTCACAATATTAATTGTTTTATACCATGGAAGTTGGATGTTAATGTTTAATAGGAATTCATACTCTGTATATGCCTTGGAACTAAGGTAAATATAAATAGATGTAAATAAGGAGTTATTAAATATAAAAGTCTTCGTGCTATTATAACAGGTTGCACTAACAGAAAGGTAAATAGGACCTAAAAATCAACATTCATCGAGAATCACCCCTCCCCACCTTACCTAAGTTATGTGTAGAATACTTGGTTGCCCCACCGTGATTAGAGATCATCTATAAAAACATCAAAGTGCACTCAATCGTGTACCTGATGAAGTAACGAGAGAGTTCCTAGATTACACTATTTTTTTGTAATACGGATTTCTATGATGTTGAAACTATGTAAAGAGCTTCTTCATCATCGAATTTTCTGAATGTCATCAGTCGAACGTGACTCCAGATTTCAGGAGTCAAAACTGCAATACTGTTAACTTTCAGACACTGCACCAAGGGGAAGGTGAGCTGGAGTAAAACTCAACATTAACATTATTAGAGGATTTTGGAAACTGGCCATCGTTATGGTTATAAAAGGTATAAAAGTATGTTTCGAGGATTGGAATTTATCCTATTCGTCAGGTATGGGTGGTATTAGTACATACAAAAATAAAGAACAGAAGAGGAAATGAAGGGAAAGGAAAGGGTCAAACTTACGCAAAAGCCGCTTATAGTCTAATCCAGACGTTGTCACTGCCGAGAATGCAAGTCCTGACCACATTTCGCGAGTACGAGAAACATAATCACACATCAAACCGGCACTGATGAAATTTAAATACTAACGATTTCTCTAAAATTTCCATTTTCTGCATTAACAGAGTCAGGAATAGACTCCTAGTAGCTTGTAGGTATGTTTGAACCCTTTTCGTTCTCCTCTTTTTTTCTCTATGTTCTTTATTTTTGTATGTACTAATACCTCCCCCACATGAGAAAGAGGATAGATTCTAATCCTCGAAACGTTGTGTTACACCTTTTGTAACCATAACGGTGGAAAATATCCAAAATCCTGTTATCATGTAAAACCTTCCTTTTCAATAACAAACTCTGAACAAAGAATTCACATTATGTCATTTTATTATATTATCTATAAATTGTGAGCGCCGATACCCGAGGGGTCTAAGCGGTCGGACTTTGGATCTGAGTTAGAGATAGCGTAGGTTCAAATATTGTATGTGACAGCAGCATTTGTAATGAGTACCATCTACCTCATAAAAATTTATCTCATTAAAATGTATCGATTCTTCCATTTCCTCTGTTTGATAAGATCCTCAAATGATGTTGCGCATAATAAGGCTTAAAGGTAAAATAAATTCTTATTAAAATACTTTGCCATTAAAATTTACTCGTGATCAACTCAGAATTATACGTGGCAGTAAAGTTATCCTACTTTATTACGCACCGATACTAAAGTAAGGTTTTGCATATTTTAGAAAATCAATGAATAAACATTGCTTGGTTTGATTTGGGAAGGAATCTCGCTTTGAACTCGGTAAAATATTTATAAGTGTATAAAGAAGATGAGGGAGCACGAAAAGAACCTTGCCTCGGAGAATATACAAATTGAAAGTTCGCCGATACAATGCCAGACACGTCGGCTAAGCTGGGATGGAATATGAATAGGCGAATTTCCTGTCAGTTTCCTTGTACTTCATATAAGGCCCTTGTAAATTTGTATGAATATCCTTATGTACTGTTGTACAAGTACAATATATTAATTAATTGTGATACCAAGTCATTCCACTTCGACAGATTACGTTAATTACTTTTAAATTCATAAACGGAGCTTTATTCAAGTGATATTATAGATGACCTTTTTTAATGCTGATTATCGATGGAGAAAAACGCTCTTTAAGTAAAATAAAGTTATACGAACATGGAAAATTTTGACTTATTGTACAACTGTATATTATATTTTATTACAAGTAATACAACTCGTGTTTCCTCCACATAATATGGTTGCTTTTAATAGAGATTGTGGGAAAAACCTAACACATTTGTATATAAACACAACGAAATCGTTAAGGACTTTCTGGATGATGGGAGAATTGTGGTTTCTTGAACTTTTTTCGTCGTTCAGTGATACAAGAAGTCGGTAAAACGTTTTAGATGGATTCCTTGAAGGGAAAATCAAGAAAGTTGATTAGTACCTGTGTCAGAATTGATACTTTATGTAAGTGCAAACGAAATTATTCTTGAGTAAATTAGAGTAGAGATAAATCCAGTAAGTAGAAAGTGCAAATGCGTTTCAAACACATAACAAGTTTTCGATAACAAAAGCAAAAATTAATATGTGAGACACAAAGAAAGAAAAAGAAAGGGGCTAACAGAAATGTAATTCCTTGCACATCATTGCTGGTCCGAAGATCGTCGTACGAATTAGTATGGAGCTAACACAATATATCAGGTACTTTAGTTTTCTAAAAGGATATTATACATCATGGATAAAATTAGCACACCGACCTATTAGTAAACCATTAGTCAAAATATAGTTGGGCGCTATAGTTTACAATTCTGAAAAATGAACTAACAAGGAAACCCAAAGTGGCAAACAAATTAGAGGTTTCTAATAAACGAATGCGGAATCACTCTATGGTTTTGAGAACCAAATTAACCAAATTGGTCTAGAAGGAACAAATAAAAAAAATACTAATTCCAATTTACTCATTTTGCCTTATTTCTGGACAGTTCTCCGTGGTTTGTTGGTCTATTTCAGATCTATTGTGACCTATATTATTTAGTTAGGGTTCAATAATTAGTATTTTGTTTTTGTTAAGTGCTAGTTTTTCGAGATAGTGTGCATGGAGTTGACACAAAATATGGTTGTTGTGATTACTGACTTATTCAAATCACAAGGCTTTTGTTACGATTATATTTAATATTTATTAGAATAATAAATCGTAAACTAAAACCCTTTTAAATTCTTTTATTTCAGACACGTGTTTCGGTATAAACCATCTTCAGTGTGAACATTAACCTCTAATTAAATTATAAACAAAACAAATAAATATACACCTGTCGACTATTTAAACAGATGTTAAACTTATATGACACAGTTGTAATTTTGATTAAGATTCTGTGTTTGATATTTTTTCAAAGATAGGATTTGTTTTATTTTTTAAATTGCTATTTAATATGTTGTGAGGATCTTTTTTATAGTTTAGATAAATGTGTAATTCTTCTTTAGTGTTTAAGTTTTCTCCTTTCCTTTCGATATCCAAAATTTCCATGTTCTTTTCAATGTTTTTGTAGTTATGTCCAGTTTCTAATAAATGTTCAGCGAAATTTGATTTTATTGTAGACATGTTGTTTGTTTTCAAAGCTTGTATATGTTCTTATATACCGAAACACGTGTCTGAAATAAAAGAATTTAAAAGGGTTTTAGTTTACGATTTATTATTCTAACATAAAGATAACCCTATAATGTGGAGTTTCATAATATAATTAATATTTATTGTAACTTATGTGATTAGGTTAGTTATCCACCTGAGGAAGAGATCAGGTTTTAGATTTCGAAACGTGGTGTTTCAGATTTCTTTGCTTCCCTGAAGGATGGAAAAATTCCGGAAAAACTTCCTGTTTCCTTGACATAACTAAGGTAGGTTTTTCATTTAATTATGAATATAGGTCATAAAATAATGATCGAAAAACCATTATGTCCTTAAAGTTGAATACTATATTGACCACTCTCTTCTTAACTGTGATAGCTTTCTTTGATGGATTATTTACTATAATTGTTACATAGGAATGAAAAGAGATTTGTAAATAATTACTGATATTATATATATATATATATATATATATATATATATATATATATATTATATATATATATATTGTAAAAATTAACCATCTAATCTCCAAAAATAATTCAAGTTTTTTATTTACCTTCATAAAGGTCCACAAAATGACCCATACGTGGTCAACCTCGATAGCAGTGTATGTACTATTTGGAAAATATGTACTGCACTGGTTGTGTTAAAGCCAAAATAAACCAATGCTGACTTCTATCGTTATTGAAAATTCCATCGTAAGTTTTAAAACCAGCAAGATTATAAAATATAATATAATGTGTGCAGTGTAGGAAGGAAGAAGTGTAGACGAAGAGACAGAGGAGGGTGGCTATTGTCTTGACTTTTCGTTATATGAAAAGATACGCATTCACTCTACCTTGTTATTCTTCGGTTTTTGTCTTTTCATAAGGGGCGTGCTGTGTAAAATTTCATTTCAAATACCTTCTGCATGTATATCCTTGTGCTTTAGGCACGTACTAATGAATATATTGTGGATAAGTCACAATATTTCTTTAGTGTATCATGAAATAGAAAAATATGTTTTGCTTTAAAAGCATTATAAAGAAAACAGGATTTTCGGTTACTTCCCATTGTTCTGTTATAACAGTTCATAAACACTTAGTTTCTATGTTTGCACTCTGAACTCTTCCTCAAGTATATTGCTAATTCTAACATACTGCTAACTTCTAGGAAGCATATTTACACGCATGTTAGAAACACATGCGTCACAACCCTTCCGTATATTATTTTGCTTTAACATGCTGTGCATAGAATTTATGTGTTGAGTTAGTTATATATACAGGCAAGGTATCTGATAGCAGATATTAAAACATACTTTTACTAACATCCTACCATCGAACAAAGGTAAATGTCCAAGAATAATATTATTACCTCGAAGAATTTTGCACCCAAAAGAGTTTTTAAATAAAGTGCTTTGATATAATTGTGTAAACTCTACCCAAACACCACAAACACACCAAAATGTTTTTTATAATTACCTTTGTTTGGCTTTCTATAGTATGAAATACTTGATTGAGATTACTCCGGTAAATTATTTAAAGTAGTATCTAAGTAACGGTAACTAACTTAAAGTTAAAATAAATTTTAGATATATAAAATTTTACGATTTATTTAGAATGTATCGAATTTAGAGAACGGACGTTGTCGCAGTGAATTCAGTGCTTGAACAGATTAAATAGCTTGGGCTTTGCTCAAAAAAGATAAAGCAAGATCATATTTCACTTGTATCCTTTATCCTCAACACAATGTCCTCAGAGATCAATGTCTGATATTCTACGCTCTAAGGATATCCAATAACTGGATTGGTGCCAAGATAAGATCATCTTTTTTGTCCGAATCAGAATGTCTGCAAGAAAGGACTGAGTTTCTTTTCAAATTTTACTTTGTTAAGATCTCCTTTAATCTTGGAATTATATGTAGCAAAAAATATAACTGCTCTTTTCCAGTTCTATGTAACATATTTGAACTAATAACGAACATATTTTTTACTTTAGTATTAGGTAATAGAGAACGGTTTGTAGCAGGATCAACGTACTCTGAAACACAAATTGAAAACTTTTACTACAAGAGGTTTCAAGGAACTTTTTTACTTCTAGAGGGTGAGAAGATTGGAATGCAGGACAGTCACTGAACCAAGATATTGAAACCCCAACCTTGCTTGCCAGCATCTCTTCCCGCATTCCTAACTCATTCTCTGCCTATTCCTCGGAACATTCTTTATCCGCTCGTGCCGCTCACTGAGCTACTTTCCATAATTCCATTATTCTAAAGGACCCCTTTCTAAAAAATAATTAAAAAATATTTTTCAAGAATAAAATGGCTAAAATTAGCTTTGATTTCTATAATGTAGTACAATATTGTCATACATAATACAAATAATGTGTAACTACACTTTACATTATTGATACAGGTGAAATTATAATTTAATTTGCTTAAGGACTATGAAATTTACTTTCAAGAAATTTACATTAAGAAGAGGCTGGATATGGAAGAAAAAGAATAAAAATTTATTTTGACTATTACATAAGTACTTAGCCTCAGTCCGTTTTTTAGTAATGAATGCATAGGCAGAGCGTTAGTGAAACCCATACATGTCTAATTGCAAAACCACGTGACTGTTTAGTCGCATATTTTATTATCCTAGCAGTTACCCGTGGCTTCGCACGCTATTTATTAGGTTTTTTACGTGTATGAGCACTTCTGGTTTGAGTGAATTATATTTCCGAAGCCAATTTTGGGTTTGCCTTGTAGCTACGATTAAGAAAATCAGTCAAAAAGTGTATATTCATTGCCATTATAATTTACTCCTTCCCAAGTACTTTTTGTTTTTATAGTCGATTATACCTTGTTTCATGGTCATGTAAATATATGTATACACAGATCGGAAAAGCCCACTTTTGTCCAAAGACAATTAATATGGGTTTTATAACAGTTTTAAAATGTGTATTATAAGTTAGCATGTAGCTGTGAATTTTATTAATACTATATATTACATATTTATTAATATAATAGTTGCTAAAATTGTAAAGTTAAAAGTATATTTTTACTAAAACTTTTAAGTATATTTTTGGATATATTTTACCCTATGCTCAGTAGCGATTTTAGAAAAGAGTGTGAATTAAGAAATGTCGATACAATCAAGCTTACTCTATTGATTTCTCAGTATAAAATGTAAATAAATTGAAAATGTTTTGTTAAATTATTAAAAAAAATATGTTTGTGATGTCATAAGAAAAATTAATGTTGAAAAATTGCATTGAATAGTTTATTACATTTAAAAGCCTCTTTCAATTAGTATTTCGCAACTTTATAGACCAAGATGGGATTTTTCGCCACTTTGTGGGGGGTGGGGTATAGCCTGGAGGGATTTTATAAATTAAGAATATGGCTTCACTATGTCGTGCAAGTAAGATTTCCTAGGTCTGCTCTTAATATTGATTCTACTTTCTGTTGTTACAATTAAGGTATTTGTGTCTGATGATGAGATCGATTAGTTTAACTCTTCAAGGATCAATATTATATTAAGTTAAATTCTGTCCATTTAATCTACATTGCGTGTACTTCACTATGTCCTGCAAGTAAGATTTCCCAGGTCCACCTCTTAATATTTATCCTACTTTCTAAGATGTTGTAATTAATGTAATTGTGTCCGACAATTGGCTCGATTAGTTTAATTCTTCAAGCATCATTATATACAAACTACTATCTCCTTTCACAATTAACTCCCTTAAGAGTTTTTAATTGCGCTTTTCCTCTCTCCGACTTGATTAATTCATTCAACGTCACATTCCAAATTCAGCTGCCCTCAATCCCTTTTTACCTATAATCTAGGTTTTAATCTATAGATGAGTACGCTCCAAAAGTATATTAGCCGGCGTACGTTTAAATCGAGTTACATAATTATAATAGGCTACATTGGAATGCCAATTTTGATAGCCTGTAGAATTCCTGCGGTAGTCAGACACGATATTTTACAACTTTCCGGTTTATAACACCTGAGAGTGACTGTTTACAAAGCTCTACACAGAAGTGGTGGCCGTTTTAAAAACACGTATAAATGTGTTTTCGATATTATCGATCATAAGTGAAATATCGCTGGCGTTTTACATTCCCCTATTCGGTGGAAAGTTATAAATCAACATAATAGTCGGAACATTATTTGTTTAAGTAATATTACAAATTCGTATACCTAGGAGAGGGCGGGGAGTTGGTGACATCGCTGATTTATTCCTGCATCCTTTCATTTCGTCCCCTTCCCACACGATATATAGTCCTACTGCCGCTTCATTCGTTTTAATGTAGGTCGATAGTTAGGGTTATTCCATCACCATAGATTGTGCATGTGGATTACGTTTGTACTAAAAAGTTTCTGTTTTTAAAGTATAACTTGTTTTTTTTTCTTCAGTGCTTTGTTCCTAGCATCGTGGCCATAGAAGGTTTCACTGAGAACTCTACTTGTCACAGATCTCTTGGCCAGGCCTAGGACCTACCATGACTATAAATATTGTTGCCTGGTCCTAATTAATTACCTACAATCAAAGTCTCGAACTGGATTGGATTTGCTCGTGGCATGTTCAGGGTGTTCATTTTGAAAACTTCAGACTGGTATTAAAGGACTTATAGCCCAAGTATCCAAAATTCTGGAAAAACGGGAGTGTATATTATAAATTAGGGTAAAAAAATTGTTTTCTAAATGGGAAAGAATCAAGACAAGACTTCAACAAAACGGAGCTCCTCCACATTATGCTATTCCTGTGCGACAATGGCTAGATGCACACTCCCCGGACCAATGGATCGGTAGAAGAGGATCAATTGAAGTGGCCGGCAAGGTCTCCAGACTTAACACCTTTAGAATTTTTTTGTGGGGTCACTTGAAAATCAATAGTTTTTAAAACACATCCCACTCTTATCTAAGATTTGAAAAACAGCATTACTGCTGAGTGCAGACGCTTAATAGGTTGAATAAGCAAGAACCTTTTGCTTGAATAACAAGGGCTACCAATTTTAATATTTGATTTGAAGTTTACGAAGGATTTACAACAGTATTCAGTGAGTAATTTTGTGTGTCATTAGCAGTAGTACCGTAGTTTGTAGACTAATAATTGCTGTGTAAGAAATTACAATTTTGGCTCCTGGTAACAAAAGGCTTGGCCGATTTAAATTGTTTCTTTTACCAAAATACAGCATTTTTTCATGAGCTTAAATTTGAAATGTCACAAGGTATTAGTAGCCTTTACAAAATTTTGAATTTAGGTACGGGGGGTTTGGAAGTGAGCTCCCCCATTTTAAAGATATATAATTTTTGTTTTCCCAATTAGTACTATAAACTCCTGTTTACAGAGTTTTGATACTTGAGCTATAAGTCTTGTAATACGAGTTTTAAGTTTTCAAATGATCACCCTGTATAATGGCATATTAGAGCATTCAAATTAGTAATAAAAAGACCAAGGATTCTAACAACTATTTGAAACCTACGTGTAAGAGATATTATCAAAAATATCGTAAGTGCTACTAGTTATTTAATTTTTAGTTTACGTTTTGGGGAAAGATAAATGCTACATGTAAGGATAAAAAAAGTAAAAATTAAAAATCCGATGAATGCTGATTTTTCATTTCTCATCTTGTCTCATTAATCAGTAATTTAACATCTAAGCGTGCCCTAATCCGATTACTTTTCTCAGTGGCGTGTGTTTATTGGATTTGGGGGATGAATCTGGGAGAAGTTATATTTATATCACACAATGAGGGGACGGAATTAAATCTGAAAAAAAATGTGATAGGGCTAATAATTCAAAGTAAATAATGTAACTGATGTATTTCGATCAAGTTTCATTGCTGATATATAAAAATATATTTTATTTTTTAGGGCTCGTGTGGCGGGGGGTTGTATCCCCCCTAATCTTCATATAGTTACGGCACTGCTTATGCTGTATCGAGTAGAGCATTGCTTAAGGTTAGGATTCCCTAGAATCAGTTCCAGAACCCATGTGAAGTCCAGAGGGACAAATGGATTTTTGTACTTAAAATCCAAAAGCATGTAATTCAAAGCATGGAAAAGCTTATTGTTGAAAAGGTTGCTCTTGAAACGAGAGGCGTTGCGTAGAAAAGGAAGATTTTAGCTATCAAAAGGTAACATCACTGACCCACAGTAAACTTATTGTATATTTAACATAACATTATTTGTGTTTGCCAACGTTTCAACCTTATAATAAAGGCACAGAACTAATAAAAATGTTTAATGATAGTGATTAAATTATAATGCTGAATACGTTTAAATTCGTCAAAACATTAAATTGTTTCAATTTGCATGATCATGTTTGTATGAAATATAGTGAATTTCCAAAATTTATTTTACGATAAATTAACGTAATGGTTTTTAATTTTCCAACAAAATAATGTTTTTTATCTTGACATATTAAAAATTAGAAGTAAGTTTACCACGTGTTCATATATATAATTTCATTGGCTAAATGTGTTACTGAATGTCATATGTTAAAAGATTATACTCTGTTTGTTTAAAAATTACTTTACTTAGTGATTTTATAGTTTATACCATGGTTAATTATATTATACTAAATAAAAATTATAATATTAAAATGTCAGAAACGTCGTTACGACCAAACTTCCCTCTAGTAATAGAGACTGGCAGTTTGGTCGCGTGTTTCCTCATAGTTTTATGGAGCGGAAAGTTTTCCCCTGTAATAGTGGTTAAGTAGGGTGTGAAGGAGAACTGTAGTCCAGATACAATCCTAGGAAGATATATTCTATAGATTGTGCTTCCACGACATACAACGTGGGTCGGCTGAGTGCCTTAAACCTACGAGCGATTAGGGCTATAACAAAAAAAAAAAAAAAAAAAAAAAAAAAAAAAAAAAAAAAAAAAAACTGTTATGGCCCCCCCCTCCAAATCACATGCAGGGAATCAATTTAAAATATTTATAAATTTGATTGTCTCGGGCTCTGATTTCAAAATTTTCAAATGAAACTTGCGCCACACGGTTTTATAGCTCTGGCAAAAAGAAACATCTTGGTAAAATTGGTTAGAAAATATTTTCAAATTGTTTCAAAATGGCAGGACAAATCGTAATAAAATTGGTATTATAGATAAAACCCGGTATTTCTACATCCTATAGAATAAAATACTAACATCAAATACATTTTAATCTGCAACGAATTTCATTTAAAATAAAATTTCATGTGATAATATTTTCCCAAATTTACTTTCCTCTAAAAATTGTATACTTAGAAAAGTTAATTTGTGTATAAATAAAAACAAATATGGAAGAGTGCTCAATTTTTATGTCTTTGAAAATGGAGTCTTAGTTTTATTCATGCTCATCCTTAATTTTTATATGCTGTTTTATTTTCACAGAATTGTTGATATACATGTGTTTTAATTTTAACCTCCCCAAAAATCCTATCAAACATATTTCACTCCCTCCCCTCAAATTAATTGGGGGCAGAAAACCGTGCCAAACAACGTAAAGGGGGAAGTGGGAGTTTTCACTCGTTCTATTAAAATTAAAAAATTTCGAATATTATATAAGCACAGCAAACTGTTCACTATGCTCAGTTATCATTACCCTAATTTTAAAGCATATTCCAATTTTTTATAACGATTTATTTTATTTTTATGATGGATTTCTTGGGATTAAATTAGAAATAAAACACGTTTTAGAAAAAACTTTAAAATTGGGCACCCTTTAAAAAAAGGGAAACACCCCTCAAATTGTGTTTTAGGCATATTCAAAATAGAATTTAATTATCTCTTCCATGCTTACACATTTTATTTTATTTGTACAAGTATATGTACGATTAGCTAAATCCCCTTCTGTTATGTTGTTTGGGGAGTAAAGAAACAATAGACATCCATATCTCCAGCTGACCGTTTGTTGGAAACTGTCTGAAAACTGTTTTGTTAGTGTAAAAAATTAACACTTTTGATGCCAGGCCGTTTTTTCCCAATGTCATCTGTAAAGTGCCAGAACCATTTCGCTATGTGCTACTCAGTAGTGCCAAGCCATAAAACAGCTTTTTGACACACATTAGAACAAACATGCATAACTCTCTTATGGCACAGCATGGACTAACACTTTTTTGTTTGTTTTTTAGTTAAAATTATGGGCAATAATATATCAAATAATAAAACATTTGTTTTACATAAAAATAATTAATCCTATCAAGCTAAGGAACATAGGGCATGTTTAAAATACCAACAGGAAGAAAGATCAGCCATGGAAAAACATGCACTACAAACTGGACACTCTTTTTCAAATGCAAAATTATTAAAAGAAGTACAAAATAAAAAGTTCCTTGATGCATATGAGACAATTTTTATAAAAAAGAACCAAAATAATCTGGTAAACAACGAACCTGGGCCTTTTCAAAATTCACCGTTACTTTATTTTATTTAACTAAATATAAACTTTATTTTTATATATAAATATAACATACTGTGCTGTCATAGAATATTACCTCTTTGTATTTTTAATGACATATGTTTTTATTTAGTACAAAATTGTTTATGTTACTATTGTTAATATTTACTTTCATTTCAGCTATGTGAGTCCAAAGATGCACTCATTGATTACGTATGGCCTCACAAAAATAAAAAACTATATTATTGGAGAGTTTTGTTTAAATTAATATATCATTTTCCAATAAGACATGAGCTTCAAGAATGTATAAAAATAATTATTTAAAAAAAACCTTTTACATTTTGTTTTTAAGTTTGAAATTTAAAAATTTAACTTTTAATTTCATTTTTTATGTGGAAAAAAATTTGTTTTGTGTGTAGTAATAAGTTGTTAGTAAGCACACCAAATTTCAATCCAAAAATATTCACAGATAATAAAAAAAAATCTTTGTAACTATCAATGGTTTTTTTAAATTAGGCCAATGATGTCGGTTTCCGCTCATGACCTTATTATAATAAAATAATGTCTTGTTAGAAAAAAACACAATACAGTTTATAACATATTTACAATATAATTGGTTTTGATTTAATTGACACATTCAAACATTGTAAGGGCATCGATGTTGAGGAAGTCAGTCCAAGAGACATCCTAGTTTGCACTTTACACAAACAGTTTTTACACGTCTTCTTTTTCCTTCTGGGTTCTTTTTTCCACTGCATACGCGCTGCAATTCTTTTCCGTAACTCCAAAAGACCAAAAAAATACTTATAGCGGCTGCGCAGTATAATTTTTAGCGAAAGCCGATGTCATCGGCCCGTGGCACTAAAAGGGTTAAGGAATTATTGTAAACTTCAAATATTATAATACAAGTAATAATGTCAGTATCCAGTTAGGTGATACTGAACTGAAAGTGAACAAAACTATTCAATTTATATAGGAGATGTCTGTGAGATTTGGACTCCAAAAACACATATAATTAAAAAATCTTTGATTTTTTAAAATTTTAACTTGTAAATAACCTGTAATTCGATCTATAGTTAATTAAAAATTTTATGAAATAAAAGTGATTTGCTTATCGATATGGTATTAATTAATCAATTATATATGTATATATATTTATTATTCATGATTGAAATTTGTTTTTAACATAACTAATGCAAAAGTGTAATAGCTTACTAGGAAAATACTCCTAAATAAACTATTGGGAAAAGTTTGATATTTTAAACTCCAGTATTATAAATATAATGCAGGAGTTGAATATTCCTTGGTTTTTGGTAGTACACGACCCAGTCGTATCGGTTATCCTAATCCTATAAATAATGACGTATGAGAACAACTCAGATTTTTAGAGAATGCAGAACAGAAACAAAAACTGAAATCCCATTTGGATGCTTTTTTGCTTGGTGAATAGCTTTTGTTATAAAGAAAGAATCTCAAATAATTAATTACAATCGGGGTATAAATATCCTGTTTGAAAAAAATAAGCAATATTAATACTACTTTAAAGAACAAAAAAGCAGTAAAGGAACAATACAATCTTTAACATAAAAAAATGTAAACATACAAAAGTACAGAATGTGTATATTAAGAAATAGATCTTAGCCTTCGCAGTTGAAAAATATAGTTTATCATAACACTCTGACGTAACATAATGTAAAGTACAGACTGCACGTACAAGCACAGACGAATCGCTGACTGGATTGACTTATACCAAAAAAAACAGTCCTAATGGCCTAATTCCAGAACACTTCCTTGTTTAAATCACAAAGTATCACAAATAATATTCCAAATAATAAAAGTACTTTCCTTTAAATTACCAACCACATATAATGGCTCTACGAAGTTTTAATGGTTATCACAAGATGTTGACGATTATGAAATGCTACCACGAACGTTAACAAAAAACCCGCCTAAATAACTCTAAATTAATCAGCTTTAAGACTGCATAGGTAATAAAATAAAGTCTACTCACCAGAGGGATACGTGCAACAGCACTGCTGGATTCAATCGTCAATATCAAAAAAGATATTAACTTAATTCTTTTATCATTCATTGTAAAAAACATTAATATTAATATTTACAAGAAGTTCTCGGCTTAGTAAATAATTCTATGCACAAATTAAATTTACGGATACAGCTCACGGAAATTCTGTTTCGTGTCAGAGACCGGCCAATCCGTTTTTAATGGAAAATCACCAAACTTGTACTGCAAGTAGGTTTTTGACTAAGCCAAGTAAAAAAAGAAGCAATCATAATAATCTTCTATCGCACTCTTAAATAGTAAAATTATTGTATATAATGCAGTGTTAATCAGTTTTTCACGGAATAAAAATATCAAGTAGTATTATTTATCAAAGAGAAGATCTCTTAAATTACATAAGTGCTTCAAACAAAGCAGAGATTTACTTTTGCGTTATAGTTTTATCACTCAGATCCGACCGCAAAGGTGGATCCACTGAAGGGTAAACCAATATAGATCGTTGCTATGGTGACATGAGCCAAAGGCAGTGGAAATTGGGATAGCATGTTACGTGAAACGTTGCCTCTTTTCATATCTGTTTGAAATATGGTAAGAGCGGTGTAAGTACACATGAAATATTACAAGAATTTGTTCTTGAACATAATTTTGAGAGTATTAATAGAAATACATACTGCAATATCGACATTTGTACCCTCCGCCCACCCCCGAAAATATTCCCTGAAACGTAGGGTAATAACATAGTACATATTAATCAGTTTAAATACTAATGCATTCTCAAAAATACATTAGTGTTATTACAATATTTATGAAATATATCTTTTACATCTGTGCCTTAACATGATAAAAAAATATATTTCTTTTACTTTACGTAAGTCACCTACGTTTCAGTATTTTAGGGGTTAAAAAACTTCAGAACTGTTTATACATTTGTATCCTAACTTAAAATTTGTTTATTTCAGCCTTTGTTAAACCACGCGACTTTGTCGTATCAACATTGCATCCGATCACTGATTTTCCTTAAAAGATCACAAAGCACCTGTAAAGAGGTTGAATGTTAGATTCATTGGCAATTCCTGAGTTATTTGTATTTCTCTGAACTCAAGCAGGATGTAATTTATTCACGAGAATAAAATTTTAGGATGTGCTGTAACCTCCATTGCTGATCGTTAGTTGTCCTTAAAAGATCACAAAGCACCAGTAAGAGGTTGAATGTAAAATTCATTGGCAATTCCTGAGTTATTGTCATTTATTTGAACTCAAGCAGGATGTAATTTATCCACGAGAATAAAATTTTAGGATATGCTGTGACCCCCATTGCTGATCGTTATTTGTCCTTAAAAGATCACAAAGCACCAGTAAGAGGTTGAATGTAAGACTCGTTGGAAATTCCTGAGTTATTGTCATTTATTTGAACTCAAGCAGGATGTAATTTATCCACGAGAATAAAATTTTAGGATGTGCAGTGACCTCCATGGCTGATCGTTAGTTGTCCTTAAAAGATCACAAAGCACCAGTAAGAGGTTGAATGTAAGACTCGTTGGAAAGTCCTGAGTTATTGTCATTTCTTTGAACTCAACCAGGATGTAATTTATTCACGAGAATTAAAGATTGAGGATTTGAATTTATCCACGAATATAACCATACATTTGGTTAGTTTGCTGATCCCAACCGTTACAATAATTAATTGAAATGCATAACTTGCACTTGAAACAGCCAGTTTGAAGCTATGGGCTTTATAGGCCAGTTTAGACGACCTTATACAAAACAATTCATCTTAAATGTAATCTAACTACTAAATAATTTTATTATCAAACGAATAAATTAATCATTATGTTTTCTCGCGCACGATTACTTCATACTAACTTCACAAAGTGATTAAGATAAGTTTTACTTCTCTTCTACTTAATGTTTTTAAGTAATTAAAATGTGTTCGTCATAAAACAACATTTATTTATAGGTAGAACAATATACATTTTAGTAATCCCATACTTCTTACTTCAACATTATATAATGCCTACCTATTTGCCTATAGATTTACTGCAGCCATTTATCGTACAGGTTAATATTATCATATCAGGCTGATATTTCTATCACAAAAAAGTGGGCCTTTGAAGACAGTTACAGAAAGTATATAAGATCACGTAGCGTAGGATTCTTGGTATTATCCAAAATGCCGGGAAATACTGAAAGTCGACACTACATTAAGGGTTAAGGTTAAACACTGCATAATGATTGGTCATCACTGATTCGTTACTAGTAAGAGTTATTTCAACACTAATTAAGGATTGTTCAACAATAATTAATGGTTGTTCAACACTGATTAAGTATTTTCAACACTGGTTATGGGTTGTTCAGCACTAATTAGGGATTGTTAAACACTGCTAAGTATGTTGTTTAACACTCATTAGGGATTTTTCAATAGTGATTAAGAGCTATTCTTACACTGATAAACGCTCGGTTAGAACTAATTAAGGGTTGCTCAACACCTGTTACAGCGAATTATGAATTTAGATCTGGTTCACCTTCTGCTCAGTCTAGTGTCTGAAATCTGACACTGTCACAGATTCTATCCTTTTTAATCTAGATTGAAGTAATCCCAAACCATTCGGCAACAAAGAAACTCAAAACGATTCTTTGGATATTTTTGAAATTATAGACACCTAGACTACAATATAAATTGTAACCTACATGGAAAAGTGTCTAGATTGTCTCCTCAGGTGAACATTTGAGTAGTGAACTTCGATGCTTTAGACATGATCCCAAAGCACGGTGGAGCAACCGATTTTTTCTACACTTAACGTATCTATTCGGTTAATTCAATATGAATGTTCATCCCATTTCACCTTCCGCTTAGATCATCCTCTGAAATATTCCCATATATCTACGTTATGTGTAGAAAACACAGTTAGTACGTAATCTGGAGCCGCGTAATCCTGGAGAGATCCAAATAAAACCGGCAACGAAGACGTCTAAACAGAACTCCCTGCATTGTTGTAGATAAAAACACTCTGTGACGGGTTGTTAAACTCTGATTAAGGTCTCAGGTATTATAATATAGTTCGTAAATGAGGCATGAACTACTTTTTTTGACATCCATGTGGTAAGTCCTTGTTGTGGACATTTGTAAACGTTGGATCTAGTTTAGAAGCAGACTGTCGAACTGCAGCATAACATTCTCAACATGCTCGGTTAATTAGCGAAGAATTTTGCTTACTCATGGCAGTTATATTTGTTTAATATACCCATATGTACAACGTGCATTTTAAAAATATTTGATTACTATTTGAAGAAAATGTAAGAAACAGAAATATCATTTCATGCCAAAACTGGGATTGCTATCTGAAATCCACACAAAGACAGTTAAAACCCCACAATTGGTTACTCTTGGATCAAAGGATCAGGCGTTTAGAGCCTATAAGCAAGTAAGGCCAACACAAGCTGATATAATCTCTCACGCTGAGGAGAAGCTCGCCCGCACTGTGGTCGGGTTCAATTGCTTTATTACTTGCCTCACAATATTAATTGATTTTATACCATGGAAGGCGGATGTTGATGTTTAATAGTAATTCATACTCAGTATATGTCTTGGCCCCAAGGTAAATATAAATAGATGTAAATAAGGAGTTATTAAATATAAAATTCTTCGTGCTATTATAACAAGGTTGCACTAACAGAAAGGTAAATAGGACCTAAAATCAACATTCATCGAGAATCACCCCTCCCCACCTTACCTAAGTTATGTGTAGAATACTTGGTTGCCATACCCGTGATTAGAGATCATCTATAAAAACATCAAAGTGCACTCAATCGTGTACCTGATGAAGTAACGAGAGAGTTTCCTAGATTACACTATTTTTTGTAATACGGATTTTCTATGATGTTGAAAACTATGTAAAGAGTTCCATCGAATTTTTCTGAATGTCAGCATCAGTCGAATATGACTCCAGATTTCAGGAGTCAAAACTGCAATACTGTCAACTTTCAGACACTGCACCAAGGGGAAGGTAAGCTGGAGTAAAACTCAACATTAACATTATTAGAGGATTTTGGAAACTGGCCATCGTTATGGTTATAAAAGGTATAAAAGTATGTTTCGAGGATTGGAATTTATCCCTATTCGTGCAGGTATGGGAAACGTATTAGTACATGCAAAAATAAAGAACAGAAGAGGAAATGAAGGGAAAGGAAAGGGTCAAAACTTACGCAAAAGCCGCTTATAGTCTAATCCAGACGTTGTCACTGCCGAGAATGCAAGTCCTGACCACATTTCGCGAGTACGAGAAACATAATCACACATCAAACCGGCACTGATGAAATTTAAATACTAACGATTTCTCTAAAATTTCCATTTTCTTGCATTAACAGCGTCAGGAATAGATTGTAGTAGCTTGTAGGTATGTTTGAACCCTTTTTGTTTCTCCTCTTCTTTTTTCTTTATGTTCTTTATTTTTGAATTTTACTAAGTACCTCCCCCCCACATGAGAAAGAGGATAGATTCTAATCCTCGGAAACGTTGTGTTACACCTTTTTGTAACCATAACGGTGGAAAATATCCAAAATACTGTTATCCTGTAAAACACTTCCTTTTCAATAACAAAACTCTAAACAAAGAATTCACATTATGTCATTTTATTATATTACCTATAAATTGTTAGTGCCGATACCCAAGTTCAAATACCCGAGTGGGTCTGAGAGGCCGGACTTTGGATCTGAGTTAGAGATAGCGCAGGTTCAAATATTGTATGTGACAGCAGCATTTGTAATGAGTACCATCTACCTCATAAAAATTTATCTCCTTAAAATGTATCGAGTCTTCCATTTTCCTCTGTTTGATGAGTTCCTAAAATGATGTTGCGTAAAATAAGGCTTAAAGGTAAAGTAAATTCTTATTAAAAATACTTTGAATTAAAATTTACTCGTGATCAACTCAGAATTATACGTGGCATTAAAGTTATCTCATACTTTATTACGCACCGATACTAAAGTAAGATTTTGCATATATTAGAAAATCGATGAATAAACATAACTGGGTTTGATTTGGGAGGGAATCTCACTTTGAAATCGTTAAATATTTATAAGTGTATAAAGAAGATGAGGGAGCATGAAAAGAAACCTTGCCTCGGAGAATATACAAATTGAAAGTTCGCCGATACAATGCCAGACACGTCGGCTAAGCTGGGATGGGAATATGAATAGGCGAATTTCCTTGGGTGGGGGGGGGGGGGGGTGGGGGGGGGGGGGGGTGGGGGGGGGGGGGGGTGGGGGGGGGGGGGGGTGGGGGGGGGGGGGGGTGGGGGGGGGGGGGGGAGAATTTCAAAAGGGGGGTTTTCTTAGGGGTGTATTGCTGAAACAAAAAAATCCTTTTAAATTTTTAAATAAAAATTTTAAACCTTTAAATCATAGAGGATTGGGTCTTTTTTTGGGAAAAAATTTTTGTTATTCACACCAGGGGAGATGCAAAAGGGATGTGAAACCTAATAAGTATACCTGTGTAAAATTTTAAAGTAATAGTTACTGAATTGAAATGCACAAACCGAAAATCTAAAGGAAATTATTTCTATCAGAAAATAGAGCATTTTTTAGTATTGAAAATTTACTGATGTTAAACAATGTAATTTTTAAATGGTTCTTGGCCACAAAAAGGTTACACAAATTTTTTTAAAAGCATTTTTAAATGTTCAATTAAAAAATAAAAATAAAAATTTTATTTTTAAAGCTGGTTTCATTCGTACAAATTTACCGTTTTTATTTACAATGAATAAAACTTATGAGTCCTTTCTTGATTACTTTAAAATCTGTACTTTGGTTTTTTCCGTCAGCGGGAAGGTTTTTTAAAGAAAAAAAGGTCCTACCCTATAAAAAACATTTTTGTGTTTTAATCATCGGTCTCGGTTTCATTTTGTTGAGCTGGAGTTTTCACAGACAGGTCAAAGTTTGGGGGAATTAAAAGGGGCAAAGGTCATATCATTCCTGTCGGTTAATCATCCCTCTGAAGCATTGCTGTCAACAGTTATTAATTACGTAGTTCTTTTTTATTTGGCATTTTAATGGAATTGTCTGAAAGAGAACGAATTCCTTGTTATGATGCGAGGATTGGCGATCTTTTCAAAGATCTTTGGGGAATTTTTTAAAAATTTTTTAATGACACTTTCCCAAAAAGGAACCCATAAGTGTTTCAACAAATCAAAAACTTTGGCGTTTTGAAATGACGGGGAGTGTAGAATGGGCCAAAGTGGGGTGGATACAATTGCAACAGATGAAGAACATGCACTAGATTTTTAAACATTTATTGAAGACCCACAACATCGCTCAGAAAAGCTGCCCAACAGATATGCACCCTAGCTGGAGTAAGATTTTTAAAATTAATTAAATACAAACCCTTTAAAATTCATTTAGTCCAACAGTTAAAGGGGGATGATTACGACAGGGTTGAGTTTGTGAACTTGTGATGCGCAAATGTGATGAAAATAGAGATTTTCTGACCAACATTTCTATTTCTGATGAGGCAACTTTTTTCCAAATGGCAAAGTTAACAGGCACAATTGCCGTTCTGGGGAGTGAAAACCCACATTGGATTACTGAGTCCCTTTACGCAACCCAAAAAAACGAACGTAGGTGTGGAATTTTAGGTAACAAATTTGTTGGGCCCTTTTTCATAATGGAAAAATTTAAAAGCCCAACTTTACTACAAAATGCTCCAAAAAAGAAATAATCCCACATTCAAATTGCTTTAGGGGAATACTTTGATAATGATGGTTTTTCAGGATGGTGCTCCACCCCATTATGGGGGAACAGTTAAGAGAGTATTTGGATTTAAAAGGGTTTTCCTCAAAATGGATTTCGAAGAGGGGAAATCGAATGGCCTCCAAGTCTCCGGATTTTCACATCGATTATTTCCCATGGGGTATTTAAAAACCCCAAAGTTTAAAGAAAAAAAGCCTCATAATTTGGAAAACCTAAGAAAAAAGGATTATAGAGGAGATTGTTTATAACGAAGAAATGTTAGGGAATCTGTCGAATCATTTTACACAAGATTGGCTCATTGTCAAAACCTAAAGGGAAAATTTTAAAAAATAAAACCCTTTTTTCCCAAAATTTTTGGTTTTAAAATTAAGAAAAAGACGGGAAAAGAAAAACCCAATTTTTATTTTTTAAAATAATAAAAAAATTTTGGTTAAAATTTAAACCAAACAAAATTTGGGGGTGTTACCCCAATGTTTTTTAGGAAATGAAGGAAATTTTAAAAAAGGAAAATTTTTTAATGTTTCAAAATTACAATTTCTTTAAAAGAAAAATTTTTTCCTAAATAAAGGGAAACAGGGACTTTTGGGGTTTAAAACCTGGGGGGGCCCCCTTTTTTAAAAACCCTTTTATTTTAACCCCCGGGACCCGGGCCCCTGAAAGGGGAATTTTGTTTTAGGTAAGAAAATTTTCCCCGTTAAACCAAAAAATTTTGGTTGGGAACTTTTATAAAAGCTCCCGGGAA
Source organism: Homalodisca vitripennis (assembly GCF_021130785.1). Taxonomy (NCBI): domain Eukaryota; kingdom Metazoa; phylum Arthropoda; class Insecta; order Hemiptera; family Cicadellidae; genus Homalodisca; species Homalodisca vitripennis. The sequence continues at coordinate 122,311,418 of NC_060213.1, read as the reverse complement.
ATTTGAGCTTTTGGTTTGTCAAAACTTTGGGAGGGTTTTTCCGGGGGCTCCCCCCCTTTAAGGCAAAAAATTTTGGTTTTAACCCAAAATGTGCGGGGAAAAATGAAACCAAATTAAACTCCAAAAGCCCCAAAATTATTAATTGGGGACTTTAAAACCCTTTTAAAAAATTAATTTAAATAATCAATTTTTAAAAATTTTTTGAGTCTAAAAATTTCGGGCAAACTTAAGTCAAATTAAAATTTTTAAAAATTTCAATTAAACCCAAAGGAACACATTCACAAAATTTTTTGGGTTTGGGAAACCCCAAACCCGAAAGGACTTTTTTTGGGAAATTTTTAGAAAAAATTGTGTTAGTTTTAATTTAAGGAAATAAATTTTTTAAATTTTTCCCTTTGGGGGGCTGTTTCTTATTGAATTTAAAAACCAGTTTGGGAGTTTTTTGTTTTTTTAAATTTGCTTTAAAAAGGGGAAAAAATTATGAAACAATTTTTAAGTTTTTTTTTAAAGGTTTTAACTTCATTTAAAATGTTTTTTCTGTTTTTTGTGGGAAAAACCCTTTAATTGGTTTTTTTTCTTTAAAATTTTCACCTTTTAAATTAATATCCAATAATATCCATTAAAATACACAAAAATTTGGGGGGGTTCCCCCCTTTGGAACAAAAAAAATATTCCCCAAAATTAACCCCCTCATTGAACAAGGGAAATTTAAATTTTTTGAAATTGAAAAATATTTTTTGGGGGAAACAAGGGAAAACCCGAAAATTTTTTTAAATTTAAGGGATTTTTTGGTTTCTCTATTGAGGGGAAAAAATTTTTTTAAAAAAAAGGGGTTTTAATTTGGGAAACCTGGTGCCCAAAACTTTTGGTTCCCCTTTTGAAACCGGTTATTAAGAAAGTTTTTTTGGCCTTCAAAATTTAAATTATTCATAAATAAGAAAATGAAAATGGGGGGATAATATAATTTTTCCCGGCTTGATAAAAGGGGTTAAACCAAGGGATCGTTTTTTGGGTTTTTTGAGGGGATCCGGGGCTTCAAATTTTCAGTTATTTAAAAAAGTGGTTGATCCCAAAAGTTTTTAGTTTGCGTTTAAGGTTTTGGGGGTTTTTAAAAAATAATAAATTTTCTAAAAAAAGGTTTTAAAAAATTTATTTTTTTAAAAAAAATTTATAGTAAAAATTTTCCAAAATTTAAAATTTTAAAAAATTTTTTCCCGTTTGGAATTCCCCCAAAAAACCAATTTAAAAAAATGAAACCCCTTTAAGGGGGTGACAGAAAAATTTAAAGCTAAAAAGAATAAAATTTAAAAAAAGTAAAAGGGGTTTTTTCTTTTACAAACTGTTAAAACATCAGGTTTTCCCCCTGATTAAAGGACCCTTCCAAGAAATTTGCAATTAAAAAATTTTTTAAAAATAAAAAAATTTTTCCTTTTTTCTTTTAAAAAAAATAATTTTACTTATCATTTAAAAAAAGGCTATCCTTAAAACCATTTTTAAAAAAACTCAAATTTTTTTTAAATCCTTTTTAAATATATTATTTAAATAAGAAAATTCCAATGGATTAACCCTTTTGGCCCTTTATTTTTATGTGCCCCAAAAAAAGTTTGTAAATTTTATCCCCCTTTTTTTTGAAACGAAATTAAAATTTTTAAATATTGGCCTTTGGGCAATTAAAAAAACCTTTTCTTTAAAATAAAGTTGGTTTCCCCTTCTATTTGGGTTTTTCCCTTATAGGTTGTTATTTGGTTTAAAAAACCCCCTTGGGTTTAAACCAGAAAAGGCCCGTCCTTTGTGGTCTTTACCCCAGTTTCCCCCGGGGGGGGACCAAATCCCGGGGTTCAACCGGGGGCAAAGGCTTTTTTTGGTTTATTTCAAAGTTGGGGTTTGATTTTTTAAAAATTACATATAATAAAAAAAAACTTAAATTTATTAAAAAAAAAACCCCTTCAAATTTTCCATCATGTTTAATTTAAAAATTTGTTTTTTGGTTTAAAATTTAAAGTTTAAAAAGGGTTTCCCAGAAATTTTAAATTTAATTTAAACCCAATAACAATGTAAAAAAAGGTTTAAAAACCGCCCCAAACCTTTCTAACTTGGGTAATAATTTTAAAAAATTTGTGGAAAATTTGAAAATAAAGGTTCCCCCAATTTTTATTTTAAATATTTTTGGGGGTTCCTTTGTTCTTCCTAAACCAAAACATTTTTTTCCCCCTGGGGAAAAAAGGTTTTTATTTTTTGAAAAGAAAAGGTTAACGACAATAATTTTTATTTTTTTTTTTAAGGGAGAATTTGGTTTTGTTTTCCTTTTTTACCTCCACTTTTTTATTTTTTTTCCCCCTCATCTTTAAACTAATAGACAAAAATCCTTTAAAAAAATTGTGTAATCAAAAAATTTTTTAACCTGTAACTGAAAATTTTTTTTAACCGGGTTTTTTTCTAAACAAGAAATTTTAAATGTTTTAATTTTCCAGGGATTTTAATGGGGTTTTTTTTTTTAAAAATGGACTTAATGTTTTTAAATATAAAAATTTTAAAATTATTAAATTTTAAATTTTAAACTTTTAAAACCTTGTGTTGGAAAAATAATCAGGGGTTTGGAAAAAAAGGGAAAAATTTGGGGCATTGTTTATTTAAAATTTAAACCCGTTTCTTTTTTGTAAAGAAAAGTATAATTTTAACATTAAAATTTTATTTATTCCCAAAATTTTTTGGGTTTGGTTTTTTAGTGTTAAAAATTTTAAAATTTTTAAAAAGAAATTTATTTTTAAAAAAATTTTCCAATTAAAACTAAAATTTAATTTGGGCTAAATTGTTTTTAAAGAAATAAAAATACCAAAAAACATTGAATTTAATTTAATTGGGAAAGACTTTAAAATTATTTAATTTTTTTTTTAAATTTTTTGAAATAAATTAAAATTTTTAAAAGTGGTTTTAAAATTTAAAAAATTTAAACATATCAATTTTTAAAAATTGGTGTTTTATTATTGCAAAATTTTAAAAATCTTTTAAAAAAAAAATTTTGTTTAAATGTTAATTCCCATTGGACTGTAATTGGCCCTTTTTCGCCGGGGAATTTAATTTTGCGACTTTTTTTTTTAAATAATTTAAAATTATTTGGGCAAAATTTTAAAAAAATTTAAAAATTAAAAAAGGTTTTTTTGGTTCTTTTTTTGGTTTTTTGGAAAAAGGGGGGGGGTTGTTGGAAAAATTGGGGGGGGGGGGGGGGGGGGGAAGGGGGAGGGGGGGAGGTGGGGGGAAAGGGGGATGGGGAGGGGGGGGGTTTTTTTAAAAGGGGGGAAAAAAATTTTTTTTCTTAAAGAAAAAGGGCCCGCGGAAAAAATTTTAACAATCATTAATTTTGGAAAAAAGGGTTTTTTTGGAAAAATTTTCTAATCTTTTTGTTAAAACCTTTTGGCAAATTAAACCCCCCTCCCGAATTTTATTAAAATTTAATGGATTTAATTTAAAAAAGGGGGAAACCCCTTTTTTTAACCCCCTCCATTGGGCAACAAAACCCTTCCTTGGGCCCCCCCCCACCCCGAAAATCCCCCCAAAAGGAAAGTCCCAAAAAATTAAACTTTGGGGTCCCTTGTTTACCCCCCCAACTCCCCCTTTTTTCCCCGGGGACCCCTTCGGGGAAGGCATTTTTCCCAACCGGGTAAAAATTTAAACTGTACTGAAAAACAACCAGGGTTATGTTTCATAAAAAGATTAATTCTTAAAATTTTTATCCCCCCAAAAGGTTTCAAGCCCGGGGAAATTTTTTTAAAAAGCAAATCAGAAAATTCTTTTTTAAAAATTTAATTAAAGAATTTTCAAGGGGGTTTTTTGGAAAAAACCCAAATTTAGGGAAAACATTAACCCCCGGGGGTTTTCTAAAAATTTTTCGTTTAAAAATTATGAAAAAAAAATTAAAGGCCGCCCCAATAGGGTTTTCCTTTTTTTTTGATTTTTTTCGGTTTAAAAATTTTTGGTGGGCCCATTTTTAAACTTTTCCAAAAATCCAAAAATAAAAACGCAAATTTTTTTAAATTAAAAAAATGGAACCTTTATTTAAAGGAATTTATTATTTTTTGTAAAAAATTAAAAACTTTTAACAAATTTTTAAAGATATACCATTTTTTTATTCAAACTTTGGTATCCAAATATAAAAAAGGTTTCAGGTGCACCCCCAAAAAACCGGAAAACCCTTAAAGGGCCTGTGGTAATTTTTAATTTTGGAAACCGTTTAAATTGCCCAACGAAGTTTTTTGGGTTTGGTGTTCAAAATTAGGTTAAATAAAATTTTTAAATTTCCCGGGGCCGGGGAATTACAAAACCCAAAATTAATTTTTTTCTTACTTTTTTGAAAGTTTTAAAATTGGGGGTTTTATTTTTTTCCCTTTCGGGTTTTCCCCCGGTTGGAATAAATGAATTAAAGGCCCCCCCCCACCCCCCCAATTTAAATTTTTTTAAAAGTTATTTTTCTTTTTCCCCTTTTACCTACCAAAAACCCGGGGAATACGGGAAAATACTCCTAACGTTACTTTTTCCCCGGGGTTTAAACCAAAAATTAAACCAAAAAAAATTTTTTCCACACATATTTCTTAAAAAGGGTTGCCCTCGGTTGTTTAAGGGTTTATTTTTTTTTTTTAAAAAGTCGGCCCGAAGGTTAAAGAAAATTTGGGAAACAACGCTAAATTTTTTTGTTTAGGGAAAAAACCCAAATAAAAAAGTTTTTAAAAATTTTACCAAAAACTATACCCAAAAGTGGTAAAAAACAAATTGTTTGGGAAATTTTTAAGCCCGTTAAATTTACCCCCCCAAAACAAGAAAAAAAAATTTTTTTTTAAAATAAATTTCAAAAAAATTTTTTTACCAATAAAAAAAAATTTTCATTCCCCCAAGCTAAACAAAAAAACGTTTTTAAATTTTTAAAAAAAGGGAAAAGGTTTTTTAAGGGAAATTAAAAAACTCCTTAAAAGGGTACCAACCCTTTTTTAAATTAAAAACCCACATTTTCCCCCAAAAAAACCAAAAAAGGGTGTTTTGAAAAACCCCCAATTTTTACCCCAAAACCAAATAAATTTTTAAAAAGAGGGGAAATTGTAGTTTCCGTTTCCCTTTGGGGGTGAAACTTCTCCCTTCCATTATTTTTAGTCAAAAATTTAAAAATTTTTTCCCACATTTTCCCCCACATTTTTTTTGGCTCTTTTATCACTATAGGTCCAACACCTGACAAAACATGACCGCTTGCACGGCCTATGTAAGCTCCTTACATCCGCAATGTCTTCTGGTTTTGGGTCTCTAGCTAGACCACCTCAGTCCTGGCTTGTGGTTATTTTTCAGCCCTATGCACGTGAAAAAATTAGTTACTAATTTAAATACTCCTTTAGGCTCCTTAAATAGAGGAAAAACATTTTGGAACCTCTTAAATATATTGTTTAGTATTTTAAGTTACTGTATTAGAGTAATACAATAATTACTTTTTATAGGTTGTTATAAGCTTTCAATATAGGTCTCTTAATTTTAAGATTTATTTGCTAATTTAGAAATAATACTAGCTTACAAGATCACAATATTAAGTGTATAGTCAAGCAAATTCACATATAAAAATTAAATTAATATTGGCATATGTGTTATGATTCACTAGTAGTATTAAATTACAATATTTCCAATGCTCCAAGAATCGTAATTATAATCAAGTATAGATTAAAAATTGTTCTAAAAAAATTTTGGTTTTAGAAAAAACTTATGTCGTAACGTTTATGTCTGTATCTTGAAATTGGAATTTTTTCATGATGCAGTCTGCAGAATATACTGTAACATTGTCCCATTTTTAAAGATTGAAGGCGTTAATGTTCTTATTAATAGATCAGGAAAAAGACCAAGTACAATCCTAATTGTAAATCTTTATAACTCCGAAGACAACTTATTTTATGACAATCCAAATTATAAAGAGTTAAAATATATCAATCCACCTGTACCATGCCTCAAAAAGCTACAGATACAACAAACAAGTTTTCTTTGTTTAAAGTTTGATATGTTTCTCAAATTACTATCTGCTTTGAAGTCTCATTACTTCCTTTTAAATCATAACTGCTTGATTAATTAAACTTAAATACTTACCCCTAAATTTTCCATTTGAAGGGAACTTCAAAATACTGTAAGGAATTGCATGCCTTTTTTATTTCCTTTTCAACTGTATTTCTATCAAATTTTATAATCTCTGCAAATTTTTGTTTCACACAAAAATAAAATTGGTTCTTCTTCGCTTATGTAGCTACTAATGTTAGAAAATTAATTTTATTGTCTCTATGGATAACTTGTGAGGATCAGCTGATACTCTTCCCCCTCCCCCCAAATAAGAATAGAATCAAATTTTAAATACCCAAATATGGTAGTAATTATTTTCTATAAATATCAACTTATTCTCTGCCTGAACTGATAGAAAGTTGACGATAAGTTCTGTTGACATGTTATATATTTTTAATGACCTGAACTGGGACATGTTCCGTTACGTAGATGTTCCCACAATTACCTAATTGGATGATTCTGCTCGGAGTATATTCTGTAGGCGTCTTCCGCAATAAATACGTTCCTTCCCTTAGGTCACGTCGTCTCTTATTATTACTATCCTTGCATTATAATAATGGTACTTTTAACAACCCTTGACTGAAGAAATCTACTCTTATTTTTTTCTTATATTAATATCGGACTATATATCAAAATATTATACTTTCAATTCAAAATATTAATTTATAATTTATAATATACTACAGAACTAGATTATATAAACTTATATACAGCCGAAAGTTATATTTTCTTATAAATAAAGAGTAAACAATTATATAAAAATAAAGAATATAGTTTACTCCAAAGATGATGGAATAGTACTCCAGTATCCTTAGGTTTAATTTATTTCAACAACCCGAGGTTTTCTAATGCTACTCGTATGGAAATTTCGTCGCGTTTCCTTATACAGGTGCCTTTCCTTATAATAAAACTATATTTTTATCACTTGGATATCACTTTTGTTTGTAATTGTCAAACCGAGTGCAAAGAAGTCCAAACAAGCTCATGTGCCTTATAATTTTAGTAATAAATAGAGATCTCCTAACGCATCAGTTTCTATAAAGAATAAACCCATCAGTTGGTTACAAAATCTTAATTGAATCATCTAAAATCTATTAAAATGAGGTCAATATTTTCTACTTGACAAAGCCAAAATTATGCTACTTGAAAGATGATATAGAGTTTTTTAATAGGTAATTACACTGAAATAGGCACTTTTGTTGTCCATCCAAACAACAAAATATATTTAAAAAATTATATGACTAAGAGTCATAAAAATATAAAAAACCAAATTTACGTACGTGTGAATTTTTTTTATGCGCCGAACTCATTAGAACAAATTAGGAATATGGGTAAAAAAATAATATTAGAATATTTTAAGTAATGCATGTTCTTGTGCAGCGAATATTTCATATATCAAAATACAACTAAAATTTAGAGTTAATGAACATAAAATAATACTTGTTTTAGTTAGTGAACAAACTTACAACTTCTCAACAATGCAGGTCTGGATATTGTGATTTTGTGATGAAATAAAGTTAGATAAAACAAAATAATATACATTGAAGAATATGTTTCTCATTGAGCGTCAAAATTGAAATTGCAGATCAAACGCAAAGTCAAGTTATATTTATCGGGTCATATTACAGCCTCTATTTTTCGCGGTACAGCCGGAAGGCTAGTACATTTCGAAGTCATAATCAACGAAAAATGTAAAATTGGAAATAATTTTTCACTTAAAAAGTCAACTTTTACAATATTGATGATAGTTTGACTTTTGAATAGTCCTCGATTAAAAAATAACTCATCTAAATTCTCTTTTTTATCAATACTTGAAAAAAAAAAATAAAAAAATAAAACAGCATACTATATGGTTAATAATACGAAGAAGCCCTTATAACCATCCACTCCCCCCCTGCTAAAAGGTTGGATTTTAAGAGTCAGTAAAGTGTTATTATTTGGAAATACACCGATCGTATCGCAGCCTGGGGGTTACAATTTAGCTTACTAAGCGATAGATAATAATGAGCGTTCAATTACACGCGACTTGAAAATTACAAATTGGTTTGGGACATTTTTCCTCAAAAATTCATATACGCTATTAAAGTGTCAAGTTATGGATTTAAAATGGAAAATTTTATTTGTGGACCATAAATAGAACTGTATATGTAGACACTCGTATAAACCTATAATCGTGCACCTATCGAGCTCCAAAGGTAATTTGTATAAACACTCACTTCAAGCGTACCGATGATTAGTGTCGTTCCAAGTAGAAGCGTTTTGGATTATAAATTTAAAAGGAAAAGTATGAATAAAAAACTAGACAAATTAATTGAAATGAGCGCCGACACTGCACACTGTTGTCTGAGTGTACGAGTGTGAGTGTCTATTCTCTTTCGTCTCTCGGGTATCCCATTAGATAATTACCTGCTTACTGTGGCTCTTCAGCTCTCTCAGCTGTCTTGTTACTTACTCTATTGTTACTTACGCTATTGAAATGAGCGCCAAAACTGTACACTGTTGTCTGAGTGTGGGAGTGTGAGTGTCTCTATTTTCTTTCGTCTCTCGGGCTTCCCATTAGATAATTACCTGCTTACTGTGGCTCTCTGGCTCTCACAGCCGTCTTGTTACTTAATCCACGCGTTGAATAAAACTAGACAAATGTATTGAAATGAGCGCTTACACTGCTCACTGTTGTCTGAGTGTGAGAGTGTTACCGTCTCTATTCTCTTTCGTCGTTTCACAGTTTGACATTGTGGACCGCTCCGTTATTGAATCTCCCTAATATCACAATTTAAAATCACAGTCAATTCATTTCCATTATTGTGTTTTTGCTGGCTTTAGTATATTCTGGTTATATAAAACCCTCAAGACCCTGAGTTGAGTTTTGTTCTGCCTATAATTCTAACCAAAGATGTTAACGATCAACAGCTCTGGGTATTTAGGCAACAAGCCGTTGGAGGTCATGTAGTGGTACACCGAACCGCTCTCGCATAATCCGATCAACAGTGATAATCTATGGAGAGGGGTCAAGTGTACAACAGTACTGTCAGCAGCACCCAGCTGTGGGTATATAGCCAGGATGCTGTTGGAGGTCATGTAGTGGTACACCGAACCGCTCTCGCATAATCCGATCAACAGTGATACTCTGTGGAGAGGACTCAAGTCTACAACAATACTGTCAGCTCTACCTTCTTTTGGTTATTTAGCCAACATACTGCAAGCAGTGACTTTATATACTGTATTAGTAAAAGTATTTCCGTCATTAAATCTGACTTATTGTAGGCCCTTTTACCCATTACTTTAATCAGACACATATTATAAATCAATTAATAAATTAATCCTTGTAATATATTTATTGCTAAGATACCATTCTTTCCGTTTTATCTACATCTAGCTTTGAGATGATACAATGCCTATTTATGGAGTTAGCAAGTAGCTGTTGTATTCTCTATTGTTGGGAGAGAATTGTGCCTTTTAAATTTAACAAGCATATTATATAGGGAGTTTTGAGTTCAATTCATTTATGGAGTTGTGCCTAAACGACAAGAATCTGAAATTGACCCGGAGAAATAATTAACGTTAACGGAGAAATAATTTATAAATGCTTTTCACCTATTTAAGAAGTTTTAAAAAATACGTTAAGATTTAGTTAAAACGTGATTTTAGCACATAAACAAACCGTGCAGTAGTTAATTAATTATATTTCCTCATTTTTTAATAAATTTACATGTAGTTATCCAAGATTTTTAAAATTTAAATTAAAAGAAACACAACAGTTATTTATATTTGTTTGTAATGTGAGTAGTTTACATAAATACAGTACAGATGCTACGTGTAATGTCTCCAATAATGTGGTACATTTGTAATTAAAATGTGAATATTGTATCTATCCAATCAATTAATTTTATAATTGGAATGAACTTAACGTCGTATAACGTAAACTTCTTGTCTTCTATATGTATCACACGTCAATTTGTTATTTAAGCAGATTCCAATCTCCTCTTAGCCTTATTCTGCCATTCTAAAGGAGGCTCTGGCCTGTTCGATAATCTTATCAAACAGAATAAGGGAGAGAGTCAGTACCGCACAAAGCCGATTGTACTGATAACAGTGCTTCAGTCTCAGACAGTGACGTTATCTCTAACTCGTCTCATGGCTCAGACTGTGCGGCCATCTCCTTGTACCGATAAATGTGCTTTACCCATTGTATCAGGTACTGTAAAATTTCCAATTCCAAAGTTAGGAATTTGAGCTAGTAGAATGAAACAAGTTTGTCACCTGACATTAAGAAATAAAACAGTTAAATGTATACTAATTATAATTAGAACCTAGTGGTGGTTGCCTTTGCAGTGCATATTAATTACTAATGAATTGTGAATACTTAGATATTATTAGATACAGGAATTCAACAACCTTGTTAAAAAGAAATGGATAATTATATTACTCCGATTTATTAACTTTGCTATATCTTGTCCAACTGTTTATATCCTCTATTCTGAAAGCTAAATTTCGTGCTTGAGATTGATTTTGTACCTATGCATTATGTAGTTCCTTAGAAACGTTGTGTGATTTAAAAATCAATGTTGTTTACACTGACTACGTATTTTCGTTGCATCAAATCTGAACTCCATGGAGATCTCATGAATATTCATACTTTGATAAATATGTAAAATTCTGAAGTGGTTTCCATAACTAGATGACAGTCTAGCTATGTATAATATGTTACGAGTAGATTGTTTACTGAGCTATATTTATTTATTTCTAGAGTTGTGTACAATTTGAATGAGCGAGTTTTCGTCAAACATATAAACGATTATTGATCTTAATCTAGTTCTTTTATATTTAGTTAGCGAATAAAAATGGTATATTGTGTGAGACAAGGTTAACAGCTGGTTGTAGTAAAATGACCTTGAGTTTTTCTGAAAAAGAACAATGTTAAACCTCATGCAGTTTTACGACCACTCAAACGCTTTTTAGTTTTTCGATATATTTCTGATTTATTCAGAAAAAATATCAAGCTGTATTGTATCTTTTAAATATTTAAATAGTATAAACTTTATAATAAAACCTAAAAAGCTTTTGGTGGTATATTATTTATGTATTTAAAAATGAGACACCACCCGTAAAGCTAAGATCAAAAATAAGGGAGTAAAACTGCATGAGTGTTAATGTTGATCTTATGGGAAATACTTAACGTCATTTTACTTAATCCAGATTTTAAGACTTATTTTTCAGGTTTATATAATTACTCCCACTTAAATATCCGTTATATCGTAGAATAAAAAAGAGAATTCGATTTGTAATTTCAAACACTCTTCGCACTATGGTATATTGGTTACATTTTTAGATATCTCGGATGTAAAATATTTAAATATCATATTTTTTACAGATATTCTAAAGTGCACAATATTTAAATATTATATTTACATATATTACAGGTTTTAAATTGTTTAATTATTATACTATAGGATATTCTGGAATGTAGAATGTTTAAATATTATGCTATCAAATATTCAAAGTGTAAGACGGTTAAATATTATATTATCAGATATTCTAGGCTGTACAATATTTAAATAATATATTGCCAGATATTCTGGGGTGTAAAATATTTACTGCATTATACTGTATATTTAAATTATAATCGTATACACAATTTAGAGGTATAATATAGGTGTAATTTTGGGAGCAACAGTCCTTTATATTTTGTCTACAAGCAATATATAAATTATGAGAAGTTTATAGGTAATTATTGTATGTATAACCAAACATGTCAAGCTTTTAGAGTACAATAATATTATGAAAAATATCATTCTATATACTTATGGGAAAATTCTTTATGAGTCATTTTTAGGAGCATATCATATTTATTATTGAGGTAATAGATAAGCCGTTATGTAAACTGGCACTTTTGTTGGGCATAATCTATGATTAGAAACGGTAAAAGATTTTAAAACTGTATAACTCTTTTTATATTACACCTTAGGACAGGTTTAAATATGCAACACTTCAAAGCTGGTATTGGCAACTTTATGTATGAAATTCAAGAAACCCATTTCATAAAGTGAATGTTTAGTGGGGATAAGTTACAATATAAAGGGATGCATTCATTTTAGACATACTTCTTGCATTATATTGCCTATTTATTTATGATGGAAGATGTATTATAATACGTGTTGTAACTAATAGTTTTAATTCTTAGCTTAAAGTTATTGACGATAAGAGGTTTGGAAGGATAACAGGATTTCGGACATTTGCCATAGTTTTATGTTACAAAATATATAACACCATGTTTTAAGGATTTCAATCTATCCACTAGGTTATGTCTAAAGAATTTAGTACATAAATAGTACTTAAACATACAACACGTGGCATTGTACTGCCACTAAAAATATTTTTTTTATATCATACCCTACAACAGTTTTAAGTTCAGGCAAGAGGAAAAGAAGACTGTAGCTCGAAGTTGCTGTTCTCAGTTTTATGTTAGTTTATTTAGTAATGTAAGCAATAGATGAGGAAAGCCTTTCCAACACATTTTGACTTTTCATATACCTCTTTGTCAATATTCACTCCGTATACTTATGGAAACGCTTTTATCCTTAATAGTTCCATTAACATCATTCTTCCGAAAGGGAAGTATGGTCGGAGACTGCGTGTCATTGGTTCAGGCATTGACTCTCTACTTAGGATGTCATTAATTTGTATCATTAGTAAGCGTGTCTGTTGTAAGGAACTCAAAGTTTAAACTGTGTCACAGCAGCGATACAATCTGGATATCGTTTATAGCACAGAAAATTTTGTGGGATCATCTAAAACCAACTAAACTTAGGGCTGTTTTGTATCGGTGATGTGTGACAGTGATCGGTGTTAGGTAATAGAAAGCAACACGGAAATATCTCAGTTTTAAATCTGTTTTTTCTTGTATTGCTGGCTAAAACGTATAATGAAGACTCATAATCCTGACAGAAGAACATACTATACGCCAACAATTGGGAAATCACTAAAGAAGATCACAAATTATTAAAAAATGCTTTAAATTACAATTAGGCATCTTATCATCCTACCTTATTCTGCTTTCCTCGTTTCACGACTAACTCCATGATACAATAAATTGTGTTTTGTCAACCGTTCTATCCCCCATTAAATATTCACGCTTTCCTGAATAATAAATAATACCAGAGACCACAGCAACACATGTTTCCAAATGCCAGAAAATACGAAATATTTCCATTCCCGCCATGACGGGTCATCCAGAACACAAACAATCAAAAAGCAGCTTACCATCGAACAGCCAGAGCAATCGGCTCTCTGAGCTTCAGTCCGTGTCTGTTACGTTTACTGTACAAACACTCGGTGTCGGCTGCAGGATTACAGGAGAGGTCACTTCTCTGGTTATCCTGACATGGTTCGACACTTCACTATCGGCTCTCTGAGCTCCAGTCCGTGTCTGTTACGTTTACTGTACAAACACTCGGTGTCGGCTGCAGGATTACAGGAGAGGTCACTTCTCTGGTTATCCTGACATGGTTCGACACTTCACTATCGGCTCTCTGAGCTCCAGTCCGTGTCTGTTACGTTTACTGTACAAACACTCAGTGTCGGCTGCAGGATTACAGGAGAGGTCACTTCTCTGGTTATCCTGACATGGTTCGACACTTCACTATCGGCTCTCTGAGCTCCAGTCCGTGTCTGTTACGTTTACTGTAGAAACACTCGGTGTCGGCTGCAGGATTACAGGAGAGGTCACTTCTCTGGTTATCCTGACATGGTTCGACACTTCACTATCGGCTCTCTGAGCTCCAGTCCGTGTCTGTTACGTTTACTGGACAAACACTCGGTGTCGGCTGCAGGATTACAGGAGAGGTCACTTCTCTGGTTATCCTGACATGGTTCGACACTTCACTATCGGCTCTCTGAGCTCCAGTCCGTGTCTGTTACGTTTACTGTACAAATACTCGGTGTCGGCTGCAGGATTACAGGAGAGGTCACTTCTCTGGTTATCCTGACATGGTTCGACACTTCACTATCGGCTCTCTGAGCTCCAGTCCGTGTCTGTTACGTTTACTGGACAAACACTCGGTGTCGGCTGCAGGATTACAGGAGAGGCCACTTCTCTGGTTATCCTGACATGGTTCGACACTTCACTATCGGCTCTCTGAGCTCCAGTCCGTGTCTGTTACGTTTACTGTAGAAACACTCGGTGTCGGCTGCAGGATTACAGGAGAGGTCACTTCTCTGGTTATCCTGACATGGTTCGACACTTCACTATCGGCTCTCTGAGCTCCAGTCCGTGTCTGTTACGTTTACTGTACAAACACTCGGTGTCGGCTGCAGGATTACAGGAGAGGTCACTTCTCTAGTTATCCTGACATGGTTCGACACTTCACTATCGGCTCTCTGAGCTCCAGTCCGTGTCTGTTACGTTTACTGTACAAACACTCGGTGTCGGCTGCAGGATTACAGGAGAGGTCACTTCTCTGGTTATCCTGACATGGTTCGACACTTCACTATCGGCTCTCTGAGCTCCAGTCCGTGTCTGTTACGTTTACTGTACAAACACTCAGTGTCGGCTGCAGGATTACAGGAGAGGTCACTTCTCTGGTTATCCTGACATGGTTCGACACTTCACTATCGGCTCTCTGAGCTCCAGTCCGTGTCTGTTACGTTTACTGTACAAACACTCGGTGTCGGCTGCAGGATTACAGGAGAGGTCACTTCTCTGGTTATCCTGACATGGTTCGACACTTCACTATCGGCTCTCTGAGCTCCAGTCCGTGTCTGTTACGTTTACTGTACAAACACTCGGTGTCGGCTGCAGGATTACAGGAGAGGTCACTTCTCTGGTTATCCTGACATGGTTCGACACTTCACTATCGGCTCTCTGAGCTCCAGTCCGTGTCTGTTACGTTTACTGTACAAACACTCGGTGTCGGCTGCAGGATTACAGGAGAGGTCACTTCTCTGGTTATCCTGACATGGTTCGACACTTCACTATCGGCTCTCTGAGCTCCAGTCCATGTCTGTTACGTTTACTGTACAAACACACAATGTCGGCTGCAGGATTACAGGAGAGGTCACTTCTCTGGTTATCCTGACATGGTTCGACACTTCACTATCGGCTCTCTGAGCTCCAGTCCGTGTCTGTTACGTTTACTGTACAAACACTCGGTGTCGGCTGCAGGATTACAGGAGAGGTCACTTCTCTGGTTATCCTGACATGGTTCGACACTTCACTATCGGCTCTCTGAGCTCCAGTCCGTGTCTGTTACGTTTACTGTACAAACACTCGGTGTCGGCTGCAGGATTACAGGAGAGGTCACTTCTCTGGTTATCCTGACATGGTTCGACACTTCACTATCGGCTCTCTGAGCTCCAGTCCGTGTCTGTTACGTTTACTGTACAAACACACAATGTCGGCTGCAGGATTACAGGAGAGGTCACTTCTCTGGTTATCCTGACATGGTTCGACACTTCACTATCGGCTCTCTGAGCTCCAGTCCGTGTCTGTTACGTTTACTGTACAAACACTCGGTGTCGGCTGCAGGATTACAGGAGAGGTCACTTCTCTGGTTATCCTGACATGGTTCGACACTTCACTATCGGCTCTCTGAGCTCCAGTCCGTGTCTGTTACGTTTACTGTACAAACACTCGGTGTCGGCTGCAGGATTACAGGAGAGGTCACTTCTCTGGTTATCCTGACATGGTTCGACACTTCACTATCGGCTCTCTGAGCTCCAGTCCGTGTCTGTTACGTTTACTGTACAAACACACAATGTCGGCTGCAGGATTACAGGAGAGGTCACTTCTCTGGTTATCCTGACATGGTTCGACACTTCACTATCGGCTCTCTGAGCTCCAGTCCGTGTCTGTTACGTTTACTGTACAAACACTCGGTGTCGGCTGCAGGATTACAGGAGAGGTCACTTCTCTGGTTATCCTGACATGGTTCGACACTTCACTATCGGCTCTCTGAGCTCCAGTCCGTGTCTGTTACGTTTACTGTACAAACACTCGGTGTCGGCTGCAGGATTACAGGAGAGGTCACTTCTCTGGTTATCCTGACATGGTTCGACACTTCACTATCGGCTCTCTGAGCTCCAGTCCGTGTCTGTTACGTTTACTGTACAAACACTCGGTGTCGGCTGCAGGATTACAGGAGAGGTCACTTCTCTGGTTATCCTGACATGGTTCGACACTTCACTATCGGCTCTCTGAGCTCCAGTCCGTGTCTGTTACGTTTACTGTACAAACACACAATGTCGGCTGCAGGATTACAGGAGAGGTCACTTCTCTGGTTATCCTGACATGGTTCGACACTTCACTATCGGCTCTCTGAGCTCCAGTCCGTGTCTGTTACGTTTACTGTACAAACACACAATGTCGGCTGCAGGATTACAGGAGAGGTCACTTCTCTGGTTATCCTGACATGGTTCGACACTTCACTATCGGCTCTCTGAGCTCCAGTCCGTGTCTGTTACGTTTACTGTACAAACACTCAATGTCGGCTGCAGGATTACAGGAGAGGTCACTTCTCTGGTTATCCTGACATGGTTCGACACTTCACTATCGGCTCTCTGAGCTCCAGTCCGTGTCTGTTACGTTTACTGTACCAACACACAATGTCGGCTGCAGGATTACAGGAGAGATCACTTCTCTGGTTATCCCGACATGGTTCGACACTTCACTATCGGCTCTCTGAGCTTCAGTCCGTGTCTGTTACGTTTACTGTACAAACACACAATGTCGGCTGCAGGATTACAGGAGAGGTCACTTCTCTGGTTATCCTGACATGGTTCGACACTTCACTATCGGCTCTCTGAGCTCCAGTCCGTGTCTGTTACGTTTACTGTACAAACACTCGGTGTCGGCTGCAGGATTACAGGAGAGGTCACTTCTCTGGTTATCCTGACATGGTTCGACACTTCACTATCGGCTCTCTGAGCTCCAGTCCGTGTCTGTTACGTTTACTGTACAAACACACAATGTCGGCTGCAGGATTACAGGAGAGGTCACTTCTCTGGTTATCCTGACATGGTTCGACACTTCACTATCGGCTCTCTGAGCTCCAGTCCGTGTCTGTTACGTTTACTGTACAAACACACAATGTCGGCTGCAGGATTACAGGAGAGGTCACTTCTCTGGTTATCCTGACATGGTTCGACACTTCACTATCGGCTCTCTGAGCTCCAGTCCGTGTCTGTTACGTTTACTGTACAAACACTCGGTGTCGGCTGCAGGATTACAGGAGAGGTCACTTCTCTGGTTATCCTGACATGGTTCGACACTTCACTATCGGCTCTCTGAGCTCCAGTCCATGTCTGTTACGTTTACTGTACAAACACACAATGTCGGCTGCACGATTACAAGAGAGGTCACTTCTCTGGTTATCCTGACATGGTTCGACACTTCACTATCGGCTCTCTGAGCTCCAGTCCGTGTCTGTTACGTTTACTGTACAAACACTCGGTGTCGGCTGCAGGATTACAGGAGAGGTCACTTCTCTGGTTATCCTGACATGGTTCGACACTTCACTATCGGCTCTCTGAGCTCCAGTCCGTGTCTGTTACGTTTACTGTACAAACACTCGGTGTCGGCTGCAGGATTACAGGAGAGGTCATTTCTCTGGTTATCTTGACATGGTTCGACACTTCACTATCGGCTCTCTGAGCTCCAGTCCGTGTCTGTTACGTTTACTGTACAAACACTCGGTGTCGGCTGCAGGATTACAGGAGAGGTCACTTCTTCAGTTATCCTGACATGGTTCGACACTTCACTATCGACACAATGCTTTATGTATCTGGCCTTAGGTGAACGAACTTTTAATATGTTCGTGACATTGTATAAACCACCCCATCTGTACCTTCCAGATCACAAAGGATACTATCCTGAGCTTGACTACGATAAAGCAATTCTCTCCTTTAGATTTTTATAATATTACGAGGAAACGTGTAGCAGCTGCCCAACTCGCGTCTAAGATGTCACGTTTAACACGATACTAAAGTTCAAAAGTGCGTTATGAATAGGAATTATTTTTAAATCTACTAATTGTTCAGTACGGAATTTCAGTGTCATAATGCAATTGATTTGTGTAATACGGCTATATGTTTTTTTTTTTATTTTTGTTTATTATTTATAATTAGTATAAATTTGTACATCACGAACTCTTTAACAGTTCCCTTTAACAATCTCTTGACCATTAAACGGTCTATACTTGCCAATAGCGCAGTGTAGCGGGTATGGTGTATACGCGAGATAACGGATTTAAGAAGGTCGAGCGTGACTACTGTTTGGATGGGTGGCCGCTGAGCGATCCTGTCCGTGGAAGCTTCCGTCTGCCCGTAATTGGTAATGAGTGGTTCGGAATGCACCTATAAGACGTTGGTCCTCAGGTTAAGTTTTAGAAAGGGTTTCTTAGCTGTAAATTTGCCTGGTAAAATAATTCATTACAATATTGAATATTAATTATAAGCCATTATTATTAAGAGACATTCATATTTTAAAGAATGCATTAGCTTTCGTTAGACTTAAGAAATATAAGCTTTTATACAGGAAAATTTTTAAATTTGGTACAAATTTCAATTTATAATACAAGTTTAAACTTTAGAAAGCCTCAGAGGCGTGCGGCCGCCAGGTGATTTGCGATCCTCCTTAAGAACCTATATTTCCTCAGCTAACGTGATCAAGATTTATAATTCTAAGAAATATTAGAACCACTATTTTCGATTCTTTACATAGGAGTGATTCTAAAACTTTGTACGAGAAGTGACGAGCTTTTCAGTGTACATAATAATTATCTACATTAAATTATTCGCTTATTCAAATTAATAAGTATGATGTCAACTCCAGGTATTATCTTTGTTTCAAAATCAGTCTTAGTCTCTTTCAATCAAGACAAAAAGATAGAATTAAAAATAAGTTCTGGATATAAGGATGTACATAAAAATTTAAATTCTAATTTTTGAGTCTTCAACAGGGCATCTCCGTAACCAGTTAAAACGATTAAAGATTATTGTGGTAAATCATCTTGTATATTTAATTTTTGCTTTGCTTAGCTCGTACGAGATTTGATTAAATACAAAACTGTCCATCACAGAGTATTAGTAAATATACAGTGCAAATTAAATAATAGTTTGAATTTTAATTACACCAGTGATATTTGCCAGGTCTCACAATCCAATTATCTCTGAAAGCGGCGACAAGACACTGAACAGCGCTTGGCAGAAGGTGCCAACAAGTGCCACGTAATGTTCCCGGCTAATTAGGAGATGTTTGTGAAAGTCTTTATGGCAGCATTCAAGCTTAACACTATACAGGGTACATTCTTTTCGCGTTTATCCTTTTCTATATTTCTGTGTAATTATTTATTTACAAAAGCAAATTCCTTGTAATATCTTATAATTGGATTATGCAATATGAACTGTATTCCCCATTTTGTGTAATACGCTCGATATTCCTGTAACTCGCTTAGTGAACTAATTACAACAAAGTGTTATTTTACTATTTATTATTTATTTTATTTATTAATACAACATAGTAAATAGGGTGTTAAGTAAAAAAACAGAAAAACGTTTGATAGTATTTGAGAACAAATTATTGAGAAAAATCTATGGGCCAACCCTTGAAGATGGAGAGTGGAGGATAAAACATAATGTAGAGTTGAGGCAACTATATATGGACCCAGACATAGTGGCCGAGGTGAGAAGTAGGAGAATGAGATGGGCTGGCCATTTACTAAGGAAGGAGGACAACTCCTTAGTCAGGAACGTCCTTGTAAACAATCCGGAGGGCAGAAGACCACCAGGAAGGCCCAAGTTGAGATGGCAAAACCAGATCAGAAGAGACATAAGAAAACTGGGAAGAAGGGAAGAAGAGGCAATGGATAGAGAGATCTGGAGGCAGTGTGTTGGCGAGGCAAAGTACCACCTTGGGTACCAAGAGCCACGGCAGTAACAGTAGTAGTAGTAACATAGTAACAGCTTTTGGTTCTTGACATTAGATGAGATTGCACGTGTAATTACCCTACAAATGTTTTAGAGTTCGTATAGAGTTAAGTTAAGTTATTAAACGTAGTTTATATTCTGTTGATGTAACTTATTGTCGAACTTTTCATTTTTAAATAATAATACAGATATCCAATAAAACATGTATAAAAATTAAAAATAATGCAATCAAAGAATTAGGAATAAACTCTAGCCCTGCAGCATATTCTGTCACCTTGCAACAAGAAAACGTTCTTGATCAGAAACAGCTGAATCTTGAACGCGAGCTTGTAAACCTTTACTAATAATAATGAGATTAGCTTTGGTAGTTTGGTGATAACGCTATCACTCCGACATACAACAGATCTCCATGGGACCTTCATCAGGGAACTTCATCTGGAACTTGCACATTAACGGCATGAGACGTACCCTATTATTAGCCAAAGTTATTTGTGGTAATTTTATAAATTCATGTCTATGCATACTTACTCTGTTCCAACACATCTTCCAATGGAATCCTACACGAGTGTTAAAGGAGCCAAAATATGAACAGCGAAAGTATGATTTAATTTTGATTGTGAGGTAGAAAATGTTATATTTTTTACCTTAACAACCTTTATGATGTTGCGACAATATTTAAGTTTAATCAAATTAATAAATCAATACCTCTCAAGTCTGAATAAAAATTTTTCTTAGACGAACTGAGAAGGGCAGTGAAACACTGAGGATATAATTTGTATATTTACTATTACTTCAAACGTGAAGCTTTTCTATACTATTTCAATTCAATTTTAAATTCAAGACATTTAGTAAAATAAATTTACCACAAAACAATAACTGTTAGTTCAGTATAAATTACGCTAAATTTTAAATTTGTATTGGTTGTGTGGATCAATTTTGTTTTCCCTCTTACCTCTATACCCTACTTTAATTATTTATTTGACAAGAAAAGAAATTTACAGTGATATTACAAAAAAAAAACATAAATTCATGTGACAGTCCAGTTGGGATACATAATAAAATATACTCAAAAGAAGCGAGTGAAAATGCCAGGATTGTTACATGTCATTATATTTTTACATCAAGCGAAGGCCGCACACTTGTCAGCCCAGGCATAAAGCTTCTTTACAGGGTTGTGTGCCCTTCATTCTGATCAGTAGTGATTGTGCGATTTTATATATTGTATTGAAATAATTTTAATCCTTCAGGACCAGGTCTCCAGTGGTACATTGTAATTATTAGTTAAATAGATTATTATATTTTTGTATTCTAACTAAACCATTGCCCCAGAAGGGTCCATTACTGGTTGGTTTACAGCGTCTAGTTCTACACTGGAAAGAACCGAAGTCATTTAAATCTGGGAAATTTTATGGATGTCACATCACTATGCAAATGTGATATTAGGGTTCAAGGCTAAAGCGAAATATGACTCTTGGAGTTGGTGGAGCTCCTTAAGTGTTAAGGGCTGTGGCTAGCATAGAGATAATGACGTGCCACCCCTTGCGTGCTCTGACTGGAGAGGCTGGTACAGAGCTGGTCCCTTACACCAAGGAGACATGATGGAAATTAATGCCCAAAATCTTCCCTCATGTGTCTCGAAAGGAGGTAACTCATACCCTTGATTATAGATCCTTCTGAGGAAGGATGATGGATCTATAATCAAGGATCCTACACTCTCACCTACCCATGCAGAATATCCTGTCACTCTGGAAGCAGCGCAAAGTTCTTTTTAAGACCTGTTAAAATTCCTAACTTCTTCTTCTAACTAACAATATAAACCATTGAAGCTTAAAATCTAGGCAGAAAATAAGCAATTATCAGAATTCTGTGTGGAGATAAAAGATTTATTTACAATAAATTTGTACTGACAGCAAACTTGCTAATAGCCGAATACTAGGGCCGTCTTCAGTAACATGTTCAAAGTTTTATCAATGTAATATACAGCGATGGATATTGTATGTTACCATTTAAAAATTTATGCACCATCCCTTATGAATTCTAAACGTTAATACCATTTTTATACAAAATATATTTTTACACGTATTTTAACTTCCTTCTCTTGTATCACGTCGTACTATAGTAGCCTATTCGTTCTTTTGCCAGGCCGGTCACTACGTATCTAGTGAAAATATAGTCGAATTGTTCCAGGGGTAAATATATTCTACGATAGAATCGTTATTTTTGTTTATAATTTGACCCGGTACTAGAATGTAATGGTATCAGGAATCATATTTGAATTATAAGGTTAGGTCATAGTTTATAATTCTCATAAGGAAGTCTGATAGTCTAAGGATATGGCTGGAGGGCTAGGGCTTCTGAAAACGGCTAGTGAGAGTTACGACTAAGTGACAAGTTACACTCAGCTTGTTTTAAGTAAGGCATCATTTTTTTCAAGTCTCGAATGTTTGGGTTTTTATGTTTATGTTATGTTATGGTTTAAAGAGAAGTTTTTTTGAGCTGAATAGGTGAACTTTGTATTTTTTTAAATTTAAAATTTTGAGCAATATTTCTTAACCTATTTAATGTTTTGATTAAGTTTTTAATGGACTCACCATTTTTAACCAACCTCTTAATTTGTGAAATAACAGTAACAGTTTAAAGGTTTTCAATTCTACAGTTTTTATTTTTATCAGCACTAAACACAGAATGATTTCCACTAATTATTATGTTTGAGAAGGTCTTTACACAGGGAAGAGGGACTGACGGTATAAGGCTTAAAAAGCCCAAAAATCGTGTAAACATTGAAATTAGATTAATTACTTAAATATTAAGTGAAAGCGCTCAAATTTTTTTAAAGTAAGTAAGCATTCTTTCACAATAGATGCTAAACAAGCGCCGCATATATTTCAAAGAGAATGTAAACATGGTATCCCGTGTAACAACAATGAATAATTTATCCTCGCCCGACAGACATCTTACCTTCTTCATTGCGACCGAAAATATTCTCCGGGTATCTGTAACTATGCAGAAACTATTCTAGCTTTCTGATTAGTGGAATAATTTGGAAATAACACATTGTGGTTAATGCTCATAAAAATGAAAAACTGTAGAATTTCCAGCCTAAAAACTGTTACTGTTATTTCAAGTTTTTATCACGCAAGTAAATATTAAATTTAACTTGAAATTCACTCCATACTTCCATTTAGTACCTTTCTTCTTTTTTATTACAAATTTATGGTTAGATAAATAAACATTCAGTTAGTAATACAATTTCCAAACTTCTGAAGTTATAAATCCCACCGTTCCATAATTTTGTAAATTATGAGTCTTATACAAGTCTTAAGGCCTTTTTATTAGCAGTAAAATTCCAATTATTTGTTTTATTTTCTTTTGAACTTTCATTTGTATTACTGCTAATGTGATTATCTCATTATTGTGTGTAATTCCAGTCCTTTTTGACTTTTTAGGCATCTTTTTAGATTTCACGTAAATGTTTTGCCTGTCAATTTGTCTAGTTTCTATATGTAAATGTCTCAATACACATATATATTTATTCAAATTTTACTTAAATTTTATATTTGTTAATGTATATGGAGGTTTTATGAATATATTTGGAACACTTGCAAAGATTATGCTTTGCCTAATAATATTGTAATGAATTGCATTACAAGCTTTAAAATTATAACTGTACTTATAGAATTTAGCTATAGATTTTAAAATAATCTGCAATCCTTGGTTCCTATAGTTCTTGAGATGCTCTCATAATTTTAACATGAAACTATTTTATGTACATGGAAAATTTAAACGTTTAAACCATAATTTTATAACCTCATGAAAAATAATGATTAATATTTGCAATAAAAATAACTATTTCATCTACGTGATTAGATAAATAGTGATGCACTACTTTTTTACCATACGATTTATGTTTACATTTACCTGAAAAACATTTTATGTGGAAAATTAGTTTTTCATTAACTTTAGTATCAGACAAACATTCCTATAGGTTCTTACGAGATTTACTCTCAAATTATTAACTAAGCCGTGGAAGAGTTGGGGGGGGAGGAAGCTGGGTGGGGCTGGAAGCATCTAAATATGTATCCTGTCAGAATGATATACATTTGACAGCGACATGACACGCTACACTTTGATACCACGAACTGACACCGCACTGATAAATATTAAAACTTCGATGTTCAAATATTGATTTCCAGTGGAGCTTTTCATATACAACAGGATGTATCGCTTGACATTTATTTTAATTTCTTTAATGTTTTTGAAAATGGTGGCAATTACGTTCTTTTTTTAAGTGAATGGTTGTTAACTTTTTAAACCATTTTCTGCCCGGCCTCATGGGACTCCGGTCTATGCGAGGAAATAATCAAACAGAATAAGGGATAGGGTCGATTCAGTACAAAGTCGATAAGGCAGTGACAAGAAGTTACTTAGTTACAGATAAGATTTGATTAGATCCTATCCCTAGCACAGATTACAATTTCAAAGTTTAGACCGCTCGGTATCGGCACTCCCAACATTGACGTAAATTAACGTAAACGTATGTACAGGGTGTTAAGCTATTCTGATATATTATGTCTGAACTACACCAAATTTTGATGAAACTATATTCATTTTGGGGCAAAACTTTCACTTACCTTGAGGTGATAACACAGGACAGGTGAATAATTATAGTAACTGCATTTTTTCATTATTTATCATTTTAATTTATAATGTCAGGTGATAACCTTGATTAATGTACTGGCTTAATTCCCTACCTAATGTATAGTATTAGGCGTTTAACTGTAACCTTCTTCATAAACAACCAATGTAGCTTTATGAAAAAAATGAATACACTATTTTAAATTAAATTAGTTTTTTAAATATGTATTAATATTTAATACAAAATCAATTTAAATCATATAAGTTTGCATAGCATACTATGTCTAAATAAAGTACGACCAATGGCAGTTTGAATCTCGTTACTTGCATCATTCGCTAATACGTCACACTTTAATTTGACTTGACCCATTAATGTAAATTTAAAACAAACGGCACACAGCTACTTAAATTAAATATAGTAATTAGCACTAAAACAAATTTCAAACCATATTTATTGTTATGACAAATTAATTAATTATGAAATGTCAATGAGCTTTTTAAACAGTCTTCAGTGATCAATGCCACTGTAGGGGATGTTCAAACCGGAAGTGCCCTAATGCCTTTTCAATAGAAACCCTTCTTAATGCAGAGGAATTGGTTATATGACAGGTGATTAATGCCGCTGCCAGGCGAGAGGTGGAACAGGAAGTGTCCTAATGCCTTGTCAATACAAATAACTTTTAATGCTGAGAAAGAGGTTACTTGAAAGCCCACGATGGTTTATGCCGATGCAGGGGGAGAGGTGGAACAGGAAGTGTCCTAATGTCTTATTAATACAAAACATTTTTAATGCAGAGAAAGAGGTTATTTTAAAGCCCATGGTAATGTATGCCGACACAGACCAGAAGTGGAACAGGAAGTATCCTAATGCCTTATCAATAGAATCCCTTCTTAATGCAGATGAATAGTTTATATGACAGCTCAAAGTGATTAATGCCGCTGCCAGTGGAGAGGGGAGCAGAAAATGTCCAAATGCCTTATCAATAGAAACCCTTCTTAATGCAGAGAATAGTTTATATGACAGCTCAAGGTGATTAATGCCGCTGCCAGCAGTGGGTGGAGCAGGAAATGTCCTAATGCCTTATCAATAGAAACCCTTCTTAATGCAGATGAATAGTTTATATGACAGCTCAAGGTGATTAATGCCGCTGCCAGCAGTGGAGGGTGGAGCAGGAAATGTCCTAATGCCTTATCACAACAAACCATTATTAACGGAGAGGAAGAGTTGGGTATTCTGTCAGATATCGTAAACTATAAATCACTCAGATCTTGTGCTCAAGCGGTATGTTTCATATTTAACACCAAACCGATTTCGGGATAACATCCGTTCACTAAAGATAGCTGTCGACATTGGTGTTGCAATATTTTAAAATGGTAATTGTGTGAGCAAAATTTCGACGTGATCTGAACTGGAAGTTTTTTATGTAAGTTAAATTACTCAGTATTCAGTATTCATTGGGTAAAAGTACAATTTATTTTAAACCCGTAATTTCGCGTTGCGGGTTATTGACGACAGGTATTTTATTAACTTTATTAAAACAATATCTTGTTACGTCCTCATGTTTTCTTCTAAGGAATCATCAACAAGGAAAACCCGTCCATACAAATACAGGGCAGCGCTTCGTAGTTTAACTATGACCAATAAAATAATAATTTAAACAACACAACTTCAATAATAATGCCCAGTCCATGTGATTAAGCTGAACGTTAGTGATACGTTTTACCCATCGTGGTAACGAGAAAATCTTAAAGTACATTAATTTGAACGCACACTGAGTGCAATAATAAAAGAGCAAAACTTAAAATAATAGAGTGGATAATCAGTGGTGAAAGTCTCGTTCACAGGAATTTACACTATTTAAAGACATTGAATGTATCATGTGACTTTAGATATCTCGAGAAAAATATCATCTGAAGGTTTTATATTTTGCATGAATCTCCCTTACTAAAAAGTAAAGAATAAATACTATGGTGCATAAACATCACTATTTACATGTGGTGCATTAGCGGGGTGATGTGTGCATTTGGTGTGATACCGTTTGAAGTGTAATTGACGGTAACTAACTAGTGAAGATAGGCTGAAATAATGTCTCTGTTGTCTTCCAGGGAATGTAAAACATTTTATTACACGTATTACAAGTTAGGTGTTCGCTACACCTGGTATCCAGTAATAGGCTCAGGTTCAATGCAATATTTTAAATCTATAGCTCTTTCCATTATTGACAGGTGGAACGACAGACAATCATACGTCAAAGAAACGAGAAATTATGTTTGTCTAATGAGTGGCTTCAACGACACTCTGCCGAAATGTAATTCCTTCACCTCGAGTGAAAGGCTTTACTAACGCTCAGCCAAACAAAGTATTTTACGTAATTTTTAGAACCATTGATATTTAATTAAACATTTTTTAAGTATGAAGAGCGTCCGTAACAGTCCATACGACTATGATGCTGATGTTATATCACCGCAGTAATAAATTCTTCGGTGTACAAAATCTTCTTCGTAATCAAGATGGAACGTTACACAAATAAGTAATCTTTTTTGGATGGATATAATTGGTTGAGTTACACCATTGATGTGGTATATTTCTAGGTAAATGTTGTCTTTGGGAAGCAGAGGTAATTATTGACTTCGTGTGTAGTCACTCTGCTAATTCAAGCTAATTGAAGTGACTGTTTGACTAAACGATTAAGTATCTATCTCTGTAAGTGCTTTGTTCAGTGTTGCAATGGTTAATTTAAAGATGGAAATTAGACAGTTGACGTAGATTGTTAGTAATGACAGGGAAATTCCTTACTCATAAGACAAATTGAGTTTGTTTGTTTAGGACTTTGTTATATCGAAGTATGGGGATGAGGGGGAGTACATTATTAATATATATCACCACGTACCTTAAGACACCACAAACCCCTTGGCACCATTATCTCACCCAAAACAACCCCCAAAATAACCTCATTAAAGCCGAGAATATAATTAATAAAAACAAAGAGTGCTTCACTACAAGGGTTAAGCACATGCAACTTCACAAGTTTTAAAAGTAAAAAATACAAATCTAATCACTGAATAACTACATTGAAGATTAATGCTACTATTTCAAATAAACCATCGGCTTATTAATTATTATAAGACGCTGAATTAAACAGTTATGGTCAGAGCTCGTGGGATTTCGTACTCGTGGCTGAGAGGCTACATTTGTGTAACCAATCAACCACGGCGGGCGAGGGTGGCTCACTGAACCACGTAAAATAAATAAAAGAAGCGTTCATTGCTAAGAATGTTTTCTAGTATCATTGTATGTTGTAATCTATTACAATTAGCGAATACTGGGGTCATTTTCTCAAACTACAAGTGCATCAATGAACCTAGTTTCTTTGAGTTTGGTGCAAACCTTACTTTATGATTTGTGTTCGTTCGCTAGCCAAAAATGAAACAGAGACCTTTCTTTTTATAAGCTGTTTTATTTAGATAAATTTAATTTAAATTCAACACTTTGTGTGGATTTTGCGGTTAGCTCCTGTTAAATTTGTTTAGTGCAGCATCTGAAATCAAAACATTTCAAAAAGCTCAAAATTTGCTCTCTACGTCGTTTTAACACCAGAGATACCCATACTATGAAATATGGGTGACCTAGGTGAAAAGGCATTGTCATTGTCTCATTGGGTGCTATTCTTCGGATCCCTTCACACGAACATGACTCCAGATTCCGGAGTCAAGTCTCTAATAGCGTCAAATTTCGGTCGCTGCACTAAAATGGAAGTGAACTAGAGCTAACTTAACATTCACATTGGTTCAAACCTTTTCACCACAGCTACGTCATATGTAGAAAAAAATATAAATAGATTTAATTGCTCGATTAAGAATATTTCTGCATGAAAGAAGTTAATATATTTAAAACAAACAAACAATGCAAGTGAGTCAAAAATCAAACTCGTACTCTTCTTGCAAAGTCCAAACATTTTAGTGAAATTTTCAGGACGCTTGAATCACGTGACCTGACTTGAATAAAGCTGCATGAGGAATTATTCTATGTACCAATATCACAAGCATTATTAATGTCGTAAATCCTGCAGGACCGCAGAAGATGTGGTGTGTGGAGAGCTTGTCTCTGTAGTAAATATTTTCTGTGAAATTCCGAGCGTAATGAGTGCTTACTGCGTAATTAGTGTTACTACTGTGTAATAGAAATTGATTAAATAAAGAAGTTTTTTGCTTACTAGATACAATGGCGACATGATTTTAGATTATTTTATTTTACTATTTCCCGTGATACATATACTGCTTTTGTAAAAAGAAATTAAAAATATATATATTATGGTTTTATAAAATGTAAAAGGTGCTTACAAATCAGCCAACTACACAAGTTTATAAGTACTTCTAATGATGGTATAAGGATAGTGACTTGAAGAGTTTATAGACTTCTTTCTATATTTTCAAGATGGCTTTAGCTATACATTGAAACAGAATAAAAACATTAAAAGCTATTTTATTTCATTTAATGGATTCAGGGCTAAACATATTTCTAGAGGTTATATTCACTTGGCGCGTTCTGCAAGATTACAGTATTGTCAAATGCAAACTTATATGAAAATAACAATGCAGTCCTAAAAACAAACACTTGAACACATTAAACAAGGCTGGAGTACGCCACACGACTTGATTCGTAACAGGTTTCGCTGGTGCTTCTTACAACATTAAAGTCTATAGCTACATGTTGTACTATGTTACTTTTTTAAATGCCAAATAATTTTACTCGGATTGTTTACAAATTTATTTATACTGCGATTTTTCCGTTTACTCATAGTCACCCATAAACCATAATAATGCTCAGCCAAATCACCGAACTCGATGCTGCTTATATAGAAATTTAAATATCACACGTTCTTGGACATATTTATGTGCGGAAAGATAGCTAAAAAACAATATTTTTGGCCCCTAGTGTAACAGGCTTCGCTGACGCTCAGCCAATATCTTGTCGTAAGATGTAGCCGAGTCCAGTGTCCTGATATCCAGGATCAAAGCCTCATCCTTGTTACTCTCAGCTACCTCTAGTTCAAGGTGACCGACATTGTTGTGGTTCCGTCAATTTAAAATACTGAATAACCTTTATATATTCGATGCCCGTTAATATGTTGTAATCCTCGTCATCCATGTACATAATATGATATTGCAATATTATCAGTTTTGTTAGTAAAGTTGTAAGATTGTATAGTAGTGACTCAACAATAACTTTGAAAGACCGCTGCTATGAAATCTTACAACGCAATTTAATATGTAATAGCGCATAAATATATTTTTTAATGTGTAATTTTCAAGCCATTTGATTTATTTTCTTTATGCGGTTAAAACTGAATAAACATTACCACATACAAGCTTCAAAGCCGTCTATTGACACAATTTAATGGGGTTGACACCCAGTATAGAATAATCTAGCAATGTCTCTTTGAAGAATGCAGTTCACGGACAGAACGGTGCAATAAAGGAGCTTTGTTACAAGAGAAAGGAGGCAAACTAATTGCTACAATCACTAAGGAACTAAAGGGAGTTGAGACAGTTCACTTTAACAGGATTGCTTCTTTAGGTCCAGTCTATACACGTGTTCTTTTGTTTCTTTTCAGAAATCGTCCTTTTCTTTCATCGAGATTGTCTTGTTTCAAACTTTATATTGTATAGATATCATTAAGAGTAATAATGACCAATCAATGGTTTGATTTGGTTCATGAACAATCTGACAGATCATTATGTGCACATGCGATTCAACATAAGCAAAGTACCTTGAACACTGCTTCAACCTAAAAGAATGTATCATTTGGAGTCAAATCCAAACTTTAGTGCTAATCTGATTTAGTTTAAATAAATTGATTGTATTACCACCCAAAAATATATTTGAGGAAAATGTTTTAAGTAATATAAGATTGCTGTCGTAATTTGCCAATTTATAGTTTGTTTTGTCACATTCTGCGGCAGCCTGTACCTACCCCCCTTACATCCGCCCCTGTAAATTGTCCAGTTCACCTCAACTTACGTCAGTACATGGTTACATCTTGTAGTGGGGATATGCAGCAGTGACAATGAATTTGATGAGACAGTGCAATAAGTTTTTAATTCCTCAAGGTTATACCCATCGAGGTCGGAATGCTAACGGGACCTGATCTGAGCTTTAATCCGAGTAGTCTTTCGAAGGTTTGTTCCGCCGAAAGCACCACCGAATCCCGCACTGTTAGCTGGAGACATGCTTGATCTGTAATTTCGGTGCCAAACACATCAAAAAGTGCCCCTGGCTATTAGTGCAGGCTTCGAAGGTGGAAAAACTATAAATATCTCCTGAGAAGGTATGTATCTAAACATGAAGCTCAATAGTAGCCTCAAATAAAAGCCTCCACCCAGGACTACCTCAACCGCTCTCTTTAGGCTGGAAGATAATAAAAGCGGTACAACGCAATGTGTGGTCATTGAAGACATTATCGCTCCCTGCATCTCCCGATATAGTATCTATCTAAAACATGAAGCTCAATAGTAGCCTCAAATAGAAGCCTCCACCCAGGACTACCTCAACCCCTCTCTTTAGGCTGTAAGATAATAAAAGCGGTGCAACGCAATGTGTGGACATTGAAGACATTATCGCTCCCTGCATCTCCTGATATAGTATCTATCTAAACATGAAGCTCAATAGTAGGCTCAAATAGAAGCCTCCACCCAGGACTACCTCAACCCCTCTCTTTAGGCTGGAAGATAATAAAAGCGGTGCAACGCAGTGTGTGTATAATGAAGACATTATCGCTCCCTGCATCTCCTGATATAGTATCTATCTAAACATGAAGCTCAATAGTAGCCTCAAATAGAAGCCTCCACCCAGGACTACCTCAACCCCTCTCTTTAGGCTGGAAGATAATAAAAGCGGTGCAACGCAGTGTGTGTATAATGAAGACATTATCGCTCCCTGCATCTCCTGATATAGTATCTATCTAAACATGAAGCTCAATAGTAGCCTCAAATAGAAGCCTCAACCCAGGACTACCTCAACCTCTCTCTTTAGGCTGAAATATATCAAAAGCGGTGCAATGCAGTGTGTGGACAATGAAGACATTATCGCTCCCTGCATCTCCCGATATAGTATCTATCTAGACATGAAGCTCAAAAGTAAGCGCCTCAATCCAGAACTAGCTCAAACCCTGCCTTTGGGCTGGAAGAGATTAGAAGCGGCAAAGCGCAGTGTGTTACCTTGAACACCTAGTCGCTCCCTGCAACACAATTTATCTTTCCCTGTTAACTGGAATTTACATCTAAACTCTTCTTCGTAAAAATTATTTTAAATACATTTTTAGTTAAACTCAACTACTGTTCTAAACAAAGGACATCCATTATTTCTGTACCGTTTTTGACAATATTTTGTATACCACAATTGCGTTGTGTAAGACTGCTACATTATACGCGTATACAACGAAACTAACATGATAACGCTACAGCAGCAACTCTAAGGAGAAAAGAGACTACGTTGTGATGAATAAAAACATTAGATTTTTCTTCCCTACTCCACAACGGCATTTAGAACATCGTGAAGGCTTTTAGCGACGGAAGAAGCTTTTATCCCGAGCCTCCGGGCCCAGAGTGGCGGGCTAGCCAGCGCTCCTCGAGATTGTTTTAGCTGATGTAACATCTTACTGCAATACACCACTTCCCACGTTATTGTTTCTCTATTGTGTGAGAAAATGTTTCTGAAATAGCTACTTAAGGCATATGAGTTTGTAATATTTTGCATTCGAGCAAGTAATAACGATGTTTTCCTATATGTTTTTCAGAAGGTGCCGATAGTTAATACAGAAAACAGTGGTCACCAAGCCTCTGCTGTGTTATTAAGCAGCTTTAATCTGGGTTCCGATAAGCGAACTTTCATACCTTCCACAAGCTTTCTGTGACCTTGAAAGAGTTTATAATTTCCATGCCATTTCCGTGTCAGGTATTCGTGTGTCCTATGATAATAGATATCCTATAGCTTTTCACCGCTTTTAAATTCCAAGTAGATAAATTTATAGATCAAATTATATACACATAAATTTTTCGTGGGGAAATATTACGTTAATTGCCTAAACTGCTGTTAAATTGCTCAGTACATAAGTTTGAATCAAGATTGTAATATCTTCCTTTCCAATAATGAATTTAATTAGCCACAGATTAAATTCATATTCATACTTAAAATGTCCTGTTGGTCAACTTTATTCCTCAGGCTTATTCCTTTCTCAGTATTTTAAACGATCACCGATATAGTTACTTTGGAATGTTTATTTTGCGATAATTCAGTTAACAATTTGCTTATTCAGTATTCTATGCCAAAACACACACATAAATAGCAACTGTTTGTCTAACATTAGTGTAACTCAATCATTTATATAACTCATACCTGTAAACAGTGCCAAGGCTCGTAACCTAGTTCCTAATGTCATGTAAAGCTGAAGATGTTCTTCAGCCGAGTCAAGATGGTTCCAGAGAGTATAAATTATTCATTGCTGACATTTTACACAGAGTAATGTTCGCATTCTTTATAAAAACTCAATACACTTTGCCAAGACAGGAGGAACTCTAAAATATTGCGCGATTTAAAGAAATTAACATGCGCGACCACATTAAGTTATATAGCTTTTGTACCGGATTTATTGATAACCATAATGTCGGATTTGTTAGGTTCCTTACTAAAAGTAGGAGGACAAAAGGAAGTTTTATTTTTTTATACTTTTACTTACTTTTTTTGCTAGACTTTTTTAGAAGTAATTTAACAAATCTCGTGAATTTACTCCAGGCAGACGTACAGTCAGACAGACCTTGGACTTGGTCTGCCACGAAGGCGTTTCGTATTTAATTAAAAATGTATACATATGTATTCGGTCCTTAATAATATAGTTAAATGTTAACATCAAAATTAGTATGGTAGGCAGGAGTAATACTTTCTGGCTCTAAATTAATTTTCCTTTTCTACTTTTACATTTAGAGCCTTCGTCAGAGAGTATGTAAATAATTTGCAAAGATAACAATAATTCTATATACGTTTAATGAGATCAAAGTTAATACTTGATCACATTGATCTTTGAAGAGACTTTAAGTAAATCTTAGAAGTGTGAAATTATTACATATAAACGTGCTTAATATGGTTTCGGGAACATTCACTTCTAAATACGGTTAAATGTTAGTAGATGCCTCATGAAAGTGCTTTTAATAATTGTTATTATTAATCGTAATATGATGTATAGTGTATATAATAGAACTTATATTGAGATGAAGTAAAGAATACCAATACGAGTCCGATGCGTTAGTAACAATTTTATTTTAAACCGAAGATGTCATAGGTATTTCACTTTCAAGTTTTATATTCGTTTTATTTAAGATTCACACGAATTTTAAGTTTCAACGGGCAAATTAAGATTACAGTTTTATTTTTAAATCATAAAATGTTTAGAGGAAGCCAGGCGAGTTTTATTTTATTGAACGACTAAATTGTATTTTGAAGAACGAGACTAAAGTAAATTACTGTTGGTTTACAGTACACAAGGGATGCAGTAAAAATAAAACAGGGTATAATAAAGAAATTCCTTATAATACATGAGACGATCGTGGGTTGGATTCTATATCAACATTTTTAATCTGATCATATATAATTTTTATTTTCAATATACACATCACCAAATATCAGTAAAAAATAACTAATAATATAAACAAATTGAATTAATTAAGTGGTACTGAAAAATTTAAAGCAGTGAACTTATGTTCCATGTGATAACAGCCAAAAGCCGAATCACGGTAGTACAATATAATAACGCTGGTGGGGGAAGGGGAGGGGTCCAAAGGTCAAACCACCACAATTAGCCACAACGATAAGCTCAGCTCCTTCAAAAACTGTCTTATAGTAATCCTTTAATGCTGGATTTAAAGGTGTACTTGGAAGATGACACAACTTAAACTAAAAGGGGATCGGCTTCTCCTTGTTAAAAAAAAATTTTAGAGATTCAGAAAATTACTATCCACGTCTCACCCACGTTTATTTTGGATATTACATTTTATAACCTCCCACTCTAGAGCTTAGCCAGAAGACCACAATATAAGTTAGGTCGTGCAATTAAAAATGTAATAAATTTTCGGAAATTTGACTCAAAATTGATGTGAAGTGATATAAATGCTGAAATCTCATTAAAGAGATTTCTTGAACGTACTCACTTAAAATATAGGCTACACTTACATTTAATGCTCTCTACCGTTTATGTACTTAACCGGTGTTGAATTAAATTAAACCAAATTATACGCAATAACTTGTATCTACAAAATTGGGTTTTCTATATAATGGCCTTTCACTTAAAATCTACTAATTTTTACTGCTTTCAATAAAATAAAGTTTCAGACAGCATAAACAGTCAGTACTGTAATAAATACAAATTATTTAAAAAACACAATTTATAAGAACAATAGGCTACATTTATTTTGCAGTATGATTTAATATTTTTTAAAACTAATTATATTTACAAAATAACGGAAAATGTTCTGTTAATTATTTACTAACCATAGTTTGTACGACTCCGTTAATTAAATACAAATCACCGTTGTATGTTAAAACAGTATATTTTTACAGTAGTATTTTGTCTTATAATCTTTTCTGTAACTCATAAGCGATGCACACCTGCCTGCGTTATCTTATCGCAACGTACAATTTGCGCAGTGATCAATATAAAGGTGCTCGGTGATTTGTAACCAGGGTGATGAGATGTCCTGCTTAGGAGAGCATTTCCTCCTTTCTTTCCGGATTTTGAAAATCATATAATATTTAATGTTTTTATACTTATAAAACTTTCGGTTTAAATCAGTAATAATTAAAAAAAAAACAATAATTAATTGAATATTATCCCATATACAAAATAATAGCCTCACATAATGCATTTTTTATGAATATATCATTTAATAATATTTAATTTTTCGATTTATATGTCAAAATAAATCCAATACCATTTCTTAATTTGCATATTATCGTGCTGAAATACAGTATTAGACCTAGTTTTAACGTGCTTAATTTAAAAATGTATACACAAATTTCGCAAAGTTTATAAGAATATTTAATACTGCCCTCCACCTTGATTTAATTTCCTCCCCTTAGGAATTTGTGTCTGTTCACTGTGTTCTTAACCTGCTGTAATAGCTGCAATAATGGGTGACCTTAATAAAGTGAGTCAGACTTGTTCATGTATTTTGTGGGTGTAGGCCTACTAATTGTTTGTTGAATAAACACATAGTCCCACTCCAACGAGACAAAACGAGGTGATCGTAATACGAATACAGACTACTGAGTCTGCTCTCAATTCTTCTAAAATAAAAAATTATTTTAACTCGCAAACAAAGACTAGTCTCTGATATCGACGAGTAAGCCCAGAGCTGACTACTACAGCGGTTATGGCGAAATTACACACATTTGACGCCAAAAAATAAGAGTATCATGGTACTCATAAATTACTCAATCAAACTTTTCACATGTAATGTATCAGAATAAAACAAATAAGAATTTTCATATAAAGTTTAGTCTTATATGTCTTAGTTTATACGCAACATCGGTCCAAACTGCGAACTTATGGGTGTTTGGCGGTACCAAAGAGATCAAGTCGATGTCCTTCCCATCATCATTTTAAAGGAGTTCATTCATAAACAATAAAGAGTTTAAAATATGTCACTTTAGACACCATCTGTAATGAATCGAAATTATTTTGTGTAGAGTCGATAACCGGACCAGGCATTATCGCATGATTTTCATGAATTACAACGAATAACCTTATTTTACTTTTACAAACTGTAAAAACGCTTTAATATTGTAAACCCAATTTGTTTTTATATAGACTTCATTTCCGTAAACAAGACAGTTCACTTTAGAGTGCAAAACAAAACCGCATTGAAAGATTAATAAATAATGTACTTTTCTCGGTTTCATGATGTTTATATGCTTTATTTATTATTTAAATGAGATATTCTATTACCTGATTTAACTATTAGTTTTATGGTAGTTCTTGGTTTGTAGCAAATTACAATATTAAAAGTAGAAAAACGCATTTTGTGGTTGATCTATTCCAAGATTATCATTAAAACTATGCATTTCTCATAACGCTACGGCAAAAAAGAAATGCGTAAACATATTCTCGAAAATAAACTTTAAAACTGAAGACTAAAGAAAAACATTAAATAAATAGAAAAGATTAAGTGTCACGTTTGATAAGATTTTGTAATTTTCTGCTTTGTATTCTTGGTGGAAGTGTGTAGGTTTTAATGGAAAAGAACAATATGCTCTTTTCTGTAAACAATTCAAACTGATGATGCCTTAACCGGCGAAAGCGCTTTTTAAATAAATTTAATGTGGAAGTATAAAAAATGTCTTTTCCATTAAAATAAGGTTTTGTAAGATAAGAAGTATTATCTTGTATTAAAATGTATCATTTGTGTTGAGTGACAAGGGATTGCGGTTGTTTGCGTTTAATAATACACTTTCTCGATCATCGTTTATTCAACTCAACAAATAAACTAGTAAATGTTGCCTTTCAACACTTACTTAGGTGTTAGTAATAACTCGTATTAAGAAGATGAAATGATCTTTTCTGAAGTGCAGGAGTAAAGATGCAAAATCTGTAAGCGAATGGTTAGGGATCAATTCCAAATGAGATCAGCACAAATTTGCATATGGTGCTTTCGATAAAAATTTTAAGAGCAATAAATTAAAATTCCAGTCACTTAAAATATTTTTCAAAATCTTCTTCATTGTGTTATTCTACATTTTACTTGACATTATAGTATTTATATTAGTATTACTGTTTATAATACTGTGAGTATTAAAAGTTATTGGCTGAGCGTTATTGAAGGGGTTCACACGAGGAGCTAGACAATTCCATTTCTGTGTACATGTATGTCCACACGATGTCTAGCGAACGAACTGACCTATACTGATTTGGAATTTTGCTTAAACCTTCATTTATATGTCAGCGAAATCGATTTGGATAATGGTATACGTCCATCCGTAAGATTTGGTTCAGAGTAAGCGGGCATTTTTACATTGGTCTTACGAGTAACCATGATGGCAACGAGAACTTTTCATAATAAATAAATTTGTAAGCCAACGGAGTAAAATATGAAATTTTTAGATGCCACATAGTAACTACAGGAAGTTATGGACTTCAACTTTTGCATATAGCCTCAGCAAAATCTCTTCTCCCACACACGGTGTGGCATATCTTGTAGTATTACATTTTAGGTTCCATTAAAGTAGGGTTCACATTATATTATTAGTTCCAAAAAATGTTTTTCTAGTATCGACAAAATCTGAATACGACGAATAGGTTACTATTGAGCTTGTATTACTTGGAAATGCTTGGTGAGATTAACCTTAAGGGCTGATGTAATACTGTTGCTGAAGTAATGCAAAGTCATTTCTTCTAAGAAATATTGACATTATTTTCCAGTTCAGCGACCGTCCACGAGCCATTAGTCATATCGACGTTTATGCTTGACGTGTAATAAGCCTTAAAAGCCACTTCCAGAATATTGATATCAGAGTGGTGAATAACTAATGCATTTGACAACGACTGGAAGAGTCGTACAATGGGTTTATAATTTCAAAATAAATATTCTCTATAATATTATTTTCATAATTTAATATTTAAATGCGATATTCTTTACGATAATTATTTATTATTATATCTTAATATTACTATTAAAAACAAGGTTTATATCCATTAAAGAATCACGCTAATAAATTTCTGAATCCTAAAATAATATTCTTTTTTAAGTAGTTTAAATAAATTCTTTCTACGTTTATTAAATACATGTAATTATAGCCAGACAACTATTGTACAGTAGTTTAAAGTATTAAAAAGTAAATAATAGTTTTAATTCAATTTTAGTTTTAATCATAAAAATCTATGTATTTCATCTGTAGGTTTATCAAGTTATTATTGTAATTTGTATGTACAGTAGTTTAAAGTATTAAAAAGTAAATAATAGTTTTAATTTAATTTTAGTTTTAATCATAAAAATCTATGTATTTCATCTGTAGGTTTATCAAGTTATTATTGTAATTTGTAATAAATTATCCTTTTCCAAACAATTATATAAAAATTTCGGAATTGTAGTATTTTTCTGAAACACAAACTCGTTAAGAAACACTTATGTGTGATAACCTAGAATTTGATTTTGGGTATTGTGTTATATTGTTTTACACTTCTAAGTGCATTTATTACAATGTAAATGTAAGTTCGTATAAATATTTCTCCATCCTAAATTTTTTCCTAAAGATATTGGTTAATTAGAAGCACATTTTACTGAATTGTATACTTTGTCATTAAATTTATACTTTGTATACTTGTCATTAAATTTAAAAAAAAAATTACATTCAACTAGTCGTTTTTGCAAGTATTTTAAGCCGTGTTCAAGAGAGTTGGTGTTTTAAGTATTTTGCATTTCTCTGTGAGAAAAGACCACCACTAAAACAAATTCACCTGACGATCAAGCTATTTGGATACGGTACTGACAAAAATAAATATGAACAAACAAGCAGATAATTAATTTTTTTCCACTTTTTCTGTTCAAGGAAAGAGAGAACCGATCGACTAAGAAAAGTGATAGATTATCAACAAATAGGTTTAATAGACTTTGGTTCATACAGACTGTCTACTTGCGGTTGAATCGCAGCGGCTGCTATTTTCAAATTTCTACTATAAATATTAACAGTTGAAATGAGTTTTGAACATATACATTAGTTTTTCTAGCAAGATTAGAGTACGAAATAAAAGCAGAAGCAAATTTCGATATCCAAATGAAATACGAAATGTATTCCCTCCCCCTGCTTGACGTTAAGACTGTAAAAGCTGTAGTTCTAATATTTACGCAGGAGAGAAGTCATTCATACTGACGAGGTGTTGATGTCCAGTGGATTAATTCAGTTAGTTCTTAGGTCTGACGCTAGAGCTGCGCCACGTACTTTATTGTTACTTGACCTCTCACTCCACAGATGGCACGCCGAGCGCTCACTCTTGCCTTGCCTCAATTAACACTGTTGTGTGATCTATTCATTGTATAACTAATATAGTCAATAATTAAATCAAGTCAGGGAGTGATATTATTACTACTACTATTGTAATACAGCAACAAATAAAATTATTTATTTTTAGGTTTGACGACAATGTACATTGTAGGCCACTATTTTGGAGAGAAAAAACACATAGTTTTACTTTTATAAGGTATTATGTGTTCACAAGCAGGATGTTAGAAATCACACGTTTTGGTTTCCCCATGACCCGTTTAAGGGAAAATGTCATAAACTACTTAGCGAAAAAATATTGGATTTCTTCAGTCGTCAGTCGAAAAATTATTTTTGGATGTACAAATGTTTAGTTTCAATCTAAAATCAATTAAGTGAAAGACATAATGGACACATGGTATGTACAACAATAACTTTAATTTACATTTTAGGAATAGTGATCCGTCAGTAATGAAAGTATAGGATTCTAACACTGATATATAAATGCAATTGACAGGAAAATATATTTTAAGTAACAACATTATTATAAATCATAGAGAGAGTTATAGCTAGTAAGCGAAGTATAAAGGTTATCATATCTTCATCTCGTTATTTATTCCACGGATGTATCCAGAAATGTAAAATGTTAATCTGTATACACCAGTGGTTTCGTAGACGCAATTTCTACTTCAATACATTTCCCACACATTTTCAGTTTTCACTCAAGCCCCGCCTGCCACGCAAGAGTTTGACACATTGACAGACATTGATAAACGAGTTCCTTATCAGTTCACTGAGCAGGAAAATAATGTTTCCTTATTTGAAAACTGAAAACCTAACGACCTGTGTAATATGGAGCGTGGAGCTAAAATAATGAGTTTTTAAACATCACTATAACACATAGGCCTACCGAGTTTAGTTTACCTAACAGTCTCAGCTTCAAGTAATACTACAGTGTTATATTACAGTTTACTTTGGTGGTTTATAAACTAAATATATCACAGCATTGAATAATACGAGTTAAAAAAAATTAATTCTTGTTTAATCTTTCTAGAATGATTATTTAAACTTTCTATTTCAAATACACATTTCTGTATTTCCCCCTTATATATTGCCGTAGTGGATAGATAGTGTGTGAAATGTTTAATATTTTAATGCATCGATAGTTTGTTAATCCGTACAGCGTCTGTACATTTTTCAGATAAGTG
Source organism: Homalodisca vitripennis (assembly GCF_021130785.1). Taxonomy (NCBI): domain Eukaryota; kingdom Metazoa; phylum Arthropoda; class Insecta; order Hemiptera; family Cicadellidae; genus Homalodisca; species Homalodisca vitripennis. The sequence continues at coordinate 122,270,558 of NC_060213.1, read as the reverse complement.
GGCTACTTAATCTTCTACGATATGAAAATTACCAAAAGCTGTAATAAATAAAAGACGAAGTATCAAGCGATTTGGTGTTTGGACCAGAGACCTGTGATGTAGCGGGTGGAGGGAATATACTTGATACCCCATTTTTCTTCCACCGAAACTAGCATGACAAAAGATTGGCTACTTTATGAGGAAAAAGGTTACTATGGATTAAAAGGGACAATTTGAGTTATTATATAGAGCAAACTGGCTATCTGCTCCAAAAACTGAATTGTGAAAAATTAAAAAAATTAATTGAAAAATGTCTTTATTTATAGAGGTGAAGATAAGATTAAAAAGTCCCCTCTTCCACTTAACCTGGTGTATTGTGTTGTGTATACTAAATACGTGCTTCTAGTTTATGTATACACCTTGTTTGATACACTTATAATTTAAGATAAGAATGGGTTTCACTTGCAGTTAAATACGTTCACCTCGGGAAGAGAATATGTTGCATGGTTTCTTATAGTTTTTTATTTGTTATCATAAGGAAATATGTTTAAAACTTAATAATTATGAGTTACAATTTCACATGGGAGTGGATTTTCGATTTTGCCAATTAATTACTCACAGGGGCGGGTGGTGGTATATAATCAATGTCAAAAGATATGTGTAACACACGAGAGGGGTGATTTAATAATCACATTGTATATTTATAAGTAAGAAAAGCGCAGTAACAACCGTTAATTTGTCAAATGATTGCGCATAAGAGTAAACCGTGGTGTATAATCAATGTCTAAAGACGTGTAACACACGAGAACGTATTGAACCGTATAGGCTACGTAATAATAATAAAGAACTCGTTTTGTAGAAAAACACATTTTCTTTGAATAGTCTTAAATTGAGTCTCCAATGGACGGGAATTGAATTATGAAGAAAATTATATTAAATTTTTTTCCTTTTGAAAAAAAAAACTTATAAATCCTGCTTCCGATAAAAATGAAATAATTTTTAGCAAAACAAATTTACAGGTGAGTTAAGGAAGTAAATTCAAAATCAGAAGCAAACACCTGACTGAGGTCTTAGTAAAGTGAATAGGTGGTGTAAGTCGTTTCTTACGTTTCAATTTATTTTCATTAGTTTATAATAAAAAGTTATGTTAAAGTATTAAAGATAAAGACACAAAATTATTTTCACTGGGTTTTAGTAAATTGTGCATAACCGAAAATAATTACACACAAACATCAACCTTCAAAGAAGCATTCTGTTGACATTAAATACTTTACATGAGAATGCTTGTTGCTCTATACTCTACAAATACACATTTAGGAATGCTTACACAGCAGCTGTGTATAGAAACACTCCTCTCTGCACAAATAGAAGGCGTGATAATGCTTATCTTTGTTTGCTCTGCAAATATCCTTGGAAGCAGCTGAAACAGCAATATTGCTGTGGATTCTGCTAGTCGCCCTTAGTTAATAGACAATTTTAGTACAACTTAAGCACTAGTAGACTATAAAAATACTTAGTGGGAGACATAGAAAAATAAAGAAAATAATCTTGTACTTCATGGTATAAATAGGTATTCTACGTATATTGACGTATTTAAGTTGATCTAGTCTAGGAATATTTGTAATCTTAGGCATCATTTTGATAGTATGGGATGAAATCCCGCTTGATTCTGAGCTTTCATGAATAGTTATCGATATGTACCAACTTTCCCTTTCTTTAGTTTTCTGCAAAGCCTATGAGGAAGGGTAATCGGACTGTTGCCCACTAAGAAAAACAATACTTTTAAACCTCAATTACTTTTTTGGCTTCATTTGTAGTCTTAGAATTGTGGGAAGTGCCTTATTTAACGGTATAATACACACGCATCACAACGCTATTTGGTCATTTCGATATTTGTGTAGATTATTCAGAAAAATTCAAACATAGTTGCACTTTGTGGCGGAGCCACGTTAAGTCCAAAAGGGACAAGGTACAAATGACGTCACGAGTAGGAAGGGCGGGTGTTATAGCGATAAAGTCAGGAGTCGGGGACAAGCTCTGGAGGCGTGCAGATCGCGGATGGATAAGTACCTTAGTTTAAGATTGTAGTAACTTATTAATGCCATGTTCTAATTCACTTTAATTTGGGGTAGAGTCCCAGGGGTGAGGTGTTAGGAGGGAAAAATTAGTTTTAACAATGTAGTTGACAATTATTCAGTTCAAAATTAGCAGGCCAGGTGGAATCGGCAGGAGTCAGCCAGCACTAAATTTGTTACACGATGATTGTTATTCTCAATTATTCGTAGGTCCTCATTAAAGCTGGGTGTGATTTTAATTAGTAATTTAGTTTAGGGAATCAGCTCTGGAGTAGAATTAACCATTTTTCGAACTAATAAATAAGTATTTGGCCAGCAATAAGTCTTCCAGTCCTGAAGGGACACGATGTCGAGGCGATACGTTGTTTAAATATTTTAAAAAGTATCCAATAAAACAATTCAAATGCGTTTGGATGCTAATAAATTATATATTTAAAATGTTTTATATATAGATATATATCCATAACGCTATGATATTAAATTAGGGCCTGAAATTGAATGAAGCTTATCATTGTTCTTATGGAGGGAAATCTCAAGGACATTTTACTACTGTCTTTATGTAGAATCTTGGAGCATTGGAAAAAAAAACGGTTTATTGTAGTATCACTAGATAAAGGAATATACTGTCTTTATGTTCAAAATGGAGCAGATACACTAATGATAAACTATTGAGAGTACAGCAAATATTCAACAACCATATTAATGATATGTTGCTATTACTTTATGTTTGGTAAACGATCAGAACTAGGGAGACAGTTTCTATTTTACTACGATTTTCTCTGAAGGCGTGACGACCTGCTTTTGACCGATGCCCACTACCAACAATCGAAGAAGCCATAATAACACAAACCAATATATGCCACTGATATTATCAAATGTTATAGATTTGTACAGCGTTACAATGTTGGGCTCACTAAATTTATTGCATTCCAAAATAAGTACTACAGAAGTTAAAAGAAAATACGTGTCTTTCTATCGAAATCCTGATCGCATAAATGTTTTACATACATTTGTTGTGTATATTTAAAAAAAATGCGAGAAAGTCATGTACCGGTAGGAGATCCCCCAGTTCAGCACATGTCAGGACAGACAGCTTTACTTACCAGAGATGAGGCTGGGAGTTGGTAGGAGAATTCTTACTTTGGTTCTGAACTGTACGACTGTGACACTTAAAATGATATAAAACATCTCGTGTGTCCTTGAAGCAAAGTTATTTTATGTTTTATATTTTTATTACAGTTAGATATGTGATAATTGTTTTACATAGGTAGCAGAGTATTATTTATTTTCAAAACATTTTATTAGTCTTCTTTGTAATAAGTTTAATATGAATACTAAAGAAACTTTACTAAGACTTAGATACGTCAAATTGGTTGTGTATTTTATTTAATTGTTTATTTCGCTTAAATACTGTTATAATATGTCTTTCTTGTATTCTAAGAATTGGGACACTTTGGACGTTTTTCATTAAAATTGGAATCTGATTATGTCACATTTTTGACTAAAGTTAAATGTTTTTGCTTCTCAAGGGTAAGAAAATACCTTTTATTTTGCCTATTCACCTGTAATACATTATGCAATGCCATATTTATGTATGTAGCATGTTTAATTAATCTATTTAATATCGAAATCTCCTGGGCTGTTTGATGGGATTTAGCTATTTTATCTTCGCTATCTACGTTTGGTGTAAATATTTCAGTTTTCTATGTTCCAGTTTAATTTCCAACTTGTATGTCAAACTTGATGTTAAGATGTATGATATTTATTACTATATTTATCTAAGTTTTACTTAACGTACTACCAAAATGCCCAATACCTTTCCAATGCAATCGTATAAAACTGTTATAAGTAACAGTTTGCCTTTACCCCTGTTTCAGTTACAATTCCGTTAAGAATATCTAATTTGTAAAAATAAACATAAAATATGATTTTTTTCAGGCTCTGCCTTGACAATTAAACCATATTAACATATATAGGTAACTTCCATTTGTTCATCACACATATATAGAGTTCTAAGATCCTCTAAAGATGGATGATGGTTATAAGCCTATTCTTTTATACTTTTGTAGAAGAGATTGACATCCATGATCTTCAACTTTGGAATTTTTAACACTATTGTGGACAAGTTTGGTATGGTTCGCCCTAGGATCTTTAATTTTCGTGGAAGGATAACGTAATCTTCGAACTCCTTTCCATTTTAATGCATTCGTGTTATACATTTTTTGACTTCACGATAATTCAAGTGTAAGGAACTAACGAAGATTATTCGTTCGTTTTTTTTCAATATAACATCATTGGGAAATTATATGTTTGTTATAAGGTCTGTTACAGGAGCCTCCGAAATGATTGTCGTGTGGGACAGTGAAGGGTAGGTTAGTAAAGGTTTTGTTCAGTAATAAAAACCCAGTCTAATGCATTATGAAAGAAGTTAATTTCTTTGAAGTTATTGGAATTAACTTGAATAAATATATAGGAATTTAATTATATGTTGTAGAATTTATGTGTGCTTTAAACTTTAGGAATAATATATAACTTACTAAAATCACTGTGATAGTTACATCAATATGCTTATAAAGTCCGAATATTACTCTTTACTGTTATACTAATTATTCCTAATGACACGAAACAGCATCTTGTAAATACTTTTGACGCTTCACGACAACCGTGTGAATTAAAGATATTGAAGTAGATGGCCGCATTTTAAGACAACCCGTTGTTTCGTATCTTTACTTGCATAATTCATGTCTGGGCTTTACTGCAAACAAAGCTTTCCATCTCTTTTTGGAAGAAGACTTCAAAGACGGAATCTTTGTATACATATTCTACCTTAAATCCTTCCGTCTATGAAAAATTCATATATTTATATTCCAAATACACTACAGCACTACAGCATTAGAGTATTTTTGACAAAATATATAACTAACATACGGTGTATTATATAATTTGATATGATGCTAAAAATTAGCAGTGGAACTACTGTTTTATAACATAAATATTGATCACTTTAGCTTAGAAATAAGGATATTGGAAGTTTGCTGAACTTCCGAAATATACATGCAAAGACATAATTTAGAATTTCATAATGATAAGAAATAGTTTCAACTAGGTATAAAAATGGGTTGAAACTAAATTATATGATTCACTGCTTCAAAATTAGTTGAACCAGACCATATTATACACTTTGGAATATAATTATTTTAAATCTTGATTAATACGAAGGCTCCGATCTTGGCAGTAAGGTCGAAATCAATGACAAACCTGAGATACTTTTATCCGAAATAATCACGAAAATGGGATTATTAAATCCGTTCTTTGTTTAAAGATAATTCGTACTTAGTGAGAACTCCCAAATTAAGTTCACGCTCCGAGGTTTAATCCGGGTCGATCCTCTTAACAGAATTTTACGGACTTAGTTGCAGCGGAAGCTCTCACCGGAGCGGACCTTCACTAATACCCACCTGTACCTCATCTTAACTGATTGTAAAAACACTCGCTACGGTAACCGTTGTGTCACTATTTTGCCGATCCTGCAGTAGTAGGAGTTATTGAGCTTATGGTTGATACTGAGGTGTTAGTATTCAAAATAAAGTTACATAAATATAAATAAAAATGTGACATTTTTCAATATTTACTTGAGTTACAGTTTCAGGAATTGTTTTCTTTTAATTTATGACTCAAGAAATTTACATGATTTTAATTAGCTTTTTTAAAGAATTTAAACTTTTTTATCAAAGCTAAATATATAATTTTAAGTTCAAATAAAAATACAAATTGTAATTTTCATTATTATATTAATTAATGAGTATTTCTCTACTATATAAAAGAACTACTCAGAACATATTACAATAAATTTAACACAATGCAAATTCGTACCTTCAGAACATACGGACGAATACTCATCTCTTTATATGGAAGGAATTCCCACAACAAAGAATTTTGACTTTTAAATTTTATAGGTTTTAAAATAATCTTCGTAGATAAAAACGCTTACGTTTTGGCTGCTATTTTCCTAGTACCGTAATGTTTCTGTCTACGCCCAGCCGATGCTAGTATTGAAAAGATTTGAAAACCATTGTCATGTGTTTTTGAATATAATTGCACTTATATTAATCACGTATTATTTTTCCTGATATCGCTGGAACGACCCGATATCAAGTCGTAATTGGTATGACAATTAGGTTAATGTGTTTGCTAATTGTGGTCTGGTTAATCGGTTCTCAAACTGGCCAACAGGGAAATGCGGACGCCCTAATTTCAATTAACTTTTTACATATCCTGCCCGGAGTTTGGATGATATTAAAAGGATTTGACCGAGTTGTAAACAAAGTTTTAATTATTTTTGTACTCTGGTAGATAAAGAAAGAAATTTCACTAATATTACTACTTAAAAATTAGGCAACTTTATATTTTATACATTTGAAGTCTAAATCTACATAAAAAAACGTTGCAAAAACATTCCTAGCTGGTAGTTACAGATTTATCGGCTAAACAATATGTTGGATCCATATATTATCTCTATTAAAGGTTTTTGGGAAAACATAGTGTAAATAATAAAATTCATAAAATACCTACAAAAAGGTCAGTATAATGATTTTTTTCATTAAAATTTATTAAACTAGTTATGGCTCACACACAGCCATGAACTTTTGCTATTTTACAAAATAATGTTTCTGAAGTGAAAAGTATTGTGTTATAATATTTTGAGACATTTAAAACTCAGGCACTTTTAATACTTATTTATCATGCATAACACTGTTACAGTATTCAGAACGAGAACTACATTAATTCTGACATTTAATAACGTAACTTCATTGATTTTAAATTTAATAATACAGTTTTTCATATTTCGAAAGCCCCTCAGAAGCGGTATATGTTATGTTAACTGAAATTGTATAATCCATACCAACAGTAAGTTTATTAACTTAATGAATAAAAGTTAAATTTCCACCAGTGTTAATAAATTAGTTTTCACACATCAAATATGTAATAGTTCTCACAAAAATTATTTACAAATGTATAATGAGATTCTTCGACAGACTGCCAGTTATCTGAATTAAAATGTTATTACTTACCATCTAATTTATTGAGTCGTCTTCAACAGAAATATGCACACTATTTAACCTTAGTGTTATATAGTTTCATAAATAAATTGCCTTCAGACTTTTTACTATCCTAAATAAATGGTTTTTTGGTTAGTTCCTCAAATAATAATTTTATTTTAAATGGTAGGAAAACAATTTTGTTTAATTATTTCTTAACTTTTTGGTAAATTATTAACTATATGAATAGTTTTACTTATGAATGATGAAACCAACCCAAATAATCTGTAAGATATACTACCTCAAAGCTTTGTTACAGTATATTGAATTATGTATGAGCTATGCGACATTAAAAGTTAAATTACTAAATTAAAGGAAACTGATAAGAACTCATGCTGTTCTGGTATTAAGTTACGACTCCGTTTTAATATTCTCCAACTGCACATGACGGAATGTGTGGATCGTTTACTTCTTCTACACGTAGTCAAGCTTTTCATAAAGTTTCTGTCCTGCCTGTTTTTTCTGTAGTTGCTGAACAGATTTTGGCTATAACAGTTAACTCAGTATTCCTGACTTTTCTTAGTAACCAAAACTTTCTTTCTAATTTCTATTCCTACTTCCTGTAAAACTTAGCAATAATTTTTTACATACACATATATTGACAAAACGGCATCTGGAACTCCAAATTTTGGCATAATGAGGTTAACAAATGCTTGTTCTCAGGACTTAATTCTACATTAAATTACTTAAATAATCGTTGAAATGTTTTGGAGTTTCTAAAAAACACAATATGTTTTCAATAAAAACAACGCATAATATTGGAGTTTCATATATTTTTACTTAAAAACGTATTTTAGTACGAATATTTTTGTAAAAAAAAATAAACAATTCATTTTTTAGACCGAGTCACAATCTCATATTAAATTTATTTTTATTCTATGAACTATAAAATGATAAAGTAAATCATATTAACTCTTTATTACACTGTGTGTTGTGTAATGCAAAAAACGTAATAGAGAAGTTAACTGATCAGTTTTCCCAAAAGGAAGATCTTAAAGAATTAACTGAAAAGCCATTGATCAACTAAGGACTAATCTGAGAAACCGTTCTATATCGTGCCGGACAAGAACTGATGAGCACAAAAGTCAATTAGCTTTTTACAGCTCGAGTCCGAGAGACAATGCGTTTACAGAGGCGTTTGTGAGGGACTGATCCTCAGTGGAAGCTCTTAGTTCAATCTACTTCTTATTGGCTGATGGAGAACGTTTTATCGAGTTACAACGACTGATTTAAGAACCTTAAGAAAAAATTAAGCTATATAATACTTTTTTAGAGTTACGCCACTCGAAAATTATAAACCCTAATTAAAACACTTACATTTTTTATATATCTTTAAAATTATGCCCAACGAATTACCCGACTTTTTATGAACATTGTAATTCACGTTTTTTTAAATTCGTATTAGATTACAGATGGTGCATACATTGTAATATGCAAAAAGTAATGAGCCGGGGCTCAGTTTGGACAATTTATTTTTTGTCTTTTACCTTTCCCACCTCGGCCACTCTTGTCAGTCGGTGGGGGAGTCACTCCGTCAAGTATTGATTTTCTGCCTGGTTGGACTGATTGGTCGAGGTCAGCTGGTTGACCTTGACTAGTTTACCGATCAGCTGTTCACCGGCTCCGGCTTCTGTTCGGAGCGGTCAGACACGTTCGGAGAAGGGACTGTTTCTGGCTGTTCTCTGCTCGTTTCCGTTTCCCCATGGCTGGCTAATTCTTCTACTTTCGGCAGGTAATTGTCTTTTTCTCTCTCTTAACTTAATTGTTGGCGGTTTTTCTCTCCCACCCAGACATATATTATCGTAGATTAGTTATAAGTAGTTTATATATATTATTTTGTAACTTGTGTTCCTCGTGTACGTGTTCGTGTCGCAAAGTGTTCTATCCTGTCTTTCGTACGTTCTAAATTTGTTAATTTATTTACTATGCAAGTTAAGTTTTTATATTTTTGCACTAGTGCTTTCTAACTGATCCGTTCGGCGAACGGAAATCATTTTTTTTGTAATCACGTTGTTTTTATTTAGCGTAAGCGAGACGGTACAGACTTTGCAAATTTTTGTTACCTCGTGTTTTGTGTTGCGTGCAAAATTGGGTGGCAACATTCATGATTTCAATTTTATTATTTAATTATTGCCTTTATAGTTGCGTGAACGGATTAGAATTTAATTATTGTTATTTGGGAAATAATGTATTGTTATTATTTGTAAATTATATAATTATTATTAGGCCTACCTTACAATTAATATTTAATAGCAAAATGTAAATTATTATAATATTATAATAGAATGATTAAAATCCAACGAATTATAGTTACAAGTAATTGTTATCACGCTTAATCATTTAGTATGGCTGTTCTAGCCTATAAGTAAATGTTATATATTTGAAAATTTGTTTTGTACATTAAATTTAAATATTTTATATATACTTTGTGGCAAACATAATTAAGTTTTAATTATTTCTCGGGTTGTAGTTAAGTTGTTCAGAATATCTACTGGTTATGTTGGGATTCTATAGGGTCCCCGTGAGTGCCGTCAGCGGGACTGATGCGGCGAGTCTGCCCACAGCACTGAAGCCAACTGAATGCCCGCGCCCTGCCAGCGCTATTGGACCGGCATCCAACCGGAGTGACTCCCATTCATTTCTTCTGGAACAAGGTTGGATCAAAAATGTTTTTTTACTTCTTATACTGAACTTGCGAGGACTGGGGTGCAGGGAGCGCTGCCAGATATTATATCTGGAGGAGGGCCACTGTTAAGACTAGTGTGTATTTAGTTTAGTGACATGATCTGAAGGGGAGGATTTCATCTTTAATTCGGATTCGTGGAGGCAACTAAGCCCCCGCCTCCTTCGAACTTGAAACAAAATTACTTTTTAAAAATAGTGGGCCTAGAAATTCTATTACCTTTTCCCTCCCCTCAGTTCATAAAAAAAATTACCTGTCAAAATTTTACATTTACTACTGCCGTACCTGAAATTGTTATTTATAAATCAAATTTCTATATTATATTATATTATTTATTAATTATGTTATTATTTCTATTTATTATGTTATTGTCTATATTGGAATTTTATCTATTGTTATTTAGTTTGTAAGTTACGCGGTGCACCGTGGTACTGCAGTTTATTGTACTTTTGCATGAAAATGTTTGCCACCTTCTAATTATATCTTGTACTCTAAATCTTGTCTCTTTGTCTCTCTTCCCACTAGTGGCATGTGATTGTTTTTTTATGATTTTCTCCGAGTTTGGGAGGGGCGTGCTTCCGAGATCTCCTGTCTTTTTCGCTAACTCGGAACAGTAAGTTGAAATTGGTTTTACCTGCAAATTTACTGAGAATGCTAGCTGTGACGTCACTGAAGAATAAACTTATCTTGCTTCATAGACTAGGGGATGTAGTCTCGGTTCTCTAACTGTGAGATCACGGGTTCAAATTGCATTTCTTTAGCTATTGTAATTTATTACGGTTTTGGTTGATTTTGCCTTGTTTCTCATATAAAGGAAATATATACATAAATAAATCTGAGAAGTCTACTTTTGTCAAGAGACAACAAAGCTCGATTTTATGACAGTATTTAAATTTATAGTAAACTAGCAGTTACCCGCAGCTTCGCATGCATTTTCTTAAGCTTAGCATTTGTATGAGTATATATATATATATATTTACGTCGTCAGTTTTGAGTTTTCCTTGTGTCCTCAATCAATAAAATCTCTTAAAAAACGTGTATATTTGTATATGTCTATAAGGCCATGAATTTTTTTCTTTCAAAATATATTAGGTAAAAGTATATTTAAAAAATACTTTTAAAATAGATACTTTTTTTCTGTGTGGTGCAACAGTGGTTGAAGGAAATATTGAAATAAGAATTGTTGTTACTATCAAGCCTTCTCCATTCTTTTAACACTATAAGTTAAATTAATTTAAAACAGTGGTTAAGGTAATGAAACATATGGTTATGCTGTATAAAACAATGTCTACACATAACAGTTGTTTACATTTAACAGGCTCTTTCAACGTATATTATTATATACAAATCTTTTTCTATTTAACTGATTTTTTCTGTGTGCTTTTATAATATATTAATACTTATTATCCTATTCCCGACAAAGACAAAGGCAAAAACAAATAAATCATAAAAATTGGTCCAAAATTTCTCGTGCTATAAACATTGTAACACGACTTTCTTATAAAGTATGTGTGGGTTAGGTAGTACTTTGTCTTTAATATATGCGTTATGGCACTGACCAAACACTAGATATTTAATATTTGATAAATTGTACAGTTGATAGTAAATGTTTACTTCATTTTTTTTATTATCTTATTTTAATATTTTCTTACTCTGTGCTGAAAACAGAGGTTGCAGAAAAAGATAAAATAACAGGTGTTGTTACTACCAAGCTTGTTCTATGTCTACGAGTAAATAGTGGTTAAATTAATTAAACATTTATTTGTGCTGTCATTAAACTATGTCTACACAGAACAATTCATTACATTTAACAGGCTCTTTCAATCTATACTATTAAAGACAAATTGTTTACCTACATTTACCCGAAGTTTCCGTGAGCCTTTACAATATTTCAATAGTTACTATACAATTCGCGGCGGAAAACAAATCTAACAAATCAGAGATCATTATATTTGGTTAATTCATTCTGGTGTAACTAACCCACATTTGTTTTATTGAGCTAGATTCAATTAAATAAGTTTCAAAGTATAAGATAAAATAGTTAAAACTGTAATAGAATAATATTATAGCGAAGTATATAAATACCCAACGAGCTAAAGTGTGCAGATAGCCCCCAGTAATGAATGCCGTTATGTCCTGCAGCAGGAGATTGATGTAGTTATGCCCTCCCCTCCCCTCCCTTCACACTACCTCTAGGCTGACCCTTATCTGGGGTATCATGACGTCATCAAATTTCCGACTATAGTAATGAGTAATCAGTTAGAACCAACCAATTGTTGCAGGAGCTGATAGTCAGACGGTGTTACTGTCCATCGCTTTTTACCAATATTCAACAGGTGAAAGTTGGATATTGATGAAATGTAATATTGGTGAATATTCCAGAAATGTAAAATGGTAAATTTAAAGTGTAAAACGTTGCACTGTGATATTTTACTAGAATTAAATACGATAACATTCATGAGTAAAATAATAAAGGATGGTTCCTTTACGTAGGTCTTCATTGAGATATTGTATATTAAGACAAAAAAATTTGCTTTGAACAATGAATTTCACATTATTCAATTTTCTCATGTACAATTATATTTTAATGTTATTTTAGAATTAATAGTTTTCAAGTTATTTAAACTTGTATTATTATCAAAGGCAAACAATAATTTAGCTATTACACTTTGATTAGGAAGATACTGTACTCTTTGTTCATAGTTTGTTTTTTTTACAAAGATGTATAACCTCAGTCACTGATTAGTTGTCTGTGGTTGGTCGTTTCGAGCTGGTTTATTTTGACGAAAATGTTTTTTTAGATGTTTATTGTCTGAGCGTAAGCAAAGCATAGAACCACTAATTAGTGTTTAATTCAGTAAGCGTTAGAGAAGCCTATCACTTGAGGGTATGGAAACATTTCATTTCAGTCTGTCTTTTGTTTGTTATTTGTTAGCTTTTAGCCCGATATCTCGCGAACCAAGTTACTTATATACTTCAAATTTTCCATGAAGCTTTATTAATAGTAACATCGAGTTCGATGATGGTGCATTTAACCTTACGCTTCCTAAGCATTAGCAACATTTTACGTTACTCTTATGGTTGCAACGAGTAAATCTAAGATTAAACAATTTTTCAATAAACAGAGTTTAATCATATAAAATTTTAACATAACGCATATTAACAAATGTAAGCTAATGAGCTATATACTTTTAAATTTTGCGTATGAAAAAATCCGGGTTGCTTCATAAACTGTATTTTAGAACACTATTATCATTCCTTTTTTGGTACTACAGTATGTGCGCATGGCTATTATGTTGCGGTTATCACTTCTTTTTCCTCTACTTAATATTTAGGACCATCTTTATAAAAATGTTAATTTAAATGAATCTCATTAGAACCAATTAGACTGTATATGGCACTTTACATAAATCCCATTTAAACAGACATCACACTGGCAAAACCATTAAGTGGGGGAATAAAATAAATACAAAAGGAAATATGTTTAATTCTAGCTGCTGTACTAAAAAAAATTATAACCCTGTATTCTAAAGGTAAGATCATTAGTAGTTCACTAATGTCAAAAGTTACGTACAGAGATTTTTAATTAGTTTTATACAATTATACAACGCTAAAGAAGGTTAAAACAATATATTGGATCGCTAGTAACATTTTATCCTAATAAAAGTTAATCCTGATGTATCTAACTCTCTTATATTTCGAATCTGTATTTGTCCCAGTGGTAACATTAAGGGCTGTCCTCGAGTCTGAAGAGATCTCACTTAATCTTGCCTTTCACGTTCAGCCCTACATTCCGAACGCACAAAAGAGCAATGTACAATGGATCCAGGACAATAAGACCGTAAAGGACTTCATTCCTTACATTCTTTTGATCAAATAAATTTTCGTTAAATTTACCTTCCTTATGTTCCTAAAATTGACTATCGAAAATAATCGGTATTTCAGGTTTCTGATGTTATGCAGTATATATATATATATATATATATATATATATATATATATATATATATATATATATATATATATATACATAAAATGTTATTTGCATTTGTACATTATTTAGAATAATAGATTTCCGACTTTCCCATCGTTATATGTTATAACATGTATAACACTACGTTTCAACAAGTGAAATCTACCCTCTTCCTCAGGTATAGAAAACTTAATACATAAACATGTACTTAAACCCTACTCAATATTAACAATATTTACCACATGCAATATGTTTATCATAACTTACCTATACACGAACACCTTCCAGCCCAGACGAAAATGAACCCATGCGGGTCACTGCACATAAGTCAAGGCACAAACTCGTCACACGCGAACTAGTGAAACTGGAAAATTGACTAATATAAAAATATAGGCATTACTGTGGTTATCTGAAACAAGAAAACTCTGCACATATGTTTGAATTACTTCATTATGTATTGAGTTTTTACATTCTCCTGAGGACATATTTCTACCCTAAAAACGTATTTTTCAAAATACGTAAATAAATACGTAAAATAAATTATTTGATGAAAATAATTTATACATTTTGTAACTCATAACGATGGAAAATTTCCAATATCCCATTATTATCATTTAGAGCCAACCTTCGTCAGTAACACATGTTGTCTAATCCTTATACTCATAAACTAAAAAAAATTTATCTTTAACAATATTGATCAAATCTGGTAGTATATGTTACAAAAATAACTTCCTAGCCAAAACAGGAGGGGTTTCTCAGTAGAGCCCAAAGAGGAGAATCATTAAGGGTCTGACCGAAGTAATGGTCAATAACTGGCAAGTAGGGGCTAAGTGGGAGCAGCCCCTAGACATCACACACACACACACACACACACACACACACACACACACACACACACACACACACACACACACACACACACACACACACACACACACACACACACACACACACACACACACACACACACACACACACACACACACACACACACACACACACACACACACACACACACACACACACACACACACACACACACACACACACACACACACACACACACACACACACACACACACACACACACACACACACACACACACACACACAGCTTAATCTTGGTTTTGATCTAATTCAAATTGATACGAATCTCGTAAAAACATTTCTGAGATCTAATGCTTAAACTTTTTTATTAATGGATAAAATTCAGTCAAGTAAATTAAAAATAAGTAAATGCTGGAAGAAATTATTATGAGTAAAATTAAAACTTCCCTTCCCAGTGAATAATATTGTCAATTTCACTTATTCTAGATGAGTAAATACTAGGAGAATGCTCGTACTCTCGTTAGAATGTTTTACAAGTAAATACACAAGGGTTGATACAGGTCTGTTTAAGTATGTGAAATTTTACATCGCACACAAAGATGGTCAAAATGTAATGCAATCAGTTTTTTTCCCACATTCGCCCAAAAGGTTATAAAAAAGTATTGATGACTGGTCCATGTTTACATCTATACTTCTGCACCTTGGGTACATAAATAGCAAAAATAGTTAAGTTTACCTCCAGTTCATCTTCTTCCTTTTTAGATCCTGAAATATGGAGTCATTTTCGTCTGGAAAGATTAAAAAATCTCAAACTAACTTTCTTGAAGTGCAATGGATTTCTTAGTCCATTGATTACAAAAGTCCACTTGTTCCTACCGCATTCCACTTTGTGATAGCCTATTTAATGTATAGTATAGTTTCTCAATCGTGATTCGTTTAGGGAATAATATTTAATGCAACCAAAGATCAAAATATTGAAAATAACGAATCCTGTCTCTCTAACTGAGACTTTAAATCCCATATAGGGTCGTTTTACCTTTCATGTTTCACTTTTATCTCTTTGTGTCCACCTACGAACTGAATTTATCGCTAAAATAGCTATATATTAAATGCAGAGTATATATCCAATTCTACAATTTCAATATGCATCATTACTAAAATTTGTGAAAATTCAATCACAGTCTAAAGAGATGCAATTAAATGTACATATGTAACGAAATCTTCATTATACGTTTTACGTTCTTCAAAAAACTTGAAAATTAGTGCAGCGTCTGGAACCTGACTTGCCACAGACTTGATTCCTAGATTCTAATACTGTATCGACATTAGAAAAACCTAGTCCTCTAAATCAAGTGTAATCTAGGTAGAGGAGATATTCTCATTTTCCCATCAGTTACACAATTGTGTGCCACTAAGATAATTTAGAAACGGTCTCTAAGCACGGTGGAGCCACTGATTCTGTGACTGATGTCAGTTCAGAGTCCGAGAGCCAGTTTGCATTGTATAAGCACACAACTAATGTTTTCCTAAAATTTATGAAGAAATTTCCCTTAAGAAAGAAATCGGTCGTTAGCTACAAACATTTTAAAGCAACCGTTAGGATTTAAAGTAATTGTCCTCCAGCGACAAGGAGATAATATAGCTAAAAGTCGCCCTTTCTGAAATATATTTCTGTATTAAAAATAATTTATGGACAAAATGTGTAATAAATCTATTGATATTATCGTATAGAAATACCAATATATAAGCTATAACTGTTAATTAAAAATAATTCAAATATAAAACTGATAAAAATCATTTGCTCAAGAATTGTAAAAATTCAATTTCTTTTATACTTGTCATATTAAACGAAATTTAAATTTTCTAACAACAAATTGGGATGAGTATTTAAACATTTTAGTTGAAAACCTGAAATATTTCAGTCTGCACTATTTATGTTAAATTAATTAATCCAACATATATTCATTGTAGTGAAATATATAAATACACACAGCACTTCCCATTCCTTCTATTGATTCAGGTTTTACTGTGTGTCCTCCCATACTATACGTCAAACTTGAGTTCAAAAAGTATCTGTACAGCACAGGACATTTCACTTTACATTAGTATTAAGCATAGCATGTCTTGGCTGAGTCTTTTAAACTTAATGTTTACAAAATCAGTACCGGGTTTTCCCTTTTGAATAGACACGCTGTTCTTTATTAAGTAGTTGAAACTGCCAATTAAACGGTGGATGTAACAGCCAATTGTTATACTATTTACTGTAGTATATATTTGACAGGAGTTCATAAATGTTCATATTTTACAAACCTGCTGAATGTAATGTCTTTAAGCAACACCGATGTGAGTCATATATGGGGAAAGAGAGCATATTTCAGGACTGTCAATACCAACGCCGCCTCAACCCATTGTACATCAATATTTTGGCGTAACCGGATAATTTTGCTGGCGCTGAGTGTTCTTCAGCGTTTGCAAGAGGCACACATTTGTTGTCTCTACCAAACAGTTCACAAACACATGTTCCATATGATAAAAATGTTTACAAATTCAATACCAAGGTTGGTTAAGTGACACAGATATAATGACACGGTGTGATTGGTGCAAATCGTCAAACTTATAAACAATCGTACATTAGCAAGGGGTTATACAAGGTATAAGGGAAACCCAAGGTATACCTTTTCAAATTAGGTCACAATCCGTCATATGACTGCAACCCTTAAACTATTCATAAACACTATAAATCTATGTTTTGAAGTTACTGAACAGTTTATAAAGTGAAAGAAACAAATCAAACTAATATGATTGATATTTTTGTTGCCCTCGGACATGAACTTAGTTCGTCAATATACTGCCACACCTAACCTAGAATATTATTCTGATATTTGATTACTATTTCGGTAGTTTTAAATTTGACAGTAATGCATCTGGCGAAGACGATAAACAAAAATAAACATACCTTCAGATATTGCCTATCATGTACTAAAATAAGATTCGAGAATTTATGATCTAAAATGTCTGAGACAGCTATAAAGTATTATAATTTAATTTTAGTATTCTAATCAAAAGTGTTGGATTTTAAAGCTTGCTGACCAGAAGTTTGCTATCTTTATAGCGATAAGAAATATAAACTTAGTTTCACTGATAAAACTGCACTGTGTTATCATAAATTATAAAAGTTCTGATTCTTGGTAGTCATTATTAATATAGAGTAATGCCCACAATGTTTAATCATTTAATAGCTGTAAACAAAGAAAGATTTACAGGGAAAAAACTGATTTTCAATATCAAAATGGTGGAATAAGAAAGTATTTAAAAATTAAATTTCCAAAAAGTAAAATGCTCAACGTTTGCATTCACTTAGGTCTTGCCCCTGGTTCTTAGATAAATGCATTTCTCTACCGCATGATCGAGACCACAGAAGCTGATTATTCTTATGGATTAAGTTCTCCGATAACGCAAACTGATGTAAGAAGGCAGCGTAACTTTGGAAGTAGCAAGTAAGTGACGTCACTAATGTGAGGAAAACTCGGCGATAAGTAGTTAAGTAAACAAGACAGGGATCAGCTTAACTGTTCTTGCTGGCGTTACTCGGTGGTTTATGTCAGTGTAAGAGTACGAGTATATCATCTACACATAGAAAGTGATGATTGAGGATAGCGATAACTATAGAAGTTGTAAGTAAGTGACGTCACTAATGTGAGGTAAACTCGGCGATAAGTAGTTAAGTAAACAAGACAGAGATCAGCTCAACCGTTCTTGCTGGCGTTACTCGGTGGTTTATGTCAGTGTAAGAGTACGAGTATATCATCTACATATAGAAAGTGATGATTGAGGATAGCGATAACTATAGAAGTTGTAAGTAAGTGACGTCACTAATGTGAGGAAAACTCGGCGATAAGTAGTTAAGTAAACAAGACAGGGATCAGCTTAACTGTTCTTGTTGGCGTTACTCGGTGGTTTATGTCAGTGTAAGAGTACGAGTATATCATCTACACATAGAAAGTGATGATTGAGGATAGCGATAACTATAGAAGTTGTAAGTAAGTGACGTCACTAATGTGAGGTAACCTCGGCGATAAGTAGTTAAGTAAACAAGACAGGGATCAGCTTAACTGTTCTTGTTGGCGTTACTCGGTGGTTTATGTCAGTGTAAGAGTACGAGTATATCATCTACATATAGAAAGTGATGATTGAGGATAGCGATAACTATAGAAGTTGTAAGTAAGTGACGTCACTAATGTGAGGTAAACTCGGCGATAAGTAGTTAAGTAAACAAGACAGGGATCAGCTCAACTGTTCTTGTTGGCGTTACTCTGTGGTTTATGTCAGTGTAAGAGTACGAGTATATCATCTACACATAGAAAGTGATGATTGAGGATAGCGATAACTATAGAAGTTGTAAGTAAGTGACGTCACTAATGTGAGGTAAACTCGGCGATAAGTAGTTAAGTAAACAAGACAGGGATCAGCTTAACTGTTCTTGCTGGCGTTACTCGGTGGTTTATGTCAGTGTAAGAGTACGAGTATATCATCTACACATAGAAAGTGATGATTGAGGATAGCGATAACTATAGAAGTTGTAAGTAAGTGACGTCACTAATGTGAGGTAAAACTCGGCGATAAGTAGTTAAGTAAACAAGACAGGGATCAGCTTAACTGTTCTTGCTGGCGTTACTCGGTGGTTTATGTCAGTGTAAGAGTACGAGTATATCATCTACACATAGAAAGTGATGATTGAGGATAGCGATAACTATAGAAGTTGTAAGTAAGTGACGTCACTAATGTGAGGTAAACTCGGCGATAAGTAGTTAAGTAAACAAGACAGGGATCAGCTTAACTGTTCTTGCTGGCGTTACTCGGTGGTTTATGTCAGTGTAAGAGTACGAGTATATCATCTACACATAGAAAGTGATGATTGAGGATAGCGATAACTATAGAAGTTGTAAGTAAGTGACGTCACTAATGTGAGGTAAACTCGGCGATAAGTAGTTAAGTAAACAAGACAGGGATCAGCTTAACTGTTCTTGCTGGCGTTACTCGGTGGTTTATGTCAGTGTAAGAGTATATAATCTACACACAGAAGGTGATGATTGAAGACAGCGATAACTATGTAAGAGAGAAGTCAACGAAGTCATTAATGTGAGGAAAGAAATACATTTCCATAAAAATCTGTTGATTATTTGCAAGACTAGCTGTATCACTAAAACATGTCTTTACTTTGTTAATTACAACCAGAAAATGAACATGATACTGAACTTCCTCAAAACTGATAAGATAATAGAGGTTTGCCCTCCAGTAGGTAAAAACCGTAAAACAATTTTAGTTTGTAAGGAAAGTTGTCTACTGAAATTATTTACCATCTGAATGTTTATGTTTTTGTTTTTGCCCAATTAATTTCTTATTGATTTTAATGAGCTGCCAATTTATGAGATAGAAAGCTGTAGGGTCTACTTTTCTTCTTCTTGTATCATGACTTTTCAAATAAAGACTCAATTAATAATTCATTGATTCTGACACCAACTTGGTACGGCAGCTTTTTGAAGGCCACCGTTTCATGCTGCTGTGTTGTGTATTGTTTGTTGAGTTTCCCCTAAACCTGGTCATGTAATGGTGGAAGTCCCTTGCCTGTATCATAACGCACTTCAAACAGACAATGACTCTCAAGGATTTAATGCCAGAATTTCCGGGGAGATGTTGTCACAGAGTCAGTTAATGAATCTGTTGATCTTAGGATAATTGAAGCTGATTTATTTATTATTTTCTGTAATAAAATATGTTTATAACTAGAACTATTCAGAATATTAAAATAAATAGTGTATATAAAAAGATAAACAGTGTTATAGTTTCTAACTTGGCCACTGACAACAAATTTTTCGTACTCTGAAAATACTAAAACGCTATGTAGTATTCAAACAAAAGATTTTAAAAATCCATATTACGAAAAAAACCCCAGCACACAAGAGCATAAGGTTATTAATTATTATATGTAATGATTGAACCTACCTTAAAAATATAACTAACTAATTTTAATCGCTTCGTTTATCTATACTGATTACTTGGGTTTGAGCAAGAGTTTTATCTCCGAGCTCCAAACTCTATATGGGCCAAAATTACGTTTAATAAACAGAATCTCAATCTCGCTTAACGGTAAAGTGGCGAGTTAGCAGCTTGGCAATATCCGGATCCGGGTAATAAGCACCGCTATCAAGATAGCAGCGCACCTGCCAGCTGAGCTATGGAGCATTATATATAACAGCGTATACCATCTGTTGTTCTAGCAGCAACATCAAGGTAGAAATGAACGCGTCATTACATTTCCGTACGTTGTTTAAGCTCGTTCTTTGTTAACACTGGAACACAGTTATGACGTTGTTTTGTATCGACGGTCTTTATTTGATATAATAAAAACTTTGTAAATGAAATTTGGAGAAAGTGTTATGTAAAAGTGTCAAAATAGCATTGCTATTGACAACTCATGAATAAATATTGCCTAACTTGTCTCTACCCGATGTCGGCTATAAAATGTGAACTATTTATACTCCTTGTTATTGTACAAAACTATAAATAAATCGCATATATTGAATGGTTTAGTTACGATTATTACATAGTTCAGCTTGGAATCGCAATATTTTAATTGTGACTGCAAACCTCAATATTATGCAGTTGGAATTAAAAAAGTATTTTAATTTCTAAATCAGACGAAAAAGATCAAATTTGGGAACATGTTTAACACTCTTGTCCAGTAGATGTTCTGAAGAGAGTTCTTACAATCCACGCTTATCTAAGTTTCTCTTGTCAATAATGTATGACCCATTGGCATTTACAAAATTAAGGGGGTTTTTCGTATTCTTGGTAGTAGTGGTAGTAACACTAATCTCGACCCAAGAATGAAATATGGCATCTTTGATATATTCTATAAAAATAATACCAATGAGTAAAGAAATTCTCTCACACCCTCGCAATCATCCATATAATGAGAAATTAAGTGATTAATTTAGTAAAATTCAAATGTTTAATCTTTCAATTGCTTTAGCCAGCTTTCCACTACAAGTTAAAAAAAAATATTTAGACAAAATATACAAATATTTTATAAAACAATACATCACTTTATCTATTTAACGGGAACCCTTGTAAACCCCATTGGGTTTAAAACAACATAGCACACACACATGAACCTAAACATAAAGTTCTGAAAGGTCAATTTAACCAAAAAAGGCCAAATTAGAAAGTAAGATCCGTACTTAATTGGTAAACTATGCTTAGTCTAAACCAAAATCTACTTTTCAACTTAATCGGGAATTGAACCCATTGTTTGTTAATTGATAAGTGAGTTTAAGTAAAGTAACTTTGTAATTTAAACGAGCCTAACCTAATTCTATGTTTATGGTTATAAAAACGTTAACATATTGTGCTAATAAGTGAAATACCAAAATAGTATATACAAATGTTTAACATACATTTTCACTTAAAAATGGGGTGGTAAGTAGTAATGATATCCGATTTCAATAATTTGATTTCGAATTTATTTACAGTTAGGATTTTTAGACTATGGTGATACCTAGGCAACTTAACATCGTAATATGACTTAATTTATATGGCGTTATAAAATGTAAACGTATTCTATCACATGGATTCTCCTGAAAAAGATAAGATTAAAACTCTGTTATATCACCTAAAGCAATTACACAGCAGCCTGCAGATGGCAGTGTTTGATGTTTTATCGGAAATTAAATCTCAAAACAATTATTCAGCCTCGTTGGGTCCAGAGCATCGTTATTTATCTTTCGCCTCAAGATCTTCCGTCGATGATGCGTTCTGCTGCCTCGTTTGGTCTATTTGTTGAACAAAGATATGAATTCTGTTTCGTCAAATATAAGTTTTCCAGAACACAAAATAACGGGATACATTAATAAAATCTCAAACAAAATTTTATGATTTTATGTTTGAACCAGCAGTTACCCGCGGCTCTACATGCGACTTCCTATTGAATAACATGTACGTCTTGGGAATAGCATTCTTAAATACCATAATTAACACTATAGAAAAAGTGATGATTACTGGAAGATATTCCAACCTCCTAATCCATTTAAGAATAACTGTATTTCAAGCATAACAAGCAATGTTTTGCGGCGCTGAAGCCGGTAAATGAAACAGCCTTTATGAGTACCAATGAACCACACAAATTTCGATGATATTTCAATGAATATATCAAATAATTTTACTGAAATTTGAACTATTTTAGGCCAAGCAAGTTACAAACCCCGGTTGGATCAATCACTTTTTGCGATTCAATGTTCATTTTTAGTAAAAGCAGGCTCTTGCCTCCTTTTTATAAATTTAATAAACGATAACGGTCGTTTGACAGGAATTTGGCTTTCCAATCATATGTTACTTTGCTTTTTTAAACAAATGTGTGACAAAAGCGGTCAAATACAAAAAATATGAATCGTAATAGTGAGGGCCCTGTGTAGTAGTGGTAACATTCTTGTCCGGCATGTCAGAGACCAGGTTTCGAATCCCGCCAAAGAATGTACTTTTTGCAATACAATGTTTATTGAACATTCAAATCAAGCTGTTGGCCTCATACAAATGTTTTATATATATATATATATATATATATATATATATATATATATATATATACTTAATTTGTTCTAAAAAGTCTACTTACTTGACTTCCGCCATTTGCATCACGGGCATTTCCGGTGCCATGGAAGCGTCTGTATTGTTGCTCTAAACCAAAAGAGACTGGTTTATACTGTTGGTGTACCAGTCAGGTATCACTTAACAATAGCCTTAAGTGGCGGTTCATTGTCGAAAATTTAGTTTATGCGTTCTTTTATGCATTAGGGTATTTTTAAGAAGGGGGGATTTCAATTCTTGAAACGTTCCATCTAACATAAACCCTAGTAATCCTTGTAATTCACAATAATTTTCTCTAAGATATTGATGGACAGTTTATGACTTTTGAATTCCATGTAACTGAAGTACCACTAGCTCAATATGAGGAAATTTGTTAGATAGGTATGGTCATTAGTTACACAGAATTAATTAAGCCAAAGAAACTTTTCTTTTAAAAATGTGACACTGCAGGTTATTTTTCATCGAAAGTTCCTTAGGGCCATTACCGATATTTTCAAGAAAATAATTAAAAAATTACCTAAATCTTAAAGTATAAGAATGTACAGATATTGTGTATTGTGCAAACAATGGGCACGCCCTATATTATTGTACAACTCGCCCTCACACTCCATATATCTCCAGAACGGCCACTTCACAAGTTAACTCGGAGGCATACATTCTTGTAATTCTACTGACATTCATCTTGTTTTCAACTTAACACAGTGAAATTTTTTGTCCAGAAAGTATAATTGTAAAAAATAGAAGAAATTTAAACGTGGTAATGTTTTATTCTTTTGCATTTATCAAAAGATAAAAAACGAAAAATTAAAAATATTCATGTTCAGGATAATATTTTTTATGTACGGCTTCAATTGCTCTTAGGAGAGGCTTATCACATTTTAAAGTTTATTTTGTTTGTCCTCATGGGCCACTGGTCTGTGCGAGGACCTTATCAAAGAGAATAAGGGGGAGAGTTGTTACAGTAACAGGTCAAAGTGCAAGGTCACAGACAGGCTCGAACATGCGCTATCTCCAACTCAAATCCAAAGTCTGAAATTTAGACCGCTCAGCTATCGTCAACCTGGCCAATAATAAATATTATATGTGAGGAAATGTATCCAATGTAAATTTACACATGCATATACCAAATATAAGCTGGTATAAAAGAGTAAATTCTTTTCATTCTATAGTTCATATACCTAAAGAAGTAAAACTAAAATACTACGAGACTTTATATGCCCTATAAAATTGTTTTAAACCGTTAAAATGCTAAAAGGTATCATTAAAATAACTTTAAAAGCAAACTAATTTAATTTTGAAGAAACATTAATTATTTAAATATGATCCACATATGCAGCTATTAAAACGTTTTTATATTTCTTACATTTACATTAAATATCACATAATACGGTTTGAATTATTGATACTAAAAACAGTATAAATAGTTCTTCCAATTCCAAAATTTTAATATAACGTGAACAATCTCTCAACATAGTGAGGTTTCAGAGCCAACTCAGTGTGAGGTACAGTGGCTGACCAGGATGAAGTGCTGTTCTACCTCCCTGGACCACAAGCAGACAGTCGGCCAGACATAAATACCCACAAGCCAGTACTGCAGCCATATGTTCTCGTATATTGTACTCTACATTCTGTAATAAAAGCGGAACCATTACTCCACCTTGTGAGGTAACACACTCACCTCAGTGTGAGTTACAGTGGCTGACCAGGAAGAAGTGCTGTTCTACGTCCCTGGACCAAAATCAGGCAGTAGGCCAGACAGAACTAAACATATATTCATCTGTTAACATACATTCATCTGGTCACATATATTCATCTCTTCACATATACTGTATTCTACTTTCTATAAAAGCGACTGAACAATCACTCCAACTTTTTTCATATAGATAGTTTACAAGTTTTTGATATGAATAAAGGCATGACAACATTATTCATCAAGTCAAATTCTCTGTTTAGTTCAAAAATTAGGTATTTTTATAAAAATGAATTAATTATTTTTATACGTCTGTATTACATTTATTGTAATTTTATCTTAAAAAAATGAAAATGTTATATATTCTCATTTATTAGGCTATTGAAGTTTAGAAGATCCTGCATAATTAGCAGTCGGTCCCAGGAGAGTCGCTCTGTTATTAAAGGAGAATTCAAAAGTATTTCAACCTAATCAGGAATTACTTGCACTATAAGGCATCCATTGTTTGATACAGCAGAAAAGGAGGAAGTTTTACTACAGAAAATTGCCATTGACTTTTCATTCTGAAGTCTACATCTAATTTTAAATAATATTAACAATTTTCATAACCTTTGTTATTGAAACTTAAGATGCCTATCAATGTTATGTGGTGTCCATACCTCAGGGAGGTTGGTAGGTTACTGACATCCAGTCTACAATACTCTTGCAACTGAGGAGTGATCAAGCGTTACATACCTACACTACATGGATATGTGATATCTAAACCTCAGCGAGGTTGGTAGGTTACTGACATCCAGTCTACAATACTCTTGCAACTGAGGAGTGATCAAGCGTTACATACCTACACTACATGGATATGTGATATCTAAACCTCAGCGAGGTTGGTAGGTTACTGACATCCAGTCTACAATACTCTTGCAACTGAGGAGTGATCAAGCGTTACATACCTACACTACATGGATATGTGATATCTAAACCTCAGCGAGGTTGGTAGGTTACTGGCATCCAGTCTACAATACTCTTGCAACTGAGGAGTAATCAAGCGTTACATACCTACACTACATGGATATGTGATATCTAAACCTCAGCGAGGTTGGTAGGTTACTGGCATCCAGTCTACAATACTCTTGCAACTGAGGAGTGATCAAGCGTTACATACCTACACTACATGGATATGTGATATCTAAACCTCAGCGAGGTTGGTAGGTTACTGACATCCAGTCTACAATACTCTTGCAACTGAGGAGTGATCAAGCGTTACATACCTACACTACATGGATATGTGATATCTAAACCTCAGCGAGGTTGGTAGGTTACTGACATCCAGTCTACAATACTCTTGCAACTGAGGAGTGATCAAGCGTTACATACCTACACTACATGGATATGTGATATCTTAACCTCAGCGAGGTTGGTAGGTTACTGGCATCCAGTCTGCAATACTCTTGCAACTGAGGAGTGATCAAGCGTTACATACCTACACTACATGGATATGTGATATCTAAACCTCAGCGAGGTTGGTAGGTTACTGACATCCAGTCTACAATACTCTTGCAACTGAGGAGTGATCAAGCGTTACATACCTACACTACATGGATATGTGATATCTAAACCTCAGCGAGGTTGGTAGGTTACTGACATCCAGTCTACAATACTCTTGCAACTGAGGAGTGATCAAGCGTTACATACCTACACTACATGGATATGTGATATCTAAACCTCAGCGAGGTTGGTAGGTTACTGACATCCAGTCCACAATACTCTTGCAACTGAGGAGTGATCAAGCGTTACATACCTACACTACATGGATATGTGATATCTAAACCTCAGCGAGGTTGGTAGGTTACTGACATCCAGTCTACAATACTCTTGCAACTGAGGAGTGATCAAGCGTTACATACCTACACTACATGGATATGTGATATCTAAACCTCAGCGAGGTTGGTAGGTTACTGACATCCAGTCTACAATACTCTTGCAACTGAGGAGTGATCAAGCGTTACATACCTACACTACATGGATATGTGATATCTAAACCTCAGCGAGGTTGGTAGGTTACTGGCATCCAGTCTACAATACTCTTGCAACTGAGGAGTGATCAAGCGTTACATACCTACACTACATGGATATGTGATATCTAAACCTCAGCGAGGTTGGTAGGTTACTGACATCCAGTCTACAATACTCTTGCAACTGAGGAGTGATCAAGCGTTACATACCTACACTACATGGATATGTGATATCTAAACCTCAGCGAGGTTGGTAGGTTACTGGCATCCAGTCTACAATACTCTTGCAACTGAGGAGTGATCAAGCGTTACATACCTACACTACATGGATATGTGATATCTAAACCTCAGCGAGGTTGGTAGGTTACTGACATCCAGTCTACAATACTCTGAGGTTGGTAGGTTACTGACACTGTAACCATACTTACGATTCATCGATTGAGTGATCTAACTCAAGCTACTCAAGATTGTACATACTCTACACGTTACATGACTGGCGAATATTGATGGCATCCAGTGCTTACAATACTCTTGCAACTGAGGAGTGATCAAGCAAGAGTTACATACCTAACCACTACATGGATATGTGATATCGTTATCCTCAGCGACTACAGGTTGGTAGGTTACTGGCATCCAGTCTACAATACTCTTGCAACTGAGGAGTGATCAAGCGTTACATACCTACACTACATGAATATGTGATATCTAAACCTCATCAGCGCGTTGTAGGTTTACTGAAAAATAGCGTTACAATACATACACTATGAAAACTCGAGCGTGATCAAGCAAGTTACATACCTCACTACATGGATATGTGATATCTAAACCTCAGCGAGGTTCGTATAGGTTACTGACATCCAGTCTACAATACTCTTGCAACTGAGGAGTGATCAAGCGTTTACATACCTACACTACATGGATATGTGATATCTAAACCTCAGCGAGGTTGGTAGGTTTACTGGCATCCAGTCTACAATACTCTTGCAACTGAGGAGTGATCAAGCGTTACATACCTACACTACATGGATATGTGATATCTAAACCTCAGCGAGGTTGGTAGGTTTACTGGCATCCAGTCTACAATACTCTTGCAACTGAGGAGTGATCAAGCGTTACATACCTACACTACATGGGATATGTGATATCTAAACCTCAGCGAGGTTGGTAGGTTACTGGCAATCCAGTCTACAATACTCTTGCAACTGAGGAGTGATCAAGCTTACATACCTACACTACATGGATATGTGATATCTAAACCTCAGCGAGGTTGGTAGGTTACTGACATCCAGTCTACAATACTCTTGCAACTGAGGAGTGATCAAGCGTTACATACCTACACTACAATGGATATGTGATATCTAAACCTCAGCGAGGTTGGTAGGTTACTGACATCCAGTCTACAATACTCTTGCAACTGAGGAGTGATCAAGCGTTACATACCTACACTACATGGATATGTGATATCTAAACCTCAGCGAGGTTGGTAGGTTACTGACATCCAGTCTACAATACTCTTGCAACTGAGGAGAAGATCAAGCGTTACATACCTACACTACATGGATATGTGATATCTAAACCTCAGCGAGGTTTGGTAGGGTTACTGGCATCCAGTTTTACAATACTCTTGCAACTGAGGAGTGATCAAGCGTTACATACCTACACTACATGGATATGTGATATCTAAACCTCAGCGAGGTTGGTAGGTTACTGACATCCAGTCTACAATACTCTTGCAACTGAGGAGTGATCAAGCGTTACATACCTACACTACATGGATATGTGATATCTAAACCTCAGCGAGGTTGGTAGGTTACTGACATCCAGTCTACAATACTCTTGCAACTGAGGAGTGATCAAGCGTTACATACCTACACTACATGGATATGTGATATCTAAACCTCAGCGAGGTTGGTAGGTTACTGACATCCAGTCTACAATACTCTTGCAACTGAGGAGTGATCAAGCGTTACATACCTACACTACATGGATATGTGATATCTAAACCTCAGCGAGGTTGGTAGGTTACTGGCATCCAGTCTACAATACTCTTGCAACTGAGGAGTGATCAAGCGTTACATACCTACACTACATGGATATGTGATATCTAAACCTCAGCGAGGTTGGTAGGTTACTGACATCCAGTCTACAATACTCTTGCAACTGAGGAGTGATCAAGCGTTACATACCTACACTACATGGATATGTGATATCTAAACGTCAGCCAGGTTGGTAGGTTACTGACATCCAGTCTACAATACTCTTGCAACTGAGGAGTGATCAAGCGTTACATACCTACACTACATGGATATGTGATATCTAAACCTCAGCGAGGTTAGTAGGTTACTGACATCCAGTCTACAATCATCTTGCAACTGAGGAGTAATCAAGCGTTACATACATACACTACAATGGATATGTGTCGTCAAACAAAACTACACAAAAATTCGGTTTTTATAGATCTTAAGCTGAATTATGCATTAAATTCTGACATTTTAGATCTCTCGACACGGACTAGACAACAGAGCTCATTCTTAGTTACTAAGTTTTCTCAAGATATCTTATTTCAGTCTTATATCAACACTGATTTGTATCATTAATATAACTGGATATTTTTATACGGAAGACAAGTACCCCGATTCGCTTTCAAGGTATAAAGAACGTCAACTGTTTATATCGGTATTAAAACAAGGTATGATTACGCCACACCACACGTTGAGTAACAGGCTTAAAGTTTCAATTCTTTTACTAATTTCATTAGCAATAATATGCTGCATGTATAATTAAGTCACATTTTCAATAGTTCATATGGCTATACTATGTTGCGATTTTCTATTTACATCTTAGTTACTCGTAATACCAATGAAAAAAAATTCTATCTGACTTTCGGCAAAATCCATTAAGTGATATTCATTATCATAGAATGTTATGTTGCTTATATACAGGGTGTTCTGAAAAAAGGTGCCCATAAATCAGGGCGTGATTCCTCACATCAAAATAAGAAAAAAAGGTCTAATTAACATAGGTCCGAAAATGCTTATTTACCAAGTTATACAGGGTGAAAGACTTCGTCTGAATTTCAGTTCCCCTGCTGCAACGAAGCCCTACGGGTATTTGTTGGCTGTTAATTAAGATGTACAATTTAGCGTACTTTATGTAAAATGAACTGAAAAATTGAATAAAACCGTTTCCAGACCTGTAGCTACAGTAATTTTTAAGATATGTGACGAAATACGCGAAACTTGGTCCCGAAAAACAAGTTACATTTAGGTTTGAAGCAGATTTACTATGTTAAATGTACAATAAACACAAAATATTTTTTCACGGTACTTGTAGAAAATTTAATTTCGAAGAGAAAGATGTAAAATAAGTCTATAATAGACAAACGCAAACTTTAAAAAATAATCCTTAATTACATACAAAACGCATGAAAAATAGACAAAATCTCTTAAGCTCTCTACAAATGTAATATTGAAATTAAAACAGCTGTTTTATTAAAACAAATTAATGAGTTACTATTATTTTTTATCAAGTAAATATTTTTAACAATCATACATTATCATACATAAAAAAGTTATCTGAATTATCATTCAACAAAAAAGTTACACTTGTCCTAAAAAACTAACCACGTCACAGTAGATGTTCAAAATGTTTACCCTCATTCAAAATACAAGCATCCAGCCGTCTTCTCATAGACTGCCGAACTCTTTCGAAGATCCCAGGTGTCTCACGTATCCTTTGAATCCCGTTAACAATCCTTATTCGCAACTCTTCTATGGTATCCACAGGCGAGTCGTAGACAAGCGTCTTTAAATGTCCCCATAAGAAAAAGTCTAGAGGATTGAGGTCAGGTGACCTTGCAGGCCATGCTACTGGGGCTCCTCGACCAATCCATCTGTTTGGATATGCTTCATTTAAAAATTCTCTTACTTGTAATGTGTAATGAGCTGGAGCTCCATCCTGCATGAACCACATGTTGTTGCGTGTGTATAGTGGCACATCTTCGAGTAACTCATTCAGATTAGTCGTCAAGAAATGTAAATAATTTTCACCATTGAGCGTATCAGGTAAAAAACTAATAAAAATTTTATCACCCAGAATAGCAGCCCATACGTTTTATAGAAAACTGATATTGGTGACGGTTCTCTGAAATAGCACGTGGATTTTCAATTGCCCACATGTGAGTATTGTGGGTGTTAAGAATAGCCATTCTTGAAAATTTTGCTTCATCAGTAAAGATAATGTAATTTAAAAAATGTGGATTTCTGCAACTTTGGATAAGCCATTGGCATAGCTGAACACGAGGAAAGTAATCTCGAGGCAAAAGAGCCTGGACCCTTTGATAGTGATAAGAATGCAACTGCTGCTCGTGTAAAATCTTCCAGACAATTGAATTACTAACACCGAAATCCAAGGCTAGTTCTCTAGTACTTCTTCCAGGATGATTCTCTATTTCGTCCAACACGCCCTCCTCCAATTCAGCTGTACACGTTGTACGTGGCCGTCCTGATCTACCAACTTTTCCAGATTTAAAGGTTCCCGTCTCGCTTAGCCTTCTATGAATGGAAGAAAACATTTTATGAGTCGGTAACTGTCTATGAGGAAAATGTTCCTGATAGAGTCGTCTAGCCTGACGACTGTTGCAATGTGCAAGACCGTACATTAAATGCATGTCTGCCATTTCACCATTAGTGTACATAATATTCATATTACCTGCCATGATGAATAAGATATTATTAGCTATCAAAAATTAACTTCAACGGCACTCGCACTAACTTGTATTAAAGTACAGATCAACACACGCACTTAATGAGCAATGGAAAAATAGCTGCTTGTAATGTTTATTTAAATTATTATAAACAATGTTACATTGTTAAAACATATGTTTTAAATAGAAATTATTTTGTTTCTCAAATCAAATATTTTAATAAAACAGCTGTTTTAATTTCAATATTACATTTGTAGAGAGCTTAATAGATTTTGTCTATTTTTCATGCGTTTTGTATGTAATTAAGGATTATTTTTTAAAGTTTGCGTTTGTCTATTATAGACTTATTTTACATCTTTCTCTTCGAAATTAAATTTTCTACAAGTACCGTGAAAAAATATTTTGTGTTTATTGTACATTTAACATAGTAAATCTGCTTCAAACCTAAATGTAACTTGTTTTTCGGGACCAAGTTTCGCGTATTTCGTCACATATCTTAAAAATTACTGTAGCTACAGGTCTGGAAACGATTTTATTCAATTTTTCAGTTCATTTTACATAAAGTACGCTAAATTTTACATCTTAATTAACAGCCAACAAATACCCGTAGGGCTTCGTTGCAGCAGGGGAACTGAAATTCAGACGAAATCTTTCACCCTGTATAACTTGGTAACTAAGCATTTTCGGACCTATGTTAATTAGACCTTTTTTTCTTATTTTGATGTGAGGAATCACGCCCTGACTTATGGGCACCTTTTTTCAGAACACCCTGTATAAATGAAGCTTCTTACTACAATTTAAGTGTATAGATTAATTCGTTGTCATAATATTTTGTGAAAATACAAACAGACTGCCAACGAGATATGACTTTTCTAGACGCTCGAATTATGGGCTTGCTGACCTACGCTAATGATACCGGGTCATTGTAATAGCGTAGTTACGCTATCATTAACCCAAATCCAACTATGTAACGCCCGAACAATAACGAGTAGAAACAAAACACATTCAATGTATCACTCCATCCATTCTGACCATTTCCCTTTTCTTCACACATAGTGTGTTGTTTTGAAATACTCGGTAAATTTATTAAACTTTAACAATGCTGTTCGAAACATGTAATAAAGAAATTAGTTGAAAACATATAAAGGAATAATACCCATATAAAATGCTATACAATATGTAATTTTCAGGTAAAAATATTTAATGAATCATGTTCAGTTTATTATTCCTACTAAATATTCACGAATCACCAAAAAATTGGTTTTCTTGGACTTTATTGAATATTACTAATCTGTTTCTCGCTTTAAACTCAAAAATATAATCGCGCCTCGTAAGCGGCAATAGGTCTATTGGTAAAGCGGTAATACGTCTATTGGTATTACTTGTGGAATATACAATACTAGTAAACTTTATACAAGCAAAATAAATAAACGATATATTTACACACATAGTTAGGTCATAAATTGCCTCCACACAGACCTCTCTAAGACAGCTCAATGACAATTGGTCGAAAATTATTTAAAGTGTATTTTGATTATATCGTGGATATTCGACACACTACAAATCTATCGTAGTAAGACTTGGTTCAATTTGAATGTGGAATTCAACTTTAGTTCACCTAAAGTTGTCTCAAGACTTAATATTTATAGGTGTCTCTGATGTCGAAACGATGTAAAGGATCGTTTAGAGCTTCTTCGTCACCGAATTTCTTGGGAGTCTGAGACAACGTTAGATACCAGACGCTGCAATAAAGGGAAGGAAAACTAGAGCTAAACTCATTATTAAAATCGTGGATATTATTAGAGAGTAAGGTATAAAAATAGCATAAGTATAAGTTATACCCAAATAAAAGTAACTACTAAACTGGCGCACTGTGCTAGACGAAATGCCATGAAACTTTGTGTAGGCAATTCCAATTCAGCTCAATATCTCAATTTACAAACGTATGCTAAATTTGAGAAGCTCCTTTCTCCTGACAGCAAAAATATTATTATAATTTTAATTTATCTACAATATTTAATATTATTTAATAAGTATTATTTTTTTCCTTCAGTATAGTTAGAAAGATAGTTCAGTTTAAAGTACTAGTAAATTGTGTAAGTAAGTAGAAAAATCTTCTCAAAGGATGGCTCTAAACAATAATCAAACAACTAAATACTGAAGTAAGAAATAAACATGCATCACTTCCACCACGTGTAGTACAATTTTGTTTATAACTCCCACTGAACCCTAACGACTTAAAGTTGACACCATCTTGAGAGCTTCTTTGTTTTCTTCTATGAGTTGTTTCTCCTCATTCAAAATACATATAACTTTGGT
Organism: Homalodisca vitripennis; assembly: GCF_021130785.1. Taxonomy (NCBI): domain Eukaryota; kingdom Metazoa; phylum Arthropoda; class Insecta; order Hemiptera; family Cicadellidae; genus Homalodisca; species Homalodisca vitripennis. Next base: position 122,236,555 of record NC_060213.1, on the reverse strand, counting down.
TTCGTGGCCTACGCTACTCCCTAGCTACAGTTAAACTTCACGGAAATCAATGAAATCCGAAAAAATAGCAACAAAAACAGTGACAACACGTAAGCCTACATAGTATATTTACCATCAATGATTGCACTGTTGTTTAAAACAATCAATCACATATAATCCAATTAGTCACCCACAAGGACAAATAAATAAATAGAGCTGATATTTAAATCTAATATGTAATATTTCACATTAAAAGTCATAAACGACGTATTTTAAAACAAATCAGGAAAAATGTATTAGAATGTATTCTCCAAACCATAAACCGTATTAATGTTAATAGTGAAGGTAAACAGGTTGTGGAGATTACTGACATTTGAACCCCTTAAAATATTCCTCATCATATTTTAAAACTCTAAGAACAATGAGAGTTGAAGTATGACTCCTTTAGAACGCCAGGTCATTTCTTATGATAAATGACGTCACAAGCAAAGACTGACGTCACTAGCAAAGACTGATAATTAAGATATATCACAGACATTGACTCTGATCCACGTAACATATATTTTTATCACTCTATCCGAGAAAAAAATGTATTGTGACCGAATTTCGTGTCTAATGAGTATTCAACGATGTAGTCACATTAGAACAGCGGGTTTGATGAAGCTAATTAATTATTCATGTAGTAGATTATCCAGGATAAGCGATAATACCCAGCTGTGGACAGCAGAGGGGAGGGTGGACAGAACTGGGAATTGCTTTCGGTGCTCTAAAACACTAATGTATAAATAACAGGAAGTGCTGTTTAGAAATTAGTTTTTGTATAGTTTACAACATTTCGATCGTTTTAAATCAAGGATATTATTTTCTTTAGCAAGTATTTTTAGAAATGCGTTATATAACATATGTAATTTATAGACTGTTATTGAACAGTATTACTGCTAAAACTATTATTGCAACGAATTCAGCCACAGTTTTCTTATATTATTCACGCTAAAATACAGATCATATGAAATAGATTCATCATTAAAAATTATAACGGTAAATATTACTAGAAAATTCAACTTCGTAAAAAATTATCTTTCAAGTTTTCAAGACTATATTTTATTTTTATCTTTTAACTCAACTCCAAATAAATTATTGTTAATATTTCCGATAAAAGTAAACAAATAATTAAGACGAATTAATTGACTTTGAAGAGATATTGTTGTTTTTAATATAATAAAATTTAAGGCCAGAATGTTGTACAAGCAATAATAAATAATTGAATCCTCTTCCAAGTAAAAAAATATTATACGATTTATTAGGGGACTTATAATCCTTTAATAAAACCAGAACGTTCTTTGGAGTAAAAGTTTTAGTTTTACTTGTGAATAAATAGGTGATGTTTTATTTTAATTAGTTTTTATGCAGAAGGGGTTATATTTGGCACAATACAAATATTTTGATTCCAAATGAAGCTTTAAAATTATTCTTTTCATATCAGGAATTCCACTACAACAACCACATAGTTATTCGTGTTTTTGCAGACAATACCACCCACATAGACCTATCTGACTAGACTATGATATGTCTCAGTTAGTGTAATCCGTATTTACAATCGTTATCAATGCCTAAAAAGGCACTGTATCCTTATTGTGAAAGCTCCAATGTCAGTATATTGTAATAGACTAACATGTGTTACTCAGTATAAACCGTGGCACCTGTATCCTTATTTTGAAAGCTCCATTGCCAGTATGTTGTAATAGACTATCATATTCTTTTTTTTTTTTTTCTTTTTTTTTTCCTTTGGGATATTGGGGTGGATTCATAGATCCTCACACGTCAACCTGAGCTTTTTGTGTGCCCCTTTGATGTTAGAGAGGTAAGCCTATCTTCGTGCCCTTAATTAGGCTAAGAAGCTTTTCCCCGATACTAGCATCTGGTTCGTCGCCTGGTTGTTTATCACCGAAAAGAGCCCTTCTCCTTGCTCCCAGTCTCTCACAGTCCAGTATTATGTGTTTTGCAGTCTCTTCAGACTTATTGCAGAGTCTACACTCCGAGTCCTCATTTCGTAAACCTAGAGTGTTTAGGTGTTTCCTGAAGTGGCCGTGTCCAGTGATCAAGGCAATCACTTGCTTAACCCGATCCCTGCCCAGCCCCATCAGCCATCTGGTGAATCCGGAGCTAGAATCGGCAAGCAGTCTTTTGCCGAGTGCTTGTCCTTGGTGACTCTGCCACCGCAAGCGGTGTGTCTTCCTGGACCATTTGTTTATACTTTGGTAAGCGGCTGACTTGCTTATACCACAACTCGGTTCTGGACCGGTGTATGGCATGCTTGCTCCGCTTTTGGCAAGCCTGTCGGCGCATTCGTTGCCACCTATGCCTGTGTGGCCCGGTACCCAACCAAGACGCACACAGTTGCGTGATCCAAGCTTGCAGAGAGTGTTAAAGCACTCCCACACAAGCCTGGATGAAATGCTGTTGGAGTCAAGAGCTTTAAGAGCTGCCTGACTGTCTGACATTATACAGATGTTCATTCCCTGGTACCTTCTGGTGAGGCCTAGGTTGGCACAGGCTAGGATACCATAGATTTCGGCTTGAAATATGGAGCAGTTCTGACCCAAACTACCGCTAAGGGCAGTTCTAGGGGATTGACTAAACACTCCATATCCAGTTCTACCCTTAATAAGCGAGCCATCCGTGTACCAGACAAAGCTCTTTCTTATTGTTGGGATGTTATCTTGCAATTTCCACTCATCTCTGGAGTAGAAGTCAACAGAGAATGGCTTATTGAATACGAACTCCGTTCTCATTGTGTCGGAGACCATTTCGAGAATAGCGCTTGGGTTTACAGCTTCAGTGATGGCGCCATGGCTCGCGTTAGACGCGCCATTCCTCCACAAGCCAGCAACCATCAGCCGATAAGCTGACTTACGCGCTTCAGCTTTTATATGGACATCAAGAGGTAGAAGTCCTAAAGCCACCTCGAGGGTCGCTGAGGGACTGCTCCTGAATGCTCCGGTTACAAAGATTGTGCCAAGCCTTTGTAAGCTTTCAAGCTTGGCTTTGGCAGTTACCTGATTCACCTTTGTCCACCAGACTAATGAACCATAAGTGATTTGAGGCCTTACAACTGCTTTGTAAAGCCATAGTGCTATATGGGGTTTTACGCCCCATGAGATTCCTGCAAGTCTCCTGGACGTCATAAGCGCCCACTTTGCTTTGTGCAGGATATTATTAAGATGATCATTCCACGTAAGCTTATGGTCTAGAGTCAGTCCTAAATATTTGACTGTCTTTGACCACTCCAGCTGAGTGGATGCGAGTTTCAGCCTAGAAAGAGACTCTAGGTTCTTTTTTCTAGTGAATGGTACAACTACTGTCTTAGAGGGATTTACTTTCAGTCCCTCTCCCTGACACCAGTTGTGCACATGTTGAAGGTTGGTATTCATGATATCAACAACAACATTTGTATATTTTCCCTGTACCATAAGGACTATGTCGTCTGCATATCCTTGGACATAGATTCCGTTGTTAGTAAGGTCCTCAAGTAGACCATCTACTACTAGATTCCACAGTAGAGGTGACAGGATGCCTCCTTGAGGACATCCCCTTGTGGGTGCGATCACAAGCGATACTTCATTGAGATCGGCCCTGATCCGTCTGGAGCACAGCATGGCCCTAAGCCACCGGCACAGAGCTGGCTCGAGGCCACGTCGCTGTGCTCCACTTACCATTGCAGTGAATTTGGCATTGTCGAAAGCTCCTTCAATGTCTATGAAGGTGCACAATGCCAATTCCTTGGCGGACAGGCTATCCTCAATCCTACTGACTAGTTGGTGCAGTGCTGATTCACAGGATTTGCCTTGCTGGTATGCATGTTGGTTGCGATGAAGGGGAGTGTCTGAGAGAACTCCCTTTCTCAGGTGCCTCTCCACCAGTCTTTCTAATGTTTTCAGTAGAAACGAAGATAAACTGATGGGACGAAAAGATTTAGGGACAGAGTAGTCCGCTCTCCCTTTTTTAGGGATGAAGACCACCCTGTTGAGACCAGACTTGTGGTATGTACCCATAGGCTAGGCTCGCCCTGAATAGTTCACATAGAAGGGTAAGGAGATTCTCCGGCCCTTGTTGAAGCAGGGCCGGAAAGATTCCATCCCCTCCTGCAGATTTGAAAGGGGCAAATTTGGAAATTGCCCATTTGGCTTTAGAGAGAGTGACAATCCTTCTGGCAATGGCCCAGCTACCACGACAAGCTCTTGGCCGTGAGCCTGCCTCGTGGTTACCAGACGTTCCAGTGTCGTCATTCTCAAAGATACAATCAGGGAAGTGAGTCTCAAGGAGAAGTTTGAGGCTATCACTAGACCCGGAAGTGTGTTGACCTCCCTGGGACCTTAAAGATCCCAAGTGACCGGTTGGACTTGAGGCTAGTAAGCGTTGCAGTCTAGCTGCCGCGCTTAACTCATGTACCTTCTGTGTAAACTGCCTCCAGGAACTTTGTTTTGCTTTTTTAATTGCTAGGCTGTATTCTGTTAGAGCTCTATGATAGGACTCCCAGATACGGCTCCTTTTGCATTGATTGTACAGCTTCCTGACATTAGCCCTTTTGCGAGCGAGGTCCGCAGTCCACCACTTAGTATTGGTTCGACTCTTCCCCCGTCGCAATGGGCAATTGTCGTGGAAGCTATTGATTATAGCATTCTGCAGGTCAGAAGCTATCTGATCTATGTCTGTGAAGCATCGCACCCTTCCGCCTACCGATCCCAACTGTGACTGAAGGTCAGACTTATATCCCAACCAGTCAGTCCTCCTGGGATTGCGATAGAGGACCTCTGCAGCCTCATCTTGCAAGTTAAAGCGGATATACCTGTGATCCGATAATGAGGCCTCTTCGCTTACGTGCCACTTATCAACCATTCCAAGTATACCTTGTGTGCAGATTGTTATGTCAATAACTTCTCGTCTGGAGACAATTGAGACCTGCCAGAGTCCTAAGTTGGCTCTACAGTTGGAAGCCTTCACAGCCTTGTAGCAGACCTCGTCCAGGAAGCAGACGAATCCGTAACCTTTCGGGTCTGGCTTGGATGGAAGGATTTTCCACTCGTTTACATTCAGGTTGGGGTTCTGCTTATTGAACATCTCAAGTACCTTTTCAGGTGTCTTCTTCAGAAGCTTCGGGTGAGCTCTGAAAAACGCCCTAGTGGACCTCAAGATGTCCTTACGCAGACCCACTCTCAGAGAGATGTCATCTCCCAGAGGTTTTATTCTTTGAATAACTTCTTCCAGCCAACGTTTGGTGTGCTCGTTGATGCAGGAAGCAATTAAAACACCTTTCTCTAGGTAGGTGCCCGCAAACGATGGAACGGAACCATCCTCCAGGGGTTGGATTTCTTCCATAATTGCGTCCTCGATGGCTTCTCCTTGCTCTGCACTAAGCTTCGCTTCCGGGTAGCCTTCGAGGGCTATGGCCATTTTGATCGCTGCGACCTCTCTGTAGGTAGCCTTGGGTGTGCTACCAGAGGCCTCGGGATCGTGGGCTTCGGGCTTTTGGGTTTCCCTCCTAGCCTTCTTTGCGGGTCCCTCAGCGGATGGCGGGGTGACCAAGGTGCCTCTGGGGCGTTTGGCCGACCCCACCCCCGCCTTGGTACCCGCAGTTGGGCCCGGAGTTGAGACCTCCTGCCGTTCTGGATTCTTTTTCTTCTTCTTTTTTTCCCCCTCCTCCACTTGGAAGGGTCAAAAGCTTCACCCTTTTCAAGAAGTTTAGCCTTTAGTGCTTCTCTTCTTTGAGCAGTGGTGAGATTGGGCCTCTTCATTCTGAGGTTGCCGAGTTGCTCTGTGGCATCATCCAGCGTACCTGTAGACATGGGAGTGCTTGGGCTGTTGAGGAGCTGATCTTCTATATCTTGAAGGGATTTTGCTTCCTCAGCGCTTGTACTGCCTTCCTCAGATAAAGCCTTGCCATGTATGGGAGCTTCAGTGTGCAATGGAACCTCCTGTGTTCCTAAGGCACTTTGTTAAGGAGAAGGTAGGGATGTTGGCATAACAACCTCTTGAGTTGTGTTGCCAGGTGGTGGTATGTGCGAGGTAGCTTCAGGAGCTACCTCAGCAGGAAGAGGTAGGTTAGAAACAGCTTCAGGAACTGTTTCAAGGGTTGGTTGGTTTTGATTTTTGTTTTTGTTTCTTTTCATATTGTTCCCACAAGAAGCTAGGGAATGGAAGGTCAACCCAGACAGAGCCCCGCATGCCTGGGTAAGCTGCTTTTAAACTGGAGGGTCGCCGGTGTCCAGAGTCCGCATAGTAAAGACTGGTTTGCCACCAGCCATTCAGCCCTGGCCTACGCTGTTCCACCGTGGCTTGGCCCCTAGTGGGAGAAATGAAAGGGAAACTAGATCGAAGAGTTGAGGAACTTTACCTCAGATAGAAGAGAGTGAAGAAGAGAGATAGGCTGACACATAGAAAAGTGTGCCAGCCATAGGCCTCCAGAACAAGAAGAGAAGGGATCTGGAGCATTAGCTAGGGTACCTCGGGGTCGCCACTACCCGTACGGCCTCGAAAGTAAGACCGCCCCTGAGGGAGAATCATATTCTTAGTCAGTGTAAACCGTATCAACAATTGTTAACAATGCAGGAAATTACACCAGTATCCTTATTCTGAAAGCTCCATTGCCAGTATGTTGTAATAGACTATCATATTCTTAGTCAGTGTAAACCGTATCAACAATTGTTAACAATGCAGGAAATTACACAAGTATCCTTATTCTGAAAGCTCCATTGCCAGTATGTTGTAATAGACTATCATATTCTTAGTCGGTGTAAACCGTATCAACAATTGTTTAGTCAGTATAAACTGTATTAACAATGCAGGAAATTACAACTGTATCCTTATTGTGAAAGCTCCATTGTCAGTATGTTGCAATAGACTAACATGTGTCTTAGTCAGTATAAACTGTATTAACAATGCAGGAAATTACAACTGTATCCTTATTGTGAAAGCTCCATTGTCAGTATGTTGCAATAGACTAACATGTGTCTTAGTCAGTATAAACTGTATCAACAATCGTTAACAAGGCAGGAAATTACATCTGTATCGTTATTGTGAAAGCTACGTTATTGTCAGTACGTTGTAATAGGATATTGGAGGAGAATATAAAGTAGGAATTAGTGATTAAAGTGTATCTTTAGAATCTTTATAATAATACTCTCTAATCCATACTCAGGTTTCTCTCGGAAACCCTAAACCATAGTCACCTTAACACATACAAAGCAATCTCACGTTGACAGTAACACAATAATACTTAAGCTATTCTATAACAATACTAAATCTTAACTAAATCTTCAAATGTTATTTCTTTTATTTCGTTTTAAACCATTCAAGAAAATTAGACGATACCTGTACGACCTTGATCTTCCAGTCCAGTTATCTAAAATACCAGCTATTATATTGGTTACCATTTAATATAGAAAATGCGGTATTTGACCGGAATCTCTGCATAAACATAATGACTGAAAACAGGTTTAGTAATTGTATTCTAGAATAGACATCAACTGAAGTTATCCATACGATTATTTCTGATATGAATGCTAAAAAAAGTTTTATTTGCCAAACGCAGCTTGAGTCTACGTCAAACACGTTAAAAATTTAAAGAACTATATATTTTTTTCTCTAAATATCCTATAATAAATAGTGGTTTGAAATTTCAAACGCTTTCAACAGGGGAAAAACACCGAGTTTGAATATTTCAAAACAAATTGATATTTTCGTATCTGTTATTTTATCTAATAAATTCTTGTAGATTACTATAAACCATATTACGTTGGAGTAAATAGTTAATAATTAATTGTGAATAATATTGAACTTAAATATTATATATCAAGCAATTTCTAGTATCGTGTCAAATAAGAATATTTTTTATAAACAAGCAGAATTTCTCTAGCTAACAATGACGTCATTATAGTAAAATTGCGGATGATCGTAATAACTTTGCTTTATCCGTAATAAGCAACGCTATCAAGATAACAGCTCACCTGGCAGCTGAGATATGGGAAATTACATTACGGTTTATACTGCATGTTCTAGGTTCGACTAATTAACATTCCTGAATAACCAAATGAGGATTTTCTATTCTATCGATTATTAGCTGCTGTGGTCGTTCTAGTGAATACAAATTAATCACCAAGTATAAAATGAATATTGATTATTGTCCATGAAACGCGATATAAATATATTTTAATTCTATATTCCAGCAAGTTCTCTTCAGTCCGCAATATTAATCGATTTGTTTAAGATTCTACGCAGCTTTACTTTTGTGCTATTATAAATGAGTACATTAAATGGTGAAATTCGACTAAACAAATAAATTTAACAAAAAAAACATATACACCTCTGCAATATTTTTCTCGTGTGTAAATTTATTTTATAGAACAAACAGGGTATTTTTAATCCTTCCACTTTTAGCTTTAATTAATTGAAAAACATAAATCAATCCTAGTTTACATGTTTTGATAATAAATTTGTGGAAGTGTTGGAACTTCACACATTCGCTTAAAGTATCAAGGCAAAAGTATTTTTTAATAAAAAAAAAATACTTTTTAATACCTTTATGCAACATTGCAGAATTGCTTCTTGTAACAACTGAGGGTAAGTATTATGTAGTGTGTCGCATGTTAACTATGTAAGTGTGTGGATTCAGTCTGTATAATTTCTGATATGCCAAAAATTAAACAATAAAAGGAAATAAAATAATCTGTTGGAATAGTTAGTGGGTTGGGAACAGCCCTGCAATGATTTACTTCAGCCTTAAGAGACTTGCGGATGTAAGTGAACATATTGAGGCTTTTCAAATCTCAACTATATCATTAGTTTGAAACAAACTCGACATTATTTATTTGTTACACTTTACATCATCCCTCCAATTATTAAAATGTACTCACGGTAGAATACAACTGCGTTACGTCACTTATCTATTTCAGTACATAACTGTATTGAAGATTATTAGTGACTAGGCTTTGTCTAATACTGACGATTTCGTTGTGAACCACTTTCCTCAGGAGGTTGAAAAATAGTTATTGTAAATTAAAATTATTAACAGCATATTACTCACATGTTTGATGTTTTATGTATACGCATTATATAAGTGGAATAAGTGTACTTCTCGTTCCAACAGTTTATTCTCTCTCTTGTCGACTTATTTAGCTATTTTGAAATTGCAAATCTAGCGCAGCTAACAGGATAAGATTATAAATATAACGAAAAGCGCAATAGTATTATATCCTTTGTTTGAAGGTTATTTTTGACGATGGAAGGATTGTGAAGGAAACAGGATTTTTCCGGACATTTGCCATCGTTCAGTGAAACAAGAAATCAGTAATACTACGTTTCGATATCTGCAATCTGATCTCTTCTTCAGGTAAAGAACTAACCTAATACATACTTACAAACTAGGTTAAAATAAACAAATCATACCAAAGCGTTGTGGCACGCCTAAGTCAGGAATCACACTTCTGAAATACACACACTTGTGGAATAGTGGTTTTGATTCCTCACTTATACGTGCCACAACGCTTTGGTATGATTTGTTTATTTTAACCTAGTTTGTAATTATGTATTAGGTTAGTTCTTTACCTGAAGAAGAGATCAGATTGCAGATCTCGAAACGTAGTGTTACTGATTTCTCGTTTCACTGAACGATGGCAAATGTCCGGAAAAATCCGGTTCCTTTACAGTATCATATCCTTGTTCTTGACGTACTGAGTGAAACTCTAGCATTGTAGAAGTTCAATTTCCAGAAAATAATATTCAAAATGGAGGATTTTATAGGTAATGTAATTTTTACTTATCTTATTACATTTTCAAAGTTTCAAAGGCAGAGATGTATTAGCACTTGAACTTTAATTATATGACTAAAAAGTTAGCATACCAGGGTAAGTGTACATTGATCTTATAGTCCCATTTACGAGGAAAGTGATGGTAACTGAGTTACTCAGGTTTTGGTTGAGCAACGCTTTCTAATGAGAACTTATAGTTTAATTAGTTCCTAATCCTGCCGTTTGGGGCGCTGAAAGCTCCTTAACGTGACAACGTCTCAGGAAGTTACTCTAATTCTCAACCTAAGTCTGCAGATTACACGACATAGGTCACAAAACAAGTAAGTCTGTTAATAATTTCAAAACCTGTAAAGGTAGTAGTTAAGTTGAAATAAAATTATATCATTTTTTAAACACTATAGTTATAAAACATTAACATTTCTGCGTACTATATCCAAAAATGTATTTCCACCTTTCATGTTTTAATCCAAATATTTCCCTCGATCAATTCAATGATTTATCTAGCCTTACATATATGATTTTCCCTCAAACCGTATGCAAGCATTAATATTTTAACGCCCTTGATGTGCTGAAGCTATTAGGTTACTTATACTCAATTTATTTAACAAATACAACAGTTAATTCAATTCAGACCATAGTCTCTTTAAATTGACAAAGTCGGTTGTTCTTCAGTTGTGTGTTTGATCAGTCTACACTAGACCGTCCCATGGGCTCCTATTCGATGGGGGGGGGGGAGGAGAGATGTAGTACTACATGCCTGACCGACTGTGTGTGTCTGTTTAGTTTACAAATACATATATACGTATCACAGCTCGCATATCAAGTAACTTATGCGTGCACCATATGTGTTTGCAATCATCTTTTGTTTGTTTGTAGTAATTGAATGGACGAAAAAGAAGTTTTACATTTCAGGATACTGCTAGTTTGATTAGAGCACAGCCTAACCTCAAACTAATCTCAGGATCTGACTTAAGTAGCTGGATAATAAGATGAACGTAAGTACTAGTGGGAGGAACCGGATATCTCTTGATGAAGTTTATTCGTCATGCAGACAATACCGTTGCAAGTTAATCCAATAAGTATTTAAGTTCTTATACAGCAAAACGTATTTCATCCTACTGTAACTTCAAAGTATATTTTAACTGTGACAGAAAGCAATAAGCAGCGCAGGATCACTTAGTTAAGTGGATCCTCTACAATAACCATTGGCCGGGGAGCCTCTTCTCATCCTTTTAAACTAATTTACAGTGTATGAGTCTATAACTAAGTAAGTTCTTTTGTCCGTTTGATTGAAAATGGTTTAATATTGCACTTAAATTATATTCACCACAAAAAAACAATAGTATAAGATAAACAGGTCTAACAATATTTAAATCTTGATAGAAATAGAATAATATTTTCTGAAGGAATGCAAAATTGAATACTTAGTACACGATTATGATTAGTAATTAACAAACTTTAATTGAAATTGTAAATTACATGGGTGTTGTGATGGTTATACAATTAATAGCTTAAAAAGCCAATGATGCACGATAATTTTTAATATTTAACCTGCATTAAAAAAAACAAATAAAGGGAACATTATCCAAATACAGACGTTCTCACTTTGTAGTCGAGCCCGTGAGTTTGTAAAGTGACGGTGCGTGGGTGGAGGGGGGAGGGTTATTGGACAAGTGTTATTCATGAGCTGCCAATAGCAAAGCCGATTTGACTCTTTATGGCATTTTACTTTCTACCATACAAGAATATTGAAATTGAGTTTTAGCTGTAAATTAACACAATTGGAGTAACCTCAGTGCTATATTCCTGGCTCATTGTCTTTCAATAATTGAATGGAACTTCAAATACTTCCACTCGTAGATGTTTCAGACAAAGCAATAATTTCCGAAGCTATTTAGGAATGAAAATATCTCATACGTATTGATCAAAAAGAACTCAATAGTAAAATTACAGTCTTATATACTTCTTAAGTAATTTTCAATATAAGCATATAAGCATAAAGACAAATAAGCATATAAGGGTGTCCAGTCCAATAATAGGTTACGTAAAACATTCTTATTATAAGACTTATTGAGGGCTTTGTCGTTAATAGTATGTTTAGCAATTTAGTATTTTGTTTTGCAAAACACCGATTTCCCACCAACTTAAACCACTCTACCTATTCATCCAATACAAGTCTGGTCCCTTCCGTAATATACATGGTGCATTTATTTACCAAAAATTTTAGAGGTTCCTACTGTAAAACTTAACAAAGTTTAGAAATTAGGTAACTCTTCTTCTTAAGGCAGGTGCTACATTTTGGTATACACAGTACAAATGTGTTTTTAATACATGGAGATCAAAGTTGAAAGAGGGGAAGTAAGTAAATGCCACTTCGGTGTTTTCTTTAGATGAATGGTTTTGAAATCGAACCTTTTATGACTGAAACTTGTCTTCTTTCCACCCTTCCCGCTTTCAACCCGGCACCATAACGCCTTATCAGTTTGTGTTTACTGCTTCTGCCCACAGTGTTTGTGGCGCTCTTAAAAGAAATAATCACCCACAAGTTATTTCTGTCAATTAAATGTTTAAGTTATTTATCAATTTACATGTATAGTTTGGGAATTGTTATAGTTTTCTAACCCTAATCATATTCAATTTAGTTTTATATTATTTCTAAAACCTTGTCTCTCGAAAATCAAACAGTCATAAATCTAATTATTCAGTGTTATTAAACTAAAATGTAACGTCAGGGTAGTATTTGATCCAAATTTGTCAAAGAAATCTGTTAAATGTTTTGTCAATTTTAACAATTATTATGTCTATTGGTTTTTCTGTCTATACACAACTAATTTACACCATCAATACTACCTCTTTGTGTTGATTAAAATAAATTATATGTTGTTATATAGTCTAATTTGTTATTTAATTGTATTTACCATTTCGTTGACTTCTCTGTATGAATGAATGCTGTCTAATAGGAAAGCTTTGCCTTATGTGTGCGTCATGCTTTTCTAGCATAATTATATCGTTACATATTTCCAGTTATAGACTACATAAAATAGAACGGGATCTGGGCTCTAATAATTCATATATTTTAAAATTTAAATAACTTTAAACACTATTTATTTAAGCTTATATTAAAATAGTTATTTTATTGGACGAACATAGAAGGCATGTCTATGTTAAGTCGAGCTTCTTTTCCCCTTTCGCTTAGGGCAGCGTCTGAAATCTGAACACACTTGACTCTTGAAATCTGGAGTCCCTGTCCGTCTGAAGAAGACCAAAACAAGTCATCGTCAGATTTCAGACACTGCACTAAACCCAACAAATAGACTAAATCAATGGTAAAAAAGAGCTGAACTCAACATTCGCATTAAATAAACCCTTCCCAATATACCAACATTATTCATAACCGGTATGTCATAAACAATACATTCAATTTTTATTTAAGCAAAATTGTACTTAATTAAATACGACTATCAAAGTTACTGCTGGTCCGAGGTTAAAAACTAAAAAATTAATGATTGTTTAAAACTTGAAATTACTACGATCTTCTTGAAAGCGTTGTACCTTGCTTATTTAAAGAAAGAATAATGATAAAAATATTTAGGTAGATGATTCATAATGGTAGTAAAAAATATGAAAATATTTTTTTGTTCAGTAATGCATTTTAAAAGAACACATTTCATGAAATAGGAAAAAATACTTTGAAATTATCACTCTAAGATATCAAAGCAAGGGGATACCCCTATATATATTTTGTGAATGTGTAATAAACCTATATAATCCTAACGGTTTTGTACTTTAAGTGTTTTTAAAAACAAATTTGGTACATTAAAAATTTGGTACATTTGGTATACATAAGTCTTCACTGAACTGTGTTTCTATTTAAACGCTTGCAAAACATTTTTGTACTATTTAGAATTGTTATAAATTTTATATCATAATTTTACAGGCTAGTTGGTAAATAACCAATTTAATGAATTATGAATTTTCATTCAATCTACTAGCCTTAAATAGGTTCCCAATAAATAGCATACTTTGGAGAAAACCCTGTTAAGTACTAGGTTTGTATTGATTGATTTATATTAGCTATATTATCTTTTTATAGTAGTTGGACGGAAGTTCGCATTTAATCTAATCATAAATGTTGTTATTTTTAAAGTAAAAAAAATGTATAAAAAAGTACTAGTCGTTAGTATGCCTTTGTACCAAAAATAATCAATTATAATATGCAATGGTATTATAAAATAATTATAAATGAAAGTTCCTTATACTACGTGACTGACTTTACCACCATCTTCCGTTATAGAATACTACCGCTAAAATGCTGTAAACTCTGCCCACAATTATTCATTGTTCAGAATCCAAATAGTTATGTCTATGAATGTTGCCTAAATTTTAAATCTAAAATATATTAAGGAATCAATAAAGTTAAAATGTTCTTAGCGTTTCTTTTAGATAGGTTTTACGAATAGTTATGTGTGTCAATTCTGGTCCAACAGTTATTAATTTATTTCATATATGGGTAGGTCAGATTAAGATGGATAAGTTTGTTTAAGTCATGTTAAGTTACGCTGGCTAAATACATTAATTAATGTCTCATATTAAAGCTAATTATTCTGCGATTTGTTTTACGTATGATTGTGGTGCCAGAATTTCGCATGTAACACAGCTTCAATCTCCATTCTGCTGGCTAATTGAACATCCTGTGATCCTGGCATAGGATTGACATAATCTAGTTGAAGGAAAGTGTAGAACTTATCAGGGATATTCAGAGATAAGTCCTAATGATTAGGAATAAAAATAGTATGTAGTTAATTGTAATGTTTTAGTCAGTCAGAAATTAAACTAAACATGGCGATTTCTGGACGTATAAAGTGCAGTTTCAGTGCATATTAGATTATTATAATTACTATAAAACTTTAAAGACTAATATTTCCTTTGATTAGTTAAAATATAGCACGTTTTCAAACTTGAATGATCGCCCATATAAAACTGAAAATAAAGAGTTCGTGGTTTCTTGTAAAATAATCTTAAATACAAAATAATATTCTAAAATCATTCTACGTATATATATATATATATATATATATATATATATATATATATATATATATATACACACACACACATATAACTTCAAAAAACATTGAATCACAAAAAGTACTTGCTCCGCTGGGACTCGAACCCGGATCTCTCACTTGCCGGGTGAATGTGCTACCATTACACCACAGGGCCCTTACTTTTTACGATTCAATTATTTTGTTTTTGGACGTTTCTTTCACATATGTTTTTAAATAAGCAAACTAACATATGATCGGAAGACCAAATACCTGTTAAATGCCTTTTATATATATGCATTAAATTTGTATAGCCTAATTTAATTTCAATAAACATTGAATCACAAAAAGTACTTGTTCCGCCGGGACTCGAACCCGGATCTCTCACTTGCCGGGTGAATGTGTTACCATTACGCATTTATATAATTATATATATAATTCGTGTAAACTTACAGATGGAGTCATTTAGCCCAAACAAGAATAAAAGACAACCACAACGAGCCTAAACGATCTTACGCGATATACGTTGGGTTATAATCAAGCCAATCTTGATATAAGTAAAATACTCAAATCTGGTGTATGAACAGTTGTGCGTATTATAATATTTATAGCTTCATCACAGTCAAAACCGATTTATTTAGTTAATTATCTTGGAAAAAACAGATAAAACGGAATATCGAAGGACCCGACAGGACCTGACGAAAGGTTAGTGTAGCTCCTTAACCTGACAAAGTCTCAGGAAGTTACTCTAATTCTCCACCTAAGTCTGCAGATTACACGACATAGATCACAAAACAAGTAAGTCTGTTTAATAATTTTAAAAGATGTAAATGTAGTAGTTAAGTTGAAATTAAATTATAGCATTTTTAAAACACTATAGTTATAAAAAAGTAACTGTATAGTTTTTGCGTACTATATCTAAAGATGTATTTCCACCTTTCATGTTTTAATCCAAATATTTCCCTTGATAATTTCAATAGTTTATCTAGCCTTACATGTATGATTTTCTCTCAGACCGTATGTAAGCATTAATATTTGTACGCCCTCGATGTGCTGAAGCTATTAGGCTACTTATACTCAATTTATTTCACAAATACAACAGTTAATTCAATTCAGACCATAGTCTCTTTAAATTGACAAAGTCGGTTGTTCTTCAGTTGTGTGTTTGATCAGTCTACACTAGACCGTCCCATGGGCTCCTATTCGATGGGGGGGGGGAGGAGAGATGTAGTACTACATGCCTGACCGACTGTGTGTGTCTGTTTAGTTTACAAATACATATATACGTATCACAGCTCGCATATCAAGTAACTTATGCGTGCACCATATGTGTTTGCAATCATCTTTTGTTTGTTTGTAGTAATTGAATGGACGAAAAAGAAGTTTTACATTTCAGGATACTGCTAGTTTGATTAGAGCACAGCCTAACCTCAAACTAATCTCAGGATCTGACTTAAGTAGCTGGATAATAAGATGAACGTAAGTTCTAGTGGGAGGAACCGGATATCCCTTGATGAATTTTATTTGTCTTGCAAACAATACCGTTGCAAGAAAATCCAACAAGTATTTAAGTTCTTATACAACAAAATGTATTTCATCCGACTGTAACTTCAAAGTATATTTTAACTGTGACAGAAAGCAATAAGCAGCGCAGGCTCACTTAGTTAAGTGGATCCTGTACAATAACCATTGGCCGGGGAGCCTCTTCTCATCCTTTTAAACTAATTTACAGTGTCTGAGTCTATAACTAAGTAAGTTCTTTTGTCCGTTTGCATGAAAATGGTTTAATATTGCACTTAAATTATATTCACCACAAAAAAATAGTATAAGATAGACAGATCTAACAATATTTAAATCTTGAAAGAAATAGAATAATATTTTCTGAAGTAATTTAAAATTGTATACTTAGTAAACGATTATGATTAGCAACTAACAAAATTTAATTGAAAATTGTACATTATATGGGTGTTGTGGTGGGTATATAATTAATATCTCAAAAAGCCACTGATGCATGACTATTTTCATATTTAAACTGCATTAAAAAAACAAATAAAGGGAACATTATCCAAAGAGAGACGTTCTTACTTTGCAGTCGAGCCCGTGAGTTTGTAAAGTGACGGTGAATGGGGGGGAGGAGGGAGGGTTATTGGACAAGTGTTATTCATGAGCTGCCAATAGCAAAGCCGATTTGACTCTTTATGGCACTTTACTTTCTACCATACAAGAATATTGAAATTGAGTTTTAGCTGTAAATTAACACAATTGGAGTATCCTTAGTGCTACATTCCTGGCTCATTGTCTTTCAGTAATTGAATGGAACTTCAAAATACTTCCACTCATACAAAACAAGGATTTTTTAATTACTTTAAGTCATTTGGAAGAATAAACAATAAATACTACAGTACCACTCATTGTTATAAACGAATGAAGAACTTAAAAAGGTTTTTGTAGACCCAAATAGTATAACATTCATTTGCATGCTTAAAATACCCTAACACAGTTCACTACAAAAGAATTATAATAGTCCTATTATAAATATATACATTTTCAGACTAAATTAAGTTGGTGTATTTGTATGATGAACTTTGACCATGGTATGTTTTACTACACTGACAATGCAGGCTTTAATTACAGATTTTAAATCGTTAAAAGCTATTGCCTTGTGGTGAGAAATGGCCGCCTACTGTTGATTT
This sequence comes from Homalodisca vitripennis, assembly GCF_021130785.1. Classification (NCBI taxonomy): domain Eukaryota; kingdom Metazoa; phylum Arthropoda; class Insecta; order Hemiptera; family Cicadellidae; genus Homalodisca; species Homalodisca vitripennis. The sequence continues at coordinate 122,219,035 of NC_060213.1, read as the reverse complement.
ATTGTCTTCTGTCTGTTTGGGGCATTGCTGTGGTCAGTTTAATGTGTGTAGTTGGGTCAACAGTCTGGGATTAAGTTAAAATATAAACGTTCTCCCAGTTAAAAGGTTAGTTACTATTTCAAAAACCTACTTCTAAAACCAAAGTTTTGTACAATTCCAACTAGTCTAGATTTGGCTAGATAATATATAGGAATGATGACACTATATTCTCTATTTATATTTTATGTTCTTAAATCCTAATATTTTAGAATAATTTAAATTCGCTTCCATAAAATGTCAAATATATTTAAAATTTAACTTAAGTAATACGAATATAATTATGTAACGTAAATGTGTCCATAAGTAGGAGTCACGTGACTAACGGCCTTCCCATAATATTTCCCTATATAAGAATTATGTTATTAGTCTAAAATAACACGTCAGGTGGTAGGAAGTAGCATATCAGGAATATAAACCATAACCAGCAGCTCTAAAATTTTAATTCCAAAGCAGTATTACACCAATAGTATTATGCGGGCGCCCGAAATGATACTGATCAATAGCAATTGTGGGAAGTACTTGTGGCTCCAATAGTACTAAATGAGAGGTGAGCCTCTTGAATGTTGTCAAAGGACCGATTTCTGCTCCACTATTAAACCTATTGACCGCATCAGCCAATTTAAGCAGCTTTCAAAATTGTCACTATTGAACTGCAATATGTAACGGTGTCTGTTCATTTTGTATTATAAATATTTAAAAGTATAATGGCATTTGGAAACATATATTTAGGGAATTTAGGGAATTATAAATATCATTTATTTAAATAAATTCGACAATGAAATACGATATACCAAATGTACGTGTGTGCGTCAAAATTAGAAGCTGCGCCGCTCCTAACAAAAGTGTTAACTCATATGATACGCTGAAATTTCAGTGTATTCACATTCAAACATTGATAACTCAATTATTACCTTGAGCCATCCTACCCTCAATGCCGACTCTCGTCTCGAGTGAAAGGAATCGAATGCTTACTCAGCAAACTTTTTCTAATTGGATCTTGAGAATTTAAATTTTAGTGTTATGCAACATCAAATAAAAGACAACGAGGGATTTTAAAACTTATCGATACAGAATACTTGAAAGTCTACGTAAAGAAAGTCCACACTTCTTTAAATTCGTAAGATCCAGGGAATTTGCAAATGCATTGCCTCTTTTATCTCATTCGTACAAGTTTTTAAAGGATTCGTGTGTTTTTTATAAATATACACTCACAGGTTGCCGGATAGAAATATTTTATGGGCCGGCAGGCTAATCTGGAAGGCGTTGAGGCTGAATTGCAGAGGAGATAATAATTTTAAATCCAATTGCAAGAGATAATTATTATCATAAAAGTTCACCTTGGACTGCTCAAATGTTCCTACATTGTAAATTATCGCACATCGTTACGATCCTCTAGGAGGTCTATAGACTTTCAGGAAATAATTTCAAAATAGTGAAAGTAACTGCCTTTTATGACTATAGTGTTGAAATAATCTAAATATAGGGAAGGGAAACGAAAAATATAAGTTAAAGCCTTCAGACATAAACAGATCCCTAGACCGAGTCCCCGGAGGAGAATGAACGCTATCAGGATTTGACTTGCGGCTGCTGGAATATTCCCGCCAGAATAGTTTATCGTCCCGGATCGGCTGTGATGTCGGCTCGGGGCCTATTATACTCAGCCTGGGCATTTGTGTTTACAGTCGGGGACTTTAGAGGTTTTATACTTACACATCGATACTTTACAGAAGTGATATTTCTAATGTATCCATTCTTTACAGTTTATTAGTGGTAAACATTATTCTGTCGGGTCATAGTAGGTAAACTAACAACAGAAGATTCTGACTGATTTCACAAGACCCACGAAGAAATATCAGAATTATAAGAGTAGTTTCTAAAAATAATTTTTGGATTTGGAATGGGACGTCAGTAAAACTCCAAATAATTCATCAAGGAATGCTTTGTGCCAAATTGTAATATAATTTAATCTGCCTTTTTCTACGAGGGTGCGCTGTTCCTGTTGTATATTTTATAAATAAAACGTGTCCTTCAATATGTCTGTTCATTCATATTAGTTAGTTGATTTACCCATACCAGATTTTTGTGTATAGACTGTGTACTATGCTAGTATGATTTGATATTGTTGTGACAAATCTTTTATTGTATTAATTCCTTTATAAATTGTGTGGATACCACATTGCATTAGTGTCATTGCACCTGAAATTTGTCATTTCATTTCAATACGGTGTTTGCTGGCAAATAAAAAAGTATGGTGAAATTAAATCTTTGCCCACAGATTGCTGTTGTAAAACTTGTTCTCGGTGCTACGTAAGCACATTTCATTTTAGGTTTGATGTTTCTCTAATTTAGACTGACGTAATGTGAATGGCTAAGTTGATTGTTCATGGTGGAAAACGAGGCATTACCTTAAAGTTGGTCACTGAATGTATTAGTTTTGTGATTGACGTTCAACGATTTTAGTTTTTTATTACCATTATAATGAACCATTAAAAAATAGCTAAATATGTGACAGCAAGCGGGCGTAGTTTAAGAAACATAACAATAAAAGTATACAATCAATTTGATCCAAATAAAGATTATTTAAACGCAAATAATATTAAGAGAGAATATTCAATTAGTTAATTGGTAATATTGAACTTCAGAGTTAGTTCATATCAAATGCTAGTTAAGCTAGGATTTAGAAGATTACCCAGGAAAGCCTCTTTAACTATCCAAACTCTCTCCAATGATTGACAAATTATGAACCATCCTTTGAAAGTCTACAAGTTGTTTGGTTTGATGGGGACGAAATAAATGTAAATAAAACAAGTTCCTATGACATTATTGTACGTTAATACTGAACCTAACGTAAGCCATGAACTTTTTTGCAATTACCAAAAGAATAAAAAAATGGTAACGAAACTGAATACATGAATTTAAATTATAATGAAGATTTCTTAAGATAAAAAATTTTGGAATAGTAGTTAAACGTGGAACTAATGATGTTAGTGTAGTAAAGCTAATATACACTAGAAATGCACAATGTTTCGTAGTTGATAATTCAGTTCTCTCTTTCTCTCTCTCTCTCTCTCTCTTCTCTCTCTCTCTCTCTCTCTCTCTCTCTCTCTCTCTCTCTCTCTCTCTCTCTCTCTCTCTTAAGATTTTAAAGTTGGCCTCTCATACTGGAAAATGGCGGCCATCTTCAAAAAATTTTAAAGTGTATTCCTGAGTGAAACTTAAAATTGAGCAAGTGCCAAATTTAAAGTGTGGTGCTAAGTCATGTAATTAAAAAGTTAGCTATTGGATCACTTTAAAAGACTCACCCTGTATATAAAATACATATATAATTTACATATATTAATATGAGATTAATATAAATGTAATCGCCCTCACTTTTGGCGATTCATTGTTTATTGAAATTAAATAAGGCTATCGCCATTTATACAAATTTAAAGTATATATGTATGTATATACAGTAAGAGTATATGTCACGGTAGGAGTACGCCACAGGACGCGGAGCGTAGCAAGCTTCGCAAAGGTTTATACACAATTTCAAGTTATAACTCATTTCATTCTCGCGTACTCCTGGGAAAAGATAGACTGGCAGACAATCACACAGTTAAGAATTATTATATTACCCCTACAGACAATAGGGAGTTGTGTCACCTTAAAGAATTGACAAACTCCCAAATAATAAACTACGAGTAATTATTACAAGTACCCAAATACAATTCAGCCAATTATATTATTGTGCTTTTGTGGTACCTGCCTGTTGCTGCAGTTTGTGCCTATACTGCTTAGTAATAATAGTATAGGAAACAACAGCTCTAGTTATCCAAGTGCTTACAAATCCTGGGAGGAAGCAGTGAAAAGGATTGCTGATAAAGATAGCCTTCAGTCATAAAAGGTTCGATTTCATCGCCATTCATCTACGTAACGATATCCAAGCAGTATTCACTCACTTTCCCTTTTGTGCTTTTATGAATCTCATAAATAAAATATTTCACTTCTCGTGATAAATTTTGTCCTTAACTAAGACGCATGATAATTTCGAAACAATAAAGGTTTTTTACAGCAAAATACCAGAGTTAATTATATACATTTGAATAGTATAATAAAATTGTAAAGCGAAACTATTCTTACAGTACCGTTAAAGTAAGAGGCCTGATGTGCCAGCTAATAAATTGGTGGTAACTGAGCCATCGCTAATTGTTGTGCCCTCTATTTATAATATGTATTTATAATGTCTCATCACAGATTGAGTAAAAGACTAAGCATAGGCGACCCATGTTCATACGGTGAAATATGATTGTCTTGACCTGCGTAACATCGTGGTAGACTTTTGCCCTGAGAGTTAAGGGACGCGCTGCATATGTGTTAGGCCTTTGATCACTCAATTGCTTTGGATTTCAAAATTTAACACATTCAAGCAATGAAAAACTAGCTCCAAATAGAAAAAAGGTTCGTGTTTTAGTATCCGCTGACGTGTTTTTTGATTGGGAAGATTAGTGCCATTTAATGAATCTTGTAAATCGTATATTTTCATTTTTATAATAATTTCCAGTTATCAAATCTTTAGAAAAATGCAATATACTATAGTGACTTGTGCTCATTCTGGAATTGAGCCACAATTCTTCCCTGACATCTCTTCTCACATTGTGTTCACATAAACCATCACATAAATCAATTATAGGCCCAAATAGAACCCGCGTTGAGAGGGTTAACTTCAATGGAGTTAGGTTATCAAACTAAAAGGTCATTATTGACAATTAAGCGAATTAACTATGTTACTACCGGAACTCACCGCTTGTCAGTACTTTTGTGAATACATTTCTACTATAGTACCATCTGTTACTATGTATTGTCAATATACTATTTCCTCGAAATATTACCTTATACCTTAGGATAGTTTTTAAAAGAAGGGAATTTAAAAACTACAGTTCCTTTAGGACGAATTGTAAAATAATGGAGGCTACATTATGTAATAAAAGGTTTTGGTTATGGTGAATATAATATAATTTTTCCAGTGTCATACAAAAATGAATATAGTACTCAATGCCGACTCCATGAAGCGTGCAGTACCTGCAGCTATGTATATACACGCTCATTGACAGTCCGATAACAATCAACGAAATAGTCACACAATATATTATACTACTTTGAAACTTACAGACATTATTATTGTGCGTAATACTCGAGTAATGTGTTCTAATGGTGCATAAAGATTACTCATCTGTGCCCATTAATATTTGTCTGCATCTTTTGTGTTATAAATATGACCTTGAGAATAATCAGTAGTAATATTAGATTTTTAAATTGTACGAAATACCTTGAACGTTGTGACATAATGGACTCTGAAGATCTCATTACAGGCTTGTTGACTTTTTTAAATGGTGCAATATGTTGTATTTTCAAGTTTATAAATATTTTAAAGATAATTGTCTGAAGAGAAAATATAAAATCGTTTTGGGTAACTTCACTAGAAATTTCAAACTCTAAAGTATGACTTTTTTGAAATATTTTAATTAGACCATAGAAAACACTGCTGAAGATGAAAATGTGAAATATTTATAGTAAGCCTATGTACATGATATATTAGCCTGAGAGAGTGAAATATTTCTTGGCACGTTATTACATATTTTTAACTTTAGTATAATTTAAGAAGTCCAAATGTTTTTACAATTATATCTTAAGAAAGTTAATTTTTTTAACCAATAAAAACTAGACAAAATGTTCTTTAAAAATAAAAAAATCGTCCCATAACATGTTGTACCACCATAACACAGCTGCTATTGAGGGTATGTTCTGATTTCGGTATATCCTTTACTAAATGGAAAAAGTATTGGGATAATCCAATACTGTGTAATAAAATGTGAATACCTTATTCTAATAGTCCAAGTGCTCTTCTTCGATTTACTTTTGTGAGAGCAATAAAACTAATCAGACTAATTTTTGGCAAGACTTAAGGGCCTTATGAAAAATCTCTCTGCCATTTAAATCCATTAAGAGCTATTGAGAAAAATTAATTGGGATAAAAACACAAAAATTACGTAATAGAAGTTTGAGTAGTGTGAATAAAAAGTATTTACGGTAAAACAGAATGCATTCCATCATCACATTCTGTGCACATTTCACATTTCATCACATTTCAGTATTGGAAACTAGTACTGTATAGTCAATGTACCCGAGTTCTGTTTTTTTGGAACTAAAATTCATATTTACGTTACGTTTTAGGTATTTTGCTTCCAAAAATCATTAATTAGATTTAAAAAATGTTAAACATTATTCTAATTCACAAAACCTGTCACTCGAGGGCTAGAATACTTAAATGTCTCCGTTTGCCTTTCTGTCTGTATGTCCCCACGATATTTAAAGAAGAGTATTTAAATTTTTTTATCAGAAATATACCTATATAGTGTGTACATTAAGCCTTGATGAAACCTGAATATATTCCAAACGGACTGAGATACATCGATGTACAATTTTCACCATACCTATAAAACACTTTTTATGAACTGTTTATAGGATACATCTATTTCTCCACCTTTCTTAAAGGGAGAAGAAGGGGGTCACTTTAAATTTTAAAATTGCAACCCTTATCTTGTGACATGTCATTTGAATTTTCTTTTTATAAACAAACATCTCTACGACGATCCTAGTTGCAATTTGAAAATTTAAATTGACACCCCTTCTTCCTCCTTTTAAAAATATTTTCATCATTATTTGAAAATAATAGTTTTATCCTTCAAAAAAGTCCAAAAAGTATTTTAATAGGTATGGTGAAGATTTTTAAACTGATAACTCAAGCCGTTTGGAATATATCCAGGCGTAACAGGACTTAATTTAGAATCTGCATATTCTTGATTTTAAAATATTAATAGAATTTGAAAAAGGTAATTGTGTATTTTGTAATAAGTGGTTTCAATTACGTTTGTTGTAAAATTTAATAGATTCCTAAGAGCACGATACAAATAATTCATTTTAATTCAAGAAGGATAAAACAAATAATAGACTATCAAAATACCACACCAGTAACTTAATTCCAAATATAAGTTAAAGATCACACAAGAGAGCAGTTCTGAGTGATGTGCATAAACAATTGTAGTCGTGAATTCCAAGTCAGAGAAACAACTGCGAAACAACATGCGACCCTTCCGGCACTCCATCCCTCATTGTAACACCCCCCCCCCCCCGTAATTGAGCACAACTGTGTAAATCAGCTATAAAGACAAGCATTGAAGGTTAATTGCATTTTAAATGTCACGACGGCAAATAAGAGATATCAAATGAAATTTAATATTATGTTTTAGTACAACAAACGATCTACCCCGATTTTGAAATAAAAAAATACAGATACTTACAGTAATTTACACTTATTCAGTAATTATTCAGGATATAGTTGTTTTACACGGTATTTTAATTTACGTTATTCAATTTAAAACCTGTCAAAATATGTGTGATCGTGCTATACAATTTAAATTGCTAACAATATAATATTGTATAACAATTTAATCGATTTTACTATAATACTGTAGTTATAAATTTATATATTATTTTCAAGAACACACACACACACACAAACGCACAGAGAATATAATTCATTATAATAACTTTTTACTACACAATTTCATCATAATTATTTCATACTAAGCAGATATATATATAAATGTAGACAAAGATTGTAACAATAATCTGTAACGTTTGAAAATGTATCCATGTATTACATATATCTACACAATAAGACATTTATTACAACTAATTTGAATTCTTCAAATATGTTTAAGCATATATCTGATTTATTTTTAATGTTTTTTCAGTTAGGCTATGTAACTTGCCAGAATCATAGGAAAAATCTGGTTTCCATTTTAAAGTAATACCCATTGTAGTAATTTCCTTATATGATGTAATAGATTTCTTAAGATACAAAAATTATTGTAGTATTATGGAGTTTTAACGAACCGATAGTATCTAAGTGAGAAACAAAGTAATATCTTATTTTACCAGGCGAAGTTAGGGCTAAGAAGCCCTCTCTAAACACTTAACCTGGAGACCAACGGCTGAGAGGTGACTTCCGAACCACCACTAATGGCCGGGCAGGACTGGCTGCTTGCAAGGACATGATCGCTCAGCGGTCACCCATCCAAGCAGTAGCCACGCTCGACATTGCTTGATCCGGTTATCTTGCGATAATCGTTGTACCCACTACACCACGCAATGGTTAAACAAAAATAATTTTCTTTACGCCTGCCTAGTTTGAACCAAATAATGTATACTCAAAGAATAATACGTGTTATATACAGAACATATGGACATTGATTATTAAGTTCATACCCAAGTACTTAGTTAAAGCAGCACACTTAAATTACAAGCTCCAACAAATAACATATGCTCATTGTACATTTGTAATACAGACAATTCGCTTGAATTGGTTTTGTTTTATTACGAACCATGTATTTTTGGAAAATTCATATTGGATCTAGTAAAGTATTGTCAGATAATACTTGTGGTGTTTTAAATTTTATTATTACTTTACTTATGTCCAAAATTAGTTATATTCACGTAAATAGTATGGTATGATTAAAAATGAATGTTAAAAGATGGGTTTTGGTTTTATGAGCCCCAGGCGTGCTGCTCTCACCAACATGTAATTGAGTTGTAGAAGGCCATATCAGCAGTTTCTCAAGCTGCTGAGTTGGGCCTTTACACACTTCAGTATACGTTTCGTTGAGTATTCAATCTCAAGAGTATTCAATCTTTATTTAAAAAGCAAATTAAAGTTTGCCAATTAACTTACAAAGTTTAGAACCGAAATACAAAATGTCTTTTTTCTGTTTTGTGTATTCTTAGAAAGATTGCCTTAAAACAATTCAGGTTCTAAATAATTGTAATATGTTCATGTTTATGCATTTCCAAAATTGTATGTGAATTCTAAGAGCTTAATGATGCTTAGAACATATTTTGTTTATTGTCTTGTATTGTAGAATAATATTTTTTTAGGTACTTTGGGATTATACCGACCACACCAGTATGAAGAACACAAAATATAAATTTATAGAAACAAACATGATAGAACGAAAAAAAACAACTCTTAATTACAAACTTACAACGATTATCAATTGTTAATGGGGTCAGATTCCGTTATATGCCCCCAACGCTTAAAACTTTTTTCAATGAACTTAGAACGTTATAAAACGATGTAGTTTGAGTAACAGAACTAACATTCCATCAACCAACAAACATTTCCAGGTATTGTGATCGGTATTTTTGTCGCTGTTATCTTATCTTTCTCGAGAATCCCGATTACGGCAGGCCGCGCGGCATCACATGATTATATGTATAAGAGTTTTTGCACGGTATATAATTGCCTTTCCATTACAATTCAATTTATATTTCTGATCAGCTCCTCTAGAATTTTATATTTTACTGATAGGTACTATCTCAAGGAATGTTTTTCTTTCGTTGACATCAGCGCGGGGCACCGAAGGTGCTGCCGAAGCCCGCGCTGATGGCCGGAGGCATTCGCATTTTGGGTGGCGGAGTGTGATCAAGAATAAAAATAAGTTTTGTGTGTTTTTTTTCAATAAAGAGTTTAGTGTTTGTTTGGTAATGTTTGAGTTTTGTTGAAGTTTTGTGTTTGGAGAAATGTAGGGGTAAAACACGGAAGTAAAACAAAGCGACGCACCAGCTGAACGGGCGGCGAGACTCTGCAATCACGTTATCTACTAGACCGCTCGACTTAGACCTCTGTCTGAGGATGGGGAGGGGTTTGCGATAAGACAATTTCTGTTTTATATTGACGAAATATTGTTCTACGCTAATCTAGTAATCAGTAGAAGCGAAATGTCAAATAACGATTCATATCTGGGTGTGGTCGGTATAATCCCAAAGTACCTTTTTGTATTAATTATTTTACTAATTTTTATTAGTTTTTAATGGATCTAAAGATATAATTTTTAATTTCATCCGTGAACTTTGTAAAGGACTAGTTATTATTATTTTTTCTTACTGTTTTATAATTTATTGTGAATATACCAACATATATATATATATATATATATATATATATATATATATATATATATATATATAGTAGAAAAAGTTGATTTAATGTGAACTTATCGAACTGGGGCTAAATTCTGAACTCACATTTAATCAATCCTTTCTATCATAGCTACGTTATGTGTAGAAAACTCGGTTGCCCACCGTGCTTAGAGATAGTATCTAAAACATCGTAGTGCACTCAATTGTATACCTGATGAGACAACACCTCATTGTACACTATATATTGTAGTCAAGGTGTTTAGGATGTTGAAACTTCTGTGTCGCCGACTTTCTTTTGAATTTCTTCAGACTAAACATGAATCCAGAACTCAAGTCTGAAAGCCTCAGACTCCAGACATTCCACTAAGAGGAAGATGAACTGGAGCCAAACCCCACGTACGCTAAAACAATGATGATTCGGGTAATCATATATATACAAAGTACTTCTTGTGATTTCAGTGTTATTTGAAATTAAATTAGGTTATTGCCAATTATACAAATTTATTGAATGCAAATAAAAGTCATTTGAAAGGTATTTGGTCTTCCGATCATATGTTAGTTTGCTTATTTAAAAACATATGTGAAAGAAACATCCAAAAACAAAATAATTGAATCGTAAAAAGTAAGGGCTCTGTGGTGTAATGGTAGCACATTCACCCGGCAAGTGAGAGATCCGGGTTCGAGTCCCGGCGGAACAAGTACTTTTTGTGATTCAATGTTTATTGAAATTAAATTAGGCTATTGCCACACTTATACCAATGTAATGCATATATATAAAAGTCATTTGACAGGTATTTGGTCTTCCGATCATATGTTAGTTTGCTTATTAAAAACATATGTGAAAGAAACATTAAAAAAAAATTATTGAAACGTAGAAAGTAAGGGCTCTGTGGTGTAATGGTAGCACATTCACCCGGAAAGTGAGAGATCCGGGTTCGAGTCCCGGCGGAGCAAGTACTTTTTTGTGATTCAATGTTTATTGATGTTATATGTGTGTACGTATATATATATATATATATATATATATATATATATATATATATATATATATATATATATACGTAGAATGATTTTTAGAATATTATCTTGTATTTAAGATTATTTTATAAGAAACTCCGAACTCTTTATTTTTCAGTTTTATATGGGCGATCATTCAAGTTTGAAAACATGGTATATTTTAACTAATCAAAGGAAATATTAGTCTTTAAAGTTTTATAGTAATTATAATAATCTAATATGCACTGAAACCGCACTTTATATGTACAGAAATCGCCATGTTTAGTTTAATTTCTGACTGACTAAAACATTACAATTAACTACATACTACAACGTAGTCGTAACACTATTTTTATTCCTAATCATTAAGACTTATCTCTAAATATCGCAAAGTTCCCTGATAAGTTCAAAATAAAAACACTTTCCTTCAACTAGATTATGTCAATCCTATGCCAGGATCACAGGATGTTCAATTAGCCAGCAGAATGGAGACTGAACCTGTGTTACATGCGAAATTCTGGCACCACAATCATACGTAAAACAAATCGCAGAATAATTAGCTTTAAATATGAGACATTAATTAATATATATTTACCCAGCATAACTTAAAATGACTTAAACAAACTTATCCATCTTAATCTGACCTACCCATATATGAAATAAATTAATAACTGTTGGACCAGAATGACACACATAACTATTCGTAAAACCTATCTAAAAGAAAAGCTAAGAACATTTTTTTTAACTTTATTGATTCCTTATTATATTTTTGATTTAAAATTTAGGCAACATTCATAGACATAAACTATTTGGATTCTGAACAATGAATAATTGTGTGCAGAGTTTGCAGCATTTTGGCGGAAGTATTTATAACGGAAGATGGTGGTAAAGTCAGTCACGTAGTATAAGGAACTTTCATTATAATTATTTTATAATATCATTGCATATTATAATTGATTATTTTTGGTACAAAGGCGTACAAACGACTAGTACTTTTTTATACATGTTTTTTTGACTTTAAAAATAACAACATTTATGATTAGATTAAATGCGAACTTCCGTCCAACTACTATAAAAAGCTAATATAGCTAATATAAATCAATCAATACAAACCTAGTACTTAACAGGGTTTTCTCAAAAGTATGCTATTTATTGGGAACCTATTTCAAGGCTAGTAGATTGAATAAAAATTCATAATTCATTAAATTGGTTATTTACCAAACTAGCCTGTAAAATTATGATATAAAATTTATAACAATTCTAAATAGTACAAAAATGTTTTGCAAGCGTTTAAATAGAAACACAGTTTCAGTGAAGACTTATGTATACCAAATGTGCCAAATTTTTAAGGTACTAAATTTGATTTAAAAACATTTACAGTAAAAACCTATTAGGATTATATAGGTTTATTACACATTCACAAAATAAATATAGGGGTATCCCCTTGCTTTGATATCTTAGAGTGATAATTTCAAAAGTATTTTTTGCTATTTTATTCCACTTGTTCTTTTAAAATGCATTACTGAACCAAAAAATACTTTTCATATTTTTACTACCATTATGAATCATCTACCTAAATATTTTATCATTATTCTTTCTTTAAATAAGCAAGGTGCAACGCTTTAAAGAAGATCGTAGTAGTTTTAAGTTTTAAACAATCATTAATTTTAAGTTTTAACCTCGGACCAGCAGTAACTTTGATAGTCGTATTTAATTAAGTACAATTTTGCTTAAATAAAATTGAATGTATTGTTTATGACATACCGGTTATGAAATAATGTTGGTATATTGGGAAGGGTTTTAATTTAATACGAATTTTGAGTTCAGCTCTTTTTTACCATCGATTTAGTCTATTCATCGGGTTTAGTGTAGCGTCTGAAATCTGACGACGACTTGTTTTGGTCTTCTTCAGACGTACAGGGACTCTAGATTCCAAGAGTAAAGTCTGTGCTCAGATTTCAGACACTGCACTAAGCGAAAGGGGAAAAGAAAGCTGAACTTATCATAAACATGCCTTTTATGTTCTTTCAAGAAAAAATAAACTAATTTTAATATAAGCTGAAATAAATAGTGTTAAAGTTATTTAAATTTAAAATATATGCTTATTAGGGTCCGGATCCCGTTTTATTTTAAGTAGGCTATAACTGGAAATATGTAACGATATAATTATGCTAGAAAAGCATGACGCACACATGAGGCAAAGCTTTGCTATTAAACAGTATTCTTTCATAGAGAGAAGTCAACGAAAATGGTAAATACAATTAAATAAGAAATTAGACTATATAACAACATATAATTTATTTTAATCAACACAAAGATGTAGTATTAATGGTGTAATTAGTTGTGTATAGACAGAAAACCAATAGACATAATAATTGTTAAATTGACAAAACATTTAACAGATTTCTTTGACAAATTTGGATCAAATACTACCCTGACATTACACTTTAGTTTAATAACACTGTATAATTAGATTTATGAAAGTTTAATTTTTCGAGAGACAAGGTTTGAGAAATAATGTAAAACTAAATTGAATATGATTAGGGTTAGAAACTATAACAATTCCCAAACTATACAGGTAAATTGATAAATAACTTAAAAATTTAATTGACAGAAATAACACAATGATTTAATTGTGGGTGATTATTTCTTTTAAGAGCGCCACAAAAACTGTGGGCGGAAGCAGTAAACACAAACTGATAAGGCGTGATGGTGCCGGGTGAAAGCGGGAAGGGTGGAAAGAAGATAAGTTTCAGTCATAAAAGGGTTCGATTTCAAAGCCATTCATCTAAAGGAAAGCACCGAAGTGGCATTCACTTACTTCCCCTCTTTCAACTTTGATCTCCTTGTATTAAAAAACATATTTGTACTGCGTACACCAAGAGGTAGCACCAGCCTTAAGAAGAAGAGTTACCTAATTTCTAAACTTTGTTAAGTTTTACAATAGGAAACCTCTAAAATTTTTGGTGAATAAATGCGCTTGTATATTACGGAAGGGACCAGACTTGTATTGGATGAATATCCAGAGTGGTTAAGTTGATGGGAAATCGGTGTTTTGCAAACATACTATTAATGACAAAGCCCTCAATAAGTTTTAATCATAAGAATTTGTTACGTAAGCCATTATTGGACTGGACACCCTTGTATGCTTATTTGTCTGAAAATTCCTTAATAATTATATAAGACTCTGTATTTTTACTTTTGAGTTCTTTTGATCAATACGTATGAGATATTTTCATTCTTAAGTAGCTTCGGAATTATTGCTTTGTCTAAAACATCTACAGACTGACCTATTTCCATTTCCTGGTTCCTAGTTAATTTTACATTTGAAAACTTGCAATGAATACAATTTTATAATTGTTCTTAGGAGCAACCTTAATTCAGGAGTCTCTCAAGGTTACGTATTAGTCCCACTGATTTTCTTGTTTATAAACAATATTCATCCACTTAAAATTATGAATGACTATCTCTATACTGATTATAATTATATCTATCCTTGCTAGAGCGACGGTTCCGCGACCATAATTAATTATCCAATGATCCTGTTACAGAATAGCGTGAAGTCGTCAACTCCAACAAATAGTGGTAATTTTACTTATGAAACTGACACTGACGTCTTTACACAGGACTAGCGTCAGTAAAAAACAAGAGAAAGTTCACCAAACTGAACGATTATGGTTCTATTAGATAAGAAACTAATATCTGAACATGTCCCTCGTGAATTGTTTCCTGTGAAGGGACAAAGGGTGGACGGACCTCAAAGCAGCTTTGGGTATGGTTGAACCATTTTCTTTCCCTTTTATTCTTTTCGATTTTTTTGTATATATGAATATCTCTCCCACCTAACGAAGAGAATGGATTCAAATACTCGAAACGTTGTGTTATACTTTTTGAAACACATAGCAATGTCAAAATTCCAAAATCTGTTATCTTTTTAAACTTTCCATCGTCAATAACAAACTTTAAACAAAGTACCTTAAAGTACTAATAACAAGAGGAGGAGCTGTCAGTGGAAAGTATAAGAGTTCCAGGGTGTTTGATGCGATGGCTTGTTGAGTGCCTTTGGGTACTGTACATCCTTTTTTTTAATAAATTAAAGTTTTTACTAAAAACACTTTGAGAAAAGTTTATACGGTGATGAAAATTACACGTGAAACTACAAGTCTTTAATTTATCTTCATATTCATGTCTATAGTTATGATCATGGCATTGCCTATCGTCATAATATAACGGTGACAAGAATTTGTCTTGAGATAATAAAAAAATAAAGTGTCTTAGTTATTTTTGTATTCTGCTTAATTGTGTGCGAATGTAAATTATAAACCAATGGCTCAATGCTAACGAGGTGGACATTACATTACTACGTATCGCGTATATTTAAAATACATTTATTACGTAATTTGGAGATAATATTCTATCTGTGAAAAGGAACTGAATAAAATATATTCTGTAATAAATTATACTTTTGTAATAGAACCGACTGATAGAACTACTGAGTGTAAAGGATAAAGTGAAACACTACAATGTTGAGAGTTTTGTCAATAAAACAGTTGTATTGTATAAATAGCTTTACTCTCGTCTACTTGTTGGAGTAACTTTTATTCTTCTAATCTGGGAGTACAATACTACTTTCCAGCAAAACAGAGAGAAAAAAGGAAAACATTTTTTATTCCACTGTTTTATTTTTATAGAATAAGAATGGCAAATAGACATCTATTATTATTACATGTTTCATTTAAAAAACCATGTAGTGTTATGGATTTAATTTATTACTCGTTCAGCTGTAATCTGGTCGTTGTGTATCAATTAGTTCCAATGAATATAAACGTCTTTTTATTTATACAATGTACACAATATCAACATTTGTAAAATGTGTTTGCTACTCAATTAAACAAATTTTACCCTCAATGATTTTACAAAGAGACTACAACTTGTTTTTCAAATCGTCAAAAACTTTCTTTTGCCTAACAAACACAGGAATAAAATCGTTTTATTTTCCCTGAAACTTGAAACACACCGTTCTTTCATATGGAATTTTTTTTAATCTGAAGAAAAGGATCTGTTCCTTAAAGTTTAGTTCGCAGCTTAGACAATATCACATTACAGCATTCAAATTACACAAAACTTGCAATACATATTATAAAATACGTGTTGAATTACACGCTTATAAATTCCCCCCAACATATTGTTGTCTTATTTTTCTATTTTCTATTAAAAATAATACTTTTTCCGAGGTTAACCAAACACTCACAGCGTGCGGAAAAAAAATAGGGACAGATTCAGAATTTAAATGTTGCACTTACCAATTCTGATTGGACATTAAAAAAAGGTTACACATGGGGTATACACACGGGTTTACTATATTTGTAAGTGACCAACGGTGTACTCCATTCGCTGAAAACCTTTAGGGTTCACATTTAATTCCTTGTATAAAGTGTGTATAGAAAGTCTGTAATCAATAGTAATTAAAATCCATCTATAGCCAGTAAAACACTTAATAACAGCGTTACTTTACAACACGCCTCAGTTTTTACATAGCTTCAAATTGTAAAGGCGATAATTATATTGATGTCAATAACTGGTATTTATAACTGAGTTTGTTTAGTTATTTTTTACAAAACCTTCACATCCTCTCATGATTAACCATAAAAAAGTTAATGTTTCACGTTGATCAAACAACAATGAACATTATTAACTAATTTCTTTTTTCTTTGTGTAAAGTTTGCTATTGACGATGGAAAGTTTGAAGTTTCAATAAGGTTTCATATAAATGCCATCGTTATATGTTTAAAAATGTGTTAATACGACGTTTCGAGAATTGAAATCTAACCTCTTCAGCATGTAAAAGGATAATTGGTACATAAAAAGGATGAAAATAAAGAAACAAGAAGAAGAATAAGGGGTTCAAACATACCAGAAAACTCCTTGGAGTACAGACAGGATAAAATTAACCCAGGCCTTAGTCACTGCGTAGTATGCAAGTCACGAGCAAGAGAATTGTCAAGAATTTTCACTGTGGCTTGCCTTTCACTTGAAGAAGAGGATAGATTGAAATGCCCGAAATGTTGCATTAAACTTTTTGTCAAATTTCCAAACCCTATGATTTCTTTTTGTTCACATTATTTTTATAAATAATTAATGGTGCTTATTTCCCAACTAAATTTGTTTGTGAACAACTCTAAACTACCCAAACATTACTTGTAAAATTTTTCCTCTTCCTCACATTATCCTGGTTATCATTGCTTGAATCCAACTTTGACAATCATGATCTATTTTATCTTTCCATGAAGCATTATCAGCAAACGACTTTTAAATTTTTAAATTTTGGAAAAAATTTGAAGTTACCCGTGGACACAAGCAGGGTGAAGGACTACATTAGTGTTGCATGAGACGTGACAAGTCGAAGGAAATTGATGCCAATTCATTGAGTAGCTCATATTATATGCTGAACATTTATAACATGTATGATTTTACTATTACGGTAAACTGCCTAGACATACTGATGTGCCACCACCTGCCTGCTTTGACTGGAGAGGCTGGTCCAGAGCTGGTTTGACATGACTGAGATTAAATGCCCCAAATTTTTCCTCGTGGACCTCAGAAGGAAGCGGCCCCTACCTCCAACCTTGCCCACCCAGAAAACATCCTATCACTCTGGAAACAGCGCAAAGGTCCTTATAGGACTAGGTACAGTTTATAAGCTATTTGTCCTAAGACAACAAAACAAAAACTGCTGGAACTGGTAAACTGTTTGTTTTACACACTTAGCAACTGGTATAGAGTAAAAAATTACTGCCCAATATCAGCACTCCTCTAATATAATATCGAATTTAATGATCTTATTTAAGTGATGAGTGCGGTTGAAGAGAGAAAATTCAATACTGAAGTTACAAAATAAAATATATGTTAGTAAGTTTTTTAAAAGGCTAATGTTAAGATATTAGATGGTAAGTAATTTATTCCCTTCATTCATTTTTACTAAGATGTATTTCTATATATTATTCAGATATGGTCCAATAAAACTATATTCAAATTTTCGCCATACCATTATGAGATTCCATATTAAATATATTAT
The DNA here is from genome assembly GCF_021130785.1 of Homalodisca vitripennis. Lineage (NCBI taxonomy): Eukaryota > Metazoa > Arthropoda > Insecta > Hemiptera > Cicadellidae > Homalodisca > Homalodisca vitripennis. Next base: position 122,200,905 of record NC_060213.1, on the reverse strand, counting down.
TTCACTGTGTAATTTATTTTATACTTTTACAACTTGTTGCATATTACCATCGCTTCCCAACAAGGAGAATACGAGGGTATAATGGAAATGTCATTGATCATTTTACATTTCAACAAGCTGGCATTAGCTGGCCATTTCAACGTTACTCACGGAATTCTAACATGGTCAGATCTACTTGATTTCATGAAGAAATACAGAGCGTACAATCGATATAATTGGCTTTTGGCCTTAGTCATAAACTTAAATATTTATTTTCTAATAAAAGCATGCAGAGCAATTCGAATGATTTTATGAGCAATTATATGTTGTACTATCATATTTGCTTGATTACCCATTCCTATAATTAATTCACCAGGAGACTAGTTAGTTTAAATATTTCAGTTAATTTTAGTAACAGGATACTCTCGATCTCTTCCTAGAAATAATGTCACATCTCTTCCTAGAAATAATGTCACATCTCAGACATAAAGAGGTATTTAGATGAAACATTAACAACTGGAAGTTGTGTAACATGTTAGACAGATGAGATATTTAGATGAGACTTGAAGTCTTGTCACACCTCAAACAGATGAGAGATATTTAGATGAGACAGCCGTTACTGGAATCGAGGTTACTAAAGCCACTAATCGTAAATTATTTAACTATATATCAATATACTTATTACCTAATATTTAGAGATATCCAATTAGTATGCAATTAGACAATGCGTATTTTTCCCACTCTGTAATAAAATAAACCTAACAAATGGATTTTGATATAAATTACAATATCATACCTAATTTCTTTTAGGTCAACAAAAGCCAGTTTGGTAATAAAAATTAGCAAACGAAAATTGTGCTGAACACTTCTCACCATTGTCTATACAAACAACAGTAATCTAGAAAATAGGAGTCTGCAATAGTGTCCACATGTGTAAAGTCAATTTCAATACGTATAGTGTTACTACAATCACGAACACCTAGGTGTAGAATAGTGATGAGGGGGAGGGGGTTAAGAACCAAGTTCAGGTGCAGGTGTTTCTCTTCGTAATAAACACTTTACCTCCGCTTGGGGGGGGGGGGGGGTGGGGGGGGGGGGGGGTGGGGGGGGGGGGGGGTGGGGGGGGGGGGGGGTGGGGGGGGGGGGGGGTGGGGGGGGGGGGGGGTGGGAGGACTAAAATCTAACCTCTTCGTCAGGTGTAAGATTTAATGGATATAAAAGTACTTGAAACCTACGACGAGAGCTATAGACTGCAGAAAATGTTGTGGATATACAGCAGGTCTGATAGAATTCTATTAGCTTCAACTACGCTTTGGCGAAACTATCTACATGCAGATTGTCTTGTGCATTGACTTACCTAGCATTCTATTAGTTTATTACAGCAGAACTGAAAACTCATTACAAATACCTGTTTATAATTCTTTTTCTGTCGATATATCGTCAAAGTTGGTTTAAATAACAACCCTTTAATTTAGATTAAGCGTAAGTATTACACCCTTACTACATATGGATGTAAGGTTCCTTATATATTGATAATATTGATTGCTAGATTAGTAACACAAGAAAGGAATGTACCGTGTAGCCTGGAGGGCTATTTACTAAGCTAATATTCTAAGTTGTAGTCGATCAGTAAAATCGCTCACGGAGAGGAAGGTATTGAGGTCCATCTCGTCGTAGTAACACCTGCGCCAGCCAGGGGAAATATGGATCCTAACAGGTTTAATACTTATGTATATGTACATTCCATTCATTAGAGGATAATAATCAATTTTTATTTCAATGGTTCTAATGATACAATTACAAATATTGAACTTAGTATTTTAGAGTTGTGAATGATATGGTTTCTAGTTGAAAGAAGTAAACTATTCAAATCTGCATCATCAGAAAACAACAGTTATCAAGGTCTTCTTTGGGCATTGGAAAATATTATCCAGATCTCTAGTCTGTTAAGCTCAAGAACTGGAATTAGAACGGGTGTGGGCAGGGTTTTTATAAATTTACGGCGTAAATAGTTATCTACTTTAGTTTGGAAGAATCATGTAATTGAATGAAGTTTACAAGCATTGAGGATTACATTGCGTCAGTAGTTTGTAAAATTTCTAGTTCAGGATTTTTCAACTACAATTCTTATAATTTTTTCTAGTCCAACAATTGTTTATGATTTAAAAATTTTAATATATTACTAAAATTATTTTGATTTTTAGATTTAATAAAACATGTAATTACATTTTGAATTTAAGAGAAGAAAGACGTGAAGCAATTTTATGTGTTTTTAATTTATTGAATTAATTAGATTTCTTGTGAATGCATTTTTTACACGTTGAAATTTAGTATGAAATTTCATATTTTTTATTATTTATTTATGGCTGTTATTGTAATTTGAAATTACGAAATAACTGCACGAGTTAGGACTAGCTGTACATTTTACTTTAACTAAAATCCCAAGAAGAACTAAGAAAATAGAAGTTTAATTTAATAATTGTAATTTTCTAAATAGATTAGGATGTGTTGGTAGTATTATTGAATAAACATAAATTAATTTTATTTACATAGAGGCTGACTTGTGTTTAGTATTTATTAAAATATGAACGGAAGTTTGTGTGATTCATTGTGGTACAATTGTCTAAATAATAAAAAAAATTAATGTCAAGGAAACTTTTTATAGATGGCATTTACTGGGGAACATAACAACAATAATTTCTAAAATCGGTATAGTTTGCTTGCATTTTAAAAAAATATGCACAAACTTCCGGGTTTATAGACCAATAAGTGTTTACTAAGTATTGTCTACATATCAGTTTAATACCTGATTTTTGTAATACGGCATGAACAATTTTAAATTTTAATTACCATAGCTTATTCATTTAAACAAATATATACATCAAAGTTATTTTACGATAGCATTTTTAACATTTTGGAGCTCATTAATTTAAACATACTGTATATCCATACCGAGCGAATAAATTAACGATGAAAATTTAAAGTGATAACGTAGTAAAACAAAGCTAACATTTCTTACTGCCATAAAGTTTCTTTGGTTAGTTCATCATACCATGCTTGAATTGGTAATGTTTTCGCCCTTAATGATTTTAGATTTTGATACATCCTAGTCCTGTAAACAGCCTTTTCTATACTAGGGTATCCTGTTTTCTTACATCCAAAGTAAATTTGAAAGTTCTAATTGAACATTTTTTACTTATATAATTTATTTAGTTTGTCTTTTAAACATAACGACTACATATAATCATAAAGCAAGATTTAGATTTTTTAAACTTAAATGTATTAACATCAACAGAACTTTATAAGGCTCCAAATTTGATGGTAATTCTAACAAAATTGACATCATTACCACAATTCACAATGCTACCCTAGGTGAAATTTGTCATCTATTGACCGTGAAGTGTGTGGCTCAGTTACGTGGATACCGCAGTGGTTTGGGGGCGTGTGACTGTGGTGTAGAGGTGTGCTGTGGTGTGGGAGGTGTGCCAATTGAGTGGTATCGGTGATTATCAGACCAATATAGTGTAATGATCTGAACGTCTGGATTAAATATGGCAGATCAGTCTTGAGAAATATAGTCATATTATGACAAATGTGATCTAGATATATCACTAAGTTATTAGTAACTCTTGTTTATTTATTCATTAGAAAATATTCAGCCTTCCTAATGGAAGGTCAACCTACAGCAATACATATTTAAAATAAATGAGTTGACTACAGTAGGAGCCACGAAAGAAAGCAATTGGCTGTTACACAACGCGTCAACTGCGGCCCGGCACGGTCCGCTGCGGTGTCAGCGGGGAAGTTTGGCAACGTCGCTCAGTACCCATTGGCTGCTCCAAGGTCATGCACCAAATAGGCTCCTCCCTCAACTGCACTTTTTAGTAACTCCTACTGTAGACAAATACACTTTTAACTTTGATTCACCACAATTATAACACTCTTAACAATTTAAGTTTAAGGATTAAAAACCGAACTATTTTCAAAAGTTTGATGTTTTGAAACTGCAAGTAGATGAAACTGTTAATTTAAGCTCATAAACGTACCAAAAATGAATATAGGAAGCCGTACCTGATAGTAGTTTGTAAATACAACAGCAATACCGTCTTTCTAATTTCTTTATCTTTATCTTATTTCTGACTGGAGCGATTGCGAACAGAGTACTACCCCCCTACCACATAGTAATAATAATAACAAAATAATAACATCAAAATATTCAATTAACACGTTGCCCTCCGTAAACGTAACTAGTATTGCTGTCCTAAAACAGTACATGTCTCCCAAACCGTATAAAACTACATCGCAATGTATTTATGACAGAGAGCTATAAATGAATACAATATTTTAAAAATGTAAAAAACATATTACGTAGATTTAAAGTTCCTCTTATTATATAGAATCAGTAAAACTATTCATGTTTTTACTATTTGCTTTGTAGTTGATTTATCTTCAACATTCATAAATTTCCAAACCCAGATATGATTCTCAGCATTACACTCTACATACAATCACGTCTTCGTACCGCGTATTGAGTTTCAAAATTAACAAAAGTACCCTTTTTTCTATAAACTAATTAAGAAATACTTACAAATTAATACAAAAAGTAGAAAAATATAATACTCCTGCCTGTAACATTCAACAGTCAATAAACATTATTTTTTTGTAATATTACAGTATTTATTTCCTTCAGCGTGCCCGACTATCTCCTGGTCGTTGTGCAGGACTACCTGAAGAACCGTTGGCTGTTGTATGAAACCAAAGACGGAAGGAGAACGAAAGAGGTCACTGCCGATGCGGCTCAAGGGTCTATTCTCTGCCCAGACCTATGGAATGTTTCATACGATGGTTTGCTTCGCCTCGAGATGACCCACGACGTCTTCCTCGTGGGTTATGACGATTACGTAACTGCAGTCATCACGGCGAGGACTCCGGACTTGGCACAGTTACGCCTTAATCAGGTAATGATTCGGGTCAATGCCTGTATGACGAGCCACGGACTTGAGCTGGCGGTCGCCAAGATCGAGATCGTTATGCTCACTCGACGGAGAATACCCACTCTGATATTTATGAATGTGGGGGTGTCGAGTTTCGGACAAGGACTGCGGCGAAGTACCTGGGTGTGTTACTCGACTGCCGTCTTCGGTATTGAGAGTACAACCAGGCGGTGTGCGACAAAGCCTCTAAGGTGGTTTTGTCTCTCGGCAGGCTGATGGCTAACGTAGGAAGCCCTAGGTCAAGTAAGAGACGCCTCCTCATGTCTACTGTAAACTCAACCCTTCTGTATGGCGCAGATGTTTGGGCGGATGTCATGAGGATAAGGCAATACAGTCAAAGGCTGTTATCGGTACAGAGAAGAGCAGCACTTAGGGTCGCCTGCGTCTATCGCACCGTTTCCGGTTCGGCCGTGGTGGTCGTGGTTGGGGTGATTCCTATTGATCTGCTGGCCATCGAAAGACAGACCGTCTTTCGGGAGGCTGCCGAGCGGGGTAGAGAGGATGCCTTGGCTGCTGCCAGGGTGGAGACTCTGCAGGTTTGGCAGCGGAGGTGGACGGAAGGATCGGACGGTCGCTGGACCTTCCATCTCATTCGAGAGCTTCAACCCTGGGTAGATCGTGGCCACGGGGAGATAGATTTCTACCTGTGTCAGTTTCTGACGGGGCACGGTTACTTTAGGAAGTACCTCTAAAGGATGGGGAAAGTCAGGTCGCCTCGGTGTGCTTACTGCCCGGAGGAGGATGATGATGTTCATCACACCTTCTTCGTTTGCAGGCGCTTCACCGAGGCCAGGCGAACGCTAGCCACCACAGTTGGCGATGTTTCGGGAGATAACATTGTGGAGCTGATGATAGAGTGAGGACGCATGGAATGCAGTCACCACTCATTTACATGCGATCCTTCATCTGAAGCGTGAAGACGGATGCCTGGCTGACCCCTAGCTTCCGAAACAAGTAGCTTTGTCCTGGTTGGGACATAAGACACACGGACCAGGCAAGATATCATCCGAAAGGGTTCCGACCCGGACCCTCCGTGGTCCGTAGGCGGTTTAGTGGGTAGTCCGCAAGGGAATCCCACACTCAGTGCGCAAATGCATTCCCCCTACGTAACAAAAAGAAAAAAAGATATTTCCTGAATTGGGTATAGTAAGAAAAATACATTATTGTTTCAAATTAAATAAGTAGGCTTCATATCAAATAAGATTTCTAGTAATCAATTCTACTAACTTCATAAAAATGCATGATTTTTATGATACAAACGTATAAAAAAATTCTTTTTGTAATTAATATTTAAAAATTCTCTAGTTATCACTACAAAAAATGTATAATAGTTTTTTTAAACATGAACCACAAGTAAATAAACATTGTAAGTACTATCATAACTTTGTGCTAAAGAGGTGTCAAAAACCTATGATATAGAAAATAATTTTCCTTAGAATGCATGTAAAAGTTAAGAATATTCTAGCAAAAAACGTCAATAACTTCTGACGACACAATGTATGCTAAGGGTACAATAATATAATTTTAATTGCCTCAGTAATGTTGACACATTCATTGGCATTTTTTAAGAAAAGTTAAAAGAACATAATTACAGATTAGTGTCATGCTAATTTTAACTATAATAATAATATTTAGTTCAAAAATTTAATAGTAATCCTTCAAATTTCTTCAAGATACTAACACTTTATAAAATAGAAAAAAAGAGTTGATTTTTAAAAAATTAAAAATTTCTAGGAATTTTCAAAGTTTTAACTAGTAATCTATAAACAATTACTAATGTTTCATGTCACACTGAAATCAGTAGACTACTCTCAATAGTTTACAACATCCAATATATTATTTATGACTTTATATATTATAATATAATGAAACTGAAATTTAAAACAAATAGTTATTCGCAACAATTTAAATTATTAACAAATTATGATCCACGTCGATTTAGAAGTTTCTGAGCTTGTTGATATGACAGAGCACTCTGCAACTAGCCCTTGGCCCTCTGCCACACTCCCTTAAGATCAAAGTTAGGATAAATCGTTCGAGAGCTTGCTTGGGGCTATTTACAAGGGTATCTTATCGACCATAAATCATTTAAATAGTTACATTGTAAATGCTTTCACCGTATCCTTTTCAAAACTCGTTTATTGCAATTATTGCAGCCTTTCCTAGTGATATTTATTTTGACTTAAATATTCATCTCTGATCGATGACAGTTTAAGAGAGCGACAACTAGAAATCCTAAGCAATTATTCAAAATCACTATCATAGCCATTTCCAGCGCTGCAAAAATTATTGTACAACAATCTTTCCCTACGTGAAAATCCGTTATTTCTGATAAACAGCTGCTTGTTTTCCCCAAGTGTTCCATTACATCGAACATGTTAGATTTGTTGTACGTGTTTCACACTCAGTGCGCAAGAACCATCTGGTTATCGTGATTTACACTAATGTTTGAAAAGCATTTGGGTGCGTTGATTTCTCTACATCACTAAATAACATGTAATAAATACTACGGTTTTAGTATTTTAGTAATATTTGTTATTAAGCCATTTCATATGTAGAGATAGAAATATTAGACAATATATTTTATTAAAAGATCACAAACCTAAAGCGTATGTCGCAACTACTATGATGCGTCAAAGATAGAACCCTTGGTTTAAATGTATTAATAGTAGAGATTTATATGTCAACAACTACTATACTGTATGCAGGTCTATTTAAAATTATTTAACTGACATTGAAAATCATTTGAGTATAACTTAAATTTTATTGGAGGTTGGAGTAAATATCTTAATAAATGTAGTCCAAATAACTAAATATAAAAATAACGTAGCTATGGTGGAAAGGGTTTTTTAATGTGAATATGTAATTTCATTGTGAATATGTGTTTTTTAATGTGAATATGTGATTTCAATGTGAATATGTGTTTTAATGTGAATATTTGATTTCAATGTGAATATGTGATTGAAATATGAGTATTTGATTTAAAAAGTGAATATGTGGATTTCAATGTGAATATGTTATTTCAGTGTGAATACGTGATTTCAATGTGAATACGTGATTTTAATGTGAATACGTGATTTCAATGTGAATATGTGATTTCAGTGTGAATAAGTGATTTCAATGTGAATATTTGATTTAAATGTGAGTATGTGATTTCAATGTGAATACGTGATTTCAATGTGAATATGTGATTTCAATGTGAATATGTTACTTCAGTGTGAATACGTGATTTCAATGTGAATACGTGATTTCAATGTGAATACGTGATTTGAATGTGAATACGTGATTTCAATGTGAATATGTGATTTCAGTGTGAATAAGTGATTTCAATGTGAATATTTGATTTAAATGTGAGTATGTTATTTCAATGTGAATACGTGATTTCAAATGTGAATATTTTGATTTCAATGTGAATGCGTGATTTCAATGTGAATATGTTATTTCAGTGTGAATACGTGATTTCAATGTAAATACGTGATTTCAATGTGAATACGTGATTTCAATGTGAATATGTTATTTCAATGTGAGTACGTGATTTCAATGTGAATATGTTATTTCAGTAAGAATAAGTGATTTCAATATGAAATATTTGATTTAAATGTGAATATGTTATTTCAATGTGAATATGTGATTTCAATGTAAATATGTTATTTCAGTGTAAATACGTGATTTCAATGTGAATATTTGATTTAAATGTGAACATGTTATTTTCAATGTGAATATGTTATTTCAATGTAAATATGTTATTTCAGTGTGAATATGTGATTTCAATGTGAATATGTTATTTCAATGTGTAATATGTTATTTCAGTGTGAATACGTGATTTCAATGTGAGTACGTGATTTCAATGTGAATATGTTTATATCAGTGTGAATAAGTGATTTCAATGTGAATATTTGATTTAAATGTGAATATGTTATTTCAATGTAAATATGTTATTTCAGTGTGAATACGTGATTTCAATGTGAATATTTGATTTAAATGTGAATATATGTTATTTCAATGTGAATAAGTGATTTAAAATGTGAATATTTAATTGAAATGTGAATGCGTGATTTCAATGTGAATATGTTATTTCAGTGTGAATACGTGATTTCAATGTAAATACGTGATTTCAATGTGAATACGTGATTTCAATGTGAATATGTTATTTCAATGTGAGTACGTGATTTCAATGTGAATATGTTATTTCAGTAAGAAATAAGTGATTTCAATATGAATATTTGATTTAAATGTGAATATGTTATTTCAATGTGAATATGTGATTTCAATGTAAATATGTTATTTCAGTGTGAATACGTGATTTCAATGTGAATATTTGATTTAAATGTGAACATGTTATTTCAATGTGAATATGTTATTTCAATGTAAAATTATGTTATTTCAGTGTGAATATGTGATTTTCAATGTGAATATGTTATTTCAATGTGTAATATGTTATTTCAGTGTGAATACGTGATTTCAATGTGAGTACGTGATTTCAATGTGAATATGTTATATCAGTGTGAATAAGTGATTTCAATGTGAATATTTGATTTAAATGTGAATGTGTTATTTCAATGTAAATATGTTATTTCAGTGTGAATACGTGATTTCAATGTGAATATTTGATTTAAATGTGAATATGTGATTTCAATGTGAATATGTGATTTCAATGTGAAATATTTAATTGAAATGTGAATATGTGATTTGAATGTGAATATGTTATTTCAATGTGAATATGTAATTTCAATGTGAATATGTTATTTCAGTGTGAATACGTAATTTCAATCTGAATACGTGATTTTCAATGTGAATTACGTGATTTCAATGTGAATATTTGATTTAAATGTGAATATGTTATTTCAATGTGAATACGTGATTTCAATGTGAATATGTATTTTTAATGTGAATATGTGATTTCAATGTGAATAAGTGATTTCAATGTGAATATGTGATTTCAATGTGAATACGTGATTTCAATGTGAATATGTTATTTCAGTGTGAATACGTGATTTCAATGTGAATACGTGATTTGAATGTGAATACGTGATTTCAATGTGAATATGTTATTTCAATGTGAGTACGTGATTTTAATGTGAATATGTTTATATCAGTGTGAATAAGTGATTTTCAATGTGAATATTTGATTTTAAAATGTGAATATTTTATTTAATGTGAATATGTGATTTCAATGGTGTATATGTTATTTCAGTGTGAATACGTGATTTCAATGTGAACAATATGTGTTTTTAATGTGAATATGTGATTTCAATGTGAATAATTGATTGAAATGTGAATATGTGATTTCAATGTGAATATGTGATTTCAATGTGAATATTTGATTTAAATGTGAATATGTGATTTGAATGTGAATATGTTATTTCAATGTGAATATGTAATTTCAATGTGAATATGTTATTTCAGTGTGAATACGTAATTTCAATCTGAATACGTGATTTCAATGTGAATACGTGATTTCAATGTGAATATGTTATTTCAATGTGAGTATGTGATTTCAATGTGAATATGTTATTTCAGTGTGAATAAGTGATTTCAATGTGAATATTTGATTTAAATGTGAATATGTTATTTCAGTGTTAATAAGTGATTTCAATGTAAATGCTGTATCATTGTGATAAATTATTTTGGACTGTTTACAAAGTGGCATTTAAAATAGAGCTAATATCATAATTTTTCAATATACAGGACAATCTTATTTTTTGCAATATTTTATAATATACTCATCACTTTAAAGTAATCAATTGAAGTGGCCGTAGGAATTATATTGTGTACACATCTTAAAATTGAAAAAACGAGTTTTATAGAAATGTATGATTCAATACGAAGTAATAAAATGATTTACCGCCTAATGTAGAATTTGCGTATGGTATGTAATACTGTGTCGTTATAATAACCCATAGCTAAGTCACAGTATGATTTTGCAAAGTTCATCTAGAATTACCGAACAAAACAAACCGTCCTCTTTTCCTGACTTGCCACAATCATCTGCCAAAATGATCACCATTTACTATTGATATCTGGTCAGTTTTCAGTGGTTTTCGTTCAGTGTAGACCTATTGTGTCTTGTATTGTTTTAGTTCGTTTAAATAAATTTCTAAAAATTTTTAAATATCATGTTTTAGAGGTAGTGAGCATGAAACTAACATGTTTTGTTTGTGATTCCTGAATTATGAATGTTATGATATTCTGGTATGATTTGTAACATTAATCATAATAATGTATCATAATCATGTTCTTCCCCTGACAAAGAACCCAAAACAGATCGTAGTTCCAAAACGTATAGTTACTGATTTATCGCACCACTTAACGCACCCTTGAGGATAACTAATGTCATAATTCACTTCTGTACAACTGACAAGCATAATGTAGTAGTTAGCTGCAGTATTCGTTTGGTTGCAGTTTTGCTTTACTGGGGTTATGGCTACTAATAAAATGTAACCAAGTAAAATCTTTGAACAGCCGCCATTTTGTACTGGATCAATCTTTTTGAGTGCGGTTTGCGGCATTAAACTCTGCTAGATAAGCCCTTTAAAATGATGTCCATATTGACCTATGCTCCTATTTAAGATTTCCTTCTGACTCCTTGCGGGACGTCCCCATGATATTACAGAAAACTGATAGTTCCTTCAAAAAGTAGATTTTTAGGTGTAGTATTGATGTAACCAAATCTTGTTTCTTTATCTGTTATCGTTCAGAAAATATTATACCCGTGCAGGACTTTATGTACACCCTGTATATATATATATATATATATATATTAGTATTGTAGCTTCCTAAAATATTTAAATAGTATAAATAAAACACATTTTAAACTTAACGTGTACTATGTAAATTCTGAATTCAGTGAGTCCATCATGATCGGTTCTAGGTTAAGATAAATATAAATTGAAACATAATCGAATGGAATAACTATACGTTACTACCTCTTTGGATTAATTTTATATTTGACGTATTTCAATAATATTTACTAATCAAAATATGAAATTTTTTTATATCAATGCAGTAATATGTTAGGATTAATTTTGGCACTTTTATAAGTTTGAAAATGTTCTAAAGTTATTAACATTAGATTTTTCTAATAACCACGGTCTTTTGAACAAAAATAAACAAAATCTAATAAACTGAAGTAAAATTCTTAATTTTAACAACAGTGTAATGTAAACGTTGCCATGCTATCAATGTAAAACCCATTAAATTGGATAACCCATTACTTCAAAATTAGATTTAATACATACATTGATAACAGACTAAAATATTATCCAATTCAAAAAATGCCGATTATTTAATTTACAACATCTAAACAAGAATATCTCGAAACTAAATGCTGGAAATGAATCGTAATACGTAATGTGCAAATTACGAAGGTATTTCTAAACCGTGTAAATTTAATTGCATTATTTGTTTTTATATTTACCTTAACCTACAACTGAGGTGGTGAGAGTCAAAGTGGTATATCTCACTTTACTACAACTTTTCAGGACAGAGCGTTTTATCCCGTCAGGTCCAAAAAAATTAGGTTTTCATGTGAGAAATTTTTTAATTGTTGGATGATGTGAACAAAAGTCTATTTTAACTAATGGAACAGTTGAAATTGTTAATTCTTTAACAGATAACCGTAATGATAGTGTTCAAATGAGTTATATACCACTTTTACTCTAAATAAAACTCACAAAATGTAACAGGTAAAAAAATAAGTTTTAACTACTAAACCTGTTTAATTTGTATTTAGCTGATTGTATTTACATGAAAAATTGAAACAAAAATTACAAAAAAATATTTTACAATAGAAGAAAACTTATTGGCTTCACCGCAAAATTTTCTTCCTCCTCTGGAGTGTCCTCTAGGATGTCCTCTTCGACATTCAGAAAGTTGGTGTCTTCCGCTGTGTTCGAACTTTTTATGCTCCTGAAGTAGGCATGGTGGATTGGAGGAATATACTTTAGGAGAAAGATCATGTCTCTTTTTTTCACAGCATTAATTATTCTGGGTTCCTTGTAAAGTTGGTCTTCATCAGGCAAGAGAGACCTAGCACGACTCTTGGCTGATGTATTAGGGCGTACGTTTAAAGTACTAAAAGGTTCGTCATCATCTAGTCTTGTCTTGTACAAGATCTCAAAAGGTTTACTTTTGTCATACCGCCGTTCAAATTTATCTCCAGCTGTGTTTTTAGTCCTCCTAACAATGGCCTTTTCTAAATTTTCAGCGGAAAGAAAATCTGGTGCTGCCATCTGAACTACTATAAAACTATTTGTTTTTCTTGCTGACGCCATTGCGCTGTACCAATCATCAGGAACGTAGATGGATTTCATTTTTGCACATTGTTCAATGAGACCCAAAATTAGAATCACTGGGCAAATAGGAGTGTCCTGATACAAGAAATTTTTGTTCTAACTATATTAACAGAGGGGCTGTCTTGAACAAACTTCATCAGAGCTAGGGCAACCGTTATGTTCCAATTCTGTCCAGTGCAAGTGTCACTGTAAATTATTATATGATTTTGGTTGCTAAAATGCAACGATAAGTGTTTTAAAAATTGCAGAAGCGATTTCTTGAGATCCTCGAGAAGCTGTACATTCATCCCAAACATACAATGCAGCATTATTTTTGGCAAGGTCATGCAACACCTAAGTTATAACAATACATGATTCGCCTGTAGTACGCATCAGACACTGTCGGCTTAGGAAAGGGAAGAGCTTTCTGGAGATCTATACTTAATGCTAACAGTTCATCTTTTTTCTTTGGCCGTGTCTCCTTCATTCTTCATTGCAGATCTAGCCTTTTCAGCTTTACGCAAATGGATTTCATGCTGAATAAGATAAATGGATTTCATTTACCTGCAGAATAAGAGCTGCTATCACTGTAGTTTGGTTAATATTCTTTATCCTTATCACTATCATATTTATCTTCACTTGTATCTTCCATTACCAGAATATCTTTCAAACTTTTATCAAGATAGAAAGACATTAAAGCTGATGGGATTTGCCATATAACCGCCCAAAAGTTTACAGTCAGAGTGGGATAAGTCTGAGTTATACCACTCTTTGTTTCTAACAAAAACTAGGTTTTGTAAGTGTAAACAAACAGTGCTGCTCTCTCTTTAGGAGAAATCATGAACGAGAATTTTATCCCACTTTTACACTAAACAGAAAACATGTTTTGGGGTTGAAAACAGCTGTTAAGTGAAATTTAGAAAAAAATGGAGTTATACCACTTTGACTCTCACCACCTCAACTGTACCTCATGATGGGTTTACTGAATTAGAAATATGCGTAGTACAAATTATTAATAATATTATTTAACATTTTAAAGGTGTTTTATTTTTTTAATCAGAAAAATGTAATACAGAACTGACTGTTCTAATACTTTAAAAGATTCCTAATCAAATCGAACCTCATTTTCAGCGCTTCTTTTGAAAAGAGCGCGATCAACAGCAGCTGTGCACTAGCTAGCTTATTATGTAAATATTGCACTGCATGCAGGCAGTCACGTGATCTGGATATGAGCATGTACCTGTATGGCAAGGATTCCAATATTGCCGACCGACCCGACCGTGATTTGTATTAAAACGTTTAGATTTTTTCTGGTGTTGCAATCTATTTTGAGTTTGTAAAATATTTTTTAATTCATAGCTTTTAGAGATAATTTTCCAGAATAGAGAAAAACTAAAATTTGTTTTGACTAATCCACGTTTTGCGAACATCAGTATAAATCACGTTAACTAGACGATTCTTCCCACTGAGTCTGAAACACGTACAACAAATCTAACTTACTCGATGCAATGGAACCCTTGGGGAAAACAAACAGCTGTTTATCGGAAATAACGGTCTACGCGTTGGAAAGATTGTTTCACATTACGTTTTTGATGCGCTGGAAATAATGGTTATATTATATTTTACAAAATAGTTAGAGTAATGAATTTGGGATTGCTTAGGATTTGTAAGTATTACTATCTTGAACTGTCATCTATAAGAGAACAAGCTGTTATACTAAACATTACCCTGCTTGGTGTGAATATTGTAATATACAAATATAAGATGAAAACCTATCTGGCAGATAAGTACTCTCTCAATCATGGTTACCCATAGGTTTGAAAAAGGTCCATCTACGTCCGAAACCAGGCACATCACCCAGGTCACACCACTATTACACAAAGTTTGATTGATGTTGTTTAGATATACATAAATAAGAAGTTAGTACCACCTCTGCGGCTTAATTGTATATTCAATTTACTTGATCAATTAATATGAAATAATATCTTTGTCTAATTTAATCGCAACTTAGTATTATCTTAGGATTAATTTTGGCATATTTATAAGTTTGGAAACATTCTAAAGTTACTAACATTAAAAAACTTCTAATAACCACGGCCTTTTGAACAGAAATAACAAAATCCAACAAACTAAAATAAAAATTTAAAAGAGGGAAATAAAAAAGGGAGCATTGGTATGTAACGACAGATTATTACATATAACAGGCAAATTCTACAATAGGCTGAACAACATCACAATATAAATGTGTTAGAGACTGTAAATAAAATAAGATCTTCATAGTGAATCATGAATGTCTACAAAAACTTGCTATATAATTTTGAAAAGTATAAGTAATATAATCCCTACAGCTACTTCACCTGATTATTTTAAAGAGGAGTCTATTGTAAAATATTTTTAATAATATTATTTTGTTTGATTAAAAAATACTGATTACATTTAGTTCTAATATTGAGTTTATCTCTATTTCATCTTCGGCTTAACGTAGTCAGAAATTTCACAATTGTAAAACATTTACGTTTAAAGTCAAACATTTGCGTTAAATCAAACCTTCCGACCATAGCTACGTTAGGACTATATTTAATAATTATGAAAAAATTTATTAAGATATTTACTCCAACCTTCAATACAATTTAATTTATACACAAATTATCTTCTATATCAGTCAAATAATTTTAAATAGACCGTATACAGTAAATTAGCTGAATGACATATTGACATATAAATCTCCGTTATTAATACATTTAAAACGAGAGTTCCGTCTTTGACACTTCGTGGTATTTGCAACATACCATTTAGATTTGTGAACTTTGAATAAAATGTTTTGATTGATATTTTCAAACTACATATCAATTGCTTAAAAAATTATTACTAAAACCCTAAAAGCGTATTTAATTTGATAATGTAGAGAATTCAACTCAGCCAAATGCTTTTCGAACATTAGTATAAATCACGTTAACCAGACAGTTCTTGTCCACTGAGTCTGAAACACGTTCAACAAATCTAACATGTTCAATGCAATGGAACCCTTGGGGAAAGCAAGTAGCCTTATCGGAAATAACGGAATTCACGTAAGTCAATTTTAGGTTATTATATAAGAAATAATGCCGTAAATGTAAATATACTTCAAGTAACCCTAATATTTTGTTATATTCCATGGTTGGGGAAACGTTTTATTATTACTATTTGAACCTACAATCAAAATAAGTCAACATCAAAGTGCAGAGAAATTGCATAATTTACGCAATAAAGGGTCTAAAGTATAAGACAACAGCACAACACAGCACATAATATTAAAAGAGTATTGAACTAATAAGTACTATTAAACTGCACACTAACCCATAGAAGGGAAATTTGCTAAGTGCTAAGTTGAGTTCACATTAAACTACTTACCCTACTACACAGGCGCTTATTATAGTTGGTAATTGAAGGCAGAGCTTGCATTAACTGTAAATAAAATTAAGTATGAGTGTGGGCTTGACCGGATTGTTTTTTCACTAAACACGGAATAATTTCTAAGTTTAGTTCGCTACATCTTTAAGCTAAAAGTAAAAATTATTTCTACCGAATAAGTCAGATGGAAAGACACGTATGGTTAAAAGAAACTCCTAGATGTACACTTTCATTACTAAACATTTCTATTAAAACGCAGGAATTCTACGTAGAACAGTTACATATATACGGTAATTTTGTGTTAAAATAAATAGTTCAGTGAAGTTTTTTTCATTGAATGTTTCCATATATTATTGCAACACTATTTTACGTAATTCCGAAAAGCTGATTGTTAACATCTTATTACTAGACAGGAAAATGTGATTTAGGATTGAGTTTATATATTCTTATTATTTAGCGCATATATATATATATATATATATATATATATATATATATATATATATATATATATTCATAGCAGATATGTCTTAGTAAACCAAAACTTGTTTTATAGTAAATACTAAAATAATATAACACTTCTTTTAAAATTTCCATTTTGCTAAAACTCGAGTTAGAGTTTCGAATACCCTGTGTGAGATGTTTTGGTTTTAATTCAACCGACAAAGTTAAGAAGACAAATGTAGTAAAGTTTACTTGCAGAATTCGTTTAAGTTTCTCGGGGAAGAAAGTGTGTTCATCCCCTTGATGTCAGATACTAGGGAACAACAGGCTTTATATTAGAAACGGAAGACAATTCATTTCAACTTTTCATATTTTGATCGAATTACAAAGGCCTTAGAAACGGAAGGAGCTATAACATGTTTGTACTTCCTTCCCGTTCACAATATATATCGTTTTGCATGTTACTTGATAAAATTATGTTGTGCTCGTTGCATTACAGTGCTCGTGTATATAAAGTATATATTAATATATAATGTGTATATATATAAATATATACCTTAATATCTAACATCAATAATGTTAAGTAATAGTGGTGTGTGACCGTCGATGGTCCTCTTTCACATACCTGTGGGTAAACCATGACGGACTGAGATAAGACTACCTCGCGAAATATCCAGTCGGGATTGGCCCACATCTTCTGTTACAACTTGCATATTCAGATGACATCATTTTTTTTAAATAATCCGAAAATCTATTATTGTTCTGATAATACTATTTCCGTCCACTAAGTGCCAATTTTACAGTTGGGCCAAGGGGTCTGACTGGGAGAGAGGAGCGTCTTTTTCCAGAACGTAATCTTTCCCTTAGAGCCCTTCCTTCGGTATTTTCCTGACCCAGGGGACAAGAACTGGAATACTTACTG
Organism: Homalodisca vitripennis; assembly: GCF_021130785.1. Taxonomy (NCBI): domain Eukaryota; kingdom Metazoa; phylum Arthropoda; class Insecta; order Hemiptera; family Cicadellidae; genus Homalodisca; species Homalodisca vitripennis. The sequence goes on along the minus strand of NC_060213.1, from coordinate 122,182,903 downwards.
ATTTTATTAAGATGCCTTTTGATTAAATTCAAATAAAAGGTATTCCGATAGTTCAGTTCTTTTAAATCAATCACAGTGCGTTGATGAGGTGAATGTTTCTTGGATGGCTAAGTACAGCCTCGGCTGCACGCTCACATCCCTGGCATACCAGTCCAAGTACATAGTTCAGTTTTCTTAGTTCTGGTTTTTGTTGAACTAATTTTTCGTGCTTTGTTGAATTAATATTAACAATGCTTTCTATAAACTAATCATCTTGAGGTAGTAGCTAACCAAGTAGCTTGATGTTTTATCTAACACAGTATTTCGAGATTTAGCTAACCAAGTATCTTGAGGTACTTTTTGATAACCATTAACCTTGAGGTACTAGTCAATCAAGTAACTTAAGGTACTACTAACCATATATCTTGGAGGTATTAAATAACAAACCAGCTCGATGTACTAGCTAACTAAGTACCTTGATGTATTAGTTCGATGTAAGCTAACCAAGTACCTTGAGCTACTAGCTGACCAAGTAACTTGAGGTACATTGGTGATAAACCAATAACCTTGAGGTACTAGTCAAATCAAGTAACTTGAGGACTAGCTAACCATATATCTTGAGGTATTAGATAACAAATCAGCTCGATGTACTAGCTAACTAAGTACCTTGATGTATTAAGCTAACCGAATTAGTTCGATGTTGTAGCTAACCAAGTACCTTGAGGTACTTGGTGATAACCAATAACCTTGAGGTACTATCAATCAAGTAACTTGAGGACTAGCTAACCATATATCTTGAGGTATTAGATAACAAATCAGCTCGATGTACTAGCTAACTAAGTACCTTGATGTATTACTAACGAATTAGTTCGATGTAGTGCTAATCCAAGTACCTTGAGCTACTAGCTGACAAGTAACTTGAGGTACTTGGTGATAACCAATAACCTTGAGGTACTAGTCAATCAAGTAACTTGAGGACTAGCTAACCATATATCTTGAGGTATTAGATAACAAATCAGCTCGATGTACTAGCTAACTAAGTACCTTGATGTATTAGCTAACGAATTAGTTCGATGTAGTAGCTAATCAAGTACCTTGAGCTACTTAGCTGACCAAGTAACTTGAGATACTTGGTGATAACCATTAACCTTGAGGTACTAGTCAATCCAAGTAACTTGAGGACTAGCTAACCATATATCTTGAGGTATTAGTATAACAAATCAGCTCGATGTACTAGCTAACTAAGTACAATTGATGTATTAGCTAACGAAATTAGTTCGATGTAATAGCTAATCAAGTACCTTGAGCTACTACCTATATCATCATGTAGCATGAGTTACTAAGTAACCAAACTAGATTGAGGGACTGGCTAACCAAGTAACTTAAGGTATGGAGTTAACAATGCAGCTTTAGACTCCACCGTATATCTGCTGGAAATGTCACACGGATATTGTGTGTCTATATCTAATGTGTCACCAAACCTTTCCCCCAAGTATTTGAGAAAACAACAAAGTAGTTATTACACATGTGCACAAGTACAAGCTTTTAAACATACGAGTACAAAACGAGATATCACAATGTTAGTGGGAATGATAAAGGGCCTCATAATTTGTCAAAAACCTCTCTAGGCCTAACATTGACTTTATTGTGAGGTTATATGATTTAAGGCGAGAAGGCGATAAACAACCAGGCGACGAACCAGATGCTAGTATCGGGGAAAAGCTTCTTAGCCTAATTAAGGGCACAAAGATAGGCTTACCCCTCTAACATCAAAGGGGCACACAATAAGCTCAGGTTGACGTGTGAGGATCTGTGAATCCACCAAAATACCCCAACGCAAAAAAAAAAAAAAAAACGAGAATAGGTCTTACGTCAAAACTAGAATGACAAATGTGTCAGAGAGATTAATCCAGCTGCATGATGTAGGTCAAAAGATTCAACTTACCAATGATACTGTATAGGAGAATAAAACCTGGCGTCTGTAGGTAGATACGCCTAGAAGAGTGTTAGGTAAATTGATATGCATAATTACAATTAGGATTAGCATTTCCTTTATGCTAATATAAATAAAGTATATGGAAATCGTGGTAATTGTTAACTCATGGTTTTGTCCCAAACGTATACTGGTTCCTAAATAGAGTTAGAACATCAATGGCAGTTAGTAACAAAAACACAAGGAGGTTGCGGATATCATACAGGTTTTTAATAAAAACGTAAAACCTAAGAATTTTTTTCTCATAAAATACAATTAACTTGTACAATAGTTCTAATTCTTTATGCTGAATCGCGGTAGGAAGTAGGCTCCTGTTAACTAGACGCGGTGCGTGGACATTGTTTGTTTAGTTGGACCGGTTAATCAGCTACGTTCCGACCCGGCAAGCCTGGAGAGAGAGAGAAGCGGTCAGTCCAGTCTTGGCGATTCGAAGAGAAGGTGTACCGGTCGAGTTAGATGCTGAATTTCTTTCTCTAACCCAAAAGTTGAGATTTAGAGTAATTATTTATCGCGGGTAAATTCAATTTCAAGTATTTAAATTTTTAGTGCGTTTTATTTTCCGATCTGCCTCCGTAATCTTCAAAGTAGTAAGTCCCGTACCAGCGTATAGTTTAATATCTTTTAAGTTAGTTAATATCCGAAAAGTTGTTTAATTTATAAAGTATTTGCTCCATATAAAATTTAAAATATATGTGCTATAATAACGGTACATAATTTGCGCCAATCTGCTATTTCTTTTTTGAGCATAAACTTGTACAAACAGGTTATTTACAGGAAAGAACTTGTAAACTGGTATAAACTTGTATAATTCATGAAAAGTGTGTGTAACTTGTATAAGACTTGTATGAACTTGAACATTGTGTATAAACCTGCATAATTTTGTGTGTAGTGAGTAAGACTTAGGACTTAGAATAATATTGTGAGTTTGGAATATTTGATTTATTTTAAAGAAAATTATTTTAAAATAAAAATGGAGCTAGCGCATGTGGATCTGTTGCTCAAAAAGAAATTAATATTTGAAATAAATTTTAGGGGCGGAAATGCTTCTGAAAGCGACACCGTCCAGAATCTTAGAAAAATGTGAAGGTCCACTTTGAAATTTAATATTAGGGACAGGGCTTGTAATCCTGAAAGGGGGTTTATAAAATAATTATGGGTTATGAAAGGTCAATAACAATGAGAGCAGGAGATAGGAATATTGTTGAGAGTTTCCTGTGCACATTTATTAAAAAGGATGTGCCCAAGCCACAATAGCCCAGCCCCTTGTAAAAAGGATTTGTTTGTAGAGTCCGTTATCGTAAAGTTTTATTACAAGTGAACCCGATAAGTGAAAGCGAAGTGACTCTGATAAGTGAAAACTAAGTGGGCCCGATAAGTGAAAGAGTTTATGACACGGCAGTAAAGATAGGACTGGGGCAATATGATTGAATATTTTCATGTTAAATGCTTATCGGAAATAACAAGGAAATATTGATCCTGGTTAAAATGTGTTTTTTTTTGTTTTAAAATAACGATAGTTTGTTTCTTTTTTTTTAAGATGCATATTTCTAAATTAAAATTTAAATACAAAATGTGAAATTTTAGAACTCAATAGGATAATCAGCTGATCGGTCTACGTTCCGACCCGGCAAGCCTGGAGAGAGAGAGAAGCGGTCAGTCCAGTCTTGGCGATTCGAAGAGAAGGTTGTACCGGTCGAGTTAGATGCTGAATTTCTTTCTCTAACCCAATAGTTGGGATTTAGAGTAATTATTTATCGCGGGTAAATTCAATTTCAAGTATTTAAATTTTTAGTGCGTTTTATTTTCCGATCTGCCTCCGTAATCTTCAAAGTAGTAAGTCCCGTACCAGCGTATGGTTAATATCTTTTATTTTATAATACTGTAATTAAAATTTTTCTAAAGTTTCCCATCTTTCAGAGTCTGAAAATTTAATTCAATTTTTGAAGTATTGTGAATTAAATTTTGGTCATAAAGTAAATATCAAGTTTTGTGTTATATTAATTTTGAGTATTTTGAGAAGAGAACTTTTCATTTTGTTTTGTTAATTTAAACCATTTTTGGAGAAGTATACATTTTTTAGTTTAATTTTAATTTTAATACCTTTTAATCAGACTCTTAATTAGATTTGTTCGATTGAGTGACATTTGAAGAAAATTGAATCAAAAGTTTGTAAACTTTGTAAACTTTTGGGTGAACTTAAATTTCGGAATAAAGCAAGTATTTCCGAAAAGTTGTTTAATTTATAAAGTATTTGCTCCGTATAAATTTAAAATATATGTGCTATAATAACGGTACAAACTATTGGAGTTCTATGCAACATTTCTTAGTAAAATTCAAATTAAATAAGTCAAGTTAAATACAATGCTAAACTGATTCATCTTGCTATGCCATAATCCATACCCAACTTTAATAATTCACTTTTTAAAATGGAAAATAAAGTTTAGTTTTTATAGTGGCTGCCCGTGATAACATAAATAATCTTGATTTTTTTCTGATTTGTTAATTCCCAGAACACGAAGGTAAACTTAAGAGTCGTTTAAAAAAGTTGCTGGGCTGTAAATCACACAAGAAATGGCCAGGGGGCCCCACCATATATACTGCTGCCAATATCTGCGCCACGGTGGTTTACTAGCGACAAATCAGTAATAAATCTTCACATTCTTCCTGTAGGTAAATTTAATTGCAGAAGATCGCAGAAAAGAAACATTTATGAACATACTGAGAATAATTACATGAAATTTTGACATGAGACATAGTAACATATGTACCTACAGATTTGAAACTTTTTCATGCATCTTACTGATGTGACGTATTCCATTTTTAACAATTAAACCTTTTGCGCAGCCCTAAAATTACCTTAAATTAAATATACAGTGTAATAATTTATATTTCTGGAAGTTCTCCTCTGTTGCTCAGCGTGTTCGAGCATATTATTGTTATATAAACTTGCTGTCACAGGGTTACCTTTGTGTCACTAAAAGACCCACAAGTAAAGTGATTATACCTAAGTATTTATTGTGTGAGAGGGTTACCAAATTGTCTGGAGCTTTGGAAATGTTTAAGTTTGTGGTAAATTAATGTTTCAGAATCAACTAATGCTCCGGCAACATCTTTGTGTGAACAGTGAGTACTGTTTATTCAAGTGCCTTCTTGGAATATCTATGATTTAGCATGTAGAGCTGGGTCACGATGTAATGTAATCTGTATGTTCTTTTAACGTTTTTAAAGTTACAAACAGTGCCGCGATACGAATAAGTATTAGTCTTTACCACCATAAATGCGGTAAAGATTTATCAACAACATTTTATAATTTGAGAGGTATAAAAATTTTAAATGATAAACATCTTCAAATAAACATTTATGAATTATTAAATTATAGTTTGATTCTAAATTTACAACCAAGATGAAATATTTAGTATTGCATACTTATGTACTGGCCAGTATGTCTGTTTAAACCTTTATATAATAAGCTTTGGAAAATTTAATCAAGAAGGAACAGACGATCATTGATTGTACAAGACGGTGTTATGGACCCTTTAACTGCATCGAGTAGTAATAAAAACCACATTACGGGGCTCAACCTTCATCAATACGGGGATTTACAGGCAGTCTGGAGCTACAGTTACACTCTGACGGACGGTCGGCATTAGCGGTAAACTACTCGGAAAATAGTGTCAGCAGCTGAGTGGTTTGGTAAACCTGAAACTGCTTTTAGTTTAGCCTATCTTATATTAATCTATGGTTAATCACTGGATGGTCAAAGATATTCTATGTGATGGCCTACACAATGTCGAGATGAAGCAGATCTTTAATCCTCTTAAGTACGCGACAATTTAAACATTAGCGATAGAATGTGAAAAGAGAATTGAAACTAATAGGAGAGAAATGAATGATGAAGATGGAGCTTGATATCAACATCGATCAGTTTTAGTACAACGCATAGGATAAAAGGTTAATAGGTTGGAATACGTGATTATACATAGCCTTCAAGTAGGAAGTAAACACCGATTTTGTACATCTTGCTTCACGCAGATATACGTATAAAAATTCTGGAGACACCCAGATGGCGTTTTACTGTTTTGGAGTAGAAAAACTAAGCTCATGATTTATTTATTAGGGATACAAATTTACTCTCTTATGTCTAGCTGAATATGACCACATGCCCAAAAAATTTTGAGAAAGATTTCTAATGCAAACCTTTTTGTGTAACCCTGTTTCGGAAGTTGTGGGTAGAAACCGCTTCCATTTTTATATGTTCTCACAAATTACGCGTTTAAGGTAAAGGTAAAGATGTCTTATTTTATCAGGCGAAGTTAGTTCTAAGAAGCCCTCTCTAACACTTAACCTGGGGACCAACGGCTTAAAGGTGACTTCCGAACCACCACCAATGACCGGGCAGGCGGGCTGCTTGCAAGGACAGGATCGCTCAGCGGTCACCCACCCAAGTAGTTGCCACGCTCGGCGTTGCTTTATCCAGTTATCTTGCAATAACCGTTGTATCCGCTACGAGTTAACCCTCCATTCCGCTCCTAGTAAACTACGAAACTCTAATTTTAATGGAAAGTTTGTAATAAATATATACATAAAATACAGTTGTTTTAAACAATATATAACAATTGATAAAAGACGACAAAGTGTACCTTGTGTCAATTTAGCGCGGTTGGTGTAATACTTGACCCTCGTTCATGATGCCGGAGCAGGTTAATTATATAACCCAGTTGACCTTGAAGTACCTGTAAAATGAAAGGGAGTGGAAGGAATGAGGAAAGGATTGAAGCGTTGTGAAGACTGATGATCCAACGATCCCGTGAAGATGCAACGAAAGAGATACTTTTACTATTTCTAAGTCATAATACAAGTCTTTAATATTAAAAATAGAACTGGAGAGAACTTATGTATTTGATTAATTGAATATGGAATTAAAGACTGACTTTATCAAATATATATTTAAAATTATTGTTATCCGCGGCTTCACGCTAAATTTTCAAATCGACGTCCCCATATTACTTAGTAAAATCACTTATGATGAATTGTTGGAACATTTTTAAATCGTAAGTAGGCATCAGATACATGTTATTTCAGTATTCATTATTAAAATTATTAGAGTTTAACTGACTCTTGTATCATGTTTAGCGCACGTATTAGCATTTCTTCGGCATAGCTGAGTCTGTCTTGCTGCATCCATCAAAATACAAATACTTAGATCCCGGAAACATACATTGGTCAATAAGATTTACTTCTAGCCCTTTCCATATAATTTCACCACACAAAATCACTTAGAGTGTCACAGCTGAGTTTACCATATTGACCCGATAAAAAATCTATATACGTATGTAGCTCTCAGACCACTTCCAGCTCCTGTTATCTACTTCCGGTCCACAGTACTTCCAGTGCCATAGTTCCGCTAGTCCTGTTTCCTAATGAATAAGATATCCATTCATACGCAAGAGTGATAAGCCTAATATCGTTCATGCAACTTTCCAAAACAATCGTTTATAAAGTTAGTAGTCTTTGAAAGAATGGATCGATGAGGCATGTGTCTGTTATTTTACTGTGTTTCCTTAGATCACTGTAAAATCCAATATCATCATTTTGGAGTACCTTATTTGAAAACATTCATAGGTTCGTTTATTAAATTTTATGCATGAATTTAGTATTTGCTATCTACATTACACTACTGACCAAGCACTGTACAATAAATACTACAACGTTTTTAGAATTCCAAAATATTTCAGGTCAAAACTTATATCCATACTCTCTCAATACTCTCTCAATATAAAAACTCTTTCTCGTCATATAAAAACCCTTTTCGGATTTCAACGAAAGTTTTACAAGAATTAGCCGAGTTGATACAGCTGTTCAAAAGATTACCTCTTAGCAACACATTTTGATTTATACTATAAACTTTATGACATAAGCATGACCACTCAGCGAGAAAAGATACACCTTTAAATAAATGCTACAATTTGTGGTCATTACTAATATTTTAATAGATAAGGAGTTGTATGTAATGTATAAATTAAATACAACAATATTACAGATACTATATTAAAATATGCACTATTGTTAGCCGTGTCCAGAAAATACATTTAGTAAAAGTGTTTTAGTAAATAATTTTTTTCTATTGTCTAAGAAACATTCATCATAAAAATACAGACTCATCCTAATAATTCACTTGATTATATTTTGTGGAAATATTATTCTGAATCTAAATTCGAAACCGGATCCTGGGGTAAGAATTTTGCGATATTTACTTAGCTAACAAAGTGGAAGGAAGGTTTAATACAGTTTGAAAATATTTTGTAACATGACAGATCATTTTCGTGACAGCAACAAAGTTTTTTAATGTAACATATGACTAAGACAAATACATCAGCATCTATCCCAACATCACTTCGACATGTAGTAACTTCTAAACATAGAAGGCCTTCGTCAACTTTGCCATTAGAAACTATAAGAACCCTGCTCCTGAGTAGTATTGAGTGTTGACATCCACGACAACTCTGACCAACTTTGTTATAGTTAGGGATTACTTTCTAACTTTTAAGGATTTACTTTCCACTGTTTATTAAGTTACACATCTTTTAAATCTCCAGTCACAGGAAACTAGTGTTATACAAATACTTAACTATCTTTTTATAAGGACTTTAAAGATTTATTTTTAAAAACAGAAGAGACGAATAAGGATATTTTTAATTTGTTTAGGAATTATGTTATACTGTTTCTCAGAAGGTCTATAATATATACTGATATTGTATAAAATATGAGAAGAATATTTTATACTTTAAATAAATAGTGGTCTTATTTTGTGCTACTTACTTATATTATTAACTAATCATTCAATTAATTTCTGATTATTTTCAGCAATAACTATTTATTTCACGTAAAACATCCATGAAAATGCGTCTAAAATTAAAATTAAACGTTAAACAATAAATAATAATATACTATTATTGGGTTTTTTTACAAAAAAAAACATACTTTGGTATATTTTAATTGAAAATAAAAATTTTACAATATTGGGTGGCCTATGAATATTCAGTGTCAGATGCATCAGGAAAGTGGTATTGAATTAAATTATCGGCACCAAATACTATTTGGAGAAGTGGATCAGAAGCCCCAGCAGGAAGAGGCATTCAATAAATTGTTGGCCAAATGGTATATTTCAGGTTACAATTTTGAAATTCAATTTACCTTATGCATTTTTTAAATCAGCAGTATTGTTAAAGAATTTATCCATACAAAGCTGATCAGATCTAGAATGTGAAAGAAATGTACTCATCTCCTGCATTATTAAGGACTTTACAGGACCTTGTTGAATCGTATCTTTGTCCTTCTGTAGGGTAACTCTCAATAGGAAGGTCCTGGGCCTTGAAACTTGACAAATAGCTTTGTCTTCATCCAAAAAAGAACTCTATTGAATTTAAAATAAAAAGATCGAAGGACAGTCCATCTGCTAGTATCTGGTATAACTCTTAATAGAAATCTTCTTGAGATTTTATACTTTGGACAAGACTCCTCTTGGTTAAAGGAAGAGCTAAGGACTTCTTTCCTTACGTTCTGGAGGATTTGTCAATACTCCGTTTGACGGATTTATTTCTTTTAATACGTGTTCGGGATACCTCGATCCCATACACAGCATTTAGAAAAATTATGTTTAACATATTAGAAATATTATTTATTTTTTATATTGCGTGTGTGATGACCACAATTGAACTCCTTTAAAACGTATCCTGGAGGGATCTTAATAATAGGCCTAAATGTTTACCAGGGACAATAAGAAGTTCTTTGTAAAATTACAGTACAAACTGTCCATTAGTTTTACGCCATCGATTAACAATCATACAAACACAGTACAGAGAATTATAATATATAATAATATAATGTTATATATTTATATAATATTATGGATATCTTATCTGTATATTATTATGATACAATGTAGTACGAAAAAAATATGTCACATGATTCAGATTGGAAATTTGGAAAGCATTATGGAAGAGCTAAATTCAGGCTAATAAAAAGGCCATATCTCAATCAAAGTTTAGATACATAAACCTGCTGTAAAACCAAGAAATACTTTAATTGTTTCAAATACACGGTTTTAAAGGTAAGTCTACAGTACCCGAAAGTATTCAAATTTTTTGTATTATATATTTTTTTAAGTATTCAAGTTCATGTTTTATTTATCAAAGCTTACTCAAGACTTCTCAGTAACTCAATATTTGTGTTACTGATATAAAGCCATAAAAGGTCTAATAAATTGTACTATTATTTTTTAAAATATGTTATTTTTATGTACATTAAAACTGCATTTCCCATCCTTATTGCAAAAGCATTTTTTAATTTTTTAAGTATTGTAGGGATAGTTTTATTTTTATACTTTTTTAAACCAAGTTAAAAGTCCATTAACATGTGCTAACATGTTTGAATGGTTTCATTTTAAACCAATTGATAGGTAAGTAGCATATGCTAGAGCTTATAACAACGTTTGTAATGTAATCTAATTTCTCATAGAAAGGTTTATTTCGTTTAAAATTTTTACAAATTATAAAACAAAAAAATTACCTGATTATATAAATTCAATCATATTTATTATATTTTTATTTATTATACTTATATTAAATTTATTACATTATGAACTATTGACAATCCGTTTAACCACAAAAGGTTTTAATTACGTTTTACAATAATTAAAATGTAATGCTTTTATAACTTCTGAAAAAAAATGTTATATACATACACTTTTATATAATAAGAATACATTAAACCTAAATATAAAGAATTACAAATTGTTAATTCTTACTTATATAAATTATATGATTTTACATTGAACTACAATTGTTATCAATTACACTTAAGTTATCTTAATAAATGCTCCTAGACCATGGTCTGAGAGATTTTGGTAAATACCTAAAACAAATAACAAATAGTACACGACCGGGTGTTAAAGCGCCTTACATAAATCATAATTAATTTATCAGCCGTTTGAGTCTATAAAGAATAAATGCATGAATTCCTTCACTTAAATTTTTGTGAACCACTATAAACGAGATTTGACTGAGACAAGATCCACGTTTTATGTACTGAGTAAACTAAATATTTCTTTCGTCCGCAAATAATACAGTTCCCTCTTGAGTCCAGAGCTGAATAATACATGACCAAGGTGGCTCGTTTTGCATCTAAACATAACAGAAAAGGAAGTAAGTGGTATATTATTCGTTCACAATACTGTTTTAAATAATTTATAGAACAAAATTGTTTTAAAGAATTATATTCTACAGTAATTAATATTTTCTATATTGTTTTAATATTTGTATCAGTATATTTTATGGGCGTAGCTAATGTCAACGATAATCGTTATATAAACATATTAAAATATTTTCCATGACAGTGAGACATTTCAGAAGTAGCAGAAATATTAATGCTACTCTGTAGTTTAAAAATATTTGGATGTATAGAAAATATTAAATTATTTTTACTTTTCAGTTTTTTGTTTTGATTTCCAATAAATCAATTTTTCATTTCATTTTACTTTAGATCAATCAAAAATACAACCCATTGTAACCTTTTTACGAGTTCATGTGATACACGTTAATATAATAATACACGTTTAACAAAGTTCAATTGAAAATTCAATATATAATATGTTGTTCAATAATTATAATTACCAGTAATAAAAATGTGACAATTATTATTTTAAAAAGATTTTGAATTGAAAAGTTCAAAATGGATCCACAATAGGAACTCTAGAATTTCTGAAGAATATAATTAATTGTGTAAGCAAAGTTATGGCATAACGTGAAATATAGCTAAGAATATTTTTAATTGTTCAGTTAATATTTTCTAAGTGTATTTCCTGCCAAGTATAACTTGGAAATTATTACAGCAGTCTGGAGGACACGGCATTGACAGGGATTCGTACATACGTTTAGATAAGAGCCTTTTACGAATGTTAGGTTCAGTTCCATTTTACCTGCCACTTAGCGCCTGAAGTTTAACGCTGTGACAGATTTGACTCCTGGAATGTGGAATGAACATCCATCTGAAGAGATCTAAAACAGTTGGCCATGAAGAAGTTCAAAAACTCTCGACATCAGAGACACCTAGACTACAAACGAATGTAATCTAGATGAAGTGGTGTTCTCATTGTCCTATCAGGTGTACGAGTGTGTGACAAGAGCCTTTTGTAAAATTTAATTAGTTTCTCTATCCTTTGTTGTCACGTTAATTACTTACGTGGAAGCGGGAAAAGAAGGGAAAACATTTATTTTCAAGTAAACAAATCATATACATAGGAGATATGGAAGTTAAAAGTACTATTAGCGAATTTCAATAAGGAATTCGAGCTTTTACGAATATATTTCCTGTTTATTTCCTGTAACACCTTTTAACGAAATAATTTTAAATCTGTATTAGGCAATGTGTGTTTTATATAAATAAGCAAACATAGATATTTACTGTTTGTTGTTCCTGCATTATTTGTTTGAATACTTTTTATAAATTACTTTTGTATAGACATGTCATTGGAAGAAATGTCCTTAAGTAATTTAGCAGACGGGCATATTTAAAATTAAATACCTAAAAGCCATCCTCATTATTTCAAAACTGTTTTCACCAAATGCGGGAAAAACAGTTGTAGAATATTGAATATTTTGTTATATATTTCCTCTACCACTATATTTCTAAAGCATGAGACTGGGCTACTTATTGTAATCATAATATTTTATCATATTAATCATATTACAAGTCGCTGTCTGTCCTATAAATATGCGCCAGACGGTTCTGTGCAAACGTAAAAAAATTATTTTTCAAAGTAACTAGCCAAAATTCCTATTTAGTTTTTAAATAAAAAAAGATTAAATTCACACTGGACAGTAATAACATAGGAGTCAAATATATAAGTGGCCTTGGATTTTACAAAAATATAAAATTTAATCAAGTTAGGAAGATATTTATATAAGTAGGAGATATTTAGTTATAGTATTAGAGAAGTACCTCACCTTAATTGTTTTTATCATTCCTTGATAACATAATGAGATAAAAAACGAAAAAGGAGAGCAAAAACTAAAAATTTGTGTTGGGATTAAACGGGTACAGTTAGATAAGGATCAGATAAGGAATCAGATAACGCGATAAGGCTGTCGCCTCTCGCTGCTGCTGACCCAGTCGCCGTGACGTCACTGCAGCGGCAGTGCACATTAGATAGCTCCAGGTCTGATTCCTCAAATTACAAACATAATGTGTGTCAAACATCTTTCAATATTTAATTGTTTTTTTTCCATATTGCACTATCTATCTTTAGTAACAATCAAACAATACTAAAACTTCAAATAGACAGACAAGATGCAATGTAGGGATTATTGAGAGGGACTCTATTGATGTTGAGGGACATTTGGGAGTTCAATGAACAGTTTTAGATGAAACCATCTGCTTACACTAGGCTTCTATAATATACGATTTTCGCTCCAACTACGTCACAACGCAGTTTACACACTATCCGTGAGGTATATCAACCTCACCTTGGATAGCCAACAAAAATTATATAAAAAACAGTATTCTGGTTTAACATTGTTAATTTCAAATGATGCTTCTGTCTAAACATACTAAAAAATATGAAATAAAAAGAATTAAAACAATGTATTTCTTAGTAGTATACCATTTTAAAAATTAAATTCCCCCTATGTATTATATTATTACTGTAACATTGGTAATAATGTAGAGTTTTGTCAAAATAAAATGTGCAGTTAAACACTATGGGGCCTGCTTGTATATAGTGTTAGTAGACTATTTGTTTTCGTCCAGTCGTCGTAATTTTTTGTGAGGACAGAGCAGTGCACAAACTGTTATGAATAAATAAAGAAAAATACTTTTATTTAGTCAGCGTATACCTACTTACAATTGCTTTTCAACTCAACTGTTACCAGTAAACAAGAAGTAAACACATTTCAACAAAACTTACCCTAACAGATAAAGAAATTGTCTGTATTACAATGATAAAAATAAAAATTACAAACTACATTGTCCTTACTTAGACTTGTAATTTCTTGTGCGCGTGTCTGTCAATTTATATTTAATCTTGTACACGAAACTTAATTTTTGACTTTGACGCCAAAATACGAAAAGCTGTTTCTCCCGAAAAGCTTCACTTGAGGAAAATGGAAATCACCGTATTTTCTGGTGATACTTTCGGGATCTCCTTCCGGAATGAGTCTCTCAAGTAAGTATTGTGACTCTTTAAGAATAAGAGCTTTGTGAATCATGCAATGAGTCAGCACTCTGCATACCACTTCCATGGACAGTATTCTGGCAGTCTCTCGAAAAAAAGAAACATGGTAAAAGCATTTTAAATTGAAAATGAAACTTATCGCATAGATTTTATGTTTTTGAAGTCTATTTATATCCTCCCTTGAGATTCTGTTTCCGTATGCTGAGTAGAACTAGCAAAGAACCAAGAGAAATAATAAGTGCATGAGCTGAATCTTTGCAGTCTCAGGGAGCAGCGTTCTGAATATATACAGACCTCTTAACCTGTAAGAGCACGTTAGGATAGGTGGGTTACATGATCAGAAAACGTAAGATCACGATCAAGCACGGCAGTGAAGCCCTCGTCATCGAGCACGACTGCAATCCCACTCTCTTCCAGCTCTATGCTCCCACAAGTGTATGCTGGTTATCTACAATAATGCTTATTTTGTGTTATTTCGTTACATTCATTTTCTTAGTTAACAATGCATTTGCATTTAATAATAGTTTTGAAATTTCTTTGAACTTGCCTTTTACATTTAAACTGACATTTATGTTTATTTCGCCTTATATTATTAATCAATGATATTAATTTGTTCAGAGTTTTTATGATGGCTAATGTCTTACGTAATTTTTTGTTTGATTTAATTATAAACCTTTACTGATTTAATGTTATTTATTCAAACTATTACTCATAACCAAACTTAAGAACTATTTAAATTAAGGGAATATAATCACGGTGTATATGTTGGTACAGACAAAATGCCAATTATATAGGTTTAGGTTTTTATTACTGACATGTCATACATATGTTTTAAGAGAAAAAAATTAATTTAATTTTTTGATACATTTACTAATTTTTTTGGCGTTTGTTGCTATAACTCAGCGAATTAGTGGTAGAATTAGCGTATACGTATTGCATATTAGCTAATTATTTAGAATACAATAGAAAAATTATTTATTTCCAAAAACATATACACCAATATATAAGACTTATTTACAGTTGATAAATTGTAAATTACCCTTTTACTATACTTACTAAGCGGTGGCAAAATAAAACAGTTTAATTTTAAGTACAGTAATTGGATAAATATTATTTATATAATTTAAGTAGGAGGTATTAAACTGTATATTACTGATTAACATTATAGTCTACAACGGAAATTAGCCTACATGGGCAAGCAGCCTGTAATAAATAAATAAATAAATTGTTACTGTTACTCTTTATTTTGGGTTTTGATCAAGCAATAAATAAATGAAATTACTTTTAGAGCCACACTTAAGCAATAAAATACTAGTCAAATTACTACCGCAATACTAAGAAACATCAACAATGTTATTAACAATCACTATTACAATAAAATACAAATAAGGATTTATTTTTAATCAAGCTGGCACAATTTCAAACAGTTAAAGTAGACTATCTCCATTGCAAATGTTATTGTTTGAATAATAAAAGTTGATTGTAGCGATTTCATTTAATGTTTGCTCCTTTTATAGCACTTATTCAGACCACCTACCAACCGTTAGACAAGAAAAAGAATTTGATCTATTTTCAGCCTGTTCCGATTATGAAACAATGTTGGTGAAATTTGGAATATTTCGTAAAACAAACTATAATTAGCTAAATGCGGTAAACACAGTAATTGACGTCAGTTAACATTAAACAACTCTTTACCTTTGGACAAACACAACTCTCAAACTGTGTCGGTGCCGTGATTGATTAACAATAGGCTGCAGTTTTATTGAATTCGATTTCAATGTTTTTTCTGTTGAAATTCTCATTAGTCTAATGTCCAGTAATTTGTCGTTGATTACAGTGTATTTTAATAAGTGTAATAAATACTTTTGTGACAATCAGGAAATCGTTACATTCATAGAAATGAGTTTTAAAATTATTTAAGTGCTTGTCATATTATTGAACAATGTGCTTTATATTAACTTTTGTCCATGTTTACAGAATCTATTTACAGTGTGATAGACATTTATTCATACTTTAATTATTTTTATGTCAGATGTATTTTATGGGCACGAACGAGGTTACAAAGTTCCGCTACGAACGGTTGGATAAAATTCCTATTTCCGGGCTTGGTGTAGACAAAACCAACGATTTCTCAGTCCCTGGGAAAGCTTTAGCGCAAACCTCTGATAACAATGACGTTGTTAGGGTAGTCCCGTTTTGTAGCCGAGAGCCACAACTCCTGGTACAATTCTTGTTTTTGCTCGTGAATTTAATCAATATAATAGCCCTCAACTTGAAATTGATATAACCGTTCAAAAACAATTAGTACACCAGTTGCTTAAATTCTTAACAAACATTTTGAGAGAGGGAGATTAAATCAAAGCCATAAATAAAATATAGTGATATATGTGCTAAAATGGTACTAAGCAACAGAAACTTTGTACCTTAATAATTAAATGTGTACTAAAGACTTACAGTGGAAAGGAAAGCATACATAAAACACCACTACTCAAAACTAGAGCTCTAATGCAGCCCACGTGCATACATAAAACATGTAGAGCTAGTGTATGAGTTGCATAAGCAGGTCATAGTGTACAACATGTGGAGCTAGTGTAATTGTAAGGACAGGTCATGGTGTACAACATGTGGAGCTAGTGTAATTGTAAGGACAGGTCATGGTGTACAACTTGTGAAGGTAGTGTAATTGTACGGTTACGGAGTACAATATTTGGAACTAGTGTGATTGTAAGGACAGGTCATGGTGTACAACATGTGGAGCTGTGTATTTGTCAGGCTTGGTCATAGTGTACATGTGGAGCTAGTGTAATTGTAAGGACAGGTCATAGTGTACAACTTATGGAGCTAGTGTGATTGAAAGGGCAGGTCATGGCGTACATTACTTGTGAAGGTAGTGTAATTGTACGGTTACGGAGTACAATATTTGGAACTAGTGTGATTGTAAGAACAGGTCATGGTGTACAACATGTGGAGCTGTGTATTTGTCAGGCTTGGTCATAGTGTACAACATGTGGAGCTAGTGTAATTGTATGGACAGGTCATAGTGTACAACTTATGGAGCTAGTGTGATTGAAAGGGCAGGTCATGGCGTACAACTTGTTAAGGTAGTGTAATTGTACGGTTACGGAGTACAATATTTGGAACTAGTGTGATTGTAAGGACAGGTCATGTTGTACAACATGTGGAGCTAGTTTAATTGTAAGGACAGGTCATAGTGTACAACTTATGGAGCTAGTGTGATTGAAAGGGCAGGTCATGGCGTACAACATGTGGAGCTAGTGTAATTGTAAGGACAGGTTATGGTGTACAACTTGTGGAGCTAGTGTATTTGTCAGGACAGGTCATGTTGTACAACATGTGGAGCTAGTGTAATTGTAAGGACAGGTCATAGTGTACAACTTATGGAGCTAGTGTGATTGAAAGGGCAGGTCATGGCGTACAACATGTGGAGCTAGTGTAATTGTAAGGACAGGTTATGGTGTACAACTTGTGGAGCTAGTGTGATTGTACATGCAGGTCACAGTGTACTACATGAGGAGCTAGGGTGATTGTACCAGCGTGTGAGAAAGGCTAATTGGTAGTAATCATAATATATGTGAAATTGCAAACGACCTACATAAAAAGATCATGCTGAAAAATATTTCCTTACGATTTTACTGTGAAGGTCAGATTGGCTCGTAAGTTCAGATCTAAATACTAGGTCAGTTGCTAAATTTTGTAAACAACGTATTAGTGAATAAATCTTGCGTTGTTATTTAAGTCACTTCCCTTACACAAAATAGATATTCTTAGTTCAATATATATTTGGTACATAGATAAAGAAAGGGGTGTAATTTCCTCCTAAAATGAACGAATGAGCAATGAAAACCAATCATTCCAGTTTACTCAGCCGGCGGAATAATAAATATTATTCAATGGATTCCCTCTCCGTTACTTTTGATCGATACAGTTGATTAAAGCCTAATTTTACAGAAACGAGATTTGTAATGTGTTTTTATCTGCAGTAATAAACATTTGTTTATACATTAAACCCTTTATCCCTTGGTGTTTATAACAGTGTTTAACACTTTCTGTTATAACCTGTACTGTTGAGTAGAAATATACAAACAGTTTAATTATTGAATATTACGCATTTTAAATTAGGAACAAAATCTTTAAAACTTGTATCAGAGTATTTTAAGATAATTTTAATATAACTTAATTGTTCTTCTGTTTTGATACAACTATTGCGATTAAAGTATAGAAAGAATATATCTAAGATATGAAATAAAAGAAGATACCAATGAAGCGAAAAAGTGGGATTGTAATTAATTAAAGGTATGACAAATTCGAAGGTACATTTGGCTAAGCTTAACTGACAATGACGTAAAATCAATATTGTTTTTTTTTAAAGCGTTAAGCACCGATTTTAAAGTTGAAAATATGTGGTAAGGTGTAGCCTATATTACCATTGACTTATTCAATATGTCTTGCAAAATCTGTACACGTTACTAAGTGTCCAATTACAATTTAGAATGTATTTGAGGCCATGATCAATGATAAAAAGTTATAAATAAGGGCCTACACGGCCAAAAATGTTGTGTTTTGGTATTGAATATAAGTAATGAGTAGGTATAGGTATAAAATAATTTCATTTTTTAAATATAATTTTAAAAACATACGTATTTCAAATATTAAGGATGTAACTTCAAATTGTTTTCACATTAGATGTCTCATTAATAAACTCTGGACTTCAAAGTTAAATAAAGCCAGTTTTCTTGTTTTTATGTTTTTTCCCCTCTAAAATGGACATTATAAGTGTCTAAAAATACCTTAGGTATACGAAAACTACAAAATTTATCGATTATTAAAACTATCTAGAGACATATCTCGTTAAGCGAAAAATATTTTAATAAAACCTAAAAATCTATTTATGGAAACTACCTGATTACAGAGAATTGTTAATGAAAAATACTAGTACGTGTGTGATATGTTGGCTTAAACGATCGAAATCTGCTTGTTTAAGATGAATAAACAGACTCTCTGCAGAAAAGGAGTTCTTCATTAAATAAAACAACAAATGTGATGGTGTAAGAAAATGCGTGGTAGGTGTTAGATAGGAAGTATATGGTTTGGAAAGCTCTAACTATATTATCCATGTGGAACTATTGCCACAATATTCAGGATTGAGATAATTCCATAGGAGTCCATGATACATGTCACCTATGGGTAAGAAATCTACTACTCTAACCTCGCGAAGTAGAATGACCAGTGAGTATGATGAGTTGTTCTCCCAGTGAGTATGATGAGTTGTTCTCCCAATGAGTATGATGAGTTGGTCTCCCAGTGACTATGACGAGTTTGTCTCCCAGTGAAGTATGACGAGTTGGTCTCCCAGTGACTATGACGAGTTGGTCTCCCAGTGAGTATGACGAGTTGGTCTCCCAGTGAGTATGACGAGTTGGTCTCCCAGTGAGTATGACGAGTTGGTCTCCCAGTGAGTATGACGAGTTGGTCTCCCAGTGAGTATGACGAGTTGGTCTCCCAGTGAGTATGACGAGTTGGTCTCCCAGTGACTATGACGAGTTGGTCTCCCAGTGACTATGACGAGTTGGTCTCCCAGTGACTATGACGAGTTGGTCTCCCAGTGACTATGACGAGTTGGTCTCCCAGTGACTATGACGAGTTGACCTCCCAGTGACTATGACGAGTTTGGTCTCCCAGTGACTATGACGAGTTGTTCTCTCATTGAGTATGGCACATCCATTGTAGGTTGCTAGCTAAGCTCGCATAAGTAAACATTACTAGTAATGGGTAAGTCACGTTAAGTTTAGTTACTGAATAAGTTTTAATACAAGTGAATGGCGAGTGTAAAGTGTATTTTTTTACTAGTAAAGTTTTACATATGAGTGAAATACGAGCGTGTGTGTGAGCAATAAAACTTTGTTACTAGCTAAACATGCAAATGAGTGCATGGCAAGTGTGTGAGTGAGTAACATAGAACTTTGTTACTATCTAAGCTTGCATATGTGTGCATGGAGAGTATTAAGGATGAGTAACGTTGAGGTTTGTTTTAAAGCTAATATTACTTAATATGAATGACTATAGTGATGGGTGAGTAACATAGAACTTTGTTAACAGCTAAATTTTTATATGAGTGAATAGCGAATTTTCTGAATGAGTAAGATGATTATTGACTGTTTATTAGTTAGTTAACATAATCATTTATAGTATAACGGTTAATGGCAAATAAACGTGTTTCACAACTATATGTGAAACCAAACCACATTGGAAACGGATTTTAACTTCACTGTTTCATTAATTTGCTGATGTCCAGCTTCCAGTACAAAAATTTGCCATGCATATTAAGGATGACATAGACAGCTTTGCAAGGATTTAGTTTCATGTAAAGAAGTCAGTTAACACGCATAATAATAACATTTATGCACAATGTTCTGAGCAGGACACACAAAAAAGTATATACTCTAACCTCATACAGCCCCAAAAACCCCGATCCTTATTTACCTATCTCACCATGCATGAAAGATTCCACCGATAAAAACACCAATAAAAAGGATTTATATGAAAAGTGGAATCATCTAAGGAACAACTTGAGAAACGATAATTTTGAATTAAGTGATAACTTTAAAACCTACCGGAATAGTTTCTATTGCGTGATACATTATCAAAATAACTCAAAACTCCTTAGTTGATACTGTTTTTGTACTTTAAACATTTTGTTTTTAATTTAAGAGTTGATAGCTTTCTATAAAATATACATCCGTTACATTGTAGTGTACTCATGATCAAGCTTGTTTCTTACAAATTTGATATTTAATTGGGTTATCACACTCCCAAAAAAGTAAATACCCGAAAGATTTCCCAGAAAATCTAAAATGTTTTTCTATCGATCATATTTTAATTAAATAAGTTAGGCGTACAGGCGGACGACGAACTCTTCTTTTACTTAAATCTAACCAAAATCAAAATAGCTCTTCTTCTGACCAAGATAAATCTATGTTCCAAGTTTAAACTCTCTAAGGCCTTCCACATACTGGGAGATAACTATTCTTCTTTTTTATTACAGAATCTTTTGAAAATATTTTTCGAATTAAATTATTAATATAGTTAAAAACATTATTTTGCCAATAATTTGTTGAATGCATTTTGCTGTTCGGGCTCGTGGTTACATTTCGAAGCAAGAGTGGTAGTGCTAATAGTTTATATCACTACCAATTCCGTAATGCATCTGGCACCGAAGATTATGGACTCATCTTAAAGTGTTATATTGTAATTTTTTTATTTTTATTTTTTTGAAAATCGTTAATAATATACTATTATTTATTATTATATATTCTATTTCAATTTGTTCACGTAGTTTTATGTAGTTTTCAAATAAAGTAAATAGTTTATGTTTATAATAAACAGAAGCTAACATACAAGATTATAAAATTGGTTTAAAGTTTTTCAGAAAAATAAGTTTTTCAAAATAATTACTAGTAAAAGTAAGTAGACCAAAACAATACCACTATTTCTGTATGTTGAAAAATATTTACTTATTAAAATAATATCCAAATAAAAAAAGTTCTACTGGAAACATAGGAAAAAATTATCAAATAAATTTAAAAATGTCCCCTATCGGTCACTTGTTCTGTTGTTTTAAACAATTCTTTTAAATATATCGACTTATAAAGAAGTAGTTAAGTATTTTTAAAACGCCAGTTTCCTGTGACAGGAGTTTGAAAGGCTGTGCAACTTAATTAACAATGGAAGCTAATACCTCAAAAGTTAGAAATTAATCACTAACTATAAAAAAGCTAGTCAGAATTGTCGGAGTAGACTACGTTCAATAGTTACTCAGTTCCTTTCTAGTTTCTAATGGCTAAGTTGAGGAATGGTTCTATGTTCAGAAGTTACTACATGCCGAAGTGCTGTCAGGATCAATGCAGACATATCTGTCATCGATGCATGTTACATTGCATTAAACTTTTGTTGCTGTAAAAATAATAACAATCTTTCCAAATTTTATTCAAATCTCCTTTTTGATAGCTAAGTAATTATCGCATAGCTTCTCGCCCCAGGATCCAGTTTTGAAATTAGACTCAGAACTTACATTTCCACAAATATAATCAACTTAAATATATTCAAATATAATGGCGTCTTCAAGTTAAATTCATGTATGATGATCTAGCGGCAACTGCCATGTCAAGCGGTACAACTTCCCCAGCCTCGTGATCAAACATAGAGCATCAAATTGTTTTAAATTTGCATTTGATTGCACCAGTCTTTCTAATCAGTTATACGTTGGCACCAGTTCCTGAGCTTTACGAGCAAAGACATAATATCTGTCCAGTTTTATTTTATTTTAAACTTAACTTACATTTGAGACCAAGAAACAGTGAGTCTTTTCGACGCACCTTCACTGGACAGGGAGGATTATCAGTCTTCAAAATCCTTCAATTTTTTTCTTACCTCCTCCTCCCATATTATGGATCTCCAAGATCATCTAGTTTATCCGATCAACATGCTCCAGCTTTATGAACAAGGAGCAAGTGGGCTACCAACCACGCTAAATGGGCACAAGTTACAAATCTCTTGTACAAATTTTGCATAAAACAGTTTTTATGTAAGCATTTGTTAGCTGCTGTCCAAATTTCCAGTCTTCGGGTATTTTGTCAAATTCAACTATACATATAAACGTTAATTGTATGCTTTATAATATTATGAGTTTTGATATATTTTTATTTCAACACAGTAAAAATGTATCTGGGTATCTCTGCATACGCTTCTGAGTAAATAAAGATGAACACTATTAGAGTTTACCTCTTACTCGAACGCTTTGCAGTATTACGCATTTCTAGCTTTATGTCCCATGTGTTAGTGTTAAACTAAACTTGTAATACTGTGATTCCCAGTATTATCCCCATTATTATGTATTTATCCTTTTAATTTCTGTTACTGGAACTTGAATTGCCGTGAACTTAGTTGGACAACAGAGCTGTCTCATTTTGATGTTGTTATAAGCCACCACATACAATATCTTTGGCCATCCAGTGATTACGCATCGAGTAATATAAGATAGGCTAAGGAAAAAGCAGTTTCGGTTTACCAAACCACTCAGCTACTGACACAATTTACCGAGTAGTTTACCGCTAATGCCGACCGTCCGTCAGAGTGTGACTGCAGCTTCAGACTGCCTGTAAATTCCCGTATTGATGAAGATTGAGCCCTGTAATGTGGTTTTTATTACTACTCGATACAGTTAAAGGATCCATAACAACGTCGTGACCAATCAATTATCGTCTGTTCCTTCTTGATTCAATTCTCCAACGCCCAGTGTATAAACCTTTAAATGGATACACTAAGTATCCTACAACTTAACGTAAATGTGGAAATTTACTACACTTTTTATTCACCTAATATATTTATTAAAAGTTTTTTTTCTTAATTGAAATTTAGATTTAGATAACTGAAAAATTATTAGATTTTTCTAATTACATTGTTATACCTCATAATATGAGGAAATGTTAGTTTTATAAAATTTTGAACTGCATTCATGGGAGTACTAAAAATAAATTATTGTTTATTAAACACTTTTCTCACGGCACTATTTATATGAAACTATCCTGTTTTTTAAACTTGTTTCGGAAAAACTTTTTTTTAAACATACAGGTTGCATTATAACTTGACTAGCTCTATATACCTCGACTATAGAGATTCCAAGAAGACACACACGAGTAGACAACACTCACCGCTATTTATACAAAGACCCTGCCGGAACATTAGTCAACTCGGAATCATTAATTTACCACAACGTCTAGCTTTCCCAGAGCTCCAGCAATCTGTTCCTATACAATAATTAATCACACGTTTTAAAACTACTTTACTAGTGAATATCTTAGTGTTGTAACGATAACTGCGTTGTCACTGTGATAGCAAATTTATATAACAATAATTTGTTCTACCTTTCGAAGAGGCTTGGTAATACGTGAGAATTTCCATACATATAAATTATTAAGCTACATTTACTTTAACGTAACTGCAGGGCTGTGTAAAAAGTGTACTTGATAGAAACACAAGATACGGAGTGTGAAAAACAACGTTTTATGTAACAGCTTTCACTGAGGACGCATGTAAAGTCATAAGTTAAAATTTCATGAGATTGTTCTCAGTTTGCTTACAAATTTATGTATTCTGCGATTTTATAGTTCCTATCAAAGTTAGGATCGCTATCGCTTAGCCAAATCCACTGGAGTGACATGCACCATCATCGAACTCAATTTTGCCCAGACAGGAGTGAAGCTTTCTACTAAATTTCGAATATACAGGGCAGATCGTCCTCTAGGTAAGTTATAGTGTGCACAGAATGAGGTAAAAAATTTTTAGGCTTCACTAACTCTGAGGGATTATTGAAAAATCTTGCTTTCAACTGTTTTTGAGGGAAAATAAATTTAAAGTATTGTAAGAGACACCTCTATGAGCAAATAGAAACTTTCCGACGATTTCAGTATGATGCCTAAAAACATTGATAGAGAACTGAAAACCCTTGTAATACTTACTTGTTATAAATGTTAACGCAATACAGTTTTACCAAAATTCCCAATAGTCTTCATGACCATCAATTATTTATATATTTAATTGTGATATCAGGAAATAATCCTTCAGGACGGTGATCTGTTAGAAACCGTAGAAGTTGAATTATGTCACAAAAAATTACCAGCTTATCGCTATTTAATCACCTTAAGCCAGATATCGTTTGCGATATTTATGGACAGGAAACAGCTTCGCTGGTCTTTTCTTGGGTGATGTAGAGTCCATTAACTTTTATAAACGACTATAAATTTTACCTTCGTGTTCTGAAAATAACAAAGTTACACAATAAAATACAAGATTTTCCACAAGAAAAAATAAATTTAACCAATATATTGGAAAATGGAGGGAGTTTTAAATATTTTATGTACGTATTTTTAAATTTCTCTAGAAACAATGAAAGTATGTCATTTAAACTATACTTTTAGATTTATATTTTCCGAGCCAATTAGAAAAGCCACTCTACATACTGTTTCAGTGTATAACAGCTTAATAAATGAGGTTTTGACAAAGCTGTTCTATTATTAACATGGTTTAACAGTTATTTAGTGGTTTAAAGTAAGTTATTTCCATTATTACCACTACAAATGGATATTTTACTTTGTAATGTCCGGAAACTGTTTTTTTGTGTTTTTGTTAATAACTTCCATTTATTTTCGGGATATATTTAAGTAAAAAGATCCGGATATAAAACCATACGTTGTTAATCACTACCTACAATAATCTACTATTTAATAATAATAAACTATCCATTATAATCTTGCACAGGACATGTTCAAATAAAGAATTTGATTTAAGGAGTTTGTTTAAATTTTAAATTTGATTTAATTTACATAAAGATTTATTTACTAAATATATCTGCATATATATAATTAGCTAATGTCAAGCATTGCTTATGTAATTGTAACTGGTTAAGGCCAAAGTCGCGTGTTTTAAAGTTTAACATGCTAGGAAAAGCTCATAACCATTCTAGCAAATAATTTCCAAAATGATGGCCGTTCATAATTTGGTTGTACTTCTTAAATATTAAAAGCACTAGAAACAACGCCAACTTTAAAACAGATGTTTTAATAGCAGTTTTTTTCTATATTTCTTAAGTATTTAAAATGGAGAGAACAAGTTGTTTGAAAGATATATGACAATATTATATTAGTAGTATGGGTGAATATATTAAGAAAATAGTGTTTTATATATTTAAACGAAACCTAATTATTTTTAATATGTTTAAATATGTACTACTAAGAGTATCAGTATGATGGCAGAATATTTTTTGATAAATCAGTAAAACAGTTTTTGGGATATTTTACACCATAAACTATTACGAAAATAATACTTTGAATGAATGAACTGTTACTTTCAACGTATATGTTTAATGGTAAGATCCTGCACAGCGTAAAAAGAATTCACCATTTAAAACTTCCCGGTTTTAAAACATCATTAAAAATAATTACAAAAACTTATTAAGATCGCTATAGAGATTACACGCTATAGAGAAGTTTATTAAGGTAATATTTTAACGTGCCTATGATTAAAGAGCCATTAGCATGTTAAAAGTTAAAATTGTTATCTATAGATGCATGTGAAATATTAAATTTAAATATAATGGTCACTCATGTAATCCACATTTCTGTCATCTATAGTGACAGATTGATTTAAAGACATACTTTTCATACTAAAATTAAATTAATTGAAATTATACAACACTACTAATTCCTAAATATTTTTTTTACTTTTAAACTTAGTATTTATTTTTATCTGTGGATCAAGAATATGAGTCGTAAAACTAAGTATTTACAAAATAAAACATTTATTTTCTCCTTGTGGACTAAAATAGGATTCACATTTCTATAAAGGTATTTTATCTACCACTTAAACAGCAGGCCTGAACGGTCGGTAAAGTTCTTTACCACATCACTAGGATTTACCGGACTTTAAAGCTCTCTTATCTAATAAGCATTGCTATTGGACTCGCCTGCCTGTAAAGTTTTATCTACCACTGACTGCATTTCGATTGACCTAATATACGCCTACCCTTATCTACCCGCAGACTCCTGGTTTTCATTTTATATATAAAATTAAAGTTTCACCTGTAATTTGAATTTTTAGACCTAAATCTCGTAGCTATATTTCCCTGCATATAAAATGTATGGGCCTTTGTGTTTAGTCTTGATTTAAAAAAATATTTTGAGGATGTCACAACTATCCTAGCACTACACATAATCTTCTCACAACCAATAATATACCTAGATGAAATTTGAAAAAAAAAATGTAATTTCTAAGTAAGCACTCTTTGTAATCCCACTATTAATGGAATTTTTCTTTTAGTTATATACAATCATATAAAAATGAGAATTCATTGTTTGTAGTAATCATTTGACAAAATCATCAAAAATATAAAAAATAAACTTTAAAATGGAAATTTGACACTAATTGGAAGAACATAGTATTAGCAGAACACTGGCAGATTTCGAACTATTTTTAAAATGCCTATAACACCATCTTATAAATAAGCAAGTTATAACAGAAGATGTGCTAGCCCCGAATAGATTCTTAGCGGCCCTCATACCTCAATCAGTCACGGTTACCCATAGGTATGAAAAAAGTCCAACGACGGTAGAAGCACCCAGGTCACCCGACCTCTACACAAATTATTTATAATGTTTATATATACAGATATATAAATGCTTAAGGATTTTTCTGTTATGTACATGTCATTGTAGTGCAGAGAGCACACGTCACTTTAACAAGTAGCCTACGAAACGATAAACACTGTGAAAGGGAGAGAAGTACAAAATCGTTTAGAGCTCCAACCGTTTCTTCGTCTTATCTGATCAAGATAGTGAAATATTGAAGTAAATTGTTCTCCGGTTCTGATATAAAGCGCGATGTTCCCTAGCAACTGACTTCAAGAGAGTTAAACACACTTTCTCCTCCGAGAAACTTTGATGAATTTAACTAAGGAACTTTAACTGAATTTTGTCTTCTTGACTTTGTCGGTCAAAGTAAGACACAAACCCACTCACAAAATTCTAACTCGGTTTTACCAAACATTTTGTTTATATATATATATATATATATATATATATATATATATATATATGTGTATATATATGTTTATAAAATTGGAATTTTACTACAAAAATTAATAAATTTCTGTTAACAGATATTTAAGAGAAAATGTTTCCTTCAAACATCGGGGTGGTAATCAAATGTTCTTCATTACTTACAATATTGTTTCAATAACACACAAAAACATTTGTAAAAAACAAACTTATCACACGAATTATTTTAAAACTACATAACTGCATATATATAGTTCACTGTGTACAATTCCTGCGTTTCAATGATACATTCTAATATTAAATGGGCACAGTTTGAGTTTTTTTAGCTATAAGTCTTTCCATTTTGGTTTCCGGTAGAAATGTTATCCGTACAGTTTTCTTTACCGCCAGAGTTAAGAATTTACGAATGAAAATTAAAAACTGTCAGTTGTAAGTAAAAAGATAATCCGGTCAAGTCCGCGGCTCTCAGTCCTAATTATCTGCACAGCCCTTCTTTAACTGCTAACTGCTAAGTTCCGTTCTACGGTCTAAGGTGTAGTTTATTAGAACTAATTAGGTCAATGTGCTGTATTATTCTGTAATATTCATCCACATGTGGTTGAAGTCTTCTTTCCATACATTGTGTAATTTTTATGTAATTTAATTTTGAATTTCGTTTAGTATATAACAACAATTTTAAATAATAATAATAAACTTTTCGCAACTACAAGATAATAAAACTGTTATGTTTTCATATTTATTTATACTAATTAATTTAATTTACATATTAATATATTTTCTTACTGATAACCAAAATTGTGTATTTTATTTAGAATTGCTCATTGTCCACCATTGTTTGATACCATATTAGTCATAAAGGAATCTATTTTCATGTATCTTTGTACACACACACACACCTGCATCCAAAATTATAGTGGTCCGACTGTGACGTAGAATAAGGTGACTTGTGTCGACCAATCACAGGCGTCCCTCTCCAGGACGCGGACGAGAAAAGCCCCCAGAGGCATCTCAGGCAGTTCTTTTACAGACTCCGTATCGCTCGGTCGTACGTTAAAACCAGCATTAACTTAATTTGGGCCGTGCCCCCTTTTCCTTGGTGTTGTGAACCTTTGAGCCGTTCTATGACAATTAGAAGCCTTGCCACTTCATCGTGTAATTGTCGTCAACCCCTTGCCGGACTTTATCTTTTTAACGAGCCAAAAGTAAATTTGTCTCTGTGGAACATCAGCGTTCGTGAGTGAACCGAGGATAGTGTCTAGTGAATGTGGAATCTTCATATATCAACAAGAACTCCAACAGTGCAACATTCCTTGGAAGCAACCCAGGTCGAGCTGCAATCAAATCAACTTTGTGTCAAGGTATCAGACAATGGACGGTGCAAGGTAACAGTGCTTCATTATTATTATGGTCCTTCGTAATTAGACAATGTTCTCTTCAATCAAGATTGTTAAAAGCTTCAACTGATTTCGGACATTATTTTGGACATTTAATAGAAACGAAAACCATTTTAACTCTTTGTATTTATGATTTGACTGTGTGCTTTTGTCTAATAGTATGTATAATAATAATAATAATAATTCTTTATTTTGTCAAAAACACAGAATATACATTTTGCATATACATATTCATGCATAATAAAATACATACATACATTTACATAGCATAAATCAAAATAAATGTTCTTACATTAAGTAACTACAATATGTTCATTTTAAGATGCAAAAACAGTCTCAATAAAAGATAATATAACTTAAAAAAAACTTTATTTAAGACAAGACAAAATAGGAACCCCATAGGTAAAACCAGTATTGGGATCTCCATCACTTAACTAAAGCAAAAAAAATCGGCTAGCAGCGACACGCAACTCGTATTACGAAAAAAAAAATTATTTTACGCAAAAAATAATCTCTGTTTAATAACTCTGTGCTTTAAATTACACAACTAAATTTATCCCTTCAAAAAAGTAACTGTACAACAATAACAAAATAAACTATTATTACAGAGGGAATAAAAAAAAAATAATAATAATAAAATCTACACAACAAGTCTACACTAATTTAAATTGTGACATTTAACCAGTTGTATATATTTTGTTGCTCAAACAACCAAATTTTTAGATTTTTCAAGAACTCATTTAGTTTTGTAAATTGGTTTATTTTCGGAGTTATTAAATTAAACAAACGCGGTGCCACACTAGTATAAAACTTTTGATGTACTGTTAAATGAGACTTTGGCACAAACACTACTTGATATTTTCTTAAATTATAGGTCGTTTGGCGAGCCACGGAAAATGAGGTGCTTCTAATGTAAAAGATTTTTAGTACTTTAAAAATGTATAAAATGACGCAGTGGAAGAATCTTTAGGTTTGAGAAAATTGGCCATGTATGTTCAAATTTTTCTCTACGCACGATTAGTCTCATGAACCTTTTTTGAAAAATTATAATGGGATACAAAGTTGAGCAGTAGGTCCCTCCCCAGCATGTAATGCCATAAGAAAGCCTAGAGCCAACGAGAGCATGGTAAACCCCAACCAACACTTCAACACTCCTACACATCTGCTGAAGTAAATACATGCTCCTTAGACTAAGATACAACTCTTTTTTCAATTTTTTTATATGTTCTTTCCAGGTTAAACTGCTAACAATAACCAAACCCAAGTATTTTATACTTTTAACTTGTTCTAATTGTAAGCAATTACAATCATTACAACGTAAATGAAAACATCTGAAATCATGAAATTTCAATGGTATGTTAAAAGTTAAAACATTTTTCAGACTAAATATTTTAAATTTGGTTTTTTTCACTAAGAATCATGAAATGTTTATCAAACCACACCCTTAAATAATATAAATCTCTTGACATATCACTATGCAAAGCCTCAAGGTCAAAGTTATCATAAATAAAAGCAGCATCATCCGCAAAAGCAACGAGTCTGCCCTTAAAGCGTCCATCGCACAACTCATTAATGTACATTAAAAAAAGGATAGGCCCCAGGACTGAGCCCTGAGGCACTCCAAAATCAACAGAACCTGCATCACTTAGGGTATTGCCAATTCGAACCCTTTTGCTCCCTCTCAGAAAGATAGCTGGAAAACCAGTCATGTGATAATCCCCTAATACCCGCTATCCACAGCTTCTCCAACAATATTTTATGATTAATGGTATCGAAAGCTTTTGTTATGTCAACGAATAATGCAGAAACTTTTTTATTGTTGTTAATTGAGCTATAAACAGCCTCCATAAAATGAAGTAAGGCATCCTCAGTAGACATGCCTTCTCGGAAACCAAACTGGTTGTTACTGAAAAAGTTATGTTTATTTAAAAAGTCAACTAAACGCCTTTTGACTATCTTCTCAAGTACTTTAGCAAATACTGACAGCAGGGATATTGGGCGGAAACAATTGGGCTGTGTAAAATCCCCCTTTTTAAAAATTGGTGTCACAATTGCCTTTTTTAAGCAAAGTGGAAACTCCCCAGTTGACAAACTAAAATTATACAGGTATTCTAGAACATTTACAATATTAGGTGCTATACATTAAGGAACTGTAGAGCCTATCATATCAAAACCTGGTGCTTTATTGTTCTTCAAGCTCGCAATTATTTGTAGGATCTCTACAGTAGATGTTGGACACATAAAAAATGATTCTAAGGTAATCCTTTGAATGAATGTGTTGTTATAATCAGTGACTAGATCAAGATAATCATTATTTACTTGTGTTTGTAATTTATGTGTAACACTTAAAAAATGATGATTAAATTCATTAGCTATTTGAAAACTATCAGTGACCATACCATTCACTCCAAAAATTTCATTTATATTCCTTCTATTTTGTCGCTCTCCAATCAAACTATTCACTACTTTCCATTGAGATTTCATATCATTTGAGGCATTGTTAAACTGAGATCTATAGTAAAATTCTTTGGCAGCTCTTATGTCTAAGTTTAGTCGGTTTCTAAAATTAATATAATACCTTTTTAATTTATCATTATTTTACGGTATGTTCTTTGATCTCATTCCGTATTTTTATTTTTCCCCATTTGAACTAACAATTATTCTTAGAAGCTCAACAGTAACTTTTCAAACATATTAAGAAATGAACCTTAATCTTGTAAATCAACGTATAGGCTCCATTTTCTCAGTTATGCTTAAAAATATATTTAAACGTATAATACAAAATTTACGCTAAACAAAATCTACCTTAAATCATATAAATCAATGTAAAACGTCACACTGTGATGCTTTAACTCAAATAAATTATATTAGATTTTTACATTTGTATCTCGAGCTATTTTTATTTGGGCTCGATTACAAAATTACCTGAATATTTTATTTTAAAAACAATTTTCTACTTTCTCTCTATTCCGGGAATTTAACATAAATAGATATGTATATAACATAAAAAATAATTTCCAAATTCCAAATTCCAAGGAACGAATCGAAACTTTTTTAATACACATCACGGTCGGGTCGGTCAGTAATATTGGATTCCTTGCCGGACAGGTACATGCTCATATCCAGATCACGTGACTGCCTCCATGCAGTGCAATATCTGCATAATACACTCGCCAGCGAACAGCTGCTTGTGATCGCGCTTCTTTCAAAAGCAATGTCAAAATATGGTTCAATTTGATTTAGTGTATTATAGCAATCAGTTTTATATTAAAATTGTATAACATAAAAAATCAAATAGGCCTACATTTAAAACTTTAAGTATTATTTTGATGTGTACACACAATTGTGTATATTTTAGATTCAGTGATTCCATCATGAGGTCCGGTAGTAAGTTAAGGTAAATACAAACAAACCAAATAAATAAACTAACTTGTGATAACACTATCGTTGTAATTTTAAAATGTTCCAAAGTAGGTATAAGATTAATTATCTTGCATCCTTGCAGTTCTGAGTTTGCTTTTAATATTCATGAATGTATGGCAAGTATTTGTTAAATGATCAGCATATTTTGAAGTTAATTATGTTTCCAAAGATATTTAATCAATGAATACGGATATGAATCAATACTGAATCAATATCCAATGAAGTTCAATCTAAATTTGAACTATCGACCGGTTTATCACCGGTTTTTTAGTAGTTTTGACAATCATTGCGTGCCCATTTCTAAACTCTACTATTATTAAGTTTAAAATTTTGTATTTTATTTAATTCGATTATATTTATTTATTTTAATTAAGCTAAGGTTATAAGAAGTGTTGAATGCTAATAACTGTAGAACGTCTTGAAATTTATAAAAGTGCCAAAATTAATCCTGTATCACTATTGAGTTACAATGACGTCTTAATAAAGAAATATTATTTAATAAGCTTTTCAAACAGTATAAATTAATCTCAAGTAAATGAATTTAATTATTTTCTTCTATTTATATTTATCTTAAGCTGCGACCCTACATGATGGGTTTATTGAATAAAAAACGTACGTTGTACTCATTAAGTCTTAAAGGTGCTCTATTTTTTCATTTTTCTCTAAACACTTTTGGAAGCTACAACACAAATATATTTGTACTTAGTAATTCAATTGATTAAGTTTTTATCCTATCCGACAATTACATACGTAACGTACAAACGATCTTCTCTATCTTGTTTGTCCCTATTATAGTCTGGAAATTCTGAATATCTCATTTTATAGACGCCTAAGTATTGATTTTGTCGTTAATTGCCTTTAGGTTATATATATATATTTTGTTTGTTTAAATTTATTATCATTTATGGTTTTATTAAGTATTAAATAAGTTCCTGAAGCTCTTAACCTAGTTATTCTATTTTAATTGCCATCCGAGATGTAAGAAATCGGGTCCAATTATGAACTATAATTGTGTAAATTAATTTTAAACTTTAATATTTTAAAATAATATTCTGTTAGTGTTAAGTATCGTCTTTTTTAACAAAAATGCACGTAAAAATATGCTATCAAGTCATTGTAATGAGTTTTCAAAATTTAAGTATGATGTAAGCAGGATATTTTCCAGGCATTTGCCTTCGTTCACTGTTTTTGGCCGATAACTAACCTAAGATATGACTGGAGTTTAGGTTAAAGCGAACAAATCATACTAGATATTTATGACACGCATGAGTCAGAATTCTCAACAAATATATAATATGTCAACTCTGTCTCTAAAACACGTACCTAAACAAATAAGCATTAATTATGATTAAACCAAACTATAAACTTTCTATACAATTTTAAAATGTGTACATAATATATGTATAATTCCTTCGGCCACTTTACGTAATTAGTTTAAAGAAAAGTGTATTATAAAATATTGCCAGTAAATATGATTTTTTCATTTTGAAAAAATAATTTTATTTATTTGAAGATTGATTTTAGGTCTATTTTAAATTCCACTTAGTACACATTTATACATCTCATGCTGATACTGCGTTCACATTTAAAATCACATATTTTGCGTTGAATCTACCCTTCCCACTATAGCTACTCCCAATGTCTAATAAAAAACCATCCTCAGTCTGTAATAAAGTCTTAATTGACCTGTATTCTGTAAATTACATGAATGAATGCATTATCGACCTAGATATCTCTTATATTAATACATTTATAAATTATGACCCTATATGAATTTCGTCTAGGTAGTTGTGGAAACTACATTTGAAAAGTTTTAATGAAAATATTACTAGTTTTCAAAACCTAAACCTTACTTTTTCTAATTCCAATTCCCAAACTTAATCATGTAACGATCTCCTATAGTTCCAAACCTTGATTACTACTTTTATCTGATGCCACAGATTCTGTAATTTTTTTCTACTAAAAGCCAGTCAATATCGCTTACATTTCTTGAAAAGTACATTAAAGTACTAAAAACAATATTTTTAATGGAAATTTCAACAAATTGTTATTTCTACTCCGTAATGAGTGGAATTCAAACATACGTATAATCTTTGTTTAAAGTTTATTATTGGCGATGGAAGATTTGATAGGATTTTGAACATTTGCCATCGTTATACGTTACAAAAGGTATAACACAACGTTTCAAGGATTGGGTACTAACATCTTCGTCAGGTGGGGTAAGGTATTTGGAAGGTAAGATATTGTTATGTACTAATACCTCCCAACCTGACGAATAGGATAGATTCCAATCCTCGAAACGTTTTGTTATACCTTTGACACATACAAAAATGGCAAATTCCGAAATCTGTATACATATATGTATGTATGTATAAAGTTTTTGAACAACAAATCACGTGTTCTTTGCATTCGGATCCACATATCACCCTGGCTGACTCAGGTATTACTCAATACGTCACTATCCCTACGGGATTTTGCTGATTAACTACAACTTAGATTATTAGCTTGGCAAATAACCCTCCAGGCTATATCCCCGTCTTGTGTTACTTATATAGTTATCAATAGTATCAGTGTATAAGTATTCTTACAACCATACGCAGATTGTAATACTTGCTTGTATAAAAATTACTGTTTCAATTTGTAACATCAACTTTGTCAACATAATTATGGGAAGTACAAATCATGAGCAGGAAATGTAAACTAGTTTGAAATGAGCTTTCAGCTCTCCTACTGGAACTAGAATCGTCAAACAGTCGACGCGCGAAACAATCTGCATGTAGATAGCGCGGTTGCAGCTAATTAAATTGTCCCAGATCATCTGTATATCCACACTATCTTCTAAATCAAGCAGACACTATCTTGATAACTACAGTATTGCTAACTTGTTAACTATTGTATTACTGCACTGCATGTGTTTTAAGGCTTTTACTGTCAAAAAGTAGATTTCTTTTGAATCTCAGCCACTATATTTATTGAGTAAGTACCAAAATAAAATTAAAATTTTGCAAATACTGTTTAACAATTTATAACCATGGGTTTTGCGTGTACGGCTCGTGTAAAGTTTTGGAACACCATAAATAATTCTAGAAACTATAATTTCATCAAAATAAATAATATAAAAGAAGGGTCGTGGTTACTGAAGCTGCTTGATAACACTACTTTAGACCGTCTTGTGGTAAAGTATTAAATTAATTTTAATTTAAAGTTTAAAGTTTTAATTTAATTATTAATAACTTAATTCGAATTTTGGAAAACATTAGATTACTACGTTTTAAATTATAATAATATACGAATACCAAGATTACATGTATACAAATCTATACATATACTGTAAACAAGTGATATTTTTACTCAAAAATAGTATTCGGATTTTAGACATCTCGGATCAGAGGTATGTTTTTATTACTCACACACGATACAAAATTTGGATTCATAACTAACTTGTTACACGATAACTTTCAAAAGTTAGTTAACAAAGTTATATCAGCCGACCGAAATAAATAAACTTTGCCAATAATCAAAGAACTTGTACTTCTATAAAAATTAATATATTATTTTTTACTTTTCATTTACCACTCTAAGCAGGACTCTACACGGTTAAATGCTAAGATTTTTCCTTAAATAAATATACGATTGTATCGGAACTTTGAAGATATTTAATCACAAATTAGTAGAGAGCCTTTTGTTTGTACAACCAGTACCTTTGTATTGTATTGTAATAAACAGATATGATTAATATCATCACGATTAAAATTAGATAATTGTTATTATTAAATTATATAAAATATATATAATTTAATAGCAAGATAATACTGGAATGATTTACTCATACCTAATACGAAATATATGACTGTTGTAGGTAACGATGTCATCCTAAATCTTCACGTCACATACAAGTATGTAACTCTTCACAACTTACTGAACTCCTAAACTTGTCCAACTTTTCGCTGTGTTTGTAAACTCTCGAGTGACACAAAACTTGGAAACTGAAACTTTTCCAGTTTCCACGTCAACTCCACTCACTAGCAGATATGTAAGTTGTGTGTCCACGTTCATGGGAGACAATCAGAGTAAACATATAACGACGGTAGAACGATCAAATGTTTAGATGAACAACACGTAATATACCAGATTCATGTGACTAAAATACCATTTGATTGTAAATACAAAGATTGGTATTGCCCTTGAGTGTATAAATATCAGTCTAAACTAAAAGATTCCATCAAGAAATCCTTACGTTTAGATCGGAAAGAAGCTTATGTATTAGAGTAAAATACCAAAACAAATTTGCGTGAGTGACTCAAATCTGAGGTTGGTCCAATACACTTATATATATATATATATATATATATATATATATATATATATATATATATATATACGCATCATTTCAACGCATATGTTACAGATTGAATCGTAAAAAGTAAGGGCTCTGTGGTGTAATTTTAGCACATTCACCCGGCAAGAGTGAGATCCAGGTTCGAGTCCCGGCGGAGCAATTACTTTTTGTGATTCAATATTTATTGACATTATATATATATATAGAGGGAGAGAGAGAGAGAGAGAGAGAGAGAGAGTGTGTGTGTGTGTGTGTGTGTGTGTGTGTGTGTGTGTGTGTGTGTGTGTGTGTGTGTGTGTGTGTGTGTGTGTGTGTGTGTGTGTGTGTGTGTGTGTGTGTGTGTGTGTGTGTGTGTGTGTGCTCTAAGTCTTGCGCAGGTCTTACCTTTTTTAAATATTTCAAATATTTAACATCTTATTTCCTTTTATGGATGGATCGTAAAATTATTTATGGTTAAAAAATTTATTCAAACATATCGCAATAAATTTTTATTTCATTTTCAGCTTTCTCTATTTTCTAGGAATACTATACAGCTTTTACAAACATTTTAATACATCCGAATACATTATTTGTACAAACGTATTTCTTCAAAAGCAAATAAATAGTAATATTTGTAGATTGTACTAAATATGAAAATACAAATTATAAATATACTTTTCCTCAATCCCAATTTTATATTATTACCGTTTGTTTGTATTACATTTATTCATAGCCGTCAATTTCCGTCCTGAGATCCGTTAGGTTCTGATAAGGCCACTGGAGACCTCGGTTACTTCTACACGATCTCAGCGTGTCCTTATAGTCCTGAGGTCCTGTGTTCAAGTTTTTATTCGAGACCTCATTTTAAAGGTAAGTCTATAGTACCCAAAAGTATTCAATTTTATGTATTATATACTTTTTTAAGTATTCAACTTTATGTTTTATTTATCAACGCTTACTAAAGACTTAACTCAATATCTCTGTTACTGATATAAAGCCATAAAAGGTGTAATAAATTGTACTATTGTTTTAAAAATTTGTTTTTTATGCACGTTAAAACTGCATTTTTCATTCTTATTGCATTTTTTTAATTTTTTTAAGTATTGTAGGGATTGGTTTTATTTTATACTTTTTTAAACCAAGTCAAAAGTAATGCATTTTAACACGTTTTATGGGTTTCATTTTAAACCAATTGATAGGTAAGTAGCATATGCTAGAGCTTATAACAGCGTTTGTAATGTAATCTAATTTTTAATAGAAAGGTTTATTTCGTTTAGAAAGTTTAGAAAGTATAAAACATAAAAATTACCTGATTACATAAATTCAATTATTTTTATTTTTTTTATTATACTTATATCAAATTTATTACATTATGAATTAATGACAATCCGTTTGACCACAAAAGGATTTAATTACTTTTTACAATAATTAAAATGTAACGCTTTTATAACGTCTGAACAAGAATGTTGTATACAAGCACTTTTATATAATACTAGCTGTTTCTCGCGGCTTCGCACGCTTTTCGTAAGCTTTGCCCGTGTATGTGCACTTCTAGTTCAAGTGAATTATATTTCCAACGACGATGTAGAGTTTGTATTGTAGCCACGATCAAGAAAATCTGTCAAAAGTGTATGTTTATAGCCATTTTCTACGTACATGTACTTTATTATAAAGTGGTCTAACACTCAAGCTTTAAGTTCAACCAGAAATGTATTTTGTTAACAAATATATATCAACGCTTAACGCCTTCAAATATTTTTTCGCTATTATTATACGTAACTATCTCGTAATCGCAGTTTATAGTGTGCAGGTGCTTTAAAACCTTTTAACATATGCAGTATATTTTGGTGGCGAAATACATCAATATGCATAGAATATAAACCTTCTCCGTCGAATAATACATATACATGCACATTTTCATAATGATCGGTCAAATAGTTTACGATTCTATAAAGTACAAACACACACACATTCATTTATATATATAGAAGAATACATTAAACCTAAATATAAAAATTACAAATTGTTAATGCTTTACAATATTAATTATATGATTTTACATTGCACTACAATTGTTATCAATATTGTACTTAAGTTATCTTAATAAATGCTCCTAGAGCATGGTATGAGAGATCTTGGTAAATACCTAAAACAAATAACAATAGTACACGACCGGGTGTTTAAGTGCCTTACATAAATCATGATTAATTTATTAGCCGTTTGATTC
This sequence comes from Homalodisca vitripennis, assembly GCF_021130785.1. NCBI lineage: Eukaryota > Metazoa > Arthropoda > Insecta > Hemiptera > Cicadellidae > Homalodisca > Homalodisca vitripennis. The sequence goes on along the minus strand of NC_060213.1, from coordinate 122,143,712 downwards.
TGTAAAGAATAAATGCATGAATTCCTTCACTTAAATTTTTGTGAACCACATAAACGAGATTTGACTGAGACAAGATCCAAGTTTTATGTACTGAGTATATATTTCTTTCGTCCGCAAATAATACAGTTCCCTCTTGAGTCCAGAGCTGAATAATACATGACCAAGGTGGCTCGTTTTGCATCTAAACATAACAGAAAAGGAAGTAAGTGGTATATTATTTGTTCACAATAATGTTTTGGATAATTTTGTAGAACAACATGGTTTAAAGAATTAATTATATTCTACTGCAATTAATATTTTCTATATTGTTTTAATATTTATATCAGTATATTTTATGAGCGTAGCTAATGTGAACGTTAATCGTTGTATAAACATATTAAAATATTTTCCATGAAAGTGAGACATTTCAGAAGTAGCAGAAATATGAATACTACTCTGTAGTTTAAAATATTTGGATGTATGGAAAATATTAGATTATTTTTACTTTTTAGTTTTTTTATTTGATTTACAATAATTCAATTTTTCATTTCATTTTACTTTAGACCAATCAAAAATACAACCCACTGCAACCTTTTTACGAGTTCATGTGATACACGTAATATAATAATACACGTTTAACAAAGTTCAATTGAGAAATCGATTAATAATATGTTGTTTAGTAATTATAATTACCAGTAAAAATAATGAGACAATAACTTTAAAAAGATTTTGAATTGTTAAGTTCAAAATGAATCACAATAGGAACTCTAGAATTTCTGAAGAATATAATTAACTGTGTAAGCAAAGTTATGACATAACGTGAAATATAGCTAAGAATATTTTTAATTATTCTGTTAATATTTTCTAAGTGTATTTCCTGCCAAATATAACTTGGAAATTATTACAGCAGTCTGGAGGGCACGGCAGTGACAGGGATTCGTACATACGTTTAGATAAGAGCCTTTTACGAATGTTAGGTTCAGTTCCATTTTACCTGCCACTTAGCGCCTGAAGTTTAACGCTGTGACAGATTTGACTCCTGGAATGTGGAAAGAACATCCGTCTGAAGAGATCTAAAACAGTTGGCCATGAAGAAGTTCAAAAACTCTCGTCATCAGAGACACCTAGACTACAAACGAATGTAATCTAGATGAAGTGGTGTTCTCATTGTCCTATCAGGTGTACGAGTGTATGACAAGAGCCTTTTGTAAAATTTAATTAGTTTCTCTATCCTTTGTTGTCAAGTTAATTACTTACGTGGAAGCGGGAAAAGAAGGGAAAACATTTATTTTCAAGTAAACAAATCATATAAGTAGAAGATATGGAAGTTAAAAGTACTATTAGCGAATTTCAATAAGGAATTCGAGCTTGTACGAATATATTTCCTGTTTATTTCCTGTAACACCTTTTAACGAAATAATTTTAAATCTGTATTAGGCAATCTGTTTTTTAAGCAAACATAGATATTTACTGTTTGTTGTTCCTGCATTATTTATTTGAATACTTTTTATAAATTACGTTTGTATAGACATGTCATTGGAAGAAATGTCCTTAAGTAATTTAGCAGAAGGGCATACTTTTAATTAAATACATAAAAGCCATACTCATGGCTATTTCAAAACTGTTTTCACCAAATGCGGGAAAAACAGTTGTAGAATATTGAATATTTTGTTATATATTTCCTCTACCACTATATTTCTAAAGCCTGAAACTGGGTTACTTCATCTAATCAGTTGTAATATTTTACCATATTACAAGTCACTGCCTGTCCTATAAAAATGCGCCAGATTCGATTATGTGCAAACGTAAAGAAATTATTTCCCAAACAAAAAGCCAAAATTCCTCATAAGGTTTCAATTGAAAATACTATATTTAAACTGGACAGTAATAACATAGGAGTAAATTAGAGTTGGTCTTAAAGTTTACAAAAATAAAAATAAAATGCAGTTATGAAGATATTTGAATACAAAAATCATAATATTGGTAATAATATGGAATAAATGCCTCACCTTAGTTGTTTTTATTATTTTTGATAACATATTGAAAGTGAAAACGAAACAGAAAACAAAGAATCGTGACGCGTCTAAATGGGTGCAGATGGATAAGGATTAGATAAGGAATCAGATAACGCGATAAGGCGGCCGCGTCTCTCTGCTGCTGACCCAGTCGCCGTGACGTCACTGCAGCGGCAGTGCACATTAGATAGCTCCAGGTCTGATTCCTCAAATTACAAACATAATGTGTGTCAAACATCTTTCAATATTTAATTGTTTTTTTTCCATATTGCACTATCTATCTTTAGTAACAATCAACAATACTACAACTTCAAATAGACAGACTAGATGCAATGTAGGGATTATTGAGAGGGACTCTATTGATGTTGAGGGACATTTGGGAGTTCAATGAACAGTTTTAGATGAAACCATCTGCTTACACTAGGCTTCTATAATATACGATTTTCGCTCCAACTACGTCACAACGCAGTTTACACACTATCCTTGAGGTATATCAACCTCACCTTGGATAGCCAACAAAAATTATATAAAAACACTATTTTAGTTTAACCCTGTTAATTTCAAATGATGCTTCTGTCTAAATATACTAAAAAGTATGAAATAAAAAGAATCAAAACAATTATTTCTTAATAGTATACCATTTAAAAAATTAAATTCCCCCTATGTATTATATTATTACTGTAACATTGGTAATAATATAGAGTTTTGTCAAAATAAAATGTGCAGTTAAATACTATGGGGCGTGCATATATATTGTGGTAGTATTTGTTTTCGTCCAGTCGTCGTAATTTTGTGAGGACAGAGCAGTGCACAAACTATTATGAATAAATAAATAAAAATACCTTTATTTAGTCAGCGTATACCTACTTACAATTGCTTTTCAACTCAACTGTTACCAGTAAACAAGAAGTAAATACATTTCAACAAAACTTACCCTAACAGATAAAGAAATTGTCTGTATTACAATGATAAAAATAAAAATTACAAACTACATTGTCCTTACTTAGACTTGTAATTTCTTGTGCGCGTGTCTGTCAATTTATATTTAATCTTGTACACGAAACTTAATTTTTGACTTTGACGCCAAAATACGAAAAGCTTCACTTGAGGAAAATGGAAATCACTGTATTTTCTGGTGATACTTTCGGGATCTCCTTCCGGAATGAGTCTCTCAAGTAAGTATTGTGACTCTTTAAGAATAAGAGCTTTGTGAATCATGCAATGAGTCAGCACTCTGCATACCACTTCCATGAACAGTATTCTGGCAGTCTCTCGAAAAAAAGAAACATGGTAAAAGCATTTTAAATTGAAAATGAAACTTATCGCATAGATTTTATGTTTTTGAAGTCTATTTATATCCTCCCTTGAGATTCTGTTTCCGTATGCTGAGTAGAACTAGCAAAGAACCTAGAGAAATAATAAGTGCATGAGCTGAATCTTTGCAGTCTCAGGGAGCAGCGTTCTGAATATATACAGACCTCTTAACCTGTAAGAGCACGTTAGGATAGGTGGGTTACATGATCAGAAAACGAAAAATCACGATCAAGCACGGCAGTGAAGCCCTCGTCATCGAGCACGACTGCAATCCCACTCTCTTCCAGCTCTATGCTCCCACAAGTGTATGCTGGTTATCTACAATAATGCTTATTTTGTGGTTATTTAGTTACATTCATTTTCTTAGTTAACAATGCATTTGCATTTAATAATAGTTTTGAAATTCTTTCAACTTGCCTTTTACATTTTTAAACTGACATTTATGTTTATTTCCCCTTATATTATTAATCAATGATATTAATTTGTTCAGAGGTCTTATGATGGCTAATGTCTTACGTAATTTTTTGTTTAATTTACCTATACTGATTTAATGTTATTTATTCAAACTATTACTCATAACCAAACTTAAGAACTATTTAAATTAAGGGAATATAATCACGGTGTATATGTTGGTACAGACAAAATGCCAATTATATAGGTTTAGGTTTTTATTACTGACATGTCATACATATGTTTTAACAGAAAAAAATTAATTTAATTTTTTGATACATTTACTAATTTTTTGGCGTTTGTTGCTATAACTCAGCTAATTAGTGGTAGAATTAGCGTATACGTATTGCATATTAGCTAATTATTTAGAATAGAATAGAAAAATTATTTATTTCTAAAAACATATACACCAATATATTAGACTTATTTACAGCTGATAAATTGTAAATTACCCTTTTATTATACTTATTAAGCGGTGGTAAAATAAAACAGTTTAATTTTAAGTACATTAATTGGATAAATATTATTTATATAATTTAAGTAGGAGGTATTAAACTGTATATTACTGATTAACATTATAGTCTACAACGGAAATTAGCCTACATGGGCAAGCAGCCTGTGCGTAGGCTAGAGTCGTACTAAATAGTTTAATTTAATCTAGATGTCGATAAATTGTTACTGTTACTCTTTATTTTGGATTTTGATCAAGCAATAAATAAATTAAATTACTTTTAGAGCCACACTTAAGCAATAAAATATTAGTCCAATTACTACCGCAATACTAAGAAACATCAACAATGTCATGAACAATCACTAATAAAATAAAATACAAATAAAGATTTATTTAATCAAGCTGGCACAATTTCAAACAGTTAAAGCAGACTATCTCCATGGCAAATGTTATTGTTTAAATAATAAAAGTTAATTGTAGTGATTTCATTTAGTTTTTGCTCCTTTTATAGCACTTATTCAGACCACCTACCAACCGTTAGACATGAAAAAGAATTTTATCTATTTTCAGCCTGTTCCGATTATGAAACAGTGTTGGTGAAATTTGGAACATTTCGTAAAACAAACTATAATTAATTAGCTAAATGCGGTGAACACAGTAATTAACGTCAGTTAACATTACACAACTCTTACCTTTGGACAAACACAACTCTCAAACTGTGTCGGTGCCGTGATTGATTAAAAATAGGCTGCAGTTTTATTGAATTCGATTTCAATGTTTTTCTGTTGAAATTCTCATTAGTCTAATGTCCAGTAATTTGTCGTTGATTACAGTGTATTTTAATTAGTGTAATAAATACTTTTGTGACAATCAGGAAATCGTTACATTCATAGAACTGAGTTTTAAAATTATTTAAGTGCTTGTCATATTATTGAACAATGTGCTTTATATTAACTTTTGTCCATGTTTACAGAATCTATTTACAGTGTGATAGACATTTATTCATACTTTAATTATTTTATGTCAGGTGTATTTTATGGGCACGAACGAGGTTACAAAGTTCCACTACGAACGGTTGGATAAAATTCCTATTTCCGGGCTTGGTGTAGACAAAACCAACGATTTCTCAGTCCCTGGGAAAGCTTTAGCGCAAACCTCTGATAACAATGACGTTGTTAGGGTAGTCCCGTTTCGTAGCCGAGAGCCACAACTCCTGGTCCAGTTCTTGTTTTTGGTCGTGAATTTAATCAATATAATAGCCCTACACTTGAAATTGATATAACCGTGCAAAAACAATTAGTACACAAGTTGCTTAAATTCTTAACAAACATTTTGAGGGAGGGAGATTAAATCAAAGCCATAAACAAAATATATTGATATATGGGCTAAAATGGTACTAAGCAACAGAAACTTTGTACCTTAATAATGAAATGTGTACTAGAGACTTACAGTGGAAAGGTAAGCATACACAAAACCCCACTACTCAAAACTAGAGCTCTAAAGCAGCCCACGTGCATACATAAAACATGTAGAGCTAGTGTATGAGTGCATAAGCAGGTCATAGTGTATAACATGTGGAGGTAGTGTAATTGTACGGTTACAGAGTACAATATTTGGAACTAGTGTGATTGTAAGGACAGGTCATGGTGTACAACTTGTGGAGCTAGTGTGATTGTAAGGACAGGTCATGGTGTACAACTTGTGGAGCTAGTGTGATTGTAAGGACAGGTCATGGTGTACAACATGTGGAGCTGTGTATGTGTCAGGACAGATCATAGTGTACAACATGTGGAGCTCGTGTAATTGTAAGGACAGATCATAGTGTACAACATGTGGAGCTCGTGTAACTATAAGGACAGGTCATAGTGTACAACTTATGGAGCTAGTGTGATTGAAAGGACAGGTCATGGTGTACAACATGTGGAGCTGTGTATGTGTCAGGACAGATCATAGTGTACAACATGTGGAGCTCGTGTAATTGTAAGGACAGATCATAGTGTACAACATGTGGAGCTCGTGTAACTATAAGGACAGGTCATAGTGTACAACTTATGGAGCTAGTGTGATTGAAAGGACAGGTCATGGTGTACAACATGTTGAGCTCGTGTAATTGTAAGGACAGGTCATAGTGTACAACTTATGGAGCTAGTGTGATTGAAAGGACAGGTCATGGTGTACAACATGTGGAGCTCGTGTAATTGTAAGGACATGTCATAGTGTACAACTTATGGAGCTAGTGTGATTGAAAGGACAGTTAATGGTGTACAACATGTGGAGCTCGTGTAATTGTAAGGATAGGTCATGGCGTATAATGTAGAGCTTGTGTAATTGTAAGGACAGGTCATAGTGTACAACTTATGGAGCTAGTGTGATTGAAAGGACAGGTAATGGTGTACAACTTGTGGAGCTCATGTAATTGTAAGCACAGGTCATGGCGTATAACATGTAGAGCTCGTGTAATTGTAAGGACAGGTCATGGCGTACAACTTGTTAAGGTAGTGTAATTGTACGGTTACGGAGTAAAATATTTGGAACTAGTGTGATTGTAAGGACAGGTCATGGTGTACAACATGTGGAGCTAGTGTAATTGTAAGGACAGGTAATGGTGTACAACTTGTGGAGATAGTGTGATTGTACATGCAGGTCACAGTGTACTACATGAGGAGCTAGGGTGATTGTACCAGCGTGTGAGAAAGACTAATTGGCAGTAATCATGATATATGTGAAATTGCAAACGACCTAAATAAACAGATCATGCTGATAAATATTTCCTTTCGATTTTACTGTGGAGTTCATATTTGGCTTGTAAGTTCAGATCTAAATGCTAGGTCAGTTTTTAAATTTTGTAAACACCGTATTAGTGAATAAGCTTGCGTTGTTAATTAAAGTTACTTCCCTTACACAAAATAGATATTCGTGGTTTAATATATATTTGGTACATAGATAAAGAAAGGGGTGTAATTTCCTTCTAAAATGAACGAATGAGCAATGAAAACCAATCACTCCAGTTTACTCAGCCGGCGGAATAATAAATATTATTCAATGAATTCCCTCTCCGTTACTTTTGATCGATACAGTTGATTAAAGCCTAATTTCAGAGAAACGAGATTTGTAATGTGTTTTTGTCTGCAGTAATAAACATTTGTTTATACATTAAACCCTTTATCCCTTGGTGTTTATAACAGTGTTTAACACTTTCTGTTATAACCAGTACTGTGGAGTAGAAGTATACAAACAATTACTTATTGAATATTACGCATTTTAAATTAGGAACAAAATCTTTAAACCCTGTATCAGAGTATTTTAAGATAATTTTAATATAACTGCATTTTTCTTCTGTTTTTATACAACTATTGTGAGTAAAGTATAGGAAAAATATATCTAAGTAAGAAATAAAAGAAGAGACCAATGAAGCTAAAAAGCAGGATTGTAATTAATTAAAGGTACGACAAATTCGAAGGTACATTTGGCTAAGCTTAACAGACAATGACTTAAAATCAATATTGTTCTTTTAAAAGCGTTAAGCACCAATTTTAAAGTTCAAAATATGTGATAAAGTTGTAGCCTATATTACCGTTGACTTTTTCAATATGTTTTGCAAAATGTGTACACGTTACTAAGTATCCAATTACAATTTAGGATGTATTTGAGGCCATGACCAATGATAACAGTTATAAATAAGGGCTAAACGGACATAAATGTTGTGTTTTGGTATTGAATATAAGTAATGAGTAGGTATAGGTATAAAATAATTTCATTTTTTAAGTATAATTTTAAAAACATACGTATTTCAAATATTAAGGATGTAACTTCAAATTGTTTTCCCATTAGATGTCTCATTAATAAACTCTGGACTTCAAATAATCTGAGATTATTATTCATTAAACAAAGCCAGTTTTCTTGTTTTTATGTTTTTCCCCTCTAAAATGGACATTATAAGTGCCTAAAAATACCTTTGGTATATGAAAACTACAAAATTTATCGATTATTAAAACTATCTAGAGATATACATCGTTAACCTAAATAAATATTATAATGAAACCTAAAAATCTATTTATGGAAACTACCAGATTACAGAGAATTGTTAATGAAGAATATTCGTACGTGTGTGATATGTTGGCTTAAACGATCGAAATCTGCTTGTTTAAGATGAATAAACAGACTCTCTGCAGAAAAGGAGTTTTTCATTACATAAAACGACAAATGTGATGGTATAAGAAAATGCGTGGTAGGTTTTAGATAGGAAGTGTATGGTTTGGAAAGCTCTAACTATACTTTCCATGTGGAACTATTGCCACAATATTCAGGATTGAGATAATTCCATAGGAGTCCATGCTACATGTCACCTATGGGTGAGAAATCTACTGCTCTAACCTCGCGAAGTAGAATGACCAGTGTGCATGATGAGTTGTCCTCCCATTGAGTATTATGGGTTGGTCTCCCAGTGAGTATGATGAGTTGGTCAACCAGTAAGTATGATGAGCTGGTCTTCCAGTGACTATGACGAGTTGGTCTCCCAGTGACAATGACGAGTTGATCTCCCAGTGACTATGACGAGTTGGTCTCCCAGTGAGTATGACGAGTTGGTCTCCCAGTGAGTATGACGAGTTGGTCTCCTAGTGACTATGACGAGTTGGTCTCCCAGTGACTATGATGAGTTGGTCTCCCAGTGAGTATGGCGAGTTGGTCTCCCAGTGAGTATGACGAGTTGGTCTCCCGATTACTATGACGAGTTGGTCTCCCGGTGACTATGACGAGTTGGTCTCCCAGTGAGTATGACGAGTTGGTCTCCCAGTGAGTATGACGAGTTGGTCTCCCGGTGACTATGACGAGTTAGTCTCCCAGTGAGTATGACGATTTGGTCTACCAGTGACTATGACGACTTGGTCTCCCAGTGACAATGACGCGTTGGTCTCCCAGTGAGTATGACGAGTTGGTCTCCCAGTGAGTAATACGAGTTGGTCTCCCAGTGAGTATGACGAGTTGGCCTCCCGGTGACTATGACGAGTTGGCCTCTCAGTGAGTATGACGAGTTGGTCTCCCAGTGAGTATGACGAGTTGACCTCCCAGTGACTATGACGAGTTGGTCTCCCAGTGACTATGACGAGTTAGTCTCCCAGTGAGTATGACGAGTTGGCCTCCCAGTGGCTATGACGAGTTGGTCTTCCAGTGAGTATGACGAGTTGGTCTCCCAGTGAGTATGACGAGTTGGTCTTCCAGTGACTATGACGAGTTGGTCTCCCAGTGACTATGATGAGTTGGTCTCCAAGTGACTATGACGAGTTGGTCTCCCAGTGAAGATGACGAGTTGGTCTACCAGTGAGTATGACGAGTTGGTTTCTCGGTGACTATGACGAGTTGGTCTCCCAGTGACTATGATGAGTTGGTCTCCAAGTGACTATGACGAGTTGGTCTCCCAGTGAGTATGGCGAGTTGGTCTCCCAGTGAGTATGGCGAGTTGGTCTTCCAGTGAGTATGACGAGTTGGTCTACCAGTGACTATGACAACTTGGTCTCCCAGTGACAATGACGCGTTGGTCTCCCAGTGAGTATGACGAGTTGGTCTTCCAGTGAGTAATACGAGTTGGTCTCCCAGTGAGTATGACGAGTTGGCCTCCCGGTGACTATGACGAGTTGGCCTCTCGGTGACTATGACGAGTTGGCCTCTCAGTGAGTATGACGAGTTGGTCTCCCAGTGAGTATGACGAGTTGACCTCCCAGTGACTATGACGAGTTGGCCTCCCAGTGAGTATGACGAGTTGGTCTCCTAGTGAGTATGACGAGTTGGCCTCCCAGTGACTATGACGAGTTGGTCTCCCAGTGAGTATGACGAGTTGGCCTCCCAGTGGCTATGACGAGTTAGTCTTCCAGTGAGTATGACGAGTTGGTCTCCCAGTGAGTATGACGAGTTGGTCTCCCAGTGACTATGATGAGTTGGTCTCCAAGTGACTATGACGAGTTGGTCTCCCAGTGAGTATGACGAGTTGGTCTACCAGTGAGTATGACGAGTTGGTCTCTCGGTGAGTATGGCACCTCCATTGTTGGTTGCTAGCTAAGCTCGCATAAGTAAACATTACTAGTAATGGGTAAGTCACGTTAAGTTTAGTTACTGAATAATTTTCAATATAAGTGAATGGCGAGTGTAAAGTGATTTTTTTCCTAGTAAATTTTTACATATGAATGAAATACGAGCGTGTGTGAGCAATAAAACTTTGTTACTAGCTAAACATGCAAATGAGTTCATGGCAAGTGTGTGAGTGAGTAACATAGAACTTTGTTACTATCTAAACTTGCATATATGTGCATGGAGAGTATTAAGGATGAGTAACGTTGAGGTTTGTTTTAAGCTAATATTACTTAATATGAATGACTATAGTGATGGGTGAGTAACATAGAACTTTGTTAACAGCTAAAGTTTTATATGAGTGAATGGCGAATTTTCTGAATAAGTAAGATGATTATTGACTGTTTATTAGTTAGTTAACATAATCATTTATAGGCTTATGGTTAATGGCAAATAAACGTGTTTCACAACTATATGTGATACCAAACCACATTGGAAACGGATTTTAACTTCACTGTTTCATTAATTTGCTGATATCCAGTTTCCAGTACAAAAATTTGCCATGCATATTAAGGATGACATAGACAGCTTTGCAAGGATTTAGTTTCATGTAAAGAGGTCTGTTAACACTCATAATAATAACATTTATGCACAATGTTCTGAGCAGGACACACAAAAAGTATATACTCTAACCTCATACAGTCCCAAAACTTCGATCCTTATTTACCTATCTCACCATGCATGAAAGATTCCACCGATAAAAACACCAGTAAAAATATTTATATGAAAAGTGGAATCATCTAAGAAACAACTTGTGAAACGATAATCTTTAATTAAGTGATAACTCTAAAACCTACTGGAATAGTTTCTATTGCGTGATACATTATCAAAATAACTCAAAATTCCTTAGTTAATACTGTTTTTGTACTTTAAATATTTTGTTTTTATTAATGTAATGAAAATAACTACAACCCTTTAATTTCATTACATTAATATATATATATATATATATATATATATATATATATATATATATATATATATATATATATATATATATATATAGATAATCCTATAAGTGGAGTTAATAACATAATTTTGTTTTTAATTTAAGAGTTGATTGTTTTCTATAAACTATACACCCGTTACATTGTAGTGTACTAATGACTAAGCTTCAATTAAAACTAATCCTAAAAGAGTTATCTCCCTGTTTTAACTTTTGACAAAAAATCGAAATAACAATAAATATTGTTCACCTTAGCAAAACCTATACCCAGAACTATCAAATAAGGGTTGGCACATAAAGCTTTTATAACAGTATTAAAAATACAATAAATAATTGTATTATTATAAGTTTTTAACTTATAATAAAATTTCATATTTTATGTATCAACAGTTTACTGCGGTATTTTATATAAACGTGATATAATCTCACAATGCGGAGTATTCCACTAAAAAATAACTTGTGACCAATTTCCTTTTACTTTTTCAAAAATGTGTGTTTTACATTTATTAAAAAATACACTAATAATTAATACGTCATGCGTTTGTAAAAAAAATTATTATCTTACTAGCAGTTACCAGCGGCTTCGCACGCAATTTTCTGTTGAAAAACTGGATAATAAATCTATGTATTCTTTTTCTATGACATAATAAACAGTCTAGAGATAATCAACAGTCACTCAATGCTATTCCAATCTCCTGATCCAATTTAGATTTAAGTTTAAAGAACAGAGGTTTGGGGTCCTGAAATCGTAAAGTGAAACAGTTTTTTATAAGATTAGTATTTCCCTCCCACATTCCATGATAATTTATTGAAGTTCTTTGATGGCTTCAGTAACAATAAGAGTTAGCCTTTTTATCCCAATGACAGAAGTGTATCGTACAACTAAAACGTTGCTGCGGTCAATATGGGTCTGTTCTGGTCGTTTAAATTCACCCCCGGTGTTTTGGCATAATAAGTCGCCCGCCATTATCATTTTATTTTCATTAGCAATGTAAACAGATGTTTCAGAAAGTTTGTTGAATTATAGCTGTCAACAGCTGTTTAGTGCCAGTTTAATTTGAATTAAAAAACGTTCTTACGTTTCGTTCTTATCATAACATTCGAATGTAAACGAACTAATTTTTCAATTTGAATTCGACTTTATTTGGTGAAGTGAATGTGATATGGGTGGTAAAAAGCACTCTAAATGTTAATTCAGACTAAAAGCTATACCTGTTCCAAATTTCAACACAATCCGTATAGCAGTTTCAGCGTGATTCGAGGACAAATCTTCATAAATCCAAACATTAAAACTTTCACATTTATAATGTTAGTGGGATATATATATATATATATATTATATATATATATATATAATATAAATATATGTTATATATATATATATATATATTTACTTATAGTTATTGGAATAAAACTCCATTTGAACTAACTATTCTGTGTTATTGTTCTGACAATATCAGAACTGTGGCATATATAACAGGCACACAGAATGTACTGATGCTCCAGAATATATTCTAAAAGGGCTCACAGGACATCATATTAAAGAACCATAACAGAAGTCGTAACATTTAACCTTGCTTCACCGATTATCATGGTAATTTATGTAAAACACCTCAATCCACTTTTATTGTAATTCAAGGACGGGTTTAATACTTTCTCAAATAATATATTATCTGAAATTGTAACCTCAACAGCGAAAAGTTTCCGATCATCATTACAGTATCTTATGTTCCACCCGTAGTTATAAAAGAAATATTAATCTGTTCATTATGTCCTATCTCGCTGTATCACGATCCTACTTGTCCTTAATGGGTCCTTAAATCATCACCTTGAACCTTAACTTCAGCTACGAAATTTATCATACATTCAACATACCAAGGTTACTCAGAAACATAACATAAATTGAGAATGTATTCTTACTGTCATTTATATAAGTTATTAACATTGAAAGAAAATCGCAATGTTTGAGATATAGTAGAATGAGGTAATCCGTAATTATAACATAAGAACTCATTTTGTGTAATCTACCTTATCTTGCTGCTTCAAGCCGGAGCACAATATTTGCCAACAAAAGGAGATAATCCAGAACCATAATATAATCTTCAGTATCCCTAAGGTAAGTGGCACAAAAAAAGATAATACACCAATAAAGAGGTGTGCAGGGGGATGTCTTGGAAATTAGGGTAACACAGGAAGACACACACACACACACACACACACACGCCTATATATATATTTACGTAGGACCGAGATGCCCACTTCGGTTAAAACGTGCCTACTTAAGACCGTTTAAATTCACTTACCTACTGTGTCACAGTTTAGCTTGCCATATTGCCTCGATCAAAATTTCTCAGAAATCTATTTTGGTCAAAATCGTGTTGACATAGTTGAGTTTACCTTGTCCTGATGAAGAAAATACACACATAAGTAGTACTGAAAAGCCTATAACGACCTAGGGGGAAGTACTACCTACTTCTTATGTACTTTCGGTATAAGGGGGAAATCCTTATTAAGGTTATGCATAATTACAAAATAATCGTTATTGAAGTTTTGCGTTACACTTGTTTTTTGGACTGTAGTCAGGGAAAGAATGAATCGTTGAGGTATGTTAGTATTCATTTCTCTGTTTTTCCATAAGCCATTTTTAAAATGTAATACCATAATGTCAAGGAAGCCCACCAGTTTAAAGTAACTTATGTGAAAACATTCATAACTTTGTTCATTAAGGTTAGTTTTATAACATATTTAATGCATTAGATGATTTTAATTCGTGACTGGCGCAATCTGGAGTAAAATTTATATTGCTTTATTTATTATCTGCATTACATTACCGATCAAGCACCGTTTACTTATTATTGATAAAATTTAAATGTAAACAGATGTTTCAGAAAGTTTGTCGAACTATAGCTGTCAACAGCTGTTTAGTGCCAGTTTAATTTGAATTATGAAACATAAAAACTACAATTTTTCCTGAATTCCAAAATATTCCAGGTAACTTTTCTTAACTTTTTCTTCATAAAAACCTTCCTCGGATTTCAATGGACATTTTACAAAAAGAATTAACCGAATTGGTCCAGCCGTTATCGAGATTAGCGCTTACCAACACATTTCGCTATTCATTTTTATTTATAAGATTTTTATATGTTTAAAGAATTTCAACGTAACAATTCAACAAGGGACAATTTTCAACCCAATGCTCACTATGCAATCTCGTATATTGTTTGCCGTATCATATTCATTCATGATGTTGTCCATTATTATTCCGATACTAGGTCAAGTATTTCGAATGAGTAATGATGCTTCTCATACAAATTACATCGAATAATATCTTACCTCCTTCCTTTCTTATTCAATATTCTTCGTTTTACTTAGAACTCCCCTTTTGTTAAGAATAAATTTGTTCAAGCCTAGAGATTCTTTCAGCAGAGAATTCGTAACTACATTTAGTTGAGTATTCTAAGTTATATACTCAATTATTTGATTTGTTATTTTAAATATAGTGTACTTGAAAGTAATGTTTCTTTGTTTCCTTAAATTTATATGAACAAACAATATTTTCTGACTTTGTTCATTTATGAATATTCTTTTAAACATTAGACATTTTAATTACTTACTCAAAACATTTCAATTTGTAACTGTTATAAATTAATAATTGACAATAATTGTGAACTAGAACCCATTTTAATTTAAATTTACAGCGAGTTTCTTGGGTAAATTAATAATTGTAATTGAGAAAATGTGAACATGAAGAAAATAGTTGGCACCAATGAGACAACCTATTATTTTAGGAAGATTTTAAATACCTGTTACATTTTTATGTTTTAATAGCAAAACCCAAGATATGGAAACGTGGCAGAAAATATATGGTAGAGATGTAAACACAGATAAAATTTACAACTTCATTTTAAGACAGCAGTTGAGAAATGCTTACATCTCCTGCGTATCTTACTTATTCAGGCTCAGCGGTGAGGATTCTGGGTTTGCAAGTGCCGTAAAACAGCAAGATAGCCTGTATCTCAATTGCGTCAAGTAAATGAAGGCATTTGTGAGGATACAACTTGTGTAATTGTTGCTATAGCACCTCGTTTTATCCGCTAGTGAGATAAATGTGTGAGCCGTAAACTGTCAGTATCATTTCATATCTCAAACTCTGGATTAGAATAAAGATAATTTAACTAAGGTCATAAAGAAAGTCATAAATAGGTTTATAACTGATTTCTAAAAGAGGCATTGTTTATAGAAATGGAATCCATATTCCACCCATATAGATGTGCTGGCAAAGTCTAATATATCTATAGATTACTTTTTGCTACTATAAATAAATGTTTTGTAATAATAACTAAAAACAAATAAACTGCGATCAAGATTTGATCTTTATTGGTGTTATTTCACATATCGTATCTTATGACTTGCCACTTTAAAGGTTTACTCAATGGAAACACAATGACATGGATACAACTTCACACTACGACGATCCTAGCAAAAGTAATAGCCCCTTAAATCGTAATGCCACCTAGAGAAAAACACCTCTTACCAAAACTATGCATACTAGAAATATTAGATACTAAAAGTTTCTAACAGAGATAAGCTGGGCACCTCAATATCTTACTAAAAGATATCACGTATGCATTGTATTGATAGAGACAAGCCATTTGGCATTGTCTCTACAGACTATTATTTTTTGCGATATTGCTAGAAACGGCGAAGATGTGTTTTCATATTGTTATTGCATTTCTATAGAATAGACCTTTAAAATTACATGTCACAAGGTAGAGGTTGCGATTCGAAAATTTAAAGTTATTTGAAATTACCGTATTTCAAGTCATAGACACCTCTTTTATTCCACTTTGGGATGCGGGGTAATGTTTTTGCCCATAACGTTTGCTAGGATCGTCTTAGAGATGTTTTGTTCATGCCATTGTGTTTCTTTTGAAGTAAATTTCAAATGACGTGTCACAATATAGGGGGTTAAATTTGAAAAATTTAAAGTGACTTTCCTCTACCCCTCTTTTAAAAAGGGGGCGGAAATATTTTTAACCTCCAAAAAGGTATTTTAATAAGTATATTGAAGATTTTACATTGATATCTCAATCTGTTTGGAATATATCCAGGCGTATCAGTATTTCGTTTAAACCCTGTATATATATTCATTGAATTTAAAAATGTATATGACATTAAAACTTTACCTGGCGTTTACTATCAACAATCCAACCATAATATTAATCCACTTAAATTCATTCAGGTGAGTCATGCTATAAATACACATTGTTCATTCAAAAGGCAGCAATGATTCATCTAACCCCCGCAACGGACACAACAAAGGTTACAATGGACCATATTGTTCCTTTGTTCTTATTCTGTTTAATAACCCGATGGCGTTTTGCTCTTTCGAGATATTTTAACTGAGAACGCTGTGAAATACATAATGTACTATTGTTTATTGATCAGATGTTAATTGAGTGAATGGACAGAAATGACACACGTGCAGTATAAATTGTTCGACTATGTATGTCCACACATTTATGTGTGTTTCTTTTTTGATAGTGAAATAACTCGTAATAATTGAAACTCTATTCAAGAAAACTAATATATAGAAAGTAAAAGGTAATGTATTAAGTTAATAAGTGACTACTGCAGTTTGTATTAGAGTGATTTGAGTTCAGGATATTAGAGCAGTATTGAAGGAAATATATTTAAAAAAGCAATGTCTAAGTTTGACACAATTATCGTCCACGAGGGTTCACTTCTGGCTGGGTAGTATCTGCCAGTATGATTTCAGTGGGTTCATCAAACCTGAGATTGTCACTTGTATAAGGCAACACTACGGCTATCCTGCAGCAGCACGTCACTAACCGCAAATGTATAAATTACAGGAATACCTCAATGATATGTCTAGTTTATGGCTGTAGATGATACCAGGAGGGGATTGGTCTCCCCTAGTATTAAATGGAACAAAGCCAGAAGTCAGAAATCCTTTATTCGATTGTATACAATACCATTACATGCAAACCCATACACCACCATAACCATACCCCATACACCACAAATGGCGTGTGTGGGCATTAAAGTTCTTCTACAACTTAAATATTTCTAATTTTTGTATGCCTACTTCGAAGTGCTGTCCAAATTAAAAAAGGAATAGTCCTTTAAATTCATATTACAGTATCCACATTCCATACCATTATCCGTAGAATTCCAAATACAACAACCAATACATTTAAATACATTCTCCCTATTCCGCATTACGTTTATCACTTTTAAATTATATAGAGAATTAGTATAGAAATAAACAGACTATACAATAATAAACAGTAATAAAAATAAATAGAATGTTAAATCTTATTGGATCAAAACCAAAGGTAAATTAAGTTTTGTACCATTTATCATAAAATACACTCATACAATAGTGTTAATGTTTTTTTCTCCTAACTTAACATGCAAAATATTCTGTGCATAATGAGGTTGTATACTTCTACTCAATAGGTTATGATAGAGAGTGTTTAACAGTGTTACAAACACCAATGCATGAAAGGGTTTAATTTATAAGCAAATAGTCATTACTGTTGGTAACAACAGATTAAAAACCTTCATTTCTGTAAAATTAGATTTTAATCAACTGTATCTATCAAGAGGGAATATATTGAATAATATTTATCATTCTACCCGAATAAACGCGTATGATTGGTTTTCCATGTTCACTTCAAGAGGCAGTTACATCATTTTTTACCTGTGGGCAAAATGTTGTAATGTGAATTTATTTTTTATGAATTCGTTCCTTCAAATTTAATAAATCAACTTAGATAGGAAACTGGCCTAATAATTCGGCTGGCTTATCATGCGAATCAGACCTGAACAGTAAAATAATAAGGAACTGTTAATACAGCATTTTCTGCTTATTTGGCCTCTTACAGCTTCGTACCCATTGTCTATGACAGTCAATTCACTTTCGCGTAGGAATTTAGACTCGTAATACTTTATCCCACTCGGATTTATTTTCTATGTAATCTGCTATACCTAAATTTTAAGATTTGACCTGAAATACGTAAAACCCTTCGTAGGTAAGCCTGTATTTTAGTCAACTTCCTCCTGTACTCCAACATTTTAGTGAGAGCACTCCACGTTAAAAGGCGAGATTAATAATATTTTATGGGTTTTCTATGAAATATATTTCAAACCATGGGACTCACGTATGATATCCAATATGTCTGAAAATTCCCCTATGAAAATAAAATACCGTACAGCTGAATTACCAGGCTATATAAATATATGTCTCAAGATATAGCTTGAAGAACCATAATCTATGAATTCAAACAAAGTCATCTTTAGAATGATTCAGGGTGAACAATTATTCAACTACTTGATTGAAATCCCCTCCTCATCCTTTCTTTAGTAGAATATTTTATCTGCATAACTTCAGTAATATCGGATAGTATTGTTCGTCTCTCTGCAAGTTTCTTTTTTCTGATATAGCCTAGAGAACTGTAATTCAGACAAAGAGGTGTCTACAGCGTAACTTATATTGAACTCTTCATCCAACAAATAAGTTGAAATCTATTCCTCCATTTCTTGCTAGCTAAAAAAGTTTGCTTCCAACAATGTAACCGTATCATATAACGATTCTTTTTCTTTTTCAAACTCCACGATTTATTAAATCATTTCAATATAACTATCTCCGGCGGTCTTCTCTTAAACGAATGTATTGTCTTTGAAATTTCGGCCACAGTACTTTCAAGTTTTCAGACTGTATCCACCAATATAAGGCCTAAAATTAGGGAGTGGAATCAAAGAGAATTATGTACTGATACTACGACTCTGCTCACCCATTTGATTAAAACTATATTCTACACATTTTGTACTCAACAATATTAGTCTTAAGTTTTGAATATTTGACACATTACTTTCCCTTCCTTCTTAAAACTTCTTCATTCTTCATCTTGAATGATATTTGTGGCAGGTTCTGTAATATTTATCAATGAAATATTGAATTTTAAGTTTTCTTGACTTACTATATACTGTTTTAAACATTTATAATTTCATTTATACATATGTAACCTATTTTAAGATTCAAAAATTTTAAGAATATAACGTCCATAACATAATTTATGTTAGTACTAGGTACTTATTTCTCTTTGACAAAAAACGTGAAATGATATACACGATAACGTTCACAAAAACAAATAAAATAAAGAAGAAAGCCAATACTAATTACATTTGTCATAATTAACTTCATTCTTGGACAGTTGGATCACCCAGAAAATTATAAGAGCATTAAATGCAAATCAAGTTAATTACAATAGATGAATTTATATTTAACAAAAAATTGACTAGTATTTGAAGAGTTTGAGTGAGTTTAAACTTCTTTTTATCTCCAAACATTCGTTAAGAATCAATTTCAACTGGATGGCTGTTCTATGATTAAATTTGCAACTAAAAACAAGAACTGTATCAGAGTTTGGTCCCTCGACTACAAAACGCAACTACCATAACAACGTTATTGTTATCCGAGGTTTGCGTTGAAGC
This sequence comes from Homalodisca vitripennis, assembly GCF_021130785.1. Taxonomy (NCBI): domain Eukaryota; kingdom Metazoa; phylum Arthropoda; class Insecta; order Hemiptera; family Cicadellidae; genus Homalodisca; species Homalodisca vitripennis. Next base: position 122,123,914 of record NC_060213.1, on the reverse strand, counting down.
TTCCCTAGGGATTGACGCAATCTGCGGTTCTTGTCTACAGCGATGTTTGTGAAACTTCATTGAACCACAACAAATCCATAACTAGAATTTGGTTACAAGTTTTTCATGCTGTAAATAAATTCTACAAAATAATAGAAGGCTCACTTAAACATTCTGGTACACCGATTTATAAAAATGTAACTATTGTAATCTTGTTCAGTATTCAGTACTATAAATGTAATAATTTTCTTATCGTCACAAGAGTACTTATACTTAATGTAGTTACAGCACATTATAGCCAACGTGAAATTGCTGGATATTAGACTAATAAGAAGTGCTAGGAGATACACATTGAAAACAAACCTAATATAACTGCGAGTAGTTGATAGCAAATATTTACACCAGTGCATAGTTGAGTGCGATCAAATTTAAAACAAACTGAGTTGCTTAATATTTAATAAGCAATAATTACAGTTCCTATTTAAATAATTAACGTGACAACAAGGGAAGAAAAACTAATTAAATCTAACAAAAAGCTCTTGTATAAACGTATGAACCACTGTCACAGCTAAGTCCAGCTGACTGCTATAACAGACTCCCAGCTTTTACCTAGCAGGAGTACACTTAGAAAAGTTTGTCCTACCATTCAACATCAAAGTTACATATCACGTCGGGTCATAACACAGTTATTTCTATTGTTGAAAATTTTGGGTCATTTTTGGGATTTATTTCAAACTTAATATTGTAGAAAATGTTCTGAAACATTTGTTTTCTTATTTATAATAATTCTGATAAATAATAATACTTTTATCCCTTTAGTACCAACGTTTTGTTATCAAATAACTTTACTCTGGCCTAAGTAACAAAACAAATTTGGGAATATAAGTAAATTAATGTAAAAAGGTATAGATCTTAAGTGACACAATGTCACTTAAAATCTCGACGAAAGAAGTCATTTTGCTCGTATCAAAAGTATGTGGCGCAAGAAACTTTAAATAAAAATAAATTACTATTTTCTTACCGCCAATTCAAATTTCAATTATTGAAGTATATCCTTTCAATAAAATAAAACGTAAGTTTTCTTATACGAATGGAAAATCCCACTGAATTTACAAGAATAAATCATTATGCTGTAATTTGTTGGTTGAAATACATTTGAAAGTTGAAGAGTTTTATGTTTCAAATTTGATATGCAATCGGACTATCACTACCAATAAAAATCCCGAAAGGTTTCCCAAAAAATCTAAAATGTTTTTGTATCGATCAGATTTTAGTTAAAAACGTTAAAAGGTTATATACGTACTGGCGGACGACGAACTCTTCTTTTACTTAAATTTTCTGACCAAAATCAAAAGAGCTCTTCCTCTGACCAAGATGAGTCTATGTTCCAAGTTTAAACTCTCTAAGGCCTTCCACATACTGGAAGATAACTATTCTTCTCTTTATTACTGAATTTTATTACCGGTACTTTTAAAATATTGTTTAAAAGAAGTATCTGCCAATAATTTGTTGAATGCATTGTAATGTTCAGGCTCGTGGTTACATTTCGAATTATTAGGCAAAAATATGACCAATATTTCTTTAAACTGAAAAATATTTATATCTTAAAACACAATATTCGAATAAGATAAGTACTCTTGGTAAAAAAGGAAAAGAATATTAAATAAGTTGAAAAATGTCTCTTGTCGGTTACTTGTGTTGTTATAAACAATTTTTTTTAATATATCGACTTATAAAGAGGTATTTAAGTATTTTTAAAACGCCAGTTTCCTGTGACAGGAGTTTTAAAGGCTGTGCAACTTAATAAATAATGGAAACTAATACCTTAAAAGTTAGAAAGTAATCGCTAACCATAAAAAACTACGTTCCATATTAATTAGTTACTTCTAGTTCAAAAGTTACTACATGCCCAATTGCTGTCGGGATCAATGCAGACATATTTGTCATCGTTACATGTTACATTGAAAAAGTTTGTTGCTGTAAAAATAATAACAATCTTTCCAAATTTTACTGAAACCTCCTTTTTGATAGCTAAGTAATTATCGGATAACTTCTCACCCCAGGATCCGGTTTCGAAGTTAGACTGAAACATGTCATTTTTACAGGGGGTTTAAATAAGGCATTTTTATTTTTTTTTTTAGAGGAAAATATTTTTTTAGTTTAATGACATGTTATAATTTTTATTTCTTCCACCTACAATTATACTCTAGTAGCTCAACATCAACGCAGGAGACGTCAGCTGACGAGGTCCGGCTCGACCGGGTAAGAACCGGAGTTTCAGGATAAATCCGCCGGAGTTCGCTTCAAGGGCTGAAGCGCCTTACAGCGGACGACTCATGTACTACAGGACGTAAGTACGCTGTGCCTGGCTGCCTCTCTCTCTCGGTCGGAGTCTCTCAGACGGAGTCGTCGTCGAATCGGAGTCGTCGAGTCGGAGTCGCCGCCCCCACATACGCCACGATAAGGTGCAAGTAAGTAGGTACATATTTACCTGCCAAAACACGCTTTTACCTGCACTTGCCTAGTCACTAACGATAAGATAAGTACATGATATTACGTACTTAAGCTGCTAATAGAATATAACTTTAGATATAAAGTATAGCAAGAAAATAGATAAGTACGAATAGGATTAGATTCTATTACTAGTAAGGAAGAGTTTGAATTTAGCTGATATAATTAGTTTTTCGTTTCGTTTCGAGGCCGCTGGGTCGCTTGACGTACGTTGGCACCAGCGTTCCTGAGCTTCGGACTAAGCGTAATTTAATTTAGTTTTACTCAGTTTATCTTTTCTTTTCGAGGCCGCTGGGTCGCTTGACGTACGTTGGCACCAGCGTTCCTGAGCTTCGGGCTAGGCGTGATTTAATTAAGTTTTTATTTAATTTATCGTTTCGTTTCGAGGCCGCTGGGTTGCTTGACGTACGTTGGAACCAGCGTTCCTGAGCTTCGGGCTAAGCGTAATTTAATTTAGTTTTACTTAGTTTATCGTTTCTGTCCGAGGCCGCTGGGTCGCTTGACGTACGTTGGCACCAGCGTTCCTGAGCTTCGAGCTAAGCGTAATTTAATTTAGTTTTACTTAGTTTATCGTTTCTGTCCGAGGCCGCTGGGTCGCTTGACGTACGTTGGCACCAGCGTTCCTGAGCTTCGAGCTAAGCGTAATTTAATTTAGTTTTACTTAGTTTATCGTTTCTTTTCGAGGCCGCTGGGTCGCTTGAAGTACGTTGGCACCAGCGTTCCTGAGCTTCGGACTAGGCGTGATATAATTAGTTTTTCGTTTCGTTTCGAGGTCGCTGGGTCGCTTGACGTACTTTGGTTGGCACCAGCGTCCCTGAATTTTGGACTAGGAGTGAACGTAGTTTAGTGTTTACATAGTATATCGTTTAGTTTCGAGGCCGCTGGGTTGCTTGACGTACGTTGGCACCAGCGTTCCTTAGTATCGGACTAGGCGTGATATAATTAGTTTTTATTTAGTTTATCGTTTCGATTCGAGGTCGCTGGGTCGCTTGACGTACGTACGTTGGCACCAGCGTTCCTGAATTTTGGACTAGGAGTGAACGCAGTTTAGTGTTTACATAATATATCGTTTATTTTCGAGGCCGCTGGGTTGCTTGACGTACGTTGGCACCAGCGTTCCTTAGTTTCGAGCTCGAATCGAGCTAGGCGTGATTTTGAGCGAACTAGTGTTCGCATTTGATTTTTATTTAGCTTATCGTTTCTTTTAGAGGCCGCTGGGTCGCTTGACGCAAGTTGGCTCCAGCGTTCCTCGTTTTCGAGCTTCAGTTGAACTAGCAACTGTCGTATTAGGGAATGTTTAGGTAGTGGAACAGTCATCCTAAAGCAAATTCTGACGCCTTCCCTTTATTCCGTTTCGTTTCCGAGTCGGCGATGATGAAAGCCTGTTTATCCGTTGATCATCGTTGATGCTGTATTTGCTTCGGCTTTTGGTTTTGCATTAATTCGGGTCTGAGCTGAACTTGGAAACTACCTCTGCCTCTCGAACCCTGGATTTTACCCCTCTGGACTGTTCTATCCGGTGTCTTAGGGTTATATATTTTTATAAACTATCCCTGACCCGATTAAACGTTATAAGACTCAGAAATTACATTTCCACAAATATAATCAAATGAAATATAATCAAATATAATGGCTTCTTCTAGTTAGATTCATGTATGACGATCTAGCGGCAACTTCCATGTCAAGCGAGACAACTTGTTCAGCCTCTTGATCAAGCCTAAAGCATCACAATGTTTTAAATTTGTATTTGATTGTTCCAGTCCTAGTTTCTTCTTCCCCTAATCAAAGCCATATTTTCTGTACAGTTTTATTTATTTTAAGCTTTTAAGGCTTACTTTTGTGGTCAAGAAATAGTGCGTCAAAACTTCGACGCTTCTTTTACTGAAACTTAAGTTTCCGTGCTAGTTGGATATAAGCTGTTTCATCTTTATATTTTATAAGCCACCACATAGAACATCTTTAACCATCCAGTGATTAACCATAGAGTAATATAAGAGAAGCTAAGGTAAAAGCAGTTTCAGGATTACCAAACCACTCAGCTGCTGACACTATTTTCCGAGTAGTTAACCGCTAATGCCCACCGTCCGCGTCCGTCAGAGTGTAACTGCAGCTCCAGACTGCCTGTAAATCCCCGTATTGATGAAGATTGAGCCCTGTAATGTGTTTTTTATTACTAGGGTCCATAACACCGTCGTGTACAATCAATGATCGTCTACTATTTCTTGATTCAATTCTCCAACGCTCAGTGTATAAACCTTTAAATGGATACACTTTAAGTATCCTACACTTAAGATAAATTTGGAAATTGGCTACACTATTTATTCACCTAATATATTTATTGAAATTTTATTTTCTTTCTTAATTGTAATTTAGATTTAAATTGTAACTGACAAATTATTAGATTTTTCTAATTACATTCTTATACCTCATAATATGAGGAAATGTTAGTTTATAAATTTGAACTGCATTCATGGGAGTAAAACAAATAAATAAATGTCTATTAAACACGTTTCTCACGGCACTATTTATATGAAATTATCCTCTTTTTAAACTTGTTTCGATATCAAATGCTTTTAAACATGCAGGTTACATTATAACTTGACCAGCTCTACGTACCTCTACTATAGAGATTCCAAGAAGACACACGAGTAGACAACACTCACCGCTGTTTATACAAAGACCTTGCCGGAACATTAGTCAACTCTGAATCATTAATTTACCACGTCTAGCTTTCCCAGAGCTCCAGCAATCTGTTCAAATACAATAATTAATCACACGTTTAAAATTACTTTCCTAGTGGATCTTTTAGTATCATAAAGATAACTGCGATGTTACTGTGATAACAAGTAAAGAACTATAATTTGTTCCACAACTCGAGGACGCTGAATGAGATAATCTTTAGACATATAAATTATTACGCAATATTTGATTTAAGGTAGTTGTAGGCTGTGTAATGGATGTAATTGTTAGAAACGCAAGGTACGGAGTTTGAAAAAAAGTTTTACATAACAGCTTAAAATGTGTTACTAAGTCATAAATTAAAATGTCATGAGATTTTTCTCAGTTTGGTTACAAACTTATTTATTCTGCCTATTAAGTTACCTATAACATTTGTGCGCTATCGCTTAGCCAAATCCAATGGAGTGACATGCACCATCATCGAACGCAATATTACCTAGACAGGAATGAAGATTTCTACTAAATTTCGAATATACAGGGCAGATCGTCCTCTAGGTAAGTTATAGTGTGCACAGAATGAGGTAAAAAATTGTTAGGCTTCACTAACTCTGAGGGAATATTGAAAAATCCTGTTTTTGAGGGAAAATAAATTTAAAGTATTGGAAGACACCTCTATGAGCAAATAGAGAGTTTCGGACGATTTCAGTTTGATGCCTAAAAACTTTGATAAAGAATTGAAAACCCTTGTAATACTTACTTATTATAAATTTTAACGCAATACAGTTTTACCAAGATTCCCAATAGTCTTCATGACCATCAATTATTTATATATTTAATTGTGATATCTGAAAATAATCCTTCAGGATGTTCATCTGTAGAAGTTGAATTAAGTCACCACAAATCACCAGCTTATCGCGACTTAATCACCGTAATTCAGATATTGGTTGTGTTATTTATAGACAGGAAACAGCTGGCTGGCTATTTCTTGTGTGATTTAGAGTCCAGTAACTTTTCTAAACGACTCTAAATATTTCCTTCGTGCTCTGGAATAGTAACCAAAGTTACACAATAAATTACAGAACGACCTACGAAAAAACATAGTTGACCAATATTTTATAAAATATAGGGAAATTTTAAATGATTGATGGACACATTTTTTTTAATTTATCCATAAACAATGAAAGTATGGAGTTGAATTAAATAAATGAAATCCATAAACAAGAAGTTGAATTAAGTCACCACAAATCACCAGCTTATCGCGACTTAATCACCGTAATTCAGATATTGGTTGTGTTATTTATGGACAGGAAACAGCTAGCTGGCTATTTCTTGTGTGATTTAGAGTCCAGTAACTTTTAAATTAATACAATAAACACACAGTAACACAATAAATTACAGAATGACCTACGAAAAAAACATAGTTGACCAATATTTTATAAAATAGAGGGAGTTTTTAAATGATTGATGTACACATTTTTTAATTTATCCATAAACAATGAAAGTATGTAATTTAAACTATGTTGTTAGATTTATAGTTTCCAAGCCAATTAAAAAAGCCACTCTATATACTGTTACAGGTATAACAGCTTAAAAAATGAGGTTTTGACAAAGCTGTTCTATTATTAACATGGTTTAACAGGTCTTTAGTGGTTTAAAGTAAGTTATTTACATTATACCACTACAAATGGATATTTTACTTTGTAATATTCGGAAACTGTTTGTGTTTCGTTAATAACTTCCATTTATTTTCGGGATCTATTTAAGTAAAAAGATCCGGAGATAAAACCATACATTATTAATCACTACCTACAATAATCTACTATTTAATAATAATAAACTATCCATTATAACCTTGCACAGGACATGTTCCAATAAAGAAGTTGATGTAAGAAACTTTTAATTTAATTTAATTTACATAAAGATTTATTTACTAAATATATCTACATATATATAATTAGCTACTGCTTGAGCTTATGTGATTGTAACTGGTTAAGGCCAAAGTCGTGTGTTAAATAAAGTTTAACATGCTAGGAAAAGCTCATAACCATTCTAGCAAATAATTTCCAAAATGGTGGCCGTTCATATTTTGGTTGTACTTCTTAAATATTAAAAGCACTAGAAATAATGCCAACTTTAAAACAGATTTTTAATAGCAGTTTTTCTATATTTCTTAAGTATTTAAAATGGAGCGAACAAGTTGTTTGAAAGATATATGACAATATATTAGTAGTAAGGGTGAACAAGTAAAGAAAATAATGTTTTATGTATTTAAAAGAAACCTAATTATTTTTAATATGTCTCGATAAATATGAATAATCATACTAAGAGTATCAGTATGATGGCCGAATATTTTATATTTCAAAACTGTTTTTGGGATATTCTACATTAAAACATATTACGAAAATAATAATTTGAATAAATGAACTGTTACTTTCAACGTATGTGTTTAATGGTAAGATTGCACAGCGTAAAAATATGTTCACTATTAATTAATTCCAGGTTTTAAAACATCATTAAAATATTTTGAAAAAACGAATTAAGATCGCTTTAGAGATTAGATATGAAGTTTCTAACTTTGTTAGTTGAAGAGCCATTAGCATGTTAAAAGTTAAAATTGTTATTTAGTGATGCATGTGAAATATTAAATTTAAATATAATGGTCACTCATGTAATCCACATTTCTGTCATCTATGGTGAAAGATTGGTTTAAAACACTTATTTTTCATACTAAAATTAAATTAATTGCAATTATACACCACTAATAATTCCTAAATAATGATTTTTACTTTTAAATTTATTATTTATTTCTATCAGCAGATCAAGAATACGAGTAGTAAAAATAAGTATTTACAAAATAAAACATTTATTTTCTCCTTGTGGACTAAAGTAGGGTTCACGTGTCTATAAAGTTATTTTATCTACCACTTAAACAGCAGGCCTGAACGGTCGGTAAAGTTCTTTACCACATCACTAGGATTTACCGGACTTTAAAGCTCTCTTATCCAATAAGCATTGCTATTGGACTCGCCTGCCTGTAAAGTTTTATCCACCACTGACTGCATAACGATTGACCTAATACTCGCCTACCCTTATCTACCTGCAGACTCCTGGTTTTTATTGTATGTATAGAATTAAATTGTCTTCTGTATTTTGAATCGTTCGATCCACATCGCGTAGCTAGATTTTCCTGCATATAACATTTCTTAATCTTTGTGTTCAGTTCCGATTTGAAGAAATATTTTGACAATGTTACAGCTATCCTAGCACTACACATAATCTTCTCACAACCAGTAATATACCTAGATGAAATTTGAAAAAAAATTTAATTTCTAAGTAAGCACTCTTTGTAATCCCACTATTAATGGAATTTTTCTTTTAGTTATATACAATCATATAAAAATGAGAATTCATTGTTTGTATTAATCATTTGACAAAATCATAAAAAATATAAAAAATAAACTCTGAAATGTAAATTTTACACTAATTGGAAGAACATAGCATTAGCAAAACAGTAGCATATTATGAAATATTTTAAAATGCCTACAGTACCATCTAAATAAGCAAATTATATCACAAGAAATGCGTCAGTCTTGGATGTATTTTTTGCGGCCCTCATAACTCAATCAGTCATGGTTACCCTTAGGTATGAAAAAGATCCATCGACGGTAGAAGCACCCAGGTCACCAGACCTCTACAAAAATTATTTATACTGTTTAGATATACAGATATATAAATGCTTATGGATTTTTCTGTTATGTACATGTCATTGTAGTGCAGAGAGCATACGTCACTTTACCAAGTAGTCTACGAAACGATAAACACTGTAAAAGGGAGAGAAGTACAAAATCGTTTAGAGCTCCAACCGTTTCTTTGTCTTATCTGATCAAGATAGTGAAATATTGAAGTAAATTGTTCTCCGGTTCTGATATAAAGCGCGATGTTCCCTAGTAACTGACTTCAAGAGAATTAACACACTTTGTCCTCCGAGAAACTTTGATGAATTTAACTAAGGAACTTTAACTGCATTTTGTCTTCTTGACTTTGTCGGTCAAAGTAAGACACAAACCCGCTCACAAAATTCTAACTCGGTTTTACCAAACATTTTGTTTGGAAATATGTTTATATAATTGGAATATTTATTATAAAAATTAAAAAGTTTCTATTAACAGATATTTAAGAGAAAACGTTTCCTTCAAACAGCGGGGTGGTAATCAAATGTTCTTCATTACTTATAGCATTGTTTCAATAACACACAAAAACATTTGTAAAAAACAAACTTATCACATAAATTATTTTAAAACTACATAACTGCATATATGTAGTTAGTTCCCTATGTACAATTCCTGCGTTTCAATGATACATCCTAATATTAAATGAGCACAGTTTGAGTTTTTTATAGCTATAAGTCTTTCCATTTTGGTTTCCGGTAGAAATGTTATCCGTACAGTTTTCTTTACCGCCAGAGTTAAGAATTTACGAATAAAAATTTAAAACTGTCAGTTGTAAGTAAAAAGATAATCCGGTCAAGTCCGCGGCTCAGTCCTAATTATCTGCACAGCCCTTCCTTTAACTGCTAACTGCTAAGTTCCGTTCTACGGTCTAGGGTGTAGTTTATTAGAACTAATTAGGTCAATGTGGTGTATTATACTGTAATATTCATCCACATGAGGTTGGAGTCTTCTTTCCATACATTGTGTAATTTTTATGTAATTTAATTTTGAATTTCGTTTAGTATATAACAACAATTTTAAATAATAATAATAAACTTTTCACAACTACAAGATAATAAATCTGTTATGTTTTCGTATTTATTTATACTAATTAATGTAATTTACATATTAATATATTTTCTTACTGATAACCAAAATTGTGTATTTTATTTAGAATTGCTCATTGTCCACCATTGTTTGATACCATGTTAGTCATAAAGGAATCTATTTTCATGTATCTTTGTACACACACACACACCTGCATCCAAAATTATAGTGGTCCGACTGTGATGTAGAATAAGGTGACTTGTGTCGACCAATCACAGGCGTCCCTCTCCAGGACGCGGACGAGAAAAGCCCCCAGAGTAATCTCAGGCAGTTCTTTTACAGACTCCGTATCGCTCGGTCGTACGTTAAAACCAGCATTAACTTAATTTGGGCCGTGCTCACTTTTCCTTGTTGTTGTGAACCTTTGAGCCTTTGTGACAATTAGAAGCCTTGCCACTTCATCGTGTAATTGTCGTCAACCCCTTGCCGGACTTTATCTTTTTAACGAGCCAAAAGTAACTTTGTCCCTGTGGAACATCAGCGTTCGTGAGTGAACCGAGGATAGTGTCTAGTGAATGTGGAATCTTCATACATCAACAAGAACTCCAACAGTGCAACATTCCTTGGAAGCAACCCAGGTCGAACTGCAATCAAATTACCTTTGTGTCAAGGTATCAGACAATGGACAGTGCAAGGTAACAGTGCTTCATTATTATTATGGTCCTTCGTAATTAGACAATTTTCTCCTCAATCAAGATTTTTAAAAGCTTCAACTGATATCGGACATTATTTTGGACATTTAATAGAAACGAAAACCATTTTAACTCTTTGTATTCATGATTTGACTGTGTGCTTTTGTCTAATAGTATGTTCTTTGATCTCATTCCGTATTTTTATTTTTCCCCATTTGAACTAACAATTATTCTTAGAAGCTCAACAGTAATTTTTCAAACATATTAAGAAATGAACCTTAATCTTGTAAATCAACGTATAGGCTCCATTTGCTCAGTTATGCTTAAAAATATATTTAAACGTATAATACAAAATTTACGCTAAACAAACTCTACCTTAAATCATATAAATCAATGTAAAATGTCACACTGTGATGCTGTAACTCAAATAAATTATATTAGATTTTTACATTTGTATCTCCAGCTATTTTTATTTGGGCTCGATTACAAAATTACCTGAATATTTTATTTTAAAACAATTTTCTACTTTCTCTCTATTCCGGGAATTTAACTTAAATAGATATGTATATAACATAAAAAATAATTTCCAAACTCAAAATAGATTTCAACACCTTAAACAAGGAACGAATCGAAACTTTTTTAATACACATCACGGTCGGGTCGGTCGGTAATATTGGATTCCTTGCCGGACAGGTACATGCTCATATCCAGATCACGTGACTGCCTGCATGCAGTGCAATATCTGCATAATACACTCGCCAGCGAACAGCTGCTTGTGATCGCGCTTCTTTCAAAAGCAGTGTCAAAATATGGTTCAATTTGATTTAGTGTATTATAGCAATCAGTTTTATATTAAAATTGTATAACATAAAAAATCAAATAGGCCTACATTTAAAACTTTAAGTATTATTTTGATGTGTACACACAATTGTGTATATTTTAGATTCAGTGATTCCATCATGAGGTCCGGTAATAATTTAAGGTAAATACAAACAAACAAAATAAAAAATTAACTGGTGATAAAACTATCTTCCTAATTTCAAAAAGTTCTAAAGCAGGTATTAGACTAATTTTCTTGCACCAATGCAGTTTTGAGTTTGCTTTTAATATTCATGAACGTATGGCCAGTATTTGTTAAATGATCAGCATATTTTGAAGTTAATTATGTTTTCAAGGATATTCAATTAATGAATACGGATATGAATCAATACTGAATCAATATTCAATAAGTTCAATCTAATTTTGAACTATCGACCGGTTTATCACCGGTTTTTAGTAGTTTTGACAATCATTGCGTGCCCATTTCTAAATTCTACTATTATTAAGTTTAAAATTTTGTATTTTATTTTATTCGATTATATTTATTTATTTGAATGGAGCCAAGGTTATAAGAAGTGTTGAATGCTAATAACTTTAGAACGTATTGAAATTTATAAAAGTGTCAAAATGAATCCTGTATTACTATTGAGTTACAATGACGTCTTAATAAAGAAATATTATTTAATAAGCTTTTCAAACTGTATAAATTAATCTCAAGTAAATGAATTTAATTATTTTCTTCTATTTATATTTATCTTAAGCTGCGACCCTACATGATGGGTTTATTGAATACAAAACGTACGATGTACTCATTAAGTCTTAAAGGTGCTCTATTTTTTCATTTTTCTAAACGCTTTTGGAAGCTATAACACAAATATATTTGTTCTTAGTAATTCAACTGATTAAGTTTTTATCCTTTCCGACAATTACATATTTAACGTACAAACAATCTTCTCTATCTTGTTTGTCCCTATTATAGCCTGGAAATTCTAAATATCTCATTTTATTGATTTTGTCGTTAATTGCCTTTAGGTTATATATATTTTTTTTTGTTTAAATTTACTATCATTTATGGTTTTATTAAGTATTAAATAAGTTCCTGAAGCTCTTAACCTAGTTATTCTATTTTAATTGCCACCCGAGATGTAAGAAATCGGTTCCAATTATGAACTATAATTGTGTAAATTAATTTTAAACTATTTTAAAATAAGATTCTGTTAGTGTTAAGTATCGTCTTTTTTTAACAAAAATGCACGTAAAAATATTCTATCAGGTCATTGTTATGAGTTTTCCAGGCATTTACCTTCGTTCACTGTTTTTGGCCGATAAGTAACCTAAGATATGACTGGAGTTTAGGTTAAATCGAACAATTCATACTAGATATTTATGACACGCATGAGTCAGAATTCTCAACAAATATGTATATGTCAACTCTGTCTCTAAAACACGTACCTAAAACAAAATAAGCATTAATTATGATTAACCCAAACTATAAACTTTCTATACAACTTTAAAATGTGTACATAATATATGTATAATTCCTTCGGCCACTTTACGTGATTAGTTTAAAGAGAAGCGTATTATAAAATATTGTCAATAATATGATTTTGTTTCATATTGAAAAAATAATTATATTTATTTGAAGATTGATTTTAGGTCTATTTTAAATTCCACTTAGTACACATTTATAAATCTCATGCTGATACTGCGTTCACATTTAAAATCACATATTGGCGTTGAATCTACCCTTCCCACTATAGCTACTCCCAATGTCTAATAAAAAACTATCCTCAGTCTGTAATAAAGTCTTAATTGACCTGTATTCTGCAAATTACATGAATGAATGCATTATCGACCTAGATATCCCTTATATTAATACATTTATAAATTATGACCCTATATGAAATGCGTCTAGGTAGTTGTGGAAACTACATTTGAAAAGTTTTAATGAAAATATTGCTAGTTTTCAAAACCTAAACCTTACTTTTTCCAATTCCAATTCCCAAACTTAATCATGTAACGATCTCCTATAGTTCCATACCTTGATTACTACTTTTATCTGATGCCACAGATTCCGTAATTTTTCTACTAAAAACGAGTCAGTATCGCTTACTTTTTTTGAAAAGTACATTAAAGTACTAAAAACAATATTTTTAATGGAAAGTTCAACAAAGTTTAATTACTACCCCGTAATGAGTGGAATTCAAACATACGTATAATCTTTGTTTAAATTTTGTTATTGGCGATGGAAGATTTGATAGGATTTTGAACATTTGGCATCGTTATACGTTACAAAAGGTATAACACATCGTTTCAAGGATTGGGTACTAACATCTTCGTCAGGTGGGGTAAGGTATTTGGAAGGTAAGATATTGTTATGCATTAATACCTCCCCAACCTGACGAATAGGATAGATTCCAATCCTCGAAACGTTGTGTTATACCTTTGACACATTCAAAAATGGCAAATTTTGATATCTGTATACATATATGTATGTATGTATAAAGTTTTGTACAACAAATCACGTGTTCTTTGCATTGGGATCCACATATCACCCTGGCTGACTCAGGTATTACTCAATACGTCACTATCCCTACGGGATTTTGCTGATTAACTACAACTTAGATTATTAGCTTGGCAAATAACCCTCCAGGCTATATCCCCGTCTTGTGTTACTTATCTAGTTATCAATAGTATCAGTGTATAAGTATTCCTACAACCATACGCAGATTGTAATACTTGCGTTGTATAAAAATTACTGTTTCAATTTGTAACATCAACTTTGTCAACATAATTATGGGAAGTACAAATCATGAGCAGGTAAATTAAAACTAGTCTGCAATGAGCTTTCAGCTCTCCTACTGGAACTAACTAATAGAATCGTCAAACAGTCGACGCGTGATACAATCTGCATGTAGATAGCGCGGTTGCAACTAATTAAATTGTCTCTGATCTTCTGTACATGCACACTATCTTCTACATCAAGCAAAACTTCTTTTATAACTACAGTTGAATGTTGTAATTACTGCACTGTGTGTGTTTAAAGCTTTTACTGTCAAAAAGTAGATTTCTTTTGAATCTCAGCCACTGTATTTATTGAGTAAGTACCAAAATAAAATTAAAATTTTGCAAAAATAGTGCTCAACAATTTATAACCATGGGTTTTGCGTGTAAGTCTTGTGTAAAGTTTTGGAACACCATGAATAATTCTAGAAACTATAATTTCATAAAAATAAACAATATAAAAGAAGGGAGGTCTTGTGTACTGAAGTAGCTTGATAGCACTACTTTAGACCGTCTTGTGGTAAAGTATTGACAAAACTTAATTCGAATTTTGTATATTTATACAAATCTATACATATACTGTAAAAAAGTGATATTTTTACTAAAAAATAGTATTCGGATTTTAGACATCTCGGATCAGAGGTTTGTGTTTTCATTACTCACACATGATACAAAATTTGGATTCATATCTAACTTGTTACAAGATAACTTTCAAAAGCCGGTTATATAGTATATAAAAAATGTATACTAGCCGACAGAAATAAACACAATTTCCCAATAATCCATGACCTTATATTTTTATAAAATAGTAATATATTATTTTTTTAACCTTTTTCATTTACCACAGTAAGCAGCACTCTGCATGGTTAAATGCTACGGATTGTTCCTTAAAGCAATAAAATATGTTATCTAAACTTACAGATATTTAATCACAAATTCTCAGTTTTTGCTTGTATTACCCATCATACCGAGAAATATTTGTTTCATAGCAATAATGTTGTGATCAGTTCCTTTGTATTGTATTGTAATAAACAGATATGATTAATATAATTACAAATTTAGTTCTAGTGTTACTATATGTGCTTTAAATAATTTAAAACGTGGAAGTAATACATTATACCTATATAATTAATTAGTAAGATGATACTGGAATTATTTTACTCATACCTAATATGAAATTATGGCTGTTGTAGTTGATGATGTCATCTTACATCTCTACGTCACATATAAGTATGGAACTCTACGCAACTTACTGAACCTGTAGTAAACCTTTCCAACTTTCCGTTGTGTTTGTCAACTCTCGAATGACACAAACTTACAAACTTAAACTTTTCCAGTTTCCACGTAACTCCTCACACTAGCAGATATGCAAGTTATGTGTCCACGTTCACCGGGAAATAATCATAGTTTATTGTAATTATAAAGATTTATGTTACACTTGAGAATTGTAATAACAGTCTAAACTAACAGTATTGCATCAAGGAATACTTACCTTTAGATCAGACAGAAGCGTATGTATTAGAGTAAAATACCAAAACAAATTTACTAGAGAGACTCTAATCTGAGGTTGCTCCAATACACTTATACACTTATATATATATATATATATATATATATATATATATATATATATATATAGAAAGAGAGAGGGCTCTAAATCTTGTGCTCATTTACCTTGTTTACATATAAAAAAACAGTAAAACATCTTATTTCCTTTAATGGATCGTAAACTTATTTATGGTTAAGAAAATGCATTCCAACATATCACAATAAGTTTTAATTTAATTTTCAGTTTTCTCTATTTTCTAGGAATACTATACAGCTTTTACAAACATTTTAATACATCCGAATACATTATTTGTACAAACGTATTTCTTCAAAAGCAAAAAATAGTAATATTTGTAGATTGTACTAAATATGAAAATAAAAATTATAAATATACTTTTTCTCAATCCCAATTTTATATTATTACCATTTCTTTGTATTACATATATTCATAGCCGCCAATTTTTATATTTAAACACACTTTCTTATTATATTGCAATGTCTCGCACATTCGATTGGGTATGGTACTCAAAGTAAATGACTCATTGATCCATGCATACGATATTTTATTGTAACTATGGCGTTCATTTAAAGTTTCACCAGTTTTTTATCTTTCAAATAGTTATTTGAGTTGAAATAGTCTAAAACATCCTGAGGTCCCTTTGGTTCTGATACGGCCACTGGAGACCTCGGTTAGGTTACACGATCTCAGTGTGTCCTTATAGTCTTGAGGTCCTGTGTTCAAGTTTTTATCCGAGACCTCAGATTTAGTGACAAGAGAGGTTTCCAGGAGAGAGTACTTTCATTTCGAGTTGTTCCATCTTCGCTCTATCAGTTTCTCCATGACTGATACAAAATTACTATTATAAATAATGAATAAAACTGATGTGTTGGTGTTTTATATTATGATATGTTAGAAAAACAGTAAATATCGTAATTAAAAATGTAGATATTGTGAAACTAGCAAAGTGCGTAAATAAATTGTACAAACTTTATTTATCTATTCATCGATCGAGAGGCCTTTTGATCACAGGGAAAGCTGATATAAATTCTAACCAAATCTCAAATTAATCAATCAATAAATCTGACAACAGAACAACAGTCACACGAGCAATGATGTAATTCCATAAAACCGATCGATGGCTTTCATAAAGCTAATCGACTAGGGCCTTTGATATCATATATATATATATATATATATATATATATATATATATATATATATATATATAGGAATGGAGTGAGTGGGTTCACTATTAAGATATTTCATAAAATATAATAAAACTCTAAGTTTTGTTATGTACCGATTATAACAGTAGAGTAACTAATGGGGGCATATTTTGTTTTTTTTACTGCAATTACCAGTGGAAAACAGGTTCCGTGAGACAATGTACAAAATTTATTAATTTTGTATTCGCTCACCATCCGTACTCTCGAATCACGTGACCGCGGCGCGTGGCTTGAGTGAGACCGGGGGTGACGTCTTGGTTTTGTCACTTAAATCAAAGTTTACTACAAACGTAACCTATTTTTCGGGTTTCTGCTTGCTCGGTAAGGGAGTAGACTGTGACTAGCGACCAGTTCAGAGTTAACCTACGAACCGAGGACTTGTGCCCCATACGACTACACTCACGTATCTTGACTCTACTGAAGCTTACCGAGTAAGTAAACTGCTGCATATTATAATTAATTTGTACGTTGAGTCTCACCCTTTTGAATTTTCTAGGTGCCCCGGTTATTTGATGTGAACTAGCTTAAAAATGTAATAGTTTGCCCTTTTATACAAATTTGCTCTATATCGCGTAATATTGTTGTAGCTATTTGGCAATCTGTTGTTATCTGTTCATAGGTTTTTCAATATATATATATATATATTATTGATATATATATATATATATAGTATATTTATATTATATAGGAATGAATGGAGTTAGTGGGGTTCGAATTTCACTATTAGATATTTCTAATTTAAAATATAATTAATAATAACTCTAAGTTTTGTTATTATGTACCGATGATAAACAGTAGGTAAACTAATGGGGGCCATATATCAATTCATATTTTGTTTTTTTTTTTTTTTTTTTTTATGCAATTACCAGTGGAAAACAGGTTCCGTGAGGACATGTACAAAATTATTAATTTTTGTATTCGCATTCACCATCCGTACTCTCGAATCACGTGACCGCTGGCGCATGGTTGGAGTGAGGTCCGGGGGTTGGGGGGGGGGGGGGTGGGGGGGGGGGGGGGTGGGGGGGGGGGGGGGTGGGGGGGGGGGGGGGTGGGGGGGGGGGGGGGTGGGGGGGGGGGGGGGTGGGGGTTTTTTTTACTTCCCAGTATTGTAGGGATCTTTATCATGATCCAGGGTTACATCAGGAATGTGACTATCAAGCTCCACTATTGATGCAGCTAGTGGCTGAACTACTAGTGATGTTTTTATTTTTGTACTCCTTATATAGATCTACAAAGATTGTCACGTGTTCTGTTTTTAGCCTTTGAAGATCTATATTTTCCTCCTATCTCCTCCTCAATTTAGTTGTTTTATTACTGATGCGGATTTTATTTATTTGCCGAAACTTTGCTTTATCAACAGACCATCCTTTTTATAACTATAATTCAAGAGTAACACTTGTTTAAGCAATTCACTGCTCTCAAGGTATTTAAAACATCTAATAGAGATCTTCCTTAGAGTTAGGCACATGGTTTTGATATTGTCTGTGAGCTGTGGTTCCCGATATTTGAAACATTCAAAGCATTGGAAATGACAGTACTTCACAGCTTCATCGATAAAGGTCCGTTATTCCCTTGAAATTACAAAACTTGTATCTAGCTGCAAGACCGCTGTTGTAAATAAAAACGGTTCTCTGTTTGTTTTGGAATATTGCTAGCATGTCAAATGTCAATATCTACCTGGTCTGAACATGTTCTTAAATTTTTGCTTGGGAAGCAACATATGCTCTTGGATTTCTTGCAGGTGATGACTTACACAAGAACTACTTCTTTTGAAATGTTCCAATATAGCTTTACCTTTGTCTATTGTGTAGTTCAGGTGATTAAGCCCTTTCTGGGTAGTCAAACCCTTTTAATCACTCAATACTAGCCTCACATAATTTCGTCTCTTACTGGAAACAAGTTCCCAGCAGCTCGTCTTGACATTCTTTATAGGGGTTTCAAAAAAAACTTTATAATTAAAAACGATACAAAATTAAATTGAATTTTTTAAATTGTAAATATGTCTGTAATAGAAATTCAAGGATGTAATCCGTTTTTATTCCCATGTGCTATTGGTGTTTGGTGATGAGAAGTCTACAAGTAATTGTTATGTTATCAAGACTGTAAAACAATAAACTAAATATAAATGTTCAATAACATTATTTGTATTTATTTGCAATTTTAAAAGTACAAACGATTCCTTTACGAACTCTTTTGGGTGGTTTGTTTCTATTTCTTAAGAATATGTTAACACAAATCTTAAACATTTTGATAAATTAACTAAATTCCTCTTTAAATATTTTCCTTTTATAATTTATCCACGCAAGAAAATGTTACCCAAGTAAAATTAGTCTAGTAAAATTTAATTATTCGAAGTATGGCCCGTTTCTAAACCTGTTGGATATTTCAATCCTACCCCGAAGGTTTGTCTGGCCAAGCTACTGCAAGTAAACAAATCTCTACGATATAAATCAAGTCATCAAGTATTATATAATGAGTTTGATAATGATTTTCGATTTTATTAAAATGATATATAGATTTCAATATATGAAGGCTGGATTTTAATAGAATGTGATCTGAGAAATCAAAAATTTATAACTAAAATAAATTAATGAATAAACGAGTATGATATATTTTGTTTATTTGATGGATCTTATTATGTTGTATGAATATATCATAGCTTTATACAGAATTGACTCTAAACATGTTCCGAGTATAACTCTAGCGTGAAACAACCGTTTCCATATTGAAGCGATTTCAAGGAAAGTTGACTCAGTGAATACATTCATTGATCATGCATAATTAGTTTTAACATTTGGGGCGTTTGTCGACGAATCTTATATTTTTCTCTTGTGGTTTACCCAGAATTTACACTAAACATGTCAGGGACAGAGTCTAAACATGGAGACCATTCACACCTACTTCTTGAGGGGCGGACACCGGGTCCATGGTTACAAACCTCGGACCTACTGTCCGACTCAAGGGTCTCTTAGGCAAAGGGTTGACGAGGGACTGTACTACACGTTGCAGTGGTTGGACGAGTGTATCGAGATCCAAACTAGAGCTATGGCAGGAAGTAAACAACTTCTGTTCTGAGTACATTACTGTGGGGAAGGCCTTCATTTGCAAATGTTAAGAACTGGCTGTACTAATTGCGATCTTAAATTTAGGTCCTTATTAAATTTATTAAACTTCAGTTTTACGCGCCTTAATTTTAATCCTATAATAATTATAGATGATTTATCATTTTTTAAATATAATCATTAGGTGTTTAAAACAGTTTAAATTTATTAATATTTTTATTTGTTTTTAAAGAAGGTGTAATTTCTTTTGTAACGTTAACGTTAAAACATTAAAACGTTATACACATCAGAAATAAAAGTTATAAGGTGTTTGGACGCATATAAATTTATAATTAAAAATTGTCACTGATTATTTATTATGTCGGATTACCATGTTTTTGTAAAAATGTCCCTCTTATTAATGTAATAATTAGCCTATTTAAGAAACTGTGCAATTCTTTAATGATTTAAAATAATAATATAAATTTAGTTCCTGTAACATATCTTAGTGTGTTTATGAAATAATTTAGTCTCTTTAAGAGATCTTGGTTTAAGAAGAAAATTTATTACATGTAACACATATTAGAGAGACATCAGTTAGTTTTTATTCCTAATTTTTTGTTTCTTGTAAAAACTATGAATTATCCTGTACAGTTTACATATACTGTCATATATTTTACCAACGATTGACTAAAGTTTTTTAATCTTACTTTTGCCTCAAATATAAATAATATTAATTTAAAATTTATACATTATAAAGAATAATGTGGTTGCATTTTATAAATAGGCAAAACAAATCATTTAAACTAGTTTACTACGTTAGGCACATTAACAATATAGAACAATTTTATTGAGTACTTTCACCGTCTATGTAATAACACAGGTTCATTGTTTGTGTATTATTTAGATAAAAACAGATTTAAGACTGAATGCAATTAATACAATTATTAAGAATATGATGTGTGTAAATAATATAGTTTAGTTCTACCAATGGCCACCAGGCGAGCTGTATTACTAGTTCAGTTCTTGCCCACCAGGTTACTGACTCAGTAAGTTTGGCCTGAAATCAATAGGTAGCTCTGTTGTTGTTCACTTTTCCTCAGTATTAAATAAATATTAATATTTAAAATAAAAAATCAAAATATGATGAATTGTTTTAAGACATTGCTGTAATTTAAAAATATATTTGTTATAAAATAATTTCAATTGTTGTTTAATATGAAAAAGAAAACAGACAATACTGTAACGTTATTTCAACACCCTCCCGTCCCCAGATTTACTTGTAGTACATTTATAACAATTACTTCCCCTCAAAACGTTAAGGAATTCTCGTCGGAATACTGTCCTGTCAAAAAATCTTAACGAATTTTGAAAGCTGTAGTCAGTCATTCTTACATGAATGCTGAGGTACAGCTGATACTATCATCGTGGCTTACACAAATTACACGCCAAGAGATTTTCCTTGAAAACAATGGTGAATATTTTTGTACTACTCGGGAAAAGAACAAACGATTTGTAAATGGTAATATAAATACTTTGTTTATATAATTTTGTACTCAAAAACAGTAATTTGCCAAATGTTTCTTGTTGTCATTGACAAAACTACTAGATGTATGTTATTTTAAGTTTTAAATTTTTTATAAATTAGTAACTTCTACGTAAAAAGTGGCCAAATTTATACGGTATAAATCATGCCACCAAGTATTATATAACGAGTTTTGATAATTATGATTTTTATTAAAACTTGATAATAGATTTCAATATAAGAAGGGTCGATTACAAATAGAATATGATGAGAGATATCAAAACTAAAAATAAAATCAATGAATGGATAAACATACTACTAGAGGGGCGAACACCGGACCATGAACTTAAGGTGACGTAAATACTTTTTTTCTTCTATAAAAGTAATATCTATAATTTGTTAGAAATATTTAAATTAAAAAGTTTGTCCATAATTATTAATTTTTTTGTTTTTACAAAACTATAAAATATCCGATACAATTAACGTATATACATAATGACTGCAATATATTATACTGACGATTGAGCTATCCGTTCTTATAGTACATTACTGTGGGGTAGGCCTACTGATTGTAAATGTTAAGAACTGGCTGTACTGGCTGCGATCTCTATTTTAGGTCCTTACCAAAATTATTAAACTTAAGTCTTACGCCTTTAATTCCAATCTTAATACAACCAATGAGGATTTTTTCATTAATAATATACAATTAATAGCCATAAAAAACCTTTTTAGTTCATATGGATACGTTTATTGGTTATTCAGACAAAGAGCTAATGCTTTTTTTTTTGACGTTATCGTTAAATCATAAATAAATTGTACATGTCGGAATAAAAAGCAAAAGGTATTTGGGCGCGTATTAATTTTATATTTAAATTGACGCAGATTTTTATATTGTCGGATTACTATATTTTTGTATATATTTTCCTGTTAATATATAATAATTAGCTAATTTCTTCACAATAATTTAAATTAATAACATAATTTAGCTTCTGAAAATGTTGGTTTAATGATGTACCTGTATACATATTGACTGGCATACATTATATCAATGACTGAACAAAGGTCTTGTAATCTTACTTTTCTCTACTGTAATAATATCCATTTACAATTTATACGCTAAAAAAAGAGTTTGGTACATTTGAAAAATATTCGAAAATAAAATTATTAATACTAGTCGACTAGGTTAGGAACATTAATATTACAGCATAAACATTATTGAGCACTTAAACAGAATTATTAATTTGTAATGTATAATACGTTATTACTCATAGAGTCACGTTGTTTGAAGTTTATTTAAATAATCACAATTAATTACTATTCCATTTCATATGTGATAACAAATTTACTAATTTACGCAATTTACTACTATTAGTATAACACAACGCTATATGAGCTCACTAGAAGCATCACTAGAGTAAAGAGTGTAACAGGTAATTGTTGGAAATTAGGGTCGGTAGTCCACCGGTATAAACGTGGATTCCCTGACCCAAAATGTAGAAAACGTGACGTCAGCCACCATCTTCAAAATTAGACGTGGACCTTCAACCCTACAATTTATGTATTTTGCACTGGTTAATTATGTGTTATTTATTACACGTAGTTTATAATATTCTATTAAACATATAATAACAATAATAACATTCTAATATTTCTAATAACATTATGAATATGTTGTAGTATAAGCTTCTGTACTGGTCCCTATGTTTAGTAAATGACAACAGATCTTTTTGTTTTGGTTTTAGTAGTGAGACCAGGTAGAACAGGAATACGGGACATGGATAAGAAATACAACGGACAGACGAAATACAGACCATAATTAAAATTCTGAAAGAAGTCCACTTGGAGGCTTAGTCCAATACACACACGCCTTCAGATGATCATAGAACTGAGTGGATCATAATCCAGGTTTTTAACAACACCTGCATACACTTTGGTGCGTTTCATGTCACAGAGGAGTTCACAAATGACAATTTAACTCTTTTTGTCACGAAGGAATAATAATTAAAATGCGACAATCACAAGTACCAGTAAAGGGCAAACTAAAACAACTAGATTTGTATGATCGAATTTTGTAAAAAATACAAGGCAACAAAACATTATAGTGGCTAAACAAAACGATATTCCATTAAATGTAATTTACCCTTTAAATTTCAACTACAAATTCATCGGTATCTGATGTATTACCCTAAAAGGCGAGTTACACTCGTATTTTGCATTAACCCCTCAGTTGCAAGTAAATATACGGTTATAATAGGATGAACCGAGTTAAAAAACGTACTAACTATTACGCAAAGTCAAAGAAAAAATTAGCAGATGTAGCTGAGAACCAGAGGCCAAACCATGTCTTAGAAACAAGTTTAATAGAATATATTTCCATGGGTATGAGGCAATTCCACAAACCTAGATGTAATAAAGACAATGCATTTTTTAACTCCCAAACGATATATCTTCTTGGAGAACCTGAATGGGATCCAAAGGTATATCCGACTGGAGAATATATTCATCACTCAAAAGACTATTTCAACAGTTTTATGGTAAGAAATATACAGAACATTTTAATTAAAGGTGAGTTTTTGAACTGCATAAGAAATCATTCAACGAGCTACAGGACTCTGTGATAAATAGAGCGCAACTTAATAAAACTTAAGGTAGGTAAAATCATAATGCTGTGCTGTTATCTTCATATTTAAGGAAGCCCATATTATAATATGATTCAAATGTATCAAAATCGTATGGAAACTGTCCAAAAATAATAACAAGCCTTTATTAAGTAATAAAGAAGAATGTTATAACTCAGAGAATAATATAGTGATGGCCAAAGTTTATTCAAAGTAATCATAATAAATTACTATTCTATTTTAATTACAATACATTTTGATTTGAGTTATCATTTACTAATTGAAATAATTTACTATACGAGCTCATTAGAAGTATGACTAGAATGAAGAGTGTACAGGTAATTGTTGGAAACGTGGACACACTGACCTACCCTGTAGAAACGTGACGTCATCTAACCTCGTCAAAATGATTTGTTATGTCAAAGGTTAATTTTCAAATCATTAGGATCATCAAACTGATTTTATTTCTGAGGAAGAAGTGAAGTAATATTAGGGGCCATTTAAAACTCCTATCATAGGAATAATCTTTGACTAAGTTTAATACGTAATAATTTATTATAATACTGAAGAAACCTTTATTTTTTACGATAAATTCATCCGGATTACACGCGAGGAAATCAAATTATTCGTAAAGTTGAAATAAAAATTATATTACATATAAAATTTAGTTAAAATGTTTAGATTTAATACCTGAGAAGACAAGTTACACTTATCGGATGTCAACGATTAAAGCTACACACTAAAATACATTATTATAGTGAACAATTTTCAGAAAGATTTGTATAATTGTCGATTTCTTGCCAAGCAACGTGTAATATGAGTATTATGTCAACACTTTCAGACCCGATGTGTGTGTGTTACACAACAGTAAGTGCAAATACCATTCCAATGAATGTTCACGTAGGGCTCACTGTTTAAATAAAAGAATAATTTCTACAAATGGTCACTAGGGAACAAACAGTAGTGCTAGTTAATTTCTTGTCCACCAGGTTACTGGCTAAAGTTATTTACGACTGAAACCAATAGGTACGCCGTTGTCTTTCACTCTTCCTCAAAACTTTATAATTATTGTTATATAAATGAAAATAAAATAGTTAATTACACTTTTTAACATTATATTGTATGTAAAATTTAGCATTAATTCAAATATACTGACATTTGTTTAATATAAATAGAAAGAGAATAAAATTATAGCGTCATATCAAAATGCTTCCGTCCAAAGTTTTACTTGTAATAACTTTATAATCAAAAGTGATAAATACATTGATGGCTATGTCTCCCATCTATAGTCAAACTGTTTGATAAACTAAATTTTAGAAGCTGTGGTCAGTCATTCTTACCTGAATGCTAAGACACAGCTCATATCGTATTATTGTTTACTTCACTATACCTTCCACACCGGTAGTTCTTAAAGAATCTCTTTGAACCCACGACTCCCTTATTTTTAATCTGAATTACTTTTTTATTTTTTAGTTTTATTTGTTTCTTTACTCGCGGAAATACTTCTTTCTAAGAATGTATCAATTACAACGTTGAACTAATACCCAAACAGTAAAATTAACACGTGAAGAGAGGTGAAATTGAAAAGAGAGTGAGAGTGCTACACACTAAAATACATTATTATAGTGAACAATTTTCAGAAAGCTTTGTATAATTGCCAGTCTACTGCCAAGCAACGTGTAATATGTGTATTATGTTTAACACTTTCAGACACAAAGTCTGTGTTCCACGACAGTAAGTGCAAATACCATTCCAATGAATGTTCACGTTGGGCTGTGTTAAAAAAAGAATAAGTTGTACAAATGGTCACTAGGGAACAAACAGCAGTGCTAGTTTCAGTCCTGTCCACCAGGTTACTGGCTGAGTTAGTTACGACTGAGACCAATAGGTGCGCCGTTGTCGTTCACTCTTCCTCAAAACTACATAATTATTGTTTTATAAATGAAAATAAAATAATTAGTTACATGTTTTAAACATTATATTGTATGTAAAATTTTAGCCTTGATTCAAATATGGTAACTTTTGTTTAATACAAATAGAAAGAGAAATAAAACTATAGCGCCATATCAAAACGGTCCCCGTCCGAAGTTTTAGTCGTAATAAACTTTATAATCAGTTAAGAATGCATTAGAGCTATTGTCACTTCAATCTCCATTAATTAAATTTTAGAAGCTGTGGTCAGTCATTCTAATCTGAATGCTGAGACACGGCTCATATCGTAAATGATTACTTCTCTATAATTTTCACGCCAGTGGTTCTCAGAGAACCTCTTTGAACCCACGACTTCCTTATTTTAACCAGAAATGTTGACAACCTCGGACAGTAAATTGCAATTGGGTGATGGTAGGGATGAGGTGCTTAACAAAATAAATGTGTTCATATGCTATAACAGTGGTTTTATTTTATGGAATTCTCTCATTAAATACTGCATTTGATAACAACTAAATATATTTTTCCAATAGAAGTACGACAGTAAAAAAACCTATAATATGTAACGAATATGAATTCAAAATATAAAATGTGTATGTGTAGCTAAGCATGTAAACAACCGTGTCCAGTCTGTGCTGCTACCTTTGGGAGATATTATAAACTAAATTAATTAAGGTGCCAAAGACTTTGCGTGTTTATTTTGCTAGTTTGAGTTATTTTAACGTTGTAATTGATAATTTTTAAATAAGTCCCTGTGTGAGGAACGAGGTGGATCAAACTAAATAGTTTGGGGTTACGACTCTTGAAAATAAGCCGCAATATGTCGTTTGTAGTGAAGTACTGTTCACTGAATCAATGAAACCACCGAAAATATTACATTATCTGGAAACCAAGCATCATGGTCTCAAGGAAGCTTTATTTAACAGTAATTTCAGGATATGAAGAATCAAATCATTGAATCAATTTCAGTTTAAACAGTAATACATTAGCTCCAAGCGCAATTCATGTTATAATTTAGGTCAAACTGACATGAAATATAAAAGTAATGCAGTGAGTAAGCAGGATGTCCCTAATGCTTTTGCTTCATATTTCTCTTCGGTGTTTGACCAGAATTCTTCTGCTTATGACTTGCAAAACTCAATACACCCAACTGTCTTATGTAAAGAAGTAAAGAAAGTTTTTTCGGTATCAGATGTCATGGAAGCTATCAATGAAATGAAATCAAAGAGGTCCTCAGGTCCTGACAATATTCCTTCATATGTTGTAAAAGGTTGTGGGGAAGTTTTAGCAGAACCACTGTGCTATCTCTTTAATTTGTCCTTGTCAAGTTTTAATTTTCCTCTTTCTTTTGTTAGAAGTGGATTAGAATACTGTTCAATTATTTGGGAACCCTATACATTAACAAATATTCAATCCGTTGAAATTATTCAAAATAAATTTTTAAGATATTCGTATCTAAAAAAACGCAACACATATTGTGACAGAAATTTCCCTACTGATTCTGTAAGAAATTTATTTAATTTTCAAAAACTTTCAGCAAGAAGACTAATTTTTAATCTGTCTTTTTTTGTTTAAATTACTAAATAACCTGATTGATAGTTCACATTTACTTAAAAATATAAACTTTTATGTCCCTAAGTTTCATTCAAGGTCCAAAATATTGTTTTTTATTCCTAGATGTAACACAATCAGCCATTATTATTTTTCTTTGTTTAGGAGTTTTAGATTTATTAATAACAACAATTCTTATATTGATTTACATTTAGGAAGTGCAAAAGATTTTATTGGAAAATTAAAACCTTTAGTTTGAGACTTTTACTCGAATGATTGTAATAATCTGTTTATTTCTTAGTATTTTTACCAATAAGTTAAGTTTTTGGATTATTTGTAGGATTTTTGTATGTTATTTATGTAACCAATCTAGATATTATTTGTTTAGAAGTGTTTCATTTTGCTCTGAAAGTGTTTTTTTTTCCTCTATTGTTAAGAATAACATCGTTCATTTTGTTTTTTGAGCTAGTATAATTATTAATTTATTTGTAATTTGCACTGCACTTAGGTTAGTGGATAGTATAATTTTTGTTTAAATTTTATTTTATTTAATATAGCTAATTTAGTTAACTGATGACCCGTAGCTATTTATAAGTCAAAATAAATAAATAAATAATAATATATTACTGAATATAGGAGAGGTCTTAATAAGGCCAACTGTATGTTGCAGTACAAAATATTACTTTAAAACATTGCTTGAGTTCTTTTAAGTTATTTTAGGGTTCATAAGAAACATTTTAACTAGCAAGTTTAAAAAAACGAAAGTTTAGATAAGTTGGTAAATTTTTCTTTAAATTTTCTTGTATAAGTTATTTTAGCAAGTGATTGCTATTAAAGTAACATTAACCTAAAATCATATAAAAATATAACGGTTTCGGTAATATTGCTTTTCTATTGAAACTTGACAGTGACGGATGAATAGCTCTGCCAATGGCTACCTTACGAGCAGTATTGTCTAGTTCAGTTTTTGTCTACCAGGTTTACTGGCTGAGTTAGTTACAACTGAGACCAGAAGGTGCGCTGTTGTTGTTCTCTCTTCCTCAGCTCTAAACAATTATTAGTATTTTAAATAAAAATACACACTGTTAATTCATTTTTTAACATTGCAATATATTTAGAAACTAAGGTTGGAAGCAAATTATTGAATTTTGATTGAACATAAATAAAAAATGAAATATTCTGTAAATCTATTTAAAAGCGTTCCCGTCCCCAGATTTTATTATAGTGTGCTTATAATAAAATGATAGCCTAGTTTATTATTGTCGAAATCGTCACTGAATGGATGAAGTTAATTGAAATACTCTTTGAAAGCTGTACTCAGTCATTCTTACCTGAATGCTGAGATACGGCTCATTCTCATATTGATATTTTAGTTAGAATCTCAGCACGAGTGGTTCTTAGAGAACCTCTTTGAACCTCCAAGAGGAGGCGAGACGATCAAGACCACTAAATAAATTCTCATCGTATCGTATTTAGTAAAATAATGAAATTTAATTTTACGATAGTACATCGCAAATTAATTGGAAAGATTTATCACTTATAACATAATGTGAGTGTTTCGTCAAGTAGATTACACTATATTGTATAGTCTAGGTGCCTTCTATCGAAACAATGTATAGAGATAATTTTAACATGACATTCCAGTAGTCAAGTCTGTTACAGCGTCAGATTCCAGACGCTGCACTAATTGGAGCTAACTTCAGAATTCACATAGAATCAAACCTTATAAATATAGCTACGTTATGTGTAGATAACTAAGGGTGCCGGTGACTTGGTCTTCTGTCTGTCCGATCTAACCTGTAAGTTTCACTCTCTTCACGTGTTTATTTTACTGTTTGGAGCTAGTTTAACGTTGTCATGGATACATTGGAAGAATTGCTTCTGCGAGTAAAGAGACAGATACAAGTAAAAAAAGGAGAAAATATAACAAGTATTATTTGAAGTTTGTGTTTAGGTCCCTGGGAAATGAACCACAGTGTATCGTATGTGGTGAAGTAATGTTCACTGAATCAGTGAAACCACCGAAAATATTACGTTATCTGGAAACCAAGCATCATGGTCTCAAGGATGAACCGGAAAGCTTTATTTAACAGTAATTTCAGGCTCTGAAGAATCAAATCATCAATTTCAGTTTAAACAGTAATACTAACCAACGTCCAACATAGTCTTCATATTTCATATTATGTAGCATTAAAAATTGCCCAAAGCACCAAACATCATTCAATATCAGATTCGATGTTTCCTGCTGCTATTGCTAAGGTTTCACAGGTGATAAGTCCCCAAGAAGAGTTAAGGGGACCTGTCAGCGCCTATCCCGATCATGTTAATTCCTTTTTTAGGTAGGTATACTTTAAAGCTTCAAATAAAGTATAAAAAAGGTATGCCTACTTAACGCTATTGTTTTTCTATTTTATGTTGTGGTAAACAATTTGTTTTATCTTCCATATAAATTCCCGCTCTTGCTTTTAAAATTAATCAATTTCAATGGAAATACTTGTTGTCGGAAACAAGTCTTCTTTGATCCCGTTTAAACAATCTAGGAAATCTGTGTTTTTTTTTACTTCCAGTATTGTAGGGATCTTTATCATGATCCAGGGTTACATCAGGAATGTGACTATCAAGCTCCACTATTGATGCAGCTAGTGGCTGAACTACTAGTGATGTTTTTATTTTGTACTCCTTATATAGATCTACAAAGATTGTCACGTGTTCTGTTTTTAGCCTTTGAAGATCTATATTTTCCTCCTATCTCCTCCTCAATTTAGTTGTTTTATTACTGATGCGGATTTTATTTATTTGCCGAAACTTTGCTTTATCAACAGACCCATCCTTTTTATAACTATAATTCAAGAGTAACACTTGTTTAAGCAATTCACTGCTCTCAAGGTATTTAAACATCTAATAGAGATCTTCCTTAGAGTTAGGCACATGGTTTTGATATTGTCTGTGAGCTGTGGTTCCCGATATTTGAACATTCAAAGCATTGGAAATGACAGTACTTCACAGCTTCATCGATAAAGGTCCGTTATTCCCTTGAAATACAAAACTTGTATCTAGCTGCAAGACCGCTGTTGTAAATAATAACGGTTCTCTGTTTGTTTTGGAATATTGCTAGCATGTCAAATGTCAATATCTACCTGGTCTGAACATGTTCTTTAAATTTTTGCTTGGGAAGCAACATATGCTCTTGGATTTCTTGCAGTATGACTACACAAGAACTACTTCTTTTGAAATGTTCCAATATAGCTTTACCTTTGTCTATTGTGTAGTTCAGGTGATTAAGCCCTTTCTGGGTAGTCAACCTTTTAATCACTCAAACTAGCCTCACATAATTTCGTCTCTTACTGGAAACAAGTTCCCAGCAGCTCGTCTTGACATTCTTATAGGGGTTTCAAAAAAACTTTATAATTAAAAACGATACAAGAATTAAATTGAATTTTTTAAATTGTAAATATGTCTGTAATAGAAATTCAAGGATGTAATCCGTTTTATTCCCATGTGCTATTGGTGTTTGGTGATGAGAAGTCTACAAGTAATTGTTATGTTATCAAGACTGTAAAACAATAAACTAAATATAAATGTTCAATAACATTATTTGTATTTATTTGCAATTTAAAAGTACAAACGATTCCTTTACGAACTCTTTTGGGTGGTTTGTTTCTATTTCTTAAGAATATGTTAACACAAATCTTAAAACATTTTGATAAATTACTAAATTCCTCTTTAAATATTTTCCTTTTATAATTTATCCACGCAAGAAAATGTTACCCAAGTAAAATTAGTCTAGTAAAATTTAATTATTCGAAGTATGGCCCGTTTCTAAACCTGTTGGATATTTCAATCCTACCCCGAAAGGTTTGTCTGGCCAAGCTACTGCAAGTAAACAAATCTCTACGATATAAATCAAGTCATCAAGTATTATATAATGAGTTTTGATAATGATTTTCGATTTTATTAAAATGATATATAGATTTCAATATATGAAGGCTGGATTTTAATAGAATGTGATCTGAGAAATCAAAATTATAACTAAAATAAATTAATGAATAAACGAGTATGATATATTTTGTTATTTGATGGATCTTATTATGTTGTATGAATATATCATAGCTTTATACAGAATTGACTCTAAACATGTTCCGAGTATAACTCTAGCGTGAAACAACCGTTTCCATATTGAAGCGATTTCAAGGAAAGTTGACTCAGTGAATACATTCATTGATCATGCATAATTAGTTTTAACATTTGGGGCGTTTGTCGACGAATCTTATATTTTTCTCTTGTGGTTTACCCAGAATTTACACTAAACATGTCAGGGACAGAGTCTAAACATGGAGACCATTCACACCTACTTCTTGAGGGGCGGACACCGGGTCCATGGTTACAACCTCGGACCTACTGTCCGACTCAAGGGTCTCTTAGGCAAAGGGTTGACGAGGGACTGTACTCACGTTGCAGTGGTTGGACGAGTGTATCGAGATCCAAACTAGAGCTATGGCAGGAAGTAAACAACTTCCTGTTCTGAGTACATTACTGTGGGGAAGGCCTATCATTTGCAAATGTTAAGAACTGGCTGTACTAATTGCGATCTTAAATTTAGGTCCTTATTAAATTTATTAAACTTCAGTTTTACGCCCTTAATTTTAATCCTATAATAATTATAGATGATTTATCATTTTTTAAATATAATCATTAGGTGTTTAAAACAGTTTAAATTTATTAATATTTTTATTTGTTTTTAAAGAAGGTGTAATTTCTTTTGTAACGTTAACGTTAAAACATTAAAACGTATACACATCAGAATAAAAGTTATAAGGTGTTTGGACGCATATAAATTTATAATTAAAATTGTCACTGATTATTTATTATGTCGGATTACCATGTTTTTGTAAAAATGTCCTCTTATTAATGTAATAATTAGCCTATTTAAGAAACTGTGCAATTCTTTAATGATTTAAAATAATAATATAATTTAGTTCCTGTAACATATCTTAGTGTGTTTATGAAATAATTTAGTCTCTTTAAGAGATCTTGGTTTAAGAAAATATACATGTAACATATTAGAGAGACATCAGTTAGTTTTTATTCCTAATTTTTTGTTCTTGTAAAACTATGAATTATCCTGTACAGTTTTACATATACTGTCATATATTTTACCAACGATTGACTAAAGTTTTTAATCTTACTTTTGCTCAAATATAAATAATATTAATTTAAAATTTATACATTATAAAGAATAATGTGGTGCATTTTATAAATAGGCAAAACAAATCATTTAAACTAGTTTACTACGTTAGGCACATTAACAATATAGAACAATTTTATTGAGTACTTTCACCGTCTATGTAATAACACTGGTTCATTGTTTGTATTATTTAGATAAAAACAGATTTAAGACTGAATGCAATTAATACAATTATTAAGAATATGATGTGTAAATAATATAGTTAGTTCTACCAATGGCCACCAGGCGAGCTGTATTACTAGTTCAGTTCTTGCCCACCAGGTTACTGACTCAGTAAGTTTGGCCTGAAATCAATAGGTAGCTCTGTTGTTGTTCACTTTTCCTCAGTATTAAATAAATATTAATATTTAAAATAAAAAATCAAAATATGATGAATTGTTTAAGACATTGCTGTATTTAAAAATATATTTGTTATAAAATAATTTCAATTGTTGTTTAATATGAAAAGAAAACAGACAATACTGTAACGTTATTTCAACACCCTCCCGTCCCCAGATTTACTTGTAGTACATTTATAACAATTACTTCCCCTCAAAACGTTAAGGAATTCTCGTCGGAATACTGTCTGTCAAAAAATCTTAACGAATTTTGAAAGCTGTAGTCAGTCATTCTTACATGAATGCTGAGGTACAGCTGATACTATCATCGTGGCTTACACAAATTACACGCCAAGAGATTTTCCTTGAAAACAATGGTGAATATTTTGTACTACTCGGAAAAGAACAACGATTTGTAATGGTAATATAAATACTTTGTTTATATAATTTTGTACTCAAAAACAGTAATTTGCAAATGTTTCTTGTTGTCATTGACAAAACTACTAGATGTATGTTATTTAAGTTTTAAATTTTTTATAAATTAGTAACTTCTACGTAAAAAGTGGCCAAATTTATACGGTATAAATCATGCCACCAAG
The DNA here is from genome assembly GCF_021130785.1 of Homalodisca vitripennis. Taxonomy (NCBI): domain Eukaryota; kingdom Metazoa; phylum Arthropoda; class Insecta; order Hemiptera; family Cicadellidae; genus Homalodisca; species Homalodisca vitripennis. The sequence goes on along the minus strand of NC_060213.1, from coordinate 122,090,093 downwards.
TATTATATAACGAGTTTTGATAATTATGATTTTTATTAAAACTTGATAATAGATTTCAATATAAGAAGGGTCGATTACAATAGAATATGATGAGAGATATCAAAACTAAAAATAAAATCAATGAATGGATAAACATACTACTAGAGGGGCGAACACCGGACCATGAACTTAAGGTGACGTAATACTTTTTTCTTCTATAAAAGTAATATCTATAATTTGTTAGAAATATTTAAATTAAAAGTTTGTCATAATTATTAATTTTTTTGTTTTTACAAAACTATAAAATATCCGATACAATTAACGTATATACATAATGACTGCAATATATTATACTGACGATTGAGCTATCCGTTCTTATAGTACATTACTGTGGGGTAGGCCTACTGATTGTAAATGTTAAGAACTGGCTGTACTGGCTGCGATCTCTATTTTAGGTCCTTACCAAAATTATTAAACTTAAGTCTTACGCCTTTAATTCCAATCTTAATACAACCAATGAGGATTTTTTCATTAATAATATACAATTAATAGCCATAAAAAAACCTTTTTAGTTCATATGGATACGTTTATTGGTTATTCAGACAAAGAGCTAATGCTTTTTTTTTTGACGTTATCGTTAAATCATAAATAAATTGTACATGTCGGAATAAAAAGCAAAAGGTATTTGGGCGCGTATTAATTTTATATTTAAATTGACGCAGATTTTTATATTGTCGGATTACTATATTTTTGTATATATTTCCTGTTAATATATAATAATTAGCTAATTTCTTCAATAATTTAAATTAATAACATAATTTAGCTTCTGAAAATGTTGGTTTAATGATGTACCTGTATACATATTGACTGGCATACATTATATCAATGACTGAACAAAGGTCTTGTAATCTTACTTTTCTCTACTGTAATAATATCCATTTACAATTTATACGCTAAAAAAAGAGTTTGGTACATTTGAAAAATATCGAAAATAAATTATTAATACTAGTCGACTAGGTTAGGAACATTAATATTACAGCATAACATTATTGAGCACTTAAACAGAATTATTAATTTGTAATGTATAATACGTTATTACTCATAGAGTCCGTTGTTTGAAGTTTATTTAAATAATCACAATTAATTACTATTCCATTTCATATGTGATAACAAATTTACTAATTTACGCAATTTACTACTATTAGTATAACACACGCTATATGAGCTCACTAGAAGCATCACTAGAGTAAAGAGTGTACAGGTAATTGTTGGAAATTAGGGTCGGTAGTCCACCGGTATAAACGTGGATTCCCTGACCCAAAATGTAGAAACGTGACGTCAGCCACCATCTTCAAAATTAGACGTGGACCTTCAACCCTACAATTTATGTATTTGCACTGGTTAATTATGTGTTATTTATTACACGTAGTTATAATATTCTATTAACATATAATAACAATAATAACATTCTAATATTTCTAATAACATTATGAATATGTTGTAGTTAAGCTTCTGTACTGGTCCCTATGTTTAGTAAATGACAACAGATCTTTTTGTTTTGGTTTTAGTAGTGAGACCAGGTAGAACAGGAATACGGGACATGGATAAGAAATACAACGGACAGACGAAATACAGACCATAATTAAAATTCTGAAAGAAGTCCACTTGGAGGCTTAGTCCAATACACACACCACTACCCTTCAGATGATCATAGAACTGAGTGGATCATAATCCAGGTTTTTAACAACACCTGCATACACTTTGGTGCGTTTCATGTCACAGAGGAGTTCACAAATGACAATTTAACTCTTTTTGTCACGAAGGAATAATAATTAAAATGCGACAATCACAAGTACCAGTAAAGGGCAAACTAAAACAACTAGATTTGTATGATCGAATTTTGTAAAAAATACAAGGCAACAAAACATTATAGTGGCTAAACAAAACGATATTCCATTAAATGTAATTTACCCCTTTAAATTTCAACTACAAATTCATCGGTATCTGATGTATTACCCTAAAAGGCGAGTTACACTCGTATTTTGCATTAACCCCTCAGTTGCAAGTAATATACGGTTATAATAGGATGAACCGAGTTAAAAAACGTACTAACTATTACGCAAAGTCAAAGAAAAAATTAGCAGATGTAGCTGAGAACCAGAGGCCAAACCATGTCTTAGAAACAAGTTTAATAGAATATATTTCCATGGGTATGAGGCAATTCCACAAACCTAGATGTAATAAAGACAATGCATTTTTTAACTCCCAAACGATATATCTTCTTGGAGAACCTGAATGGGATCCAAAGGTATATCCGACTGGAGAATATATTCATCACTCAAAAGACTATTTCAACAGTTTATGGTAAGAAATATACAGAACATTTTAATTAAAGGTGAGTTTTTGAACTGCATAAGAAATCATTCAACGAGCTACAGGACTCTGTGATAAATAGAGCGCAACTTAATAAAACTTAAGGTAGGTAAAATCATAATGCTGTGCTGTTATCTTCATATTTAAGGAAGCCCATATTATAATATGATTCAAATGTATCAAAATCGTATGGAAACTGTCCAAAATAATAACAAGCCTTTATTAAGTAATAAAGAAGAATGTTATAACTCAGAGAATAATATAGTGATGGCCAAAGTTTATTCAAAGTAATCATAATAAATTACTATTCTATTTTAATTACAATACATTTTGATTTGAGTTATCATTTACTAATTGAAATAATTTACTATACGAGCTCATTAGAAGTATGACTAGAATGAAGAGTGTACAGGTAATTGTTGGAAACGTGGACACACTGACCTACCCTGTAGAAACGTGACGTCATCTAACCTCGTCAAAATGATTTGTTATGTCAAAGGTTATTTTCAAATCATTAGGATCATCAACTGATTTTATTTCTGAGGAAGAAGTGAAGTAATATTAGGGGCCATTTAAAATTCCTATCATAGGAATAATCTTTGACTAAGTTTAATACGTAATAATTTATTATAATACTGAAGAAACCTTTATTTTTTACGATAAATTCATCCGGATTACACGCGAGGAAATCAAATTATTCGTAAAGTTGAAATAAAAATTATATTACATATAAAATTTAGTTAAAATGTTTAGATTTAATACCTGAGAAGACAAGTTACACTTATCGGATGTCAACGATTAAAGCTACACACTAAAATACATTATTATAGTGAACAATTTTCAGAAAGATTTGTATAATTGTCGATTTCTTGCCAAGCAACGTGTAATATGAGTATTATGTCAACACTTTCAGACCCGATGTGTGTGTGTTACACAACAGTAAGTGCAAATACCATTCCAATGAATGTTCACGTAGGGCTCACTGTTAAATAAAAGAATAATTTCTACAAATGGTCACTAGGGAACAAACAGTAGTGCTAGTTAATTTCTTGTCCACCAGGTTACTGGCTAAGTTATTTACGACTGAAACCAATAGGTACGCCGTTGTCTTTCACTCTTCCTCAAAACTTTATAATTATTGTTATATAAATGAAAATAAAATAGTTAATTACACTTTTTAACATTATATTGTATGTAAAATTTAGCATTAATTCAAATATACTGACATTTGTTTTAATATAAATAGAAAGAGAATAAAATTATAGCGTCATATCAAAATGCTTCCGTCCAAAGTTTTACTTGTAATAACTTTATAATCAAAAGTGATAAATACATTGATGGCTATGTCTCCCATCTATAGTCAACTGTTTGATAAACTAAATTTTAGAAGCTGTGGTCAGTCATTCTTACCTGAATGCTAAGACACAGCTCATATCGTATTATTGTTTACTTCACTATACCTTCCACACCGGTAGTTCTTAAAGAATCTCTTTGAACCCACGACTCCCTTATTTTAATCTGAATTACTTTTTTATTTTTTAGTTTTATTTGTTTCTTTACTCGCGGAAATACTTCTTTCTAAGAATGTATCAATTACAACGTTGAACTAATACCAAACAGTAAAATTAACACGTGAAGAGAGTGAAATTGAAAAGAGAGTGAGAGTGCTACACACTAAAATACATTATTATAGTGAACAATTTTCAGAAAGCTTTGTATAATTGCCAGTCTACTGCCAAGCAACGTGTAATATGTGTATTATGTTTAACACTTTCAGACACAAAGTCTGTGTTCCACGACAGTAAGTGCAAATACCATTCCAATGAATGTTCACGTTGGGCTGTGTTAAAAAAAAGAATAAGTTGTACAAATGGTCACTAGGGAACAAACAGCAGTGCTAGTTCAGTCCTGTCCACCAGGTTACTGGCTGAGTTAGTTACGACTGAGACCAATAGGTGCGCCGTTGTCGTTCACTCTTCCTCAAAACTACATAATTATTGTTTTTATAAATGAAAATAAAATAATTAGTTACATGTTTTAACATTATATTGTATGTAAAATTTTAGCCTTGATTCAAATATGGTAACTTTTGTTTAATACAAATAGAAAGAGAATAAAACTATAGCGCCATATCAAAACGGTCCCGTCCGAAGTTTTAGTCGTAATAACTTTATAATCAGTTAAGAATGCATTAGAGCTATTGTCACTTCAATCTCCATTAATTAAATTTTAGAAGCTGTGGTCAGTCATTCTAATCTGAATGCTGAGACACGGCTCATATCGTAAATGATTACTTCTCTATAATTTTCACGCCAGTGGTTCTCAGAGAACCTCTTTGAACCCACGACTTCCTTATTTTAACCAGAAATGTTGACAACCTCGGACAGTAAATTGCAATTGGGTGATGGTAGGGATGAGGTGCTTAACAAAATAAATGTGTTCATATGCTATAACAGTGGTTTTATTTTATGGAATTCTCTCATTAAATACTGCATTTGATAACAACTAAATATATTTTTCCAATAGAAGTACGACAGTAAAAAACCTATAATATGTAACGAATATGAATTCAAAATATAAAATGTGTATGTGTAGCTAAGCATGTAAACAACCGTGTCCAGTCTGTGCTGCTACCTTTGGGAGATATTATAAACTAAATTAATTAAGGTGCCAAAGACTTTGCGTGTTTATTTTGCTAGTTTGAGTTATTTTAACGTTGTAATTGATAATTTTTAAATAAGTCCCTGTGTGAGGAACGAGGTGGATCAAACTAAATAGTTTGGGGTTACGACTCTTGAAAATAAGCCGCAATATGTCGTTTGTAGTGAAGTACTGTTCACTGAATCAATGAAACCACCGAAAATATTACATTATCTGGAAACCAAGCATCATGGTCTCAAGGAAGCTTTATTTAACAGTAATTTCAGGATATGAAGAATCAAATCATTGAATCAATTTCAGTTTAAACAGTAATACATTAGCTCCAAGCGCAATTCATGTTATAATTTAGGTCAAACTGACATGAAATATAAAAGTAATGCAGTGAGTAAGCAGGATGTCCCTAATGCTTTTGCTTCATATTTCTCTTCGGTGTTTGACCAGAATTCTTCTGCTTATGACTTGCAAAACTCAATACACCCAACTGTCTTATGTAAAGAAGTAAAGAAAGTTTTTTCGGTATCAGATGTCATGGAAGCTATCAATGAAATGAAATCAAAGAGGTCCTCAGGTCCTGACAATATTCCTTCATATGTTGTAAAAGGTTGTGGGGAAGTTTTAGCAGAACCACTGTGCTATCTCTTTAATTTTGTCCTTGTCAAGTTTTAATTTTCCTCTTTCTTTTGTTAGAAGTGGATTAGAATACTGTTCAATTATTTGGGAACCCTATACATTAACAAATATTCAATCCGTTGAAATTATTCAAAATAAATTTTTAAGATATTCGTATCTAAAAAAAACGCAACACATATTGTGACAGAAATTTCCCTACTGATTCTGTAAGAAATTTATTTAATTTTCAAAAACTTTCAGCAAGAAGACTAATTTTTAATCTGTCTTTTTTGTTTAAATTACTAAATAACCTGATTGATAGTTCACATTTACTTAAAAATATAAACTTTTATGTCCCTAAGTTTCATTCAAGGTCCAAAATATTGTTTTTTATTCCTAGATGTAACACAATCAGCCATTATTATTTTTCTTTGTTTAGGAGTTTTTAGATTTATTAATAACAACAATTCTTATATTGATTTACATTTAGGAAGTGCAAAAGATTTTATTGGAAAATTAAAACCTTTAGTTTGAGACTTTTACTCGAATGATTGTAATAATCTGTTTATTTCTTAGTATTTTTACCAATAAGTTAAGTTTTTGGATTATTTGTAGGATTTTTGTATGTTATTTATGTAACCAATCTAGATATTATTTGTTTAGAAGTGTTTCATTTTGCTCTGAAAGTGTTTTTTTTCCTCTATTGTTAAGAATAACATCGTTCATTTTGTTTTTTGAGCTAGTATAATTATTAATTTATTTGTAATTTGCACTGCACTTAGGTTAGTGGATAGTATAATTTTTGTTTAAATTTTATTTTATTTAATATAGCTAATTTAGTTAACTGATGACCCGTAGCTATTTATAAGTCAAAATAAATAAATAAATAATAATATATACTGAATATAGGAGAGGTCTTAATAAGGCCAACTGTATGTTGCAGTACAAAATATTACTTTAAAACATTGCTTGAGTTCTTTTAAGTTATTTTAGGGTTCATAAGAAACATTTTAACTAGCAAGTTTAAAAAACGAAAGTTTAGATAAGTTGGTAAATTTTTCTTTAAATTTTCTTGTATAAGTTATTTTAGCAAGTGATTGCTATTAAAGTAACATTAACCTAAAATCATATAAAAATATAACGGTTTCGGTAATATTGCTTTTCTATTGAAACTTGACAGTGACGGATGAATAGCTCTGCCAATGGCTACCTTACGAGCAGTATTGTCTAGTTCAGTTTTTGTCTACCAGGTTACTGGCTGAGTTAGTTACAACTGAGACCAGAAGGTGCGCTGTTGTTGTTCTCTCTTCCTCAGCTCTAAACAATTATTAGTATTTTAAATAAAAATACACACTGTTAATTCATTTTTTAACATTGCAATATATTTAGAAACTAAGGTTGGAAGCAAATTATTGAATTTTGATTGAACATAAATAAAAAATGAAATATTCTGTAAATCTATTTAAAAGCGTTCCCGTCCCCAGATTTTATTATAGTGTGCTTATAATAAAATGATAGCCTAGTTTATTATTGTCGAAATCGTCACTGAATGGATGAAGTTAATTGAAATACTCTTTGAAAGCTGTACTCAGTCATTCTTACCTGAATGCTGAGATACGGCTCATTCTCATATTGATATTTTAGTTAGAATCTCAGCACGAGTGGTTCTTAGAGAACCTCTTTGAACCTCCAAGAGGAGGCGAGACGATCAAGACCACTAAATAAATTCTCATCGTATCGTATTTAGTAAAATAATGAAATTTAATTTTACGATAGTACATCGCAAATTAATTGGAAAGATTTATCACTTATAACATAATGTGAGTGTTTCGTCAAGTAGATTACACTATATTGTATAGTCTAGGTGCCTTCTATCGAAACAATGTATAGAGATAATTTTAACATGACATTCCAGTAGTCAAGTCTGTTACAGCGTCAGATTCCAGACGCTGCACTAATTGGAGCTAACTTCAGAATTCACATAGAATCAAACCTTATAAATATAGCTACGTTATGTGTAGATAACTAAGGGTGCCGGTGACTTGGTCTTCTGTCTGTCCGATCTAACCTGTAAGTTTCACTCTCTTCACGTGTTTATTTTACTGTTTGGAGCTAGTTTAACGTTGTCATGGATACATTGGAAGAATTGCTTCTGCGAGTAAAGAGACAGATACAAGTAAAAAAAGGAGAAAATATAACAAGTATTATTTGAAGTTTGTGTTTAGGTCCCTGGGAAATGAACCACAGTGTATCGTATGTGGTGAAGTAATGTTCACTGAATCAGTGAAACCACCGAAAATATTACGTTATCTGGAAACCAAGCATCATGGTCTCAAGGATGAACCGGAAAGCTTTATTTAACAGTAATTTCAGGCTCTGAAGAATCAAATCATCAATTTCAGTTTAAACAGTAATACTAACCAACGTCCAACATAGTCTTCATATTTCATATTATGTAGCATTAAAAATTGCCCAAAGCACCAAACATCATTCAATATCAGATTCGATGTTTCCTGCTGCTATTGCTAAGGTTTCACAGGTGATAAGTCCCCAAGAAGAGTTAAGGGGACCTGTCAGCGCCTATCCCGATCATGTTAATTCCTTTTTTAGGTAGGTATACTTTAAAGCTTCAAATAAAGTATAAAAAAGGTATGCCTACTTAACGCTATTGTTTTTCTATTTTATGTTGTGGTAAACAATTTGTTTTATCTTCCATATAAATTCCCGCTCTTGCTTTTAAAATTAATCAATTTCAATGGAAATACTTGTTGTCGGAAACAAGTCTTCTTTGATCCCGTTTAAACAATCTAGGAAATCTGTGTTTTTTTTTACTTCCAGTATTGTAGGGATCTTTATCATGATCCAGGGTTACATCAGGAATGTGACTATCAAGCTCCACTATTGATGCAGCTAGTGGCTGAACTACTAGTGATGTTTTTATTTTGTACTCCTTATATAGATCTACAAAGATTGTCACGTGTTCTGTTTTTAGCCTTTGAAGATCTATATTTTCCTCCTATCTCCTCCTCAATTTAGTTGTTTTATTACTGATGCGGATTTTATTTATTTGCCGAAACTTTGCTTTATCAACAGACCCATCCTTTTTATAACTATAATTCAAGAGTAACACTTGTTTAAGCAATTCACTGCTCTCAAGGTATTTAAACATCTAATAGAGATCTTCCTTAGAGTTAGGCACATGGTTTTGATATTGTCTGTGAGCTGTGGTTCCCGATATTTGAACATTCAAAGCATTGGAAATGACAGTACTTCACAGCTTCATCGATAAAGGTCCGTTATTCCCTTGAAATACAAAACTTGTATCTAGCTGCAAGACCGCTGTTGTAAATAATAACGGTTCTCTGTTTGTTTTGGAATATTGCTAGCATGTCAAATGTCAATATCTACCTGGTCTGAACATGTTCTTTAAATTTTTGCTTGGGAAGCAACATATGCTCTTGGATTTCTTGCAGTATGACTACACAAGAACTACTTCTTTTGAAATGTTCCAATATAGCTTTACCTTTGTCTATTGTGTAGTTCAGGTGATTAAGCCCTTTCTGGGTAGTCAACCTTTTAATCACTCAAACTAGCCTCACATAATTTCGTCTCTTACTGGAAACAAGTTCCCAGCAGCTCGTCTTGACATTCTTATAGGGGTTTCAAAAAAACTTTATAATTAAAAACGATACAAGAATTAAATTGAATTTTTTAAATTGTAAATATGTCTGTAATAGAAATTCAAGGATGTAATCCGTTTTATTCCCATGTGCTATTGGTGTTTGGTGATGAGAAGTCTACAAGTAATTGTTATGTTATCAAGACTGTAAAACAATAAACTAAATATAAATGTTCAATAACATTATTTGTATTTATTTGCAATTTAAAAGTACAAACGATTCCTTTACGAACTCTTTTGGGTGGTTTGTTTCTATTTCTTAAGAATATGTTAACACAAATCTTAAACATTTTGATAAATTACTAAATTCCTCTTTAAATATTTTCCTTTTATAATTTATCCACGCAAGAAAATGTTACCCAAGTAAAATTAGTCTAGTAAAATTTAATTATTCGAAGTATGGCCCGTTTCTAAACCTGTTGGATATTTCAATCCTACCCCGAAAGGTTTGTCTGGCCAAGCTACTGCAAGTAAACAAATCTCTACGATATAAATCAAGTCATCAAGTATTATATAATGAGTTTTGATAATGATTTTCGATTTTATTAAAATGATATATAGATTTCAATATATGAAGGCTGGATTTTAATAGAATGTGATCTGAGAAAATCAAAATTATAACTAAAATAAATTAATGAATAAACGAGTATGATATATTTTGTTATTTGATGGATCTTATTATGTTGTATGAATATATCATAGCTTTATACAGAATTGACTCTAAACATGTTCCGAGTATAACTCTAGCGTGAAACAACCGTTTCCATATTGAAGCGATTTCAAGGAAAGTTGACTCAGTGAATACATTCATTGATCATGCATAATTAGTTTTAACATTTGGGGCGTTTGTCGACGAATCTTATATTTTTCTCTTGTGGTTTACCCAGAATTTACACTAAACATGTCAGGGACAGAGTCTAAACATGGAGACCATTCACACCTACTTCTTGAGGGGCGGACACCGGGTCCATGGTTACAACCTCGGACCTACTGTCCGACTCAAGGGTCTCTTAGGCAAAGGGTTGACGAGGGACTGTACTCACGTTGCAGTGGTTGGACGAGTGTATCGAGATCCAAACTAGAGCTATGGCAGGAAGTAAACAACTTCCTGTTCTGAGTACATTACTGTGGGGAAGGCCTATCATTTGCAAATGTTAAGAACTGGCTGTACTAATTGCGATCTTAAATTTAGGTCCTTATTAAATTTATTAAACTTCAGTTTTACGCCCTTAATTTTAATCCTATAATAATTATAGATGATTTATCATTTTTTAAATATAATCATTAGGTGTTTAAAACAGTTTAAATTTATTAATATTTTTATTTGTTTTTAAAGAAGGTGTAATTTCTTTTGTAACGTTAACGTTAAAAACATTAAAACGTATACACATCAGAATAAAAGTTATAAGGTGTTTGGAACGCATATAAATTTATAATTAAAATTGTCACTGATTATTTATTATGTCGGATTACCATGTTTTTGTAAAAATGTCCTCTTATTAATGTAATAATTAGCCTATTTAAGAAACTGTGCAATTCTTTAATGATTTAAAATAATAATATAATTTAGTTCCTGTAACATATCTTAGTGTGTTTATGAAATAATTTAGTCTCTTTAAGAGATCTTGGTTTAAGAAAATATACATGTAACATATTAGAGAGACATCAGTTAGTTTTTATTCCTAATTTTTTGTTCTTGTAAAACTATGAATTATCCTGTACAGTTTACATATACTGTCATATATTTTACCAACGATTGACTAAAGTTTTTAATCTTACTTTTGCTCAAATATAAATAATATTAATTTAAAATTTATACATTATAAAGAATAATGTGGTGCATTTTATAAATAGGCAAAACAAATCATTTAAACTAGTTTACTACGTTAGGCACATTAACAATATAGAACAATTTTATTGAGTACTTTCACCGTCTATGTAATAACACTGGTTCATTGTTTGTATTATTTAGATAAAAACAGATTTAAGACTGAATGCAATTAATACAATTATTAAGAATATGATGTGTAAATAATATAGTTAGTTCTACCAATGGCCACCAGGCGAGCTGTATTACTAGTTCAGTTCTTGCCCACCAGGTTACTGACTCAGTAAGTTTGGCCTGAAATCAATAGGTAGCTCTGTTGTTGTTCACTTTTCCTCAGTATTAAATAAATATTAATATTTAAAATAAAAAATCAAAATATGATGAATTGTTTAAGACATTGCTGTATTTAAAAATATATTTGTTATAAAATAATTTCAATTGTTGTTTAATATGAAAAGAAAACAGACAATACTGTAACGTTATTTCAACACCCTCCCGTCCCCAGATTTACTTGTAGTACATTTATAACAATTACTTCCCCTCAAAACGTTAAGGAATTCTCGTCGGAATACTGTCTGTCAAAAAATCTTAACGAATTTTGAAAGCTGTAGTCAGTCATTCTTACATGAATGCTGAGGTACAGCTGATACTATCATCGTGGCTTACACAAATTACACGCCAAGAGATTTTCCTTGAAAACAATGGTGAATATTTTGTACTACTCGGAAAAGAACAACGATTTGTAATGGTAATATAAATACTTTGTTTATATAATTTTGTACTCAAAAACAGTAATTTGCAAATGTTTCTTGTTGTCATTGACAAAACTACTAGATGTATGTTATTTAAGTTTTAAATTTTTTATAAATTAGTAACTTCTACGTAAAAAGTGGCCAAATTTATACGGTATAAATCATGCCACCAAGTATTATATAACGAGTTTTGATAATTATGATTTTTATTAAAACTTGATAATAGATTTCAATATAAGAAGGGTCGATTACAATAGAATATGATGAGAGATATCAAAACTAAAAATAAAATCAATGAATGGATAAACATACTACTAGAGGGGCGAACACCGGACCATGAACTTAAGGTGACGTAATACTTTTTTCTTCTATAAAAGTAATATCTATAATTTGTTAGAAATATTTAAATTAAAAGTTTGTCATAATTATTAATTTTTTTGTTTTTACAAAACTATAAAATATCCGATACAATTAACGTATATACATAATGACTGCAATATATTATACTGACGATTGAGCTATCCGTTTCTTATAGTACATTACTGTGGGGTAGGCCTACTGATTGTAAATGTTAAGAACTGGCTGTACTGGCTGCGATCTCTATTTTAGGTCCTTACCAAAATTATTAAACTTAAGTCTTACGCCTTTAATTCCAATCTTAATACAACCAATGAGGATTTTTTCATTAATAATATACAATTAATAGCCATAAAAAACCTTTTTAGTTCATATGGATACGTTTATTGGTTATTCAGACAAAGAGCTAATGCTTTTTTTTTTGACGTTATCGTTAAATCATAAATAAATTGTACATGTCGGAATAAAAAGCAAAAGGTATTTGGGCGCGTATTAATTTTATATTTAAATTGACGCAGATTTTTATATTGTCGGATTACTATATTTTTGTATATATTTCCTGTTAATATATAATAATTAGCTAATTTCTTCAATAATTTAAATTAATAACATAATTTAGCTTCTGAAAATGTTGGTTTAATGATGTACCTGTATACATATTGACTGGCATACATTATATCAATGACTGAACAAAGGTCTTGTAATCTTACTTTTCTCTACTGTAATAATATCCATTTACAATTTATACGCTAAAAAAAGAGTTTGGTACATTTGAAAAATATCGAAAATAAATTATTAATACTAGTCGACTAGGTTAGGAACATTAATATTACAGCATAACATTATTGAGCACTTAAACAGAATTATTAATTTGTAATGTATAATACGTTATTACTCATAGAGTCCGTTGTTTGAAGTTTATTTAAATAATCACAATTAATTACTATTCCATTTCATATGTGATAACAAATTTACTAATTTACGCAATTTACTACTATTAGTATAACACACGCTATATGAGCTCACTAGAAGCATCACTAGAGTAAAGAGTGTACAGGTAATTGTTGGAAATTAGGGTCGGTAGTCCACCGGTATAAACGTGGATTCCCTGACCCAAAATGTAGAAACGTGACGTCAGCCACCATCTTCAAAATTAGACGTGGACCTTCAACCCTACAATTTATGTATTTGCACTGGTTAATTATGTGTTATTTATTACACGTAGTTATAATATTCTATTAACATATAATAACAATATTAACATTCTACTATTTCTAATAACATTATGAATATGTTGTAGTTAAGCTTCTGTACTGGTCCCTATGTTTAGTAAATGACAACAGATCTTTTTGTTTTGGTTTTAGTAGTGAGACCAGGTAGAACAGGAATACGGGACATGGATAAGAAATACAACGGACAGACGAAATACAGACCATAATTAAAATTCTGAAAGAAGTCCACTTGGAGGCTTAGTCCAATACACACACGCCTTCAGATGATCATAGAACTGAGTGGATCATAATCCAGGTTTTTAACAACACCTGCATACACTTTGGTGCGTTTCATGTCACAGAGGAGTTCACAAATGACAATTTAACTCTTTTTGTCACGAAGGAATAATAATTAAAATGCGACAATCACAAGTACCAGTAAAGGGCAAACTAAAACAACTAGATTTGTATGATCGAATTTTGTAAAAAATACAAGGCAACAAAACATTATAGTGGCTAAACAAAACGATATTCCATTAAATGTAATTTACCCCTTTAAATTTCAACTACAAATTCATCGGTATCTGATGTATTACCCTAAAAGGCGAGTTACACTCGTATTTTGCATTAACCCCTCAGTTGCAAGTAATATACGGTTATAATAGGATGAACCGAGTTAAAAAACGTACTAACTATTACGCAAAGTCAAAGAAAAAATTAGCAGATGTAGCTGAGAACCAGAGGCCAAACCATGTCTTAGAAACAAGTTTAATAGAATATATTTCCATGGGTATGAGGCAATTCCACAAACCTAGATGTAATAAAGACAATGCATTTTTTAACTCCCAAACGATATATCTTCTTGGAGAACCTGAATGGGATCCAAAGGTATATCCGACTGGAGAATATATTCATCACTCAAAAGACTATTTCAACAGTTTATGGTAAGAAATATACAGAACATTTTAATTAAAGGTGAGTTTTTGAACTGCATAAGAAATCATTCAACGAGCTACAGGACTCTGTGATAAATAGAGCGCAACTTAATAAAACTTAAGGTAGGTAAAATCATAATGCTGTGCTGTTATCTTCATATTTAAGGAAGCCCATATTATAATATGATTCAAATGTATCAAAATCGTATGGAAACTGTCCAAAATAATAACAAGCCTTTATTAAGTAATAAAGAAGAATGTTATAACTCAGAGAATAATATAGTGATGGCCAAAGTTTATTCAAAGTAATCATAATAAATTACTATTCTATTTTAATTACAATACATTTTGATTTGAGTTATCATTTACTAATTGAAATAATTTACTATACGAGCTCATTAGAAGTATGACTAGAATGAAGAGTGTACAGGTAATTGTTGGAAACGTGGACACACTGACCTACCCTGTAGAAACGTGACGTCATCTAACCTCGTCAAAATGATTTGTTATGTCAAAGGTTATTTTCAAATCATTAGGATCATCAACTGATTTTATTACTGAGGAAGAAGTGAAGTAATATTAGGGGCCATTTAAAATTCCTATCATAGGAATAATCTTTGACTAAGTTTAATACGTAATAATTTATTATAATACTGAAGAAACCTTTATTTTTTTACGATAAATTCATCCGGATTACACGCGAGGAAATCAAATTATTCGTAAAGTTGAAATAAAAATTATATTACATATAAAATTTAGTTAAAATGTTTAGATTTAATACCTGAGAAGACAAGTTACACTTATCGGATGTCAACGATTAAAGCTACACACTAAAATACATTATTATAGTGAACAATTTTCAGAAAGATTTGTATAATTGTCAATTTCTTGCCAAGCAACGTGTAATATGAGTATTATGTCAACACTTTCAGACCCGATGTGTGTGTGTTACACAACAGTAAGTGCAAATACCATTCCAATGAATGTTCACGTAGGGCTCACTGTTAAATAAAAGAATAATTTCTACAAATGGTCACTAGGGAACAAACAGTAGTGCTAGTTAATTTCTTGTCCACCAGGTTACTGGCTAAGTTATTTACGACTGAAACCAATAGGTACGCCGTTGTCTTTCACTCTTCCTCAAAACTTTATAATTATTGTTATATAAATGAAAATAAAATAGTTAATTACACTTTTTAACATTATATTGTATGTAAAATTTAGCATTAATTCAAATATACTGACATTTGTTTAATATAAATAGAAAGAGAATAAAATTATAGCGTCATATCAAAATGCTTCCGTCCAAAGTTTTACTTGTAATAACTTTATAATCAAAAGTGATAAATACATTGATGGCTATGTCTCCCATCTATAGTCAACTGTTTGATAAACTAAATTTTAGAAGCTGTGGTCAGTCATTCTTACCTGAATGCTAAGACACAGCTCATATCGTATTATTGTTTACTTCACTATACCTTCCACACCGGTAGTTCTTAAAGAATCTCTTTGAACCCACGACTCCCTTATTTTAATCTGAATTACTTTTTTATTTTTTAGTTTTATTTGTTTCTTTACTCGCGGAAATACTTCTTTCTAAGAATGTATCAATTACAACGTTGAACTAATACCAAACAGTAAAATTAACACGTGAAGAGAGTGAAATTGAAAAGAGAGTGAGAGTGCTACACACTAAAATATATTATTATAGTGAACAATTTTCAGAAAGCTTTGTATAATTGCCAGTCTACTGCCAAGCAACGTGTAATATGTGTATTATGTTTAACACTTTCAGACACAAAGTCTGTGTTCCACGACAGTAAGTGCAAATACCATTCCAATGAATGTTCACGTTGGGCTGTGTTAAAAAAAGAATAAGTTGTACAAATGGTCACTAGGGAACAAACAGCAGTGCTAGTTCAGTCCTGTCCACCAGGTTACTGGCTGAGTTAGTTACGACTGAGACCAATAGGTGCGCCGTTGTCGTTCACTCTCTTCCTCAAAACTACATAATTATTGTTTTATAAATGAAAATAAAATAATTAGTTACATGTTTTAACATTATATTGTATGTAAAATTTTAGCCTTGATTCAAATATGGTAACTTTTGTTTAATACAAATAGAAAGAGAATAAAACTATAGCGCCATATCAAAACGGTCCCGTCCGAAGTTTTAGTCGTAATAACTTTATAATCAGTTAAGAATGCATTAGAGCTATTGTCACTTCAATCTCCATTAATTAAATTTTAGAAGCTGTGGTCAGTCATTCTAATCTGAATGCTGAGACACGGCTCATATCGTAAATGTTTACTTCTCTATAATTTTCACGCCAGTGGTTCTCAGAGAACCTCTTTGAACCCACGACTTCCTTATTTTAACCAGAAATGTTGACAACCTCGGACAGTAAATTGCAATTGGGTGATGGTAGGGATGAGGTGCTTAACAAAATAAATGTGTTCATATGCTATAACAGTGGTTTTATTTTATGGAATTCTCTCATTAAATACTGCATTTGATAACAACTAAATATATTTTTCCAATAGAAGTACGACAGTAAAAAACCTATAATATGTAACGAATATGAATTCAAAATATAAAATGTGTATGTGTAGCTAAGCATGTAAACAACCGTGTCCAGTCTGTGCTGCTACCTTTGGGAGATATTATAAACTAAATTAATTAAGGTGCCAAAGACTTTGCGTGTTTATTTTGCTAGTTTGAGTTATTTTAACGTTGTAATTGATAATTTTTAAATAAGTCCCTGTGTGAGGAACGAGGTGGATCAAACTAAATAGTTTGGGGTTACGACTCTTGAAAATAAGCCGCAATATGTCGTTTGTAGTGAAGTACTGTTCACTGAATCAATGAAACCACCGAAAATATTACATTATCTGGAAACCAAGCATCATGGTCTCAAGGAAGCTTTATTTAACAGTAATTTCAGGATATGAAGAATCAAATCATTGAATCAATTTCAGTTTAAACAGTAATACTAACCAACATAGTCTTCATATTTCATATTATGTAGCACTAAAAATTTCCCAAAGCACCAAACCTCATTCAATATCAGAGAATCGATGCTTCCTTCTGCTATTGCTATGGTTTCACAGGTGATAAGTCCCCAAAAAGATTTAAGTGGACCTGTCAGCGCCTATCTCGCCCATGTTTAAGTACACTTTTCTAAAAAAACCTAATGAATGAAACTGAAGCTGTTCTAGTACTTGAAAAATAAAGATAAATCATATGATTTGAGGAATCTAGGACACGTTTTTCTATCCATTACAACTGTTTTTATTACCTGTAAGTTACAGGTATTTTAATATGCATTTGTAATGCTTAGAATATGTAGACTTCAATAATTAATGTATATATCTTTATGTCATTATTTATTATAAGTTAAATAATTCACTTACAAATGAAAAAAAATGAAAATTAAACTGATTTAAGAATAATTTATTTCCATAAGTAACAAAATATTTGAGGTACAATATACATAAGTTGAGTAAATTTTCTTTACTCTCATAGCAACTTGCACTTATAGTCTTGTGCCTTACATATATCCTATATTTAATAGGTAACTCTAAATAATAACGTAATTTAACATTTATTTCATCAGTCAAAGCATTGAAAACTGACAGTGGTTTCACTAGTTCATTGATAGAAGTCCATTATTCTCCTGGAATACAAAACTTTTAATGTAACTGTAAAACCGCTGTTGAAATTAATAGCGGTTCTTTGTTTTTGTGGAATATTACTAGCATATTAAATGTACAAAATATTACTTTAAAACATTGTTTGAGTTGTTTTAAGTTATTTTAGGGTTCTTAAAAAACATGTTTAATTAGCATGTTTAAAAAACAAAAATTAGATAAATTTGTAAATTTTTCTATTTCTAGTTATTTTAGCAAGTAATTGTTATTAAAGTAACATTACCGGTAACCTAAAATCATGTAAAAATATAACGATTTCGATAATATTGCTTTTCTATTAAAACTTGACAGTGACGGATGAATAGCTTCTGCCAATGGCTACCAGGCGATCAGTGTTTTCTAGTTCTGAATTTGTCCACCAGGTTACTGGCTGAGTATTGTCTAGTTCTAATTTTGTCCACCAGGTTACTAGCTGAGCTAGTTACAACTAAGACTAGATGGTGCGCTGTTATGAATTCCCAAATATTTTATTATATCCGATTTTTGTATCGTTGAACAATTCATTGTTAAGCAATTTTTGATTTGGCTTGATTTCAAAATACAGTCAGCACATCTACAGAAAATGGTTCAAATATAATGTCATTTTTTCTGAGACTAAAATTGACATATTTTGTTTTTTCCGTACTTAATAGCATATGGTTCATTGTGAACCACCACTGAATTATTTAGCTTCTTCAAAATACCCTAGTGTGTTATCAAAGAGTTTAGCACTTGATAAACATCTTGTTGTGATGAAATATACGTGTATCACTGTAGGTAAATAAGATTAATTTTAGGTTTATAAACCTTCGCTATGTTTGTCAACATAAGGAAAAATGTTTAACTTGTATAAAATTAATTGCTTTGAGTAATTTGTTACAAAGACACATGTGATATATTAGACAAAATCAAAATTCTTATAAAACTATGAAATATCCAGCTTAGTTGACGTGAATACATATCGACTGCTTTATAATATACCAATGATTGATCAGATATTAGAATCTTACTTTCACTGTACTATAAATAATATCAATTTAACATTTATACGCTATAAATAACAATTTGTTACTTTAGACATAAAGCGAAAACAAATTATTAATACTAGTTTACTATAATAGGAACATTCACATTATATTACAAATATATTGATTACTTACACAATATGTGTAATTACACTGGTTTGTAGTATGTAGACTCTACTCAATTAATAAATTTGTGAATGAAAGGTAATTGAAATTTGTTACTTACAGAGTCGTTGTTCAGCTTGTGTACTGGTCCTTATGTTTAAATAAAGAAATTAGTTCTACCAATGGCCACCAGGCGAGCAGTACTGTGGATTCAGTTCCTGCCCTCCAGGTTACTGGCTCAGCTTTATTCCCCAAGTGTGGTTTACACAAAATCACTCGCCTAATATGACTAGGAAAATCATAACGAGAACAGTTATTGTAGATTAATTTGTACCATCCGGTTAAAAATAAAAGTTAAAATTAATGATAATTTATTAACAACTTTTTTCATGTAAATTTAAACTCACAAACAGAACTTCTGCAATAAAATTATTGCTCGTTGTGATAGACATGACAACTGGAAGTTAGTTTGTAAATTATTTGCTTTACGTGCCTAACGGATAATTTATAAACAATAATTTTTAGTCCATCTCCCAATATTGTACCTGTTTTGGTAAGTTTGTTGTTAACTTTCCAACTCTGGTATCTAAACTTTTTGATCCAATAATACATTTTGGAATTTTACATACAAATTCGAGTTCTATTTATAAGAATTGTATCACTGCCAGGCCCTCGAAACATTGCTCCTTAAGGTTGTGCTATCAATTTTGGGTTTGGTAAATAAGATAAATGCTAAATACATAGCCCCTTGAGTTAATTTTCCCGGTTACAGTGAACATTTTTATCATCCTACAAGAAATCTAGGGTATTACAGTAGGAGGTTTAGGCAATCTTGTAATCAGGTCCAAATAAAAATAGGTGAAGATAAGAAAGTAAAAATATTATAGTGTGTACATAAGATATAGTTATGTCACATCGAAAACTGTGCCAACCCTCTTCATTTCACCGATGAAGAGCGCGACCATATGTCAGACCGTTGACATAGCTACAGTAATTGTAGAAACACAGTGTGAGTTATGTCACCTTCAAGGAGTTTGACGTGTGTGAGGACACTACAAGCACCTATTGTATGATTTACTTAGGTTGGCAGGTGTCATATAACCCGTTAGAATTTACACTGTGTGTAAAAATATGTTATCGTTCAACTAATAATAGGATCATCAACTAAATTATTTGCTGGGGAAAATGTGAATAAAATATTAGAGTTAATTTTAAATTTGTTTTACAGGAATAATCTTTGACTAAGTTTAATTTGTAATAACATATTATAACATTAAACAATCTGTATCTTTCATGATGAATTCACTCAGGTTACACGTGGAAAAAAATTATTGTTACGCATATCAAATAACAAAAGTGTTTAAAATAAATATTATAAATTACAAGCTATAAATCAAATATTTAGCTTTAATAGCTGAGGATTAGATATTCAAAAACGTGCTCCAACTTTTAGCCATGTGATATTTATTTATGCTGAAAGGTGAAAGTTCCAAGAACCAGCTAAAATTGATCGACAATCGTCTTAGTCCCTACTTGTTCTATAGTACATGACAGCTATTGAACTATTTGTAACAATCTACAAGTTTTTTGTAGAAGTTTGTTATTTACGATAGAAGGGTTAAACGATAAGAGGGTTGTAGACATTTTCCCTTTTTTTAAAAAGAAAAACAAAAACAAAAGAATCCTTCAGTAGATCAATTGAGTTGCTTTTATCTTTTTTGAGGTTCTTAATCAACATTTGTGACTAGTAAGTAATAAACACAAATCTTACATTTTTTGATAAATTAGTAAATTTCTATGTAAAATCTTTGCTCTTCATAATTTATTGAAGCATTAACTTGTTGGATATTTTAATCCTGCCCCAAAAGTTTTGTCTGGCTACACCACTCCAAGTGGTAAAATTTATAAGGTATAAATCATGCCACCAAGTATTATATAACGAGTTTTGATAGTAAAAATTTTATTAAAACTTGATATATAGATTTCAGTATAAAAAGGCTCGATTAAAATATAATATAACCAGAGATATCAAAACTAAAAATAAAATTAATGAATGAATGAACTAGTCTAATATCTTTTGTATATGACGAGTTTTATTATGTTATATGAATTTATCATAGCTTTATACAGAATTTACATTGCAAATGTTTGGAGTAGGGTCCTAGCGTTAAAACAATATTTTTTATAATGAAACGATTAAAAGGAAACTTGACACAGCGAATGTATACAATTGATCGCAAAATTTGAGATATTTGAAATATAAACATTGGGACGAATTTAGATTAATCTTTTAATTATCTCTTATAGTTTTATCTAGAATTGACACTAAACATGTCAGGGGCAGAGTTTAACCACGGAGATCATTCATAGTTACTACTTGAAAGGCGGACACTGGGTCCATAGTCACAGCCTGGGACCTACTGCCCTACTCAAGGGTCTCTTTGACGAAGGGTTGGCAAGGGACTGTACTCACGATGCAGTGGTTACACGGGTGTATCGAGATCCAAACTAGAGCTATGAGGGAAAGTAAACAATAACCTTTTCTCAGTATATTTCTGTGGGGTAGACCTACCGTTTGCAAATGATAAGAACTGGCTGTACTGGCTGCGATCTATATTTTAGGTCCTTACCAAAATTACTAAACTTCAGTCTTACGCCCTTAATTCCAGTCGTAATAATTATGGGGGATGTCTCATTTTAGATGTATTATTAATAGGCATCAAATATCTTTTTCGTTTTTAATAATACTTTTATTGGTTATTCAGAGAAAGTGCCTATCCCTTTTTAAACTTAATAGTTAAATCATTATCAAAGTGTGCATATGAGAAGAAAAACTAAAAGGTGTTTGGACGCGTATTAGTTTTAATTTTTAAATTGACGCAAATAGTTCATCTTGGAGATTTACATTGTTTGGTAAATAGGTCCTGTTATTAATAATAACAGTAAGTAGCCAATGACATATATTTTGTTTTTCTTAATCCTTTTGATATACTGTAATTATAAACCTCATGTAAAAGTTTGGACATAAACCAAAAGATAGTTTTAATTCTGGACTTTTTTGCAGAACTATAAAATATCAGGTACAGTTGAGGTATACTATTATATATTTTACCTACGACTGTTCTTACTTTTTACTAGAGATTTTATCTTACTTTTACTTTATCATAAATAATAAAATTTATGCGTTATAAAGAACAATTTGGTACATTTGACAAATAATGAAAACAAATTATTAATACCAGTATTCTACGTTAAAATTAACATTATAGAATAAAACTAATGGCATGCAAAATTATTCATTAGTACTGTATAATACTTTATAACTTAGAGAGAAATATACTGCTTAAAGTAATCATAATTATTAATATTCAATTTCATACTCTTTAACTCAAATTATGATTTCAGTAAAACTCTGTTGACATTAGTAAACTTAGTAAATACGCCATTTAAGTTCACTAGAGTGAAAAGTGTACAGGTCATTATTGGAAATTAGGATCTGTAGTCCACCGTTATAAACGTAGACTTACTGACCTGCCCTGTAGAAACGTGACGTCAGCCACCATCGTCAAAATTAGTCACGGACCTATAGTCCTACAATATATGCAGCCAAATTACACTGGTTCATCGTATGTGTTTTTTAACTAAACGTTATCAAAATGACGACGATGTCGACTGAATTGATTTTGATCTGTAACAAATTACATTACAAATCCCTCAAAGAAGGCTTATTTAAGTGTTTTTGTTCTCTTAGGACATATTAAAGGAGAAAAGCTCTTCTGGCAGCACTCAGACAGCTATCTCATCTTCTGGTATCCAATAAGTTTCACTACGTTGATGAACTAATGATTATCTTTGTGTATGAAAGAATATATGTAGTTTACTAATATAAAGACATGAATTAGTTTTTTCTTAATTTATGTAGAGAAAGTGAACTATTTTTAATTTTCGTTTATCGTAGACAATGTTTTTGTAAACTAAATCAGTCTACAAGTAATATGTAGTTATGTGATCTAGACTGATATTAATAACAATAAAGTTAATATAGGAGAGGTCTCAATAACTGTCGTACATTCCAGTTTGAAATATTACTTTAAAACATTGTTTGAGTTGCTTTTATCAGTTTAGTGTTTATTAGTAAGTTAAGAAAAAATTAAAAAATTTGTATGAGAAGGTAAATTCAATATACCTCAAAATGTTTGTGTGACTATGTCATTGCAATGTGAGAGAGTTCTATGGTATAAATCATGAAATTATAACGGTTTCTATAATATTGGTTTTTTTATTACAATTTGATAGTGACGGATGAATAAGTAATAGTATAATAGTCCCGGTATTTTAAAAAATTGAAGAATTAAGTTTGCGAATGGCCAACACTTTAGCAGTATTGTCTAGTTCAGTTCCTGACCACCAGGTTGTTAACTAAGTTTGGACTGTGACAAATAGGTGCGCTGTTGTTTTTCTTTCTTCCTCAGCACTAAGCACTTATCGGTATTAAAAATTTAAAAAAATACATTAATTATTCATTTTTATACATTGCATTGTATTTAGAAATAAAAGATCTAAGTACATATTTGAACTCTAATTCAATAAAGATACAAACAGACACATTCGGTAAACAGATTTAAAAGCATTCCCGGCCCCAGAATTCATTGTAGAATGCTTATAATAAAATGATTTCCATGTACTTTATGGACAAGATTGGCAGGATGGCATGGATAGTTTTCTGTATATTTTGAAAGCTGTACTCAGTCGTTCTTACCTGAATGCTGAGATACGGCTCATATTGACATTGTAGTCTAGAATAGCTAAACAAGTGGTTCTTAGAGAACCTCTTTGAACCACTGATCCAGGGATAAGTGGCGAGGCGATCAACACCACTAAATACATTGGGTTCGTATCGTATTTTGTAAAATATTGAAATTTAATTTTACTGTACTCCCTCGCAAAATAATTGAATAAATTTCACTTGTAACATAATGAGAGTACCTCGTCAACTTGATTACACTATATTGTATAGTCTAGGATATTTTAAGTTTTTTAGTCACCGACTTTATAGATAAGATTAAAACTAATACCTGAGGAGTTACACTTATTGGATGTCAGCGATTAAAGCTGCATACTGGTATGTCATTGTAGCGGACAGATGTCAGAAAGCTTCGTGTGATTGCCAGTCTCTTGTCAATCAACGTGTATTATGTCAACACTTTCAGACCCGATGTCTGTGGTACACCACAGTAAGTGCAAATACCATTACTATGAATGTTCACATCGGGCTCAGTATTAAATAAAGGAATAGCTTTCCAAAAATGTCCACCAGGAAACAATCAGCAGTGTTAGTTCAGTTCTTGTCCACCAGATTACTGGCTGAGTTAGTTACGACTAAAACCAATAGGTGCGCTGTTGTCGTTCACTCTTCCTCAAAACTATATAATTATTGTTATATAAATGAAAGTAAAATAGTTAATTACATGTTTTAATATTATATTGTATGTAAAAGTTTAGCATTGATTTAAATATACTAACTTTTGTATCATACAAATAGAAAGAGAATAAAACTATAGAGCCATATTAAAACGCACCCATCCGAAGTTTTACTCGTCGTAACTTTATAATCAGTGGATAACGCGTTAGAAGCGCTCTTTTCCCACTACAACTAACAAAATTTTAGACGCTGTAGTCAGTCATTCTAACCTGAATGCTGAGCCACGGCTCATATCGTGTAATTGATTTACTTCCCTATAATTTCCACGCCAGTGGTTCTCAGAGAACCTCTTTGAACCCACGACTCCCTTATTTTATTCTGAAATATTGACAACCTCGGACAGTAAATTGTAATTGGGTGATGGTGGAGATGAGGTGCTTTAAAAAATCAATGTATTCGTATGCTGCAAAGTGGTTTTACTTTGTACTATTACGAAGGATAAACGTGTCTGATCTGACACAAATATAACATGTGCATAACTACTGCAATTCCTAACATTACAGATCTGCAGTATTAGTGTCAGTAACAGGTAATTCTAGGTTGCTGGCTCGGCAAGTTCTGACTGAGACCAGTAGATACGCGATTGTTGTTCTCTCTTCTTCTGTACATAATAAATATTGCTATTTAAATGTTTAAAAACCAAAAAAATTATAGATTTTTAAATTAAATAATGGTGTTAAAAATATATTATTTATAAAGCATTTCATTTATCGTTTAATATGAATATAAAAAGAAAAAACTGTAACCTTATTCCAAAAGCTTTCCGTCCCCAGATTTACTTGTATTACCTTTATAAATCGTACATTCTATCTAAGTGCTGTCTTGAGGTGTAATCTTTTAACTCATATTTCTTAATCTAAGTTTGAAAGCTGTAATTAGTAATTCTTACATGAATGCTGAGGTACGGCTTATACTTATATTATGGCTTACACAAATCACACGCCCAACATGACTTCAAGAGATTTACAACGTGACCAATGCTAAATATTTTATACCTCCTGGTAAAGATTAAAATTTCAATTAATGGTAGTTTACCATTAAATAAAAAAAAACATATTTTATTCTCATAAGCAGGAGTCTGCAACTACTTTCCAATGTCATAGACATTACAATTTGAAATTTTTGTTTATAAACTATTTGTTTTAAGTGTCTAAACGCAGAAATAAAAAAGATAAATTTTTATTCAACTGATAAAATGGCTGCTGTTTTAGTTAGTTTGATGATAACTTTCATACTCGTGTAACTATTAAGGAAAATGAATTAATCATAAATATTATACAAGTGAGTTTTACAATTTTTGTACCGTAGTCAAGCAAATTATAAACTTATTAAAATAAATAGAAAATACTCTAAACATTGTTAAAGTTTTGCATGAAGAATGAAAAATCAGTAAGTTTGAGATGCATAATTCATTTCAAAATTATCAAAGCATCCCAATATACATAACTCGGAATTTTACATAAAAATTTGATTTTTTTTTGCATATAAGAACTTTATCTACGTTGGACTTCAGGCTTTCGAAACACTGCTATTTAAGGCTGTGTAATCGATTTTGGGTTTCAAAAAACATATTGTTGCGATAACTTTTCCGGATATACGAATATTTTTGTCACTGTATGAAGTCAATGGTAGTAAATTAGGAAGTTTAGCAATTATGTAATCATGTCGAAATAAAAACCGGTGAAGAAAAAACTTAGAAATATTGTAGTGTGTACTTAGGTTATAGTTTTAGTGAGTGACATGTTTTAATATTTACAAAAATTAAATGTTGTCCAGAAAGTAAAAGAAATATCATGCGTAAAACTAAGTTATAAAAACTTATTTAATGTACTATAATGTTATTAAATGCATATTTTTATTCCTATTAATATTGGTATTATATCCCGAAAAATACTTAGTTTGTAGTAAAACATCATTTTAATACTTAAGTAGGATTATATTAATTAGGGATTTTCTAAACTAATTCAAACACAAGAGCTAAGAGTGAAGTGCCTGCCTAGAGTGCTGCGCTCGACATGTTTAACAGTGCCTGCACAATGGCACGTTTTGAGTTTGACTGTGTCTTAAGTTTTGAAGATGCGATTGATCAAAAATCTTGTAATCTTACTTGTTGAATCTTGTGTGTTGTTGAACAAAGCTCAAACACCTCATATATATGAGTTTGTAGTAAATTCAAGTTTTGATAGGAGTAGAATAATCATCAGTAATTAACAGACTATACTTGACGATTTGAAAAGTTGCGTTTGAAAAAGCTACATATTTAGTTTACTTTGAATAACAACTTCACAATTCCAAACTAATTATGTATTTTGAAAAAGCCTCTACATAATTTTAACAAACTAAATCTTGACGTTATGATACTTGACAGTTTGAAATGGACCCGAAAGCGAAAGCCTTAATATGTTTCAAAAACTAGTGGCTGATTGACAAAAACAAGGTTTTACATTTCCTCCTGTATAACATTTTTTAAATGAGTAATTAATAAGTATGATTATAAATACAACACCACCTATACTCATTTACTTCCAATGTGTACCATATGAACACTCCATTATCATCTATAGGACCTAAAAACTGAATTTATTAATTTATTATCGTTCACAGTCACATTACAAACTGTGCCAACCCTCTCCCTCTCACTGATGAAGAGTGCGACCATACATCAGACCTTTGACATAGCCAACTGTAGAAATTATTAGCGGGTTAAGTCGTGCATTTAAAGCATTTTAATTAACCTTTCATTATGAATTCATCCAGGTTACATGTGTAAATAAAATTGTCAGTTAATATATATAAACATAGTTTATATCACAATTACATAAAGTATTAATTAAAATGTATGGCTTTAATATAGGAGGATTTGGGTTACAATTGATGAATGTCAGCAATTAAAGTTACATACTAAGTTACGTCATTGTGGCATACAGGTATCACACAACTTTGTATAATCACCAGCGTGTTCTTAAGCAATGTGGACTGGTCTTGCATATGTTTAAATAAAAGAATACCTTCTGCCAATGGCCACCAGGCGAGCAGTATTACTAGTTCAGTTCCTGTCCACCAGGTTACTGACTGAATTAGTTTCGATCGACACCAGTAGGTTCGCTGTTGTTGTTCATATCAAATAATTATTGGTATTTAAAATAAAAATAAAATATTTAACTAAATAGTTTCACATAATACTGTATTTTAAGTTTTATCTTTCATATAGATATTTTAATTGACGTTCAATATGAGTACAAAGAGAATAAACTTTAACGCCGTTATGAATACGCTCCCGTCCAAAGGTTTACTTGTTCTAATTTTATAGTGAAAAATGATTGATCTTCAGCGAAGTTCTCTTAATTTGGTTGTTTTTATTTTGTTCTTAACTAATTTTGGAAGTTGTAGTCAGCCATTCTTACTAGATTGCTGACATACGGCTCATCATTATAATGACCGAACGAGTGAATGAATAGAGGAAGTAAAAGAAATATCGTACACATATAGCATTAAGTATATTGTAGGATCCAAGACGTAAATATATCCACGAAAACTGTTTTTAATTTAACTGTGGTAATTATCAGATACGCCAATAAATATTTTTAATGCTTGTACTCTATGAACAATGTAATTCATTCATTAACTTATAAATATTTGATATAATATAAGTTAGGGCATCATTAAAATAAGGAATAAATACTTAAATGGGTGGTCGATGATACCTAATCATTGATAATCATGAGTACTGAATCCTCGCTACAACTACTTAAACCAAATTACGTTATATTTTAATTACGTTGTATTACAAATTACAGTATAAAAAGCACTAATACAGACTGGGAATAAAAGTGTTTTTTTGTTCAAATACGACTTGTTCTTTTGTGTTGCGTTTAAAACAGTTGTTTAATAAATCAATAATATGGCTGAACAGGAATACAGGACATGGGAGAGTGTTTACAAATACAACGGACAGGCGGAATACAGACAATAAGTAAAATTCTGTAAGAGTCCACTTGGGGGCTTAGACCAATACATGCCTTCAGGCAATCATTGGTATACCTCATTGTTCTATGATATTTATTTTGGCTAAAGAGTGAAGTTCCTAGAACCTTTGTATCCGACGGATAGCTCATTCTTAAACCTGTATCATATTTCAATTATCCCACTACTATTGTGTCTGGTTACGCCACTGCAAGCACAGGAACTTCTACGGTATACCTCACACCACTAAGTATTATATAACGGGTTTTGATAAACTTTTGTAGTTGTAACTTGTTAGTTACAAACTAAAATCATTCTGAATATTATGATAATTCATTACAGTGGTTTATTACAAGTGATATTTTAAAACATCCTAATAAGATTCGGTTTAATTAATAATAAGTATAACCAGTGCTTAATTTCTAAAATTTTAGGTGTGGGAACTCTTAAAGCGGGAAGCTCAGACCGGTGGGTATGGAATACACCCCAGGAAGGAGGGGGGCCCTCACCCAGGAAAACTTTTGAAAATTATAACTGTAAACCTTTGTTTTTAGGCCACCCAGACATAATAATACATTCATTTTTATATAATACCAAGTGATATTTTAATGCTGTTTATTTTCTTTAAGGTGCTTGATTATGATGTAAGAAAATAAAAACATGAATTTAAATTATTGAGTTTACTCTCTACTCTACTCTACTCCATTAACACCTTGTTGCCTACTTTAAATTTCCCAGAAATATTTGGTTTGATTTCATTGACCATTTTGTTTGAATCAATGAAGCTCGCCAATATTAATTTTTTAATGAATGGTAAAATAAAAACAAATTGAGCCTTATTCACAGTTTTATTTATACACATTACAGTAGTAATAATAATACATATTAATATGTAAATGGATGTTTGTTAATATAACAGCTTTTTTACAAGTTTGCATATTTTACAAAAAAATTGCATACCTTATGGGTACAAAACAATATTAATACATTCAAAATAAACCAACTTCTTGGAAAGGAAAAGAAAGCGTTTAATTACACACAAAATAAATGACACACAGAGTGGAGTAACACGGTTTCATTTTTTAAAATTTAGTGTAGTTTTAAAAAGTTAAGGTTGATTATTTTATTTGCTTATTAGTTATTATAACAAATATGTACGGATTTGTAGTATAATATTGTAAGGCAATGCCAAGACTGTTGGTAAACTTAGTTTTAGTTGTTTGTTAATATTTTAAAGTGAAAACTACAAAAGAAACAAAACAACAATACACAAAACTAACTGTAAGTACAAAAAAGAACTCAGAAACTTGAGTTCAGAACACAACTATAAGTTAAGTTAGGCATAGGCTAGTTATTTTAATGAAAACTTAATGTTCTGAAATTCTAAAAGATATTTAAAAAACAGATTTAGGAAAAAAAGTTCCCACAATGCAATGCTGTCTTCATGGTAAGTTTTCTGCCCTCGTTGTTTTGACTTGGTGTCAAGTGCAGAATGGTGTCCCTTCGCCAGCCAGGTTTTGACGTGTCTCTCGGGATTGTATCTAGCCACAGGAGGTCCTAGGAGCCTGATCCGCAATAAATCGCAAACAGTGCTAATGTAGAGTGAAGATCTAAGAGGAGACATAATTAGATTCATTGCAGAAAACCCACGTTCACATTCAGCACTAGACACTGCAATACTATTTATGATGGAAATCAGTTTCTTAAACGACGGCGGTTGCTCTAGAATAGTAGGTTTCTCTCCACTTAACATAGGCTTCAGTCCCTGCTTGAAGTGTCTGAAGTCTCTAATTATATCCTGAGAGCTGCTAATCTTAAATCTATCGCAGATTCGCTGGATCTCACATTCTCCGTAGGTGATGGATAAGTCTTTTGGCCAATACATGGGGTGGATCACTTTGATGTCATTCATGATTTTGGTGTAGTGTTCAGCCGCATTTGAAGATGATGATAGCAACCTTGAAGTCAAGTTGTTAGCGAGGCTCCGATAGAACTGTTTTTCTGGAATACTGGGTATCTTGGATCTTACACAAAGTTTAACATCTTGAAACATCAAATCGTCAATAGCAATTTTAGCTTCCACTGAACGTCTACCCATGTTTTCAACTCGGTTTTCAAACACTTTGATTAACAGTGTTATATCACTGTGGGCTTGGATAAGGTTGAGGCTTGATTTTTGAAGCTGTAATGACAAATCCGATAACTCTTCTAGAGCATCGAACATCAATGCCAGGTTGTGTACAAAAGTTGTAGAAGATAATGTACTACAAAGCCCTTTGTAAGTTGAACGTTGCTTCGAGTCCCTTTGTTTGTCTTCAGATGCTTCAATGAAATGATTGTACAAAGCTTTAAAATCTGTCCAAACTGCTTTCACCGCCATTAAGCTGGAGGCTACCCAACGAGTATCTAAAACACGGCCGAT
The DNA here is from genome assembly GCF_021130785.1 of Homalodisca vitripennis. Lineage (NCBI taxonomy): Eukaryota > Metazoa > Arthropoda > Insecta > Hemiptera > Cicadellidae > Homalodisca > Homalodisca vitripennis. The sequence continues at coordinate 122,059,022 of NC_060213.1, read as the reverse complement.
TTTCAACATTTGCTCCTTTAGTCCTTTAGCAACTTCTGCCAACTCCCTGATGTTTTTCGGTGAACAACTAAACATGTTTCTAATTTTATCCATGAATATCTTAAAATGATTGATTCCAGCTACTTCTGCTATGGAATCGTGCACGGCAAGCTCTAAACGATGGTTCAAACAATGCCAAATGAAACAAGTTGGGGAACGTTTCAGTAAGCTGTATAGCAAGGCCAGATTTCTTGCCTAGTAGCACTGAAGCACCATCACAAGTTAGAGCAATCATATGGTCTTTCATGAATTCAAAGCTTAGACCTAATGCTTGTAACTGATTTAAAAGTTCTTGTAATATACCAGCTGATGTTGTGCTATTTAGCTCAAAAAGTGTTAAGAACACTGTCATAGGGTTTTGCATTCCCTTTAGAACAGTTCTGATATAAACCACCAAAGCATTTTTGTTTGAAACTGAAGTGGCTTCATCCAAAAGCAGGGAAAATTTAGAGTCTGACTTGATTAGGCCATTTATCAAGTCTGATTTCATTTCATCAGAAATATGATGAATATATTGGAGCAAGCAACATTTGAATGTAGGATTCGCCCCATATCTAAGCCATTCATTATTTGAAGATCAATTTCAGTTTCAAACTCAAAAAATGGCCTATTTAGTTTAGCTTGCTTATAAGCCGTGCGGAAAATGCGCTCAGTTACAATCTGCTGCTCTTTATGCATAGAAGCAACAGCTTTTTTCATTGTATCTTTCTTAGCTTCAATGAGTATTTTTTCAGCTAAAGAATGAGCTCGAGACCCACGGTGTAAAAATATCTTTTTCCTAAGAGAGGATTGCTGGTTTTTTTTATTGTTTCCATAAGCGGTAACAGTTCCTAAAACCCACTCTTCGCTAATCTTTAGGCCCTTCGTTTTCTCTGCACCTAGAGTACTCACACTACGGCAAACGTTGCAACCTAGTTCTCTGTTCACAATTAACCATGGATTTTTAGCTTTAAATTCAACAATTTGTTCTTCAGACCAACAAACTGGCTGTTCACCCCTATTAACAAAATCATTATTTTCATTACTAACCTTAGCTTCGTCTGCATCAGATCCCAAACCCACCAACCTGGATACTATTTTGACCGACGAGGAAGTCGAAGGGGAATGGTAATCGCAATTATCCTCATTGATCCCGATTGCGTCTTCTTTTTTATCTTGATCAACAATTGAAGTTGTAGTCAATGCTTCCGAACTGCAGTTCTCATTATTCGCATAACCTTTTTGTTTCTTAGGGTTAGGTTTAAAGAAATCAACAATTTTTCTGGTAGTCATAGTCAATTAGGAAACTATTTAGCTGCACCAGCACTAATAAGCATAAACACGAACACAATCAACGACCTGCACCTCAAAAACGAACTTAAGCGTGATGGGATGCGATGCAACTTGTAACTTAAACGCGAAACACACCAAGGTCAAGTCAACTAGTCAACACACTTGTGATCACTGGGGCGGTGGCGCGGTGAAGGAATGGAGGGGGAAAGGAAGGGGGTGGGGTGGGTATTGCTTGAGAGGCGCAGCCGCGCATGCGCGAACTAGGATGACTCGCCCGTCACCTTCCTTCTGCCTGATTCCGTGCAAGACTCATCACCAACGAACTATACTACTGGAACGCGCACTGCCCATCAAGCCACCATGTTTGTGTTTTCCCGGTCGCACACAGCCTGTGAGCTTACTTGGGTGTATCCATGGGTATTTGGCAGGCGCTTAAAGTGGGCAAAACGAACATCACTCGAGTTCTTGTACTCCATGGCCAATTGATGACTGATCTTAGAAACACATTAACTGTTTATTGAATTTTAAATCTAAGGGTAAATTAAGTAGAGATCAAAGTGATGATGTACGGGCAATTGAAAATTGTAAAATATTGTTATTGTGCTCTAAGTTATCTCAAACAAATGCGACCACTTCTAAATTGACCGAAATTTAACTGGAAGTCCCACGTAGTTATTTTTAATTAAAAAACTGGGACTAAAACTATTTTTTTAAATTAATATCTGCCGTTAACATCGAAAAAACATAAAAACTTTTGACGATTATAAAAAAATCCAACTTAGATAAATATAAGGCAAAAATTGGTTCAAAAATAATTGTTATTTTCTAACACACATAGATTAAGTATGTCCATGCTTGTAAATTTTATGTAGTATTAATTTTGAAAATAAAATACTGTCCAGATAAAAAAGTTGTTTTTTTTTCTACCTGGTGAAATATTTTAAATGCCTGTAATCTTTGTTTCCGACTTTGAAAAGTAAAATAAAAAATCAAAATCTCAGTTATTTTGATATTGTACAAAAATTCAGTTTTGTTTTAACTAAAAAATAAAAATCCACGTGTTATAAAAATGCAGCTACTAAACATTTGTTAATAATAAAAATAAATTTTATGTATTTAAACAAATTGCTATTAAGTCTAGAAGGCGTTCTTTAAAATGATGTAAGATTCATTTACTATAATGCCTGCCCATATCGGACGGAGTTAGTTTCTTGCCCATTTATCCAGCGCCCTTGCAGGCTCGGAACGCAGCCCAGGATTTCGGCTCAGTTTCTCCGGCCCAGAGGCGCGTTCCATTATTATAATTACCGTTGCTCATCACAGCCACAGCTCAACAACCTGCTTGTAACGTGGCGACTTTACTATCTGCTTACGAGTCCACTCGCAAACAATATGCATAGCATAATATTGAGAATCCTAACCTTACAATTGTTTTTTAAACTAAAACTTGTACTCGTAGTTTTAAAAGCGTTCCCTTGCGTTCCGGCACTCTTGGGAGGTAAGGGAACGCCGGTTCCCATTGCCGTTTCCCACTGAAATTAACCACTGAGTTAATAACTAAATGCATGCAAGTTACCCAACATTTGTTTCTTTGGGGGGGGGGGGTGGGGGGGGGGGGGGGTGGGGGGGGGGGGGGGTGGGGGGGGGGGGGGGTGGGGGGGGGGGGGGGTGGGGGGGGGGGGGGGTGGGGGGAAATGAAAATTCTTATAAAGCTATGATTACAATTCATCTTATTACCATAATAAAAACTCGTCATATACAAAGGATAATTAGACTAGTTCATTCATTCATTAATTTATTTTTTTAGTTTTGATATCTCTTGGTTATATTATATTTTAATCGGAGCCTTTTTTTATACTTGAAATCTATATATCAAGTTTTAATAAAATTTTTTTACTATTCAAAACTCCGTTATATAGATACTTGGTTGGCATGATTTATAACCTTGATAAATTTTACCACTTGGATGAGGAGTTAGCCCAGACAAAAATCTTTTGGGAGCAGGATTTAAAATGATCCAACAAGTTAATGCATCAATAAATTATGGAAGAGCAAAGATTTATACATAGGACATTTTTACTAATTTATCAAAAAAATGTAAGATTTGTGGTTTATTACTTACAAAGTCACAAAAATTGTGATTAAGAAACCAGCTCAAAAAAACGATAAAAGCAACTCCAATTGAGATCTAACTGAGAAGGATTCTTTTGTTTTTGTTTTTCATTTTTCTAAAAAAAGGGGAAAATGTCTACAAACCCTCTTATCGTTTTAAACCCTTCTATCGTAAATAACAAACTTCTACGAAAAAAACCTTGTAGATTGTTACACAATAGTTCAATAGCTGTCATGTACTATAAGAACAAGTAGGGACTAAGACGATTGTCGATCAATTTTAGCTGGTGTTTCTTGGAAACTTTCACCTTTCAGCACAAATAAATAATCACATGGCTAAAAGTTTGGAGCAGCGTTTTTGAATATCTAATCCTCAGCTATTAAAGCTAAATATTTTGATTTATAGCTGTAATTTATAATATTTATTTTAAACACTTTTGTTATTTTGATATGCGTAACAATAATTTTTTTTCCACGTGTAACCTGAGTGAATTCATCATGAAAGATACAGATTGTTTAATGTTATAATATGTTATTACAAATTAAACTTAGTCAAAGATTATTCCTGTAAAACAAATTTAAAATTAACTCTAATATTTTATTCACATTTTTCCCCAGCAAATAATTTAGTTGATGATCCTATTATTAGTTGAACGATAACATATTTTTACACACAGTGTAATTTCTAACGGGTTATATGACACCTGGCCAACCTAAGTAAATCATACAATAGGTGCTTGTAGTGTCCTCACACACGTCAAACTCCTTGAAGGTGACATAACTCACACTGTGTTTCTACAATTAGCTATGTCAACGGTCTGACATATGGTCGCGCTCTTCATCGGTGAAATGAAGAGGGTTGGCAACAGTTTTCGATGTGACATAAACTATATCTTATGTACACACTATAATATTTTTACTTTCTTATCTTCACCTATTTTTTTATTTGGACCTGATTACAAGATTGCTTAACCTCCTACTGTAATACCCTAGATTTCTTGTAGGATGATAAAAATGTTCACTGTAACCGGGAAAAATTAACTCAAGGGGGCTATGTATTTTAGCATTTATCCTTATTTACCAAACCCAAAATTGATAGCATAACCTTAAGGAGCAATGTTTCGAGGCCTGGCAGTGATACAATTCTTATAAATAGAACTCGAATTTGTATGTAAAATTCCAAAATGTATTATTGGATCAAAAAGTTTAGATTACCAGAGTTTGGAAAGTTAACAAACAAACTTACCAAAACACAGGTACAATATTGGGAGATTGGACTAAAAATTATTGTTTATAAATTATCCGTTAGGCACGTAAAGCAAATAATTTACAAACTAACATTCCAGTTGTCATGTCTATCACAACGAGCAATAATTTTATTGCAGAAGTTCTGTTTGTGAGTTTAAATTTACATGAAAAAAAATTGTTAATTAAATTATCATTAATTTTAACTTTTATTTTTAAACCGGATGGTACAAATTAATCTACAATAACTGTTCTCGTTATGATTTTCCTAGTCATATTAGGCGAGTGATTTTGTGTAAACCACAACTTGGGGTATAAAGCTGAGGCCAGTAACCTGGAGGGCAGGAAACTGAATCCACAGTACTGCTCGCCTGGTGGCCATTGGTAGAACTAATTTCTTTATTTAAACATAAGGACCAGTACACAAGCTGAACAACGACTCTGTAAGTAACAAATTTCAATTACCTTTCAACATTCACAAATTTATTAATTGAGTAGAGTCTACATACTACAAAACCAGTGTTAATTACACATATTGTGTAAGTAATCAATATATTTGTAATATAATGTGAATGTTCCTATTATAGTAAACTAGTATTAATAATTTGTTTTCGCTTTATGTCTAAAGTAACAAATTGTTATTTATAGCGTATAAAATGTTAAATTGATATTATTTATAGTACAGTGAAAGTAAGAATTCTAATATCTGATCAATCATTGGTATATTATAAAGCAGTCGATATGTATTCACGTCAACTAAGCTGGATATTTCATAGTTTTATAAGGAATTTTGATTTTGTCTAATATATCACATGTGTCTTTGTAAACAAAATTACTCAAAGCAATTAATTTTAATACAAGTTAAACATTTTTCCTTATGTATGTCAAAACATAGCGAAGGTTTATAAACCTAAAAATTAATCTTATTTACCTACAGTGATACACGTATATTTCATCACAACAAGATGTTTATCAAGTGCTAAACTCTTTGATAACACACTAGGGTATTTTGAAGAAGCTAAATAATTCAGTGGTGGTTCACAATGAAACCATATGCTATTAAGTACGGGAAAAAACAAAATATGTCAATTTTAGTCTCAGAAAAAATGGACATTATATATTTGAAACCATTTTCTGTAGATGTGTGACTGTATTTTGAAATCAAGCCAAATCAAAAATTGCTTAACAATGAATTGTTCAACGATACAAAAATCGGATATAATAAAATATTTGGGAATTCATAACAGCGCCACCATCTAGTCTTAGTTGTAACTAGCTCAGCTAGTAACCTGGTGGACAAAATTAGAACTAGACAATACTCAGCCAGTAACCTGGTGGACAAATTCAGAACTAGAAAACACTGATCGCCTGGTAGCCATTGGCAGAAGCTATTCATCCGTCACTGTCAAGTTTTAATAGAAAAGCAATATTATCGAAACCGTTATATTTTTTACATGATTTTAGGTTACCGGTAATGTTACTTTAATAACAATTACTTGCTAAAATAACTAGAAATAGAAAAATTTACAAATTTATCTAATTTTTGTTTTTTAAACATGCTAATTAAACATGTTTTTTAAGAACCCTAAAATAACTTAAAACAACTCAAACAATGTTTTAAAGTAATATTTTGTACATTTAATATGCTAGTAATATTCCACAAAAACAAAGAACCGCTATTAATTTCAACAGCGGTTTTACAGTTTACATTAAAAGTTTTGTATTCCAGGAGAATAATGGACTTCTATCAATGAACTAGTGAAACCACTGTCAGTTTTTCAATGCTTTGACTGATGAAATAAATGTTAAATTACGTTATTATTTAGAGTTACCTATTAAATATAGGATATATGTAAGGCACAAGACTATAAGTGCAAGTTGCTATGAGAGTAAAGAAAAATTTACTCAAACTTATGTATATTGTACCTCAAATATTTTTGTTACTTATGGAAATAAATTATTCTTAAATCAGTTTAATTTTCATTTTTTTTTCATTTGTAAGTGAATTATTTAACTTATAATAAATAATGACATAAAGATATATACATTAATTATTGAAGTCTATTCTAAGCATTACAAATGCATATTAAAATACCTGTAACTTACAGGTAATAAAAACAGTTGTAATGGATAGAAAAAACGTGTCCTAGATTCCTCAAATCATATGATTTATCTTTATTTTTCAAGTACTAGAACAGCTTCAGTTTCATTCATTAGGTTTTTTTTTAGAAAAGTGTACTTAAACATGGGCGAGATAGGCGCTGACAGGTCCACTTAAATCTTTTTGGGGACTTATCACCTGTGAAACCATAGCAATAGCAGAAGGAAGCATCGATTCTCTGATATTGAATGAGGTTTGGTGCTTTGGGAAATTTTTAGTGCTACATAATATGAAATATGAAGACTATGTTGGTTAGTATTACTGTTTAAACTGAAATTGATTCAATGATTTGATTCTTCATATCCTGAAATTACTGTTAAATAAAGCTTCCTTGAGACCATGATGCTTGGTTTCCAGATAATGTAATATTTTCGGTGGTTTCATTGATTCAGTGAACAGTACTTCACTACAAACGACATATTGCGGCTTATTTTCAAGAGTCGTAACCCCAAACTATTTAGTTTGATCCACCTCGTTCCTCACACAGGGACTTATTTAAAAATTATCAATTACAACGTTAAAATAACTCAAACTAGCAAAATAAACACGCAAAGTCTTTGGCACCTTAATTAATTTAGTTTATAATATCTCCCAAAGGTAGCAGCACAGACTGGACACGGTTGTTTACATGCTTAGCTACACATACACATTTTATATTTTGAATTCATATTCGTTACATATTATAGGTTTTTTACTGTCGTACTTCTATTGGAAAAATATATTTAGTTGTTATCAAATGCAGTATTTAATGAGAGAATTCCATAAAATAAAACCACTGTTATAGCATATGAACACATTTATTTTGTTAAGCACCTCATCCCTACCATCACCCAATTGCAATTTACTGTCCGAGGTTGTCAACATTTCTGGTTAAATAAGGAAGTCGTGGGTTCAAAGAGGTTCTCTGAGAACCACTGGCGTGAAAATTATAGAGAAGTAAACATTTTACGATATGAGCCGTGTCTCAGCATTCAGATTAGAATGACTGACCACAGCTTCTAAAATTTAATTAATGGAGATTGAAGTGACAATGGTTCTAATGCATTCTTAACTGATTATAAAGTTATTACGACTAAAACTTCGGACGGGACCGTTTTATTTATTTTATATGGCGCTATAGTTTTATTCTCTTTCTATTTGTATTAAACAAAAGTTACCATATTTGAATCAAGGCTAAAATTTTACATACAATATAATGTTAAAACATGTAACTAATTATTTTATTTTCATTTATAAAACAATAATTATGTAGTTTTGAGGAAGAGTGAACGACAACGGCGCACCTATTGGTCTCAGTCGTAACTAACTCAGCCAGTAACCTGGTGGACAGGACTGAACTAGCACTGCTGTTTGTTCCCTAGTGACCATTTGTACAACTTATTCTTTTTTTAACACAGCCCAACGTGAACATTCATTGGAATGGTATTTGCACTTACTGTCGTGGAACACAGACTTTGTGTCTGAAAGTGTTAAACATAATACACATATTACACGTTGCTTGGCAGTAGACTGGCAATTATACAAAGCTTTCTGACAACTGTCCACTAAAATAATATATCTTAGTGTGTAGCACTCTCACTCTCTTTTCAATTTCACTCTCTTCACGTGTTAATTTTACTGTTTGGTATTAGTTCAACGTTGTAATTGATACATTCTTAGAAAGAAGTATTTCCGCGAGTAAAGAAACAAATAAAACTAAAAAATAAAAAAGTAATTCAGATTAAAATAAGGGAGTCGTGGGTTCAAAGAGATTCTTTAAGAACTACCGGTGTGGAAGGTATAGTGAAGTAAACAATAATACGATATGAGCTGTGTCTCAGCATTCAGATAAGAATGACTGACCACAGCTTCTAAAATTTAGTTTTATCAAACAGTTGACTATAGATGGGAGACATAGCCATCAATGTATTTATCACTTTTGATTATAAAGTTATTACAAGTAAAACTTTGGACGGGAAGCATTTTGATATGACGCTATAATTTTATTCTCTTTCTATTTATATTAAACAAATGTCAGTATATTTGAATTAATGCTAAATTTTACATACAATATAATGTTAAAAAGTGTAATTAACTATTTTATTTTCATTTATATAACAATAATTATAAAGTTTTGAGGAAGAGTGAAAGACAACGGCGTACCTATTGGTTTCAGTCGTAAATAACTTAGCCAGTAACCTGGTGGACAAGAAATTAACTAGCACTACTGTTTGTTCCCTAGTGACCATTTGTAGAAATTATTCTTTTATTTAACAGTGAGCCCTACGTGAACATTCATTGGAATGGTATTTGCACTTACTGTGGTGTAACACACACATCGGGTCTGAAAGTGTTGACATAATACACATATTACACGTTGCTTGGCAAGAAGATTGACAATTATACAAATCTTTCTGACAAACTGTCCACTATAATAATGTATTTTAGTGTGTAGCTTTAATCGTTGACATCCGATAAGTGTAACTTGTCTCCTCAGGTATTAAATCTAAACATTTTAACTAAATTTTTATATGTAATATAATTTTTATTTCAACTTTACGAATAGTTTGATTTCCTCGCGTGTAATCCGGATGAATTCATCATAAAAAATAAAGGTTTCTTCAGTATTATAATAAATTATTACGTATTAAACTTAGTCAAAGATTATTCCTATGATAGGAATTTTAAATGGCCCCTAATATTACTTCACTTCTTCCTCAGTAATAAAATCAGTTGATGATCCTAATGATTTGAAAATAACCTTTGACATAACAAATCATTTTGACGAGGTTAGATGACGTCACGTTTCTACAGGGTAGGTCAGTGTGTCCACGTTTCCAAAAATTACCTGTACACTCTTCATTCTAGTCATACTTCTAATGAGCTCGTATAGTAAATTATGTAAATTAGTAAATGATAACTCAAATCAAAATGTATTTTAATTCAAATAGAATAGTAATTTATTATGATTACTTTGAAAAAAACTTTAGCCATCACTATATTATACTCTGAGTTATAACGTTCTTCTTTATTACTTAATAAAGGCTTGTTATTATTTTGGACAGTTTCCATAGGATTTTGATACATTTGAATTATATTATATGAGTTTGCTTAAATATGACAACAGCACAGCAATATGAGTTTAACCTACCTTAAGTTTCATTAAGTTGCGCTGTATTTTAACACAGAGTCCTGTAGCTCTTTGAATGATTTCTTATGCAGTTCAAAAACTCACCTTTAATTAAAATGTTCTGTATATTTCTTACCATAAACTGTTGAAATAGTCTTTTGAGTAATGAATATATCCTCCAGTCAGATATACTGTTGGATCCCATTCAGATTCTCCAAGAAGATATGTCGTTTGGGCGTTAAAAAGTGCATTGACTTTATTACATCTGGGTTTGTGGAAGTATCTCATACCCAAGGAAATATATTCCATTAAACTTGTTTCTAAGACATGGTTTGGCCTCTGGTTCTCAGCTACATCTGCTGTTTTGTTATAAGATTTTGCGTAATAGTTAGTAGGTTCTTTAACTCGGTTCATCCTATTATAACCGTATATTAGTTGCAACTGAAGGGTTAATGCAAAATACGAGTGTAACTCGCCTTTTAGGGTAACACATCAGATACCGATGAATTTGTACTTGAACTTTAAAGCGGTAAAGTACATTTCATGGAAACTCGTTTTGTTTAGCCACTATAATGTTTTGTTGCCTTGTATTTTTTACAAAATTCGATCATACAAATCTAGTTGTTTTAGTTTGCCCTTTACTGGTACTTGTGATTGTCGCATTTTAATTATTATTCATTCGTGACAAAAAGAGTTTAATTGTCATTTGTGACCTCCTCTGTGACATGAAACGCACCAAAGTGTATGCAGGTGTTGTTAAAAAGTCCTGGATTATGATCCACTCATGTTCTATGATAATCTGAGGCGTGTATTGGACTAAGCTCCTAAGTGGACTTCTTTAATTTTAATTATGGTCTGTATTTCGTCTGTCTGTTGTATTTGTTTCTCATGTCCTGTATTCCTGCTCTACCTGGCCTCACTACCAAAAATAAAACAAAGAGATCTGTTGTCATTTACTTAACAACAATTTAGTTTATGATAAACGAAAATTAAAATTAGTTCATCAGTGTATGAGTTCATCAACATAGTAAACGTCATTGGATACCAGAAGAAGGGGTAAAAGTTCGAGTGCTACCAGAAGAACCTCCCTTATTTAATAATATTGAGTTAATAAACAATTGTTTTAAACGCAATACAAAGGAACTTGTTCTATCAGAACTAAAGAAAATTTAAATAACTTTTCTTTAGGGGGTTTTAATGCAGTTTAATACCTGAATAAAACCATCGCAGTGCAGATCGTCCTCAATTAGGCAGTACACGTTAACTTGGAACCGAGAATGCTTTTAAATAATGTTACAGTTTCAAAACTTCTGCATTCATATTGTACAACAAATAAACTATTTAAAACATGCTGCATTTTTAAAATCCACAAATATCCTAACACGTTTATAAAATTGTAGTAATTTTATTTTAAATACCAATTTTATATGAGTACTCAGGAAGAGAGAACAACAACAGCGCACCTACCGGTCTCAGTTGTAACTATTTCAGCCTCTAACCCTGTGGGCAGGAACTGAACTAGCAGTACTGCTGCCTGGTGGCCATTGGCAGAAGTTATTCTTTTATACAAAGACCAGTACACATAGCTTAACAACACGCTGGTGATTATACAAAGCTGTGTGATACCTGTTTGCCACAATGACGTAACTTAGTATGTAGCTTTAATCACCGACATTAAAGAACTGCAATGGAATCCTATATTAAAACCAAACACTTTAATTTAAGTTTCAATTTCACACAATTATTATATGAACTATGTTAACTTAAGTTATAATTCAACCGATAATTTTCTGTAACATATGAAACCAGGATCAATTCATAATGAAAGGTTAAACTGCGTTTCAATGTTATAATACTTCGTTACTAAGTAAAATTCGTCAAAGATTACTCCTCTGACAAAAATTGAACAACTCCGAATAATAAATGTATCCCCGACCTTACCCGCAAATAATTTAGTTGATGGTCCTAATGACTAGAAAGAAATTGTATATTTAATTTAAAACACACTGTCTACCTGACATTCAACTGGATTATATGACACCTGCCAGCCTAACTGTAAACAATGGGTGTTGTAGGCTACTGTTATCACGCAATAGTGTCACACTCCTCGAAGGTGACATAACTAACACTGTGTCTTCAGTTAGCTATGTCAAAAATCTGCTACATGGTCGTGCTATTCATCATTTGAGGGGGAGGGGGCTAAATTCAGTTTGAGGCCCTATTATAGATGATAATGGTAGCGTTAATATGGTAAAAATTACACATTGTTCATAGAATATTTTGTGTTTTCTTTATATTCATAGTTAACATTAATTTTATTTAAAACTGTTGTACATAAGGATACTTAAAAACTCTTTTTTTGTCGTTTAGATACGATAAGCAAATAATTTACAAACAATAACTTCCAGTTTTCATGTCTATGACAACGAACAATAATTGCAGAAGTTCTGTTTGTGAGTATAACATTACACGAAAATAGTTCTAAATAAATTACTGTTACTTTTATTCTTGACCGGGTGGTACAAAACATTATGCATTGTTCTCGTTATGACTATCTTTAAGTCAAATTGGGCATGTAATCTTGTGTTTCACAATTTTAATATAAGTTGTTTCTCAGCATTCAGCTAAGCATGACTGACTACAGCTCCCAACATACCTCTACCATACAACTCAACACCTTTAACTATTATAAAAATGCTACTCGTAAATCTAAGGGCGGGATGGTTTTCAATTAATGTTATAGTTTTGTAATTTTTCTATTTATATTGAACTAGAAATAAAATACTTTTATAAACAAAATTTTTAAGCATTATTGTGTTCAGAAATTTATAATTAGATCAATCGTTGGTATAATATGTGGCAGTCAATATGTATATATCATTAAACCAACATTTTTTCAGAAGCTAAATTATGTTATTAATTTTAATTATAGAAAAATTTGGCAATTTTTTTTATTTTAACAGGAAATATTAACAACAACATGGTAATCCGACAAGATAAACAATATGCGTCAATTTAAATATTACATTAATACCCGTTCAAATAACGTTTACTTTTTTTATTCTGACATGTACAATTTATTTATGACTTAACGATAATGTCAAAAAAAGGATTAGCACTTTGTCTGAATAACCAATAAATGTATTCATAAGAACTAACAAGGGCTTTTATGCCTATTAATTGTATATTAATAATGAGACATCCCCCATTGGTTGTAATAAGATTGGAATTAAGGGCTTAAGACTGAGGTTTAATGGTATTGGTAAGGGCCTAAAATAGAGATCGAAGCCAGTACATTCAGTTTTTAACATATACAAACGGTAGCCCTACCCCACAATAATGTAATGTAAAAAAGAAAATTGTTTACTTTCCATCATAGCTCTAGTTTGGATCTAGATAAACCCGTGCAACCACTGCATCGTGGGTACAGTCCCTTGTCAACCCTTTGTCAAAGAGACCCTTAAGTCGGACAGTATGTCCCAAGCTGTGACCATGGACCCGGTGTCCGCCCCTCAAGAAGTAGGTGTGAATGGTCTCCATGTTTAGACTCTGCCCCTGACATGTTTAGTGTCAATCCTGGGTAAACCATGAGAGAAAGTTATAAGATTCATCTACAAACGTCTCATACGTTTATATTTGCATCATTCGTTAACATCAGAACGAACTATTTTCTAAAGGAATATATTGTTTTTATGTAAAGTGATATAATTAGTCCTGATGTAACTTTAAATCAAGTTTATTGATTTTCATATCATGCTTGATGGAATAACCATTACTCGGAAATTTTGAATCGTTATATGTTACAAGATGTATAACACAACGTTTCAATAACAAAAAAATCTATGAGAAAATAAATGTCTGCAACGCTATTACGTGTTTGAACCTCCCGTCGTAAATACCAAACTTTGTAGGTTGTTAGAAATAGTTCAATAGCTGTCATGTACTACAGAGCAAGTAGAGACTAAGACGATTGTCGATAAATTTGAGTTGGTTCTTGGAACGTCTACCTTTCAGCAAAAGTCAAATTTCATATGGCAATAAGGCGGAACACGTTTTTTAAATTCTATTACAGACATGTAGGCAATTTCTATACCAAACACACAATTTTGAATATGTGTCATTTTACTTTATTAAGAAAACTTTGAAACCACTGGATGGATGTTGGGTCGATCTGCTGGGAACTTGTTTCCAGCAAGAGATGGAATTATTTCTGGCTAGTTTGAGTAATTATAGGTTATTGAAAAATAAATATCTGGATTCTCATAATTCTGCACGTTTGCTGTTGTATGCCCTTTTTTAATCTCTGTTAGCCACTATCGGATCAAAAGGTTTACATACACCAGCGTGAAAGTTATCTACAAACTAACAACTACAATAATGAGAGATTATAATTTATTTATCCTTTTGGACACATAAAGCAAATAATTTGCAATAAAAACCCCTGGTAGACTTGTCAGTGACAACAACAAAAATCATTTACAAATTTCCTTTTTTTTAAGATAAAACTACATAAACAATGTAATTAATAAATTACCATTTAAAATTATATTCTTTTTTCCGGGTAGTATAAAATATTTAGTTTTGGTCTCAAGGTAAATCTCCGGATTTGTACTTCGGGTAAGCCACGATATAAGTATCAGCTGTACCTCAGCATTCAAGTAAGAATGACTGCCTTCAGCTTTCAAAATTATACTAAATATGTATAATAATTTCCTTGAAAAAAAAGCATCTTCAAAGATCGTTTATTAAATGACATGCTTATAAACGTACTACTAATAAACCTGGAAACGGGAGGGTGTTGAATTAACGATACAATTTTTTTAAAAATTTCTATTCATATTGAACAAAAAATGAAATAATTGTATAAAAAAAATACATTTTTAAATACAGTAATGTCTTAAACAATGTATCATATTTTGTATTGTTATTTTAATTAGCAATATTTATTTAGTACTCAAGGAAAAGTGAACAACAACAGAGCTACCTGCTGGTCTCCGCCAAAACTAACTGAGCCAGTAACTGGGTGGGCAGGAACTGAACTAGCAATACTGCTTGTACTTCGGCCTGGTGGCCATTGGTAGAACTAATTCTTTTATTTACACATATTCATAACTGTAATAATTAAATCTGAAAACTATTTTTCATTCAATAATATAAACAATTAACCAGTTTAATTACATAGACTGTGAAAGTACCTAATACAATTTTTTGTATAATGTACCTAACGTAATGTTCTTAACTTAGTCATTTACTATTAATGATTTGTTTTCTCTATTAGTAATATGTACCATGTTGTTCTTTATAGCGTATAAATTGTAATGGATACTATTTATAGTTGAGTAAAAGTAAGATTCAAAGCTCTGGTCTATTTTTTGGTATGCAGTCTACGTCAACTGTACCGGATATTTTATAGTTGTATAAGAACTCAAAGTCCAAACTAAAAACTAACTCTAAATGTATGTCTAAAATCTCACATGTTATTTGTAGCAAATTATACCATGAGATCAATATTATAGAAGACAAGAATTGTTCATTATCTTAAACATAGAAACTGTTTATAAACCCAAAATTAATCTTATTTATCTACAGTTATACACTTATATTTCATTATACCAATATGTTTATCTGGACCTATACTATTTCATAACACACTAAGATATGTTACAGGAGCTAAATTATATTAAGAATTAAAAATATTAAGAAATAAAAAAAGTTAAGAATTGGCTACTTAATATATTAACAATAGGACCTATATACAAAAACATGTTAAACCTTCAAGATAAACTATTAAATATAAATATAAAACTAATAAGCGTCCAAACACCCTTTAGTTTTTCTTCATATATAAACACTTTTTTTAATGATTTAACCATTAAGTAAAAAAAGGTTAGGTACTTTCTCTAAATAACCAATAAAAGTATTATTAAAAAGGAAAAAGATATTTGATACGGTACCTATTAATAATATAATTGAGACATCTCCTATAGTTATTGTTATACGATGGAAATTAAGGGCGTACGACTGAAACTTAATAATTTTGGTAAGGGCCTAAAATAGAGATGGCAGCCAGTACAGCCAGTTCTAAACATTTACAATCAGTAGGCCTACCCCACAGTAATGTACTATAAGAAAGGATATTGTTTTACTTTCCCTCTTAGCTCTAGTTTGGATCTCAATACACCCGTGTAACCACTACATCGTGAGTACAGCCCCTGGTCAACCCTTCGTCAATAAGAGACCCTGTGAGTAGGACAGTAGGTCTGAGGCTGTGACCATGGACCCGGTGTCCGCCCCTCAATAAGTAGGTGTGAATGGTCTCCATGTTTAGACTCTGCCCCTGACATGTTTAGTGTCAATTCTGGTTAATCATAAAAGAAATGTATAAGATTAATCTACAAACGTCCCATATGTTTATATTTGCATGATCTCAAATGTTGTGATCAATATATACATTCACTGTGGGTCACTGTGTCAAGTTTCCTTGAATTCAATTCAATATAAAAAGATCGTTTTCACGCTAGTCTCTACTCCAAACATTTTAAATTTGTTACAAGCAGTTAGAAAATATTTAGATCCTTGTTAAAATTTTGCAAGGGGACTGAAAAATAAGCACTTGAAATAACTATTTATACTTCACTTCAGGAACATTATCAAAAGCTATCCAATATTAGAGTTTTTATTTCTTTTTTGGTGCATATAAGAACCTTGAATCATGGCCAGGTCCTCGAAACACTGTTTTTTTAACTCTTTAAGTTTGTGCAATCAATTTTGGATTTGAGAAAAAAGATAAATATAAAATTCATATAACATGCATATAAAAGTTAGCTCCTTGAGACAAATTTCCTGGATACAGGAACATTATTTAACTCTACATGGAATCAACGGTATTACAGTAGGAGTTTAAGGCAATTTTGTAATCAGGTCCAAGTAAAAGCAGGTGAAAAAAATATTTTAGTATGTACATATTAAGATATAGTTATGTCACATCGCAAACTGTGCCAACCCTCTTCATCACACCGATGAAGAGCGCGACCATACATCAGACAGCTGACATAGCCAACTGTAGAAAACAGTGTTCGTTACTAAAACTCTCCGTCCGTAACAGTTCAATTCAACGTCTGTTCCGAAGCCTATTGTGATACAGTTATAGCGTTTAAAAATATTTCATATCAAAACAAACACCTTTCTTCCGGGTTACTCCGCATCAAACCATTGATTGCACAATGAAATTATTGAAATAATTTGCTTCATCGTAGAGAATGACCTGCATTAAAGTAATATTAAACCTAAAACGTCTATTAAACATTTATTTCATATCAACTAAAAAATTTAAGTTCTATTTTCCAGTGAACTACGCCTAATTATTAATACAACTAGGAGAGCCTTATTAATTTAAAATTAGAATCATGGACATAAGAAAATAGTAACTAAATGTTTGTAATGATTAAAATAATTAATTAATTAAACTCACGCCCCTGAAACTCGTGTAGGCTCCTTTCTTCTTGTTGTACTCCCATGCAGAAGAGGAAGACTTGTTGCAGTAGGGAAGGTCTTGCAAATTTTCAGACAGCACGTAGTCCTCATCACCAAAAATGTCAGACACCTGAGGATCAATAATAGTATTAGAATTTATGGAGTTTCAACTGACAAAGAATAACTATTAGGAAATTTATTTGAGGAGCTGGGACCTTTTACATAATCAGGAATTAGAACTATCAGTTAATGACGATACCTAAACTCCTACTCAGATGTATAAAATATACTGTAGCATAAGACTTGCGTACGTCAGGGTCCAAATAGCTATGTTGTTTTCACCAACTAGTAACACAAACAGCAGAAACAGCTACTGGCCGTGGTTTACTGAGACAGTGAATTTCATAGTTCAAATAAAAATAAATGTTAAGAGATAACAATTATTGTCATCCCTTATACTGATACGAAACTATATTTTAATTTAGAAATTGCCAACCCCTTATTCAAACTTTAAAAATGTATAAAAGTTAGATTAATTGAAGTATTTAACATAATAAACCAATATTATAGTCTGTAGCTGTACATATATTTCACAATTTCCGGTAGGAAAGATTTGAATGAAAATGTATATTACATTTGAATGAAATCCCGGATAGTAAACCTAATTCAAACAACAACAAAAAGAATTTTGTAAAACTATACTAGGTATGGTTTAAAATATTAACCTACTTTAATATTGGTAATCATTTTGAAATTATATAATATTACTTATTCTGTTAGTACGCTATTCATTAAGTAACTAATAAATATTCTGATTTTTGGATGATTCTTTTTTTCTCTTAATGAAATTCAATTTGGTCGACTCCATTATTACATAAAGGGTGGAGGATAACTGAGTTCGGCATTTAAACTGTTACTTTTGGACGGAGAGTTTTGTTGAGTAAAAGATTTGTACATTAGGCTATATGCGAAGCAAACATTCAAATTATCTATCTTACCTAACAGTACCTACAAAAGTTTTAGACCTCGCACGACACGTGATGTTTGGTGATCCTGGCGTTGAAGGGCTCAGAGTTTGGTTGGTTCTTGTGCCTGGAGCGTTATATAAGCTGAAAAGAATTTTCTGGAAGTGAAGGGGAATCCATGTATGCTTTTCACGTCCCCCAGAATGATCAATAATTGATAAAAATTATTGATTATAATGAGGAGCGGAGTGAGAAGGGCTGGGAGTACTGAAGTGGGTGTAGAGTCGTCGGGCAACGAAACGATCCTGCTTGAGATTTGCGTAGGGGTTGGCGGACGGAATACATCTTGTGTTATCCTCCTCAATCCTAGTGTATCCAGTATTCCTATCAAAACCACACAATGATGTAATCACAACTGTTTCGTTACTAAAACTCTCCGTCCGTAACAGTTCAATTCAACGTCTGTTCCGAAGCCTATTGTGATACAGTTATAGCGTTTAAAAATATTTCATATCAAAACAAACACCTTTCTTCCGGGTTACTCCGCATCAAACCATTGATTGCACAATGAAATTATTGAAATAATTTGCTTCATCGTAGAGAATGACCTGCATTAAAGTAATATTAAACCTAAAACGTCTATTAAACATTTATTTCATATCAACTAAAAAATTTAAGTTCTATTTTCCAGTGAACTACGCCTAATTATTAATACAACTAGGAGAGCCTTATTAATTTAAAATTAGAATCATGGACATAAGAAAATAGTAACTAAATGTTTGTAATGATTAAAATAATTAATTAATTAAACTCACGCCCCTGAAACTCGTGTAGGCTCCTTTCTTCTTGTTGTACTCCCATGCAGAAGAGGAAGACTTGTTGCAGTAGGGAAGGTCTTGCAAATTTTCAGACAGCACGTAGTCCTCATCACCAAAAATGTCAGACACCTGAGGATCAATAATAGTATTAGAATTTATGGAGTTTCAACTGACAAAGAATAACTATTAGGAAATTTATTTGAGGAGCTGGGACCTTTTACATAATCAGGAATTAGAACTATCAGTTAATGACGATACCTAAACTCCTACTCAGATGTATAAAATATACTGTAGCATAAGACTTGCGTACGTCAGGGTCCAAATAGCTATGTTGTTTTCACCAACTAGTAACACAAACAGCAGAAACAGCTACTGGCCGTGGTTTACTGAGACAGTGAATTTCATAGTTCAAATAAAAATAAATGTTAAGAGATAACAATTATTGTCATCCCTTATACTGATACGAAACTATATTTTAATTTAGAAATTGCCAACCCCTTATTCAAACTTTAAAAATGTATAAAAGTTAGATTAATTGAAGTATTTAACATAATAAACCAATATTATAGTCTGTAGCTGTACATATATTTCACAATTTCCGGTAGGAAAGATTTGAATGAAAATGTATATTACATTTGAATGAAATCCCGGATAGTAAACCTAATTCAAACAACAACAAAAAGAATTTTGTAAAACTATACTAGGTATGGTTTAAAATATTAACCTACTTTAATATTGGTAATCATTTTGAAATTATATAATATTACTTATTCTGTTAGTACGCTATTCATTAAGTAACTAATAAATATTCTGATTTTTGGATGATTCTTTTTTTCTCTTAATGAAATTCAATTTGGTCGACTCCATTATTACATAAAGGGTGGAGGATAACTGAGTTCGGCATTTAAACTGTTACTTTTGGACGGAGAGTTTTGTTGAGTAAAAGATTTGTACATTAGGCTATATGCGAAGCAAACATTCAAATTATCTATCTTACCTAACAGTACCTACAAAAGTTTTAGACCTCGCACGACACGTGATGTTTGGTGATCCTGGCGTTGAAGGGCTCAGAGTTTGGTTGGTTCTTGTGCCTGGAGCGTTATATAAGCTGAAAAGAATTTTCTGGAAGTGAAGGGGAATCCATGTATGCTTTTCACGTCCCCCAGAATGATCAATAATTGATAAAAATTATTGATTATAATGAGGAGCGGAGTGAGAAGGGCTGGGAGTACTGAAGTGGGTGTAGAGTCGTCGGGCAACGAAACGATCCTGCTTGAGATTTGCGTAGGGGTTGGCGGACGGAATACATCTTGTGTTATCCTCCTCAATCCTAGTGTATCCAGTATTCCTATCAAAACCACACAATGATGTAATCACAACTGTTTCGTTACTAAAACTCTCCGTCCGTAACAGTTCAATTCAACGTCTGTTCCGAAGCCTATTGTGATACAGTTATAGCGTTTAAAAATATTTCATATCAAAACAAACACCTTTCTTCCGGGTTACTCCGCATCAAACCATTGATTGCACAATGAAATTATTGAAATAATTTGCTTCATCGTAGAGAATGACCTGCATTAAAGTAATATTAAACCTAAAACGTCTATTAAACATTTATTTCATATCAACTAAAAAATTTAAGTTCTATTTTCCAGTGAACTACGCCTAATTATTAATACAACTAGGAGAGCCTTATTAATTTAAAATTAGAATCATGGACATAAGAAAATAGTAACTAAATGTTTGTAATGATTAAAATAATTAATTAATTAAACTCACGCCCCTGAAACTCGTGTAGGCTCCTTTCTTCTTGTTGTACTCCCATGCAGAAGAGGAAGACTTGTTGCAGTAGGGAAGGTCTTGCAAATTTTCAGACAGCACGTAGTCCTCATCACCAAAAATGTCAGACACCTGAGGATCAATAATAGTATTAGAATTTATGGAGTTTCAACTGACAAAGAATAACTATTAGGAAATTTATTTGAGGAGCTGGGACCTTTTACATAATCAGGAATTAGAACTATCAGTTAATGACGATACCTAAACTCCTACTCAGATGTATAAAATATACTGTAGCATAAGACTTGCGTACGTCAGGGTCCAAATAGCTATGTTGTTTTCACCAACTAGTAACACAAACAGCAGAAACAGCTACTGGCCGTGGTTTACTGAGACAGTGAATTTCATAGTTCAAATAAAAATAAATGTTAAGAGATAACAATTATTGTCATCCCTTATACTGATACGAAACTATATTTTAATTTAGAAATTGCCAACCCCTTATTCAAACTTTAAAAATGTATAAAAGTTAGATTAATTGAAGTATTTAACATAATAAACCAATATTATAGTCTGTAGCTGTACATATATTTCACAATTTCCGGTAGGAAAGATTTGAATGAAAATGTATATTACATTTGAATGAAATCCCGGATAGTAAACCTAATTCAAACAACAACAAAAAGAATTTTGTAAAACTATACTAGGTATGGTTTAAAATATTAACCTACTTTAATATTGGTAATCATTTTGAAATTATATAATATTACTTATTCTGTTAGTACGCTATTCATTAAGTAACTAATAAATATTCTGATTTTTGGATGATTCTTTTTTTCTCTTAATGAAATTCAATTTGGTCGACTCCATTATTACATAAAGGGTGGAGGATAACTGAGTTCGGCATTTAAACTGTTACTTTTGGACGGAGAGTTTTGTTGAGTAAAAGATTTGTACATTAGGCTATATGCGAAGCAAACATTCAAATTATCTATCTTACCTAACAGTACCTACAAAAGTTTTAGACCTCGCACGACACGTGATGTTTGGTGATCCTGGCGTTGAAGGGCTCAGAGTTTGGTTGGTTCTTGTGCCTGGAGCGTTATATAAGCTGAAAAGAATTTTCTGGAAGTGAAGGGGAATCCATGTATGCTTTTCACGTCCCCCAGAATGATCAATAATTGATAAAAATTATTGATTATAATGAGGAGCGGAGTGAGAAGGGCTGGGAGTACTGAAGTGGGTGTAGAGTCGTCGGGCAACGAAACGATCCTGCTTGAGATTTGCGTAGGGGTTGGCGGACGGAATACATCTTGTGTTATCCTCCTCAATCCTAGTGTATCCAGTATTCCTATCAAAACCACACAATGATGTAATCACAACTGTTTCGTTACTAAAACTCTCCGTCCGTAACAGTTCAATTCAACGTCTGTTCCGAAGCCTATTGTGATACAGTTATAGCGTTTAAAAATATTTCATATCAAAACAAACACCTTTCTTCCGGGTTACTCCGCATCAAACCATTGATTGCACAATGAAATTATTGAAATAATTTGCTTCATCGTAGAGAATGACCTGCATTAAAGTAATATTAAACCTAAAACGTCTATTAAACATTTATTTCATATCAACTAAAAAATTTAAGTTCTATTTTCCAGTGAACTACGCCTAATTATTAATACAACTAGGAGAGCCTTATTAATTTAAAATTAGAATCATGGACATAAGAAAATAGTAACTAAATGTTTGTAATGATTAAAATAATTAATTAATTAAACTCACGCCCCTGAAACTCGTGTAGGCTCCTTTCTTCTTGTTGTACTCCCATGCAGAAGAGGAAGACTTGTTGCAGTAGGGAAGGTCTTGCAAATTTTCAGACAGCACGTAGTCCTCATCACCAAAAATGTCAGACACCTGAGGATCAATAATAGTATTAGAATTTATGGAGTTTCAACTGACAAAGAATAACTATTAGGAAATTTATTTGAGGAGCTGGGACCTTTTACATAATCAGGAATTAGAACTATCAGTTAATGACGATACCTAAACTCCTACTCAGATGTATAAAATATACTGTAGCATAAGACTTGCGTACGTCAGGGTCCAAATAGCTATGTTGTTTTCACCAACTAGTAACACAAACAGCAGAAACAGCTACTGGCCGTGGTTTACTGAGACAGTGAATTTCATAGTTCAAATAAAAATAAATGTTAAGAGATAACAATTATTGTCATCCCTTATACTGATACGAAACTATATTTTAATTTAGAAATTGCCAACCCCTTATTCAAACTTTAAAAATGTATAAAAGTTAGATTAATTGAAGTATTTAACATAATAAACCAATATTATAGTCTGTAGCTGTACATATATTTCACAATTTCCGGTAGGAAAGATTTGAATGAAAATGTATATTACATTTGAATGAAATCCCGGATAGTAAACCTAATTCAAACAACAACAAAAAGAATTTTGTAAAACTATACTAGGTATGGTTTAAAATATTAACCTACTTTAATATTGGTAATCATTTTGAAATTATATAATATTACTTATTCTGTTAGTACGCTATTCATTAAGTAACTAATAAATATTCTGATTTTTGGATGATTCTTTTTTTCTCTTAATGAAATTCAATTTGGTCGACTCCATTATTACATAAAGGGTGGAGGATAACTGAGTTCGGCATTTAAACTGTTACTTTTGGACGGAGAGTTTTGTTGAGTAAAAGATTTGTACATTAGGCTATATGCGAAGCAAACATTCAAATTATCTATCTTACCTAACAGTACCTACAAAAGTTTTAGACCTCGCACGACACGTGATGTTTGGTGATCCTGGCGTTGAAGGGCTCAGAGTTTGGTTGGTTCTTGTGCCTGGAGCGTTATATAAGCTGAAAAGAATTTTCTGGAAGTGAAGGGGAATCCATGTATGCTTTTCACGTCCCCCAGAATGATCAATAATTGATAAAAATTATTGATTATAATGAGGAGCGGAGTGAGAAGGGCTGGGAGTACTGAAGTGGGTGTAGAGTCGTCGGGCAACGAAACGATCCTGCTTGAGATTTGCGTAGGGGTTGGCGGACGGAATACATCTTGTGTTATCCTCCTCAATCCTAGTGTATCCAGTATTCCTATCAAAACCACACAATGATGTAATCACAACTGTTTCGTTACTAAAACTCTCCGTCCGTAACAGTTCAATTCAACGTCTGTTCCGAAGCCTATTGTGATACAGTTATAGCGTTTAAAAATATTTCATATCAAAACAAACACCTTTCTTCCGGGTTACTCCGCATCAAACCATTGATTGCACAATGAAATTATTGAAATAATTTGCTTCATCGTAGAGAATGACCTGCATTAAAGTAATATTAAACCTAAAACGTCTATTAAACATTTATTTCATATCAACTAAAAAATTTAAGTTCTATTTTCCAGTGAACTACGCCTAATTATTAATACAACTAGGAGAGCCTTATTAATTTAAAATTAGAATCATGGACATAAGAAAATAGTAACTAAATGTTTGTAATGATTAAAATAATTAATTAATTAAACTCACGCCCCTGAAACTCGTGTAGGCTCCTTTCTTCTTGTTGTACTCCCATGCAGAAGAGGAAGACTTGTTGCAGTAGGGAAGGTCTTGCAAATTTTCAGACAGCACGTAGTCCTCATCACCAAAAATGTCAGACACCTGAGGATCAATAATAGTATTAGAATTTATGGAGTTTCAACTGACAAAGAATAACTATTAGGAAATTTATTTGAGGAGCTGGGACCTTTTACATAATCAGGAATTAGAACTATCAGTTAATGACGATACCTAAACTCCTACTCAGATGTATAAAATATACTGTAGCATAAGACTTGCGTACGTCAGGGTCCAAATAGCTATGTTGTTTTCACCAACTAGTAACACAAACAGCAGAAACAGCTACTGGCCGTGGTTTACTGAGACAGTGAATTTCATAGTTCAAATAAAAATAAATGTTAAGAGATAACAATTATTGTCATCCCTTATACTGATACGAAACTATATTTTAATTTAGAAATTGCCAACCCCTTATTCAAACTTTAAAAATGTATAAAAGTTAGATTAATTGAAGTATTTAACATAATAAACCAATATTATAGTCTGTAGCTGTACATATATTTCACAATTTCCGGTAGGAAAGATTTGAATGAAAATGTATATTACATTTGAATGAAATCCCGGATAGTAAACCTAATTCAAACAACAACAAAAAGAATTTTGTAAAACTATACTAGGTATGGTTTAAAATATTAACCTACTTTAATATTGGTAATCATTTTGAAATTATATAATATTACTTATTCTGTTAGTACGCTATTCATTAAGTAACTAATAAATATTCTGATTTTTGGATGATTCTTTTTTTCTCTTAATGAAATTCAATTTGGTCGACTCCATTATTACATAAAGGGTGGAGGATAACTGAGTTCGGCATTTAAACTGTTACTTTTGGACGGAGAGTTTTGTTGAGTAAAAGATTTGTACATTAGGCTATATGCGAAGCAAACATTCAAATTATCTATCTTACCTAACAGTACCTACAAAAGTTTTAGACCTCGCACGACACGTGATGTTTGGTGATCCTGGCGTTGAAGGGCTCAGAGTTTGGTTGGTTCTTGTGCCTGGAGCGTTATATAAGCTGAAAAGAATTTTCTGGAAGTGAAGGGGAATCCATGTATGCTTTTCACGTCCCCCAGAATGATCAATAATTGATAAAAATTATTGATTATAATGAGGAGCGGAGTGAGAAGGGCTGGGAGTACTGAAGTGGGTGTAGAGTCGTCGGGCAACGAAACGATCCTGCTTGAGATTTGCGTAGGGGTTGGCGGACGGAATACATCTTGTGTTATCCTCCTCAATCCTAGTGTATCCAGTATTCCTATCAAAACCACACAATGATGTAATCACAACTGTTTCGTTACTAAAACTCTCCGTCCGTAACAGTTCAATTCAACGTCTGTTCCGAAGCCTATTGTGATACAGTTATAGCGTTTAAAAATATTTCATATCAAAACAAACACCTTTCTTCCGGGTTACTCCGCATCAAACCATTGATTGCACAATGAAATTATTGAAATAATTTGCTTCATCGTAGAGAATGACCTGCATTAAAGTAATATTAAACCTAAAACGTCTATTAAACATTTATTTCATATCAACTAAAAAATTTAAGTTCTATTTTCCAGTGAACTACGCCTAATTATTAATACAACTAGGAGAGCCTTATTAATTTAAAATTAGAATCATGGACATAAGAAAATAGTAACTAAATGTTTGTAATGATTAAAATAATTAATTAATTAAACTCACGCCCCTGAAACTCGTGTAGGCTCCTTTCTTCTTGTTGTACTCCCATGCAGAAGAGGAAGACTTGTTGCAGTAGGGAAGGTCTTGCAAATTTTCAGACAGCACGTAGTCCTCATCACCAAAAATGTCAGACACCTGAGGATCAATAATAGTATTAGAATTTATGGAGTTTCAACTGACAAAGAATAACTATTAGGAAATTTATTTGAGGAGCTGGGACCTTTTACATAATCAGGAATTAGAACTATCAGTTAATGACGATACCTAAACTCCTACTCAGATGTATAAAATATACTGTAGCATAAGACTTGCGTACGTCAGGGTCCAAATAGCTATGTTGTTTTCACCAACTAGTAACACAAACAGCAGAAACAGCTACTGGCCGTGGTTTACTGAGACAGTGAATTTCATAGTTCAAATAAAAATAAATGTTAAGAGATAACAATTATTGTCATCCCTTATACTGATACGAAACTATATTTTAATTTAGAAATTGCCAACCCCTTATTCAAACTTTAAAAATGTATAAAAGTTAGATTAATTGAAGTATTTAACATAATAAACCAATATTATAGTCTGTAGCTGTACATATATTTCACAATTTCCGGTAGGAAAGATTTGAATGAAAATGTATATTACATTTGAATGAAATCCCGGATAGTAAACCTAATTCAAACAACAACAAAAAGAATTTTGTAAAACTATACTAGGTATGGTTTAAAATATTAACCTACTTTAATATTGGTAATCATTTTGAAATTATATAATATTACTTATTCTGTTAGTACGCTATTCATTAAGTAACTAATAAATATTCTGATTTTTGGATGATTCTTTTTTTCTCTTAATGAAATTCAATTTGGTCGACTCCATTATTACATAAAGGGTGGAGGATAACTGAGTTCGGCATTTAAACTGTTACTTTTGGACGGAGAGTTTTGTTGAGTAAAAGATTTGTACATTAGGCTATATGCGAAGCAAACATTCAAATTATCTATCTTACCTAACAGTACCTACAAAAGTTTTAGACCTCGCACGACACGTGATGTTTGGTGATCCTGGCGTTGAAGGGCTCAGAGTTTGGTTGGTTCTTGTGCCTGGAGCGTTATATAAGCTGAAAAGAATTTTCTGGAAGTGAAGGGGAATCCATGTATGCTTTTCACGTCCCCCAGAATGATCAATAATTGATAAAAATTATTGATTATAATGAGGAGCGGAGTGAGAAGGGCTGGGAGTACTGAAGTGGGTGTAGTAGAGTCGTCGGGCAACGAAACGATCCTGCTTGAGATTTGCGTAGGGGTTGGCGGACGGAATACATCTTGTGTTATCCTCCTCAATCCTAGTGTATCCAGTATTCCTATCAAAACCACACAATGATGTAATCACAACTGTTTCGTTACTAAAACTCTCCGTCCGTAACAGTTCAATTCAACGTCTGTTCCGAAGCCTATTGTGATACAGTTATAGCGTTTAAAAATATTTCATATCAAAACAAACACCTTTCTTCCGGGTTACTCCGCATCAAACCATTGATTGCACAATGAAATTATTGAAATAATTTGCTTCATCGTAGAGAATGACCTGCATTAAAGTAATATTAAACCTAAAACGTCTATTAAAACATTTATTTCATATCAACTAAAAAATTTAAGTTCTATTTTCCAGTGAACTACGCCTAATTATTAATACAACTAGGAGAGCCTTATTAATTTAAAATTAGAATCATGGACATAAGAAAATAGTAACTAAATGTTTGTAATGATTAAAATAATTAATTAATTAAACTCACGCCCCTGAAACTCGTGTAGGCTCCTTTCTTCTTGTTGTACTCCCATGCAGAAGAGGAAGACTTGTTGCAGTAGGGAAGGTCTTGCAAATTTTCAGACAGCACGTAGTCCTCATCACCAAAAATGTCAGACACCTGAGGATCAATAATAGTATTAGAATTTATGGAGTTTCAACTGACAAAGAATAACTATTAGGAAATTTATTTGAGGAGCTGGGACCTTTTACATAATCAGGAATTAGAACTATCAGTTAATGACGATACCTAAACTCCTACTCAGATGTATAAAATATACTGTAGCATAAGACTTGCGTACGTCAGGGTCCAAATAGCTATGTTGTTTTCACCAACTAGTAACACAAACAGCAGAAACAGCTACTGGCCGTGGTTTACTGAGACAGTGAATTTCATAGTTCAAATAAAAATAAATGTTAAGAGATAACAATTATTGTCATCCCTTATACTGATACGAAACTATATTTTAATTTAGAAATTGCCAACCCCTTATTCAAACTTTAAAAATGTATAAAAGTTAGATTAATTGAAGTATTTAACATAATAAACCAATATTATAGTCTGTAGCTGTACATATATTTCACAATTTCCGGTAGGAAAGATTTGAATGAAAATGTATATTACATTTGAATGAAATCCCGGATAGTAAACCTAATTCAAACAACAACAAAAAGAATTTTGTAAAACTATACTAGGTATGGTTTAAAATATTAACCTACTTTAATATTGGTAATCATTTTGAAATTATATAATATTACTTATTCTGTTAGTACGCTATTCATTAAGTAACTAATAAATATTCTGATTTTTGGATGATTCTTTTTTTCTCTTAATGAAATTCAATTTGGTCGACTCCATTATTACATAAAGGGTGGAGGATAACTGAGTTCGGCATTTAAACTGTTACTTTTGGACGGAGAGTTTTGTTGAGTAAAAGATTTGTACATTAGGCTATATGCGAAGCAAACATTCAAATTATCTATCTTACCTAACAGTACCTACAAAAGTTTTAGACCTCGCACGACACGTGATGTTTGGTGATCCTGGCGTTGAAGGGCTCAGAGTTTGGTTGGTTCTTGTGCCTGGAGCGTTATATAAGCTGAAAAGAATTTTCTGGAAGTGAAGGGGAATCCATGTATGCTTTTCACGTCCCCCAGAATGATCAATAATTGATAAAAATTATTGATTATAATGAGGAGCGGAGTGAGAAGGGCTGGGAGTACTGAAGTGGGTGTAGAGTCGTCGGGCAACGAAACGATCCTGCTTGAGATTTGCGTAGGGGTTGGCGGACGGAATACATCTTGTGTTATCCTCCTCAATCCTAGTGTATCCAGTATTCCTATCAAAACCACACAATGATGTAATCACAACTGTTTCGTTACTAAAACTCTCCGTCCGTAACAGTTCAATTCAACGTCTGTTCCGAAGCCTATTGTGATACAGTTATAGCGTTTAAAAAATATTTCATATCAAAACAAACACCTTTCTTCCGGGTTACTCCGCATCAAACCATTGATTGCACAATGAAATTATTGAAATAATTTGCTTCATCGTAGAGAATGACCTGCATTAAAGTAATATTAAACCTAAAACGTCTATTAAACATTTATTTCATATCAACTAAAAAATTTAAGTTCTATTTTCCAGTGAACTACGCCTAATTATTAATACAACTAGGAGAGCCTTATTAATTTAAAATTAGAATCATGGACATAAGAAAATAGTAACTAAATGTTTGTAATGATTAAAATAATTAATTAATTAAACTCACGCCCCTGAAACTCGTGTAGGCTCCTTTCTTCTTGTTGTACTCCCATGCAGAAGAGGAAGACTTGTTGCAGTAGGGAAGGTCTTGCAAATTTTCAGACAGCACGTAGTCCTCATCACCAAAAATGTCAGACACCTGAGGATCAATAATAGTATTAGAATTTATGGAGTTTCAACTGACAAAGAATAACTATTAGGAAATTTATTTGAGGAGCTGGGACCTTTTACATAATCAGGAATTAGAACTATCAGTTAATGACGATACCTAAACTCCTACTCAGATGTATAAAATATACTGTAGCATAAGACTTGCGTACGTCAGGGTCCAAATAGCTATGTTGTTTTCACCAACTAGTAACACAAACAGCAGAAACAGCTACTGGCCGTGGTTTACTGAGACAGTGAATTTCATAGTTCAAATAAAAATAAATGTTAAGAGATAACAATTATTGTCATCCCTTATACTGATACGAAACTATATTTTAATTTAGAAATTGCCAACCCCTTATTCAAACTTTAAAAATGTATAAAAGTTAGATTAATTGAAGTATTTAACATAATAAACCAATATTATAGTCTGTAGCTGTACATATATTTCACAATTTCCGGTAGGAAAGATTTGAATGAAAATGTATATTACATTTGAATGAAATCCCGGATAGTAAACCTAATTCAAACAACAACAAAAAGAATTTTGTAAAACTATACTAGGTATGGTTTAAAATATTAACCTACTTTAATATTGGTAATCATTTTGAAATTATATAATATTACTTATTCTGTTAGTACGCTATTCATTAAGTAACTAATAAATATTCTGATTTTTGGATGATTCTTTTTTTCTCTTAATGAAATTCAATTTGGTCGACTCCATTATTACATAAAGGGTGGAGGATAACTGAGTTCGGCATTTAAACTGTTACTTTTGGACGGAGAGTTTTGTTGAGTAAAAGATTTGTACATTAGGCTATATGCGAAGCAAACATTCAAATTATCTATCTTACCTAACAGTACCTACAAAAGTTTTAGACCTCGCACGACACGTGATGTTTGGTGATCCTGGCGTTGAAGGGCTCAGAGTTTGGTTGGTTCTTGTGCCTGGAGCGTTATATAAGCTGAAAAGAATTTTCTGGAAGTGAAGGGGAATCCATGTATGCTTTTCACGTCCCCCAGAATGATCAATAATTGATAAAAATTATTGATTATAATGAGGAGCGGAGTGAGAAGGGCTGGGAGTACTGAAGTGGGTGTAGAGTCGTCGGGCAACGAAACGATCCTGCTTGAGATTTGCGTAGGGGTTGGCGGACGGAATACATCTTGTGTTATCCTCCTCAATCCTAGTGTATCCAGTATTCCTATCAAAACCACACAATGATGTAATCACAACTGTTTCGTTACTAAAACTCTCCGTCCGTAACAGTTCAATTCAACGTCTGTTCCGAAGCCTATTGTGATACAGTTATAGCGTTTAAAAATATTTCATATCAAAACAAACACCTTTCTTCCGGGTTACTCCGCATCAAACCATTGATTGCACAATGAAATTATTGAAATAATTTGCTTCATCGTAGAGAATGACCTGCATTAAAGTAATATTAAACCTAAAACGTCTATTAAACATTTATTTCATATCAACTAAAAAATTTAAGTTCTATTTTCCAGTGAACTACGCCTAATTATTAATACAACTAGGAGAGCCTTATTAATTTAAAATTAGAATCATGGACATAAGAAAATAGTAACTAAATGTTTGTAATGATTAAAATAATTAATTAATTAAACTCACGCCCCTGAAACTCGTGTAGGCTCCTTTCTTCTTGTTGTACTCCCATGCAGAAGAGGAAGACTTGTTGCAGTAGGGAAGGTCTTGCAAATTTTCAGACAGCACGTAGTCCTCATCACCAAAAATGTCAGACACCTGAGGATCAATAATAGTATTAGAATTTATGGAGTTTCAACTGACAAAGAATAACTATTAGGAAATTTATTTGAGGAGCTGGGACCTTTTACATAATCAGGAATTAGAACTATCAGTTAATGACGATACCTAAACTCCTACTCAGATGTATAAAATATACTGTAGCATAAGACTTGCGTACGTCAGGGTCCAAATAGCTATGTTGTTTTCACCAACTAGTAACACAAACAGCAGAAACAGCTACTGGCCGTGGTTTACTGAGACAGTGAATTTCATAGTTCAAATAAAAATAAATGTTAAGAGATAACAATTATTGTCATCCCTTATACTGATACGAAACTATATTTTAATTTAGAAATTGCCAACCCCTTATTCAAACTTTAAAAATGTATAAAAGTTAGATTAATTGAAGTATTTAACATAATAAACCAATATTATAGTCTGTAGCTGTACATATATTTCACAATTTCCGGTAGGAAAGATTTGAATGAAAATGTATATTACATTTGAATGAAATCCCGGATAGTAAACCTAATTCAAACAACAACAAAAAGAATTTTGTAAAACTATACTAGGTATGGTTTAAAATATTAACCTACTTTAATATTGGTAATCATTTTGAAATTATATAATATTACTTATTCTGTTAGTACGCTATTCATTAAGTAACTAATAAATATTCTGATTTTTGGATGATTCTTTTTTTCTCTTAATGAAATTCAATTTGGTCGACTCCATTATTACATAAAGGGTGGAGGATAACTGAGTTCGGCATTTAAACTGTTACTTTTGGACGGAGAGTTTTGTTGAGTAAAAGATTTGTACATTAGGCTATATGCGAAGCAAACATTCAAATTATCTATCTTACCTAACA
The DNA here is from genome assembly GCF_021130785.1 of Homalodisca vitripennis. Classification (NCBI taxonomy): domain Eukaryota; kingdom Metazoa; phylum Arthropoda; class Insecta; order Hemiptera; family Cicadellidae; genus Homalodisca; species Homalodisca vitripennis. The sequence continues at coordinate 122,026,346 of NC_060213.1, read as the reverse complement.
GTACCTACAAAAGTTTTAGACCTCGCACGACACGTGATGTTTGGTGATCCTGGCGTTGAAGGGCTCAGAGTTTGGTTGGTTCTTGTGCCTGGAGCGTTATATAAGCTGAAAAGAATTTTCTGGAAGTGAAGGGGAATCCATGTATGCTTTTCACGTCCCCCAGAATGATCAATAATTGATAAAAATTATTGATTATAATGAGGAGCGGAGTGAGAAGGGCTGGGAGTACTGAAGTGGGTGTAGAGTCGTCGGGCAACGAAACGATCCTGCTTGAGATTTGCGTAGGGGTTGGCGGACGGAATACATCTTGTGTTATCCTCCTCAATCCTAGTGTATCCAGTATTCCTATCAAAACCACACAATGATGTAATCACAACTGTTTCGTTACTAAAACTCTCCGTCCGTAACAGTTCAATTCAACGTCTGTTCCGAAGCCTATTGTGATACAGTTATAGCGTTTAAAAATATTTCATATCAAAACAAACACCTTTCTTCCGGGTTACTCCGCATCAAACCATTGATTGCACAATGAAATTATTGAAATAATTTGCTTCATCGTAGAGAATGACCTGCATTAAAGTAATATTAAACCTAAAACGTCTATTAAACATTTATTTCATATCAACTAAAAAATTTAAGTTCTATTTTCCAGTGAACTACGCCTAATTATTAATACAACTAGGAGAGCCTTATTAATTTAAAATTAGAATCATGGACATAAGAAAATAGTAACTAAATGTTTGTAATGATTAAAATAATTAATTAATTAAACTCACGCCCCTGAAACTCGTGTAGGCTCCTTTCTTCTTGTTGTACTCCCATGCAGAAGAGGAAGACTTGTTGCAGTAGGGAAGGTCTTGCAAATTTTCAGACAGCACGTAGTCCTCATCACCAAAAATGTCAGACACCTGAGGATCAATAATAGTATTAGAATTTATGGAGTTTCAACTGACAAAGAATAACTATTAGGAAATTTATTTGAGGAGCTGGGACCTTTTACATAATCAGGAATTAGAACTATCAGTTAATGACGATACCTAAACTCCTACTCAGATGTATAAAATATACTGTAGCATAAGACTTGCGTACGTCAGGGTCCAAATAGCTATGTTGTTTTCACCAACTAGTAACACAAACAGCAGAAACAGCTACTGGCCGTGGTTTACTGAGACAGTGAATTTCATAGTTCAAATAAAAATAAATGTTAAGAGATAACAATTATTGTCATCCCTTATACTGATACGAAACTATATTTTAATTTAGAAATTGCCAACCCCTTATTCAAACTTTAAAAATGTATAAAAGTTAGATTAATTGAAGTATTTAACATAATAAACCAATATTATAGTCTGTAGCTGTACATATATTTCACAATTTCCGGTAGGAAAGATTTGAATGAAAATGTATATTACATTTGAATGAAATCCCGGATAGTAAACCTAATTCAAACAACAACAAAAAGAATTTTGTAAAACTATACTAGGTATGGTTTAAAATATTAACCTACTTTAATATTGGTAATCATTTTGAAATTATATAATATTACTTATTCTGTTAGTACGCTATTCATTAAGTAACTAATAAATATTCTGATTTTTGGATGATTCTTTTTTTCTCTTAATGAAATTCAATTTGGTCGACTCCATTATTACATAAAGGGTGGAGGATAACTGAGTTCGGCATTTAAACTGTTACTTTTGGACGGAGAGTTTTGTTGAGTAAAAGATTTGTACATTAGGCTATATGCGAAGCAAACATTCAAATTATCTATCTTACCTAACAGTACCTACAAAAGTTTTAGACCTCGCACGACACGTGATGTTTGGTGATCCTGGCGTTGAAGGGCTCAGAGTTTGGTTGGTTCTTGTGCCTGGAGCGTTATATAAGCTGAAAAGAATTTTCTGGAAGTGAAGGGGAATCCATGTATGCTTTTCACGTCCCCCAGAATGATCAATAATTGATAAAAATTATTGATTATAATGAGGAGCGGAGTGAGAAGGGCTGGGAGTACTGAAGTGGGTGTAGAGTCGTCGGGCAACGAAACGATCCTGCTTGAGATTTGCGTAGGGGTTGGCGGACGGAATACATCTTGTGTTATCCTCCTCAATCCTAGTGTATCCAGTATTCCTATCAAAACCACACAATGATGTAATCACAACTGTTTCGTTACTAAAACTCTCCGTCCGTAACAGTTCAATTCAACGTCTGTTCCGAAGCCTATTGTGATACAGTTATAGCGTTTAAAAATATTTCATATCAAAACAAACACCTTTCTTCCGGGTTACTCCGCATCAAACCATTGATTGCACAATGAAATTATTGAAATAATTTGCTTCATCGTAGAGAATGACCTGCATTAAAGTAATATTAAACCTAAAACGTCTATTAAACATTTATTTCATATCAACTAAAAAATTTAAGTTCTATTTTCCAGTGAACTACGCCTAATTATTAATACAACTAGGAGAGCCTTATTAATTTAAAATTAGAATCATGGACATAAGAAAATAGTAACTAAATGTTTGTAATGATTAAAATAATTAATTAATTAAACTCACGCCCCTGAAACTCGTGTAGGCTCCTTTCTTCTTGTTGTACTCCCATGCAGAAGAGGAAGACTTGTTGCAGTAGGGAAGGTCTTGCAAATTTTCAGACAGCACGTAGTCCTCATCACCAAAAATGTCAGACACCTGAGGATCAATAATAGTATTAGAATTTATGGAGTTTCAACTGACAAAGAATAACTATTAGGAAATTTATTTGAGGAGCTGGGACCTTTTACATAATCAGGAATTAGAACTATCAGTTAATGACGATACCTAAACTCCTACTCAGATGTATAAAATATACTGTAGCATAAGACTTGCGTACGTCAGGGTCCAAATAGCTATGTTGTTTTCACCAACTAGTAACACAAACAGCAGAAACAGCTACTGGCCGTGGTTTACTGAGACAGTGAATTTCATAGTTCAAATAAAAATAAATGTTAAGAGATAACAATTATTGTCATCCCTTATACTGATACGAAACTATATTTTAATTTAGAAATTGCCAACCCCTTATTCAAACTTTAAAAATGTATAAAAGTTAGATTAATTGAAGTATTTAACATAATAAACCAATATTATAGTCTGTAGCTGTACATATATTTCACAATTTCCGGTAGGAAAGATTTGAATGAAAATGTATATTACATTTGAATGAAATCCCGGATAGTAAACCTAATTCAAACAACAACAAAAAGAATTTTGTAAAACTATACTAGGTATGGTTTAAAATATTAACCTACTTTAATATTGGTAATCATTTTGAAATTATATAATATTACTTATTCTGTTAGTACGCTATTCATTAAGTAACTAATAAATATTCTGATTTTTGGATGATTCTTTTTTTCTCTTAATGAAATTCAATTTGGTCGACTCCATTATTACATAAAGGGTGGAGGATAACTGAGTTCGGCATTTAAACTGTTACTTTTGGACGGAGAGTTTTGTTGAGTAAAAGATTTGTACATTAGGCTATATGCGAAGCAAACATTCAAATTATCTATCTTACCTAACAGTACCTACAAAAGTTTTAGACCTCGCACGACACGTGATGTTTGGTGATCCTGGCGTTGAAGGGCTCAGAGTTTGGTTGGTTCTTGTGCCTGGAGCGTTATATAAGCTGAAAAGAATTTTCTGGAAGTGAAGGGGAATCCATGTATGCTTTTCACGTCCCCCAGAATGATCAATAATTGATAAAAATTATTGATTATAATGAGGAGCGGAGTGAGAAGGGCTGGGAGTACTGAAGTGGGTGTAGAGTCGTCGGGCAACGAAACGATCCTGCTTGAGATTTGCGTAGGGGTTGGCGGACGGAATACATCTTGTGTTATCCTCCTCAATCCTAGTGTATCCAGTATTCCTATCAAAACCACACAATGATGTAATCACAACTGTTTCGTTACTAAAACTCTCCGTCCGTAACAGTTCAATTCAACGTCTGTTCCGAAGCCTATTGTGATACAGTTATAGCGTTTAAAAATATTTCATATCAAAACAAACACCTTTCTTCCGGGTTACTCCGCATCAAACCATTGATTGCACAATGAAATTATTGAAATAATTTGCTTCATCGTAGAGAATGACCTGCATTAAAGTAATATTAAACCTAAAACGTCTATTAAACATTTATTTCATATCAACTAAAAAATTTAAGTTCTATTTTCCAGTGAACTACGCCTAATTATTAATACAACTAGGAGAGCCTTATTAATTTAAAATTAGAATCATGGACATAAGAAAATAGTAACTAAATGTTTGTAATGATTAAAATAATTAATTAATTAAACTCACGCCCCTGAAACTCGTGTAGGCTCCTTTCTTCTTGTTGTACTCCCATGCAGAAGAGGAAGACTTGTTGCAGTAGGGAAGGTCTTGCAAATTTTCAGACAGCACGTAGTCCTCATCACCAAAAATGTCAGACACCTGAGGATCAATAATAGTATTAGAATTTATGGAGTTTCAACTGACAAAGAATAACTATTAGGAAATTTATTTGAGGAGCTGGGACCTTTTACATAATCAGGAATTAGAACTATCAGTTAATGACGATACCTAAACTCCTACTCAGATGTATAAAATATACTGTAGCATAAGACTTGCGTACGTCAGGGTCCAAATAGCTATGTTGTTTTCACCAACTAGTAACACAAACAGCAGAAACAGCTACTGGCCGTGGTTTACTGAGACAGTGAATTTCATAGTTCAAATAAAAATAAATGTTAAGAGATAACAATTATTGTCATCCCTTATACTGATACGAAACTATATTTTAATTTAGAAATTGCCAACCCCTTATTCAAACTTTAAAAATGTATAAAAGTTAGATTAATTGAAGTATTTAACATAATAAACCAATATTATAGTCTGTAGCTGTACATATATTTCACAATTTCCGGTAGGAAAGATTTGAATGAAAATGTATATTACATTTGAATGAAATCCCGGATAGTAAACCTAATTCAAACAACAACAAAAAGAATTTTGTAAAACTATACTAGGTATGGTTTAAAATATTAACCTACTTTAATATTGGTAATCATTTTGAAATTATATAATATTACTTATTCTGTTAGTACGCTATTCATTAAGTAACTAATAAATATTCTGATTTTTGGATGATTCTTTTTTTCTCTTAATGAAATTCAATTTGGTCGACTCCATTATTACATAAAGGGTGGAGGATAACTGAGTTCGGCATTTAAACTGTTACTTTTGGACGGAGAGTTTTGTTGAGTAAAAGATTTGTACATTAGGCTATATGCGAAGCAAACATTCAAATTATCTATCTTACCTAACAGTACCTACAAAAGTTTTAGACCTCGCACGACACGTGATGTTTGGTGATCCTGGCGTTGAAGGGCTCAGAGTTTGGTTGGTTCTTGTGCCTGGAGCGTTATATAAGCTGAAAAGAATTTTCTGGAAGTGAAGGGGAATCCATGTATGCTTTTCACGTCCCCCAGAATGATCAATAATTGATAAAAATTATTGATTATAATGAGGAGCGGAGTGAGAAGGGCTGGGAGTACTGAAGTGGGTGTAGAGTCGTCGGGCAACGAAACGATCCTGCTTGAGATTTGCGTAGGGGTTGGCGGACGGAATACATCTTGTGTTATCCTCCTCAATCCTAGTGTATCCAGTATTCCTATCAAAACCACACAATGATGTAATCACAACTGTTTCGTTACTAAAACTCTCCGTCCGTAACAGTTCAATTCAACGTCTGTTCCGAAGCCTATTGTGATACAGTTATAGCGTTTAAAAATATTTCATATCAAAACAAACACCTTTCTTCCGGGTTACTCCGCATCAAACCATTGATTGCACAATGAAATTATTGAAATAATTTGCTTCATCGTAGAGAATGACCTGCATTAAAGTAATATTAAACCTAAAACGTCTATTAAACATTTATTTCATATCAACTAAAAAATTTAAGTTCTATTTTCCAGTGAACTACGCCTAATTATTAATACAACTAGGAGAGCCTTATTAATTTAAAATTAGAATCATGGACATAAGAAAATAGTAACTAAATGTTTGTAATGATTAAAATAATTAATTAATTAAACTCACGCCCCTGAAACTCGTGTAGGCTCCTTTCTTCTTGTTGTACTCCCATGCAGAAGAGGAAGACTTGTTGCAGTAGGGAAGGTCTTGCAAATTTTCAGACAGCACGTAGTCCTCATCACCAAAAATGTCAGACACCTGAGGATCAATAATAGTATTAGAATTTATGGAGTTTCAACTGACAAAGAATAACTATTAGGAAATTTATTTGAGGAGCTGGGACCTTTTACATAATCAGGAATTAGAACTATCAGTTAATGACGATACCTAAACTCCTACTCAGATGTATAAAATATACTGTAGCATAAGACTTGCGTACGTCAGGGTCCAAATAGCTATGTTGTTTTCACCAACTAGTAACACAAACAGCAGAAACAGCTACTGGCCGTGGTTTACTGAGACAGTGAATTTCATAGTTCAAATAAAAATAAATGTTAAGAGATAACAATTATTGTCATCCCTTATACTGATACGAAACTATATTTTAATTTAGAAATTGCCAACCCCTTATTCAAACTTTAAAAATGTATAAAAGTTAGATTAATTGAAGTATTTAACATAATAAACCAATATTATAGTCTGTAGCTGTACATATATTTCACAATTTCCGGTAGGAAAGATTTGAATGAAAATGTATATTACATTTGAATGAAATCCCGGATAGTAAACCTAATTCAAACAACAACAAAAAGAATTTTGTAAAACTATACTAGGTATGGTTTAAAATATTAACCTACTTTAATATTGGTAATCATTTTGAAATTATATAATATTACTTATTCTGTTAGTACGCTATTCATTAAGTAACTAATAAATATTCTGATTTTTGGATGATTCTTTTTTTCTCTTAATGAAATTCAATTTGGTCGACTCCATTATTACATAAAGGGTGGAGGATAACTGAGTTCGGCATTTAAACTGTTACTTTTGGACGGAGAGTTTTGTTGAGTAAAAGATTTGTACATTAGGCTATATGCGAAGCAAACATTCAAATTATCTATCTTACCTAACAGTACCTACAAAAGTTTTAGACCTCGCACGACACGTGATGTTTGGTGATCCTGGCGTTGAAGGGCTCAGAGTTTGGTTGGTTCTTGTGCCTGGAGCGTTATATAAGCTGAAAAGAATTTTCTGGAAGTGAAGGGGAATCCATGTATGCTTTTCACGTCCCCCAGAATGATCAATAATTGATAAAAATTATTGATTATAATGAGGAGCGGAGTGAGAAGGGCTGGGAGTACTGAAGTGGGTGTAGAGTCGTCGGGCAACGAAACGATCCTGCTTGAGATTTGCGTAGGGGTTGGCGGACGGAATACATCTTGTGTTATCCTCCTCAATCCTAGTGTATCCAGTATTCCTATCAAAACCACACAATGATGTAATCACAACTGTTTCGTTACTAAAACTCTCCGTCCGTAACAGTTCAATTCAACGTCTGTTCCGAAGCCTATTGTGATACAGTTATAGCGTTTAAAAATATTTCATATCAAAACAAACACCTTTCTTCCGGGTTACTCCGCATCAAACCATTGATTGCACAATGAAATTATTGAAATAATTTGCTTCATCGTAGAGAATGACCTGCATTAAAGTAATATTAAACCTAAAACGTCTATTAAACATTTATTTCATATCAACTAAAAAATTTAAGTTCTATTTTCCAGTGAACTACGCCTAATTATTAATACAACTAGGAGAGCCTTATTAATTTAAAATTAGAATCATGGACATAAGAAAATAGTAACTAAATGTTTGTAATGATTAAAATAATTAATTAATTAAACTCACGCCCCTGAAACTCGTGTAGGCTCCTTTCTTCTTGTTGTACTCCCATGCAGAAGAGGAAGACTTGTTGCAGTAGGGAAGGTCTTGCAAATTTTCAGACAGCACGTAGTCCTCATCACCAAAAATGTCAGACACCTGAGGATCAATAATAGTATTAGAATTTATGGAGTTTCAACTGACAAAGAATAACTATTAGGAAATTTATTTGAGGAGCTGGGACCTTTTACATAATCAGGAATTAGAACTATCAGTTAATGACGATACCTAAACTCCTACTCAGATGTATAAAATATACTGTAGCATAAGACTTGCGTACGTCAGGGTCCAAATAGCTATGTTGTTTTCACCAACTAGTAACACAAACAGCAGAAACAGCTACTGGCCGTGGTTTACTGAGACAGTGAATTTCATAGTTCAAATAAAAATAAATGTTAAGAGATAACAATTATTGTCATCCCTTATACTGATACGAAACTATATTTTAATTTAGAAATTGCCAACCCCTTATTCAAACTTTAAAAATGTATAAAAGTTAGATTAATTGAAGTATTTAACATAATAAACCAATATTATAGTCTGTAGCTGTACATATATTTCACAATTTCCGGTAGGAAAGATTTGAATGAAAATGTATATTACATTTGAATGAAATCCCGGATAGTAAACCTAATTCAAACAACAACAAAAAGAATTTTGTAAAACTATACTAGGTATGGTTTAAAATATTAACCTACTTTAATATTGGTAATCATTTTGAAATTATATAATATTACTTATTCTGTTAGTACGCTATTCATTAAGTAACTAATAAATATTCTGATTTTTGGATGATTCTTTTTTTCTCTTAATGAAATTCAATTTGGTCGACTCCATTATTACATAAAGGGTGGAGGATAACTGAGTTCGGCATTTAAACTGTTACTTTTGGACGGAGAGTTTTGTTGAGTAAAAGATTTGTACATTAGGCTATATGCGAAGCAAACATTCAAATTATCTATCTTACCTAACAGTACCTACAAAAGTTTTAGACCTCGCACGACACGTGATGTTTGGTGATCCTGGCGTTGAAGGGCTCAGAGTTTGGTTGGTTCTTGTGCCTGGAGCGTTATATAAGCTGAAAAGAATTTTCTGGAAGTGAAGGGGAATCCATGTATGCTTTTCACGTCCCCCAGAATGATCAATAATTGATAAAAATTATTGATTATAATGAGGAGCGGAGTGAGAAGGGCTGGGAGTACTGAAGTGGGTGTAGAGTCGTCGGGCAACGAAACGATCCTGCTTGAGATTTGCGTAGGGGTTGGCGGACGGAATACATCTTGTGTTATCCTCCTCAATCCTAGTGTATCCAGTATTCCTATCAAAACCACACAATGATGTAATCACAACTGTTTCGTTACTAAAACTCTCCGTCCGTAACAGTTCAATTCAACGTCTGTTCCGAAGCCTATTGTGATACAGTTATAGCGTTTAAAAATATTTCATATCAAAACAAACACCTTTCTTCCGGGTTACTCCGCATCAAACCATTGATTGCACAATGAAATTATTGAAATAATTTGCTTCATCGTAGAGAATGACCTGCATTAAAGTAATATTAAACCTAAAACGTCTATTAAACATTTATTTCATATCAACTAAAAAATTTAAGTTCTATTTTCCAGTGAACTACGCCTAATTATTAATACAACTAGGAGAGCCTTATTAATTTAAAATTAGAATCATGGACATAAGAAAATAGTAACTAAATGTTTGTAATGATTAAAATAATTAATTAATTAAACTCACGCCCCTGAAACTCGTGTAGGCTCCTTTCTTCTTGTTGTACTCCCATGCAGAAGAGGAAGACTTGTTGCAGTAGGGAAGGTCTTGCAAATTTTCAGACAGCACGTAGTCCTCATCACCAAAAATGTCAGACACCTGAGGATCAATAATAGTATTAGAATTTATGGAGTTTCAACTGACAAAGAATAACTATTAGGAAATTTATTTGAGGAGCTGGGACCTTTTACATAATCAGGAATTAGAACTATCAGTTAATGACGATACCTAAACTCCTACTCAGATGTATAAAATATACTGTAGCATAAGACTTGCGTACGTCAGGGTCCAAATAGCTATGTTGTTTTCACCAACTAGTAACACAAACAGCAGAAACAGCTACTGGCCGTGGTTTACTGAGACAGTGAATTTCATAGTTCAAATAAAAATAAATGTTAAGAGATAACAATTATTGTCATCCCTTATACTGATACGAAACTATATTTTAATTTAGAAATTGCCAACCCCTTATTCAAACTTTAAAAATGTATAAAAGTTAGATTAATTGAAGTATTTAACATAATAAACCAATATTATAGTCTGTAGCTGTACATATATTTCACAATTTCCGGTAGGAAAGATTTGAATGAAAATGTATATTACATTTGAATGAAATCCCGGATAGTAAACCTAATTCAAACAACAACAAAAAGAATTTTGTAAAACTATACTAGGTATGGTTTAAAATATTAACCTACTTTAATATTGGTAATCATTTTGAAATTATATAATATTACTTATTCTGTTAGTACGCTATTCATTAAGTAACTAATAAATATTCTGATTTTTGGATGATTCTTTTTTTCTCTTAATGAAATTCAATTTGGTCGACTCCATTATTACATAAAGGGTGGAGGATAACTGAGTTCGGCATTTAAACTGTTACTTTTGGACGGAGAGTTTTGTTGAGTAAAAGATTTGTACATTAGGCTATATGCGAAGCAAACATTCAAATTATCTATCTTACCTAACAGTACCTACAAAAGTTTTAGACCTCGCACGACACGTGATGTTTGGTGATCCTGGCGTTGAAGGGCTCAGAGTTTGGTTGGTTCTTGTGCCTGGAGCGTTATATAAGCTGAAAAGAATTTTCTGGAAGTGAAGGGGAATCCATGTATGCTTTTCACGTCCCCCAGAATGATCAATAATTGATAAAAATTATTGATTATAATGAGGAGCGGAGTGAGAAGGGCTGGGAGTACTGAAGTGGGTGTAGAGTCGTCGGGCAACGAAACGATCCTGCTTGAGATTTGCGTAGGGGTTGGCGGACGGAATACATCTTGTGTTATCCTCCTCAATCCTAGTGTATCCAGTATTCCTATCAAAACCACACAATGATGTAATCACAACTGTTTCGTTACTAAAACTCTCCGTCCGTAACAGTTCAATTCAACGTCTGTTCCGAAGCCTATTGTGATACAGTTATAGCGTTTAAAAATATTTCATATCAAAACAAACACCTTTCTTCCGGGTTACTCCGCATCAAACCATTGATTGCACAATGAAATTATTGAAATAATTTGCTTCATCGTAGAGAATGACCTGCATTAAAGTAATATTAAACCTAAAACGTCTATTAAACATTTATTTCATATCAACTAAAAAATTTAAGTTCTATTTTCCAGTGAACTACGCCTAATTATTAATACAACTAGGAGAGCCTTATTAATTTAAAATTAGAATCATGGACATAAGAAAATAGTAACTAAATGTTTGTAATGATTAAAATAATTAATTAATTAAACTCACGCCCCTGAAACTCGTGTAGGCTCCTTTCTTCTTGTTGTACTCCCATGCAGAAGAGGAAGACTTGTTGCAGTAGGGAAGGTCTTGCAAATTTTCAGACAGCACGTAGTCCTCATCACCAAAAATGTCAGACACCTGAGGATCAATAATAGTATTAGAATTTATGGAGTTTCAACTGACAAAGAATAACTATTAGGAAATTTATTTGAGGAGCTGGGACCTTTTACATAATCAGGAATTAGAACTATCAGTTAATGACGATACCTAAACTCCTACTCAGATGTATAAAATATACTGTAGCATAAGACTTGCGTACGTCAGGGTCCAAATAGCTATGTTGTTTTCACCAACTAGTAACACAAACAGCAGAAACAGCTACTGGCCGTGGTTTACTGAGACAGTGAATTTCATAGTTCAAATAAAAATAAATGTTAAGAGATAACAATTATTGTCATCCCTTATACTGATACGAAACTATATTTTAATTTAGAAATTGCCAACCCCTTATTCAAACTTTAAAAATGTATAAAAGTTAGATTAATTGAAGTATTTAACATAATAAACCAATATTATAGTCTGTAGCTGTACATATATTTCACAATTTCCGGTAGGAAAGATTTGAATGAAAATGTATATTACATTTGAATGAAATCCCGGATAGTAAACCTAATTCAAACAACAACAAAAAGAATTTTGTAAAACTATACTAGGTATGGTTTAAAATATTAACCTACTTTAATATTGGTAATCATTTTGAAATTATATAATATTACTTATTCTGTTAGTACGCTATTCATTAAGTAACTAATAAATATTCTGATTTTTGGATGATTCTTTTTTTCTCTTAATGAAATTCAATTTGGTCGACTCCATTATTACATAAAGGGTGGAGGATAACTGAGTTCGGCATTTAAACTGTTACTTTTGGACGGAGAGTTTTGTTGAGTAAAAGATTTGTACATTAGGCTATATGCGAAGCAAACATTCAAATTATCTATCTTACCTAACAGTACCTACAAAAGTTTTAGACCTCGCACGACACGTGATGTTTGGTGATCCTGGCGTTGAAGGGCTCAGAGTTTGGTTGGTTCTTGTGCCTGGAGCGTTATATAAGCTGAAAAGAATTTTCTGGAAGTGAAGGGGAATCCATGTATGCTTTTCACGTCCCCCAGAATGATCAATAATTGATAAAAATTATTGATTATAATGAGGAGCGGAGTGAGAAGGGCTGGGAGTACTGAAGTGGGTGTAGAGTCGTCGGGCAACGAAACGATCCTGCTTGAGATTTGCGTAGGGGTTGGCGGACGGAATACATCTTGTGTTATCCTCCTCAATCCTAGTGTATCCAGTATTCCTATCAAAACCACACAATGATGTAATCACAACTGTTTCGTTACTAAAACTCTCCGTCCGTAACAGTTCAATTCAACGTCTGTTCCGAAGCCTATTGTGATACAGTTATAGCGTTTAAAAATATTTCATATCAAAACAAACACCTTTCTTCCGGGTTACTCCGCATCAAACCATTGATTGCACAATGAAATTATTGAAATAATTTGCTTCATCGTAGAGAATGACCTGCATTAAAGTAATATTAAACCTAAAACGTCTATTAAACATTTATTTCATATCAACTAAAAAATTTAAGTTCTATTTTCCAGTGAACTACGCCTAATTATTAATACAACTAGGAGAGCCTTATTAATTTAAAATTAGAATCATGGACATAAGAAAATAGTAACTAAATGTTTGTAATGATTAAAATAATTAATTAATTAAACTCACGCCCCTGAAACTCGTGTAGGCTCCTTTCTTCTTGTTGTACTCCCATGCAGAAGAGGAAGACTTGTTGCAGTAGGGAAGGTCTTGCAAATTTTCAGACAGCACGTAGTCCTCATCACCAAAAATGTCAGACACCTGAGGATCAATAATAGTATTAGAATTTATGGAGTTTCAACTGACAAAGAATAACTATTAGGAAATTTATTTGAGGAGCTGGGACCTTTTTTTACATAATCAGGAATTAGAACTATCAGTTAATGACGATACCTAAACTCCTACTCAGATGTATAAAATATACTGTAGCATAAGACTTGCGTACGTCAGGGTCCAAATAGCTATGTTGTTTTCACCAACTAGTAACACAAACAGCAGAAACAGCTACTGGCCGTGGTTTACTGAGACAGTGAATTTCATAGTTCAAATAAAAATAAATGTTAAGAGATAACAATTATTGTCATCCCTTATACTGATACGAAACTATATTTTAATTTAGAAATTGCCAACCCCTTATTCAAACTTTAAAAATGTATAAAAGTTAGATTAATTGAAGTATTTAACATAATAAACCAATATTATAGTCTGTAGCTGTACATATATTTCACAATTTCCGGTAGGAAAGATTTGAATGAAAATGTATATTACATTTGAATGAAATCCCGGATAGTAAACCTAATTCAAACAACAACAAAAAGAATTTTGTAAAACTATACTAGGTATGGTTTAAAATATTAACCTACTTTAATATTGGTAATCATTTTGAAATTATATAATATTACTTATGGGGGGGGGGGGGGGTGGGGGGGGGGGGGGGTGGGGGGGGGGGGGGGTGGGGGGGGGGGGGGGTGGGGGGGGGGGGGGGTGGGGGGGGGGGGGGGTGGGAAAGATAAAAAATTAACTTAACATTGTCTTGCACTTTTAATGTCATTTACTCGGTAACTTATACTAACGAGAAATGCGGGAAGAGGCTTCGTTTTAAACGCTCAATAAATGCCTGTAAATATCAAGTAAATTTGCCAATGGCGCAGTGTAGCGGGTTACAAAACGGTTATCGCGAGATAACCAGATCAGCAACGTCGTAGCGTGGCCGACTGCTTGGATTGGGTGGCCGCTGAGCCGTTCCTGTCCTTGCAAGCAGCCCGCCTGGCCCGGCCATTGGTGGTGGTTCGGAAGTCACCCTTTGAGCCGTTTGGTCCCCAGACCAAGTATTTTTTTAGACGAGAGCTCTTAGCCGTAACTTCGCCGCTGGCAAAAACAAGACACCTTTTACTTATTACTTTTAACTTTAAATTGATTTAGATTGAGCTTTAGTGAAAATAGGCAAGTTATAAGTTTATAATTCTAAGCAAGGAATGTTTCAGTTTGTACAGCTCGGTCTCACTTAACTGGCTGTGATGCTACTAGAGTACTCAGTTTGAAGATATAGGAGCAACGGCTATCTCTTCGGGTGGTCCATCCCAGCCAGTATAGGAGTACTAAAACTCGACTATTAAAAACTTTCCTTGCCAAAAATATCTCATGAGACTATAGACTAACAACTGTCTCTTTCCTAGTGGAACATCGGCACGTCCGGATACTCCGTCGGTGATCCTAGTGCCTCAACTTTGTATTTATTTTTTTCCAACTCCCAAAGGCTGGTATAGGATTTTCACGAGATAACTCTCTGTTTACCACACAAGTTTCTTCTCATTTAAGAAAGTAAAGTGTTTGATTCAAATCACCAAGGGTTACTCATGATGAGAAATGCTATTCATGACAACACGTTGAAATAACCCAAACAAACACCATAAGGAAGAGAAGGGAGTACCGATGGTCGAGTGGTCTACAGACGTTGGATTTCATGGTTGACTTAGGGATAACGTCGGGTTTTAGGTTCTGTCCTGTGACCGTATTCGGCATTTATTTATCGAGTTAACCATTTATCTTTGTACTATACCCGGACTTTCTCCCCTTATTTTGTTCGATTCAGAATCCTCGCACAGGACCAATGTTTTTCACGTGTAGGTCAGAATATAAGCCTTAAAAACGGGGATCGGTCTCTCTTTGTTTTTTTTTTTTTTTAAGAGCAAACTTTCAGGTTTTCCGAATAAAATCAGTGGAGAAGCAGGTCTACCGATAAGTTGCATTTTATGATATTTAAAAATTATTTTTTCATGAGCTGGCTTACTGGATACTTTAAAAGCTATAAATATTATTATGGCTGAATGAACAAATTAGAAACACTCTGCAATAAAGAAAATATGCCTAGTAAGTTTAGTTACAATATCAAATGAGTGTGTGTAACATGTGATGACTAGAAGAAGAAATGCCACTGGCTTCTGATTTCTCCAGGGTACGGCAACAGTGTAAAATTTTAATTTCCAAGCCAGGAGAGATATCCTGCAGGAAGAACTATTTAATAGCACTGTTCCCCGGTTGTAAGCCGAAACCACTAGGACCTATAACTTATGCTTAGAATGATAATCATTTCTCAATTAACTAGCCTCCATTATTACTTCTACTGTTTTAAACGTTGTTAGTTTGTGGTTAAGCAGGTGGGACACCTTGAGAAATTCTCCTGCAGGGGAAACATCTGGGTTTATATTGATAGTACAATGGTCATTGCTGCGTAAAACATCAAACAATTTTGAAATGATTTGTGGAAATTTAACTTATGTTTGGCTAACCAGTATTGGACTTAACTGATTAGGTATGTTATTTAGAAAGGTATGTTATTTGAATCCACCCTGTTAGTAACCAGATAGGAATATCCAATCGATTATGTGAGTAGATAATACATTCTTTCTTTTACAATTTTACTCACTATTAACTAAATGTGTTTGTGTGTGTGTATATTCTCATAAGTTACTCTATAATTTTTAAAATTAAAGTACTTTATGGATATTTATTTAATCTCCCTAACTAGTAATCGAGTGTGAGAACTTTTTGACCCTCAGCTAATTTTCCTTTACTGGTGGTAAAGACTCCCTTTGAACTGTTAATGAACACATAGCCACGTAATTCCAGAACTAAATGGGCTAGAAAATATGGATGCATGTAAACGTTTGAGGAAATAAACAAAAAAAAAGTTTTTTACACTTTGTTAAAAAAAATATTATACGAGAATGTTAAATGTTTAATTAAAAGTTTCAATATTAAAAAATAAAAAACTTTCCACGTATCCACAAATGAAAAGATTCTAAACCCCAAACACGCTAAACATTTTATTTTTATAATCTTCGAGTAGACAAAAAATTATTCCAATAAACGGACTACTTGACTCGTACTCCACAGCTGAAATGCAAAGTTCTAGAAGTGGATTCAACAGTATTATATTGAATATTTATACATTTCAGTAGCACAATTATAATTAATACTAGTAGTACTATTACAATTTACAGCATGCAGAAACACAATATTCGCTTAGAACTGCGATATGCACACAGAATTAAAATCAGATTGATTACTGTTGGCGAGAGAAAAGAAGAGAACCTGGCCGTGCCTCGGCGCAACGCTGTGTACTTGTGTGTTGCCGCCGGTAATTTCAGGCGCTTCGCCCCACAGCCACTGCGAATTGTTTTATACCTAGGCATGGAACAGTGACAATTATTAATGGAATTACGAACAGGGCCGCGGGCAACCATACTAGTAGTTAAAGCCTGCAATTTCAGATAGGCCAGAATCCAGGTCTCTTCTTTTCTCTCGCCATCAGTACTGTTGGCGAGAGAAAAGAAGAGACCTGGCCCGTGCCGCGCACAGCTGTGTACTAGTGAGTTGCCGCCCGGTAAATTTCAGGCGCTTCGCCCCACAGCCAACCCTGGCGAATTGTTTATCCTCAGCAATGGAACAGTGAAATAATAATGGAATTACAAACAGGGCGCGGCAACATACTAGGAGTACGCCCTGCAAATTTCCCAGATAGGCCAGAATCCAGGTCTCTTCTTTCTCCTCGCCATCAGTATCATTCATTCAAGTCCCCCAAAGGCAACAAAAGTAGGGGGGTAATATTATTTTATTAGTCTATGAGTGTATATTCACTGTACAGCACAACATCGCTCGGGTCCATTTTAGACGGATATATCCTAACGATAGATATACCTATGCACTTATATTACAGTAGATATCTTTCATTTCCCTGAGGCAAACGACAGTTGAGTGTTTTTATGACTCTTATGAACTGTTTAGGTCCACAATTTAGCGGCCATTTTAGACGGGATATATCCCTGACGATTAGATATATATATATATATATATATATATATATATATATAATAATATATATATATATATATATATATATATATATATACTATATATGTACTTTTATTAAAACAGATATCTTTATTCCCTGAGGGCAACGGACAGTAGAGGTTTTTTATGACTCCGATAAACTGTTTTGAGTCCACACTTAGCGGCCAATTTTAGAACGGATATATCCTACGATATATATATATACTATATATATTATATATATATAGTATATATATATATATCTATGCACTTATATTAAAGCACGATATCCTTCATTCCCTGAGGGCAACGACAGTAAGAGTTTTTTATGACTCTATAACTGTTTAGTCCACATAGCGGAGTCCATTTAGACGGATAACCTACTGATAGATAAATCTATGCACTTATATTGAAGTAGATATCTTCATTCCCTTGAGGGCAACGACAGTAGAGTTTTTTATGGACTCTATAACTGTTTAGTCCACATTAGCGGCCATTTAGACGGATATATCTACTATAGATATATCTATGCAATTATTTTGAAGTAGATTTCATCTGTTCCTTGGAGGCAACGACAGTAGAATAGAGTTATAGTATTTTTTTATTGACTCTATGACTGTTTAGTCCGACATTTTAGCGGCCAGATTTAATACGGATATATCCACAAGAGATATCTATGCACACATTAATGGACAGGATATATCATCAGTCCCTGAGGGCACACGAACAGTCCGGGTGGTAACATGAATTTATGACTCCCGTGACTGTATATTCCACTATACAGACCACAAAATGAGTGCACTGTTTTGTAAATTACCTCACTCATGTCTGCTTTCCCCAGGGCCTAGCGCGTAAATAAGTAATGGAGTCAAAGCTTTCAAAAATTATTCTAAAGACCAACGGGGTTTTGTTTTTTTAAAGTTATGAATTACTGGAGTTATGATTTGGTCCTAATGAAAAGGCTCAAAGAAAACGTATCACACATTTTTGAAATAAGGTTCTTTAGTACCACGATGAGCAACATGAGCATATAGATGTTCCAAATTAAAAACCATTAACCTATTAAGAAACATTTGGTTTTACTAAAATATAATCTTATAAGTTCAAGTGAAGTTTTCATAGTACAATTATTCTGTCAACAATTGTCTAATTGAGACTGAAAGGTCACAGATTTGGACATTGTGCGCTACAATCCCATAGTCAAACCTCTACAACTACTTGAATATACGTCCATTTTAATTTAACTTTGGTCAATTTTTACTAATTTAATTATATTTTCTTTCTGTTTCCCCATCCTTGTATTTTTTATTTATATACTTAAAAATTGTGTTAAAAGAATAATATACAAAACTTATCACAGATTTTCAAAGGTATATGAGAGATGGTGAATTGCCATAATCATATTCTGCAAAATAGATAAAATAATTTTAATTCCCACACAAATATTAGATTTTGATCTAATATTACTTTTACATTAAAATTTTTTATTTACAACTGTTTTAACCACATTAAATAACACATCATCTGTGTCATTTTTATGGGGTTTTTTTTATAAAAGTAGATTCATATTACTCGAAATTAATTTAATGTAATTACTACTAGTTATTTTTTATTTTTAGCATCAAAGTACTTTACACCATATGAAAATTATTTACTAAGTTGAGTAACAATACATCTGTAACAGGACTAAAATAGGCACGGTCAGTGCAAGCAGTCTGATGATGCAAAGGGTTTGTCTGTCACTGTCAGACGGATCTGAGAACATGTCATATCAATGTCCTACAGGGCTACTTGATTGTTTGCTACAACTAAATCCGACAAATAGGATCCTTGGTAGGGGTGGTGTGAATGTATTGTCTGCTCATGCTTCAACACACTGAATTTAATCAACTGTTTTACACATTATATCTTGTTAAGGAATGTGCGTTGTTATTTTCCTTTAGTGGTTCGGTTACCAATATGTATCTAGTCCTTTGTATGAAGTTTGTTTTTGAGGATGGAGGATTGTGAAGGAAACAGGATTTTCCGGACATTTGATAAAGAAAAAACAAAGATGATAAATGTGCGTTTATGTCAATACTTATATGCTCTGGATTATCGTAGAAGAAAAATTAGAAGAGTAGGTTTGAAATTTAAACATTAGAACCGCGCATAAAACACACTATAACTCTTAGACAAAGTCTCGTAAAACGAAACAAAAATAAATGGTACAAAGGATTAAAAATAACTGGGTTTAACTGAATAAAATATAGTTGCAACAGGGAATACTTAGGCGAGGCAAGAAGATCATTAAAACGTAAGGAAGAAGAACACAAGTAAAGGGTCTAATAGAAAAGTCAACGGGTACAACCACTGTTGGCCGAAGACCGTCATATAAATTGGGATGCAGCAACATAATACATCGGGATCTCATTTATTTAAAAGGAAAAATAGAGGCAACGTTATTATATTGGCAGGACCAAAACTATCAGTCGAGCTTAGGTAACTATGGTTTGACCAAATCTATGAAAAAATAAAACTAAAAGAAGACCAAAAGTATCAAAACAGATTAGATATTTTGTAATAAACCAATTCGGAGCCCAAACGGTCTGTGATTTAAGAAGTTCACCTAACATGAACTAATAATAAAAAAGGTCAATACTGTTTCCTTACTTTTTTGGTTCGCCCATCTTGTTTCTTGACGTGTCGGATCGCAGACTTTTGTGACCTGTATTCTGTAGTTTGTTTTAATTATTAGTGTTGTGTTTAGTTTTTTTATTAAGTGCATTTTTTTAGAGTTAAATGAAAGTTGTCGCACAACGTGGTGGTTGTGATTCCTGACTTACGCGTGTCACAAACGCTTCTTGGTAGTATGATTTGCCGTTATTATAACAATAGTTTGTAATTACGTATTTGTTAGTTATTTACCTGAGGAAGATATTTTTGTCAGATCGCAGGGATCTCGAAACATAGTGTTACTGTTTTTAATAATTGATTACAGGAAAAAGTCACAATTTATCCAATAATTTTATCTATATTTATATATTGTGTTATTAAAAATAAAATTATTGGAATAATGTGACCTTTTATTTCATCCAATTATTATAAAAATAGTGTATATTTTTTTTTCCCAATAAGAGAAGAGCTCATCCTTAATTGTGTTACTTGATTTCTTTTATAACTGAAACGATGGCAAATCGAAAAATCCTGTTTCCTGTGAAAATAATTGTACTTTTAGAATTATCTGAAAAAAGTTGTGCAAAATTTGTTTGAGTTTTGATACACTCCTTCTATTATTCCTCTCAAACCTAAATTAGACAAAATCAGGTCTAATTCAATTTTGCTGAGTATATTCTCACAGATCCCGTTCTGTGGTTTTAAAATAATAAGAGGCGCGGAATGTTTGATAATTTTGTACTCAGATTTGTGGATTTCGCCAACGTTCTCGCCACTTGGCAAAGTTGTCCAAATTCTCACTCTGCCGCCACTCA
The DNA here is from genome assembly GCF_021130785.1 of Homalodisca vitripennis. Lineage (NCBI taxonomy): Eukaryota > Metazoa > Arthropoda > Insecta > Hemiptera > Cicadellidae > Homalodisca > Homalodisca vitripennis. The sequence goes on along the minus strand of NC_060213.1, from coordinate 122,005,423 downwards.
ATGAGTGTACTGCTGCTGACGTCATAGTACTTTATTGTTTCTGGCCATAATCCTAAGCAGTTGTCTTGCTGTATGGAAACACCCCCGACGCTTTATTATTAAGCATTAATCATTGTATAATATCATTTTAATATTATCATTAACTAATTTAAATTTATTCCTTACAAAGGTTATAGTTGTAGTTTGTAAACGATCCCTTTTATTTTTATATTTATGGAATTTACTGTATCATTAAAAGGATTGTCTGGTGCATCACTTTTGTTGCTATTCTCTTGGAAGGTCCACAAACATTTGATGTCACTGTTATGAGAGAAAGATATAATATTTTTTGTGTTCCCATACTATGACAAAACCAGTAGGCGAGGTAGAACGACATCTGTTTTGCTGATATGAGTATGAACACGTAAGAAGTGATTAAAACTTTAAAATTAATTTAAACATTTTCTGGATATAGATTCCAAATCGATATAATTTCACTACCAACTTAATAATATTACTGAGAAGATTTCTCCTACATTACAGGGCCAAACGAAAATAGGTACTAATTAGAGGTATGAATACTAAATACTATAGGGAATATTGCGCCTTAAATTTTCTTGCTTGAAATATATACATGCATTTTTTTTAGGTAAAATCTATAAAAGTTTAAGTACCATTTCAAGTTTCCACAATAAAAAGTATAATTTTTTAATATAACCCATTCTTAACTTTAAAACGTATACATTGAATATAAAGCTGTGTAAGATGGGCTTTAATAATGTAATATTATGTTCAATTTCACATATTTCCTACTTAAAATTTAAGCTTATTGGATATTATTTGCGCTCTAAACGTTTTTTTCAAGTGTGATTTACTTAAAAAATATATGAGTATCCAATTCTAACTGCTGTGTTCAAATTGTATGTGTTCCATAAGAATTTGTGTAGTATTGCCCAGATGTATCAATAGCTGACAATTTTTTGGATTAATTAATAGCCTTTAAGCCACGGATTTTTAAGTTTTTAAAAGTATTGATAACTCGGTAATTCTAAATAGTTCTTTATCAGAATCTTTGTAAAATGTAATAAACAGTAATAACACCAAGTAATAAATAGAGTTCAATACAACACAAAAGCTGCAAAATTCGGTGAACATACTTTAGGCCTCGAAGAAGGATCGAAGAAAAAACTTGCTTTGCATACGTGGTTTCGTCTAACTTCAGATAACAATAAGTGAAGTATGAATATGGTCCCATCAGTATTCAATAAGCAATATCGACAATGCATTAGACGTATCGAGGAAAAAATCTTGCTCACATTGGTATCGTCTAACTTCAGAAACAATAGTCAGTATGAATATTGTCCATCAGTACTTAATTAGGCAATATTCGACAATGCTTGACGAAACGAGGAAAATCTTGCTTCACTTGGTATCGTCTAACTTCAAGAAAACAATAAGCAAGTATGAATACGTCCATCTGTATCAATAGGAATATTCGACATTGCATTAGACGAATCGAGGAAAATCTTGTTCACAATTGGTATGTCTAACTTCAGAAACAATAAGTCAAGTATGAATTTGTCCCATTCAGTATTCACTTAAAGCAATATTCGACAATGCATTAGACGAATCGATGAAAAATCTTGCTTCACATTGGTATCGTCTAGTTCAAAAAACTGTTAACCAAGTACGAATATTTCCATCCAGTATTCAATAAGCATTATTCGACGATGTATTTGAAACTAACCCTTCTTGCTCCTATGAATACAGTTTGAAATTGTTATTTATTATTTCTTAAAATTATTTTTATACCTACTTGACAATATGTATTTACTATTCCGTTTGTTATTAAATTAATAATTTATGATAAAGATAAGTAACTGTTAAATAATCTAAACAAAGTACCAGCTAGAAATAATTCGCATTTTTATTATTTACCAGAATAAATACGCTAAACGGAAGAGTGCGAGAGAAATGCGATGTAGATGAGAGATTATGACGAGAGAAGTTAATGTTAAAAAGATAGCAAGAAATTTTTTTGAAATAAAAAGGAGGATAGGCAAGAAAATTATGGATGAGAAAATGGGATGAAATTCCGGAATGATTAGAAGATCATGAATGATAAATGGCATATAAGATAAGAGAATTACAAAAGAGTTGTATGAAGACTGAAAAGGCGATAAGATGAAAAAAAGAATGGTTGATGTTATGAAATGTGCAGCAAGGGACCATGATCATGATAGATGATTATAAAATGTTAATAGAGGAAGTACATTTGATAAAATAAATAATGATGTTAGAAATAATGATGATAAGATATGGCAGTTGAGAAATTGATCCGGGATGGCAATTTATATCAAATGGAAAAAAATTTATACACAGGTAATGAGATGGTAGGGAATTGAAAACGGTGATGAACCTAGGAAAGGAATTTTTTAAAGAAAGCCTGCTATGATTTAGATAAAGGGGCGAGTAGATGAAGGAGGATCATGAATGCGATAGAAGAGACTTAATAAGTACGAAATGGGGAAGATATCAACGAATAAGATGGTACATATGGAAATGAAACGATAATAATGAAATCAAATTGGAGATGATACATGAAAGATTCTTGAGAAATAAGTAGTCAAGGACATCATTGAGAAAGATAATATGGGATTGGGATGATTTGAACAAAGAGATGGAGTTAAGCGCAATAATATGATCAATGGTAGCAAACTGTTTCATTAAATCTCCTAATGATAACGTTTACAAAATTTTAAACATTTCAAATTTTATTTGTTGCGTTTCCATATTGGTTACTTATAATTAAAAGCGTAAAAATGTTTACATACGCGCCATTACAGGATAGATTTTAAAATGTGTTTTTTTTAATTTAAATCATTGACGTGTTTCTTTTATAGAATGAAGCTTCATTCACAATTTGAGTCAAAAATTAATATATTGTCCTTTTATTGATGTTAGTGAACATTAGTGGCCATTTAAAGAAAACAAAGGAAGATGCGTGAAAGTGTACCCAGAAATGTTAACAACTGTCATACCCAAACCTAAACAAGTGCACCAAAACATTATAACAAAATTCACAGCGCCTGCATGTTTGTTGTTACAGACACCACACAAGCGTCGTTTGTGCAGAGGTGAACATCCTCCTTAGTTCTCTAGTGCTATAACATGTCGGGGAATGGCCTGAAGAGCGTGTTTTATGAAGTGTAACTGTTCGTGTGCCATTTGACAAAGGCATGTTGTTTTTAAGGCTTTAAAATTATGATTATTTAATTTGGTTGTATGTGATTCAACGTATATAAAGACTAGATTTCTATAAAATTTGCAATTAATTTAACTTGATATGATTGATTATATTTACAAAATTGTTTGTGTTACGTATAAAATCTTATCTCTAAATAATAATAACAAGAAAAAATGTTATAAATTTCTGTTTGTATTAAATTTCTTTTCCTTTTTTATGTTAGGTACTCAGCCTAGCAAAACTCAGGTTTTCTAGGCTATATGTAAATGTGATTTTTTCCTGAATATCAATATATTTGGACTGTCGAGGAACGAGCTGCATAGTTTTTGCAATGAGGTACTAACGGTTATATCCGTTTTATTCCTAAAAAGATTGGACACGGTTTAAAACAAGTCATCTTTTTTTTTAAATTTTTTCCAAAAAAAAAAACTGTTAATGTTCTCTAGTGGCAATTTAGAACTATTTCGACTGTAAAATGTTGAAGTAATTTTGCTGTAATTTTCCAGCGCTGTTCAACAGAAACATGTAATTCACAGCTTTGTCAATGTCCTGTAATTTTTCGCGCTATGTCCATTTATTCTGGTTCTAGCAATCAATTGATTCATTGGTTTACGGAGCTGACACCTAGTGACAGAATGATTTAAATAAATAATCACAACGCTGTCAAATACAGATGGGAGTGATAGTAAAAGACAAGAAACTGCTAAAGAGTGCACTAAACGTTGAAGTTAGTACCTTAGCATATTCCTGAGTTTAAATGTTATCATACCTAGGTAAAAAGTCTTTTAAAGAATTTGGAATGTACAGTTTTAAAGCCAGGAAGAAAGTACTAAAAGGGCAATAAATGCTTTTTATTTTATATTGTTTAAATGCATATTGAATCAAGAAATACTACTAAAACGTTAGTTCTTTAATCTTGGATTCTATTAATGATATTTTTGCTTACTAGTAGACCTAGACAGATTGACGGTTATAGCGTTAGTACTTCAAAAGAGGTTAAAGTATATATATATATATATTATATATATATTAATATATAATATAATATATTTATATATATTATATATGATAATTATATTTATATTATATATAAATTTATATTTTATATTATTTTAAATATATATATATATTTATATATATATATATATAATATAACCCAATCTAAAATGGATTTGGAAAACATATAAGATAGTTAGCACTGATACTTACATTAAAATATAATGTAGCATGTTTTATTGTTAAAACTAAATCTATACTCTTAATTTCTTTTATTGGATGATAAACTTAAGATATCATGTTTCTTAAAATAATAATTTAAATGTTAAAATCTAATATAATATATTAAAATAATAATAATAATAATTTCGTTAATTAAAAGCAATAAGTTTTTTCATAATTTTTAAATGGACAAAAAAAAATACCGATTTTAAGTGGTTTTGCTTGCAAAACCTCCTGTATATATCATAGAAAGATTTGTAAATGTATTTTAGAACGTTGTTGTATTAATTTTAAAAATCTTCAGTTTTTTTCTGTTTTAAACGGTACGATTAAACCTTTATATACTGTAATAGTTAGTGATATATACTGTACAGACATTGGATAGGGGATAATACTATTCTCTTCACGTACGGAATAATTACAATTCTGGACGGTTGTGCGCTACTGCTAAATCCTTACAATGGGTATTTTATAGTGGCATAAATTTAACGGACAAGGGGGCCAACTAAATATTCGACCGCCAAAATTTAATTCGGCAGGAGTGCTTGACACTTTAGGTGTTATCAGTTTAGAGCATATATATTTTCACTGCCCGTGAATCACTCGTTTAATGGAACTATTTCTGCAAATGTAGTTAAAATATTAATGAATACTAAATGAAACTTATTTAATGTGAATTACTTACTGTTCTTCATTTACTGTTTTTTTATTTAGTGCCGATGATTGAAAGGCTAACACTATTGCTGGCATTTGCCAGCGTTTATAAATGACAAATATATGGCTAATCCGTTATGTTTTGGATGTTTTGAGGATAGAAAATCATCCTTTTTCTCAAGTGCGATGATTTTTGAAAGTTTAAGAATACACTAAATACCTACGTTTTGTGCTAACGCGCAGGGAAAAGCAAAATTTTAAAATGCCTGACCTTAATGATTTTTTATGTCACATGTTACGAATATCATATTATTGTACTTATTTTTTGTGCATATTTATTTGATCTGGATTTTATCTGTGACTTATAAGTTATTTTCAAGTTTGTGAGTGAAGTTGGATGGTTTGAGAGATATCGGACATTTTTGCCATCGTTAAGGTTATAAAAGGTATATTACACAACGTTTCGAGGGATTGGAATCTATCTTCTTCGTCAGGTGGGGGGGATGGTATTAATATATACAAAAATACATTTCCCCCAACTGCGTAAGTGGTTAGATTCCAATCCTCGAAAACGTTGTGTTTATACCTGTTTTATAACCTTAAAAACGATTGGAAAAATGGGTCCAAAAATATCTATTATTCCTTATACGGTACATAGGAAAACTTTTCTCTACACTCAGGCAAATCTCTATGACTGACCATTATACCATCAATGAGTTTTTCCTTGTTTCCTTTGAAAAAATGAAGATTTATTTGCATAATAAAGTATTATAGGTTAGTTTGTTTCAAGCCATTAGTTTAGGCAGGATAGACAGACTTCGCTAAAGTTCAGTCAACTATGTCTATTAAAAACATAAATCAACCTTTACTATTAAAACGAAATCATTAATTTGGCTGCGTTATAAAACATAATACTGTTACGTAATAAACTCATTATAATAAACCTTTTACACTTTTTTTGTAAACTTTTATTTTTGTTACAATGTTACATTTTGAAATCTGTGGTTCTCATCTTCAGGTACCTAACTTAGTGTAAGTTATGAAATAATTATAATTAAAACCCAATTTGTCATGTGTTTTTCACTTCCTTGGTGGCTTAAATATGTTGTATTTAATTTTATGTGTGACAATGTATATCGTTTAAAAGTCTATTGAATAATACATTTTTGTAGAAAATGACAAAGATTTAAAATTAAATACAAAAAAAATTTCGCCATCAGGTAAGTGAAAAAAACACATGACAAAATTGGTTTTAATTATTTATTTCATAACTGTAACCTTAGTTAGTACCTGAAGATGAAATCACAGATATCGAAATGTAACATTGTAACCAAATAATAAAAGTTTACAAAAAAAGTGTTTATAGGTTTAGTTATCTTGTGTTATATCATATTTATAAAACACTTTCAAGGCTACATCTCTATTACTGTTACGTTTCTGTTGATAAGATTAAATTAAAAAGTAAACATGGAGAATTCACATTGAGGCGATGGGCAAGCAGACTCTGTTATATAGCGGAAGGATTAAGTGTTATTATGCCTAAAACATCTGCCCAGGGACATTTATAATCAACAACAGCCTGTAATTGTCAGACTGTGATAATATCTAGGGAACCATACTTATGGTTAGTGTCGGCCAGTTTGTGATCATACTGATATACTGACCTCTGTACTTGTGATTTTACAAAAAGATGTACAAGAACAACAGGATTTATGTAATCTAATCATATCTTATTTTTACGATGATAAAGTAAATCACAACTGTTAGGTTTTTATTTCCACAACAATGTATGGTAAAAAAATATTGATTGAAAATGCACAAAAGTGAAAAATTTAGCAGCTAAAAAGTAAATATGTGTAGATGGGGGGCTGCATAATGTACAAAATGAGGTCTTATGTTATAAACTATATGAAAGAAAGATTTTCATATTAATTATAGCAGAAAAATATATAACTTAACTAAGTTCTTAATGCGCACTTTGATTGATTAAAATTCTAATCTCAAAAATTAAAGAATTCTGACGATTCAAAATCTCAAATTTTTGTTTTAGGTGCTTTAATTAAACTAAGCTAACATGAAATTATAGAACTAGGTTTCCGATGTGTTCTTATTGATTTTGAAATAATTCATTTAAGAGTATTTACTTTTACTGATGACAGCATTATCGTATTATATACAATTAAAATCATTTGTAAACGTATATTGAGTGTTCAAAACAATTTGACTTCAATTATGTAACCTTTGTAAAATGTATACGTGTTTGTAATTTTCAAAAACAGGATTAGTTGAATCAATAACTTTACTCCAACCATCCAATTATAATGCAAACTATCGTGTTCAAAATTTTATACATTTATCGTTATTTACCTATGTTGTAACCTAGATTATTATTTTTTAATAATAATTATACAATTCACATAGTCACCCTAAATACCATGTCCTTGGACTCGGATCTAGATTAACTTCTTTTTACACTAATTGGTTTGATGAATTTCTAAATTCAATTAATTATTCCCGGAAACCTTAACTCCCAATATACTGTTCCAACCAATACAAATTTGTTACATCTAAGGTACAACTCGAAGCTATCTGCTGTCATTACTTTGGATGCGCCATAAAATTCACAGCTCCTGCCATAAACTGAATGCTGCATGAAACGCACTATAGTACTAATTGATATTGGAACAGGCTACAAACATGTTGAAATATTGATTCACTGAAAATTCCCTTTTTAGGACTAAAAAACTAAATGTTTTATGCTAGGGATATGAATATATTCTATTTAGTACTAAAATCACACCTACGGATAGTCGAACTAAATGGTAACCTGTTTAGCTATTAACATGTCATATTTATATTCTAAGTAGATTTCCAAAATAGTGTTTATTAAATAAAATAAAAAAGCAAATCTTTTGCATAATTTGGATACTCGTACAGACCATTATTGAGCATTCATGAAGCCCATGAAATAATTAGAGGTTATCATTAATTATGTTTAACTTAAGATTCATACTATTGCTTATGTAATTCGGTGTTTTTAAAATTGATTTCCTTGTATTCCAATGATGGAGGATGATAAAATGTTCACTAACAAATGTTTCATTAGGTTCATGATTAAACTTTGTTACATTAATATTGTTCACCCCCCCCCAAACCCAAAAACCGTAAATATACCCAACCAAACAGCGCTGTTGTACCGAGGTACAACGTTAATCGCAACGTTAAAGGATCAAGCACGTCGAGCGTGGCTGCTGTTTGGAACAGGTGACCGCTTAGCGATCTGTCCTTGCAAGCAGCCCGCCTGCCCGGCCCATGGTGGTGGTTCGGAAGTTCACCTTTAGACCGTTGGTCAACAGTTATAATCATAGTGGGATTCTAGTCTAACTTCAACTGGTGGAATCAGAGGTTCCTTATCGTTTCCTTTCACAGGGAATCCAAATTATTCAGATTAAAATTATTCAAACAAGAAAGGCGGAAATGTAACGTTAAATAAGGGTTATAATTATAGTTGGCTTCTTAAGAAGTAAGAAAATCATTAATCGTTGCAACAAATTGTAATCTTACTGTATTATAATACTTTGTGGCGTACCTAATAAAATTGAAAAATCCGATCATCGAGGGTATTTACCATTTGGATAGAGGCATCAGAGGAGATATTTTATTTGTTGTACTCGCAGCAAGATGATTGTCAATATTTGTGAGCAGCCTATTTAAAAGCTTATGCATATAAAAATAATATTTGGTGCGTGATAAGAATACATCGTGAAAGGATCTTGGTTAGGAGGACATCTTTCTTATATTTAAAATTACGAGGGACGAGTACGCCGCACCGTATGCTGTTTTTACAGGTTTTCGTTGAGGTTGCATGAAAATGTCAAATCTACAGCTTATTAATTTTTGAGACTCCAAACGGACAGATAGACAGGCAGAAAATATCTAACATGTTTTTACATTCCTTAACCGCCAAAAAAACAGTTGTGTCAGGTTACTGAGTCGTGTCAATGCAAAGTTTGATTTTTTTGTACAGATTATGCAATCAGATTTAAGTCCGATATTTTGGATACTTGTTGTATAGTACAAAAGCACATTGTATAAAAGGGAATAGATTGAGAAAATTCACAGTCAATCATAAAATCTTGATAGCGTACTACTATAAAAGATACCGTTTGAAAATGTTTATAAGCTATCCCCGTTTACAACACTAGTTAATAGTCTTAGTTACTATTACCCTGTGGTTTCTAGATTAGAATACTAGAACTAGCCTACATTTAACATTTGCGATGTTTTTTGTGCCTAAATAATGTTAATTGTGCCATTAAGCACTAATTCGAGTAACTCAGGCGCATGCGCGTTCTAACCTTTTGTTATCTTTAAACTACATTTATTTGAACGATTTGGTGTTGGGGTTCTAATAAAATTTCTATAGAACCAGTAGTTCTTGTAAAATTTGTGTGTAATATGCTCCTATTGTGAGTTATTTCAACTTACAATTTATTTTATTTTACCTTGTTTGTACCATTTTAAGTACGTCATTATGAAATGGAAAGAACATTTTTCATTACAATTGTTTTATCTAAATTATAGATATTGCAATCCATTCTGTATTTATAAGTGTTTTAAAGAAATATTAATAAAAAACACATATGCAGACACACAGATTGAATATTAAAAGCAATAATTCAATTAACACTTATTTTACTACGACCATTTTTAAACCAATTTAAATTAGTGAATACATATAAATTACATATTTAGTATTTGAGTGTACACAGAGAAACGCTCAATTCTACCCCAACAAGGACTGTGTTTTATCGGATTTAGTTGTAGCAATCAAGTAGCCCTGTAGGACATTGATTACATGTTCTCAGGTCCGTCTGACACTGACGCCCTTTGATCATCCGACTGCTTGTACTGACCTTGCCTATTTTAGTTATGTTATAAGTTATTTTAAGACATATGATATAATTTTTCGTCCATTACATAGAGGAAAGGTAATTTTAAGCCACTATACATGACATTTATAAAGCATCAATTCATGTATAAATCTAAACAATGTATACTAATTTAAATTGATTATATTTTACACATAATAATTTTTATTCAATTTTGTGATTGTGGGAGAAACGATGGTTGAAGATCGAATTTAGATTATTTCTAAAAATTATTTGCGCAGTATTATCCCAAAGATTTAAACACAAATATATGACATTAGAAATATGCACATAATATGTTAAAATGTAAATTAAAAGTACAGAGTTAATGAGCCTAAAACATAGAAAATTAAAGATTAGAATTGTTATATGTCTAAATAAAATTTTGATTCAGAATTAAATAATCAGAAGTCATGAATATTTCAAATAGTAGTCTGCCAGACATATCGGCCACAGTAAAATTAAATGGACATTTCTAATCCATGCCGCAACATACAGATTTAAAATTAACATTAACAAGGTTGGAATGTTCAATAAACATTCATAAGAGTTTAAAATTTGATAAACATTTGAACAATTTAAAGTTTTATTTATGTTCTGTAATTTAAGAACCTAAGTGACACTCTAGGTTGTTTAGTAGACTAGCTGACTTTTTTGTCTGCCTGGAGGCGGAAAAAATGATCCTTCTTATTCGATAGCCTGCATGTCCCCAGAACACCTCAAGGAAACGACGTATAACTTATATATATTTTGTTTACATAATTTTCGTTTCTGTATTTGAATCTTTTTGTAATCTTTGTTATTGTTTCTGTGTTGTAATGTATATTATTGTTATATGTTATTGTTATTTAATTGACGCAAGTTATTATAAAACAATTATGTACTGAGAAATACTTAAGGAATAAAGGCAATTTTATTTATATTTTTTTTTTAATATGACACTTGCATGTATGACGCCTGTTTACGTGACACGTGATGTGTACTCCTACTTTTATTATTTAAGTCTTATCTCACAAATACTGCAAATGAGTTAACAGAGTTTATTGTACATCCCTCCTTAATCTTTATTAATCTCTTGGGATTATGGAATTATATGAAATAATATTTATGAATTACACGACACAAAGCTAAAATATGTAAGTAAAATAATACAATTACATATTTTAATGACGCCAAATATTGATTATCAGACGAATTTGCTACATATCCCTACTCTACGTCGTTGCCCTCTGAGACTAATGATGAATCTGCTTTAATCTCAGCACAGACATATCTCACGTATGATATATCTGAGTAACTGGCCTCGATAGTGGACTGTACAGTAAATACACAATCATAAATCATATTACCACTCTACGTCGTTGCCCTCAGAAACTAATGATGAATGTGCTTTAATCTCAGCACATACAAATCTCACGTAGTATATAACTGAGTAACTGGCGTCTCGATAGTGGACTGTACAGTAAATACACAATCATAAATCATATTACCACTCTACTGTCGTTGCCCTCAGAGACTAATGATGAATGTGCTTTAATCTCAGCACAGACAAATCTCACGTAGTATATATAAACTGAGTAACTGGCGTCGATAGTGGACTGTACAGTGAATACACAATCATAAATCATATTACCACTCTACGTCGTTGCCCTCAGAGACTAATGATGAATCTGCTTTAATCTCAGCACAGACAAATCTCACGTAGTATATAACTGAGTAACTGGCCTCGATAGTGGACTGTACAGTGAATACACAGTCATAAAATCTTATTACCACTTTACTGTCGTTGCCCTCAGAGACTAATGATGAATGTGCTTTAATCTCAGCACATACATATCTCACGTAGTATATAACTGAGTAAACTGGCGTCCGATAGTGGACTGTACAGTGAATATACAGTCATAAATCTTATTACCAACTTTACTGTCGTTGCCATCAGAGACTAATGATGAATCTGCGTTTAAATCTCAGCACAGACAAATATCACGTAGTATATAACTGAGTAACTGGCCTCGATAGTGGACTGTACAGTGAATATACAGTCATAAATCATATTACCACTTTACTGTCGTTGCCCTCAGAGACTAATGATGAATGTGCTTTAATCTCAGCACAGACAAATCTCACGTAGTATATAACTGAGTAACTGGCCTCGATAGTGGACTGTACAGTGAATATACAGTCATAAATCTTATTACAACTTTACTGTCGTTGCCCTCAGAGACTAATGATGAATGTGCTTTAATCTCAGCACATACAAATCTCACGTAGTATATAACTGAGTAACTGGCGTCGATAGTGGACTGTACAGTGAATATACAGTCATAAATCATATTACCACTCTACTGCCGTTGCCCTCAGAGACTAATGATGAATGTGCTTTAATCTCAGCACATACAAATCTCACGTAGTATATAACTGAGTAACTGGCCTCGATAGTGGACTGTACAGTGAATATACAGTCATAAATCTTATTACAACTTTACTGTCGTTGCCCTCAGAGACTAATGATGAATGTGCTTTAATCTCAGCACATACAAATCTCACGTAGTATATAACTGAGTAACTGGCGTCGATAGTGGACTGTACAGTGAATATACAGTCGTAAATCATATTACCACTCTACGTCGTTGCCCTCAGAGACTAATGATGAATGTGCTTTAATCTCAGCACATACAAATCTCACGTAGTATATAACTGAGTAACTGGCCTCGATAGTGGACTGTACAGTGAATATACAGTCATAAATCTTATTACAACTTTACTGTCGTTGCCCTCAGAGACTAATGATGAATGTGCTTTAATCTCAGCACATACAAATCTCACGTAGTATATAACTGAGTAACTGGCGTCGATAGTGGACTGTACAGTGAATATACAGTCGTAAATCATATTACCACTCTACGTCGTTGCCCTCAGAAACTAATGATGAATGTGCTTTAATCTCAGCACATACAACTCTCATGTAGTATATAACTGAGTAACTGGCGTCGATAGTGGACTGTACAGTGAATATACAGTCGTAAATCATATTACCACTCTACGTCGTTGCCCTCAGAGACTAATGATGAATGTGCTTTAATCTCAGCACATACAAATCTCACGTAGTATATAACTGAGTAACCGGCGTCGATAGTGGACTGTACAGTGAATATACAGTCGTAAATCATATTACCACTCTACTGTCGTTGCCCTCAGAAACTAATGATGAATCTGCGTTAATCTCAGCACAGACAAATCTCACGTAGTATATAACTAAGTAACTGTCATCGATAGTGGACTGTACAGTGAATATACAGTCATAAATCATATTACCACTCTACTGCCGTTGCCCTCAGAGACTAATGATGAATCTGCGTTAATCTCAGCACAGACAAATCTCACGTAGTATATAACTAAGTAACTGTCATCGATAGTGGACTGTACAGTGAATATACAGTCATAAATCATATTACCACTCTACTGCCGTTGCCCTCAGAGACTAATGATGAATCTGCGTTAATCTCAGCACAGACAAATCTCACGTAGTATATAACTAAGTAACTGGCGTCGATAGTGGACTGTACAGTGAATATACAGTCATAAATCATATTACCACTTTACTGTCGTTGCCCTCAGAGACTAATGATGAATCTGCGTTACTCTCAGCACAGACAAATCTCTGGAAGTATATAACTGAGTAACTGGCGTCGATAGTAGACTGTACAGTGAATATAAAGTCATAAATCATATTACCACTCTACGTCGTTGCCCTCAGAAACTAACGATGAATCTGCGTTAATCTCAGCACAGACAAATCTCACGTAGTATATAACTGAGTAACTGTCATCGATAGTGGACTCTACAGTGAATATACAGTCATAAATCATATTACCACTTTACTGTCGTTGCCCTCAGAGACTAACGATGAATGTGCTTTAATCTCAGCACATACAAATCTCACGTAGTATATAACTGAGTAACTGGCGTCGATAGTGGACTGTACTGTGAATATACAGTCATAAATCATATTACCACTCTACCGTTGTTGCCATCAGAGACTAATGATGAATCTGCTTTAATCTCAGCCCAGACATATCTGACGTAGAATATATCTGAGTAACTGGCCTCGATAGTGGTCTGTACTGTGAATATACAGTCATAAATCATATTACCACTCTACGTCATTGCCCTCAGAGACTAATGACATATCTGTCTTAATGTGTGTATAGACACATATCTACTAGGATATATCTGTGTACATAGTCGGGATAGTGGACTTTACATTGAATTTAAAGTCAGAGACATAAATAATATTACCACTCTACTCTCGGTACCCTCAGGGTCTAATTATATATCTGCCTTAATGTGTGCATCAACGCATCTCTCTTTGGATAATCTGTGTTATTGACCACTGGTGTGGACTGTACAGTGAATATACAGTTATAGTTATAAATCATAATACTGCCCTACCGTCGTTTCCCTCAGGTACTAATAATGTATCTGCTATAATGTGTGCATAAACACATCTCTCGGAGGATATATCCGTGCAACTGGTCGCTGTGTTTAGTAATTATTCTGTTCATGGAACTTGCGATATTTGTTTTAGTAATACCCCAAATGTGTGATAGAGCATTCAAAAATACTGACCAATAATTATGCCTTGAAATCAATACTTTATAATCTTTGCTTTAGAAATATACAAAAGTTAATTTCATGCATTTAGATTTTATTCTTTTCATTGGCCCTCATCGGACTGGAAAACCCTCCTGTCTGTCTGTCTATATGTCTGTCTGCAAGACTTGAATTATGCACAAAGCCTATGAAGTACACTGGGTTTAAATATGTTTGTACATGCCACTCCAGGAGATTTAGCTGAACGTTCGCAAATATTTTTACATTAGCTCTATGAGTAACTGTAATGACAACGAGAAAATAGAATAAATACATTTTTAAATAAAATTAATACACCCGTAAGATATTCCATTATTATTTAGATAATTCAATTCAATACATGCAGCTCAAATATGCTAGCACATAAATCACTTAAATATTGGAATGAAACCCAATTTAATGAACATAATTGTGAATGTGTTATCTATCTTCTGGTTAGATATGTTGAGAAAGATTTTATATGCAGACGAAATTATGCTGGCACTTCATTAATTTGTAGAAGAATATTCGTGTCAACTTCATTTTTGTGTAGGAATATCTGTCTGTCTATCTGTTCATTGGAAATCTAAGTACTGAACTGAGCTGTAGAATTACGTAGTTAAAGTACGTATGCACATACCTCAGGGAGGCCTGTGATACGGTATACTTCTACCCTGTTACCGGTAAACGTAAATTAATCTAAATATTTGTAATAATACTCAAGGAGAAACAGGAATCGACCAATGGAAGAACATGAGTATAACAATCCTTTTTCTTTGTTCATTTAACTATACGTTATACAAACTTAACGTGCACTGCAATGTAATTATGTATAATACGCAAATTAATAAAACTTTAACATTAAAAGAATTAAATTTTCGTGTTTTTGTTTTTGAATACATATAAATATATAGTGCCCTAACTTTCCTGTTTGATAAACAACACCACTCCACATAATAAAACAAAGACCACGTCCATAAGGTTTTGAGCTAGAAATTGATAATTTGATCTAACTTCCTTCTTTCTCTTTGTAACTGGACCACCAGCTACCATTATGTATGTCGTCTCCATTTTTTATAGTTTTAAACATACAGAAATGTATATAAGGTAGTAAATATCGTTAAAAAATAAAACAAGTACAATACAAACGTGGATGCTCTTAACGTAAGTATCACCCTGTATAGTGTTTGAGCACAATACATACTGAAATGTACGTTAAACAGTTTTACCATAGTCCTTTAATTACAATATTATCACTGCATATGTGTTCATAGGGGGTGAAAATCTGGTATAATATTTATAAATTCCAATTAGCCGATTAACAATATATACAAGATTTGAATCTTCATTGTTCGAATTTCTTCTAAAATTAAAAAACACTTTAGTTACTAGTCTATCAACTAATCATTCTTTTGGATGTTGAGTTTAACTTTAAATTACCTTCCTCTCAGTGCAGCGTCTGGAATGTGACTATTTCTGAGGGTTGTCCTCTCAAGAATGCAGGACTCCCGCAGGTTCATTGTCCCACGGACTACCGGCTAAAAACCCCCTTATCATCGAAAATACTAGCCTGGAACTATTTACCACATTACTTCTGGGAAGTCCTATGGAGTTACGCCAATACGACTTTCCTCATGAGCGAATCAGAGAGATTGAGGTCGACCTTTTTCGCCCAAAGTACAGACTGGACATAGTCTTCATGATAGACTTCACACAGTTCCAGGTGTCCTCTCTATGCAGCATAGCTCCAACGATGTTCTCAGGAGTGACCGAAAAGCCAGTCTCAGCAGAGTGAGAAGGCCACCGCACATGCTTTTTATCACAGTCGAAAAACGAGTGCTTCCCCTTGTCTGGGGACTACAGCTCGATAATTCTCAGGACATTCTCAGAGGTCTGTGAAGCGTGTGCTCTAGCGCCCACAGCATGACGGTCCACCTGACAGAAGTAACGGCGTTCTTTACATCGAGGGTGGCGAAAAGGACCACGCAGCGTGACTAGTGGTAGTGGTCCTCCGCCTCCACACTGCCGGCACTACCTCCTGGATGGGTAGATGGTAGAGTGGACGGATCGTCAACCACACTGCTGCTGTTACAAGTCACCCGTAGATACAGTCAGTCTGACACGAGCTTCTCTATCACCTTTCCCGCCATGTCAAGCATATACAAGGGGCGAAATGAAGAAGGAGGACCAGGTCCAAGAAAAGTTTTGGATTTACCTCCGCGAGAGCTTAATGACCTCGGAGGGTATCCTATCAGGGTGGGCACTCTTCTGTTACGGAGAGATCCAACAGCGGCGATAAGCCCCTCTTCCCGAAAAGCTATGAAGGCACCATCATCTCCGAAATCCCAAACTGGTCGCACTGGGTGAGACGGAAACTCCGTGTGGACAGCTGACGTGGCTTTAGATTTCATGACCACTGGTTGAGATAAGATCAGTAACTTTTGGGTTACAATTTTGTAGCTTATCCCTCCAGAGATAATTATCGACATCCTGACTCAGCTGTTTCCAACACCTCACCTTACTCCGGTTTATGGCTTCACGGACGCCTGGCTGCCCTATACTCAGCCGATCAGGCATTCGCGTCGGGTCAGTTCCATGCTCGCTGCGCAGTTCCTCGTAGACCAAGGCAACTCCTCTAGAGTTACGCGGTTTCACACGTCCACCAATAGAATGATTTCTTCCCATGAATATAAGGTAGTACTGTGACACATAGAAGAATAAAAAATAGTTGATGGCAGCTTTATGTACTTTACTACATTACATAATTCTTTCCATCGCAGATTTCAAAATTTCTTCCCATACTACCGGAGTTTAGGGTGTGTAAAAGTTTAAGGTACACTTATAAACGGTTTTCTCCTCCTTAATTTACAGTAAAAGTAAAACTAAACCCATAAAGTGTAACTATAATAAAGGTTTTATCTCTTGAACGCAAATTTGCGGTTGAATTTGATCAAGCACGTGTCAAGATTGATAAAAAAAACAGTAAAGAAAAATGCACAGTCACAACTATAAATGTAGAATTTGTTCTGGTTCTCTTATACAAAATGTGGAATCTTAGATAAAAATGGAAAATAAACAAATAGAGATGGGCTGAAGGAATGTTTATGGCAAATTTGTATTGCTAATAAACATTTTATCTCAAACTTTTACTGCTAAAATCGTTAAATATATAATTATTTGATTGCACGAAGGTTGTAATTAATTAATTTAAATAATATTAAACAAACCAAGAAAGTTATGGCATACATTTTACAAGGAAATAACATTTTAGGTTTACGATTCGTTTGATTAAAAACAAATCATCCAGAAACAAATGTCAAGACTTCTTCACTATTATCAAAATAAGGTCAAGACTCATAATTTATTTTACATCTTGACTGTTTCATTGAATACAAAACATTACAATATGATGCGCATTTTTTTCTATTCGCCTGGAAAGGCTTCAATGTTCACCAGAGCTTCACACAATAGAGTTGGTGTGTTGCTGACATCTTTGTGCTAGTTTATCTTCCTGCACACAATTCCGTAGTTTTCTGTAAATTTTTGTCGTACACAATAAATATAAAGCAGTTTACTTTTTTAGTTTTATGTTTCATTACTATCATATTGAATTATTTTACTATTTATGATTTCTACAATCCACATATTGTAAATAAATTCCAATATTTGAAGCAAGTTCTATCAGGAATATGTCACATTTACTGTATTATAGAGGACTTTTTCCTTGTGTTTAGACCATATCTTCGCAGTGCGGGCACATAAACAGCACTATTGTGATGAAATGTAACGTTTGTATCTGCCTATGCCATCACTATGTAAGCTGTATATATTTTTCCTTATATAAGAATGAGACAAATTAATTTAAGATTGAGATAACTTTAAGCAGAGATACTTCAGACGGAAAGGTGATGGTTCTGTTTACAGCAGACAGTTACTACACATCTACTATATAATTATTTATCTGCAGGAGAAGCTTATTTTTAACGAATAGTTCCTCGACATATCTTTAAAACAAAATGTGTTCTTAGGCTGAGACCGGATTTTATGATTCGGCTAATAATTTTCGTAAAATATCCATTGAAATGAGAGGAAAGTTTGTAGGAAGATATATATGAGAATTGTTGCCTGGAATATTAAAAAAATGCCTTCTTACATCGGAAAGATGTCTTGGGACTCCATCAGATAACATCATGAGTGCTTTTGATAAGTACTATAAGGACCTCAGTTTTGAAAATTGTGTGCGAAGCCGCGGGTAACAACCAGAAATGTGTTAAAAAGCAAAAGGTACAGCCAGCCAGTACTAAATTTCCTATAATGTTTTTCACTAACAGTGTGTACGTCTGTAAAATCCTTTTAAAACTAGGAAGAGAAAGGAAGAAATCTACTTCCTCTCTTTCTAAACGGTGGCAACGAATTTTTCAATTTCAGAAAGAAATGGCTTTAACAATTTACAAATGTGTATATATATAATATTTCTAAATTAGTATTACCTATCAGACTAATTACTCAGCTGCACTCTTAACTGCTTCTGAGGACAAATATCAAATACAATCTATATAAACCCGGAGTAACCTAATTATCCTAAAATAATACAAAGGTGGTGGATGCCATTAAATGTTTTAATATAAAGGGTAAAACAATTTTTTTTTTTTTTTTTTTTTTTTTTTTTAAGGATAATAGGATTTTGGACATTTGCCACACACCAAGACAATAAGGTATAGGACCAAAACATAGGGCCGGAAGTGGCTGCTTCTACCCTTCTCGTTCCTGACCTTTGTCTTCCTGCCCCATTGCTTTCAGATGACACGCCGGGATGCCATGAAAAGTGCCGACATTGAATTTCTTGTTGGTATCTCAATGTCGCCTGTGCTGATGTAACGTGGTATAGGACAATAAGGTATAGGACTAAAACATAGGGCCGGAAGTGGCTGCTTCTACCCTTCGTTCCTGACCTTCGTCTTCCTGCCGCATTGTTTTCAGATGACACGCCGGGATGCCAAGGAAAGTGCCAACATTGAATTTCTTGGTGGTATCTCAATGTCGCCTGGGCTAGTGTAACTTGTAATTGGGAGCTTGACTACTCGTATTGGAGACTTGCATCCTGGGCTGCGCCAACGCCTGGACTGGACTCCAAGCAGCTTAGGGATTATTTGTTTATTTTATCCGCATATTGTAGCTACGTGCTAAGTTATTTATTCACCTGAGGAAAAGGTTGAATTGCAGATATCGAAACGTATAGCGATGGCAAATGTCTAAAATCCTGTTATCATTTCAAACGTTCCATCGACAAAAAGAAACCTTAAACAAATAATATTCATTTTCGATCATGTTTTACACTTTATTATTCAAAATGTGTTCATTATACTGTGAAATGTAAATTATATTTTGGGTGTTTATTAAAAGTTTTCTTTATGCAATTCAAACCCAATTATATTTATATAAAGTTCAATTAATATAGAGTTCATAAATAGTTTTTATGTATCCCTCTACAACGGAAAAGCTGATCTGGAGTGCATTTACGACTGGTGATATTGCTAATCATTTGCTTTAGGGTAATATCCAATTGCTAACATTCAGAACTTTACTAGAAAGCTCTTGACTAACCAAAATCCAAAATGATATTAATATCATCGTAGAAGGTATGAGAGAGGCCAGAGTATTAAAATATTTTTGTTTCAGTTCCAGATACAGCCAATTAGTCTTAATTAACGCCAAAGATGTAAAATATAAGAACATTGTTTATAATATCAATATATTATAATATTGATTAATAGGTTATAATACATATGCATTTTTACTATCATGATAGTGTTCTTGGAATGAAAGATGAAGGAAAGCATTAAAAACAATTGTTTAAATAATGTGTATATTACATTTATATACAACAGTCCGGATAATTATGAAAATTACAATATAAAAATATTAAAATTATAGGTACTACATAGTTTAACGGTTCACTTACAACCAACAACAGCAATAATATTCTTTCCTGTAGGAAATCCGCTTGACTGAAAATTAAATTTGCACTGTTGGAGTGCCCTGGAGAAATCAGAAGCCAGTAGCTTTCTTCTCCTAGGCATTATATGTTGCGCAATTCATTTGCTATTGCAACAAACTACCAGCAATTTATTCTTCAATTTCAGTCGGTTGAGTATGTCTGTATAATAATAATATGAAGATAAATAGATAATTAACGCAATCAGGAGATGTGAACGTGGAAAATATCGAAGCCAATTTATTTATTATAATATTCATCAATTTTAAGCATGCTGTATTACAATTTAAACACACTGAAGGCAAAATAGTATCGATAAAGAATTCCGTCTTGTTCATACGACTAAGTACATATTTACTCAAATAATGAATTATGGAAATAATTTATTTAATAATGGGATATAAGTCACATTCGTGTTATACATCGATTTAAAAAAGTACAGTTTCGGGTTAATCTAGATAGCTATTAAAGTAACTTTTTAAACCAGCTATTACAGTTAATGGCTAAACCAGCTATTGCAGTTAATGGCTAAACCAGCTATTACAGTTAATGGCTATACTAGCTAGTACAGTTAATTGCTAAACTAGCTAGTACTGTTACTAGTGAAACTAGGTAGCACAGTAACTGGTTAAACTAGCTAGCACAGTAACTGGTTGTACTATGTATTAAGTAGAAAATTTACTATTTAAACGGAGTAAAGTATTCTTAGTCCTTAGGCAGCCGGTGTTATGGATTTCATATAGGTTTTCTAGTATAAATTAAATTATTGAAAAATTCTGGACTCGCTTAAATATGAAGATCGTCCTCAGTTAACTGATGTTAAATGGAAAATAATAATAATATACATCCTCCTATACTAACCAGTTGAAGGGCTGAACCCTGCTAGAATTAGATATAGCTTAACCAATAAGACGAACTACAGTGATTAATATGGTTCCTTATTTACAGGCTGCCAACTTTTTGATAATATTTTGCTATCTTCTTTGTTTCAATTATTGCTTTTTGTTTATTTCTCCTATTTATTATCGTTGGATTGATAGTTAGGAATCTTTGCAAGTGTTTCTCAAATAAATGATATTGTATGTTTTGTATTGTAATCGAGTTCAGCTAATGCCAGACGTTTCTTACCCTGATATTTTGAATCCTCAACATGCTCACTAATATATAAAGTATTAAACGTTTTGATTCATCGATGTTGACTGAGAAACAACTACATGGAGTTAAGTACACATCAGGCGCACACACCGGAATAGTAACATTCACTGGTCTCAACCTAGAAGGATCAGATGTATTAGGCAAGACATTATCGTGAGACATTAATTACTAGAGCATGTAATTGAAGGACACGTTAGTGATATATAGCTGCAGGAGCTCCCGAGTTTATTTGCCTGAAAATTACTGTAGTTCTGATAACTTGAAATCTAGTTTTACGAAAATTAAAAATATTGTTTTTGAAAATCAGTATTTTGCTATATGAGGAGCGGTAACATATACATTTAGACATACAGCTATACTCTGATGTTTTTGACGTGACAACGTCTTAAATTAGGTTGCGGCTCGGAGTCACTCATGAAAAAAGTGTAACGCCCGGTAACGTTACGATGCCCGTCCAGTGGGTCCGCCGCACGGGATCCGCACGTGATAAAGCAGATAACTGTGGGTCCGCCGCACGGGATAAAGCAGATAACTATGTTTATTCGTGAAAATGTGGAGTGCTTAGATTCGTCATTTACAACAACTACAACAATAAAGGTAAATAATTGTACACTGATATTTCATTATCGTAAACTATGATTGATTGATTAATTGTTAGATTGACACAAAAGTTGAGAAACTGAGTTTATAGGTTATGTCATACTATTGACAAATGTTGATAGTGTTAAGTAAATTATTAGTTTAAATCACTCTGCAATCAATCGTAATTCAGTCGATTGAGAAGAAACAGCGCGTATTGCTAGTCAAACATTTAAAATAACAAATTATAACCTCTAACCTGTCATAACAGTGCGACCAAACAAACGAACTAAACCGACCAATCACCACGCGCGGAGTTAGAATTTAACTGTGTTTAGCAAGAATTTTCAAATTCCAATTTTAGTAAATGTTTTATTCAACTTTACCATTTACAATAACAAATTTTCAAATTATGTACAATGTTTTAGTAAACAAAATATATTTCTATGGTTAAAATTTGTGCAATTCTTATTTTCATTCAATTCCTTGTTCCTATTGTGCAATTTAATAATATTCATATCAATAAATATTCTACCGAGAAAAAGACGTTGTCACGTAAAATCTTCGCCCGTAAAACCGACTTTACAGGCAACCATAATTTTTTATTTATTTTAATACAGTTTATCTCTAAAATTTCCGTGAAATCATATAAAACTAACATTGTGACTGAGCTTTAGCGAAGCCAATCACTTTAGGGACTGGAAACAGTTTATTTATGTGTGTCTCTCCGTATGATGTCTCAAGAACCATATCGATCTACATGTTCCTTTACGATGCATTGCAATGTATACAACATCTAGTTCAATAACTGTACACCGCACTCTACGATATCTGGCTGTGCGCTAGGGAATATTTTTACATTGTTCTTATGGGTAATGCCAATGGCAGCGAGGAAACAACAGAATAAACACGTTTATAAATATATTCCAACAAACAAAATACAGCACGTGTCATTTTTATATAAGACATACTAATATGTAGCCTAGATACCCGAAATAGACTTCGAGAAAAAACATCGCCTGTAAAAATCCAATTTCACATGATTCTTTATTTTGAGAAATACAAGAATGAGTTCTATGATAGTGCATGTCCATGTATGGGATTGAAATGAGCGTCATTGAAGACCATCACTCACTAGTGTGACACCACTCCTCTTTTGACTGCAGCAGATATAAAATCGTACGATATACCCATTTTTGTAACTAGGGACCAGGCGGCACTGTAAATGATGAAAGTTTTCAAAGCGCCTGCACATTTAAAACTGCAATTACAAGACATCTACATATTACATAGTCAAACATTAATCACATTTTACTTAAAGCTTAAAGCTTGTGTGTTAGATCACTTTATAATAAAGTACTTGTACAATTCTTATAAACATAAAATTTTTACAGATTTTCGTCATATTGGCAACAAGGCAAACTCTTCATCGGCGTTGGAAATATAATTCACTTGAACCAGAAGCGAGTATATACGGGGAAAATCTTATGAAAAGCCTGCAAAGCCGTGGGAATAGCTAGTAATATATATATTTTTGAAATATCACCTTTAAATCAACGAGCCTATTGATTTATAACAAATTTCAATCAGGAATTTATCTTTTTGGTACGCTTTAAAAACTATTAACGTGTCTATTGTCACTGCAACCATACATAAAAGCTTCTATCTAACGTTATGTTTTATTACTTGGGAGTGTTTAGTTTTAGCGACAAATACAGACAATTTTACTACTTTTTACAGCTAATGTAAAATATATGATAGAAAGGGAGAATTTGGTTCTAACCCAAGACAGGTGTATTAGCTTCAGCCATTATAGTCGTTAGTGTTGTACATACATATTGGGTTTTGTTGGACCAATAATTGTGCACTGAAAAAGTGCACAAGACAGCTTTATGGGAGCTATGGTTTGATTAAAGATAAGATATTTTCAAATATTACAAAATTTCCGTATATTACGATAAATTTCAAATGTTACCTCTAAGATGTTTTCATATTTTCGAGCTGCTTCCTTCCTTCTTTGCTCAGACACTAAAACCACAGCGGGAGGTGAGAATATTTCCCTCATTACAGAGCTAATGGCAATATTAAAATATATGGCCACGTTTGCACCGAGGGTGCTTTTGGGGTGTGAAAACTTCACACTGCACTGCTTTATTATTTATACAAGTCTTTTAGAAGTTTGGGAGTCAAATTATAATATGTATTTATTTATGTAGTTTTAATATTATTTTTTTTAATTACTCCTTCTGAGTATTTTGTTCTGGACTTTGTAAACCTGGAATCAAATATTGAAATATACACAAATAATTTTTAGCTGTTAAATAATGTTTTTGACCCGCTAAAACTCAATGACAAGAGGAAAGAAGATTAAAACTGCACTTTAAATAAAATAGCTTTTACAAGTGTAACTAGAATACTAAATATATAATATTGAATACTTCAACTAATAAATATGTATAAATTATTCGTAGTTATCTATCACTGCTAATCTAGCTGAAGTTATTATTTCGAAGTAATTTGAATTGAACTTAAAAGGTCATTAATTCTTCTATATGTTCAATTTAAATATTAACATTTGTTGTAAACACTACGTTTTAAAGTAAAATTCTACACCGTCTTTGATTAGGACCAGATTTAATGATAGATCACTTTCATAATAGTTATTTTATTTGCACTCGCCTCTAAAGTAAAGTTTTTGTATTTTAATAATCTGCTGAATACAAATGTAACATAAATATGATATATACAGAGAGTTTACAAAAGGGTGCCATAATGGTCTGCAGGTGATGTAGTGCTCATCATTTTAAATTACTGTCATACAGAAACATCGAGAAATGCCTTGTCGAGAAATGTCTCGTTTAGCCGCTATGCACCATTTTATATTTTTTTTTAAATAAACAAATTATTCTCTCTAACACTAGTTAAGATAAGGAAACAAAACTTTATACATTGGTTGGAACAGATAAAAGAAAAATTTAAAATAATTGTTATTTTTTTGAATATTAAAAAAAAGGCTTATGTTGAGAATGTTTAAAGTAAAATAACAGAAAAAGAATATAGTTATAAAATATGTACTGGACACTAATGATTTGGACAATTTTATTGCAATTCTAACGGTACTTGTTTCAAATAGATCCGTCAAAGCATAAGCGAGCACACTTTAAAGATACGCTTGCACTAGGCAGGAGCAACAAACAACTGTGACATGATTGGCAGAGCAAGTATTTTTTGAGAAGTTTACTGTAGGTATATAAGTAAAAAAAAAAAAAAAAAAAAATACTGAAGAGTGAATTAGGGAGTTAGAATTAAAAATTAATTGAAAGGCTAAATCAGACATAAAGACGAGAAACGCAATAACAAAGACAGTTCACCACAGCGTACCCTATAATCCAAACTCAGAATCTCTGGCATGTATTCAAGATCCCACAATACCGCCATTGTCGCCTGCCAGGTCCCGGGTTCCCGCGTATTGTCAGCACAGAACTTGGCTCCCGCCAAACTGAACATGCCGCAATATGGTTTATCCATGATCGTTCTCTGGGTGGCTTAATGAACCTGTGAATATTTGGAAAACATAACTAAATTACTGTAGGACATCCAGCAGGATTAATGCAAACCGCGTCTTCTTAGTTTTCAATATGTTTCATAAACATTTATAATTAATATTTTAACGAAACCCATACTAACTTTTGCATTATATTGACGTATCCAATAAAAAATATTACTATAACATAAAAATTACATTTGATTTCGTTCTATATTTTTTTAGATGTATTTAGCCTATTGTATTTATATTACATATACAAAAATTGTATAAATAATAATCAGCTTTACCTTTAATCTATTATTAATAACAGTATTTGTATTGCCTAATTTGCCGTTACCACATATTTTCTGTAAAGTATTTGAGTTACAGATGTTATCATGGCTATATTTATACTATTATAACAATATGAAGATTTTATATTTTATGTACAACTTTCAAAACTTAATATAAGAGTTTTTTTCAAGGAACAATATAATTTATCAATAACGCCCAAAGTAAAATCTAAATCTGACCTAACACATTTAACCTGGTGTCCCACAAAATACAATATTGGATCCACTGTTATTTGCATGCTACATTGTGGATCTACCTATAAATAACACTGCAACAATACTTGTATAATTAAAGCATATTTACATGCTGTTGAAATTAATTTAGTTGTAGATACATAAAATTAAATGAAATAGACATCTTAGCATTTTTGGAAATGGAAAAACCCACAAATTATTTCAATGAGTATACTCTCACAGCCAACGTATTAACAATCAGCACCGTTTCATTTAATACAAAAGATTATGGGAATGTCATTAAACCATTTTGTTCATAAGGAGCTTGATGACCAGACAAATGTAACTAAAAATCTAGGTCTTACAATAGATGAATCCTTTATCGGATGCACATATAAATATATTAGAATGCAAAATTACCTACAGTATATATGCTTTGAGAAAAATGTCACACATTTTTGACAAATTGTATTGAAAATTATGCATCACGCGCACATTGCCTCACACATTAACTATGTTATTTGTGTATATGGAAGGACAACAAAGAATAATTTGGATAAGATATTGGTATTGCAAAAGAAAGCAATTAGAATTATACGAAACCTTCAAACAACAAATCAGTTCAATCATGTTGAAGATGGAGCTTATATTGGCTACTATTAACTTAATTATATTTAAACACATAAACCAATATTTAAAACTTTTATTTTTGTGAGGCCTAATCGTTTGTGATGTGTCTGACGAAGATAGCCTTGCTATCGAAAGGCCTCACAAAAATAAAAGTTTTAAATGTTGGTTTATGTCTTTAAATGTAATTCAGTTCAATTATATTTCAAGAGTTTTAATATTTTTACTGTTTATGGACATTACATCAATGACAGAATTTCACTATTCACTGCCATCATCAATTATACTTCTTTACAAAAGTTGTTTTTTATTGGAAAATATATATTTAGTTATTTACCAACAGCAATAAAACAGGAAAAGAGAAACAAGAAATTTGAACACTATTGAAAGACCACTAATGAATTAATTAAATAGATGAATGTTTACAGAAATAATAATTGAGTAATATTTATGATTTAAATTAGTTGTTAAGAACTTTTATGAAACTATTCAACTAAATATGAATGTCGAGCGAATAAAACTGTTTTGATTGGTTGATTGAAGCCAACATTAAACACATTGTTTGTTACAAGCGGAGATACTGATGCGTTGTTATTTTAAAAACAAAACTTACATAATATACAATATTTATCCTACCTAAGACATCATTCCAGATGACTGCACTTAGTTTACACTCGATAGAAAATATATTTAAGTATTTCCCTTGCATTATGTAAAAATAATGCTTATCTGGTTAAGGTAAAACTTCAACACTGATATTTACTTAGAGTTACTGATATTTCAATGGTGCAAGCGATTTAGGAGTTGAAAGTCATTTCTATGAAATATTTACAGCTAATCTCCCTAAATACAGATAAAATGGGATAAATTAAGGGGAATTTAAAGTATAAATTTAGGCAATTTTGTAAAGGGATCAAAATAAAAAAAATTATTAAGTTTTTATTGATATATGACATAAAAAAATTATCTTGGAATAAAAACTAATAATTTTTGAAAATTATTACTATTATATTTTGTAAATAAAATCTATTTGATTTATGAAGAAAAACAGTTCATTAATTGAAGTTTTAAATTTAATCAACTGTTTTTGATAGGAACCAGTTAAGAACTGCTTAGATTTCTACTTGACATGTATACAGGTTCACGTATAATGAAATATATTTTTGTACTTTTTTTGCTTTTAGGTGATGGTAAAGAACTGTAAATATGACATAAAAAAGATTTACCAAAACCAAAGACTATTTCACCATATTAGTTTGAACCATGTACATATAATCAATAACATTATTCAGATTATGTTCTATGTGAGATATTTTTAGTTTTCTAGAACTAAAAACTATAAAAATTGATTTTAAATAACAAAGAATCAAGTGGGTGACATACAACTGATACGAACAGCTTACTTTAATAAATCGAAGAATACCGAAATTTATATTTTGTTACGAGAAATTATAAAAAAATAATATTTATATCTTTCGAAATCGTAGATTATATTTGAAAACTTCAAACTGACACCAACGCCTTAGTGAATTTATTTCCATTCCGACGTTTTATCAAATGATAAGAAGCCATATTTCAAATACTAACTATTTTTTATCGAGGCTTTCCACCTTTGTCTGGAACTCTGTAGCCGCTGAACAATACGTAACTGTTGTAATTACAACCAACTAAGTGTAACTGTAATATTGGCTACCCGCAAATGTGAGGTTACAGCTAACGACCATGTAACTCTAAAGTTAATGTGTTTTAGGGAGATAGTATTACGGGAGTGCTAGATTAAGTTGTCTTCTACACGCATAAAATAATTAAATTATCGTAAATTATGACTTAATCGTTGGAAAGAATGTTCATGCCTCTACTGAAAATATATTAGAGTAATGATCTAAGATTTGGAGAGTTCGGCAATTTATAATAACAAAAACTGTAAAATGTTATAACCATGGGCAGCTGGCTGGAATTTCAGTATGGCAATCATTAAATCAAGATGGCGGTGTATACTAGTTTTTATTTAAAGCTGGACGTAAATGAAAAGTGGATTAACAGTTTTATAAAGTACTAGAAAAGATTTGCTTTATCTGATTTGTCTACCATTATGTCCAACGGTAAAAGAGAATTCCACAATTTTATTTGAGCAATAATTATGGTCAATCCCTCCATGTACTTTAAAAACGAAATTAAATGCAATTCAAACTGACAAGTTTCATTGCTTAACCTATGAAAGGTGAGTAGAAACCTTATCAACCACTCATACCAAGTTTTCTGAAAGTTCTACTACCACAGTGAACTTTTGAACGGCTGAGACTTAAAAAACCTGTTTCAAGTTCTCTACTAGCCATCTCCTGAGGATATTTTTGATGGCTTTTTAACTTACACCCCTCAATCCCAAAAACTCTGGTTAGGGAAAATAAAGAGTAAAAAAATTGACCATCGATCAAATGGTAATCCAAGTAAAAGATTTTTTTACCAACGACGTCATAAAATCCACGTTCTGACCAATCTTTCCAAAAAGGTTTAGCGTTCGAAAACAATATATAACTCTTAATTAGAATTTCAGATTTGTTAGATGATGTAAACTTCAATTTAAGCGATAAGTTATTGATAAATCGTACTTCCTTCTTCGCAAAAGTGGGGAGTTATTGAGGGTACTGAAGACATCATTAACTCCTTAACTTATAATGTCTTTAAAAAGATGTTTTGTTTTTAAAAAGCAAAACAGTCATTACTTTCAATCTCTTTAAGTAATTGTAAGTTTCACTGGAGTAAGCACTGTTGCACATTTTTATGATTTTGGCTTAGCGTTAGCGAAGCCTATCGACAGAGGGACTGGTAAAAGGCCATCATTGTCTGTTGGTATACCTACCTACTCGATATCCAGAGGACTGTCTGACCTATAGATTTGAGATTTTGGGTGCATCTATATTTCTATAGTCCGAGTTCAACAATGGGGCATATCAGTGAATGACATTTTTACATCGTTTTTATGGGTAAGCATGAATAGAATAGAATGAATAGAAAAAAATATTTATTTTCTTGAAAATATGTTACAATAGTAAAAATTATATAAACATCATTTATACCTTAAGCACAAACACAAAACATTGCTCCTTAGTAGTAGACACAATTGAAACATGAAAATAAAACATAAAAAATTTAACTTTTTGTTAAAGAAATATGAACATGTCTTTTTTTATATTAATACAGCTAAGGTACATCAATAAACAAAATTCAAGAAAACAAATAATAGGACCTCAAAAGGCAAGGAAATGCCTGTGTAGATGCTCCAACTTTCTTAGAAAAACAAAAGAAAACAACACTCAAGCAAATGAAATTAAACAAATAAATTCAAATACGATAAATCTTCCCATTTAAAACTAAGCTTTAATAAAACAAATTTCAATAAAAACACATTATGTAATTTTCAAAGTCTAAAGCTAATTCAGTACATTAAATGCCATAAATATAAATTATAAAAAACCATATCCAGTTATTATATCTTCCATATAGACTTAACGTTTGTACAGACTTAACCAACAATAAACTTAAAACTAATTATCAACTATTTATATTTACTAGAAAATCAACACTTTCAAAAGACAATAACCACGTTTTTAATTTTTTTTTTAATGATTTAGAATTATTACAATTTATTATTACACTTGGCAAAAACGTTGTTAATTTTGGTCCTAAAAAGATGTAACCTTTTTGAAAAAAGTTAAATTAGGCTTGGGCACAGTAAATACAGGTTCATTTCTTAATTTAGAGATATAACTACTATTTTTTTTGTGGTAAATTCCACACTTCTTACATTAAAAACAGCTTTAGGACCTTGAAAAGAAACAAATGCTTCAGAGGAAGAATTTTACTAGTTACGAATAGAGGATACGAAGCTTCTGTCTTCACCTTTCCTGTCATTAATCTAAAAAAAACTTTTGCAAAAGAAAAATCGGTTTGATATTTGATTCATAATTCCCACCCCAACAAATTAAACCATATTCCAATCTACTATTAACTAATGAGAAATAAACCGTTCTTAAAACTTGTTTCTCTACAAAATTGTTTTCAAAAAGTAAAAACATCTCAATACATTAGTAAGTTTAGACTTCAAATTGTGTATATGTTTCTTCCAATTTAAACTCATGATCTAATATAACTCCTAAATACTTCATAGTGTTTGTCCTAATATAGCACATTCAATATTGGATTTGGATTGAAAACAAAGGCATTTAGCACATTTATATAAACTATACAGTCTTGGAATTTCTTCTCAATCCTTAAATTAAAGTTTATATATTTTGTCTTGGCAGGACTTAGCAGCATTTTATTACTAGAAAACCACCATTGAAGTGCATTCAAATCAAAACTAAGGGAATTTTTGACCGTTTCCCAATCATCTTCAACATAACATAAGGCTTGCATCATCAGCAAAAGAAGTTATGTGACCGTGAAAACGTGCATCGCAAAGATCATTAATATAAATTAAAAATAAGATCGGACCAAGCACAGATCCTTGGGGTACACCGTGTTTTATTATGCCAAAGTCACTGATTGTTTTACAAAACTTTTACACATTGTTTTCTATCTGTTAAATAGCTTTGAAACCATTTTAAAACTTTACCTCTAATTCCACAGCCAAACATTTTTTCTAAGAGTATCCTAAGATCCACTGTATCGAAAGCTTTCTTAATATCCAAAAACAGAACCAGTAACCTTTTTAGCTGAATTCAAACCAAAGTAAAACATTTTCTAAAAAATTTCTTAAAGCATCTTCTGTATTTAAACCACTTCTAAATCCAAACTGGTTTTTACTAAAAAAATTTATTTTTTCAAGAAAATTTTATTAATATTTTCTTCATTACTTTCTCATAAATCTTAGCAAATGTTTAAAGAAAGCGATATAGGCCTAAAGTTATTGCAATCATTTTTTTGAATTGCTTTTATGCAAAGGAATCACTACAGCCTGTTTTAATTTATCAGGAAATATACCTTCATTAAAACTAAAATTAATTAAATAATGTAAAACTTCCAATATTTCTTTCAGAATGGACTTAATTAAAGTAGAGTTGATACCATCGATGCCAGGTGATGTACTGTTTTTTATGAATTAATTGCAATTGTTAGGTCTTCGACGTTTACTTCATCCAAAAACATTGATTTTAACGTAAATTTTCTGGGAAAAAAATATTGTTTATACTCCAAGTTATTAAAGTTATCTGGCTTTTCACTAGAAAATATTTAGTTTATCAACAACAGAGAGAAAAAAATTGTTTTAAACTCATTTGCCACAACATGTGGGTCACTAACTGTACTTCCATTTACAATTAAGGTTATTTTTCCAGGTGTTCGAGTTTTCTGACCAGTAACATCATCATTTATTACCCTCCAAGTAGGCTTTGAATCACCTCGACAGTTTTCAAAAAGAAGGACTATTAATATGAATCACGCAATAAACGGATATCTGACACAAGCTTATTCCTGAGTTTTTTAAAATAAATTTTCAACCTAACGTTCTCTGGATGCCTTTTAACTTTTTCAAACAGCTTATTTTTAAACTTAATTCTTAAACTTAATATTTTAACTTAATTGCATGATGGCAATGAACCAATGAGACATCATCAATAAATTTAGAAACTATCTAAGTAGTTAGTTAACAAAATGAAGCATGTTAACATGTGACACTACTATGCATGTATATATTGACATACAATTTTTGACACAACTTAATGAAGCCTTCTACGCGACACGTGTTGTGGCTTACTCCTGACTGATCTTAAAAACTCCTTAATTAAATTGTTGTATTGTATTTTATGCTATCTGGCGATTACAATGGTTTTATTCAGCCTCACCGATGACAATCAAATTCTTTTCTAAATAACCCAGATTACTGACAATCTGTTTTCGCTTTAGTCCCTAGAAAACAGTACGCCTAATGAGTGAGATAAGCAATAACAATTTATCAATGAAACAGAATTTTCCGAACATTTGCCATCTTTCACTGACACATCTTTCGAAACACTAAATTTCGAGATCTGCAATCTGATCTCTTCTTCAGGTGAATAACTAACCTAACACTTAATTACGAACTAGGTTAAAATAAACAAATCATACCAGAGCGTTGTTATACGCTTAAGTCAGGAATCACAACCACCATGTTGTGTGTCAACTTCACTAACTATAAAACACGCCCTTAATATATTTATGGTTATTGTTTATGTTATGGCTATTTATGGTTAGTACATACACTATATATTGAACCTTTGTCATGTTAATAATTAAAGATACAAATATACGTTAAACAATATTTTAGTTGCGTGAGATTATGCCACAGGACTTTTCTTTTATATCTAATACGCTAAATGTAGCGTATAATCATATATACTAACATATACTTACTACATCATAAATTTTAAGACAAATTTATAACTATTATATTGGTTTATCAAATTTAATTTTCATGGGCATTTAGCTTTGAAAAATAAGTGTGGTTTACTTATGTAGTGGAATAAGTGGATTGATACTGACGTTTTTACTGGCCTGCATGTTCCAGCATATTTATTCCCTGCAATTTCATAACAAGAAGTAGCCGGCGGTCGGTGCTTTTACTTTATGATGGGTCATAAACGAAGCATTACCTGACATAAAGCTGAGTATCCCCATAAACTTGTTGTGGTTCCTGTCTAATTGATACTTGAATATTCCATACTCGCTAGACCATTAGTGATCTCAATTTTCGTTAACAAAACATTTCCAGTTTGGCCTATCAATAATGTTTATCATTTGTATGTATTTAACTTGGTCCATAATAGATCAATGGTGGATATTATAATGGGAGGAAAATATTTGTAATGGGTGGAGTACAATTTAAAAACTGCAAAGTGTGATATCGTTATTAAAAAGCAATAAGTTTTTCTTGGAATTTATTATTAATTAAGTAACTTTACGAAAATCTCCGAGCGTACATAATATTCTGTAAAATGCAAACGCGTTTTGTGAGGTCCTTGTAAAATTTATAATAAATCTAAATAGTAACTTATATATATAAAGTGTTGTATACCCCTTTTTTTCAAAGAACTATGCTTTTAAGCTGTGTAACTACGAAGTTAGAAAAATTGATTTCTTAGTTTATAAATATAAAAAGTAAAACAAAGAATCAAAATAAAACTAAATTTCCAATAATGTATGCATGCACATGTATTTGAAATATTGCACATTTTAAAAATTAAGAATAGCAAAATTGTAGCAAATGTTGTCCTTAAGACAGAAATGTATAATGTTGAACTGTTTACATTATTAGCAAGAAAAAATAATTTTATGAATAAGTGCAATTTTATTACTTTTGTACATTATACTAAATATAGTAGCAATAAAACATTTTGAATATCCTACTTGTAGGAAATCTTTACATGGATACAGAAATATACGTTGCTGTAGGTTTTATTAAGCAACTCACAATATTTACGCATAGAGAGGAAAGTCAAAATAGTGATTATCTTTAATCATCATTAATGTGTTTAATGAAACATATAAATGCTATGGTATAGGTCATTTCTAAGAATTAGTAACTACATAACAACGAACAGAAACGCAAACATGCACAAAATAGACTGTAAACAGCGAAATTCACACGTTTGTATCTGAGCAGCAATAAACAATTCAAACACACTTTTCTGGAAACAACAGCTGATGAAAATGATGGAGACTAATGTTTGGTACAGAGTACGAGAAATCGAAAGTGCGAGTCATCAAAAATATTGATGATGGACGCTTGGAGGGTTTAGAAATAATTTAAATCTTGTATCAATTTTTAATATAATTTTGAAACAGTAAGCACATCATTTCTTGTACTTATGTGAACTATTTCACCATAAAGCTTCAAGTGTGCCATTTGCTTACCAGCCGACCTCATACTCCATCTCTGAATAGGTGGAGTATGAGGAGTAACTTTCCATCCAACTGAAAAGTTCAATTGTTAAGAGAAAATCTAGAGACTTTTTAAAAGTATTTTTATACTTTATCGCTCTAATGTTCATGGACTTTTGTAGTATATATTCTTGTCTCTGGTTCTACTTGACCCTTTTGAGACTTCATCTCTTTAACTTCGGATTTAAAACTATTCCAGTCATTTAGAAAATCCCAAAATCTGGCAATCCTAGGATCACATCTCCAATACCAAATTTGAGTATATATGAGTATATAAATATGTATTATCGTTATTCTGAAATCGAGATGTACAATATAGACAACCAGTTCTTCTTAAAACGAAATTTACAAAGTTAATGAGACATTGATTAGTTAATTGTGCAATTTCAGATCTTATTCTAAGGAGCACAATAGATCGAAACGTTTTCCTTGTATCAGATTGCTACCTATTGTAGTCTGCGGTTCTAACACTGATTCAATAGGCACTCAGGTAAATTAGTTAGCACCAGAGCAACTGTTTGTGCTGTAAGATTAAATCTACGACGGACCACTTTGGCCAATAGGGCTTTTGTAATGGATCCTTAATGCAATGAAGGTAAAATACGATCAAAGAAGAAAGCTCTTAGAGCGTTTCTTTAAAGCTCCACACGTTCATTATTACAGCCCGGAGTTTGCCAATTTGCCGGTGAGTACTTAAAATGACTAAAGTTACTAAAATTTATTATATTTAATAATACACTGTAGAAATATAAATTGAAAACTTATGCAAATATATGCAAGATCAGGTATGATGTACATTTCCTTGGTACTGTTCAGAAATCATTGTGTCTTACTAGTAACCATTTAATGGTTAACAGATCTAGTTCATTTTAAAATATGAAAAATTAGTTTTGTTTTATATCTTATTTATGACCCATCATCACCTGCAAGAAAATTCCAATGTCTCTATATACGACTACTAAACTATTACTAAAACCTTAAAGAGCTTTACTTGTTTTAGTGCACATTTAATTAATTTTAGAACAGTTTTTAGTACAGTCTATGATCACTATCCTCCGATAAAAATTTGGAAAAGTGTTGGTTATGTCTTTGTGACGTGTGTTTCTATGAGTAAAATAAACTTAAAGTATCTGAATTACGTGAGAAAACATGTTGTTTTCTTTTAAAAAATTATCCAATGATGCCTGACCAGAAATTACAAATTAACCCTGTAATAATTCTAAATACATCAGAAAGCTTTAAGAAAATTGACATTACAGTAACATGTACTGTATGATCTTGGTAAAGCAAGCTTGTTTGTGTAATTCAAAAAATAGAATTACGATTCTTATAACGTTGATCTACATGTCCTGTCAGTGCCACCTCATTCTATCCATGGCCACAAAATGAGCAAGTACATGCCCCAGAGGGAGTATGTCTTACAGTCTATAACTAGTCTATATGGTATTATGAGTTCAGTGAGTGTGTTGAATTATGGGCTGGTTATTATTAACCTACTTCTGTTCTCTTTAAGACCCACATTAATGATAAAAAAATTTAAGCTCTTCTATTTCTACCTTTATGTACTGCAATAGGTGATAATATCAGTAGGAAATTAAGATTAGAACATCATTCTGTTGGATCTGTTCTTTTGTATGATCTACACTAAAACCCGAGCAAATGCAATTTACATTAGCGCAATAAATAAAATAAAGTTATTAATTAATTGTTACCAATTTTATAAAATGTAAAATTCAATTTTCTTAAAACATATTATTATGCCACAAATTATTAAACAACGAGATAAAACTGCCCTTTAATTTTTGACAGTACAACAAATTTGAATAACATTACTCTTAAAAAAATTATGGTTGCCTGTAAAGTCGGTTTTACGGGCGAAGATTTTACGTGACAACGTCTTTTTCTCGGTAGAATATTTATTGATATGAATATTATTAAATTGCACAATAGGAACAAGGAATTGAATGAAAATAAGAATTGCAGTAATTTTAACTATAGAAAATATATTTTGTTTAATAAAACATTGTGCATAATTTGAAATTAATTAAAATTTGTTATTGTAAATGGTAAAGTTGAATAAAACATTTACTAAAATTGGAATTTGAAATTCTTGCTAAACACAGTTAAATTCTAACTTCGCGCGTGGTGATTGGTCGGTTTAGTTCGTTTGTTTGGTCGCACTGTTATGACAGGTTAGAGGTTATAATTTGTTATTTTAA
Organism: Homalodisca vitripennis; assembly: GCF_021130785.1. Taxonomy (NCBI): domain Eukaryota; kingdom Metazoa; phylum Arthropoda; class Insecta; order Hemiptera; family Cicadellidae; genus Homalodisca; species Homalodisca vitripennis. The sequence goes on along the minus strand of NC_060213.1, from coordinate 121,968,217 downwards.
ATGTTTGACTAGCAATACGCGCTGTTTCTTCTCAATCGACTGAATTACGATTGATTGCAGAGTGATTTAAACTAATAATTTACTTAACACTATCAACATTTGTCAATAGTATGACATAACCTATAAACTCAGTTTCTCAACTTTTGTGTCAATCTAACAATTAATCAATCAATCATAGTTTACGATAATGAAATATCAGTGTACAATTATTTACCTTTATTGTTGTAGTTGTTGTAAATGACGAATCTAAGCACTCCACATTTTCACGAATAAACATAGTTATCTGCTTTATCCCGTGCGGTGGACCCACAGTTATCTGCTTTATCCCGTGCGGATCCCGTGCGGCGGACCCACTGGACGGGCATCGTAACGTTACCGGGCGTTACACTTTTTCATGAGTGACTCCGAGCCGCAACCTAACTTAAGACGTTGTCACGTCAAAACATGGGACAAGACATATTTAGAAACCCGACCTAATCTCCCCGGTCTTCCTTCCACCTATCTAGGTGCGTATGATATGTATTGTTTAGAGCTCTTAGTTCTAGATGTTCGCTATTGTATCTGCCAGGTATTGTTTACTCTCTGAAAAATAGCATATTATCTTGTGCAATTTAGTTTTATTGTGTGACAAATTAATCGTTACATCTTTTTGTGCATGAGTAAACTCATGTACTTGGATTAGTACTCTTAAAGCCTAAGGAAGGTGGTTGATTATATTCCTCGAAACGTAATGTTCTATTTTTATAACATATAATGATGTCACAAGTCCGAAATGCTATTATCCTTTCAAATTATCCACAGTTGTTAACAAACTTTGATAAATATCAGAAAAGTCTTCAGAAATTTTTTTCTTATCAGTCCAGTCAAAAATGTATCATCAATTTATAGTATGTTCTAAAACGCAGTAAGTTTCGTAATTTTTAATGTATGAATAAAATATAACTTTGTTAATGTATTTCTATAAATGAACAGAAAGACATATTTTTCTAAATGCGTAAATGGTAAAACAAGAACATAAGATCAAGTAAGTTCCAAAGGTATAAACAGAAATAGTAAATTGTCCACTTTGCATGTACATTTTTTATTACAATAAATTACTTTATTGACTCCATAAGTTATAAATTAATAAAATCAACACTAGTATCGTCAACAAGAGCTATAAAAAATAACACGACAGAATTAACAAGAATAAACTGTATATAATAATCTGAACAAGAAACTAAAAAAGACTGTGTAAGCTAATGATAAAAAAAATAATTCCAAAATGAGAGTTGCCATAAATTAACAAAACACAAGTAGAATTAACCAAGTGAGTGTATTTATATTTATTTTCAGCACCAGTAGTAAAGCTACCTAATAGGACTATAATGTTATCTGCAATTCTAAGAGGGGTCATACTGTTATAGATTGGCTGAAAATACAGCTTATAAAACAATGTACTCCATAATAGGCCCTCAGAACACCCACACATCTCCGAAAGTTCGGCGCGACTGAAGCGTAAAACCAACGTTAAGCCAACGTTCACAAGTTAAGGCCATATAATCACACACGTTCTCTAAACTTGTATCAGCCAACTGGCAAGTTTGATAATAGCTGTCGCCAACAAAGAGCACTGTGCCTTAGTGGCAAGTTCGTTGAGTTCAAGTTCAACAATAGTCGTGGTCTTGTCATAGAAACCCATATCTGGCGGTTAGTTTCACACATCAATGGATTAGAATTGTATACATGGAACAGTAAAAACAGTAGTGATTATCCCCAAAGTAAGCGCCGACGTATTTTTATTTGTCTCTTACGCATCAATTGTTTATTTAGGTAGTATAGATTTAAATAAGCAGATGAATAAATTTAATGTAACACAGTAGTTAAGTGTAAAATTGCACAAAAATTGAATTAACCCTTCATACGTTATGTGTGGAAAACTCAGTTGCTCCACCGTGCTTAGAGATCGTGTCTATCACATCGTAGTGCACTCAAATTCATCTATTTATAGGTGTCTCTGATGTCGAAACATTGTAAAAGTTCGTTTTGAGCTTCTTCGTTACCGACTTTCTTTGGATCTCTTCAGACAAACACGATTCTAGGGTGCGCCTGAATTAGCACCCCCTGGACATAGCACCCCCTCGCTACTGACGTTCATTTTGACGTCACGAAAGGGGGTGCTAAATCAGCACAGTGGCCGTGTCCAGGCCCTGAATAAGCAACCCCCTTCGAATACGGGGGTCCTAATTCAGCGCCTCGACCGTGTTCATGTGCTGATTTAGCACCCCCTTCGAATTAGGGGGGTCCTAATTCAGCGCCTTGACCGTGCTCATGTGCTGATTTAGCACCCCCTTGAATCTGGGGGCTGCTAAATCAGCGCCATATTGATGAGATGAATAATTACTCCAACGGAATATAGTAATAAACGTTTAACCATATTGCGATTTATTTTTCAATAAAATAAAAATAATATATATATATATATATATATATATATATATATATATATATATATTATATATATATATATATTGCAATGAGTATATTTACTGCATTGCTGTGGTTTACTTAAAATTTCAAAAACAAACAGTTCATTACCAATTATAAAAATACTATGCATCAAATATACTTAAGTAAAAAACTAGGTTCTAGGCATTCAAAATACAGGTTTATTTTTAAAGTTAAATTAATTTGAAATCGGCGCGCGCTTCCCTGATGGTTTGCTGTGGGTGTGCGAGCGGCGATGTACGGTTTCAGTGGTACGAACAACGCAGAGGAACTGATATTGCGTACATCCGGCATGTGTAATAAATTATACATGGTCAGAGATTATATCAACCTATTAACCACTTTAAAAACAATTATTTATTTATTTTAATTTTTCGAATACCAATCAAAAGCGGGAAAATTTAGAACGTGAAATTGTAATTTTGCGACGGCTAAGAGCCAATTATTTTTAAGGACGCATCATAAACTGAATTATACTATTTAAACTGTATAGTATAATTTCAAAACACACTTGACAAACAATTTAAATATTATTTTTATATCTACAAGAATAAATATCATTCAGTTTATATCCATATCAGTTAGTTCAACTATAATTTAAAAAAAAGTTGAAAACAATGTTAAAACACGTAGCAATAAATATACTACCGTATTTTCAAAAGCGTTATTGCTGTCAAAACATACATTTATATACTGAGTATTATGGATCTACATTGCTTAATTTCCCCTCTGTCGGTTAGTGTGCGTTTTTTTTGTTGTTAAAAATGGAATATCTTGGAAAATCTCAACGAGTAGGTCACAATACAAAAATCGAGTAAACGGCAGCTCCAGAATATCTTATGCCAATCGTGCTCACATCTTAGTCCCTTCATTTAAAGTACAGGAAATACATTAATATCTGTTGCCAAGCAACTTTTTTTTCTAATAAATTAAAAACTACTAGAGATATTGCAAATGTATCAACAATGAACGCCTTTATGAACAATGAAGGACAAAAACAAATGTCTTAATTAAACAATAATAAACTGTTGTATTTATCATAAAGCTTCAATTTATTCACAATATATGTGAAAAAAAAACTAAATAAAGTGACTAGGTTATCTGTTATATATTAAGAATAATAAAGAACAAGAAAATTCGTACAGTAATATTCAGACAATAATGCTTTTATAGATGACAAAATCAAAGATAAGCGGTTTTATTGGAAATACATCTGATTGTCGCTTGACTAAATTTTCGTAAATAAAAATGTCCTAAAAACAACAGGTATTAAAATAAAATTCATTAAACATGAAATATATGATTTCTATTCTATCCTTAGATAGGCCTGAAAACATGTATTTTCAAATGTTTTGCATAATAAATCACTAAAATAAAAGAAATAGGGATAAGATACTCTAAAGCTGATATTAATTTATTTTCACGAACCATGTTTTTTTACAGTAAAAGATGCTCTTAATGAGTTATTTTATTATTAGTTTGAAATAGTATTTGAGTAATTAGATTTGTGATACAATCCACGATCAGATTGATTCTTGTATACCTGCTGGATTTTAAGACATTCAAAGTTAATCAGATTTAATGGCCGCCATTTCGAATAGTATTAATGAATATTGTTTATAACTGGCCTTATTACCACAAATATTTGATCCAAATTAGGTAGGATTTGTTTATTTGTTTTAAGATATTAAAGCGAATTTGTATATAAAAAAACACCATACATACTGACGGATAGGAAACTAAGCACCAAAGATCTATTTCCATATTCTGAAATGCGTTTGCCATGACCTGAGCAGTTGCGGTATATAGACTTGTCCTAAGAATTGCAGGACACTCTGTACATAAAATTATTATAGAGAGTGTTCCACAATCTCGACCAATATTTTCAGACATTATTCACGGGACCAAAGGCAAAAACAATCATATTCACCTTCCTAAAACTCAATAATTACTCTAATAGCCACAATTTTGTTTTGTTTTTGTCTTTTTATTTATATTTTTACTTTACTATTTATATTTGATGGATTGTTTAGGTTAAAATTTTGTATATACCTTTATAACCTTAAGGAAAATAAAAAATTTAAATTTCTTACAAGCTTTATTTTCAAAATAGTGATTTCTAAAAGATCTTTAAGCGTAAATATCTTAAAAAGCGATGGTAAAAAAGATCTAAATTATTACAACAATTTAATAAAAAATCTAACGATACCAAGTTTTTAAAAATTGGTTATGAAATAAGGGAGATAGTTTGTTTTTTAAAACCAATTACTGTTTTTTAAAAAACCAATTACCAAACAATATCCGCCTTTATTATATGACTGAAGTGGGGCTGCAACAATCAGCTGTTTTGTTTTTAGCTGCTCTAATCAAGTGACTTTAACATTACATTGGCTGAACTGTGGTCATAATTATTCTTAATTATTTCTAAACAAAGTTTCTTTTGATTGAGACGTCAGAAAAAAATACTCTAATTAAATGTTGATTACCTAGACCAAAAATTTAAAAAATGTCTTTGTAGTTATTATATGTCTATTTAATATTTTGTTTTTTAAATGGAAGACCTCAGACCTACTTTTGGCTTGTAAAATTTATACGGAGTTTGTAGATATGCTATTGATTTCGGTGTTAAACGTAGATGCTTAAATGTACCAGTAAAGATTGCTATTTGTTGCAGTTGTTAAGTTTATTCTAACCGAGGTTTGAAGATTTTGTTCTACCCGGGGAAAATAAAACATTAAAAAACATAAAGTTTACTGTATACAAAATGAAATATTATGTATATTTGTGTATAGTATTTTTTTATTATTAATGAAGTAATATTTATGCTTCTATACATCTGTTTACTACCTAGTTTACAAATCAGTTATACAAATTACAACGAATTGAAAATTAGAGTGTAACAAAATTCTCTACACTTTCCGATATAAATAGCCTTAAAATAAAAGTACAGCTAAAGCTGAAGTGTAATTTTAAATTTTACCTTTTTATAGACGCTTTATTAAAGACTTCACTGAGATTTCACTCTTCTTTTTACAATATTGTAAGAATGTTCATCCTTAAGTTTGACACTTCCAGATACATGGGGTTAGAAGTGCACGTCTGACTATGTAACACACAATAGTTAAATATTCTTTAACTGCATACAAAAAGGCGATGATTTTCAGTTTTTGTCCATACATCATTACCGTGTTCTACTTTATCTTTTCTCTTTACTCGTGTAAAATTATCCGTTACTAGAGAGTATAATTATGCCACACCTTGGGCCTGTACACTCAAACATTTTTTGATTTCTTCTTATATTTTTTAGGAAATTTCATCAAACAAATTCACTATACATAATAAGTTATGTATTAATATAGGAATAACAACTGAGAATAACATCGATATTATTACTCAACCACTCGATTACGGCCACATCAGTTTGAAAAAGTAGGGGTCGGTAGTGCACGGACGGGTTTCGTCACCTTCGTCAAAATTATGTGTGGACTACAGTCCTACAATCGAAATTTGCAGGTGGATTTCACTCTGTATATTTCATAGTTGGTAGACGGCCAATATATAACGAGCAACGATGTTACGGCAAAAATAACGAGTTTTTCAAGTTTTTAAATGTTTACTAGCTGATACCCGCCCCTTCGTACGGATTTTTTTTAGAATAATGGTACGTCATAGACATCTCCTTCATGTCTTTAAAAAATGGCATACTACTGATGAAATAAATTATGGTCATTGGAAAATATTCCAATTTTTAATTGCAATGCGACATTCCATGATTTTTTGAACTGATGTTCTAAAGTAATTAAAAATCACGATCCTCCTTTCCTAAAGTACTGTAGGTAATAAAAGATTTATGATCCACATTTGAAAATAGGGTTACTCATAAAAGGAGCAACAAAACATATATGTGGGAATACTTTACATGTAATAGATGATATCATTTAATATGAAAGTCCCAATATGAATTCTATTATTCATTCTCGTAATATGACACTATTTATCATCGATACCGTTAGAAAAAAGTAATATAATTGAGGGTATAATCCATTACCAGAGGGATATATCTGCTAGAAGTAGATGGACAGAAGTCGACCAAACATTTTTTTTTACATTAACTAGTTAGGAAGAAACCTTTGCGGATTAATATACTTCATCCTTAGCTACCAATGCCTCATCCATAAGTTTTTTATCACAGTGTTAAGTTCATAAACTAATAATGTATCTTCAAGTTGTAGCCTCATGTGAAATGTATTTGATGTTTCTATATATTCCTTTAATCACGAAAAAATAGTTAGGCATGATTCTATAGAGGATATTTTACACGTAAGCAATAGTAATACTTATGGGCGTAACCTTGAGATATTTTTGTGAGTACCATTCTACGGATTTTTGTGTAGTGTTAAGTCTATGTTGCTGTTCCATTGTGCAGATGATTCACTGTACGCCTAATAGTGCATAAGATAAAAATTATAATCTAGTTTCTTACTGCAGATGGTTACGAGTAATTATTTAAGGGCAGGTAATGAAAAATTATTTCTGTAATAAATGACAAGTCAAAAACTGTAATTTTCATACTTCATCTGTTTCATTCTATAAAAACCTAATTTTGAAATGTAATTAAAATTAAATATGAAACAAAAATGCCGCAGAGAAAAATTCTATACTGTGTGACAGTGAACTATTTTGCCTAAAATCGAGCCTAAATTGTTTACAAAATTATTTGTTGTAATTGTTTTTTAAATTTGAGTTAATTAAACTAAAAAAAGAAGATTCCATTTCCGTGAAGCTATTAAATGAAATAAAATACTTTAATTATGGATTCATATACAAATAACATAGTTTTAATTATATGTAGAAACATGTTTCATTGAGTTTTCACGATTGGGTTAAGCTTGAACTGTTAATGCTCAGTGAATACCCTTAACTAGACTATGAGTAGACTAGATCTTTCATTGGTATGGACGACCAGTACTCAATACCTGTACAATAAAAATGACACAGCAAAGATACTAGACTAATTGTGTATAAAAACCATAATTAACATTTTACCTTCCGCAATATTCCAAAAATCGACTCAGAATCGACGAGAATTTTATGTTTTTTTTAAAGATATATTTAGCAGTGCGTTAATTAAATTTACAAACATATTAACTGAAAGAATAAACTGAAATAGAATAAATGAAGGATATGATTTAAATTTATTATTTTAATAGGTGATATATAATATAGAACAAATTAAGAAAGCAAAGTCATGAGTGAAAATTATTACACAAATATGACAATGCGTATGAGAGGGAGGAGTGCTAAGGTCTATTAGCCTTGTTAGTCGGAGCATTTATTATGTAATACTAAGTATATGGTAATTTTTAAGAGAAAGTAGCCATATTTGATTATTATATTATTTAATCGTTCATCGGAAATTGCAAAAACAATCGTAGATAGTAGCTTATAAGTGGCAGCGTCACAAAAATCCAGATAACAAACTATTATATTTATGATTGAATATGTAAAAGATAAATATCCTTTTTGCTGGTTGAATGCTAGGGGGTGCTAATTCAGTGACTGGAGCCATGTCCATGCGCTGAATAAGCACCCCCTTGGAACAGAGGGGTGTTAATTCAGGGCCTCGACCATGTTCATGCGCTGATTTAGCACCCCCTTGTAGTCGGGGGGTGCTAATTCCGTGCCTGGTCCGTGTCCGTGCGCCTGAATTAGCACCCCCCTGCCGTGACGTCAGAGCCCGAGGGGGTGCTTATTCCAGGGGGTGCTAAAGCAGCGTCCCCGATTCTAGGACACAAGTCAGAGACAGTGGCATATACCAGTCGTTGTAGTAAAAGGAAAGTGAACTGGAGCGAAATTCATCATTCAAATTCAATGAACCCTTCCTAACATAGCTATGTGATGTGAAAACTTTTTTTAATAAAAGGAATTTACATTATTCAAGCTAAAAATTTGTAACGAATACCATTTTAGTTAAAAACATGTGATCAAATATGGTTTTTGTACGTTTTTAATTGTTATTATTTACATATACACGTTTATTATTTAATTTACCAGTATGGCTGAACTTACGGTTCAGTATATTTTTAATTAATTACAGATCCGAGTTCGAGTCCCGGCGGAGCAAGTACTTTTGTAATAGACTTATATTTAAATACTGGCCAAATCTAAAACGTATGTAGGTTGTTACATATATTGTTTCTTCATAACCCGTAAGTCCCCTATTATGTAGGTAACAGTTTCTGCCCAAGAAAAAATTACTACATTCCCTCTGATTAATTAGTAAAGACGACAGGAGTGAAGTATTATAGGTATTTACTAACAGTTCGGAGAAAAACCACTGTTTCTATTTTTCTATTTGAGACTAAACTAAGTGGTGTCGATGTTCTAAAACAAGATTAAAACTTCACCTTCACGTTTTATGATGTTAAGATGTTGTGCATCATTTGATAAGAATTCATGGCAGTACAAACATCGTTTTAGTTAACTAGAAGCTCTCTATATTAAAATGTTTCTTGAAACATTCGTGGTCAGTAATTAAGCCTCCTATAAGAGGACGTAACTCTTTGTGCTGTAAATGGCAGACGACGTTTTCTGGGAAATTGAATGAAGGATTACGAGATAATGTTGAGTTCCTGGAATATTTGGTAGTGAGGCTAATTTCCCAAAGCATGAAAATTTCAAGTTCCTCAATGTCCTCAAAGCCTAAATCTCATCAAACTATAACGTTATTGATGATGTTTACAATGAAAACAGCCATTAAATTTCGACGCAGATTTGAAGCTCCAGTTGGAGAGTTCCTGCAAAGCTGCCTGCTATTAGTGAAAATTGTTCATTGTCATATGTCTCTATCTCATATGAAGGCTATCCAAGGTTATTCCATAATAGCAATAGAGCCTCTGGTAAACAAAAACTGAAGAGCTAAGGGAAGGTCCAAAACCTTTCCTGATATTCGAGAGATGGCCTTGAATGGTTTCTTTTAGGAAACATGATCAGGCAGTAGAGTATCGTTTATGTTGAGGACAAAACATGGATTCAGAAATTGCACCATATCACTTTCTCTTATTCCTTGAGTGGGATTTTAGCACTGCAAGAGTAAACAGTCCTGGTAGACTGACTGTAGTTTCTTGTTTGTAATATATGATTACAGTTGTGGCTTCATCCAGTGATGGATGGACTGTACCATAAATACAGATGGATGCGATACAATCAATAGTTTGCAAAAGTGGCAATTAATCTTGTGTAATTGAGACGGAGTAGAGTTTTTCTGGTTTGCATGGACACTGAATCACATAAATAATATTTCAAAGATAACAGATTTGAAGTTTATTAGTGAATGATTACATGGTTTGGAACCTTAAAATAGGGCGGTGTTTTAACTAATCATGGATATGAATTATTTAGGAAAATAATGACTATACAGGTCTCGAAGACAGCCAATTAAATTTAGGATGTGGATCACGTTGATAACCATAGCCACATAATGGTGCAGAAACTGATCATTCTAGCACCCATTTTACGGGCGGGATTTGATAGAACTAAACTAGATTTGTATTTGAATCATACCGGCATACTTTATACCGGTATGTATATGGTTTCTATAAATGCATACGTCCGCTATCCATTGTTCTTTACTCTTCTTCCTTGTCATTTATCCTTTACCTTATGTTCTATATCCACTCTTTGTTATACTTACATTACAATTAATGTACATAAATACAAAAAATAAATTAAATTACCATTATAATTCTAGCACTTATTTTACGTATCGAAGTTGGTAAATCAAAATAAATTTGAATTTGAATCATACCAGCACTCTTTATAGTGTATATGGTTCCTCTAAATTGCATACGTCCGATATACATTATTCTTTACTCTTCTTCCTGGTCATTTATCCTTTACCTTCTATATCCACTCTTTTTACCCTTACATTACTGTTAATGTAAGTACAAAAAATAAATTAAAATATTATTATAATTTTAGCTTTTATTTTACGTATGGAAGTTGGCGAATCAAAATAAATTTAAATTTGAATCATACCAGCACCCTTTATACTGTATATGGTTCCTCTAAATTGCATACGTCCGCTATACATTATTATATATTCTTTACTCTTCTTCCTTGTCATTTTCCTTTATACTTGATCCTTTCCCTTATGTTCTATATTCACTATTTGTTATACTTACATTACAGTTAATGTACATAAATACAAAAAATAAATTAAAATACCATTATAATTCTAGCACTTATTTTACGTATCGGAGTTGGTGAATCAAAATAAATTTGAATTTGAATCATACCAGCACCCTATATAGTGTATATGGTTCCTATCATTTCATACATCCTCTATTGATTATTATATATTCTTTTTTCCTATATCCTTAATTATTTATCATTTATAATTTACTCTTTACCTTATATCCGATATCCCTTCCCATTGTTTCTTCTTACGTTGCTAATAATATAAATACACGAAATAAATTAAAATAACGGAGAATAAAATGATTGGCTCTCGATTGAACTCGACAAGAGCCAATCCTATCATTGAAATCGATTAAATACGATCAAGTAACATCGTATATCTAACAACTCATATTGTATTATTTTCTAGTAATAGAAAATATAAGGAAATCCTCTTCAAATTCTTCATAAGGAAGAGGAAAGGAACATAAACACCACTACGCCTCTATACATCGGTTAAACAATTTGATTCGGCTTTGATATAAACATGGACAGAAAAGATATTTCTACTAATTTAAAAAAAGTTAAAAGCTATGTTAAGCTATAATATCAAAGTTAAGATTTTATTCTTTAATCTAAAGCAATAAATTAATCTTAAAACTCGTTACAGTTCTGTTGAAGAGAAGCCAATCTGAAGTCAGGTTTTGACGTAGACTGGTGCTTGGCTGTCAAGTTGAGTTAGCTAACTTAGTTTATGAAGTGTGTCACCAGCACGCTCGGGTGGTTACACAGATAACCATTTTAGACAACTCGAACCCCTCAAGTTACAGGCATTAAATCATCGATACTGTATTTATTTGGAAAAATGTAAAACGCTGATCCACCACTAATTATTTCAGTTAAATTTTATTCATAGCCAACTAACTAATTTGCCAACTTCCGTCATTTCAAAGTTAATTTTCAGAATGCATTGCTATCATCCAAGTTGCCTAGTTCACAGTACATTAAACTTCGATATCAAAATAAATCTCGATAAATTTCGGCCTCCTTGTTAGGAGCTGTTGCCAGCCAATACATATTAAACCGAACCCTTTGTTTGCGCCCCTTCAAATTATCACTATAAGCTGATTATTATTAGTGGAAGATCCGGATCGACTAATGGCTCCTCACGGTGAACTACCTCAAGAAGTTAATTGTGTTTAGTAAGTTTAGACATGGTTTTGAACGGAAACTTATCCCTTGTTTAAAGTTTATATTGGCCATGATCGATTTGTAAGGATTATAGGATTTTGTACATTTGCTTGTGCTGGTGACACGTGTACTTGTGCTCTTGACTTATGATGTTCGAGAATTGTATTCTAGGCAGTGAAAGCGCCTGTCAATTTTCTCCTGTCTGGACTCCAAGCAGTTTTTGTGTATGTTAAATATTTTCTTTCTATTATTACTTTATTCTATAGTGGTTGTTAACGTTCTTTATTGTATGTACTAATTAATTTTGCACTTCAAATTTCAAAACGTTGTTTTATGCATTTTTTAATTACAAAAAGGGAAAAAATATGTTGTATTCATGAAAACAAAGATGTAACCCTAATTTTTAATAAACAGTTTATGACAAACAACTAATGATTCCAAGAGAATCGATGACAACTCAACTTAGGATATGAAAGTGTAACTAATATTAATTAAAACACTAGATTTCGTACTAAGTAAACCACAAGACTCTAAGGCTGTTTTAGTTGTTATTTGAACAGTTACAATCTATATGTATACAAACATTGCTTCTTAAAATACATAAGATAAAATTGAATTTCTTGTAGGATGTGTAAGATTATGTCACAAGGTGTACTTAGACTTATTTTATAGCTGTCAACAAATAACGATGAATTTATTATTCGAGTTTTATACTGTATTCCAATACAGAGCTTAATCTTTGTGGTAAGATTCTGAGAACAAATAAATTGAAACGAAAGGCTTCCCTCATGAAGAAGAACATTATTTTAAATACGTGTGATTAAAAAAGGTATTGATATTAAGTTTGGCAGCTGGGTCAAAGTATGGATGCACAGTTTGTAACATTGGTTCGTACGTAAAAGTTTCTTTTAAAACCAACTATTTATTTACCTGAAACTTGCCTGAATTTATATTGTCATCAAAGTCATCAAAACTGTTTGGTATAATGTAAATAATTTAGTAGTTGGTTTTGATACTAAATCTTTTTTCGCTAATATACCCATTTATGGAATAGTTTCAAATAATAAATTGCTTCAATTTTGTTTAAAGATTGTGTTTGACAATGGCAGGATTGAGAAGGAAACAGGATTTTCCGGACATTTTTCATCGTTCAATGACACAAATGAAATGTTAATGTTAATGTGTAAGGTTAGATATTTATCTGAAGAAGAGATCAGGTTGCAGATCTCGAAACTTAGTGTTACTAATTGGTTTTATTACTGAACGATGGTAAATGTCCAGAAAAATTCCTGTTTGCTTCAACTTATTTATTATTTCAAAATTTAACTGTTGGTAGCAAAGTGATAGGGCGACAACATTACACAATACGATTTGGATTTTACTAGGTATTTACTGGAAGTGGCTGAGTCCCCCAAACTAGGACTTCCAGTGCGTAATGCGAACCGGAAGTTCGGTAAGGACTATCGCACTTCCAGCAGTGTTTACAAGGTAGACCGAGAAGAGCAGAACTCATTACGACCGAGATGTCTCGCTTACACAACTTCCCTTTTACCCAAGATGTGAAACTTTTCTCATCATCACTGAATACCCCGATGTCTCTACAGTTGTAATGGATTCGCCGGGAGTGAGCGTGTAAGATGGAAGTTAAAGTCTACTTTGTTTTGTAAGTTGATAGTTACAGTACAATTTGGGAAACTGCCTCTTGAATATACGGCAAGACTGTTCCACAGTGTAGTGTGTTTTCTAAAACTGGACGTACATTTATATTATTTCAAAATAAATATTGTTCTGATTTAAGCAAATTGTCAGCCCTACTATTAATAGTCCTTTACTAATTTATAGATGAAACTGTTTGTGTATCATAGAAATCTATATTCTGTAACTTTTGAGATGAAGTAATTAATACATATTCGCTCTACTTTTCCAGAAAATGTAAGGACCACATAATCATTTCTTTCACCTAACCTGAACAAAGAAGACAACAGAGTTATCAGATAACAAATGAAGGCCCGTCTCCATTAACTCAAATCAAATCAGCTTTATTGCAGCGACAATATTACAATGTATAGCAAACGTCACAAATTTTAATCTAAAATTTCTTACACTCATGCCAAAAAATTCTCATTCACACATACAATTTTACACTTATGCACCTTTCATCCTTCGCCAATATATCCCACTTTAAACAGCAGAATCAGTCGTGTAATTGGGCGGTCTCCCAGTTAAATGCTAAAAACTCATATTATAAAATGCTTGTGACACCAAGAGGTGTTTAAGGCGCCTTTTGAACGCCTTGGGCGTAAGGAATTTTTTATTGAATTTGGCAGTCTGTTAATAAAAATTAACACCTGCCTGTGAGGGCAGGTGTTTCAAAAACCACTGTTCTGTGGCTTGCAGTTCGTAGTAATTCTCTACCTCGTGTCTCATTCGTATGTATGTCCCGGCCTCTGGTTAAGGCACACTTATACATACAAAACAAAGTGGTTTCTAAAATGTACAGACACGGGAGAGTTAACAGCTGTAATTCCTTAAAAGATTGCCTGCACGACTCTCTGAATTTTATTTTTGCAATTATTCGAATAGCTTTTTTTTGGAGTTTGAATGCTCTCTGAAACTGAGAGCTTGCGCACGCTCCCCACAGGACCACTCCGTAAGACAAATGGGGGTAAATTAAGCCATAATACGCCGTTATCAGTACCTGACGGGCAGTATTTTGCTAAGGATCTCAAGGCATAAATGCCTGAGGAAATCTTTGTGCAAACATGATTGATGTATTCATTCCAAGTCAACCCTCTATCAAGGTGTATTCCTAGGAATGTTGAAGAGAGGACTTCTTCCAATGTGGAATCAGCTAACAAGACGGCAGATCCACAATGGTTGCCTACATCGCGCAGAGCAAAATTTAAAACGTTGGATTTTGAGGAGTTTGTTGTGAGAATGAGGCTTTGGAAGTATTGTACACAGTTATTGATGTCAACAAAGGCCTGTTGTTCCAACACTTCACTTGATCTTGCACTAAAACAGAGAGTCGTATCATCAGCATACTGCACCAGTCCTCCATGCAGAAGTGATGATCCTATGTCGTGACACAAAGCAGGAAAAGCACAGGACTGAGAATGGATCCCTGGGGAACACTGTACCTCAGTTCTATTGGTTTTGACGATTGATTTGATATTTGGACAACTTAAGATCTATGACTTAGAAATGAGCTAAGCCATTTAAGGGGCACACCCTGATGCCATGGGACCCAAGTCAGTCGAGCAGTATGCTATGGTCAACGCAGTCGAATGCTTTGGACAAGTCTAAGAACACACTCATTGTGTGGTTCCGACATTCTATTCCCTCTACAATCATATCAACAAGACTCACTACTGCGTCTGTCGTCGATTTGCCCTTTCTGAATCCAAATTATTCATTTGAGAGCTGACTGTATTTGTCGAAAAATTGAAGCATTCTTATGAGAAAAAGCTTTTCAAAAATTTTGCTCAATACTGGCAAAATTGAGACAGGCCGATAGTTATTGATTGAAAATTGATCGTCTTTTTTTCAAAATTGGAACAACGTTTCAGGAGGGAGGGGAAAAACTCCTGTTTGGAATGAAGAATTTACCAATTTATTTAAAGGTCTCACCAAATGCTTGCAGCATTGTTTGATGAGCCATGTTGACATTAGATTAAGATCATTTGACTTTTTGGCTGGGAGCTGCTGAATAATTCGGTGAAGCTCATCCTCAGTGAAAGGCGTCAGCAACATTGAGGCTGCTGGACTCTGTCTTCGCGAGGGACGTACTTGCGGTTCAGACGGCCGAGGACTTTGCCCAACAGCAACGGATGCGAAAAATTCGTTAAACTGATTGGCAACCTCAGTTCCATCCTCCACAAGTATTTTTCGCAAATATTAATCGTTTTTGTATGGCAGCATGTGTTAATATGGAAATTTATTACGTCGTTAAATGTTTTGAACTGCTGCTCTACAGATTGAGAAGAGTGAAGGAAACTCCACTTTTCTGTGGACAGGGAAGTGTTGAGGTGAGCGATGTTTTCTGGCCTTGTGTCTCTTATTGTTTGGTTAATTTTTGGGCTCCCTTTCAAGTTTCATTCCACTGACGACAGCTTCTTGCCCGTAGTGGTCAGATATAGCTGTGTTTACCACAGACACCGCGACACTTGGATGGTTGGTGATGATGTTGTCGATAGCCGATTGGGTTGTACCCGTCACTCTCGTCGGAGTTTTGACTAACAACTCCAGGTCGAATGACCTAAGTAAATCAACTAATCGAACTGTGGAATGGTGAATGTTGTCCAACGCGTCAATGTTGAAATCCCCCATCACGACATATTCCTGACGTTGATCAGTCAAGTCTGTCAGTAATTGTTCGAATTTTGAAAAAAAAAATCTTCGTTTCCACTGGGAGACCTATATATATATATATGTATGTATATATATATATATATATATATATATATATATATATATATATATATATATTCCGATCGCTACTAATTTTGATTTGTCTGTTTGAATTTTGATTCCGACTGCTTCATAATCGTTTTCGAGTGATTCTTGGATCGGAAAGGGGGCAAACGTGAAATTTTGTTTTATAAAAATAGCAACTCCTCATCCTTTGGAGTAGGATCTACAGTACGCGGAAGCCAATTTATAATTTGGAATTTTGCACAGTGCGATGTTATCACTGTTGAAACCGTTTTCAGTGACAACAAGATCTGTTTTGAGATCCTCGCACATGAGTTGAATTTCTTCCAATTTTTTTGGTTGCAAATTGAGCATTTTGATAAAGCAGTTTCAGTTCAATTTGTTTGTAAATTTTTGAGTTTGTTCGTTTTTTGATGGCGATTGTTTGTCAATTTTGTCCGCTGATTTAAAGAGGGGTCTCTAAAAAAGCAGTCTCAATTCTTTGCTCTTGTAAATTTGAAGCTGCAGAATGGACAACAGGGACGTTTCTTCGATCTTCCTTCATGGCTTCGTCACAAGATATAGTCGGCATCGGGGGCTCTGGAGTCAACTGTATAGAGTCTGACGGTGGCGGTGACGTGAGTCTGGCCAGCTGCCACTTCCCTCTAGTGTGTAGATGCATCCCGTGCCTCGTGAAGTGCTTCCGCTGCAGTCTGTTCATATCTAGGACAGAGATGTGGTGCCTTCTATATAGGCATTCACGAGGGCGGTGTGCTGGTTAATATCGTGCGTAGAGGGCAAGTCGTGACGATGGGGCAGCGTGGCGACAATCAGCCTGTTGTGAGAAGCTACGGACGTGATCCTCTTCTCCAGGTTGTCGTATATATTCCGCTGCTCCCCGGCCGCAAGGTCATTGGTTCCGGCGATCAGGACGCTGCATCGAGTCCCTTTCGTCACCGGCTGAGGTTGGGATGAGGTGATCTGAAGCAGCCTCGCCCCAGGCTTGCAGACCCCTGTCACAGAAACGCGTCGAGAGAGGAGCTGGGATGTCATTCCAGCGATTTCACTCTCTTATGAAATTGGTTTGCAAGTCATAAAATGTGGAAAATCCGTAAAAACTGGAACTTCGAAACATTAGAAACTACAAAATCTATATATGTTAAATTTTATCCTACACTATTACTAATTCAGATCAACACCAGGAGGAATATTGATTGTACCACCATACGAACAATCTTACCCCAATACACATTACTTACAATCTCTTTTTTACTATAGCAGGTGTCTAATTTTAAAGGTATAATAAATATGTGTCCAATTATATGTCAATGGCAATCATAGAAAATTAATGTGGGAGTGGCTGAGACACTGGGATGTTTAGGAATTATAAAATAACTTCAAAGTATAAAGATCTAGGAATATTTCCTCAGGAGACTGATAAGCTGTGAGAACTCATAAAATAATGTATTCTAACTTAAAACCTACTAGGTGCAATTTTTAGATTTGTCTTTCAAAATTTTGATGGAGGTTTTGAGCCCTCCCCATTATTATATGCACATGCACCCATACGCAATTTTTATTTTTGTCCTCAAGAAGTTATCTATATATATATATATATATATATATATATATATATATATATATATATATATATATATAAATGAATGTTTGTGTGTTAACATTTAAAATTTAGAAAATTTTTATTATAAAGTGCTTGATCAGTAGTGTAATTCAGATTGCATGCAAGACGCCATTGCCTAATTTTAAATTTAGATTGCACCAATGATCAATGAACTATCTAATGCAATGAAAATACTATTAAACGCTATTATGAAAACAACCTCATTGTACAAATCCGTGAATGTTTGCACATAAGATAATCTAATTTGGTTACATCGAAGGTAAATGAAAAAAGCCGAAAGAAGACACTTTATGATCGAAACTGGGTTTCTTTGATAAATTTTCTATCACGACTATCAATTATCTCAGCAATGTTTAGGATGTGATAGAAACATAATAAGTGAATATAGTGTACTGTTTTCAACGGGAAAGCCGCGGGCAACTGCTAGTTAAGCTATAAATAAAGGTGTTCTAAGTTAAAAAAACTACATGGTGCAATTTTTAGGTCTGTATTACAAAATTTTGGAGGGGGATTGGCCCCCCCTAATATACGCTCATGTACCGTACCCAAACGCCATTTTTGCCTTTTCCTAAGGAAGTTGTTCAGCTATAAATAATTAGTTATACATAAAGGTATTCTAAGTTAAAAAAAACTACTTGGTGCTATTTTTAGGTTTGTATTACAAAATTTTGAAGGGAGGGATGAGCCCCCCCCCATATACGCACATGTATCCAAATGCTATTTTACTTTTTTTAGGGGTGTAAAAGTGCATGAGGATAATTACGACATAGTTCTTAAGGATCGTTTCACTGCAGCTCGATCTTAAGCAAAATAAGTGAGTTGAACATACTTTTACCTATGCTTTGTGTAAAAGACCAAACCGCCATCAAGCAGCTGAGATTGCTGTTGCAGCCGACCAATCTAAGTTGAGAATAAGATGAGACCACCGATCAGAGTAGTTGCCCGATTTGCCGACAGGGTGTGCTGGTGACATCCATTCATAAACTTAGCCAGCTAATATAACTTCATTCATAAACCAAGTTCAGTAATGAAACTTACTATCCTAGAACGGAACGTGCCACAACAAACCCCCCTCCCCCCCTTTCACAAACACACCCCATACAGACATTACCAACGCTCGCTTGCTCGACCACAACTTGAAATTGCCTGCATGTATAACACCTTAACGGACTACAAGTTCAGTGAAGGATGTTTCTCGTACATCACCTGGTTTAGATAGTAAATGGTAAAACAGGAGTAAAATTTCATACTTGTTTATTATACAGTTGTCACTTTAAAATTATGATCGAGTAATGATGTTTTGTTGCTGATCTGATACTCAAGCCCAGAAACATTAATCACAGTTTTCTAGTCTAGACGCAGGTGATTGTTTTTTTTTTTTTAATGTGAAAATCTTATTCTCAAACCGAGATTCGAATTCTGAGAGACACCAATGTCTCAGTCACCAGGAACAGCACGAAAGAGTAGTACATCAAATACAATAATATTATATCTATTACTACTATTACTATTATATCTATTACTACTACAGTTCGTACTATTAAAATTACAATTACAATTTATTAAAATAAATCAATCAAAAACATCTTTATTTCCATTATAGTACAAAACTTTACTAATCGTAGGAGCACAATTTTACATTTAAAATATAAAATTAAAAAACTTGATTTTTTTTATTTTTAATTTTTAAAATTTTGTACTGTGTTTTTTTGTTTTAAAGTGTGATTTTTTCAAGGTTTTATATTATAAACACTTCTTGCTGTATTTTTTTTAAATTTGAAAATATAATTGTTCACAGCCAAACGCTTATTATATTTTATCGTAAAGTCATTTTATCGGTGTTATTATAAGTAAATTATAAAAAATGTATAATTCTAAAATGCTTTCGAATGTGTATTGAATTAGACACTTCCTATAAATCTAATACAAAAAAATAGAGAGTAAAAGTACTTCAAGTTAGGTGGGTAACATCTAGAAAGCCCCTTCGCCTCAGCACTACCAATGACCTTGAGTTTCGAAAAATCATTGAAATCGCGACACGTATCTTATGAGTGCCGTTTAAAACAGTACAAAAAGTATCATACCCACTACAAAAGTCGTCTACCAAGTTATCAAGAGATGTCAGGCGCATGTGCGCAATTATGTACCAGACGAAAACACACGTCACTGGCAGGCGGATAAGCTCAAGTTAATTACAATTTGTGATAATATCCCGGATTAAACTTGCTGATGCCGCGATTGTCTGACGTCACGAGTGCTGTTGTCAGCAGACTGTACAAAAGCGACGAGTTTTTCTATTACGGCTGAGTTAACAAGATTCACCTGGCACTACAGAGCCTATTCTGAATGAAAGAGTTTGGATTAAAATTAATGGCGCTATAAATGGAATTAATCTGGGGATAAGTTTCACTTAGACGACGCTGCCTTTCACGCTACACCTTGGATGACGCGAGTCAGACGTCAAGCCTGGCTGTTGAAGGTATTATACTGTTCTGGATACCGACTATTACAGTATTCTGTTGTATAGATATGTGTTACACTGTAGTAGATACTGTTTCCCAGATACGTCATAATTACAGAAAAGTAGTGTTATATAGGTATAACAAATAATTATATAAAATGTCCGAAATACTGTTATCCTTTCAAATTATCCACCGTTGTTAACAAACTTTTAAACATTTTACATTACAGTATTCTGTAGTATAGATACGTGTTATACTGTAGTAGATACTGTTTCCCAGATACATCATAACTACAGAAACGCAGTGTTATATAGCTATAACAAATAATGATATAAAATGTCCAAAATACTGTTATCCTTTCAAATTATACACCGTTGTTTAACAAACTTTTAAACATTTTACATTACAGTATTCTGTAGTATAGATACGTGTTATAGTGTAGTAAATACTGTTTCCCAGATACATCATAACTACAGAAACGCAGTGTTATATAGCTATAACACATAATGATATAAAATGTCCAAAATACTGTTATCCTTTCAAATTATACACCGTTGTTAACAAACTTTTAAACATTTTACATTACAGTATTCTGTAGTATAGATACGTGTTATAGTGTAGTAAATACTGTTTCCCAGATGCATCATAACTACAGAAACGCAGTGTTATATAGCTATAACACATAATGATATAAAATGTCCAAAATACTGTTATCCTTTCAAATTATACACCGTTGTTAACAAACTTTTAAACATTTTACATTACAGTATTCTGTAGTATAGATACGTGTTATACTGTAGTAGATACTGTTTCCCAGATACGTCATAATTACAGAAACGTAGTGTTATATAGGTATAACAAATAATGATATAAAATGTCCAAAATACTGTTATCCTTTCAAATTATACACCGTTGTTAACAAACTTTTAAACATTTTACATTTCAGTATTCTGTAGTATAGATACGTGTTATACTGTAGTAGATACTGTTTCCCAGATACTTCATAATTACAGAAACGTAGTGTTATATAGGTATAACAAATAATGATATAAAATGTCCAAAATACTGTTATCCTTTCAAATTATACACCGTTGTTAACAAACTTTTAAACATTTTACATTTCAGTATTCTGTAGTATAGATACGTGTTATACTGTAGTAGATACTGTTTCCCAGATACGTCATAATTACAGAAACGTAGTGTTATATAGGTATAACAAATAATGATATAAAATGTCCAAAATACTGTTATCCTTTCAAATTATACACCGTTGTTAACAAACTTTTAAACATTTTACATTACAGTATTCTGTAGTATAGATACGTGTTATACTGTAGTAGATACTGTTTCCCAGATACGTCATAATTACAGAAACGCAGTGTTATATAGCTATAACAAATAATGATATAAAATGTCCGAAAATACTGTTATCCTTTCAAATTATCCACCGTTGTTAACAAACTTTTAAACATTTTACATTACAGTATTCTGTAGTATAGATACGTGTTATACTGTAGTAGATACTGTTTCCCAGATACTCATAATTACAGAAACGTAGTGTTATATAGGTATAACAAATAATTATATAAAATGTCCGAAATACTGTTATCCTTTCGAATTATCCACCGTTGTTAACAAACTTTTAAACATTTTACATTACAGTATTCTGTAGTATAGATACGTGTTATACTGTAGTAGATACTGTTTCCCAGATACGTCATAATTACAGAAACGTAGTGTTATATAGGTATAACAAATAATGATATAAAATGTCCGAAATACTGTTATCCTTTCAAATTATACACCGTTGTTAACTAACTTTTAAACATTTTACATTTCAGTATTCTGTAGTATAGATACGTGTTATACTGTAGTAGATACTGTTTCCCAGATACGTCATAATTACAGAAAAGTAGTGTTATATAGCTATAACAAATAATGAAATAAAAAGTCCGAAATACTGTTATCCTTTCGAATTATCCACCGTTGTTAACAAACTTTTAAACATTTTACATTTCAGTATTCTGTAGTATAGATACGTGTTATACTGTAGTAGATACTGTTTCCCAGATACGTCATAATTACAGAAACGCAGTGTTATATAGCTATAAACAAATAATGATATAAAATGTCCGAAATACTGTTATCCTTTCAAATTATCCACCGTTGTTAACAAACTTTTAAACATTTTACATTACAGTGTTCTGTGGTATAGATACACGTTATACTGTAGTAGATACTGTTTCCCAGATACATCATAACTACAGAAACGCAGTGTTATATAGCTATAACAAATAATGATATAAAATGTCCGAAATACTGTTATCCTTTCAAATTATACACCGTTGTTAACAAACTTTTAAACATTTTACATTACAGTATTCTGTAGTATAGATACGTGTTATAGTGTAGTAAATACTGTTTCCCAGATGCATCATAATTACAGAAACGCAGTGTTATATAGCTATAACACATAATGATATAAAATGTCCGAAATACTGTTATCCTTTCAAATTATACACCGTTGTTAACAAACTTTTAAACATTTTACATTACAGTATTCTGTAGTATAGATACACGTGTTATACTGTAGTAGATACTGTTTCCCAGATACGTCATAATTACAGAAACGTAGTGTTATATAGGTATAACAAATAATGATATAAAATGTCCAAAATACTGTTATCCTTTCAAATTATACACCGTTGTTAACAAACTTTTAAACATTTTACATTACAGTATTCTGTAGTATAGATACGTGTTATAGTGTAGTAAATACTGTTTCCCAGATACATCATAACTACAGAAAACGCAGTGTTATATAGCTATAACAAATAATGATATAAAATGTCCGAAATACTGTTATCCTTTCAAATTATACACCGTTGTTAACAAACTTTTAAACATTTTACATTACAGTATTCTGTAGTATAGATACGTGTTATACTGTAGTAAATACTGTTTCCCAGATGCATCATAACTACAGAAACGCAGTGTTATATAGCTATAACACATAATGATATAAAATGTCCAAAATACTGTTATCCTTTCAAATTATACACCGTTGTTAACAAACTTTTAAAACATTTTACATTACAGTATTCTGTAGGTATAGATACGTGTTATACTGTAGTAGATACTGTTTCCCAGATACGTCATAATTACAGAAAACGTAGTGTTATATAGGTATAACAAATAATGATATAAAATGTCCAAAATACTGTTATCCTTTCAAATTATACACCGTTGTTAACAAACTTTTAAACATTTTACATTTCAGTATTCTGTAGTATAGATACGTGTTATACTGTAGTAGATACTGTTTCCCAGATACTCATAATTACAGAAACGTAGTGTTATATAGGTATAACAAATAATGATATAAAATGTCCAAAATACTGTTATCCTTTCAAATTATACACCGTTGTTAACAAACTTTTAAACATTTTACATTTCAGTATTCTGTAGTATAGATACGTGTTATACTGTAGTAGATACTGTTTCCCAGATACGTCATAATTACAGAAACGTAGTGTTATATAGGTATAACAAATAATGATATAAAATGTCCAAAATACTGTTATCCTTTCAAATTATACACCGTTGTTAACAAACTTCTAAACATTTTACATTACAGTATTCTGTAGTATAGATACGTGTTATACTGTAGTAGATACTGTTTCCCAGATACGTCATAATTACAGAAACGCAGTGTTATATAGCTATAACAAATAATGATATAAAATGTCCGAAATACTGTTATCCTTTCAAATTATCCACCGTTGTTAACAAACTTTTAAACATTTTACATTACAGTATTCTGTAGTATAGATACACGTTATACTGTAGTAGATACTGTTTCCCAGATACTCATAATTACAGAAACGTAGTGTTATATAGGTATAACAAATAATTATATAAAATGTCCGAAATACTGTTATCCTTTCGAATTATCCACCGTTGTTAACAAACTTTTAAACATTTTACATTACAGTATTCTGTAGTATAGATACGTGTTATACTGTAGTAGATACTGTTTCCCAGATACGTCATAATTACAGAAACGTAGTGTTATATAGGTATAACAAAATAATGATATAAAATGTCCGAAATACTGTTATCCTTTCAAATTATACACCGTTGTTAACTAAACTTTTAAACATTTTACATTTCAGTATTCTGTAGTATAGATACGTGTTATACTGTAGTAGATACTGTTTCCCAGATACGTCATAATTACAGAAAAGTAGTGTTATATAGCTATAACAAAATAATGAAATAAAAAGTCCGAAATACTGTTATCCTTTCGAATTATCCACCGTTGTTAACAAACTTTTAAACATTTTACATTTCAGTATTCTGTAGTATAGATACGTGTTATACTGTAGTAGATACTGTTTCCCAGATACGTCATAATTACAGAAACGCAGTGCTATATAGCTATAACAAATAATGATATAAAATGTCCGAAATACTGTTTATCCTTTCAAATTATCCACCGTTGTTAACAAACTTTTAAAACATTTTACATTACAGTGTTCTGTGGTATAGATACACGTTATACTGTAGTAGATACTGTTTCCCAGATACATCATAACTACAGAAACGCAGTGTTATATAGCTATAACACATAATGATATAAAATGTCCAAAATACTGTTATCCTTTCAAATTATACACCGTTGTTAACAAACTTTTAAACATTTTACATTACAGTATTCTGTAGTATAGATACGTGTTATAGTGTAGTAAATACTGTTTCCCAGATGCATCATAACTACAGAAACGCAGTGTTATATAGCTATAACACATAATGATATAAAATGTCCAAAATACTGTTATCCTTTCAAATTATACACCGTTGTTAACAAACTTTTAAACATTTTACATTACAGTATTCTGTAGTATAGATACGTGTTATACTGTAGTAGATACTGTTTCCCAGATACGTCATAATTACAGAAACGTAGTGTTATATAGGTATAACAAATAATGATATAAAATGTCCAAAATTACTGTTATCCTTTCAAATTATACACCGTTGTTAACAAACTTTTAAACATTTTACATTACAGTATTCTGTAGTATAGATACGTGTTATAGTGTAGTAAATACTGTTTCCCAGATACATCATAACTACAGAAACGCAGTGTTATATAGCTATAACACATAATGATATAAAATGTCCAAAATACTGTTATCCTTTCAAATTATACACCGTTGTTAACAAACTTTTAAACATTTTACATTACAGTATTCTGTAGTATAGATACGTGTTATAGTGTAGTAAATACTGTTTCCCAGATGCATCATAACTACAGAAACGCAGTGTTATATAGCTATAACACATAATGATATAAAATGTCCAAAATACTGTTATCCTTTCAAATTATACACCGTTGTTAACAAACTTTTAAACATTTTACATTACAGTATTCTGTAGTATAGATACGTGTTATACTGTAGTAGATACTGTTTCCCAGATACGTCATAATTACAGAAACGTAGTGTTATATAGGTATAACAAATAATGATATAAAATGTCCAAAATACTGTTATCCTTTCAAATTATACACCGTTGTTAACAAACTTTTAAAACATTTTACATTTCAGTATTCTGTAGTATAGATACGTGTTATACTGTAGTAGATACTGTTTCCCAGATACTCATAATTACAGAAACGTAGTGTTATATAGGTATAACAAATAATGATATAAAATGTCCAAAATACTGTTATCCTTTCAAATTATACACCGTTGTTAACAAACTTTTAAACATTTTACATTTCAGTATTCTGTAGTATAGATACGTGTTATACTGTAGTAGATACTGTTTCCCAGATACGTCATAATTACAGAAACGTAGTGTTATATAGGTATAACAAATAATGATATAAAATGTCCAAAATACTGTTATCCTTTCAAATTATACACCGTTGTTAACAAACTTCTAAACATTTTACATTACAGTATTCTGTAGTATAGATACGTGTTATACTGTAGTAGATACTGTTTCCAGATACGTCATAATTACAGAAACGCAGTGTTATATAGCTATAACAAATAATGATATAAAATGTCCGAAATACTGTTATCCTTTCAAATTATCCACCGTTGTTAACAAACTTTTAAACATTTTACATTTCAGTATTCTGTAGTATAGATACACGTTATACTGTAGTAGATACTGTTTCCCAGATACTCATAATTACAGAAACGTAGTGTTATATAGGTATAACAAATAATTATATAAAATGTCCGAAATACTGTTATCCTTTCGAATTATCCACCGTTGTTAACAAACTTTTAAACATTTTACATTACAGTATTCTGTAGTATAGATACGTGTTATACTGTAGTAGATACTGTTTCCCAGATACGTCATAATTACAGAAACGTAGTGTTATATAGGTATAACAAATAATGATATAAAATGTCCGAAATACTGTTATCCTTTCAAATTATACACCGTTGTTAACTAACTTTTAAACATTTTACATTTCAGTATTCTGTAGTATAGATACGTGTTATACTGTAGTAGATACTGTTTCCCAGATACGTCATAATTACAGAAAAGTAGTGTTATATAGCTATAACAAATAATGAAATAAAAAGTCCGAAATACTGTTATCCTTTCGAATTATCCACCGTTGTTAACAAACTTTTAAACATTTTACATTTCAGTATTCTGTAGTATAGATACGTGTTATACTGTAGTAGTAGATACTGTTTCCCAGATACGTCATAATTACAGAAACGCAGTGCTATATAGCTATAACAAATAATGATATAAAATGTCCGAAATACTGTTATCCTTTCAAATTATCCACCGTTGTTAACAAACTTTTAAACATTTTACATTACAGTGTTCTGTGGTATAGATACACGTTATACTGTAGTAGATACTGTTTTCTATGCCATAAATTATAGATATGTCATAATTACAGACGGTTGGATGTAATTAAAACAGAAAGCATTTGTAATTTTAAATAAAAAACATACCAAAATGGCATATTCAAAATTTTAAAACTCAATAGTTATTCTAACAGCCACGATTTTGTTTTTTCGCCTTCCCTATTGTTGTTTTTAGATGAGCTTCTTGTAATAAGTCTACATTTAGTATATTCCCTTATATACGTAGTTTATTTTTCGAAATGATTCTCCAAGATTTTAAAGCAAAACATCTTGAACATTACATACGATAAAAAAGCTCACACATTCTTATTACATTGTAGGTAAAAAGGTAGTTACAAATCCAATGATTTAAAACTGTGTAGACTTTATTAAGCGACCTACATAAGTTATTCGGTTATTATTATCAAATGTTTCGATTGCTTTTATCCAATGAATAATTCGATATTACAATTTATTTAACTTAAGATACGATTTCATGTTATTAATTACAATGATTTTTTAATGTTAAAATAAAACGATATTGAAGTAACTAATTGTTGTAAGAATTTTAAAATGGTGATGGATATGAGGATATGTCGTGATATATATTTTGAAAGTGACGAGATTTGTTCAAATGGCTTCAAGATGTCGATTTGGCTCCTGGTAAAATCCATTTTATACAAGCGATTGTTTACTACTACCCGGATAAGCTGGAATTGTACTAAGCGGATCGACCTCTCCTTAAAAAAATAAAGTTTATGATTCAGTAGTTAGGTCTAGGGCGAAGTTGGTTTTTTAATTTTTAACGCTACTGTTAATTGTTTTGAATTAAACTTGTAATGTTTGCCTATGTACTATGCTTACAATGTTTTTTTCATGTTGTTAATATTAAAGTCCTTGTAGCCTACGTTTATTAAATAATAACGAAATTGGATAATAGACTATAACAAATTATTCGATAATAAAAATCGAATAACGATTGAAGCCCCATTATTAAAGTCCTCCCCCAAAATGTTATAAACTCGGTTTTCAAATAAAGGAAATTATGCGCTTTTAAAAAGACGAGTACTAAACCATATCAAAGGCCATGTGGCAGCACTGTTTGTCAGACAAAATCACCTATGTTAATTTTAGCTTCTCTAATCAGCTGATTGTAACGGTACTTTTTTGAACTGTACATAACAACCTAACATTGTAGGACCTAAGTCTTTTTGACAGAAAATATATGTTCCCTATGCAAGTAAGACTTTTTATAAATAATTGGTTTCAGATCAGATTCATTACAATATTTTTATTTTAAATGTTTGTTTTATAAGTACTTTCTAATATATACCTCTAGTGATAATACGAGGCTCATATATTACTATAATTATTCGTTTTATTATAATGTATGTGTATAAAAGGCAAAGCCCAACTCATCACTCATCACTATAGTTATCAATTTAACAAAGTAGGACGAGAATCAGAGAGAAAAGCGAGGCCGATAGCTGACAGCAGCCAACCAGCTTCCAGTAATGGGTACAGTGTTGCCGGTCCCACATCCGCCCGTCACTCATCACTCATACCAAAGGCTGCCAGCAGCCAACCAGCTTCCAGTAATCCGTACAGTGTTGCCGTTCCCACATCCACCCGTCACTCATCACTCATACCGATGGCTGCCAGCAGCCTACCAGCTTCCAGTAGTCCGTACATTGTTGCCGTTCACACATCCGCCCGTCACTCATCACTCATACCGATGGCTTCCAGCAGCCAACCAGCTTCCAGTAATCCGTACAGTGTTGCCGTTCCCACATCCGCCCGTCACTCATCACTCATACCGACCTGGATGCTTCACTGTTACTTCTGTGTTCTGTGATACTGTAATAGTCATATAATTCTCCATTTTCGCGATATCCCAGATGTTTATATTTGGCACACATATTCCTCATATCTTAATTAGAAATTTAAAGCATTTTCATCAAAACCAAAACACCCATAGGGGTTGAATTGAGGTTGCAGCCTTGTACTTAATTTTTAAACTTCCCGATGTCATAGAAAGGTGAAATCAACATACACGCGTCTAATTCTGTCAACAGACAAATAAGAAGTAATATGTAATTTTAGTTACAAGGGGCGGAAGTAGACTTTTTTTACTAAAGCAAGATTTCCAGACCGGAGCCTATTTCTTATCGTGGAAACGAGGAAACTTTTATATGTAATATAAATAATCCAAACCAAAAAATGCTTAATGACACACTAGACCTGAAATTATAATCAGTCGAAATTTTGTGAATCTTTTCAAACTCTTAAAAATTATCACTGGGATAATACATACCATGAGCATCTCTACTTCTGATTCAGAATTCGTATAAATCTTTATAATACAACATCATATTTGCCACTAAGGTTACTACGACAAAGTATCACTCCACTCTTGCCTTAAATATTTCATGTATTACTAACTTTATTGGGGCTATTCTTTTAATTTTTATAGAATGTTGAAGAGAAATTTGTGTATTTCATTGTTTATCATAAAATTGTTTCACTTTTTGTTTATTCAGTGATTATTAAGGATTTCCGTATGAAGTAACTATCATTCGATAGGAAATAGCGTGCAAAGCCACAGCCTGTGAAGTCCTGGTAAATATAATAAACCTCGTTATAACGACAATTGGTTCGTTCTTCAACTTTTGCTCTTGAAGGGTTACAGTTACTGTAAGTGCTAAATTTCATAACTCCTTTTAAATGTATCAAAAGAGAAAATAAATAATGGTCCTAACCAAGCTGTCTGTGCCTTAAGGTTTTTATACAGGGTGTAAAAAAGTCCCGCAGGTAAAGCAATAAAACTTGGTACATCTTTACTGCACATATAAATCTAATTTTTGAAGTAACTATAATTCTTTTATCATGTCAAGAAGATGACCCGCAATGAGTCACATCCCCCTGACATCACAAAATTATAGTAGTTACTTCAAACAGTAGATTTATAGGTTCAGTAAATATGTACCAAGTTTTAATTGCTTTACCTGTAATCGTTCGGAAATTTTCAAGCCCATACGGGACTTTTTAAACTCTGTGTAGTGACATTAAGTATCAGGATTGCACAAAATGAAAAGAACGTCCTTATATTTATTCAAAACATTTATAATTGATAAATAGACTATTATTTTGTTAACATGTACAGTAATAGGTTAAATAGCCCAAATGTGAGTTTGGACTACTCTGCGAGTTGCAATGGTCTTAATAAATACAAAAAATCTTTAGATACTGACTCAAAAAACAGTCAAACATTGAACTTTTACCGACTAAGGCAATGACAAAATGGTTGGGTACAAGCAAGATGCAAGGCTACATCAATAGTAAATAAGAACGGTACCTTCTGATAGTTTTTCCAGCGTGGAGACGCAGCCTCGGAGAGAAGACAGCAGGTAGAATCCCAGCAGCGTGGTAACACACGAGGCCGACGCCATCTTGGATACACTAGGGGACAACTCACGCACTGACCGACATTCTGAAACAGCGTTCAATTTTTAATAATTCACTGAGAAAAAGTGAAGATACGTTTAGTGCGTTAAGTGGTATAATATATTTTTGTATCAATTTACAATAACGTGACCATGGAAAGGTGTGTTCATTTCTTTTCCTGAAAACAATAGTGAAGAAAAAATTCGTCGGCAGCGAAAATCAAAGGAGTTAAGATTTTTTGAAATCCTCTGAAAAACTCCGTTTTTGACAGTACCTCTAGCAACACTATCCATATTTGACAGTTTGGTATTACTCCGCGGCTCTCTCAATAAAAGAAGGGACGCCATTTTGAACTATTTTGTTCCTCCGTGTCTATTCTTAACCTCCTAATTCAGTAGTGGTAATGGCACACCTTTGTGTTTGGATGTTCAAAGTGATAAGTTACTGAAATGATGCTGACTAGTACGTTAATCCTGTCAACGATGCCTGCCCGCTGCACAGTGCTGCGCACTGCTTGCTCTTTTAGAAAAAAAATTAACTCGAGCTTGCAAAAGTCAAATTCCAGATCACGTGATGCCCCTGCTCCTTAACGCAATAATGCCCGAAAGGCATCAATATAATACAATAATATACTTTCCCCCAGTTTTATATGCACCTGTGATAATAATACTTGGCTATAAATGCCCAACCTATGAAAAAAGTCCATTTTCCATGGTCACGCTATTGTAAATAAATACCTATATTTTTATGCAAGTGTACTAAATGTATTTAAATATGGACATTTTGTTATATATTATAAAAAGATGAACTCTTATTTAAATACTGATCATCTTTTCATTTTGAAAGAAATTTGCATATTTGTATATCAGACTTCACGTCAGCAATAACTATACTGTTCATTATTGAGGTAGGGGACGCCGCTTCTGAATTGCCTCATGGATATCAGAGTTTATACAGTTTACATTTTACCTATTATCAATTGGACTATTGTTTCCAGTGGTTTTTTTTTCCTTTTTTTGAGGCCTAAGATCTTGCCCTTTATAAGGTGTGGAAGAGAAATTATAGCCCGAGAGTGTAAAAGTACTCTAACCTACCAAACTAGGTCTCCAGTTCTGGATAAAAACCTTCTCATGATTGCTGGAAATTTTAATAATATACACATATTAGTATCATTACATTTATTTCAATATTTAAATCGATATAGTGTTTGCTATATTAAAAATACGTATTTGAAGTTTCTACACATAAGTCTTCTACTCATAATCGTAGTCTTCCCACATTTTTAACATTATTCTGTCAATCCTCACTGGCCGCTGACCTATGCAAGGATCTCATCAAACAGAATAAGGAGGAGAGTCAATACAGTACAAGGTCTATGGTACTGATAAAAAGTGCAACGGTCACAGACAGGACTCGAACCTGCACTATCTCTAACTCAGACTCAAAGTCCAACATCTTAGACCAATCCGCCATCGGCACTCCCAAGCCGAATTCAATGCAAAAGTTGAGTGTAGCTCCATTTCACTTTCCGCTCAGTGCAACGTCAGAAGTCTGATCAGACTTGACACCTGGAATCTTGACGTCCGTCTAAGGAGATCCAAAAACTTTGACGTCGAAAAACGTTAAAACGAACCCTTTTAATCGTTTCGACATTAATTAGATACACATAGACTGAACATGAGTAATTTTTATACCTTCGATTTCGACAAAGACACCAGATTCCAGGAGTCAAGTCTGTGACAGTGTCAGATTTCAGACGCTGCACTAAGTGGAAGTTGAAATACCAGGTCTATAGTCCACCAATCTATAGGGTCTATAGGTCTATATGGTCTATAGTTATTCTCTTTGCTATTTCTGTGTATAGCCATTATTCTCCGTCTCCTATTACGTACTGTTACATAGCTTTTCCTTTGTTACGCTGTTACAAATAGTTTATTCCATGTTACTTTGTTATGTATTTAAATTATGTTCAGTTTTTTTTTATTATTTATTTTTATTTTCTGGTGAGGAAACCGTTTGAAATTATTATAAATTTGATCGTGTATGTTCAGTGTGAGAATTATTATTCTATTTGTGTTGCAACTGACTTTATTATGGTGTGTATGATTTGGTAATTTTAGTATTTATAGTTATAGTTTAGTAAGTGTATTATTGCAGTCTTTCTGGTCAGTTGTTTCTATGTCTTATATTGTCAGCTATGACAATATTTTATCTTATTGTGTGAAATATTGTGTCAAATGTGTTGTAAGAATTATAATGGTTTACCGTTGGAAATGAATAAATGAATGAATAAATGGAGCTAAACTCACGACTATTCTTGTCCATTAAACTTCATTAATATTTTGAAAAATGAGTTATTAAGGACTTACGTTAGTAAAAAATTAAATATCTTTAGACATACATCCTTTTTTTAAAATATTTAAATCTTACTTTTATAAGAGAACTTGACATAGCTTCTGTAAAACGTATGCGGAAAATAATTTATTTTATGTGTTGTAATAACGATAATTTTAATTATTTTATAAAATAATCTTGCTACAAAAGCTTTTATTGTAACATAATAATAAACGTAGTACTAACAGCACAGAAATACATAGTTAGACAACAAGTTCGTTTGAAAATAGACCGATCGTGTATGGTATGTATGAATCCCCTCTATTCAAACGGTAAAACACTGTTGCCAATTTACGTGTATATAAAACTACTGATTCGTTTCAAACTTATGCTACAGTAAACAAAACACCATAAGCTACCGTAAAGAAATGTAATCAAGTTTGACTTTATAAATCTGTTTTGCAGACGACCTGTAAATCAAGCAGTCAGTAAAAAGGCATATTATGTCATCGCGGGAACAGCTGATGGTCAGTAGCGATATGACAAACACTGCCTCATATATCATCAGACTAATTTAAAATGTATTTAAAATTAAAAAATGAGGAATTTCTGACTCTCCTTGTACATGATTAATAAATTAAGAGATTGGATAGCTTTTGTAGGTTTTTTTGTAATTGTTAAAAAAATTAAAGATGTTTTATAAATAACCAAAAATATTGCCCATAATACTAAGTTGGTATGAATTAAGACGTAATGGACAACTATTGGCATAAAATCATAGAACTGGCAAATTCATAACTTACGACTATTTTTTCCTCGCCGTTAGTGCGCAATTATGCATATACAATTTGGGTGCCTATTGCCATTTACTGTAGTATAAATGGTTTTTAACTCTTAAAAGCTATCATTATGGTCATGATTCGATAATAAATGCCTCTTAGAGCATAAAATAAACATAAATAGTTTTTTTAACAGTGGAGACAAATATGCAAAACGGGTATTTTAGGTCTGCTAATCTATATAAGACAATCACTGATCTCACCAACCTCCGTTAATTTAAGGTGGGTCCTTACACTGGCTATACCATAGACCAGTGATTCTCATAAGTGTACCGCAAAAATCCCTAAGTAAGGTCGGGAATTGAACCTGTGACTTCCGCGTCTGAGATTAGCGCCTAGGACAGCACAGCTATCTTGACTTTATGTATTCAATATGCAGAAACCTGACTTAGGACACCCCTGTTCCCGTTCTATTCAACTGGATTGCATGCCACCTATAGGGTTAAGAGATTGAATTGCTTTTTATTTTATTTTGTAATCGTTGAAAAAATGAAAAAAAATATGTTTTATAAATAACCAAAGTATTGCTGTAAAGACTAAATTGGTACGAATGCAGACGTAATAGACTGTTATTGCCATAAAAGTGTAAAGATTTTACATTATCCTTAAGAGTCAGCTATAGAAAAATCAATCTTTAGATCCTTTTCTACATCATAACAATTTTAAACCGCACACTCTTTTGCACCTATATATTTAATTGTAGCGTTTTGAAAGGTTTTTCATTGTGTACCTCGTATCTCGTGTGTTAATAATACATATCGTAACGCTTTGTAGTTGGTCTTGCATTTTAAACGATAAAGTACACAAAGATTTTTTTAAAAATAATCTATAAAAAGATTGGGAAAAAATTAAAAATCAGAACACAGTAAGTAAAACGTACTGTAAAACCACAGATTAGAAATCCTATAAAATATTACACAGGCAACGACCCTTTATGCTCGTACATTCCTCCTATAATTTGTTATGATAACTCGATTATCGTATAGTTCATTATTAAATTCACTCGTCATATGTCCGGGAAAGGATTAAAAAGGTAAAAGTAAACACACTGGAGAGGTGTCTCATGAACACTCGTCGGACTATTATTCTACTGCACTTAACGTTGGACACCTCCCAACAACCGTCTCTGGAGATTTATAAGGAAAAGCACTTAACAAAGAGCCGGAGCCGGACCACTCCTGTCGCTCCAGCCTGTCAGTGTTTGGAGGTGTGATATACAGTATATAGTGTGTTTCACACACAAAACAGCGGTGTATTCTGGAGCAAGATTTACAGGCGGAAATAAAACAGTGTTTTGCGCTTGCCGTAATACAAAATGGCACCCTGCAATGTTTTAAAGCTCCCCGTCTTGTCTTGGCACCTAATTTCTTTCTGGTTACCTGCAGTAGAAAAGCATAATATTATGTTTATTTTCTAAAAAAAAACACTTTTTGTGTACTTACAAATTGAAGGAAAAAGAATTTTTTACGAACTTTTACCATCGTTCAGTGATGATCTTCAATATGATCTCTTCTTCAGGTAAATGACTAAACTAATGCATGAGTACTAATCTAGTAACATAGGTTCATATAGAAAACACACGAGAGTGTTCTGCAAGTATAAGTCAGGAATCATAACAATCATGCTGCGTGTCTACTGCATGCACACTAACTCTAAAACATGTAGTTGGTAAAAACTGAACACTAATATTAATACTGAACTACAGAATACAAGTCATAATACTTCTGCACTCTCCGGCCAACCACATAGAACTGTATGACCGGTTGGCCGGTGGTCTCTCCATTTAGTTTAGTCTTTAACCTGACGAAGAGATCAGATTGCAAATCTCAAAACGTATATTGGAACTAAGGAAAATGTCCGGAACAATCCTGCTTCCTTCACAATCCTTCCATCGCAAAAAATAAAGTACAAATTAAATTTTGTAAACCTGACAATATCCGGATTGAATCTGTAGGTTTATACACGTTAATATAATCTTTATACACGATAATCTCGTTTGTTTAACTACTTTAAGTGAGACCGAGATAATTCGTTTACGTCCAATGTGACATTATACCGGGTGTATCAAAAAGAATGACCAGATTTTGTACGGTAATAATTACGAAACATAAGGCGTACGGGCAAGGAAAGCTATGTATTTGGAATGGGCGTGGCCGGCCTAAAGTTTCATAAAATTGCCGCTAGATGTCGGTCAGTGCGTCTTCTTGGTTTCCAGTCGGAGGCCGACAAGCGGTCCAAGGGACAAGCGATCCTACTTTTCTATTGGAAAAACAGAACGTTACTAATGAGATGGCAGAATGGCGGTGGGGGCGTGGTTTACGCAACTTCCAAAGTAATACAAGCAAAGAGTATCAGGCGCACAGAGGTTGGCAAGAGAATTGGATGATGCTACCGTCACTGCTGTGTAGGGAGGGATGAGAGCGATTATGACGTAACAGTGTCTGAAAATGTTAGTGATGAACGTGTCAAGTATTAGGAAAGCAGAGAATACCAATAACATTGGGGCAGAGTGATCATCGCTATCCTGCGTTGCGTACTACGTAGAAGGCGGTGTGAGCCCACCGTACTCACGGCGTATGCAGTGGATAATGCAATGACACTGCAGTCACAATTTAGTTATCTCTATACATAAGTTTGTTTTACTTCTTGATTACATATTATATCATACTATTGCAGTTTAAAAACTGCACATACCAATTAGCAGCCCAATTCTTTTAGTATAGATTGTTTTTTCTAAAGAAGATCGGTTTAGACTTTGTTGTTCCTACATGTGTGGTTTTGGGTGAAAAACAGACTCGGTGGTGTCGCGCTCCATGCGGAGATCCCACGAGCTACGAACTAAGTTGGCTGCTCGCTCTCCAATCTCTTTATTGCTCATCTTCCGGTCCCGACCTACGTTTTGTTTCCTGCCACATCGGCTGATGACTCGATACACATAGTTCCTAAATAGTCCTTAATATCTTGGGCACTTGTTTTTTTCTAACAACCATTCCCTTTTGAAGTTCTTGATCAATATACGGTATATGTTCAACAAAACTATAATGTAAATTAATTTGTACGATTTTTTAAATAGGAACCCAATTCAGGTTCAAGATGTTGAAGTTCACACTAAAAATACTTAATGGGAAGCCCATTGTGTGGTATATGGTTTTTAAAACTGCTTTTCTCCACTGATACCTTTGGTATAAATAAAAAATGAAAATTGTTACACCGCTTTCAAAACAAATTTAAGATTTTGAAAGCATTTTAAAAACTAGAAAAAGACAGCCATACCATAAATTGTTTACTATAATTTGTTTTTCTAAAGGATATACCTGACGGAACCGGGACCCGAAGACCTCTCTTATATGCTAAACATCTTATTTCAAACTTCTACCACATTAAAGTAGACTATACATCTATATCACATTGGAATAATCGTTTACTGATAAGGTTTGTATTTACCCATGTATTCGAGTAAAAGAAAAATATTTTGTATGTTATTTTGGATTATGATAACAAAAAACAGTTTTGTTTAAAATTTAAGCTTTCTCTCCTCGTTAACTTATCATTATTTCCTTATTCTTATTCTGCATTGTGTGTATGTCTTTTGAAGAAAGACATACAAAGAGAAATCAGGAAGAACCTTACAAAATCGGTTATCAGTTATTATTTTGAGATTTTATAAACACTGTATGATATTACTCGTTCTGCATGTGAATACTGATAGGGATTTATTCTCATTAGACATGTCATGTATTTATTTATAAATCAACCAGCTGTTACACGCGGCCGTTGCCTACTTTGTCAAAGCACTTATGATGTTTGAATGTTGAATTTAGCTGCAATTCACAATCCTTTTATAGAAGTGTGTGGTATTTGACGCTGTCTCAAACTTGAGCCCTGGAGAGATCCAAAGAAAGTCGGCGACGAAGAAGCTCAAAACGAAGCTTTTAACACCTTTACATCAACAGAGACCCATACAAATAGATGAAGTGGTGTTCTCATTTTCTCATCATATGCACAACTGAGTGCACTACGATGATCTGAAGCAAACTCAAACTCAAACTCAAATAAATTTTATTTTCAAAAACAAATTTCCAACACTTGTACATGTTAATGCATGAAAATTGACAGCACATAGAACAAAGTCTGTGCGTGCTGTCCAGTTCAAATCTAGAATGTACAAAGTATTAATAATAAAATAAGAAATGCTATATGTTAATGAAAAACACACATAGTGGAGCAACCGAGTTTTTCTACACATAACGTAGATATGGTGGGAAGGGTTGATTAAATTTGTATTTTGAATTTCATTCTGACTTTCTGACTATCTTTGGATCCCTTCAGAGGAACGAGATACTAGGAGTCAAGCCTGAGACAGCGTCAGATAACAGAAGCTGCAATAAAAGAAAGGTGAACTGGAGCTAAATTTAACACTCAAATTCAATACATCTTTCCTACCACAGCTATGTAGAAAAACTGTTTCTCTCCAAGTTCCGTTCAGTTCCGGTACTATTGTAGAGTTTTCACCGATCAAGAAATATATACTAACGGAAACCAACTTCGATCATACAGCGTCTTCTTTCGATCCTTTCAATTTTTTTCGATCTATGATTCTTAAGGCGACATTTTTATAGTTAGCCTCTTTTTCCGATGAAGAAAATAATAATATATCTTACAATGCGACTTAAAAGTTACTGCAACCTTATTTACAGTTACACTATTGGATTATGCTGTTGCACTTACAAAAAAAAAATCGTCCCATTTGTTGGTTTTTGGAATCTAACTTAGATTAATTTCTAACACTGAAGTGATTTTGACGTTTTCACTGATCAAGAAAAATTTATAAAGGAGAGTGTGCTCCCCTTGCTTTTCTTTCGCTACAATAAAAATGGCATACACAATGTCAAGGGAGTTAACCATATTCGATTAGCTTATGTGCAAACATTCACTGCTTTGTACAATAAGGTAGTTTTTATAACAGTGTTTAAATAGTATTTTCATTGCATTACATGGTTTATTGATTATTGGGTCAATTAAAATTTAAAATTAGATAATAACTTCGTTTTTGCAAATCTGCATTATAGTAGGTACTGATTAAGCACTTCTAAAACAGTTTAATATTTTCTGAAATTTAAATATGAACAAATGTTTCTGCCTCTTTGAAGAAGTTCAGGTGAAAGTATTAACAGCTGTTAAGTATCAGTACACTTTGTATTACGTGCATAGCGCAGTCTTCCGGAATCAATGTAAAATATTCCAAAATCTGCAACACTGTATAAATAAAAAAACTAATTAAATTAAACAATTTAAATTTGACCGGATTGTAAATCTAAACCATTCTTGAATCCACCTGAAGACACACAAAAAATATCATTAAAATTAGTTCATGCGCTTAGCAGGAGATCAGTGACGCACAATATACGCACAAAAGAATTATATATATATAATATATATATATATATAGAATTGTGCACCCAAGATTTTGCAAGATGTGGACCCACACGTACAAGTAAGGACTTCGGCCCGACCAGCCTCTGTGCCGTCGGCGTGCTAAACGAGCACCTACTGTAGTTTTACTATCCTATATTTTAAAATAAAAGATGAAATGTTGTTTGGACACAAATAAAAACAGCTACATGTTTAAATTAAACGTGTATGGTTTTAAATAATGGCACATTTAATTGAAGAAAATGCCGGACTGATCGGCTGGGAGAACTGAACTAAATTCAACTCCGTATCCTGTTCAATGAGAACGCTCTACATCTTTTAGGAAGCCTATGAATAAATAAAAAGATCAACTAAGTACAACGGATCCTTTCTTGAACCTTTCAAGAACGTAAATTTCTTATAAGTATCATTCCTAGCTAGACAAAACAGCATCATTCTGTTAATGTGCTCAAAGGCTTGTAATGCCTCTTACCCTCAATTTATAATCGTTCAAGACTATTATGTAGTTTACCCTTCGGGTCGCAAACGGACTCGCCATTCCGAAAATTACAACGCATGAGTCTTGTGTCAGCTGTTATAGTTAAATTTCAAAAGAAATTAAAACAAAACTGAACTATGACAAATTGTTCAAATACGAGTATACTTTCAGTTTAACTCAAGTTAAAATATAATTTAAATATATGTGTATTAAAGGAGAGGGGCGGTTACAACATCCAAACCCTCCTCCCCTGGATACGCCTATTTACCTGATCACAAAGCACATTTACAACACAAAACTTCCCCATGAATGATTATTTATTTTGTAAGCTAGCCAGTTGGTGGTTGTTATGAAACTGAAACGCTATGAATTTTTAAGAAACAACATTTTAAAACTATATAGTGCTTAATAGCACCTATGTTTAAACATTCAAAAGTGCTGGACTCCACCACCCTAAGCTATATCTTGCAATTTTGGTTATAAGAGATGGTTGTACTCCTGGAATTGTATTAGGCCTACTCCTGGTGTCTTTCGTAACAATCAATTGAGTATTTTGTATCAAAAAATACAATTTTATTGATACTAATACACTTATTTGCCAGCAATATTATAGCCTACCTACCGGCAATACTAATTAATTTTTACAAAACCCATATTAAAGGTATACATATACTGCACGATTTATGTGGCGTTTATATATTGTTTATTAGTAAATCACGCATACTTGAAACCTACTAATACATATCGTAGAAAACTTTAAAATAAATACAATTTTTATTTTTTAAAGATGATCCCAGAGCGACATTCGAGCAGCTGGGCGGATGTGTAGTGTTGCTTATGTCTATTTCATCATTTTACGTGAAACAGCCCGTGGTCTAGTCTAGTGCAAGTAGCCTAAGCCATATTATGATTTATTAAATTTGAACATTATTTTTCAGGATAGCATGAACTCATGGGCGACCAGCTCTCATTTATGTTATTACAACATCATACAACATTTTATGTTTTAGCATTACAAAATAGTAGTTAATTATCAAATAGGTAATTATCACTCGTGACGAATAAAACATTATCATTTACTGGTAATAGTCTCTAAGCATGATAGAAAGAGTTTGTTCCATTTGAATTTAGAATTTCTTTGGATCTCTTCAGACGAACGAGATTGTACTAGGAGTCAAGTCTGAGATAACAGATGCTGCAATTAAAGGAAAGTGAACTGTAGTTATTTATCATTCTAATTGAATACACCCTTTCTACCACAGCTACGTTATGTTTAAAAAAACTCGGTTTGCTCCATATTCCGTCCATATCCAATACTATTGCAGACAACGATCAAGTTCCATCATATGTTCCACATGTAGCAGGAACAAAGTGATTCCTATCGTAGAAGTGACAACACCAGTCTATAAACATTGTTCATGTGTTACTTCAATCCGTTAACATATTTTCCAATTGTTAACGAGTCACATAAACAAAATAAATGTTCAGTGA
Source organism: Homalodisca vitripennis (assembly GCF_021130785.1). Taxonomy (NCBI): domain Eukaryota; kingdom Metazoa; phylum Arthropoda; class Insecta; order Hemiptera; family Cicadellidae; genus Homalodisca; species Homalodisca vitripennis. The sequence goes on along the minus strand of NC_060213.1, from coordinate 121,926,932 downwards.
TTTTGTCTGAACCTTACAATTACTTAAGGTTATTTTAACAATTTTTATTATTTATTTGAGGTGTTTTTGTACTCTAATTGTTTCAACAGAAAACCAGTTATAATTTAAATATCATCGGTAGTTTTTAAATAAATACGTTATGATCTTAATTTTGTTTTTACAGAAACAATCTTTAAACATCCGTCATCTAAAATATACAACTAGAGTTGAGGCGTAATAGTTCAATTTATAAAGGATCAAGACAAACGTACGGTATAGTAATGAAAACCGACTTTTGATCATACAGCCCCATCTTTCGGCTCTTTTAATTTACTTTTGATCTAAGATACTTGAAGTGATATAGTTTGGCTATTTTTCCGATGTAGAAAATATATAACTTACGTTCGACTTAAAAGTTACTGCGGTTAAAAAGAGTCACGTCCCCGGTCTAATTTGTTTACGGTTCCACAATTGAATTATGCCGTTGAAACTTACCAAGGAAAAATAGTCCTATATGTGCGACCAGCTCTTATGTAAATCGTTCTTAACTTTGTGCAGAATCGAACATTATTGTATGTTTTAAAATTATAAAATAGTAGTTAATTATAAAATATATGTTTAGGGAAATATAGTTCTCAGTAATTATCTAAACTTTAGTTTACTCATGAGGCTTTGAACATGTTCATTTTCTATATGTCTGTCTGTCTATACACACGATATCTCTAAAACTAACTGACGTGTAGATTTGAATTTGATTATGAGGTATTGGTATCATGTGACACGATTTTACGAGACAAATTTCATATGGAGACTAAACGTTTTGTATGCAACCTCAGTGAAACCTGTTACGACACTTGGTGTGGTGTACTTCTACCTTATAAATAATATGTTACTGTCTTAATCAATTTTATTATGATGTTTTTTATTGGCTGTACGTCAACAAATACTATCAATCTTGGGGCTGGAGAAATTTAATTAATATTTATCTGTCTAACTGCACTATATCTAGAAAACGAACTGACCTATAGTTTTTGAAATTTTGCGTTAGGTTCCTTTATAAATTAGCAACAATAAGTTCAATGATGGTGCATGTCACTCCAATGGTATTTGACTGAGCGTTAAAACTTTTTATACATTGCTTTAATGGGTAATCATGATGCAGTGAGAAGATTGCAGAACAAATATAACTGTAATTTGAGCTGCATACAATTTTAGCATGCCTCATTTATCATTTAGTCGGCTGCTAAAGACATAGAAGGTGTGTACCACACGCTTTCCTATGCAACCGCGGCTCCCGTGGGAAACCTTTGCGTTGAACGAAAGAGTTGATACTCCGCCTAGTGAAGCTGTTTAGATGTTGTTTAATCTCTTCAGATACAGATAGACAGCAGTTTGAGCTGTCACTGTGTTCCTGCCAGTTAAAGACCGATAGCTTCGCCCTCCTGTCGATTACCATCCCAGCCAGTGTAAGAGACTAAAATCTACTATTAAAACGCTTCTAGCTAAAAATATATGATGGAATACAACTCGACTATCTCTTCCGAGGAATGGTTCACACATTGGGGAAAGGGGTTTTAAATTTTAAGAATAATTTTCATCAGCTGGCCGGGCGAACCGCGCAAGGGCCACGTATAAGGGTAAACGGACTGTAGGCCCACGTCGTAAAACTGTCGGGACCATTTCTTACCTACTTCTTAAGGGGTGGACAGTAGGTGCACGGTCCCGGCCTGGAACCCACTGTCCGACTCACGGGCTTCTTTTGACGAGGGGTAGACCAGGGATCGTGGTACTCACACTGCAGCACTTGAACGGATGTTTCGAGATCTATAGTGCAAGAACTTGTTAACTTTAGTCAACTGTTCTGTGTAAACATTGTTTTATGGTAGCACAATCATTTGTAAAATTAATTTAACCACTATATTTTTAATTTGTTTACATTTGCTCGTGAAATCATAGAGTAAGCTTGATAATAACAACACCTCTCCATTTCAAACTTTTCTGCAACCATGGTTGAGCAGAACTAAGAAAAATATTTAGATAAGAAAACCAAAAAGTTTTAGTAAAAGTCTACTTTTAACTGTACACTTTAGTAAATATAGAGTATGCAGTGCTTGGTAAGTACTGTAATGCAGATATCAAAGGAATTACTAAATAACTTTAGTTGGAAGTTTAACGACTGTTGTAAAACCGCATGGTTTTATTTAACTTTTGACAGAAGTAGGCTTCTCTCAGACCTTTGTATGTACCTTGATCGAGGAAACAAAGCAACATTAACTAGAGCACAAAATATATTGAGCCTGGAATAAATTACGATTCCCGTAAATATACACTTTACGGCATATTTCCTTGATCGTAGAAATAAGGAAATCTCAACATTGGCGTCGGACAATAGAGTTCACTCGAACCAGAAGTGTTCATACGAAAGCCTACGAAAGTTTGTGCAAAACCGTGGGGAACTACTACTTTTAACATGAATTGTAATCGTGTATCTTTCAAAAACCCTTACAGCATTTGTGTTTTCTTTTTTTATTAACTAAACTCCAAATTTTAAAACGTTCTAAGGTTAACGTTTTATTTTAAAGGGAATAAACTAATTATTTATTAGAGTTTAAGAATTTATGTAAGGATTTGTTGTTTGCGTTCGATGTCACTGGTAACTGCTAGTAATTAATCTCCTGTCGTTCCTGTATCACTATTTGAAATATCGTTACACTTTGTCGCAGCGGGATATAGCGATGATTAGCAATTGTAAGTTTGAGTTAAACTAGACAAATTCTTTATCCGTTTTTCATCGAAAAGATGTTTGCTACATTATATAAGTACAATATCCACCGAACTTACCCGTTGATGTCTTGGTGATAGTTTACAATTGTAAACAAATTATTCCCTAATCCAAGTTCACATCTTGGATAGAAATTATGTGTTTAAATTAAACGACCTCATGATACAACTGTATAGTTGCACATTTCTTGAAAGACAAGAGATTTTTAGAATAAACCTTCTCCAATAATCATTTAGAATTGATTATTAAAAAAGCGTGTTCATTAAAATTATTTGAAAATAAAGTTAGGAATCTTGTGAACAAAAGTGTAACGTATGCAATGATACAGAAGTAAGCTCTGCTCCAAATTAATTCATAATAAACCATAATTTTACAGCAACGTTGAAAAAATGCAGCGTTAATGGCGATATAGATTGTTAAGGAAGGAAGGAAGTTAGATTGTTCCGCCTTAAACTTTCACTCCCATTATCAAAAAAAATGTTTTTTATTACAATTTTCGTTCATGTATGTTTTTTTTAGAGGAACATGTTTTTTCTTTTTTTGTGAATTTATACATTCCAATACATCACACACCCAATACTTTTGAAGTGTTTTTACAGTGTTCTGTGCATTCGTGGATGTTTTTCTTAATTTTATATTCTTAGAACTACCCTAATTTGAGTTAGTATAACTTACCCTCACCTGTATTTTACGGTGACTTATGTTTGGAAGGGTTTGCAAAACAACAAGAGAAAGTTTATGGCATTACTTCAAAACTGAAAATAAGATAATCATGAGCTTTCAGAAATCATGGGTTGTCTCATATGTTCTCTAGGTAGTGAAAGTTCTAATAGAGAGATACATGACACTCACTATACAGGTATCGTCAGATAAACAAGGGTTGTAAACACAAGAACTCATTCAAATCCAACAACAAGCAAAGCGATGGCGGTTTTAATGCAGAAAGGAATTAAAACACAGAGATTGGTGACTGGGGAAGGAAACAGACTGATAGAATAGGGACCTTATGTATGTTAGAATAATCCCAACAAAAAACCTGTTAAGAAAGGCTATTTCACACATTTACGAATAGTGGATCGTGATCTTTTATTAAATACCATTGGAAAATAATTAAACGTGCCCAAAATTTTTAATTAACAGTAGATATTTAACAGTGCAAAACGCCAATTGATAGAATAGTTACTGTATATTAAACGCAAAGTGATAACACGAGAAATTGTGTTACGCTCGACCGTATAAGCAATCAAAAATATACGTAGTTAAAATAATCGAGTGCAATGACACTTTAATCACTAAAAATATTACAGACACATCAAGTATTAGGATTTCTTAACTACACTCTGTGTATGGCGGATATACAGTCTGGGAGCGCAGGAAGCTCGCTATAATCGGCCCACCTGCCACACGTGTCCAGTCTAACAATGACTCATAACTAGGCTATTTCTGAAAACATCACTTTCCAAACATCCAAATTTTAAGATAGACGTTTAACAATGCTATTTCTAAATAGCAGGTTGTATGTATAGCCATTAAAAAAGTTTGGTGAGGAAAAATAAATAGAAATATGTATTATACTGAGTATATTATTTTTTTATTGTTCTGCTTAAATCTATGATATTAAATAACCAGACTTAAGAAACAACAAAAGTTTACATAATACGAAACTTAAATTCAAGCTAGGATTCAAAATAAATGAAGAAGAAGATGAATGATTTATTTCAATGAGTAGTAGGCTACAATATACAACTCAGTAGCTTCAAACATAATTATACGCATATTGTAAAATAATACAAGAAACAAATTGTCATAATCCTACCTAACCCTAATATTGTTGTTATAAATACGAAAGTAAGTTTGTTTGTTACGCTAAAACGATTCAATATGTTGTATTGAAATTTTACATAGACATTCCTAATGTTCCAAGAGAAAACATAGGCCTATTCTTATTTTGTAAATCCTTTCGGGGCTACGCCAAAACTATTTTGTCAAAACTGTTATTAACAGCTTAGAAAAATGTCATGTTCATAGCTCAATTCACTATCAAAATATCACCATGAGTTATCTCAAGTTAGTGGTTTTGATAAAGGTCAGCCAAATCCTATAGAGAACTATGCACTTATCTTAGAACTCTATATTGTCTATATAGAAACAAATAGATAAAACAGAAAATATTCCGGCTTACTCAGAATATTTAATAAAAATGTTTGAGAAAACGTAACGAAAGTCTTGTGTATTGCGTTTTGTATTTACACATTGATTTATTCTCCGATTTTCTCGTTGTTATCATGGGTACAATTAAGACAAATGTAACAAACGCTCAGCCAAAATATCATGAAGTGACATGCAACATCATTGAACTCGATTTTGTCTAAAATGTAGAAATAAATGTTCATGCTAAATTTATTGGTTTATTTGAAATTGTTTCAGTTTTTAGAGTGACAGGTTTCTAAATGCTTTGAGGCAAAGATAACTACTATAAACGGTACAATTCATTATATTTGTATTGCACCATCCATGAAAAAGGTTCAATGTTTTAAATGTTGTCGGGTGCTTATTACAGTTTTCATACTGACTCCTGAACCGAAACTAGTGAATTTTTGTAAAAAGGAAAAACACATAACAACTTTGAATACATTATTGTTTTAAAAAAATAGATAATTGTAAACGATATATCTTATGACTGGCTTCTTATATAATTTTAAAAATACTTTAAAATCCTAAACCTGGCAATACATTGAAAATCATATAACGCTAATTTATTTTACAGTTAGTTTTTGTACATATAAAAAGATTAAAGGGATTGGGTTGTTGGAAACTCGTAGATCGCAAAATAATAAGGAGTATTAAAGAGCTAGTTATATCGAGCCGATACTCCCAAGAAAAACAGAACATACGTTGGTACGAATAGACAAGGAGTAGTGTAATGCGGAGGAGGGCAACCTGGCGACTTGGTTCGTGGGATCATCGGGTGACACCACCAAGCGCCAGTGTAGAAACATAAATTAGGGCTCCATAGCTACAACGTGGATAAAATTGAATTATTGGGCCAAAAACAAAATTTTATCAACATACAGATTCTACTCCTATTATTAAAAATTCCTAGATTTTTAAGTTAGAACCACGCTCCGCCAGGCCCAAAGCTTCCTCCCAGTTGCTCCCCTCAAACAACAAAGCCTTGTCGTCGGCATAAAAGAACGCCCGGTTCCCGACTAAACTGGCTTTATCTAGGTTATTTACACAAATTAGAAACAGGCGATGGCCCCACATACTTCCCTGCAAAACCCCATAATCAGTTTTTCATTTTAGAACTATTCTGGTAAAATATCCTAACTGGATAGCGACCAGTTAGGTGCTTTGCAATCATCACTTCAGAACAGTTTTTTTTTTACATTTTTAATCAATGAAGCTGTATTATTATCAATGCCAGGAGGCGAGCCGTCCTTCATACCCGTAACAACACGGCCTCAGGAAAACTTGGTTTCCTTTTTAATTTTAATACTTTACCGTCTTTGCCAGATGTCATTGTACTGACAGACATTTGGATACACAATTGTGCAATAAGTTTGTTTTTAATTAGTGGGTATAACCAGTATTCAAACTGTAATGACGGCTACAGATCAAGTGGAGTGATTGTTTATGTGAGTGAGCGATATGAGGCCAGCGATCAGGCGCTACTATGAAATCAGCTGACGAGCTCAAGGTCACTGTTGACATTGAGTCTGTTGGGCTTTCTGTTGCGATCGTGACGGTTTATAGACTGCATTCGCATTCCATTGCGTCTTTCTTGAACGAATTAAATATCTTGTTGTCTGAATCCAAAGATCGGAATTTAGTTGTTACTGGAGATATGAATTTATGCTTGCTTAAGCGGTCACGATCGTCGACGAGTATTTAGCGATCATGTCAAGTAATGGCCTTGAGCAACTGATTGACTCACCCACAGAGGAAATAACTGTTTATATCATATATCTTTAGAACTAGAGAGAGATGCTATCAATGTAGCTTTTAATAGCATGTTTTAACTTCTTTCAGGCAAGACGGTTAGTTTACATGCGGTAGTTTGTAGCCTAATATTTTATATCCTAATATGTCACTTTGTCTCCTGAATTTAAAAATAAATTAGAGGCGTCCACACACTGGGAAATATATTACGTTCACTCAATTAGGTTACTAATGTTAAACCACGTAACTATGCCTTTTCCTAAATTAGAAGTTTACACAAATATTTATACATTTATAGCTCCTAGGCTGTATAACACATTATCTTTCGCAGTGTCTTCCTCGAAAACATTGGGTACGCTCATACGCAAGCTTACATGCTGGGTTTTTACAATTATTGACATAAATTAGAAACTTTGTTAAAGATTTGTTTGACTGTTAATAAAATGTATTTGCTGAATCTTATGTTTAATTTATATGTACTTGGTTACACATTACCTATGCTTGAAAAACTTAAATTTGAAATATTGAGCGTCAAAATAAACCGTCATTTAATATTGAACGAAAGAAAAGAGGTATTGTATTTGTATGACTGGTATTTTTGTGCATTCTAAGAATCGAATAGTTTTCTACTTATGTTTTATGTACTTCCAATAACACCGTCTTATAATTATTGGTCACTTGATTTCTTAAATGGAACGTAAAATTATCATAGTGCAATTCTACAAAGAGACAAAATGATTCATAAATCTTTGTCCTTTATTTTTTCAAATATTAATTTTACAGAACATAGGACGCTGTATAAAATGTAGGTAGACTTCAATGTTACCAATATGTAATAAAAAAGAAGTATCTTTCTTAGATGAGAAAATAAACAACGAACGGAAGAAATCTTGTTCATACGGCTAGAAACCTTTATTCTTGAACCGGTCTAGCCCTGTAGAGGCAACTACAAACATTGCTAAAGGCCGGTATCGACAGTGCGAGGCTGCTCGCTGCTAATGCCTCTTGGCGAATGCTCGGCTTTGCCTCGGACTGTGGATACCGGGGTTACTCGCTATGAGGCGTTCGCGTCACACAATGTGAGGCGAGCCGTGTGCTTGTCGGTTTTAGAGCAGTGCTCAAAGGTGCCTCGCTCCGATTTGTACGTCAAGTGGATAGACGCACCTGTCTGTCTACCTGCGCTGTCTGCCTTACACCGTACAAGACACAATTCTGCACTGCAAACCAACAAACCTCTTCAACGAAACTGTCATCATATATAATCATGAAATGATCAGACAATTAGTGAAGTGTTATGAAACAAAACGTTTACTGTGGGACTCGAAACACCCTGAATATTATAATAAAAACAAGAGAGAAGATTTGTGGCGCTAAATATCGCAGTCAATTATAACCGATTTCGATAAATTTTTTGACCCACCCACGGGGTTTACGTCGCTTTTTCTGTTGTTTTTTTCCTGCTATTCGTCGCCATCACAATAAAAGCAGCGGCAGCAAATTGCGCATTTCTAAGAAAAAAAAACATTGTCCCGACTCTCTTCACTACGAATGCGGGTGGTTCGCGTGCTCGCAGTGAGCATTCGTTGTTACAAACTAGCTGCTAGCTGAAGAGCTCACCCTGAGGCAGATGGCACGAGGCATTCGCAGCTAGCAGCCTCGCACTGTCGATACCGGCCTTAAAACTAGTACAGTTTCCTGCTCTCCTGATACTCCGGTCCGATCAATCTAATCGCGATAGCTGGGTTGGCAGAGATGGAGACGGTTTTTGGGACTTGTGTGTGATTGATTGATTTACTAAGGATACTTTTATTTATTAATGTTAGTAATTAATTTTTTTCAATATCTAGAAGTTTTATATCTTAATAATACTGGAAATGACACAGTAACACGTCTAAATAGTCTTTCGATGGAGCAAGCACTAGTAGTAAATCGGGGGCGCACAAACGGTCCAAGGAACAAGCGATCCTATTTTTCTATTGGAAAACATTACGTACAAATCAGAGGGCAGAATGGCGGTGGGGGCGTGGTTTTACGCAACCTCCAAAGTAATACAAGCAAAGAGTATCAGGCGCACAGAGGTTGGCAAGAGAATTGGATGATGCTACCCTCACAGCTGTTTTAGAGAGATGGCGATGGGAGAGAGCGATATGACGTAACAGTGTCTGAAAATGTCAGTGATGAACGTCTCAAGTATCAGGAGAGTAGAGAACAACAATAACATTGGGGCAGAGTGACCATCGCTATCTTGCTTTGCGCCCTACGTTGAAGTCGTTGAGAGCCCACCGTACTCACGACGGATGTATTAGATAAGACAATGAAATTGCAGCCGTATTTTAGTTATCTCTATACACATAAGTTTGTTGTATTTCTTGATCACATATTACATCATATTTTTGCAGTTCAAAAACTGCATTTATCTATTACCAGCCCAATTCTATGCAGCTTTAGTATAGACTGGTTTTCTAAAGAAGATCAGTTTTGTGTTTTTAATTTTAAGCGCTCTCTACTTTAACCAATTAACAAGAAAATATTGACAATAAAAATATCTTATTCAGAAATTGTAAGAGACATCTCTTGGGATATTTAGGAGTATATTGTTTTAAAATTCTAAATTAATGATATAGCAACGATATCCATAATTGGAAGTAAGAAAATCAATAATTACGTCATGTGACTGCCGTAAGAATTTGTCACCATTCAGCACAAGCGTATATTGCGTAATTCGGCAGCCGTGTATGTGTATTTAGCGGCGAACAGTGTTTCTAGATTTTATTTAAGAATATCAAGTACGATCATATAGCGGCTATGAATATTGTACCTGTGTCAGGCCTGTCCCGGAGCTGTGATTACAGAGTCCTGTCACGCTCACCGCTTACAGGCGTAGGTTAACGGTTAAAATTTATTGTATTTTAACGAATGTTCCACCGCGGCGCCTTTCATGTCCTGTCAACCGCGTGCAGCACCTGCGGCTCGTGCACAGCATCTGCAGCTTCAAGATTCTAGTCCAAAATTATAAACTTTATTATTTATTCTCGTAGACAATTTGTATACTGCAATATGCTTCATATATTCATGTCTTAATCAAATATTATATTATAAGGTACGCGACACGTGGTTTGGTTCAAAATGAAAAGAGCAAGGAAGGAAACCTATTGAGAAATGTATTTATTACTTCACTTTGTTTATTATCTATGTCTATTTAGATCTCTCCTTAAACATTTGATAGTGCTGAAGTGGTTTGAGACATAATATCGTTACAATTTCGTATGAATGTCTATTGAATGCCTACTACTAGTATGCAAACTATCTCTGTGTTTGTATCGTCATGACGCAAAAATACATTGCTTATATTTAACCTCTTTCCACTAGACAACAGAGCTGAAATGTTGCATGTAAATTCTAATCCTGTAATGTTTTTTAAAAATATATAACAATTATTTATTTAATTACAACAGCTGTATACCGTTATACATTAGTGTTTAGTAACTGAGTTATTGTTGTGTATGAGTGTAATTTACTTCACTATAGCTATATAACAAAGTAGGATATCGTTTAAAAAGAATTTGATGTGACTGAGATGCAAAAGGCTTATTAAGTCCTTAAAAATTGAAATATTACGCCTCAACTCTAATTGTATATTTTAGATGACGGATGTTTAAAAATTGTTTTCTGTAAAAACAAAATTATGATCATAATGTATTTATTTAAAAACTACCGATGATATTTCAATTATAACTGGTTTTCTGTTGAAACAATTAGAGTACAAAGCACCTCAAATAAATAATAAATTGCTCAAAAAACCCTAAGTAATTGTAAGGTTCAGACACATTTAATGAACATTTATTTGTTTATGTGACTCTTAACAATTGGAAAATATGTTAACGGATTGAAGTAGCACATGAACAATGTTTATAGACTGGTGTTGTCACTTCTACGATAGGAATCACTTTGTTCCTGCTACATATGTGGTTTTGGTAGAAAACAGACTTGGTGGTGTCGCGCGCTATGCAGAGAGATTCCACGGGCCACGAACTTAGTCGGCTGCTCTCTCTCTCTCTCGCATTCCAATCTATTTCAACTCATCTTCCGGTACCAACCTATGTTTTGTTTCTCGACCATATCGGCTGATGACTCGATACACCCAGCTCCTAAATAGTCGTTAATATTTTGCGCACTTGTTTTCCAACAACCCAATCCGTTTTGGAAGTTCTTAATCAATATATATACACAAAAAAATTATAATTTAAATTATTTTGTAGAATTTTTTAGTCGCTTGAAAACCTATTTGAGGTTCAAGATTTTGAAGGTCGCAATAAAAATACTTAATGAGTAGCCCATCTCGTGGCATATGGTTTAAACACTGCTTTTCCCTACCGAATACCGATACCTTTGGTAGAATCAAAACTGAAAATTATTTCACTACTTTCAAGACAAATTTAGGATTTTTAAAGCATTTTAAAACCTAGAAGACGACAGCCATGCTATAAATTGTTTACTATAATTTGTTTTTTCTAAAGAAGATCCCTGACGGAGCTGGGTCCAGACGACCTCTATTACAAGCTAAACATTATTATTTCAAACTTCTACCACATAAAAGTATACACCTATATCACTTTGGAAAATTGTTTACTGATTGGGTTGTATTTACACATGTATATTGAGGTTTGTGATAACCAAAAACAGTTTTCTGTTTAAAATATAAGCTTTCTTCACGTTAACTTATTATTATTCCATATTCTTATTCTGCATTTTGTGTGTGTCTTTTGAAGAACGACATACAAAAAATTTAGAGTTCACGTTAATAATTAAAGGCGTAATTATTTTTGTTGAAAACCCTTACATAATCGGTTATCAGTTATTATTTTTAGATTTATAAAATACTGTATGATGTTAAATGTTCTGCATGTGAATACAGATTTTGATTTGTCCTCATTAAACTTGCATTTATTTATAAATCAACTATCTGTTACCTTTGGCCGTAGCCTACTTTGTCAAAGCACTTATAATATTTGAATGTTGAATTTAGCTCAAATTCACATTACTTTTATTGCAGTGTGTAGTATTTGACGCTGTCTCAGACTTTACTCCTGGAATGAGATCCAAAGAAAGTCGGCAACTACGAAGCTCAAAACGAAGCTTTAAACCTTTTCGACATCAGAGACACCTATAAATAGAAGAAGTGTAGTTCTCATTATCTCATCATGTGTACAGCTGAGTGCACTACGATGTTCTGACGTGGTCTCTAAGCATGATAGAAAGAGTTTGTTCCATTTGAATTTATTTTGGCTATTTTTTCGATGTAGAAAACATATAACTTGCGTGCGACTTAAAAGTTACTGCGGTTAAAAAGAGTCACGTCCGGTCTAATTTATTTACGGTTCACAATTGAATTATGCCGTTGAAATTACCAAGGAAAATAGTCCTATATGTGCGACCAGCTCTTATGTAAATCGTTCTTAACTTTGTGCAGAATCGAACATTATTGTATGTTTTAAAATTATAAAATAGTAGTTAATTATAAAATATATGTTTAGGAAATATAGTTCTCAGTAATTATCTAAACTTACTCATGAGGCTTGAACATTTTCATTTCTATATGCCTGTCTGTCTATACACACGATATCTTTAAAACTACCTGACGTGTTAGATTTGAATTCAAGAAGAACATCACAAATTTTATAGCACTCTTCAAAGTATTTTTTATTTACAAATTTTTAACATCTACATCACATATATCACCTTAACACACTAAAAGAATGTAAACATTCTACATTAATGATATTTTAAAAATAATACACCAATCATCAATGATGAACTTAAATCTAAGAATTGTTTCAAATTTAAACTAATGTTCGAATATGATCAGGGACCAGGAATGTATACACGTATAGGCCTACTAATTCCATACTAACTGCTGAATTACATCTACCAATTTATACTATAAGATAATCAGCAACGTATTTAACTCCTAAAATTATAAATACGGAATGAGATGAAAAATAAAGTTGTACATTTTATAATAAACCTGCCATACAAAATTAAATTATAACTATGTGATATTGAAGGGAGTTGAATTGACTAAAAGCTAAAAAATAAACATTATACCAAGTTTATACAAATAAGGTCTTAACATTTCAATTTATTGTGGACAAAATCTTGAGCTGATCTTATAAAATATTATTAGTTCTCAGGTACTGGACTTAATTGTAAAGTTTTAAAATTTATTCCTTTTCCCAAAAATGTTTTATAGAAATAAATGCGCACAAATGTTATTATTTTATTAAATTCTCCTATTTTTTTGGTCATTGGCACTTTTAACAAATTTAAGAATACAGAAGGCCAATGCGCAATACTGTTTCTTGTATTACACCTTTTTATTGGCCCTTTTTAAGTTACTGAATTTGGAAAGAAATATTATGGTATTACATAATGAGATATTACACAAGCATATTTCCATATAGCATAATATAAAAACCATAAAATGTAGCTAAGGTCTGTTCACACTCTACATTCACAGATGGTATAACTCTTCGTTATACTCTGCATTAAAAGATGGTACATAAAAGCAACATATATCTTTTCACATTCTAATTCTGTATTAAACATATCGGAATTGGTTAATAATATACGAGGGTGGTCTGAAAAGTTTGCTTTCTGAACGTGAAGATGGAAGCTTCGTTAACAAAAGCTACTGAATTTCGTCTGTTGACAGTTACTAAGTTTTAGCTACGAGTATTTTCGACGCGCCGTTTTTATGTAACATTCGAGTGAGTTGATGTGAGTGATTTTGTGATATGGACACTATTATCGTTCTGCCATTAAATATTTGTGTTTGAAAGGCAATACGCCTTCTTAAATAAAAAATGAGTTGGATTCTGTGTATATAAACTCTGCACGATCATTTACCTCAGTGAAATTTTGGGCTGCTTCATTTAAAAAATGGATCTTGGGAGACGATGAACGTTCGGGACGTCCAAAAACTGCAACTACCCACGGAATCATCGACAAAGTTAACCAAATGGTGCTAGACGACCACCGAATTAAAGCGAAAAAATATATCACAGGTTATATTTCTAAAGAACGTGTCTATCACATTTTAAATCAACATTTTAGGCATGAAAAAGCTGTCCGCGCGTTTAAGTAATGTCGCGTTTGCTCACGTTAGACTAAAAACATTTTAGGATGAACATTTCCAACGCTCTTATCGTGCAGTTTAGGCGAAATAATCCAAATGCGCTGATTAATTACTGTAGATAAAACTTGACTATACCATTATACACCCGAAAGAAAAATACAAAAGGGGAACCGACTCAAAAAAAGAAAATATGCTGCTTTTTTGGTTGGGAAAGAGATGATGACTGTTTATGCGATATTAATAGAATTAATTTAATCGATTAGCTTCAAAAAGGAAAACAATTACAGGAGCATACTGTCCATAATTGCTTGACAAGGTAAAGGTAGAAATTTTTTAAAGAAACGCCCACATTTGTATAAAAAGAATATAATGTTTCACCAAGGCTACGAACCTTCTCGTCCCTTAGCGGTTTATGATAGCGAAAATCCATGAATTACGGGTCCATCCGTCTTACTCACCAGCTCCGATCCCAAGCGAATTCTTTTTGTTCCTTCATCTCAAAATTGCGCTCGGAGGACAAAGATGATCGTCTAATGAAGAGGCAATCACCTTCGTGAACAATTATTTTTCATAAAAATATTCCGAGTACAATGTTTACGGGTTACAGAGATGGTATCGCTGATAGAAGTGTGTAGAGTGACAAGGATGCTATGTTGATTTTTTTTATTTCACAAATGATGTCATGTTTGTTAGGTCGGAAACTTTTCAGACCTCTCTCGTAGATGTAAAGCTTTATTAATGGCTTTTAAGACCTACATGCATTGAATGTATAAAATATTTGTCAAGTTCGTAAATTAGGACCAAAAAAAACGGATGGATATCAAAATTTTATTTTTGTACGTAATTTAGAACTTCAGGAAAGGACAAAGTATTTAATAAATAATTACATACTTATTATTCCACATATCTTAAAAATATCTATATTTAAATCAAATATAATTTAACAATTTTATTATGAATAAAATAAAAATATTCCCACAAGCCACTTTTCTAGCACGTACGGTAAAATGTATTATCCTTATTATCAATGATTTTTAGGCCTAGATATAACATGAAGGTATTATTAATATGTTTTATTTGTTTTGCTTTCACGCTTTAACTATTTAACCCATTGTACTGCAATTTTACGTTGACATTCTTAGGGTTCCCTGGATGAATATATGCATATTCTTATTTAAAAAATCTCTTCGGGCTACTCCCTACTGGTCTATAAAATAGCTAAAAATCCCATTTTCCGTCTCTACAGTAAGCCTACAAAAATTAGTTAGTAAAAAGAGCCTTTTAAATGTCAACTGTTGTAAAATATTATAGGTGCGAATTTTGCACATTGATTATTTTATGATCATCATTATAAATTTCTTTGTGTTAGGGAACCGCCCCAAATAGAGAATGGTGTGAACGTACCGATAAAAAGGTTTAAAGAAATATATATTTTTTAATAAATTTAAACGTTTTTACACACCTAATGCTTAAGCCGAATAAGGTTGCTTTACGCATATGTGCATTACACTTGATTAGGGGGTCTAGCCAAATAAACTCTCCCTCCCCAATTCTTTCACATTCATACACACGATAATAATACCTTGCTCAAGTCGTTGCATAGAATGTT
The DNA here is from genome assembly GCF_021130785.1 of Homalodisca vitripennis. Taxonomy (NCBI): domain Eukaryota; kingdom Metazoa; phylum Arthropoda; class Insecta; order Hemiptera; family Cicadellidae; genus Homalodisca; species Homalodisca vitripennis. The sequence goes on along the minus strand of NC_060213.1, from coordinate 121,911,485 downwards.
AATTATAATTAGCTTTTAGTATATTTTTAATGAAAACGAATTCAAGATATTTCTATAGATTTAAACACTACACGACACAGTAATAACAGCTAAATATACTCTTATGGGATAAATATGGAAGAGTTTCCAATGTTGCTCGATTTTGAAACTTCAACGCCGCGCCTTAGTTTCTCGTATATAGTTGTGTTATGTATTATGTATATATTATGTATGTTATGTAAATGCGGTGGATAAACACTCAGTAAATCGCGTTAAATCACTGATTCCATCATAGAGTTTAGAATATTTGTTTGCACTAAGTCTGGTGCATAAATCTAAAAGCAAGGCGTTATTTAAAAGTGTGTCACGAAGTTCTGTGTCTGATAGTACTTATGATCCCTAACCAAATATGTCCTATAAGGAACTGAGACCTATTTGATTGGATTTAAACCCTATCAACATTTAAACGCTACGGGACGCCAATGCACAATACTGTTTCTTATTTACCATTAAATGTTAAACATATACTGTAACTTATGATATTAACCTTTCACTTATTTCATTTCGTTTATAATTAACTGCATTTTGTCCAAACGATCATACTTGCATTCCTTTCTCCAAATAACATATAAATGTTTCCGTCTTATTGCAAGAAACCACAAAATACTAATTTAAAGTTACTAAACACGGGAGGAAGTAATTCCTCACTACATAATGAGTTACATCAAATCATAGATATCTCCAAGTAGAATAATAAGAAGACTCTGTTCACAATCTACATTGCCATTTGTAAAACCGAGGTCTCGTTATACTCTGCATTAACAGAAGGTTTAACAAAGGCAACACGTGTAATTGCTTTTCACATATTACCTCAATATAAGTCGTAAGAGAATAAGTTAATAATATAGGGATACAGCAATATTAAAGGATTTTTACGATTAATATAAGTTTAAATGAGAAAATGTTTGTGATGAAGTCTAAATTAAACGGCCGATGCCGATGATAAAAAGTGAATTTTGTACAGTACGTAGATTAATAATAACTTCAGGACGTGACATTTCTTAATTAATGATTTGAGAAAATTAAATTTGTTAAGATTAAATATAGCTTTAAAATGTTTAACAAAATATTTAAATAGTTAAAAAATGTTTTATAAATAAATTCATGACATTTTATTCAGCCAGACTACTTGCACCTAATTTAAAAATTCATATATTTATCATCAACAGTTTTTAGTTCTGGTTATGAGATTAATCTAAACATTTTTTTTAATACCCAAAATTACAGTATTAGGAATAATCAAAAAGTCAACCTTAAAGATCGGCTGCCAACATAGAGTTAAGTGGGAGCGAGCGTTAGTTATTGAACTGTTTTAGAAAAACTCAGGAATGAATCCCTGACCAAGTGCAGGAGGTGCTGACCACGGTCAAGGCACGCCGGACAAGAGTAGTATTGTCGCGTCGTAGTGGTAGTAAGAGTACTATATTGGTCAGCGGGGCGGATGTTCATTCTTTGTCATTAGACTGCTCGCTCTCTCTCCCACGTGAGATGATGGTCTGTGTCACTCTATAGAGTTTGGTTAGGCACTAGCCGGAGAGTGGTAATAACACTAATACCTTTGTTTCGTATTGCACACAATAATTTATACTATAGATTAATTATACCTCATATTTTTCTATTGAGTAATTATTTGGGCAAGATATTCATAAAATAAATAATAACTAAAGAAGAAGTTATCAACATACAAAAAATAAATATTTGTATCGTGAATGCTTAGCTGTTAGCTGTAATATTTTTAGGAAAGGGGTAAATTTATTTAATTAACAATAAATTCAACATTTTCAAAAATAATATTTTGGCCTGACAAATTGGCCCCTTGTGCATACTAGTATGTCTAAATTACTACAATGATTTTTTTATGTATCAAAGGAATTTTATATTGTGGAAAATTAGCATTTCTTTGTTATACACATTATTTTGCTCGAAAGGTTTTAACAAATACCACACAGTTTAGAACACATTTTATAATATTCTTTTTAATATGCACTGTTAAGATATTATAATTGCGTTATCGTCTTATTGTATTGTCTTATTGAGCTGTCTTCTCTGGAGCGGTTCCCTGATATTTATAACTCCAGGCTGTCGCTTTCCAGATAATAAACGCGCCACTCAGAACACTCAACCATTGAAACCGTTGGCCTAACATAACATAAACTTACATGATGTTCCATTCCAATTTGCTAATTAAATAGCAATATAATGAAAAATGTGTCATAAAACAATCATTTTCCAAACTCCTGCCTATCATGAAAATTTACATTGGACTAAAATCCTAATTACAGTTAAATTATTGACATGCGTAGATATTAACTTCTTCATCATTCAGCTAACGCACTTTTCCCTATCTACAGTGTCATAAACATCGTTAAAAAATTCAATACCCATGCGATAATTTTAATACACGCTGTTCTAATGTATTGATAGAGTTTACCAACCACGTCATTCATGAGAGGGCGCAATGAAAGCTGATTAAAAAGAGGAAGGAAATTACTTTGCTTGTTCTCAATTTATTTATACAATCATATTTAGTATTATTGCCAGATTTAGGAACTACATTGGCTTTTTGTATCAATAAAAAAGGTCATGGATGTATTTAAATATAAAACTATAGACTTTAATAGATGATTCTACGAGTTTTTCACTCCGGAAGCAAACCGATATGAACCTCTGGAAATTCGTCTGAGTCGTCCCGAATCTGCTTTGCTGGCCGAATCTCGGTATACAATATAATAATATTTCATATTACTCTATATTTAATTCTTATAAAACATTTATCAAAGGTTTTTAAATTCAATCTCATCATTCCCCATCAAAAGCAATACCATACTTTGCTGCTTTTGTATTAAGGACATTTTAATAAATCATTATTACCAGTTTTCCATTAAAAAATTGTCTCAATAAATATTATAGACTTGAAACTGTGCCATCACTCCTATCACACAATAAATGTCTCAAATCTGCTACTTACAAATTAAAAAATAGTTTTAAAATACCATTTGACATACACTCTTGAGTCTTTCGCCTAGCTGACCACTGTGACCCTGGCTTATCTCGTTACAGACAGCTCTTATTGAAATCGTTCTAAACTGAATGTGGAATCGTAGAACGCTATGTTTTAGCAATATGTTTAGTAGTAAATTGTTAAATAGGTTAATAATTACGGCTTAACAAATCCGTTCAATAAATTATTAAGTGAAATATACCTTTTCCAGAAACTAAGCCTGAGTCACTGTTGTTGATATTTGTAAGTAATATTTATATCACCGTCAGCCAACGAGATAAACGAGAACACAGTTTTCAACAAAATAATCCGTCTTCATAACAGTTTCACAACCTATTCTGTTATTAGGGCCTCTCCTTAACAGATTAAAGAAAATTACGTTGTGTACTTATAAAATTGAAATTGGCTCTCGGCATCAAGACTATACATTATGGTTAAGTTAAATGACGAATAGTGGCCTAACTTTAGCTCCTAATATATATTTTGCTAACACTATTATTAAACAGCTTAGAAAAATTTAATGTTCATAGCTAAATTCGCTATCAAAATATCACAATGAGTTATTTCAAGTTATTGGTTTTGATAAAGCTCAGCCAAATCCTATAGAGAAATATGACTTATCTTAGAACTCTATATTGTCTCTATAGAAACAAACAGATACAACAGAAAATATTCCGGCTTGCTAAGAATATTCTCAAACCTAAAAGGTTTGAGAAAACGCAACGAAAGTCTTGTGTATTGCGTTTCGTATTTACACATTGATTTATTCTCCGATTTTCTCGTTATTATCATGGTTAACATTAAGACAAATGTAACATTCGCAAACGCTCAGCATCATCATGAAGTGGAATGTAGAAATAAATGTTCATGCTAAATTTATAGGTTCATTTAAAATTGTTTAACTTTTTAGAGTGACAGGTTTCTAAATGCTTTGAGTCAAAGATGACTACTATTAAACGGTACAATTCGCTATATTTGTATTGCACCATCCATGAAAAAATCAAGGTTCAATATTTTTAAATGTTGTTGGGTGCTTATTATAGTTTTCATACTGACTCCTGAACCTGAAAACTAGTAAATTTTTGCAAGAAGTAAAAACACATAATAGCTTTGAATACATTATTGTTTTAAAAAATAGATAACTGTAAATGATATTTCTTATGACTGGGTTCTTATAATTTTATAAATACTTTAAAATTCTAAACCTTTCAATACATTGAAAATCATATAAAGCTAATTTATTTTTACAGTTAGGTTTTTGTACATATAAAAAGATTAAAGGGATTGGGTTGTTGGAAAGTCGTAGAGCGCAAAGTATTAAGGAGTATTAAAGAGCTTGTTATATCAAGCCGATACACCCAAGAAAACAGAGCATACGTTGGTACCGGAAGACGAATAGGCAAGGATTAGTGTAATGCAGAGGAGGGAACCTCGCGACTTGGTTCGTGGGATCATCGGGCGACACTACCGAGCGGTAGTGTAGAAACAGATAATTAGGGCTCCATAGCTACAACGTGAATAAAATTGTATTATTGGGCCAAAAACAAAATTTAATCAATATACAGATTCTACTCCTATTATTAAATTCTTAGATTTTTAAGTTCCACGCTCCGCCAGGCCCAAAGCTTCCTCCCAGTTGCTCCCCTCAAACAACAAAGCCGTGTCGTCGGCGTAAAAGAACGCCCGGTTCCCGACAAAATTGACTTTATCTAGGTTATTTACAAAAGTGAGAAACAGGAGATGACCCCACATACTTCCCTGCAAAACCCCATAATCAGTTTTCATTTTAGAACTATTCTGGTAAAATATCCTAACTGGATAGCGATCAGTTAGGTGCTTTGCAACCATTTCAGAGCCTTTTTTTTTTTTTTTTTTTTTTTTTTTTTAATTTTTAATCAATGAAGCTGTAACATTATCAATGTCAGGAGGCAAGCCGTCCTTCATACCCGTAACAACACGGCCTCAGGAAAACTTTGTTTCCTTTTTAATTTATTTTCATACGTCTTTGCCGGATGTTATTGTACTGACAGTAGTTTGGATACACGATTGTGAAATAAGTTTGTTTTTAATTAGTGGGTATAACCAGTATTCAAACTGTAATGACAGCTACAGATCAGGTGGAGTGATTGTTTATGTGAGTGAGCGATATGAGACCATACGATCAGGCGCTGCTATGCAATCAGCTGACGCTCTCAAGGTCACTGTTGACATTGAGTCTGTTGGGCTTTCTGTTGCGGTCGTAGCGGTTTAAAGGCTGCATTCCCATTCCATTGCGTCTTTCTTGAACGAATTAAATATCTTATTGTCTGAATCCAAACATCGGAATTTAGTTGTTACCGGGGATATGAATTTATGCTATGGTCACGCTCGTCGACAAGTATTTAGCGATTATGTCAAGTAATGGCCTTGAGCAACTGATTGACTCACCCACAGAGGAAATAACTGTTTATATCATATATCTTTAGAACTAGAGATCAATGCAGCTTTTAATAGCATGTTTTAACTTCTTTCAGACAAGACCATAATGCGGTAGTTTTTAATATGTAATATCCTAATATGTCACTTTGTCTTCTGAATTTAAAAATAAATTAGAGGTGGCCACACACTGGGAAATATAAGCGTTCACTAAATTAGGTTACTAATGTTAAACCGTGTAACTATGCCTTTTCCTAAATTAGAAGTTTACAAAAGTATTTATACATATTAGAAATTTACAAAAGTATTTATACATATTTAGCTCCTAGGCTCTATAACACATTATGTTTCGCAGCGTCTTCCTCGAAAACATTGGGCACGCTCTTACGCAAGCTGACATGCTGGGGGTTTTTACAATTAATTGTTGACATAGAGCAACTCATATATTAGAAACTTTGTTAGACTGTTAATAAATGTATTTTGCTGAATCTTTTGTTTAATCTGTATGTACTTGGTTACACATTAACAATGCACTTTACGTTAACTTACAAAAAACTGACATTTGAAACATTGAGCGCCAAAATAAACCGTCATTTTAATATTGAATAACGAAAGAAAAGAGGTATTGTATTTGTTTGACTGGTATTTTTGTGCATTCTAAGAATCGAATGGTTTCTACTATGTTTTATGTACTTTCAATAACACCTTCTTATAACTATTGGTGGCTTGATTTCTTAAATGGAACGTAAAATTATCATAGTGCGATTCTACAAAGAGACAAAATGATTCATAAATCTTTGTCCTTTATTTTTACAGAACATAGGACGCTGTATAAAATGTAGGTAGACTTCAATGTTACCAATATGTAATAAAAAAGAAGTATCTGTCTTAGATGAGAAAATAAACAAAGAACGGAAGAAATCTTGTTCATACGTCTAGAAACCTTTAGACCCCGGGCACGATACGAGCGTCGAGCGCCGAGCGTCAGAGCGGCACCGCTCTGCCAACTCTTTGCAATCGGGCCCCAAATGTTGTCGTGCAAATGTGAAGAGGGGTTGTCACGATAAACTTGAGCGGTGAGCGACAGTGAGCGGCGCCGCTTAGCGTCGAAGACACCGCAAGCCCTGCCCGATTACTTTTTGTACGACGCTCAACGCTCAGATGAGTCATGCTTCTTTCCACGGTTTCAGTCTATTCAAGATGGCAGAGGAGCAAGAACCACGTGAGCCTCCGGCAAAACTTAAGAAAAAGGACATTGTTGCTTTGAAGAAGCTTAGTGATACTCAATTAACCGATTCTTTTCTTCTCCAGTCTGCCCTTCAGTCTATTTAGAATAAAATCAAACGTCGGTACGCTCATCCGAATGTACTGGAAAAAACGTGTTAATTTTCTTTCAACTGTTTGATTAGATGGTGGTACTCTCCATAAACCCTTCTTCTCCTGTTAATTGGATGAACTCCCCATCGTTTTATCCCACGCTTGCAACCCCGAACTACACGCCTTTTCAACATTGAATTTTCCGGTAACAACAGAAGATGTACTAGGTCCTCACTCGAAGGCATATTGCAACACACTCGCGCCGCTTGTATCGTGACCACCCTCACCGCTCTGGTGACGCTCGACGCTCAACGCTCACCGCTTATTCTTGGGGCCTTAGGGCGCTCCTACACTGGAGCCGGTCCGCTCAGTCAGGTACGACCAACCCGGTTCCGATCAGACAGATCAGATTTGACCCTCCTACACTGCAGCCGGTATTTCAACCCGACAGAGGCAGAGAGATGAGAAACTCAGTACTCTGTCAGCTCTCAAGAAGTGCGGATCGTGGCTTTAACACTTTGAAGTTTGTTTAAGTTTTGTTGTTGATTATTGTTTGAATTTTACAATGGACGAGGATTTAGCGGATTTTTTGTTGTTAGACAGGAATTTATTATTAAATTCAAACACGAGACAGTTTTGGGTACATGAGTTTAATGAAGATCACACCCAAAGTGAGTTTTATGTGACCTGTTTACCCTTACGTGATCATGCTGACAAATTCAAGAAATACTATCGAATGACTGTTGAAACATATGACTACATACTGTCCCACATCAAGGGAGATTTACAGAAATGGTCCAACTTTAGAACTTGTATAGAACCTGCCGAAAAGCTATCGATTCTCTTGAGGGTAAGTAAATAAACATAGTATTCAGGATTGAAAACATTTTTATTTTATCAAAATATAATTGTAAAATAATGTAAAATAAATATAACCCATGGAATCTAATGACTCTTAATGTTATTTGTATAACTAAGATTATAATGTATAATCTTAATGTTAATCTATTACAATACAATTTGAGCGCATGTATCAAATATTGTCTAACGTGAAGAGAATTATAATAATTAAATCTAATTGTAAAAATGTATGTAATAAATGAGAATAAAAGTTGTTACACCTATCAACAGGGTATATAAGTAAATACTAGCTAACAAACGGTCAAACATTTTTAAGCAAAAGCTTAAACAATACTTATGTAAAAAAGAGAACTAATCATTAATGTTTCATCTGTTAATGTTTGTACTTAGAGATTCTCGAAGGTATTGGTGTAGGGAGGCGTCTGTATTTGGTCATTAGGGGTAGGCCAGGTTTCAGTATGTGGTGTGTAGTAGGCCTTGAAGTTGATGCATAGGGATTATTTAAGTTGTATCCTCCAAAATTCCCTGATTGTGGACTAGAAAGAGGAGTATTTACGGATTGGTATGGCCTGTTGCATCTTTCTTCTGCTTCGAGCTCAGCGATGACGCTATTGAAGATTGAAGCTTTCAATTTCATTTTTCGAAGGTATGGTAGCTTCTTCAGTGCAGGCAGCAAACTTTTAAAAAACGATAAGTCTTCATCCTCTTCCTCCATTGAGCTGGATTTTTGGACAGCAAACCGAGCTTCCAGTAGCTGGACTTTCCTTTTTTCCAAATTAAGAGCCTCGTTTTGTATTGTCGATCCTCGCTTTCTCTTTTGCCGAGGACGCTGAAACTCGTTGTTCACTGGAGTAGGACTAGGTGTGGACGTGTTATCGGATCGTTGAGCTCGTTCTACATTTGGTGACTCATCAGGTTCGTCGATATTTAGAGTAGACGTCTCATCATGTTCTGTTAAATCGGCATAATCCTCAGATTCTAGAAGAGTGTTGACAGGCGTATCAGAGACAGGGAGATTTCCAGTTGTCACTCGTGGCTTCATTACAGGCAATAAGAAAGTTAAAGATTCAAAGTAGGTCCATGTTGGTTTTGCTCCGGAACCAGATTTGTTTTCTTTTACTTTCTTCCTGAACGTATCTCTCAAGTGCTCCCACGTCTTCCGTGCTTCGTCTCCTGAAATAATAATTTCCAGTTTGAAACTATAACTTAGACCAGCAATGCAATAAAAAAATACAATCTATCTGGCACAGTTAGTAGCGTATTCCTTGTAAAGTTATATTTTAATACAATCACAACTTATATAAAAAAATTAGCAGATAGTAGGTCTTTAGTTTTGAAAAATAGGTTTTAAAACAAGTGAAGTTAATATTTATTCCTAATTTTAATCGATTTTTTGAGGTTGTATTATTGTTTTCAGGTATCTATCAACAGGCATGTCCTTTGAAGCATTGAGCGAAACATTTCGCATGAGCAACTACACCGTCGGAAAAAATAGTCGAGGAAGTTTGTGATTGCATGTGGGAACAGCTTGCCCCAGTCCACTTACCAGTGCCTAATAAACAAAGATTTCTTGAAATTGCAGCAGAATTTAAGGAGAAATGGAACTTTCCCAACTGTGTAGGTTGTATAGACGGAAAAACACGTGAGAATAAAATCTCCTGGGAAAAGCGGTACAATGTTTTTGAACTATAAGAAATTTTTTTTCAGTTAACCTTCATGCAGTAGCCGACGCCAAGTGTAAATTCATATTCATAGATGTTGGAGCGTACGGAAAGCAAAGCGACGGGGGAGTTTTCGAAAGCATCACCAATATCCAAGTTTTTTGAAAATTTCTCAGAACATTTGCCTGCTCCCTCACCGATAGATACCAGCAGTGAAACACTCATTCCATATGTTCTGGTAGGCGACGATGCCTATCCATTAAAATCATACATAATGAAGCCATTCGGCCAACGAAATTTGAGTGAAGAAGAGCGCATATTTAATTATCGATTGTCAAGGTGCAGACGTTGTGTCGAGTGTGCATTTGGCATTTTAACTTCAAAATGGAAATTGCTCAGCAAACCCATCGAAACAGAAGTAGGAAAGGCTGAGAAAATCATCAAATGTATGTGTCTTCTACAAAACATCATTATTGACAGAGATAATATTACCGTCAATCCAGGAGTTCTAGAAAAAGGTCTACAGGAATACGTACAACATCACCAAAGGCCTAATCTAGGTACTACTCGACGGTATAATAGAGCAACTACCGCTGCGAAGGATGTCAGAAATTTTTACAAAGAGTACTTCAATGGCCTAGGAAGTGTTCCGTGGCAAGATGAGATGGTCTTCAATGTTAACAAGTAAACATTAGTAGGCTTACTGAAAAAAAAGTTTAAAAAATAATTATGTTTGACAAACATTTGCTTCCAAGAACTGTTTTACCATTATTACATATTTTTAGATATTGATTTGTAGTTTTTTTATACATATTTAAATCGATTATAACAATTAAATTCAATGTTGTATTACAATGTTTCCTTTATTTATTTTGATCATTCTGACATTACTCCATCAACATATACTGCAGTGGTATATACACCATCCAGGCCCACCTTCGTGGATCCACAAATCACGCTGGGCACCCCTACCCCCATTTGTCCCTACATACAATGTACAGCACTGCTAAGGTAAGATCTTTATAATAATGCAAATTTTTCTTGTTTGAAATTTTAGAAAATATACCAAAAATCCTAATAGGTTTAAGAGAACGAATTCCGGAATTTTGTGAAGTTAACCAAATAACTGCGTTACCTTGTTTTTAAGGTATTTTAACTGAAATGACAAGTTGTCTACAGGATGTCACAAAAGAACTTGATAAGCTTTTTTTGCTCAAGAGCTCAAAGCTCAAGTTTTGCAATTTGAGAGCAATAATTATAACTTGTTACGTAGGTAAACGATAAAACGAAAATGTATGAGAACTGTACAGTACTTACCTTGGACATTCAGTTCCTTGGCTACTTCTTCCCATAACTTTGATCGGAAGTCCCGATTGTGATAAAACTTATCCCTTTGGTCCCATAATGTCGCTTTATCGCGCACTAACGAAATCAGTTTTTCCTCTGTCTACCATTGCACAATATCTATTCTAAAACTTGACTACAAATTAAATAAACAGGAATGACACGGTCCTACATCGACTCTCGACTGGCCCGACGACTCCGACACGGACGAAAAAAACAAACAGGTTTGGTTCTCGGCCGATCCGTCTTTAGCATCGCCCGACGCGTCCGTTTACCGGGACGGCCCGCCGGTGCCAGTGTAGGAGGGTACACTGCGCGTCTTGTGTTTGTTTACTTCAGACGCGAGCCGACCGAGCCGACCGTCAAATCGGGAGAAAAAAACGGGTCCAGTGTAGGAGCGCCCTTATTCTTGAACCGGTCTATCCCTGTAGAAGCAACTACAAACATTGCTAAAACTAGTACAGCGTCCTGCTCTCCTGATACTCCGGTCCGATCAATCTCATTGCGATAGCTGGGTTGGCAGAGATGGAGACGGTTTTGGGACTTGTGATTGATTGATTTAATAAGGATACTTTTATTTATTAATGTGAGTAATTAATTTTTTCCATATCTAGAAGTTTTATATCTTAATAATACTGGAAATGACACAGTAACACGTCTAAATAGTTTTTCGATGGAGCAAGCACTAGTAGTAAATAAACTATTTCTGAAGTAAATAAACTCGATTGGTTGTTTACCTTCACAAACCGTTATTTTCAAATTAAAGGGATAGGGCGTAAAGTATTTGTTCTGCTAGCTAGATTTGTTTTGCCACTGCTCAAACTAGCACACAACATGCGTACAATTGAATCGCAATATGGCATAGTAAGTATGTAGAAGAATTAAACAACCATCAAAAAGCAGAAGGTTTGAAAGTTACTACTTCATGCAATTAAATTAGTTCGAATTTTGTATAATCTTTTTATTATAAACATTGCCATAGGAACTATAACATTAATACGAATCACCATTATTACTATGTCAGAAGTTTGCTGGACAAATATTTAATGAATATCAATCAATACAACAATTTGACTTAAAAGATATTCGCGAGGCGAATCTCATTTAAAGTAATAAATAAGTGTACTATTGTACAAAGTTGTATGCAACTCTTCTGATGTGTTTGTTAAATATAGTTAATACACGTTAGTAATTTTAGTAGCCAAATTGGAAATAATGACCGTAATTCCAATACTTGTGGCTGTCATATGGTTCTTATATTATTATAATGATAATTACGTGTGACTCAATATACATAATAGCTTCCGCCAAACTGAGAACAAAAGTCGAGAGTCCAGTGTCAGTGCCGCGTCAGTTCCCCTCATTTGTAAAAACAAGTACAGTAAAGATGTCTTATTCTACCAGGTGAAGCCCTCTCTAACACTTAAACTGGGGACCAACGGCTTAAAGGTGACTTCCGAACCACCACCAATGGTCGGGCAGGCGGGCTGCTTTTAAGGACTGGATCTCTCAGCGGTCACCCATCCAAGCAGCAGCCACGCTCGACGTTGCTTGATCCAGTTATCTTGCGATAACCGTTGTACCCGCTACACAGCGCCATTGGCAGTAGTTTGGATACACGATTGTGAAATAAGTTTGTTTTAATGAGTGGGTATAACCAGTATTCAAACTGTAATGATAGCTTGAATACTTATTTGTAATCGTTTATAAACGGTGCAAAATTACTTCCTATCAAAAACGTTTAAAATACAGAATAAAATTGTACTTTAATCCAAAACTTTGTCGCAGGAAGTGTTTTCCTGGCCCAATAATAAAAAAGTTCCTAGCTTACTCCTTTTTTATGTTTTTAACGGTGTTCAATATAAGTTACATTATAAGTTTTAATTCGCTAAAATAAATTACAATAAATATGTAATTGTTAAAAATCCACCCAGTTAGAAGCACCAACTTATTCAGTTAATGACTGTAGAAATTAGAAATGTTATGTTCAGAAATAAATATATCGGCGCAGGTTTATTTAACATATGTTTGTTTAAAACAGTGCGGCTCATTCAAACTGCCCGCCTCAATCGATCGCCAGTTTTTGATAAAATCGGTGATCGCCAAGGTTCTGCTACCTGAACCTCTATCCATCTCTGCGCGCCTGATACTCAGTTACAGGTGAAACATTGAAACGCTGCCTTATCTTGGCTCAATTTCTATTGGTTAGTTAAATATTCATAACTCTGTTCTTGAATGGCTATATTTTTGTTATGGGCGGAGCTGGACTGGTTGTTTCTTGGACCGTTTGGGTGGACCCCGTAGTAAATAAACTATTTCTGAAGTAAATAAACTCGATTGGTTGTTTACCTTCACAACCGTTATTTTCAAATTAAAGGGATAGGGCGTAAAGTATTTGTTCTGCTAGCTAGACGCTTGCCACTGCTCAAACTAGCACACAACATGCGTACATTTGAATCGCAATATGGCATAGTAAGTATGTAGAAGAATTAAACAACCGTCAAAAAGCAGAAGGTTTGAAAGTTACAAACAAACTTTCATACAGCCTAAGTATCTATTTTATAGAAGCCGAATAATAAACGTGAAATTAGCAGTAAAAGCGCTGAGTGAAACCAAAAAAACTAGGTTTTTTATTAAGCAAAAACTATCCACCATTTGTTGGTTGTCAACCAACAATCAGTTTTATTAAGTCAAAGATCGATTTTTGACTACTTCATGCAATTAAATTAGTTCGATTTTTGTATAATCTTTTTATTATAAACATTGCCATAGGAACTATAACATTAATACGAATCACCTTTATTACCATGTCAGAAGTTTGCTGGACAAATATTTGATGAATATCAATACAACAATTTGACTTATAAGATATTCGTGAGGCGAATCTCTTTTAAAGTAATAAATAAGTGTACTATTGTACAAAGTTGTAAGCAACTCTTCTGATGTGTTTGTGTTAAATATAGTTAGTACACGTTAGTACTTTTATTAGCCAAATTGGAAATAATGACCTAAATCCAAATACTTGTGGCTCTCATATGGTTCTTATATTATTATAATGATAATTACGTGTGACTCAATATACATAATAGCTTCCGCCAAACTGAGAACAGAAGTCGAGAGTCCAGTGTCAGTGCCGCGCCAGTTCCCCTCATTTGTAAAAACAAGTACAGTAAAGATGTCTTATTCTACCACGTGGAGGTCTAAGAAGCCCTCTCTAACACAAACTGGGGACCAACGGCTTAAAGGTGACTTCCGAACCACCACCACCAATGATCGGGCAGGCGGGCTGCTTGCAAGGACTGGATCTCTCAGCGGTCACCCATCCAAGCAGCAGCCACGCTCGACGTTGCTTGATCCAGTTATCTTGCGATAACCGTTGTACCCGCTACACAGCGCCATTGGCAGTAGTTTGGATACACGTTTGTGAAATAAGTTTGTTTTAATTAGTGGGTATAACCAGTATTCAAACTGTAATGGTAGCTTGAATACTTATTTGTAATCGCTTATAAACGGTGCACAATGACTTCCTATCAAAAACGTATAAATTGCAGATTAAAATTGTACTTTAATCCAAAACTTGGCCGCAGGAAGTGTTTTCCTGGCCCAATAATAAAAAAGTTCCTAGCTTACTTCTTTTTTATGTTTTTTAAACGGTGTTCAAAATAAGTTAGATTATAAGTTTTAATTCAATAAAATAAATTACAATAAATATGTAATTGTTAAAAATCCACCCAGTTAGAAGCACCAACTTATTCAGTTAATGACTATAGAAATTAGAAATGTTATGTTCAGAAATATATATATCGGCGCAGGTTTATTTAACATATGTTTTGTTTTAAAACAGTGCAGCTCATTCAAACTGCCCGCCTCAATCGATCGCCAGTTATTTGTGATGGAATCAGTGATCGCCAAGGTTCTACTACCTGAACCTCTATCCATCTCTGCGCGCCTGATACTCAGTTACAGGTGAAACATTGAAACGCTGCCTTATCTTGCCTCATCTTGGCTCAATTTCTATTGGTTAGTTAAATATTCATAACTCTGTTCTTGAATGGCTATATTTTTGTTATGGGCGGAGCTGGGCCGGTTGTTTCTTGGACCGCTTGGGTGGACCCCGCGGAGGCCGACAAGCGGTCCAAGGGACAAGCGATCCTACTTTTCTATTGGAAAACAGAACGTACTAATGAGATGGCAGAATGGCGGTGGGGGGCGTGGTTTTACGCAACTTCCAAAGTAATACAAGCAAAGAGTATCAGGCGCACAGAGGTTGGCAAGAGAATTGGATGATGCTACCGTCACTGCTGTGTAGGGGAGAGAGCGATTATGACGTAACAGTGTCTGAAAATGTTAGTGATGAACGTGAGTCAAGTATTAGGAAAGCAGAGAATACCAATAACATTGGGGCAGAGTGATCATCGCTATCCTGCGTTGCGTACTACGTAGAAGGCGGTGTGAGCCCACCGTACTCACGGCGTATGCAGTGGATAATGCAATGACACTGCAGTCACAATTTAGTTATCTCTATACATAAGTTTGTTTTACTTCTTGATTACATATTATATCATACTATTGCAGTTAAAAACTGCACATAACCAATTAGCAGCCCAATTCTTTTAGTATAGATTGTTTTTTCTAAAGAAGATCGGTTTAGACTTTGTTGTTCCTACATGTGTGGTTTGGGTGAAAAACAGACTCGGTGGTGTCGCGCTCCATGCGGAGATCCCACGAGCTACGAAACTAAGTTGGCTGCTCGCTCTCCAATCTCTTTATTGCTCATCTTCCGGTCCCGACCTACGTTTTTGTTTCCTGCCACATCGGCTGATGACTCGATACACATAGTTTCCTAAATAGTCCTTAATATCTTGGGCACTTGTTTTCTAACAACCATTCCCTTTTGAAGTTCTTGATCAATATACGGTATATGTTCAACAAAACTATAATGTAAATTAATTTGTACGATTTTTTAATAGGAACCCAATTCAGGTTCAAGATGTTGAAGTTCACACTAAAAATACTTAATGGAAGCCCATTGTGTGGTATATGGTTTAAAACTGCTTTTCTCCACTGATACCTTTGGTATAATAAAAAATGAAAATTGTTACAAACACCGCTTTCAAAACAAATTTAAGATTTTGAAAGCATTTTAAAAACTAGAAA
The DNA here is from genome assembly GCF_021130785.1 of Homalodisca vitripennis. Lineage (NCBI taxonomy): Eukaryota > Metazoa > Arthropoda > Insecta > Hemiptera > Cicadellidae > Homalodisca > Homalodisca vitripennis. The sequence continues at coordinate 121,895,690 of NC_060213.1, read as the reverse complement.
AAGACAGCCATACCATAAATTGTTTACTATAATTTGTTTTTCTAAAAGGATATACCTGACGGAACCGGGACCCCGAGACCTCTCTTATATGCTAAAACATCTTATTTCAAACTTCTACCACATTAAAGTAGACTATACATCTATATCACATTGGAATAATCGTTTACTGATAAGGTTGTATTTACCCATGTATTCGAGTAAAAGAAAAATATTTTGTATGTTATTTTTGGATTATGATAACAAAAACAGTTTTGTTTAAAATTTAAGCTTTCTCTCCCTCGTTAACTTATCATTATTCCTTAATTCTTATTCTGCATTGTGTGTATGTCTTTTGAAGAAAGACATACAAAGAAATCAGGAAGAACCTTACAAAATCGGTTATCAGTTATTATTTTGAGATTTTATAAACACTGTATGATATTACTCGTTCTGCATGTGAATACTGATAGGGATTTATTCTCATTAGACATGTCATGTATTTATTTATAAATCAACCAGCTGTTACACGCGGCCGTTGCCTACTTTGTCAAAGCACTTATGATGTTTGAATGTTGAATTTAGCTGCAATTCACAATCCTTTTATAGAAGTGTGTGGTATTTGACGCTGTCTCAAACTTGAGCCCTGGAGAGATCCAAAGAAAGTCGGCGACGAAGAAGCTCAAAACGAAGCTTTAACACCTTTACATCAACAGAGAAGACCCATACAAATAGATGAAGTGGTGTTCTCATTTTCTCATCATATGCACAACTGAGTGCAACTACGATGATCTGAAGCAAACTCAAACTCAAACTCAAATAAATTTTATTTTCAAAAACAAATTTCCAACACTTGTACATGTTAATGCATGAAAATTGACAGCACATAGAACAAAGTCTAGTGCGTGCTGTCCAGTTCAAATCTAGAATGTAACAAAGTATTAATAATAAAATAAGAAATGCTATATGTTAATGAAAAACACACATAGTGGAGCAACCGAGTTTTCTACACATAACGTAGATATGGTGGGAAGGGTTGATTAAATTTGTATTTTGAATTTCATTCCTGACTTTCCTGACTATCTTTGGATCCCTTCAGAGGAACGAGATACTAGGAGTCAAGCCTGAGACAGCGTCAGATAACAGAAGCTGCAATAAAAGAAAGGTGAACTGGAGCTAAATTTAACACTCAAATTCAATACATCTTTCCTACCACAGCTATGTAGAAAACTGTTTCTCCAAGTTCCGTTCAGTTCCGGTACTATTGTAGAGTTTTCACCGATCAAGAAATATATACTAACGGAAACCAACTTCGATCATACAGCGTCTTCTTTCGATCCTTTCAATTTTTTTCGATCTATGAATTCTTAAGGGCGACATTTTTATAGTTAGCCTCTTTTTTCCGATGAAGAAAATATATATCTTACAATGCGACTTAAAAGTTACTGCAACCTTATTTACAGTTACACTATTGGATTATGCTGTTGCACTTACAAAAAAAAATCGTCCCATTTGTTGGTTTTTGGAATCTAACTTAGATTAATTTCTAACACTGAAGTGATTTTGACGTTTTTCACTGATCAAGAAAAATTTATAAAGGAGAGTGTGCTCCCCTTGCTTTTCTTTTCGCTACAATAAAAATGGCATACACAATGTCAAGGGAGTTAACCATATTCGATTAGCTTATGTGCAAACATTCACTGCTTTGTACAATAAGGTAGTTTTTATAACAGTGTTTAAATAGTATTTTCATTGCATTACATGGTTTATTGATTATTGGGTCAATTAAAATTTAAAATTAGATAATAACTTCGTTTTTTTGCAAATCTGCATTATAGTAGGTACTGATTAAGCACTTTCTAAAACAGTTTAATTATTTTCTGAAATTTAAATATGAACAAATGTTTCTGCCTCTTTGAAGAAGTTCAGGTGAAAGTATTAACAGCTGTTAAGTATCAGTACACTTTGTATTACGTGCATAGCGCAGTCCTTCCGGAATCAATGTAAAATATTCCAAAATCTGCAACACTGTATAAATAAAAAACTAATTTAAATTAAAACAATTTAAATTTGACCGGATTGTAAATCTAAACCATTCTTGAATCCACCTGAAGACACACAAAAAATGTCATTAAAATTAGTTCATGCGCTTAGCAGGAGATCCAGTGACGCACAATATACGCACAAAAAGAATTATTATATATATATATATAATATATATATTATATAGAATTGTGCACCCAAGATTTTGCAAGATGTGGACCCACACGTACAAGTAAGGACTTCGGCCCGACCAGGCCTCTGTGCCGTCGGGCGTGCTAAACGAGCACCTACTGTATCTATCCTATATTTTAAAATAAAAGATGAAATGTTGTTTTGGACACAAATAAAACAGCTACATGTTTAAATTAAACGTGTATGGTTTTTAAATAATGGCACATTTAATTGAAGAAAATGCCGGACTGATCGGCTGGGAGAAACTGAACTAAATTCAACTCCGTATCCTGTTCAATGAGAACGCTCTACATCTTTTAGGAAAGCCTATGAATAAAATAAAAAGATCAACTAAGTACACGGATCCTTTCTTGAACCTTTCAAGAAACGTAAATTTCTTATAAGTATCATTCCTCAGCTAGACAAAACAGCATCATTCTGTTAATGTGCTCAAAGGCTTGTAATGCCTCTTACCCTCAATTTATAATCGTTCAAGACTATTATGTAGTTTACCCTTCGGGTCGCAAACGGACTCGCCATTCCGAAAATTACAACGCATGAGTCTTGTGTCAGCTGTTATAGTTAAATTTCAAAAGAAAATTAAAACAAAAACTGAACTATGACAAATTGTTCAAATACGAGTATACTTTCAGTTTAACTCAAGTTAAAATATAATTTAAATATATGTATTAAAGGAGAGGGGCGGTTACAACATCCAAACCCTCCTCCCCTGGGATACGCCTATTTACCTGATCACAAAGCACATTTACAACACAAAACTTCCCCATGAATGATTATTTATTTTGTAAGCTAGCCAGTTGGTTGTTATGAAACTGAAACGCTATGAATTTTAAGAAACAACATTTTAAACTATATAGTGCTTAATAGCACCTATGTTTAAACATTCAAAAGTGCTGGACTCCACCCTAAGCTATATCTTGCAATTTTGGTTATAAGAGATGGTGTACTCCTGGAATTGTATTAGGCCTACTCCTGGTGTCTTTCGTAACCAATCAATTGAGTATTTTGTATCAAAAAATACAATTTTATTGATACTAATACACTATATTTGCCAGCAATATTATAGCCTACCTACCGGCAAATACTAATTAATTTTTACAAAACCCATATTAAAGGTATACATATACTGCACGATTTATGTGGCGTTTATATATTGTTTATTAGTAAAATCACGCATACTTGAACTTACTAATACATATCGTAGAAAACTTTAAAATAAATACAATTTTTATTTTTTAAAGATGATGATGATCCCAGAGCGACATTCGAGCAGCTGGGCGGATGTGTAGTGTTGCTTATGTCTATTTCATCATTTTACGTGAAACAGCCCGTGGTCTAGTCTAGTGCAAGTAGCCTAAGCCATATTATGATTTATTTAAATTTGAACATTATTTTTCAGGATAGCATGAACTCATGGGCGACCAGCTCTCATTTATGTTATTACAACATCATACAACATTTTATGTTTTAGCATTACAAAATAGTAGTTAATTATCAAATAGGTAATTATCACTCGTGACGAATAAACATTATCATTTACTGGTAATAGTCTCTAAGCATGATAGAAAGAGTTTGTTTCCATTTGAATTTAGAATTTCTTTGGATCTCTTCAGACGAACGAGATTGTACTAGGAGTCAAGTCTGAGATAACAGATGCTGCAATTTAAAGGAAAGTGAACTGTAGTTATTTATCATTCTAATTGAATACACCCTTTCTACCACAGCTACGTTATGTTTAAAAAACTCGGTTGCTCCATATTCCCGTCCATATCCAATACTATTGCAGACAACGATCAAGTTCCATCATATGTTCCACATGTAGCAGGAACAAAGTGATTCCTATCGTAGAAGTGACAACACCAGTCTATAAACATTGTTTCATGTGTTACTTCAATTCCGTTAACATATTTTCCAATTGTTAACGAGTCACATAAACAAATAAATGTTCAGTGATTTTGTCTGAACCTTACAATTACTTAAGGTTATTTTAACAATTTATTATTTATTTGAGGTGTTTTGTACTCTAATTGTTTTCAACAGAAAACCAGTTATAATTTAAAATATTCATCGGTAGTTTTTAAATAAATACGTTATGATCTTAATTTTGTTTTTACAGAAAACAATCTTTAAAACATCCGTCATCTAAAATATACAACTAGAGTTGAGGCGTAATAGTTCAATTTATAAAGGATCAAGACAACGTACGGTATAGTAATGAAAACCGACTTTGATCATACAGCCCCATCTTTCGGCTCTTTTAATTTACTTTTGATCTAAGATACTTGAAGTGATATAGTTTGGCTATTTTTTCCGATGTAGAAAATATATAACTTACGTTCGACTTAAAAGTTACTTACTGCGGTTAAAAAGAGTCACGTCCGGTCTAATTTGTTTTACGGTTCCACAATTGAATTAATGCCGTTGAACTTACCAAGGAAATAGTCCTATATGTGCGACCAGCTCTTATGTAAATCGTTTCTTAACTTTGTGCAGAATCGAACATTATTGTATGTTTTAAAATTATAAAATAGTAGTTTAATTATAAAATATATGTTTAGGGAAATATAGATTCTCAGTAATTATCTAAACTTTAGTTTACTCATGAGGCTTGAAACATGTTTCATTTCTATATGTCTGTCTGTCTATACACACGATATCTCTAAAACTAACTGACGTGTAGATTTGAATTTGATTATGAGGTATTGGTATCATGTGACACGATTTTAACGAGACAAATTTCATATGGAGACTAATCGTTTTGTATGCAACCTCAGTGAAACCTGTTACGACACTTGGTGTGGTGTACTTCTACCTTATAAATAATATGTTACTGTCTTAATCAAATTTTATTATGATGTTTTTATTGGCTGTACGTCAACAAATACTATCAATCTTGGGGCTGGAGAAATTTAATTAATATTTATCTGTCTAACTGCACTATATCTAGAAAACGAACTGACCTATAGTTTTGAAATTTTGCGTTAGGTTCCTTTATAAATTAGCAACAATAAGTTCAATGATGGTGCATGTCACTCCATGGTATTTGACTGAGCGTTAAAAACTTTTTATACATTGCTTTAATGGGTAATCATGATGATGCAGTGAGAAGATTGCAGAAACAAATATAACTGTAATTGAGCTGCATACAAATTTTAGCATGCCTCATTTATCATTTAGTCGGCTGCTAAGACATAGAAGGTGTGTACCACACGCTTTTCCTATGCAACCGCGGCTCCCGTGGGAAACCTTGCGTTGAACGAAAGAGTTTGATACTCCGCCTAGTGAAGCTGTTTAGATGTTGTTTAATCTCTTCAGATAACAGATAGACAGCAGTTTTGAGCCTGTCACTGTGTTCCTGCCAGTTAAAGAGACCGATAGCTTCGCCCTCCTGTCGATTACCATCCCAGCCAGTGTAAGAGACTAAAATCTACTATTAAAAACGCTTCTAGCTAAAAATATATGATGGAATACAACTCGACTATCTCTTCCGAGGAATTGGTTCACACATTGGGAAGGGTTTAATTTAAGAATAATTTCATCAGCTGGCCGGGCGAACCGCGCAAGGGCCACGTATAAGGGTAAACGGACTGTAGGCCCACGTCCGTAAAACTGTCGGGACCCATTTCTTACCTACTTCTTAAGGGGTGGACAGTAGGTGCACGGTCCCGGCCTGGAACCCACTGTCCGACTCACGGGCTTCTTTTGACGAGGGGTAGACCAGGGATCGTGGTACTCACACTGCAGCACTTGAACGGATGTTTCGAGATCTATAGTGCAAGAACTTGTTAACTTTAGTCCAACTGTTCTGTGTAAAACATTGTTTTATGGTAGCACAATCATTTGTAAAATTAATTTAACCACTATAATTTTTTTAATTTGTTTACATTTGCTCGTGAAATCATAGAGTAAGCTTGATAATAACAACACCTCTCATTTCAAACTTTTCTGCAACCATGGTTGAGCAGAACTAAGAAAAAATATTTAGATAAGAAAACCAAAAGTTTTAGTAAAAGTCTACTTTTAACTGTACACTTTAGTAAATATAGAGTATGCAGTGCTTGGTAAGTACTGTAATGCAGATATCAAAGGAATTACTAAATAACTTTAGTTGGAAGTTTAACGACTGTTGTAAACCGCATGGTTTATTTAACTTTTGACAGAAGTAGGCTTCTCAGACCTTTTGTATGTACCTTGATCGAGGAAACAAAGCAACATTAACTAGAGCACAAAATATATTGAGCCTGGAAATAAATTACGATTCCCGTAAATATACACTTTACGGCATATTTCCTTGATCGTAGAAATAAGGAAATCTCAACAATTGGCGTCGGACAATAGAGTTCACTCGAACCAGAAGTGTTCATACGAAAGCCTACGAAAGTTTGTGCAAAACCCGTGGGGAACTACTACTTTTAAACATGAATTGTAATCGTGTATCTTTCAAAACCCTTACAGCATTTGTGTTTTCTTTTTTTATTAACTAAACTCCAAATTTTAAAACGTTCTAAGGTTTAACGTTTTATTTTAAAAGGGAATAAACTAATTATTTATTAGAGTTTAAGAATTTATGTAAGGATTTGTTGCGTTCGATTGTCACTGGGTAACTGCTAGTAATTAATCTCCTGTCGTTCCTGTATCACTATTTGAAATATCGTTACACTTTGTCGCAGCGGGATTTTAGCGATGATTAGCAATTGTAAAGTTTTGAGTTAAACTAGACAAATTCTTTATCCGTTTTTCATCGAAAAGATTTGCTACATTATATAAGTACAATATCCACCGAACTTACCCGTTGATGTCTGGTGATAGTTTACAATTTGTAAACAAATTAATTCCCTAATCCAAGTTCACATCTTGGATAGAAATTATGTGTTTAAATTAAACGACCTCATGATACAACTGTATAGTTGCACATTTCTTAAAGACAAGAGATTTTTAGAATAAACCTTCTCCAATAATCATTTAGAATTGATTATTAAAAAAGCGTGTTCATTAAAATTATTTGAAAATAAAGTTAGGAATCTTGTGAACAAAAGTGGTAACGTATGCAAATGATACAGAAGTAAGCTCTGCTCCAAATTAATTAATAAAACCCATAATTTACAGCAACGTTGAAAAAATGCAGCGTTTAATGGCGATATAGATTGTTAAGAAGGAAGGAAGTTAGATTGTTCCGCCTTAAACTTCACTCCCATTATCAAAAAAATGTTTTTATTACAATTTTCGTTCATGTATGTTTTTTTAGAGGAACATGTTTTTTCTTTTTTTGTGAATTTATACATTCCAATACATCACACCAATACTTTTGAAGTGTTTTTTACAGTGTTCTGTGCATTCGTGGATGTTTTTCTTAATTTTATATTCTTAGAACTACCCTAATTTGAGTTAGTATAACTTACCCTCACCTGATTTTTACGGTGACTTATGTTTGGAAGGGTTTTGCAAACAACAAGAGAAAGTTTATGGCATTACTTCAAAACTGAAAATAAGATAATCATGAGCTTTCAGAATCATGGGTTGTCTCATATGTTCTCTAGGTAGTGAAAGTTCTAATAAGAGATACATGACACTCACTATACAGGTATCGTCAGATAAACAAGGGTTGTAAACACAAGAACTCATTCAAATCCAACAACAAGCAAAGCGATGGCGGTTTAAAATGCAGAAAGGAATTAAAACACAGAGATTGGTGACTGGGAAGGAAACAGACTGATAGAATAGGGACCTTATGTATGTTAGAATAATCCCAACAAAACCTGTTAAGAAAGGCTATTTCACAACATTTTACGAATAGTGTGGGGGGGGGGGGGGTGGGGGGGGGGGGGGGTGGGGGGGGGGGGGGGTGGGGGGGGGGGGGGGTGGGGGGGGGGGGGGGTGGGGGGGGGGGGGGGTGGGGATTTTAGATTATAAAATCTGGTATGTGGAGTTGTAAAACTGGAGCTAGAAATAACCAATTTCATAGCAAAAGACTATGAAATATATTGAAACATAGTAGAGGTTTCTCTGACAAGAGTAAAAAACAAAATTATTTTATCTAGTACCTAACACAAACTATTTCACGAGCGTATATATACAAAAACATTTTAATAATTTTATTCATACATTGAAATAAAAGAATTAGCTATTTACTTACATATATTCAAACATCTGTTTTATTATCCCCAATATTGGCCACATTCAAGATCTTTAATGTTAGTAGAACACTTTGAGATCTAACTGGAGGTCATCAAATTCGAATTATCAATAGCCAACGGAAATCCTCTAAAATTTATATTTCAAACCGATTCTAAAAGAACCCAGATATCCTGTGGTAAGTAAGATCCAATGGTGGCGGCATAGTTTACTACGGCCTTCATAATTATAGGTTTTATAGTAATTTGGAGTTCGGCATCGTGGAGCCAAAATACAGTCTTCTCAAAGAAAATTATTATTTTTTAAATTTATAAATATATTAATTGTAATTTCAAATAATGATACAGCTAATAAATGAATTTCAATGGAAAAGCCCATGGATTTTAGTTTCAGGTGGTTTGGTGGTAAATATTTGACACCCCCACTGTCTGTAAGACAGAAGCAAATAAATTGTGATATTTTCTATTTTCTCACAGCACAATACTTCCCAATGTATATGCTCTATGATTTATGCCTTGGGGTGGGTTGATACAACTTCACCTTTACAGATATATAGATTACAAATCTGGCTAGAGGAAGTTATGTGATTAACAACTATTTAAATTTAATGTAATTGTACGAGACGTAATTAAGGTGACGTACACCATGCTTAAACCTAGCCTAATCTTGGTGACGTTCTAATTATTAAGGGCCCTAAAGGTCATTTTTAAAATAGTCTCGTTGTCAGTCTGTCCGTCTGTGTGATAGAAACAACCTTCAGATTTGAATGGTACATACATTCCTATTGGTGTAAGAAGAACCTTGATCATTTTGGGGTCAAAAGGTCAACAAAGTAAAGTTGGATGTAACTCTTTAAATAAATGCATTACGTCGTGTTATGTTCTTCCATACTCCGTTGTGTCAATTTATTAATCGTGTAAGAGTTAAGATTAAGAGTTAACATAAAACTGTACTTAGTTAAAGATTATACTCGACCAGTACCTGGTAGGCGGTGCAGTTGAAACAATGCCAGCAACAACTCTCTCCCTCCACGTACGTTTTGGCCTGACCTAGTTCACAGGGTAGACTGCAGACCGACTCCGGAGGCTGGGGTTGCAACATGTTGAACTGGATCTCTGGAACAAATCAGAGTATTGGTCTTCAAACTCCATAGGGTAGAGTGTATGTAATCTAATTAATGAACGAGTATATCAATAGTGTGGTTCTGTGATAGTACACGGGGTGTACAATAGTAAATACATTTTAGCCATTTAAGACTGACAATGCTGATTTGTGCCAATGGTGCAGTGCAGCGGGTACGGCGGTTATCGCGAGATAACCGAATCAAGCAATGTTAAGCGTGGCTGCTGCTTGGATTGGTGACCGCTGAGCGATTCTGTCCTTGCAAGCAGCCCGCCTGCCCGGCCGTGGGTGGTGGTTCGGTAGTCACCTTTAAGCCGATGGTTCCCAGGTTATGTGTTAGAGAGGGCTTCTTAAACCTAACTTCGCCTAGTAATATAAAGTATTCGTAACTTTTATACTCGTATTTAGTACTGATATTTTGCTTGGCCAAATATCGCGGACTAACTTACTTATTAAGGAAACCATAGTACTACTCTGAAACCTTCCTGTTTTCCATTCCGTCTGCAAAGTAATACTTTTCCAAATAAAAATATTTTTTCTTTTACCTGGACGATCATAAATCCTAGCTCCACGAAACCGCCTAATACAACCCCAAACCAATTACCTGTAAGCCGATACAATAATTAATAAAATAAAAACTGCTTCGTCTGGTTGTTGACCCTCTTGTAACTTTACTACCGGTTTTAGTTATCATAAACAAGTAAGTAAAGACTGAATCACTTGCACCATTTACCCGTACAACGCGTAGTATTAATATTTACAAGAACTTCTCAGCTTGATGACTATTACTTTCCCAAAGTTATACTTGCACAGAAGTCGTGGGATTTAGCATCTTAGCTGAGTCATGCTAGTTCAGTCGACCGGAAATCACCAGACTTATACCGGAAGTGGTTGCTTAACTCAGCCCAGTAAAAATCAGATGCATTTAAAACGGCTGTTTAATCGTACTATAAAACAATGTAATTTGTTATGTATGTCATAAGGAAAATTGCACTGTGTATTTGATATGATATATTGCTTACCCGATTGACCTAAAGTAGAGAATATGCTATTCGATCATTATTTGTAATTTGTATCTACATATAGAAAAACAAAATTAGTATTACTTTGTTTATTAGAGACACATGGAAGATGTTAATCAAGAAATCTTAACCATTTCATATATTCTTGACTTTTAAGGCATACCTATTATAATATATCTTATAGTTATAAAATAAGAAATCAGCCTTAAAAACGCTTACATAACTCCAAAAACCCTCGAAGGTATTATTACGTTCAAACAGATTTATTCCAAAAGGTATATTGCGTATTTTAATGAGACACTAGAACCGAATATCACTATCTCTTAAAATATAATTAGATCATTTATTTAAACATAGAGAAAACAATTTCTGAAACTCTTATCAGTTTCGCTGTAATGAAATAGGAAACAATATTGTTGGGAAAAGTTCCGTGCAAGATAGCAATCACTATAAGTTTACGAGTCTTAATATCTGCGGTGAATTTATGCTAATTACACTAGATACCGTAAGCATTAAGGTTATCCACCACATTACTTTCATACTACACTTATTATGGCAGTTTATGCATTAATGAAGATATTGCTAACAAAGCTATCGCAATTAAGTTGTCTACAGCTGAAAATCACTCACTAAATAACACGTAGTATAATTCAGTACTGAAGAACGAATTTGTCTTCTGGATTGTTCAATTTTGTTTTGTTGTGTATACTTCCGACTTTTTATAGAAGTAAATTTCTATTCTATTCTTAGAACATAAATAATTCTCATAACGTAGCTATGACGAGAAGTATTGATTCAACACGTATTTTTACTTCAGCTCCAGTGCATCTTCCTCTTAATACAGCTTCTGCACTATGACACAGTCGCGGATTTCTCCTGGAATCTGGAGTCTCTTCAGTCGGAAGTGATACAAAAAGGTCGGTGACGAAGAAATACAAATCGAACTCTCGCATCGTTTTGAAATCAGAGACACCTACATTAAAAAATCAAGTTCTATTTTCATGTAGAGACGTTCCCACTCTCTTATCAGGTGCACATTTGAGTGTACTACGATGTTTTATACACGATCTCAAAGCACGGCGGAGCATCTGAGTTATCTACACATAAATAAGCTTTAGTGGGAAGGGTTGATTCAACGTGAAAGTTGGGTTTAGCTCCATTTCACCTTCTGCTTAGTGCAGTCTGAAGCCTGACGCTGCACTAAGTGGAAATTGAACTAGAGCTAACTCAACATTCACGTAATAATGCCGTTTTTAACTCAATTTAATCAATGAAATATTGTAATCTAGCTTGGAGATCCGCAGTTAGAAATGTTGGACCGGAACTGCCAATAAAGCACACCTGCTTATACAAGTGATTTTTAGGGAGCTGATGTGTAATTTGGTTAGCTATAGCTTGACAAATCAACGATTATAATTACAAAACACCGATCAATAATATAAATTGTACCTTTTTTCTCACAGGCTGCCTACGTTTTGATAATTTCACGCTATATTGTTTTCTGAAGTTACTTTCTTTTGTGTTTTCGTAATGGTCGTCCTTTTTTATACATCCATGTCAATCGCTTATTGGTTAAGCTATAGCCGATCACAATACTGCTCCACGTCTTCATCTCATCTGTATAAGCGGATATGTTTTATTGGCAGTTGCGGTTCAACCAGTGTTTACTGAAGATTGATCTTTACAATGAGGTCAAAATATATCGTGTTTTACTGTATTAACGGCGTTTCCACGTGGTGTGGACCAGAAATTCAGATGACGATCAGAAATGTTCACGAAGTTAGTTTTGAAGCCTCTCATGTAATTCTGAAGTCTTTTTGGTATGAAATATGTATTAGGAAAATGTTCCTAACATTTATTTATATCCTATATGTATTTTTCTTTTTAGTTTTTACTCTCGTGTTTATATATCAAACTATTCATAGGTCTCAATAAAAATAGCTATAGATCCGTTAGTGTCATGTTTTGGTTCTCAAACTGAACTACCAGAACTGTACTTGTCCATACCTGACATGTTGAGACGGAGCTCTCCCTCCACGTACTCCCCGACATGGACCCACTGGAACGTTCCTGGCTGGGTCTGTTTGAAGTGGATGATGTTATATCGTGCCGGGCCGTCTCCACTGGAGTCGAAGTGAAACTTATCTCCAGACAATCCTAGTAACAAATTTGTTTGAAATGGAACTTTGATCAAATATATATTAAGTTCTGACATCATCAATTGTTTGAAAATACACTCCTGAAAATGTATTCGTAAAGTTCTGACATTATTGAGTGTTTGGAGCTACCCTCCTAAAATGTGTACGTAAAGCTCTGACATCATCAAGTGTTTGGAGATACCCTCCTGAAAATGTGTACGTAAAGCTCTGACATCATCAAGTGTTTGGAGATACCCTCCTGAAAATATATACGTAAAGTAGCGAAACCATCTCTCCTTAAGTGTTTAAAGCGACCCTCCGTAAACTGTTATCAAATACTATATCAACACAGTCTTACAATTTATAAAGTACAAAAAGAGATAAGTCGTCTAATCCAACAAAAGTTGATAATATATTTACAAAGCTCCGAAACCATTTTTCCACATTGTTTAAAGCTAACCTCCTGAAAATGTATAGGTAAAGTTCCGACACCATCTCTCCATAAGTGTTTAAAGCTACTCTCCGAAACAATTTCCAAAGGTAATATCATCCCAGTCTTACAATTTATAAAGGATAAAGAGAGATAAATAGTCTAATCCGTCACTTCTCACATTCAGGAAGAATTTACGTGCAAGTCTCGTATGGTCGTTATCACCGTATTCTGAAGTGCATTGTGTGTAATGGTGTAATGTAGCAGCTTTAAAGGGCAACATCGATTTGAGGGATCCATGTATTTTTAAGGGCCTTAGGAGAGCCCCACTGTTATTACTATGCACCGAAGCTCACATTGCCATTCCGACGACGTTCTTGTTTTTGTCTGATAAATAATTTATTGTTTCACAAATAAGTGTCATTGTTTTTACGATCATTGTTGTTAACACTTTAGCTATTGCCAATACACAATTTTTATCATCAATATTATCGTTGTTGTTGTCCTTAATACTAGTTGTTGTTACATTGGTTATTATTATTGTTAAAAAACTGCTATTATTATTAATTTGATTATTATTATTATTTATACAAAATTGTTATTTTTATTACTATCATCGTTGTTATTACTTAATTATTATAATATATATATTTATTTATGTACAAATGTGATTGTTGCTATTTCTGATAGGTTATACAATATCTTGTTATTTTCTCACCAATTGTAGGGTTTTCTAAATGTTCTTCTTCTTAGTAGGATTAATATAAGACGCATATGTGAAATGGTGTATTGTCGTACAAATAAATAAATCTTAAATATATCTAACAAATCGTCAAGTAAACCTATATTTTCAACCTCTAATATTCTTCCTCAAATTTTAGTATATAATATTAAATAATAACATTTCTAAAACAGAACCTCTCGATTTTACTGTAATATTTTCGAGCACCGTCACGACAGTCTTGTAGTGCTATGTAAAACAAATAAATATATGCTAAAATTTATGTATACATTAATCAAATAGGATATTTATGTTAAAAACCAGCTTATGTCATGGGAGTTGGAGAACTCTTCTATCTTAAGATGACCATAGCCAAAGGAGAGGGGTGTTATAGTATATCTGTAATAAAATGGGTTACAATCCGAGCATTCACGATACTTGCAGCATATTGGAGTAAACAATCACTTTTGCCCTTGGCACCGAAAATCATCCTAGGTAACAAATGTTTCTTACAGTATTCTTGCCAAGTTTTGTTCAATACCACGTGTACATAAAACCCTGGTCATTTGTGTGGAAGATTTTTATGTCCTGTGACCCAGTTCCCCAGGGTTCAAAGCTTCTTAAACTATCCTAGGCTTACATTTGTTACCGGGAATGGCCATGATGTACATATGGCGTTCAGCTTAGTCGTGTGGAAACGGTTGTGAACATAGAGCTGTTCCTATTGGTCCTGACCACCATTTTACAACGTACCTGACTTGCATAATGTCAATGGAATGTTTATTTGAATTCATTAATTAACTTTAATTTAATTTTAAGTAATTGATTTAAATCGTCTTAAAAATTGCAAGAGATTTCACACACACGAACATATTTAAATGTCAATAAAAAATAAAAGTCTGGCTTATAAGAATCAGCAAAATCTCGTGTACAGTTACATAGTGTAAATGATCAAATACCTGACTCAATATTTTAGAACAAAGCAAGTTACTTGGTGGAGGAAAAGTTGGGATCTTTATGATTTAGACGTGAACAATAAAACTTTACAGCAAAAGACTTAAGTGGCCAGCACTTCCTGACGAAAGTCTGTCATTTCCTTTTAAAGCTTTTATTACATTTTACTGCACCAGTATTCTGTACGTTAGACACTCCAACAGTTTTGAAAAGGTATTGGTTTTTTTATTACTTTCTGTATGTAATTCTACAAAATAATAGGTACCCTTTTTGTTCTTGTTGATCCTTAAAGAAAATATTTAACTATTAAATAAAGTACAACCAGGCACCCTGTGTTTCTTGTTTTACACCGCCTTTATGATTCATATTGTTATAAATATATAAGTGACTATTTTTTTTCGTTGGCTCCTGTGTTTTCTTGATATAACCCTTTATAATCCATGAGTCAAGAGACGATTTGCATTGTATAAGCACACAAACTAAGATTTCTTCAAATCGATAGAAATAATACCCTAAGAATGACATCGATTGTCAACCCTTCTAGTTTTGGTGCATGTTGAAATAGGAGCCTATAAAAGGGTTAGACGATTATTTTATCAAATCATTTGTTTTCTAGCATTACTCACTCAAAAACCAACCGCAAAACACATAAATAAGTATAAAGTTCATTTTAGCTAATCCCATAAACCCTGAAAGCGGCCACAGTCAGGTTATTTATCGAGTTAATCTAACTGTATACAACTGGGATCGAACGCTGTTACAGACTTGACTCCTGAAATCAGGAGTCAATTTCGTCTGAAGAGATACAAAAACATTCGGCCACGAAGAAGCTCAAAATAAACTCTTTACATTGTTTCGACATCAGATACACCTAGACTACAAGATAGTGTAATATTGGTGAAGATGATGTGATGGATTCGATCTCAAAGCACTGTGGATCAACCGAGTTCTTTACTCTAAAGTAGCTTTAATGGGAAGGGTTGATTCCTTGTGAATGTTGGGTTATTGGCTCCAACTCACCTATTGACATATATTGTATATATTCCAATATATTTATATAGGTATATATATATATATATATATATTATTTTGTGATTTATATGACAGTATGATTTATTTTTCAAACAATAGATTTTATATACCAATGAGGATATATATTTATAAAATAAGGCTATTGCCATTTATAAAAATTTATAATATATATATATATATATATATATATATATATATATATATATATATATATATAAACAATATAAAACTTTAAGTATAGCTAAATTGAATAATAGCATCCTACCCTAGTATCAATGATGCAATTAAACAAAAGCTTGAGTAGGCAATTATTTACATTCATTCACTGAGTAATTTAAAACTTTTTAAATTTATGTTTCAATTACAGGATCGAACGAAATTAAACCTGTATTAGGATCTGTACCATTAAACCGATCGGTTTTCCCAATCCGAATACAAATATATCATTCAAGTGAGTAATTAAATTGAGATTGAAAAGGAGTGGACATTTAAGTTATTTATAGTAAATTATCTGTCCAATATTGTACTGTTCGTTGGAAAAACAACTATATTTAATCGAACAACACACTATTTCATTTTTATCTATGCTTTAAATGAAATCTGTTTTGTTTTTCTGTTATTTAAGGTGAGTATATGAGGAAAAAACATAACAAATGCATATGTTCTGATATGTGTGTTTACAAAAAGCGAAAGAATAAAAGCTAATATTTGTATACACATAAATATATTGTTTCCTTCTATTCTTTGATAATTTTGCTTAAAAACAAAACAATAGTAACAAGTTATGAACTCTAATAATAAAATGGTAAAAAACTGTACAGTTTTTTAATTAAATGGTTAGCACTTTTAGGTGAGAAAAAATGCCAAGCTGTTAGTACTAAAACGGGGTAATTTATTAATTAAACGTCTAAAATGTCTATGGAAAATAACAAACATATGGAAACATAATCAATTAAAATATTTGCAGATTCTCCGAATTGAATTATTCATTATCATCATAATTACTAGATATTTCCAAAATATATTTTTTATTATTACAAAGTTAGAATCATAATTCTTTGCTTTTCATTAATTAAAGAATTCATTAATTCTTTTAATTTACCACTTAATTTTGTTACTCTTACAAAAGAGATAAATCTATATTAGTGGTTTAATATAATGAAGTACTTCTGTACAAACAACAATTAGCTCATTACACTACGTACGTGGGATAAACTGTTACAGTTATCACACTCATGATGTCAAGAACAGAAGAATGTTGGGCGGTGAAGTATGTCCTTTATTACCTGTAAAACGGTTCATGTGAGCCATTCATAGCTCAGTAATTCTTCCGCTGTCCACATCAAATGTCCGCTTTATGATTGAAACACGTAACTAGATCCATAAAGTACTACTAAACACATGTGTAACTGTTTATTATATTAGGTACTTTGTATTCCGAACAATTAAGAGCTATATAAATAAATTTTAAGTGATCTGGAATTCATTTAATGCATCTAAACATATTCGTTTAGGTTATTGGGTTTATTAATAAAACTACTTTATGGAGAGAACTTTAGGTCCTGTATAGTTTAGTATTTTAATAGAAAGTAATGAACAACTAAAGATTTAATCTCTGTTCACCAGATAATTCTAATGTTGTAACTGTTTTTTTTTTCTTGCAAATTGATCATAGTTATAAACGTCCCACACAATAGAGCATATATTTTGGTAAAATAAATAACAGCTATTTGGACCTGAAAATGAGGAATCAACCTGACAATCTGTTTTAGTAATCTACACACAATTTAAATTGAGTTTAGTATTGCCTAAGTACTAATTTCACAGAATTAAAGAATTATTTGAGGAAGTTTAGTTTAAAATCCAATAATCTGTATGCGCAATATAAGTAGGTAGTTGTTAAATTCGTTTGGTCTGGATTGTTTGTTACATTTAATTCCTACAATTTAAAAATACAAGATACAAGATAAAAATCTAAAATATTTTAACAATGCGTGAAATAAAAACAAACTTTAAATTATAAAAGGCTCAGTGATATCTATTTTTGTAACTCATGAAGTAATAAAACTCCATCGGCCATCGGCCATCGTTCATCGGGAACGTACTGTATGTTTTGCATCATGATCACATCTTATGATGTAATGTTGTAAACTGCGCTGGGGTTTTCAATGTATAAGTATAAACATATTAATAAAATGACTATGTGACATACATAGTTGACTTCTATCAGCATCACATCTACTCCCACCCCCACTAACTACAAACAACGGTTTCTGCGTCCGTTCACCAATTCCTTCTTATTTTATAAGTAATTAGTCATAGAATAAGGTGTTTACAGCCATGGAACAAACAGCCATATCGTGTTATTATCAAACACAGCGATAAAAAACTTGAAAGCCTTAATTTAAAAAGTGTTTTGTTTTTTTGAATAGCACTATTTCCTTCTTCTGGTTCTTCATCTTTTAAGTCTTCTTCTAAATATTCTTCTTCTTCATCTTCTTCTTCTATTTCTTCTTTTTCTTCTATTTCTTCTTCTTCTATTTCTTCTTATTCTATTTCTTCTTCTATTCCTTCTTCTATTTCTTTTTCTTCTTTTTCTTCTTCTATTTTTCCTTCTTCTTCTATTGTTTCTTCTTCTTCTTCTTCTAATTCTACATTTACTACAAATATCGTTCGTCATACAATTTATTACCTGCCAGTCCCAGACGTCTATATTACTTTATAACAAGTATAGATAAGTTTACTGTGAATCTTCACGTGGGGCTGAGAGTGTTAATTTATCTTTGTATTTACCCTTGAAGTTGACTCGGCGAAGGAACCTGAGTAGATCGGACCCGGACGTGGGTGTCATGGCGGCACATAGAGGTCCAGTCTTACACAGAGCCGCGTGCATGTCCCCCAGTGCTACGGCCAACGACATCACGGCATCGCTTACAAACTGCAACTGATTCTCGAACGCTGTGTTATCTCTCGTGAGGCGGTCCTGGGGGCCACAGTTGCGGGAGTACCGCTGGTTGTAGGGGGTGGCCGGGCTGCCAGGGTAGCGACACTGGAAATGGTCTTCCCAAAACTCTGTGGAAGAAAACCAATTTGTGGTGGTTTCGATTTTTTATTGACATTAGGATTGATAAATTATACCAAACTGTACTGTCACCAATTTTGTAGAGCTTATATTATTACGATTCATCATTGTATGAAACTTCTGATAAGTGTGCTTTCCAGTGAATTATAATTTATTAATATTTTAACAGCCTGCTTTATTGGCAGCAATCTTTATCTTAGCTCCACAAGAATTATAACGTTTA
This sequence comes from Homalodisca vitripennis, assembly GCF_021130785.1. NCBI lineage: Eukaryota > Metazoa > Arthropoda > Insecta > Hemiptera > Cicadellidae > Homalodisca > Homalodisca vitripennis. The sequence goes on along the minus strand of NC_060213.1, from coordinate 121,876,623 downwards.
CACTTTTACATCCTTCTTTATATTTGTAATATAATGTGCTTATCCTAATATTAGAGATATAACATATAATAAAAACTTAATACCTTCAATACTTATATTAGCTTGTAGAAAATAATTTTATTTATTGTTTAATTTTATAACTTGAATAATCAAAAGGTTTATTATTTAAGAGAAGAAAACAAACTCGTTTAGGTGTGTACTAAATAAAATCTTTAAATTGAGATACTTCCCATATTGTTACGATCATATATAACTATGATAAAGTGTTATACTGTTTTATGAAATAGTAATAGAGTTTTTGTTTTAATCTTAACCCAAGTATTGCGATACTTACGTTTGAAAAATATTTTTGGCCAAACCACACTTCCTGAGATTTATAATTCAGATCAAAAAACATCTTTAGTTTTACCAAAATTAAAATATGTGTACGCTTTTAGTTTTGTTATAATTATAAATTAAACCAAATAGTTATAATGCTAAATTATATTGATTTAGGATTGCAGGAGAATTTAGTTTGTAACATTATTTTAAACATAGGAAGATCTGTACATGGTAAAAAAAATAAAGCAATCAGAGAATTTTCATTAAAACTTGGATTACATTGTGATGAACAACTTTCTCCCTATATTCTTTACATGTCTATTAAGAAAAAAGTATCCACTTCCAGGAAAGACTTTCAGAAACTATTCATACCAACAAACCAAGGATTCCGTCGATTATTTTCCACGGTAAGATTGAGAAAGTATTGGTCAAAGCCTGTGACGGGATTGGCTTGAGGTTGCACTGACAAAGTTCCTTCCACCTCGGGCTCACTCCCCTCCGACACCAAGGATCTCGCACTCCAACCGTCACTTCCTATCCAGGAGAAACTTCCGGTGGCGTTACATCTTCTCACAGCACGCATCAGTCCTGCCACCTCTTGGTCAGACGCGAACACTATTGCACCTGGGAAACAAAAACATTTTTGATTCTTCACGTCGATGAATTTACCCAACATCAAAAGGGTATTTCATAGCTCTAAGATAAGCAATAAACAAGTTCTCGTCTGTTTTGATAAGCAAAAAGCAAGATCACCTCTTGTTTGACAAGCGCCAAACATTCTTACCTCTTGCCCTCGGCTTTGTCTGCAACTTGAGTACAACGTTATCGTATGCTCTATCTTCCGCTACCCCGGAGTCCTTTGCGAGCTTCTCCTTCACAGCAATGCAAACACCTGCTTTCGCCAACAACTGTTCTAATTCTTCAAATGCCTGTGGAGATCAATGAACAAAAACATTACATTAAAACTTCTGAACTCGACAAAATTCCTTTGCAAAAACAAATCTGTAATGAAATAGACGATTATCCCTTGCCTTGATCCCGTAGTTTGACTCCTCGTATATGATGCTGACGTAACTCCAGCCCAGCCTCTTCACCAGCTCCACCATCGCCTGGGCCTGGTGATGGTCCGAGGGTATGGTGCGGGAGAAGTACTCGAACCTTTGCTTGTTGCTCAGCTCTGGACTCGTGGACCAGTAGGAAACCTGCAATATTCAACACGACATAGTCGAGAGGTTTTCAAAAATAGTTCATAATTTATTTTTTACATCCAATACTAATAACGGTATTGTTGTCTGAAATTTAATTTGGTTTACCATTGTTGTTATGACTGTTTGTGTTGGGCTTCGTTGGATTTAAATTAAAACATATTGTTCTATCATAAACACATTGATATTAGAAATTATTGATATTAGAGAAAAAAAGTGATGTGAAGAAAACTTACAAATGTAAATTAGTATTGCGTTTTACTTTATACCGAAATTTGCTTCTCTTTGGTTACGCTAACCTTTCTTCGTTTTGCCGCCATATTCTCGTATATAATAAAATTTTGACAAGTATTATTATCAATAAAATAATGTTTTTATATATAATCTGTAATGTAACAGTATTATATAATACAACTTTTTTCAGTGCATTTTTATTCTATATATTGTAAAGAAAAATGTTCCTTTTCTATAACTTTCAAACTAACCGTTGTCCTTATATAATTTAGGAGTACATTGACTATTACCTTCATAAAGTATTAAACAAATACAGAATTACTGACAAAAATAAACACTTTACAAAAGTGGTAATAGAAACTAAAGCTGGATGTTTTATTCTTAATCACTAACTTGACATTGAAATAGTAAGATAAGACAAGAGTAACTAGATAAGATCAGAGTAACTAGATAAGATCAGAGTAACTAGATAAGATCAGAGTAACTGGATAAGATCAGAGTAACTGGAAAAGATCAGAGTAACTAGATAAGATCAGAGTAACTGGATTCGATCAGAGTAACTAGATAAGATCAGAGTAACTAGATAAGATCAGAGTAACTAGATAAGATCAGAGTAACTGGATAGGATCAGAGTAACTGGAAAAGGTCAGAGTAATTAGATAAGATCAGAGTAACTGGATACGATCAGAGTAACTAGATAAGATCAGAGTAACTGGATAAGATCAAAGTAACTAGATAAGATCAGAGTAACTAGATAATATGAGAGTAACTGGATAAGATCAGAGTAACTAGATAAGATGAGAGTAACTAGATAAGATCAGAGTATCTTCATAAATTATTAAACAATTACAAAATTACTGACAAAAATAAAGACTTTACAAAAGTGGTAATAGAAACTAAAGCTGGATGTTTTATTCTTAATCACTAACTTTACAGTGAAATAGTAAGATAAGATAAGAGTAACTAGATAAGATCAGAGTAACTAGATAAGAACATAGTAACTAGATAAGGTCAGAGTAACTAGATAAGATCAGAGTAACTAGATAATATCAGAGTAACTGGATACGATCAGAGTAACTAGATAAGATCAAAGTAACTAGATAATATCAGAGTAACTAGATAAGATCAGAGTAACTAGATCAGATCAAAATAACTAGATAAGATCAGAGTAAGTAGATAAAATCAGAGTATCTAGATATGAACAGAGTAACTAGATAAGATAAGAATAAGATAAGATAAGAGGTTTTCACTTTATCAAGATAACAAATAAAACGATATGTGTGTTTTACAATATAATGTAAATATTTAAAAAAACTAATTAATTCCTGAAATGCATCGAATAAATCTAAAATATTTACTATTTTCAAAACAATAGTTCTAATAATAGTTTCAATTAACGATGGGTATTTACTTATTATTAATATCTAAAAATTGAGAAAAGCTTCTAAAAAGTATAAAACATATCGAATAAAGTTATAGTTCGTGAGTTATTACTTTTAGCAAACATTATTATGAATGGCTTAGTAGCATTAACGTATTTGTTTCAGTAATTATTAAGGTATTGTTTTTAATAAATTTAAAATCAATCACTCCAATAATAATATTTTTGTTGTGAAGCTTTTCATTTTTATTAAATTCCGATAATATTATTGTTATTTGTCAATCCGAAATTCAGGGTTATAGATAATGTAAAATAATAATAATGTAAATGACACAATATACCCTTGTCTTCAGGATGGCAGGGACAACTAACAAGGGAACTAGCCTGTAAATCACTGTCCAGTGTAACTTGGCAAACTAGTTACTCTACATCAAAGATCAGATTACAGACAAATGTTTACTTGGATACAACCACATTAATCAACAAATCTGACTGATGCGTTATAAATATTGCCATATTGTTCACAATATATTTAATTTTTAGTATTATTAGACTACACTTTTTTGACTTCTTTTAGAATTAGACTCTCTTGATAAAAAAATGAGAAGGAAGTAAACTTCTAGACAAAGGCGATGAGTGCCTTTTACAGAACCTTTGACATTTTGGTAATAGTCTATCAATAATAGTAAGAAAGTGTTCACAAGTCAATTGTGTATAATTTATTTCCAATATAAGGCCAACTACAGCAAGCCGTACGAAAGTAGTCCGATGGTTGCTTGTGCAACTGAATCCCCCCTCTACCCACCGGCGCAACAGTGTTCCCAGTTTTAAAGGTACGGCAAATTACTGATTCGCGTTTAAATCTGTTGGAATAAATAAATACATACAGCTATTACCTTAACTCAGACTGTACACTACGACCATAGCCACGCCATATCGGAAACAGCTGGTGATCGGGAGCGATTTGGCAACGCCGCATTAAATATCATCGGTCTACTTTTGTGCAATCTGCTGTAACCTCCGTTCGCATACGCAAACTACCACTACTTACTTTATGTAAAACATAAATTTTACTTATCATGTCAGACAAATATTTTGACTCCGTCTTTAACAGTGGTATCAACACCTTATTTGATACCCCCTACAGGTCTGTGTTATATTTTTAGAGGGCGTGAACGTTGCTCCTGGAGAAATAAAAAAAGATTCAGGATAGTTCCCTGACATACCCCCAACTTTCCTAAATAGTATGTTCTTAGGAATTGAATGAGTGCATTAAAATCACAAGTGTTATGGATGTGATTTGCTTTCTCAAGTTAAAATTTAATTAGGAAAGCCATTGATGATAATATAACATCAATGCATGTTCTATTATACATCAAAGAGGAAAGCAAAGTAATGGAAACATTATCACAGGGAATTATCATGGAGCAAGTGCAAGCACACCCATGTGAGAGTTGTACTGTAAATTTAACACAAATAATAAGCTTGGCTGCAGCTATAACCGTTAATATTATGTGGAGGATTATCTGGTATCCATAGAGATGAACAATAAATTCTCCGCAAAATTGTTCAATTTTTCATAAATGTAGTCACAAACAAATTATTTCATATTTCTCAAACATGACAACTTTTTTCTTTAATCTGTCTGTTATATCATAAAAACCCTGTATTGTTTACCGACATTCACAATACGTATGAAGATTAATGGTTTGACCCTATTGTGTCCTTCCTTAGGATCTGTTGTATAAACAATTCACGAGCAGCGATACGTCAACAATTTACGTTTGATAAACGGTTCTATCCTCCAGTGGAATTCTGGATGATATATACCTGTCTGTGTGAACAGTGCTGAATAAAGAAGCAGTCTTCCACTTTTGACTATGACTTATAGTGTTTTCCAATAGTGATAGCAATCGTGTCTATAGCCCCCAGAATGTGTGATGTAATTAACCTAAGGTAACCAGCTGTTGGAGGGAGGAATTAGAGAGTTTGGCACTCTCCAACAAAATATCACAAGTTAAGGAGAGCCTAGGAAGCTGAAATAGTTTTTTCCCATAGGAGTAAATAAATCAAATAGTTACAATGTTCGTTGTTCCTTTGCCGAGAAATTGGTGGCTTTCTGAACATTGTCAACTACTATTTCACGTTGTCGATATTTGATGATTGCTTACATAAACGTATCAGTAATTAGTCAGGCTTTGTAATTTTCGGGCTCTCCTACCCTCTGTGATTCCAATTGTAGTAGAAGTTTTGTAGTATAGTGTACAAAAATATAGTTTATTTACACGCTGCAAGTGCAATGTTATTACACTCGTATTGACATAAAAGTTCGTTAATTATTTTATTCGTAAAGTATTTAAGTATGTTGGATGATATTTTGTAGAAGATATGTTTTGCTTCAATTTCATATTAGTTAATTTCTTATATTTAGATGAGAACTCACTTTCTTAATACGATAAATCGTTCTTTCAAAAATTCAACGATTGTATGAATTGTCTTAAGAAGGAATCTCGTTACAGTGATACTTGGCGTCGTCAATGTTACAAATGGAATCTGAGCATGAAGAATTTTACCTGAGGAATATTGAAGAGACGCAGTAAGTTAGCCACCTGGATGGAGGTGACACTGGACGCTGCTCCCACCACACCAGAGATCACCTTTCGCACCTGAGTCTTGTTAAAGTGGTATTCGGCGTCGTCTATGTTACTGATCGAACCTGAGCATGAAGAATCTTACCTGCGGAATCTTGAAGAGCCGCAACAGGTTGGCCACCTGGATGGAGGTGACACTGGACGCTGCTCCCACCACACCAGAGATCACCTTCCGCACCTGAGTCTTGTTACAGTGATATTCTGCGTCGTCTATGTTACTGATGGAACCTGAACATATAGACCAGAATCATTGATGAAAGAAAGTACCTGCTAAGTTATTTCTATTGTCATTGAAAATTCTTTCGTTCAAATTCAACTCATATAACAATTATTGAAATTACAACCATTTTTAACTGCCTTTTACTAGTAGTTTTATCAGAGTGTACTGAAACCTCAGATTGGTATATTCTTATTTTCCGACATATTCATATAACATTTCATCGTAAACATCTTTTTGGATGTTGGATTTGCCTCTTTAATGAGGTATAAAGCAATAATGCAATCAAAATGCTAAGGTTCGGGATTATTAATGACCTTAGAAATCTAAATCCCGACATCATAGTCGTAATTTAATTCTAATTTTCAATATATTTAAAAATCTTGAAATATCTTATGAAATATTTCCTAGAAGAATTTTATAAATTAACGTATAGTATTTTTCAAAATCGGTCATTTATATGGGTTTTTTAAAGTGTCGATGATATTTTACTGACAATGTAAATACTTTATCCTGTGTATTTTGATTCAGGAATATCTGCAAGGAATCTACGTTGAAAGAAGAAAATCCTATTAATCTAAATAAATCACTGCTCCAATACCTCCTACGCGCCTTATTATGTCTGGAGAAATCCGCAACTGACACGTCACGATTGGATTTCGTCGAATTGCACCACCTCAATATCCAAGGTGAAATTGGATTTGGGTTTAGAATATACTTGTACGTCAGGGGAAATCATCATACTCGTAATACACTATGGAATAAAGATAGATAACGTATCAACTGTATAACTTATTTTTAGTATTTTAAAGTGAGGAATAAACCAAACAGAAGTGTTTATTAACCCTTAAATATCAAATTTATAATAAGTATTTAGTAAGTGAAAATCTGTACATCAACATTGGACCTCGTCACTATTTTGTCACATATCTTACTTTAAAAAGTACTATAGTCATTTTCAAGCAGTTCTAAAGGTTTTATGATATGAACTCAGAAACATAAGAAAGCACTTAATTTGGTACAAGTAAAACAGTAAAATAATCTACGAGACGAATCTAAAATATTTCAATGTGGTTATCTTTAATTAACCTCTTCATGGGCAAAACAATAATTTAAAATTTCCCTCTGTAACACATTTTGACCATCCGTTACTGTAATCGAATGTAGAGCAAGATTTTTTACACAAACTACCCTTATATACAAATGCATATATAAATGAACTATAAATTTATATATTAACTTTAATTCAAATTAATTACGTAATAAATAACTGTGTGGGTTATCCTGATATTATTTGTCCTTTTCTCTAATTCCTCCTAAAACGGTACTTAAATTATAAAATATTTCTTCATTTTAATAAATCACATTGACCTGGGCTGTCTACTCAATATTGAATGAAAATTATCAAACTAACTCAATAATATGGACCACCGTTAGTGTTACAGAGTAATAACGCAACTACTTAAAACTGGATATTTAGGATATACAAGGTGTTACGTGAGAGGTTGACAGTAGACAAAAAATAAGCAAAAAAGTCAATATGAACTTATCTTATAATTTATGAACATATACTATCTCGATTTATTTAGTCCATGAGTGTAAAAAAACTCATATCTCAAAATCGGTGATGCAAAAGCTGGGCTTTTAAAGTTTATCAAAGGGGTACTATTAAAAATTAAATAAATAATAACATTTCAAGAGAACGAAAAATATATTACTTCCGGTAATGGGGAAGCTGGATAAATGATAGAGAAGACGTGGATGATGTACAAGGCCAGTAACCATAACATGAGTATACGACATCCGGTTTTACTGCTGTGAAGGATATGCGCTGGATGTTTATATGGATAACAGCCCGATATTGTCTCACACGTGAGCTAACCTAGAGGCATACATAATGCATCTATTCAATGTGCAGGGTGCATATACAATTTTTTTATTGAGTGTATTGACTCTTAATTGTTATCATATGAGTATTAATCGGATGATGAAATTCAAGTGACTACGCAAGTTTAATACCTAATTTACTACTGCTACCTTTAAAATGATGCTATTGGTTTTCAATTGGGATAGTTTTTCACAGATATTGAGTGTATCATCTTTTTAACATTAAATTTAAATTCTAAAGAGATCAAAATTTAATATTCAACGAGGTGTGGTGGTAATTTGAGCAGAATTTTTGGACATCTTATAATGAGGCCTAAATGAAAACTGCTGAAGATAAAATTTGAAATTTTCAGTATGAATATGTCAGATGGCTGAAGGAATGTTGTGGTTTTTTATTTAAATTTTCCTAAGTAAAATGTACAAAAAATACTTTTATTCTTTTTAAATAGTTAAAAACATTAATTTTCTTGTTTAAAATCAATAAAAGACATTTCATTACACAATACTATAACTTATGTACTCACGATAGAAATTTCTCGTTTTTTGTCTTCAACTATTATTATTTGGATTTGTTGACAATATTACTTAAATTTTCTAATTTATTGGCCTGTGATTCCTCCTGGACTTTTGAAAATAGTCTGTCTGCTTGTTCTGTCCTTAAGAGAAGTTACTCACGGGGCTTTAGGAATTAAAAACTATAAAATACTTTTCCAACCAAAAATCTGTTGCACAAGCATAACCTAAAATACAAATCATGGACTTGTTCTTAAATTCAAGTTTTCCACACACTTATACTTAAACTTCCTTGCATAATAAATCTGAATATTTTCTCTCCAAGATATTCCAAGATCCCACCTGAGACTTTGCTTTATTAATGGTAAGTCGTTAATAGCCGTCAACGCCGTCTGAAAGGCTATGGACGTTTGTGTGCTGAAAAATGAAATATATTTTGGTTACAAAGACGTGTTGCCTCATTTACTTGAAGTGTTATGGAAATTCAGAGCCATGTACATAAAGTGCTTGCCCAGCTGCTCTCGTGGGAGGAGTAAGAGCGCAATACTCCGAGTTATTTTAGTTATAACATCGCGTTTTTTGGCCAAATTTATTAATTAATTTTCATCTCGTGGCTGTACAGTACGAAAATAATTATAATTTGGTATGCACGGACGAATAATTCGTTAATACGGCCCAGATAATCAAAATCACCATTGCTACAAGTTATAAATACATATTTGTAATATCGTTAACCTTTTTGACTTAAGTTTTGACTTATCCATAGTTCGGTGATATAACAAAGCAGTTACACTACGTTTCAAGATCTGTAATTTGACCCCTTCCTCAGGTGGATAACTAACCCAACACGTGGCTACAACTAGGTTTAATTTTTTTTAATATTCTACAGTGTTTCGACTTGCTTCAGTGAAAAATCACTAAAACCATATTATTTTATTACTTTATAAAAATAAAACATTGATTATTAAAACTACATTATGAATGCAGACTACAATATGTCTGGACATGAATGTGAGTTATTTCAAAGATACATTAGCCGGTTGGAACTGTTTTATTACTTACAGTGAGGATTAGTTATGTAGGATACTTTTTAGACTTTTATCACATTTCTTGCATTCTCAAGGTTTCCATAAGAGATCTATTGAAGGGCTATAACATCCATAACTATCTCCTCGGCTATGGCGCTGTTTATCGTCAGCTGTATTTTACCAGCATCGCAACAATATCCGTGTACAATGCTGACGTCTATGTTATAACCATAATGATTGCGTTTTATGATTAAATCGCATAATGAATGTTTTGTTCTGACTATTTAAAAAATGCAAACTCTCAATTCTTTATTATCCTGCAGGAGCTGACCTTTGATGAAGTCGACGGCCATCTCCAAACCATACGTGTCCTTGTCACAATCGTCCAGGATGTGCGCTCCCAAGGTGAAGGGGAGTTGGTGTCGACTGTTGATCACGTCAAGAGTATATAGCATCGTTTCCAGCGCCTACAATCAGTACTTTTGTTGCAAACTTTAAACAAGTCATTTATAACAATACTGTAACTAACAATCTATCCATAGTAGTTATTGTTCTGTAGTCTGAGTTCCTAGAGCAATTTAAGGGAACAGCTGTTTTTTTTATAGATTCTAAAACTATTAAATGTAGAATAGGGTTCCGTGTACATAAAAATATTTATATCTACTAGTTAAATATATACAAATTTAATTAATGTAAATAAAAGTAGTTTAACAGGTATGTGGTGGGTCTTCCGGTCATAGGTTAGTTTGGGTATTTAAATGCATATGTGACAGATACGGCCAAATATAAAATAACTAAATCGTAAAAAGTAAGGGCTCTGTGGTGTAATGGTAGCAGATTCACCCGGCAAGTGAGAGATCCGGATTCGAGTCACGGCGGAGCAAGTACTTTTTGTGATTCAATGTTTATTGAAATTAAATTCGGCTATTGCCATTTACACAAATTTAATTTATATATATACAGTACTTAAAATTAACAACAACAACACATGTTGGTGGCAATATTGTTGAAAGAACTATGTATATTGACAAAAGTGTGTAAAATATTTAAATTTATCAAGAAACAATCCAGATGCCCAATGATATAGTAGTGGACGAAACTAACAAAAATAAGTAGTTCAACCTTGCAAATAAGGTTCCGAATGATGGGTTCAGGCTCAATCTACCACCCTCGGAATCATTTGATTTGAAAACCTAATGGGTGATCTCTGTGGAAAATCGCTTTCACTGACTTCGGAGGGAATTTGGCCTGGATACTGGGGAATCAGGAGAAATGCAAGTTGATAATCTTATCTTAAACATACAGTAAGCGAACGTATAAAGGAAATATTTGCGACATTTTGAGCTACCCCAACAACGACTCTTCAAAGGTTTGAGGCCTATTTCATACCGTGAAGGAAAATACGACATGGACAGCCAAATGGCCTTAATACCAACAATACTGCTGAAAATTTAGTATACGACACACTGGCAAAAACATATTACTGGACAACATTAAACTATGTACTTATAATCGGAATGAATGATTCAAATATTAGTTATTCCCTGAGCTTATCAGTATCCATAGTCATTGCAATATTCCATAAATGTACCATAGAAGTCAATATCAACTTTGGGTTTTAGTACAAATTTTACCATTAAATTGTATACGTTTTCTGCATTTGCTATTAGGAAAATCAAGAATTTTGGAAAAATTTTAATTGAACCTCATGGAAAGATTATATTTCATAATATCTTTGTTGGAATTAATCTGAAAAGCTTCTGGTAGAGTCTTTGGAATCCAAGTACGTACAGCTAAATTAAACCTAAGGTTACCAATTTTCATCTTGATTCTTTAAAAACAAAACTCAATCAGAGATGGAAAGAGAGAAAACAATCAACATGTAACTGAATGCCTCCTTGGGGCATGACTGGCCCACAGGTGACAGTGACTGATCCCCAAAATACTCGTATCTTTATTGAACATCTTGGGTATATTACACTTCATGATACCCTTGTTGTTTGAATCTTTGAAATACTAATTCAGATAGCTAGGAAAAACCTAAGGTTGCCTATTTATCTCTTGGTTCTTTTAGAAACTGAAACTTAATCAGAGAGAAAGAGAACAAATCGACATGTACCTGAATGCCTGCTTGGGGCATGACTGGACCACAGGTGACAGTGTATGAATCCCAAATATCTCTATTGAACATATTGGATATATTACACTTCACGGTACCCTGTTGGTGTTAAATCCGAAAAGATTCAGATTGGGTCTTTGGAATACAAGTTCGGACGGTTAGAAACACTTTGAGGTTGCCGAAATAATTCCTGATTCTTTTAAAAATTAAAACTTAATTCGAGAGAAAGAGAACCAAATGTACCTGAATGCCTCCTTGGGGCATGACTGGACCACAGGTGACAGTGTCTGAACCCCAAAATATCTCTATTGAACATTTTGGATATATTACACTTCATGGTACCCTGTTGGGTCTTTGGAATACACGTAGTTGGAATACAGCTAGAAAAAACTTAAGGTTGCCAGTTTATCCCTTGATTCTTTAAAAAATTAAAACTTAGAGAGAAATTGAAACTATCGACATGTGCCTGAATACTTCGTAGGGGCATGATGAGCCCACAGGTGACAATTTCTGAACCCCAAAATATCTCTATTGAACATCTTGGATATATTACAATTCATGATACCCTTGTTGTTTGAATCTTTGGAATACAAATTCAGATAGCTAGGAAAAACCCTAAGGTTGCCTATTTTTCTCTTGACTCTTTTTAAAATTCAAACTTAAACAGAGAGAGAAAGAGAACCAATCGACATGCACCTGAATGCCTCCTTGGGGCATAAGTGGACCACAGGTGAAAGTGTCTGAACCCCAAAATACCTCTATTGATCATCTTGGATATATTGAACACTTCATGGTACCCTTGATGGTGTTAAATGCGAGAGATTCTGATAGATTCTTTGGAATACAAGTTAGGGCAGCTATAAAAAACCTAATGTTGCCTATTTATCTTTTGGTTCTTTTAAAAACTAAAACCTAATCAGAGAGAAAGAGAAGAAATCGACATGTACCTGAATGCCTCCTTGGGGCATGACTGGACCACAGGTGACAGTGTCTGAACGCTCATGCACCATGACCAGTCCGCCGAGAAGAAGCTCCCCGGGCAACTCACAGACCCGCCGTACCGGCCAGCCACCTTTCACGGAGCTTGAGTCAGCTGCGAATTCTGCCCAGTCCGGAAGGAAGCTGACAGGGTCCGGCGTTGACGGTTTAAAGTTGACCTTGGTCGCCTCCCGTTTTCCTCTCCGGAGGAAGTCTTTCTGAATCATGTTGTCTACTGGAGAGGGTGAGAACTCGGGTGATTCTTTAAGGTCAGAAATTGAACATACTTTGGAATTTTTAAAAAGATAAATTCTCTTCGTACTTGATGAGCTTTCAAGGACATCTTTATTCTGTATCGGTTCTTTTTCTTCTATTACAAGAGGTGTACGATTCTTATTTGGATTAGCGTCCATTGAGCTACGTAAATGGGACGTGGGAATAAAAGTGTGTCTAAGTGAAGATATGAATAAATTATCATCTGATTTTAATGTTCCAAGCCTTTCATGATTTTGTGTACTTTGGCAATTTAACTCTTCTCTTGTCGGTGCCTCGACTGTCTCTCTGGCGATGCGTTTTAACGAATTTATTAATAATAAGGATGACTGTGAACTAATTGAGGAGCGACCGTTTCTTACAACACTCGGCTCAAACAAACTGTTTAATGATCGGCTGCTAACTGTCTCAGGAAGTTTTCCGTTTTTATTTGAGTTTTCCGAGTTCTCAAACGTGGGTTTTCTACGAGTACTCGGAAAGTCCGGAAAAGTCAAATGATCAACTTTATAGTTGTTGTTTTCTTTTGACTTCTCCTCATATTGACTTGGTCTAAAAGTTGTTTCGTCGTTTGCACTGATTTTATTCACTTTATTAGAATATAAATCTGTACTGTCTTCCAGCTGGTTCAGGAAATATTCAAAACTTATCTTCTGCTCCTCTAGACTTGGAAGTGTGGATGTTTCTTGTAGCATCCACCGATTTATCCGGTCATTGGCCCCGTGCTGTCCAGGGAAGCCAGAATGTTGAGAGGTCCCCAGCCCCGCCTTAGAGGGCGTGTTGAATACCTTGTCTTGGAGTAAAGGACCAAGGTTGTCCGAGGGCGAGACATAGCTTAGCAACACGAGTAGCATTGGACAATACATTCTTGCCTGTAGCATCTTACTTCATCTGGTTACATGGCTCTGAAACACAAATACAACATTAAAATAAATAACTAAAGTATGTTAACAAACAGATTTTTCTAAACTTGTAAGTTATTAAAGATAAAAGGAAAAATTCAACTGCCGTATAACAACCTTCCTTTGAGGCCCAACCTCTGTTTTACTTTAAATCAAAGAGTAATTGTGAATCAAAGCCGTGAAATTGGCTCTTAACGTTTGTGCAGTGCAGTCCCTTCGCTCTGTTATTTTATTGCGCTGTCATATAAAGCTGAACTTTTATGCAAAAGACGAAATATACGTTGGTATGAAGGGGTTATTTTATAACTGTTTATGGACTTATTTATACTGTGTGGCTTTATTTTTTACTTTGAGAATAATGTTTTTTTTTATTTTATGTTTTATATAAACGTTACATTTGTAGCTAACCCAAATGAGGTCATAAGAATCAGTCACACATGGAGTTACGTATATTCTTCCCATAACAGGACGAATCTATTATATTATATTCATAAATTACTTCTCCACCACCCATAGCGTGAAACGGACTAATAGAGATCTTCAAGAGAAGGATTTGTCAACTGTTTCTTAGCTCAATTATGAACATTAAATTCGTAACAAAAGTTGCGCGAGTAGGGTTGTGGATTAAACTAACTGACTTCCTAAAATTGCATTTATCTTCGCATCTAGAAACTTGAAGACCATTCTTGGAAAGCGCTAAATGACACGCTCGCAGTACCTTAGCATTACAAACATTTTGAATTTGACATTATAGTTTTTGCTTGAATAAAATTGTTTTTCTTTTGTAAAACGGTATCCCTTCTTGCCAAACATTACAAGAATAAAAAGAAAATTATTATACCTTTTATTTTTTGCATCACGAAGCCTAAATCACTCCGAAGGCTAACACAATTTCTTTTCTTCTGCCAGGAGGTTGCAAATATTTCTTTTGTTATGTGGTTGTCTGTATGTCTGTCTGTCACAAATTTTAAGAATGAGTTATATACTTTAAATTGAACAAGAATGCCAGTATTAATGATTTTAAACTGAATTTTAAATTAACCCAGAACTAATTGGAATATTTTGTTCCAGTCAATTAAATATTGTCAGAAATTAACCAAAACAAAATTAAATAAACCCAAAACACTGTCATAAATATTTTAAAATTTGGAAAGATAAAATATTGTCCGATTAGGACGGACAATAAAAGTCGGAATTAGACCCCATTAAATTTTTGAAGATCTACTTGATCAATGTGGATATGACGAGGAGCTTCGAATAGTAAAAGTTTTTGTCAGTACAATTTTCGTAATTTGGCCAGGTATTGTGCTTAACAAGTTTTAAGAAGGCTAATACATCCTTACTACTTAGGATATAGTGTGAGTCTTACAATTCAACTGGACAAAATACTTAAAATAGGTTTATCCCGAAAATACACTATATCAATTTTATTCATATATTTGAACCAGAAATGTTTCTTAGTATATTTAAGGAGTCTGAACTACTGACCCTTGTAAGTCACTACGCTTTGCATTCAACCTGTAATTTCGATTGGAAAGTAATTTTTCTAGATGTTAACTTTGTTAAGACATTATAGGATGCTTCCTATATTATTTAATTGTTTATAGGAATCTTTATATTTTAATTAAGAGAATTGTGAATTAATATAATAAGTGAATTGTAAGATTGTGATCCTTCCAGCAGTTTCATTTTGTATTAGAAGAAGATTATTTTATTTTGAAGTTTAATGAAGATTTTTATTTTGAGTGTGTGTTGAAAACATTAGCACTGAGAACTTGAAGGAGACAATTATTGAATGATTGATTGATTGTTAATTTTAAGACTTGTGAACTTTTGATGGGTTAAAAATATGAAATAATTGAGAATAAATTCAAAGTAAAAAAGATAGCTTGGCGTTGCTGTATTATTGATTTTAAATTTTATTAAAATGACTAATATTTTATTGATTGTTAAACTAAAGTTGTAATAATTAAATAATTACTTTCAAAGATCTTTTAAAATTTTGATTTAATGATAATAAATATAAAACATTATTGTATTTGCATCATTTGTATATTGAATCATTGTATTTGCTTAAATTCATTTCAAAATTAATCAATTGTTTAAGTACTGAGTAATGTTTATTGATTGTTAAAGTAAATTTGTTATAATTAAATAATTAGTTTTAAGGATCTTTTAAACCTTTGCCTTAATGATAATAAATTCAAAACAGGTTATTATACTTTATGTGCCTTTAAGGTATGAAACAAACTAGGAGAATTAAGGTTTTAGTATTCAAAGATTTGTAACAATAAATAATATTTTAATACTCTAATTGATGTTAAGAAGATTGTATAGATAGTTGAGATTCATTAATCGTTCTTGTTTGTTTACATTTTAAACTTTGTTTGTAAACATATGTTCATCAGTTTTGGACTTAACCAAACATTAAATGTAAATATTTGATTTATATATATAGCTGAATCTGTTAGGTATCAAGATTATAGTCATTCTAACATATTGATTGTTTTGACGTAGTGTAATTAAATTAACAGAATAAATTATGGTTTTCAATTGAAGAATGTTTAGAGAATTAACTTAGTGTTTTAAAATGTAACCTTTATTGATGATGTACTAATTTGCATATTCTGAGCTTTAATTGAATTTTACTTGTTTTTATTGTAGGTAATTAGGTAAACATATTGTAGATAACTGTAAGTAAACATATTGTAGGAAGTAACTGTTCTTTGATCTGCTTTGTTTAATGGATATTTAAGGTTGAACTTTGTAAGGTGAATATTGTATAAAGATTTTCTTTAACTTTCTGTTAAAAGGTATGTGAGATCTAAAGTCCCTTGCTAATTGATGTTAGTAGTTTGTCCTCATTATTACTAAAGCCCCTTGCTAATTGATGTTAGTAGTTTGTCCTTATTATTGCTAGAAGCCTTGCTTCTAGCATTGAAGGTAGGGAGGATATAGGATGCTTCCTATATTATTTAATTATTTATAGGAATCTTTATATTTTAATTAAGAGAATTGTGAATTAATATAATAAGTGAATTGTAAGATTGTGATCCTTCCAGCAGTGCTGAATTTCTTGTCGATTCGGGTTCGAGGAATGCTATAAGCTTCCTTTTGTATCTAGGTATTGAGCATAGGTTACAGGTCTGGGTTGGATAGGTACCATCCAATTCAGACATTTTGTTTGCTCAATTTTGATTGTCCAATGATAGGTTGATTAGATGGTGGGAGGGATTTATAGATCCTTCCGGTGGATTCAACCACGTTTTCAGTAGATTCTTTGCTGTGTGCTCAGAGAGAGAGAAGTCGTGTAAAGTGATAGCCTACTCTTGCCGTATTGATGTTTCGGGAAGAAGGTTGAGTTTAAGATTAAAATTTCTTTTCAAAATTTAAAGTCTCAAGTTCAAATTAATTAATCTATAATAGTCATTTTGGTTACTTGGTGAAGTCTTCAGCAGATGTGTGAGGTACTGTGAAATTTAATATTGAAATAGAAAATTACTTGATGATATTTTCCTGTTCAATTTGGTTTAATCAGGAATAGTCTACTAAAAAAGAAAATTTATTTAATGTTCTGATATTCTATATATATTTTAACAAGTTCCTAAATTTAACATTCAAAGCCAAGCAGACAATTCTGGATAATTCAATAATTTGTAAATTGGAAATTTACAGAAAATAAGTAGTTTGAAATTGATACAATTTTGAGTTTAACTGGTTGGACATTGTCTTTGTTCATATATTAAATATTAATATTACCTTAATTTGTTTTATTTTTATTTTGAGAAGAAGTCTTATTTTATTATTTGTTTCATTTTATATTAGAAGAAGATTATTTTATTTTGAAGTTTAATGAAGATTTTTATTTTGAGTTTGTGTTGAAAACATTACCACTGAGAACTTGAAGGAGACAATTATTGAATGATTGATTGATTGTTAAATTTAAGACTGGTCTTGTGAACTTTTGATGGGTTAAAAATATGAAATAATTGAGAATAAATTCAAAGTAAAAAAGATAGCTTGGCGTTGCTGTATTATTGATTTTAAATTTTATTAAAATTACTATTATTTTATACTGAGTTTAATTATTGAATTCCATTGGAACTTGTGCATTCTTAAAATAAAGGGTTATTAGTTCAGAACACAATTGATCGCTCTTATACTAAAACAAAAATAGTTGTAATTGGTTTATAGAAGATAATCCTACTATAGACACGTTACAGACATGAACCAGTATCGTGAAAGGTATACTGCAGTAACAGACCGTGACTCCAAACAGCACAATACTTCAGTTTGGTAACATATCATAACTCTTACTGCAGTTAGAGATCGTGACTCCAAACAGCACAACACTTCAGTTTGGTAACATATCATAACTCTTACTGCAGTTAGAGATCGTGACTCCAAACAGCACAACACTTCAGTTTGGTAACATATCATAACTCTTACTGCAGTTAGAGATCGTGACTCCAAACAGCACAACACTTCAGTTTGGTAACATATCATAACTCTTACTGCAGTTAGAGATCGTGACTCCAAACAGCACAACACTTCAGTTTGGTAACATATCATAACTCTTACTGCAGTTAGAGAAAGTGACTCCAAACAGCACAACACTTCAGTTTGGTAAAATATCATAACTCTTACTGCAGTTAGAGAAAGTGACTCCAAACAGCACAACACTTCAGTTTGGTAACATATCATAACTCTTACTGCAGTTAGAGATCGTGACTCCAAACAGCACAACACTTCAGTTTGGTAACATATCATAACTCTTACTTCAGTAACAGATCGTGACTCCAAACAGCACTACACTTCAGTTTGGTAACATATCATAACTCTTACTGCAGTTACAGATGATGGCTCCAAACAGCACTACACTTCAGTTTGGTAACATATCATAACTCTTACTTCAGTTACAGCTCGTGACTCCAAAAACCACAAACCCTGAGTTTGGTAACAGATCATAACTCCAACAACACAATAACTCGGAGACAGGAGCATTCGTAACATACTTTCAAAAGGATATTGCGCTTTTTTGTTACTGTTATGGCTAAAACCCCGACTTTAGCTACAACTTTTTGGTATCTGAGATATCATAATGTGATATCATAAGCAATATAAATTATAAACTTTTTGTGTTTGCTGAAATGCATTTATTTTTCATGATGAACGGAAGGACAAAATACTAAAATATAAACAGTATTTTATAAGTAAGTTGACTTTTTGAGTGACTCTGAACATTGTAGGTATATTTTCCTTTATATAAAATGGACTTTACACTTTTATTGAGTGCATAAAAATACAGAAATATTTTAAATAAATTATTTTGTTCCTCTAAATGAGGAATGCATTTACGTATTCATTCTTCCTTAAATTTAAAACACCTTTTTTCTGGTTACCAATTAGCCAAAAGTTCCAAAAAAGACAATAAGTTAATGAGATTATTTAAATTCTTTAAATTGTATTGCAGTAAAATATAAATAAATATTGCTACAAAATCTATTAAAATGTCTTAAGTTAAAAAGTAAGTTTTAGTTATCAAAGATTCTAAAAGCCAATAATATTGTTGTGAAATATTATGATGCATTCATTATATGCATCCTATATAATATTATAGTATATTTAATATATATATTAATTATATTTAATTATATTAATATTCGTATATTACTAGTATATTTAATAGTATTTATATTTTCTCCCGTAAGAAGCGGGTAGGAACTACCGGCGTAAAATAATCAATACTAAGAACCAAACCATCTGCACCTTATTAAGCTTTGTGATAGATAAACCTAAGTATGTGTGTGCAATAATTGCTTGCGCATACAAGCTACTAAAGTTTCATTAAACATTATCCTAATCAGATATAAAAGTTTTAAATTCAATTTTGAGTAAAACTTAGTAGAAACCGATCCATCAAATACATTTGAAGTAGTACTTTGTTCACAAAGTACTTTAATTTATTTTTATATATTCATTAATAAGAATTACGGCTCAAAACAATTGTACTTATTGTAAGTATTAATTAAATTGTATATTTTAATTCGTTTTCTAGAATCGGTAAAATGTTAATTTTGTATTTAAACTAAATTGTTTAAAACGCGATCTAAACATAAATAACTAAACTAACGCGGTAAAAGCATCTTTTTGGTAGAATGGGATAGATTTTGAGGTATCAGAATAAAACTATCAAGACTAAACTCTGCATTAACGGATAATAAACGCCTTCACTTTGGAGCCACATAAACGATAAAGCCAATTGAATACACAAAACACAAAACAGGAAAGTTTAGGTGGCTGTACTCACACTGATCTGGTGGTGATATATTTACCCCGCCTCTTCTTTGTTATTAGTAATATCGAGCTTTTCCTCAATCACAGGCATACAAATCTTAATGTCTTGAAAATCTATCCAGTATTTGGGTGTTTTGTTAATTTTAGTAAAGATACAAAAGATTGAAATAGTCTTCATAAACATCAAGGGGTGGTTATTAAAACAAATATAATTCATTGATGTACGCACGCTTAAGAATGTGCTTAAATAAGATTTTGCACCAGAAAAAATAGAGAAAACATGTATGTGCATCCTTTCCACCAATTAGGCTCCCTTTACGAAAACCTTTTGCTGTATAGCTTCAATATTAAACCCTAACTGTCATAGAAGCTGTTAATGAAAGGAATAAAAAAAAACTTCAAACTTCAAGATTAACTAGAAAATTCGTTAATTTATAGCATTCAAATTAATAATGTCTAACAATATCATTATCACCAATGATAACTTCACCCACGAATTAATAGTCTACATTTTATTTTTTATGATTAACTATTGAAATTCTTTACTTACTTGCCTAAAAGTAATAGAAAATAGGTATTCATGTTCCTTTTGACATTGCTCACCAAAACCAGATGTCACCAGTTTCCATCCCACTGGGTTTTAAAGTTTCGAAAGAAATTGGCCAAAAACTACTAAACCATGGCTTTTGTGCTTAGACTTTCAAAGATGTTTATAAGAAACTGTTTTGTTTCCTCCTTCAGTATTAATCCCCTTGCCTCTAGCGTGCATGTCCAACTACTTTCAAATATTCCGGTAGTCTTCTTTCCAATAATCACTAATGTTACCTCAGGAATGTTTGAGACATCGTTTACCTATGGGATTCTTATTTAAGAGGGGGAAATAGCAATAAAATCCGGAAGTTATAATAAATTCAATAAAAAGTGCAATCTATTTTATTGTTTTAATATTATGTTAGTACTTGTTTATTAGTAGGTAATTCTTTTGCTGCAGAAAAAATACAGCATTAAGTTTAATGTTTTATTTTTTAGCTTGAAATCCTAATCAATTAGTGTACTTTACCTTAAACAATAAATACTTGTTCTGAGGGATTTTCTCAGTTGTTACAACAGTTAAATATAAATACTGTAAGTCAACATGATTCAATAACACAATAACATAAGTATTGTATATATACCAACCTAACAAAATATTTAGAAAATTAAATTATTAGCTGTAATTGTACCAGAGTATTTATATGTATTATATATATATATATATATATATATATATATATATAATACATATCAATACTATGGTACGGTTACAGCTAATAACTAATTATATATATATATATATATATATATATATATATATATATATATATATGTATAATATAATTTTGTATTTATATACATATATTTGTTTATTATATTATATATTATTATATGTATAATACAATTTTGTATTTATATACATATATTTGTTTATTATATTATATATTATATATATTTAATGTATATTTATATATATAATATATAATTTTATATTTATATACTTATATTTGTTTACTAATCCAATTGTGTTGTTTCATTACACATTTTCCACATAACTAAAATATTTAATATTTGATTATTTTTATGGCATTAAGCCTCATTGCAACTAAAATTCGACTAGCATTGATGAAACTAATATTAATCAATTAAAATATACATTTGCAGATATATTTAGATTAATATCGGTTCAGTTTGGTATTCTAATTTACCACGTGGTTTATTTCTAAGTATTTTGTGCAGTAATTTATTGTTG
The DNA here is from genome assembly GCF_021130785.1 of Homalodisca vitripennis. Taxonomy (NCBI): domain Eukaryota; kingdom Metazoa; phylum Arthropoda; class Insecta; order Hemiptera; family Cicadellidae; genus Homalodisca; species Homalodisca vitripennis. The sequence continues at coordinate 121,854,834 of NC_060213.1, read as the reverse complement.
CGTGGTTCCCCAAAGCAATATTAACAGTCGATTTCAAATATAGAATACCTCTTACGAGATCTCTTGGGCAGGAAATATTTGCACTATTTAAGGACACTGACAGTACATGCCTCGTGTAGAGGGGCGGGAGAAACACAAGCGTCCGGTATTTGTGACATTTATGTCATTCTCTCTATCATCTCGAATGTGCTAGGGAACTGGATGCTTAGTTCTTTAAACACATATGTAATTTTCAAATAAACCACACTAAAAACACACACATAATTTATACATTGGTTGGTTGCCGAAACATCGTTAAAATTTGATTTTGCTAGATTTAATTTCCTCAATTAAAAACAATATCCCAAATTTGCGATTCTACATAACTAAAGATTAGCCTTAAAATACATTATAATTATAGCCAATAATGGGACATAACTCTTGGTTGTAATACTTAGAGACTTTTTGGCATTATTCCATCTATTCGTAGACAAACATTTTTCGACTCTGAGTTGAATGTATTAATTTCATTCTTTAATTTTATGTATGTAATAGATTTAATACTAGTAAAATTCTTTTATAAAAATATTAACAGAAATTTCCAAGTTATAAATATTACTGACCAGTTAAAAAATAAAGGAAACTGTAACTAAACTTATTTTTAGTACATTTGGAGTTTACAAAAAAAATGCCAACGTAAGTTTTTAAAATTATTAACTTTCTCATTATTGCCTTTACAGATTTATTTTTTATTTAACATATTTGGAAATTAGTTTTTTTTTTAGTAAATGCATTTAATTTAAATTAGTCTAATTTATATTTGCACTAGATTTGATTCTTTATCGAACACTGCCCTTTTTTTAACACTAGAGTATTTATGTTTCGTAAGTTTTTTACGAATAAACGAATTATTATACATGTATAAATTTATTATTTTTAATCTGATAAGGGATAAGTTTTTTTTTTATAATTACAACTTTGAAATTTTTCACAATAATTAAACAACAAAGAAAGTCGATTATGTTAATATCATAATGCACTTAACTTACATTTAAAGTTTTATGTTTTGGAAGTGACACTTATTTTTAATCTGGTTCTCAAAACACGAACACGCAATCGGGAGGAAAGCTGGTCTAACAACACTCCACTCGGTACGGGATCAGGGGCGCAACTGACAACACGGGCGACTGACAACCCTCGGGCGGAGATAACCGAAGTTTTACGGAAACTTCCGAACACATTCATTTTTCCAGTTAATTGAAACCACTTGCAACCATTTCCACTCGTTCATTTTCCACTGCAATAAATGTTCCGCTAGTCGTAAAATGTGTTGTGCGCCCGACTTTGTAGACTTCAATGTCAAATTTACTTTCATTGTAAATAATTTAAATTTGAATATAAATATTTAATTTACCTCAGTTAATTAAACGATTTAGCACTATTAATTGCTTTTTACTAAATAGTCTCTTAATATTTTACACCTTCGTGTTAAACACAACGTATAAACTTATTTGCGTTTTGAATGTGACCAATTATGTAGAAATTATTGAGGACATAAAAGAGCAGCAAACAGTGTCGCTATATGTTGTCTGAGTGACAACTCTTGATAGAAATGTACTAGAGACTAGAAATTTGGTACAATTTGGAATTTGGAAATTTGGTTCCTCTGGGTCCAAAGAAGTTCTTAATAGGCAATGCTGGGGTAAATAGGTCAAAGTAAAGTGAAATAAAACACTTTTACAATTGGCCCAATGGGTAACATACTATGATTGCAATAACATAACCTCAAAAATAAATAAATTTATAAACAAACTGAGTATGTACAGTCCTATGACAGTTTATCTTGTGACAGCAACACATATGATAAACTTACTTTGTGGGATTGTTTGGAAAGACATTCGTTAGATTCTGTCTGTCCTGCGGTACTTCTTGAACTGCTTTTCTCGATTCTGGGTTTTATCTTATTGCAGGAAGTCCATGTCAGTTATATGAGGCCCTAGAGTAAAAAAAATTTCTGTAATCACTGTAACATTCCCTAAACCATTTGTAATAATTTTGTTGTATCCCGAACGGTTTTCGAGATATCAATTACATATTAATCCCATAAGAGTGTTTTTATGACCATAAACTGATGAGGTAAAATCTGAAACAATTTTATTAAACTTCGTAGAAAAGTCGGTCGTGTAAGTATATTGGCCAACTTGGTACGCTAGTTCGTTCCAATATGGTGACCTGCAAAGTTTAAAAAAACCATAACTCGGTTATTCATGAACCCAGACAAAATGAAAACAGTGTTTTGGAATGAATGCATCCCCCATTTAGTCGCAAATTTACATCCGAAACTGTTTCAGTGATCTTGCGTACATATAAACACTATAAAACATAAATTATTAATATTTCTGCTGCACAAAATCTGCTTAAAGGAAGAAGTTTTTTTTCAGTTGTATGTGTTTTCCATATTGATTTTAAAATCAACACTTAATTAAATTTGTCCTATTTTATATCTAGAGAATCTATTACGGCTCGGAATTATTTTTTAATAACTGGCTTTTTGTGCCATAAACCGAATTTCAAATAACTAAATATTACTCTCAAAATATATGAAATTTCCTTCAGTGATTTGTTTTTCCCCTGGATATCATATGTTCTTTATCTCTCTAAAAATATTGCAAACACATTTATATATAATTTTTTAATTTAAACAGCTTAATCGAAAACTAGCTTTTATAAAGTAAATTGCATATTAAATATATATTTAACACACGATACATAATTTGCCATCGTTCACTAATACACAAAATCAGTAACACTACGTTTCGAGATCTCTAATCTGATCTCTTCCTCAGGTGAATAATGATTGTTTATTTTAACCTATATATTCAATTTATTTGTTAGATTAGTTAATCACCTGAGGATGATATCAGATAACAGATCTCGAAACGCAGTGTCACTTTTATGTACCACTGAACGATCCTTCCATTGTCAAAAACAAGCAAAGAATATTTCATTTATTGAGAGCATAGTTCAGTAGAATAAACTGAGTTAAATCCGCACTAATGGAGTTTATGTAACAAATGTTTGCCCTCCATCGCTGGGAGGATCAGGAAACCCACAGAAAACCGCGATTTGGGACCTGCACTAGTGGATTGGACGTGGGAGGACACAAATACTCGATATTGCCAGGTGGGGTGAAAAGGGTAGAGTGGATTGGATTGGTAATACCAACGTTGCGGTGACGTTTCCCGACATGCAATTGTGTCCGACATCGCATTTCTTCGTCTACTTACGGACACAGTGGACAGTCCGAGTAATATAAACCCTTCTCACAGATCCGCTTCGATTTCTCTTTTTAGAAGCTATAATTGTTCTTTTATGTATGACTAGTTGTTTCTTTGCACGCTTTTCGTAAGCTTTGCCCGTGTATGAGTGAATTATATTTTGAGTTTATCTTGTTTCCACGATCAAGAAAATCTGTCAAAAAGTGTATTTTTATAACCATTTTACATTTACTTTATTCTAAAGTGGTCTAACACTCAAACTTTAAGTTCAACCATAAATTTATTATAAAAAATATACATCAAAACTTAGCGCCTTCAAATAGTGTTTAGCTATTTAATATACGTAACTGTCTCGTAATTGCAGTTAATAATGTGCAGGCGCTTTGATAACTTTTATTTTGTAGCTCCGTCTGGTGGTGAGTTACATAAATGGCCATAGCATATAAACTTTCTCCGTGGAAAAATACATATACATACAAACTTTCATAATTATCGGTTAAATAGTTTCTGTGTCTATAAAGGACATAACATTCACAAAACATTCACATATGTAGATTCTGGGATTTTCACCTAGATCGCGTTGGTCTATCGTTGAAATGGAGAGATGCCATTTTTTGTATTTTAATTGTAGAGATTAGTTTCCATGAATAACGTTTGTGATAGTTGTATGTGAATACTTTGCTGTTTTATAATAAAGGATGTTCTAAATTCATTGTTACATAGGAAGCAAATAAATTTTAACAAAATAGTACATTGATATATTTCAGAAGCAAATTGTTACTTATTAAATGTAAATATGATATTATGCAAATCAATTAAGTGAAAAACACTCAATACTAAATTATAAAAATGGTAATTCCAAAATATGGATAAAACTTTCTATTTTAATATAAAAGACTATGCATTTCCCTGTCTACATAAAGGATAGTTGCGAAAAGCAATTTTTGTTTGACTGCTCGTTAGGGTCTCTTTTTCAGTTCGATTTTAAATGAATTTTCAAACATTTTTACGAGAATGTTCATAAAAATACAATTCGTCCCATTATCTGTATATATTCTAAAATGTAATAACAGTTATTACAGTTATTGACATTATGAAGTATTTTATTGGAAATGTCAATAAACATATTACTTTTATTTAATTACAAATACAATCAAACAGCCCGCCAAGAAAAGAACTCATTCCACTTGCAGTTCAAATCAACCGTTTATTTTGAAAGTTCTATCTAAATGTTGTAATTATGTATACAAAATTTACCAACAATTACAAAATTGTAATATATTTTTCCATAAAAATGGATTTATGTGATTTCTAAAATTCGATTTAGAATTATAAATTTGGTACGCAAAGTTGTTTATTTTTAAAGTTCAAAAACATTTTGCATCAAATTTAAGGCGATTTTAAAATACAAATAAACTATTTTTCACAATCGGTTGAAATTTATAAGAATAAACGGGACACTAAATTTGCATCACTTTGGTGATGCACGGTGCTCCGTGGTGGTTCAATTTGGAACTACTCCCGGCAAGTTTACCCTTAAACATCAGTTCTTGGAGAAATGTTCCATTATAACGACTAGTTGAAGTTTATATAATATGTGGACAAATCTGAAAATAGAAATTTCAGTTACTTAAAGCTAGCTTATAGTGAAGAGTTAAAGAAGCATTTTTAATTATTTTCAAATTTTGTCCATGTTGTACAGAATGGGGTTGGATACCGCTGAGGTCGTAGTAATGAGTGCAAAGTTTACTTGTGGCAAATAAACAAAAAAGCACCACTTCTAGATGTTAAAAATAAATAATGTATTGCCACGTTGCTGCCAAATAGAGTGATAATGAACTAAATATCACAAGGGTGGTCCTAATGGCTCCAATGTTCTTGAACATTTTGCATACGAACATAATGATTATAAAACTTTAAAAGTGACATTTACCACCTACACGTGATGTCGACTCACAAGCGCGAGCGTCAGCATCTTGGCTCGTCATTGCAGCTGTAATCGGAAAAAGTGAATATTAGTAGACTAGAAGTTGTTTTCATAATATTAAAATCAAAATCAAAGACTTGAAGTTAAAATCAGAGATTCGAAGTTGAAATCAGAGACTCGAAGTTGAATTAGGAGACTCGAAGTTGAATCAGAGACTCGGTTGAACTCGCCTAAAACCAAATCACGACGGTATTAGCCAATTATCGGTACCACTTAAGATTCATGAGAACGTGGCCTCGTCAGAGGGACATCCACACTGTTATCAATATTAATCTACCAAATAAAACATCAACCAAGGTAAGTAACTTTACTATTTGAAACTTTACTTCATATTACATTCAAAATTAGATTTCCCGCATGAAGGGCTAATTTATAATAAGAAAATATAAATATTACTTACGGACGTGGCGCGCGAGGTGTTGCTCGGTGGCAGGAACGGCAGCTACAAAGTTCCCGAGAGACAAAGTTTATACGCGTGCCAAATAGGTTGTTAATCCGCAAAGAATTTAGTTCCAAGAAAATCGGATGTAACTTATATCAAGCAGTAACGAGGAATAGGGTTGCAAAAATATGTATTATATAAAATACAACTAAATAACGGTACAGTGTTATTTGGATTTCTCTCACGATATTGTGTGTGACATCTACGTCACGTGTTAAAACGCTATTGTTAGTATAGTCATTAGGGAGAACTACGAGTATGTTGACGCAATATGATCTCCAGACTGATCATAAATACAGGATGTTTCAATATTGTGTTCAATGGTAAAACAAACACTTAATAAGCCTATTAATTAATTAATAAGAATAAAAATAAATCCGAAATACCCTGCCTTTCAAGATTGTAGCAATGTTTCAAAGCGGCTTAAACCGGGATACATAATATTTAATCATTTACTTTACATTTATGCGCCTAATTCTATTAATTAATTAATAAGAATAAAAATAAATCCGAAATACCCTGCCTTTCAAGATTGTAGCAATGTTTCAAAGCGGCTTAAACCGGGATACATAATATTTAATCATTTACTTTACATTTATGCGCCTAATGAGATACTTGCTTACATAATGAGTTCTCTTCACCTAGATTACACTCTATTTTGTAGTCTAGGTGCCTCTGATGTCGAAACGATGTGAGAGTCAATGTTGAGCTTCTACGTCGTCGACTGTTTTTGGATCTCTTCAAACGAACATGACTCCAGGAGTCAAGTCTGTGACATCGCCAGATTTTAGACGCTACACTAAGAGAAAGGTGAACTAGAACTAGAGATAAACTCAATATTCAAATCTTCATTACTGTTTACTCCCCTATTTCACCATTACTTATAAGGCCTACACAAAAAATGTTTTTATTGGCTTTAAAATGTGTTCTCTAATTATAGCTATCCCCAAATCAGGCCGAAAGTATCTTGTGTTTTAACCTTATTTTCTTAACACCGGCCACCTAAGACTACGAACCTATTCTTATCCTTTATTAACATTTTTTTAAATTATGTTGTACATAAATATATTATTTTCAAATACATAATAAATTTTTAGAGATTGAATCGACAGAATTTATCTTTTTCTTTCATGTTAACCAAACTTTCAATTAAGTATTTCCAGGCTCCGAATGCAGCAAGCTTGAGGCTATAGTGGTGGACAATGGAAAGGTAGCAAGAGCTTTGTTCGCAGATCTGAGGACGTCAATTAACTAAATACTGGGAAACAGACTAATTAATCATCCTACGAGCTATGTCTCGTTAATTACGGTCTCTTTTCTCCCCCTCACTAGAGATTCGAAGCTAAGAAATCCAATGAATCAACTCTATATCCAACTCGTAAAGTACGTAAAATTGTTATGTATAACCGAGCAATATTTTGTAAATGAATGTTGAGTTCAACTGAAAAAATATGGTGGAGCCATTTATCTTTTTGAACATCTTAAAATTAACAGTTAGATTTATAAGTATATTAATGCTGATATTAGTAGTTAGTTTAATCTAATCATATTCTTATTTTTTTAACGAAAATTATCCAAGATTAGATGATATTCCACTCTAAGATTTTTTAATGCAGATCCAATTCAAAAAAGTCTAAATAATCTGATCACGTTTCTATTCTTGAAGAGTGATTTTAAAGAGTTAGTATGCTCACTGTAAAGATTGTACTACTATTACTTAAGAATTAGGCACTCCGTAGAGTTGGTTGCACACGGTCTCAGAGTTTGAAATGTATGGAGGAAACATATCTAAGCCAAAAACACGTCACCGTAGAAACACATAACCATTTGACTGTTTAACTATAGGATACCTAAATCTTATCTATTATAAACGATCTTGAGTTATCCATAACGGATACATAAGAAAGATTCATCTTAAAATTGTACAAAAGTGTATTTTTTATTTCAGTCTTAAAAATTTTTTTCATTACATACTATATTTAATTCTTAAAATAGAAATTATGCATTCATTATTATATGCATACAATTTAATATTTGCTTTAGAATAACTCGATATGTAATACGAATGCATACAATATTTTTAGTATCCCGAAGAAGTGGTTGTTGTCAAAACAGTTTAAATCAACTCCAACATTTTGAATAAGTCAAAAAGTAGATCGCCGATCTACAAAACGTTCACTTTCTCTGTTTGAAATAGTAGACTTTCAGATCACTTTAGATGCAGATACATGCTTATTGCATTACTAGATCACTCAAAATCCATGCTAAGAGCAACTGTTGGTTGTGGTTGTTTACAAACAATTAGAGTGCACCACGAGATACACTCCAGTGAAGCACTCACTGCCGCTTTGTATTACGTGACGATCTGATCTCCCTCTGGGAACAAAACACAAATTGCCGGTATCTTCTCCACCTTGATTTTATTCCTGCACTATGTGGTTAATAGGTAAATTTTCCACAATTTGTTTTTAACTCAAAAGCTATAATGTGACGGGAGGGAATTTTCCAAAGCATGGGTTTGTGAAGACGTATTAACTCATTCTCTCAGATTTGTCTCATACATGGGACAATTTATTCAACAATATTTTAAATCAAGAATTTGCCACCCTTGGTCTTGTCGTTCATTCAGCTGCCACTAGATAGCCCTCCTTTACAATACTCGATAGTAGTTTACTCCTTTGAGAAAATATTTGTGGCGTATTAAACAGCTTAAAACATGGTTGCTGTAAGCCATTCATGAGGGAAACATTTTCGACGTTTACGCCAGTAAGTACATTTGCTCTATGTCAGTACAAATATTAATTTTTATCGACATTTAATTTAGAAACTTTAAAAAAGTCATTGTCAGATAGTTTTAGGTTAATATAATAAGTGACAATCGTCCCCTATACGGGATAAAGCCATACAATGATGTCTGATAGATGTACAAAGCGTTCAGTTGTCTCTTGCGTTGCCAGAAACACAAATTGTTTCCTAGAATGTAACATAATTTTTATAAATTGGAAAAACAACTTTAATTTTTAATGTTTGATATTTATTATACTTTAACCACTAAATACATGGACACGTTTTACTAACAGCACTACATTAAAATTATTATTTTATTACAAAAACGTACTTAAAAATGTTTTAAATATTTTCAACTTTGTACAATATACATGCTATCAAATTGCTAATACAAATTCTTGTGTTTTATAGCAGCTCTACCAACAAGATTCTTAATAAATAAATATTTTTTTTTACCTAGTAGCCACCTCTATGTGGATCTGTCCTATATAATATTAATTTAATATACATCAAAATTAGTTTTAAAAAAGGGAAATCGCATACAAAATCCAGTTTTTATTAGCAATTTTTAAAACTATCCAGTTAAAAGTATCTTGCGCTGTAAAACAGGAGTAGCTCATTGAAATCGAATGCATTCTTAAACTCAAAAACACTTTAAAAATCATACTCATATTAGCATTTCTAGATTTTTTAAACTTAACTAAGAAATGTTGTGAAGTTAGCAGTTTTACAGTAATTTGAAACAAATCTTTAAAAAGCTACCATTTTAAAAAACAGACATGGGGGAAAACATTTTATTTTCATAAGAAAGACGTTTTGTCACAAACCCACACTAATTAGTTATATATATACCCCTATATATATCTTCTTATATATATAAAAATCTTGAGTCACGATGTATGTTGCCAATAAACTCCAAAACGACTGAACCAATTTCAATCAAATTTCACATGTATCCGTAATTTAGTCTAACTTAGAAGATAGGATAGTTATTATCTTAATTATTCGCTTATGTCATGAATATAAACGAATAAAATGAAGAAAAGTTTTCAAAGCGCCTGCACATTATAACCTGCAATTACGAGATAGATACGTATATTAAACAGTGAAACACTATTTGAAGGCGCTAAGTTATGATGTATAATTGTCTAAACTAAATTTTTTGTTGAACTTAAAGGTTGAGTGGTAGACCACTTTGTAATAAAATACATTATGCATGTACAATACATTTTTGTCATATTTTCTTGATCGTGACATCAAGGTAAAATCTACATCGGGGTTGGAAATATAATTTACTTCAACCAGAAATGCTCATACGCGGGCAAAACTTACGAAAAGCGTGCGAAGCCGCGGGAAACAGCTAGTATATATATATATATATATATATATATATATATATATATATATATATATACGTTTTTTACTGTCCTAGGTCATAGAGAATTGAATAACAATAATAATAATAATAAATTCATTCATTCTATATAACTTCAATTTTTGTTTTAAATTACCGTAAAACTGCAAATAAATGTATACGTATATATAGTATACGTAAATGTATGTATATATAAATATATATATATGTGTGTGTGTGTGTGTGTGTGTGTGTGTGTGTGTGTGTGTGTGTGTGTGTAGTCAAGACAATGGAATAAGTACAAAATTTAAGCTATTTCATTTCATTTTATTTTAATTAACGAAACCCTTTATTTATTGATTTAATCTGGAAAGATGTTGTAACGTCCTTTTAGGTAGATTATTATACAAAATGTTTCCATTGCAACTGTCCTCATGGTAGCGCTTAAACAAAATGTTTACATAACTTCACCGAATATGACCCCAGAGCTTAAAAACATCCACCGTTCCAAAGATTATTGCTGTATAACCCAAACAGGTTGAAACTTGGTATAAAGTTTATCTCGGCTACATTATTTGGCCAGCTCGGTAAACCACTTCAATTCAGTATGATGACCTTTAAAACTTTAAAAATCTAAATGTCTGCTATGGAGCTAGAGAAAAGTTTTAAATCTTTTTTGGAATCTATTAAAGATTTCCTAAAATGTTTGTGATAAACCATTGTTTGTTTCTTGAATAGTTTTCAAAGTAACGTAAATCCCATAAAAAATAAATTATTAAGATTTTAGTTGTCCCGAAATCTACCTACTTTTTTCGACTGAGTCAAAGGGCCTATTCTTTTACCAATTCAATTCTCTCAAGTTGTGAAAATTTGTATTCATTTCTGTTCGTCCATTTTATAGTCAGCTCCTGCGGTTGGAAGAAAAAGGTGTGGAAACGCCATTTATTCCCCATAAAACGTGGTGTCGCTACTGCCACAGTTTATTTGAAAGTAGTGACGTGGCTATATATCACAACACAACAAAAGTAGGGCAACACAGTAGTGTGTTTCTTACGGCCGGCTACATAGTACCGACCTTTATTACAGGCACAAACTATCAGCCCCTTACAACAGGATAAAATATTCAATTACATTATATTTGTATTACAATATTAAAAATTGTAACCGCTTTTGGGAAACAGAACGAATGTCAGCTTGGATTTATCTTAAAATGGATAAAGGTACATAATTAAACTAAACCTGAGTTATATTACAAACCAGTTGAAATATAAAGGTGAAAAGTGTGTATAGCTCGAAATCATAAATAATTCGTATTTTGGTGGTCTCTAAAGCTTCAAGTTATTTAAGTTCCACAGTGCTACAAAATCTTTGAGGGCATTTTTACAATCTGATTCAGTTTTGTGTTTATCTTACGTCTGAACCCTTTTCTTTCCATTCTTTTCTTCTTTCTGTTCTTTATTTTTGTATGTACTAATGCCTCCCCCACTTGACGAAGAGGATGGATTATTATCCTCGAAACGTTGCATGATACCTTTTGTAACATATAACAATGGCAAAAGTCCGAAATTCTGCTATCCGGTCAAACCAATAAAAAACTTTAAACGAAGAATCCTACGTCTGTCTGTCTACGAGGAATTCAAACTGACGCCTCAGCTAACATATGTGGTGTCTCATCACCAGCTTTGCGAGGTGGTAGGTTAAATTAAATTACACGATAAACGTTTTATTCGTACACACAAAGTTAGGTCCACGTTGTCCTTTATTTCACTTATCCTACGACAAAAATAAATTAATAAATCAAACAAATCACATGAATAATTATACCAAATAACATAAATATATTAATAAAACATTTTTATATGCAAATGAAAAATTAAATTAACTACGTCATCAACCATTTAAAACAAATTATATACGAAAATAACAATTTTAAATTTACACATAAAACTAAACTACGTATTGTAACTAATTGTTTCTACTAAATCATAACATTAGAATAACAAAATAAGTTTTAACCATTTGAATATCTCCCTAACTTTTATCTTCACGCAATCTCAAACTTATCTTTTTGTCAACGTCAGGGCCACAGAATCTTATACCGTTCCTAACAGGTTAAGATACACATCTTTCAACGTCGCCACAAACCGGAAACGTTCTCAATGAAAGTGATGGTTAGGGTAGGGTGCTCCACAACCCGGAAACCATTACATGGAACGACTTGTCAGATACTGCAGTCCTGTATTGAGGCATTCTCAAAAAATACGAGCCAGAACGAGTTTGTCTCAAACACCTCAAGAGTGCTAAAGTCCTATAGTGTGTGCTGCAGTGGCTCACTCATATTTATTATTGTGGGACTTCAGCCAGCTTCCTTAAATTGTGCTCAAAGTTGGATGGTTGCCATACTCTACATTTTCCCTGAAATTAGCGAATACAGTTCCGGGTAACTTTTAATCCTCTATTTTAAATATTTCCAATAAAAGGGCGGACATTTTTTATTTTAAACCGTTTTTGACACTAAAACGTTCTCAACTATATTACATAATGTAACGATTGCCAGAACTAAATCCAGGCCCATTAAAATTTTTGGGAAGTACTATGTATTACTTTTTTGCTTTTTTAGTAGAAAATTTTGTTTTGTCAGCGCATGGATTTGTCTGATTTACAAAAAAGTGATATTTCACGAACTTTTTGGGACTAGTAGATTAGTATTAGAAAATTTTTTGATTCCATACTCGTTTTTTACCTTAAAATGCATTAAAACACGTTTTTCAGTACCTAATTTTCAAAATATCTCCTCAACCATCAGACCCAACCCCTTTAGTTTTGGTAGTCGATCTAAGCTAAAATCTTCTTTTTGCACACTACCATGCAGCAATCCTAGCAAAGTTAGCTATACAACAGATACTAGGTCTAGAACACATTTTCTAGTTTTTAAATAAGTTTTCTTGTAGTAAGAAAATAGTGAAGATATGAAACTAAACGTATAAACATATCAAGATTATAACCGAATATTAAAATACATTGAAAGACCTGTAATTCCTAATAGTGCAATTAACGGAAGCTAAGGAAGTCGCCGTTCAAGACAACGAGCTATCGATGTTAACTTTTCGCTGAACTGGAGTGAGCGTTAAACTTAACTCATCTAACTCGCGGTGGCACACATCTCGTATGTTGGAAAGTTAATTTCATAGTCCCTAAACAACATTATACTTGTGGAAATTACTGAGTTTCCGACTTCCTCTGCATATTTTACCGTATGTAATCATGGCAGCGCATTTAGCGAGTTCATAATCAGAAAAAGACGGTTTGCACAAAAATGGTTATGCACAAAATAACTCAAAGTGTTAGGTGATTAAACCATTTCCACCATTAAGATAATTGCATAAGATAATTCCATTTTATCTTATACAATTTATTTTACCTAATCGTCCAAACACACCCTTTGTCCAACGAAGTTATTTAAATTTTTGAACGGCCATCAGATGATTTTACTATGCGACAGCAAATGTTTATGAATATTCTAATAAAATATAGGGGTGTATTCTAATAAATAAGCAAAGGTCGATTAAATTTTAAATTATTTTATTTTATCGTACCCAAACATGTGTTACGTTACAAAATCAATATCACGAAAAACAGAACACCTTTTCTTAGGTCGTAGTGTCCTCTTACAGAGAGAACGTGCATAAGATGTAGAAGAAGCTGTGTTGTTTAGTACAATTTCGGGGTAGTAAAAACCTTTTGCTTATTAATGCTTTATTCCAGAGGCAAAATTACCTATCTTCTACCTTGAAACATGAATGAATCTCGCCTGCCCAACCCCCCAACAAAAATCTTAGATTCGCTAGTGATACGTAATATAGGAGCAGGATGTGTCAACAGAACGTGATAGTGGTACATCAACGATGAAGTAGGTCTCTTGAGGTTCATTGATGTTCCCAAGTTTTCAAGTTTAGAAGGAATCTCAAAGGTAGAATTTGATAAATTTTATACATGTTTTTTTTTCTTATATCTAAACGAAATGCAATTTCTATTCGATCAAAACACTGCTTAGAAACAAACAATAGTATCTATTGGCTGAACGTTAGCGAAGTCTACCACTCGAGGAGCTTGAAAAGTTCCATTTCTGTAAATCTGTTTCCGTGTCTGGCAGCACGATACTCTAGAATGAACTGACCTTGACAGGTCTTGACATCTGCATAAAGCCTCGTTTTATATAGGCATCATCAAGTTCGATGATGGTACACCTCACTTTATGTGATTTGTCCGAGCGTTAGCGAACATTTTTGTATTGGTCTTATCGGTTACCATCCATAGAATTTGGCCTAGCGTCACTCAGTAGGCTGGCACAATTTTCCTTTTATCTGCCGAGAAAATGCAAGTATAGTTTTCTATATGATTGTCTATCTCTCTGACTGTCGCAGGATATCTCAAGAATGAAATGAGCAATAGACTGGAAATTTTGCATGCAACCTCAGCGAAGCACTACAAGACACGTGGTGTGGTGTAGATCCTACTTTGTTTTGTTAGTAATATTTTCACAGTTAAGTAACTTACTTAAACAGTATGGGTTATCTCGTATGGTTTCAAGATAGCACTCTTTGCAACTTTCGTAAAAGAACTCATATTCTAGCTTTAAGCGTCGTTGAACAAAATAGCAAATTTCTTTTTAGAATTCTCAGGTAATTTACAAACGACTTTGTTTTTGGAAGTTTTTTAACCCCTGGAGGAAAGCTAGTGGCTGTACAAAGCTTAAGAAGTGTATAAAAATACATGAGAACAAGTGAACACGTTAACTGGTGCAATTTATAAGTTATCCAAACTGTGCTTCGGAAGTAGCACTTACACACTCCTTGAATAGGTTCGTTAGCCAGTATAAGCCAATTTAAAGTTTCTAAATCATCGTATTTCTGTGAAAGTTTTACCTCAACTACGATTACCACAACGTTGTCAAACAATTAAATATGTTTTTGTTAAAACACAACTCAAAATTAAGATTCAAATTGTTGTTAGACCTCATTCCCTACCACTGTGTGTTAGCTATTGATATATTAATGACTTTTTAATTATCTGAATATGTATTAACAATCATTCGGACTATACGTTTATTGCGAAAAAATAGATTTTTATTTTCATCCAGTAATAACTACAATCTTTTTAAGAAAACATTTCATAATAACGTTTCCGAATATTGTGTAAAGCGGTTGTTTTATTTTGTAAAAGAAACGTCCAGGAACAGTAACAATACTTGCGCTGTAAAACTTGGTTCTCCGACAATTTCTCCCTCGGACATAACATGTAGCTCAAGTTACGTGGTGTCGGACTCAACTGCATGTCGGGAAATGTAACTGTAACACCAATGTTACAAACCCTAATCCACTTTACCGTTTCTACCTCTCCTGGAAAATAACGAGTATTCGAGTTCCAAGGCTTTATCTTCAATTCATTTTGGCAGTGGCCCACATCTCCCTCGTCTGCCTGATCTCTGATTACTTGGACCGTAAAATTATTTGTTACATGATACATCAAAACCTTGTCTTCTCAACCCCTATTTGACCTTCATAACTTTATTTAAATACATACAGGATTGAAAATTTTATAGCTAATTTTATTTCTACGGGGGAGACTTGAATAAGCGGCTTACACTTGTCATTCGGTTGTTTTTATTGAACAATTCGATTTATTATCCAACTTCGATATGTAAAAATCGTACATAATAAGTGTTTTAATTAAATTACTGAAACAAGAAGAATCTCGTACATTACAATTTTAAAAACATAAATTTAACGTTAACATTACAAAAGAACAGAACCAATTATGTCTTAGGATATCAAAGTATATCAAAGTTACAATATTTATAACTTGCCCAGCTTGATATCAATGAGTAACCGCTTTTGTGAAATTGAAGAAAGAATTCTACCCATGAGCTTACCAGGAGCCAAACCCACATGTTGAATCCACTTAAACAACTCTCGTCACATATTTTTCCTCATATTCATCGCCATTTCCAAAGTCTCAAAATATGAGTTACTTCTTGTTGTATATTGTTTACATTAAAATTACTGTAACTAAAAAGTTGAAATCATGTGCTAAGTTAAATAAATTGCAATATCGAATTATTCCTTCGGATAATAACATCGAACCATTCGATAAAAAACAACCGAATAACGAGTGTAGGGCGCTTGTTAAAGTCTACCCTTCCTATGTATCTAAATTCTTAACGATTGATATACTGTGTTTAAAAATATAATGTGGCTAGTTTATAAGTATAATTCACTTAATTCTAACCCTTCGCTCTTTTATTAGTACTTTTTTTATTTCCGATGTAGGTTAAAGTTAAAACTCGAGATGGATTTAGTACAGTGCAAATAAAAAAGTGTATTCTAAAGGTTTCAACTAGCTAACCCTTCCAAGATCCTTTTGCATAAATCACTAATATTAAATAATGTTCAAACAAACAACTATAAAACTTGAAGAAATCAACGTAAATGTTTAGGGTTTGATATCTTCGAGTGTATTTTACAAATACATTTAACATTATTTAAACTTAGATGCTGTGGTTTTCTGGGATGAATTTGTATTTGAAACTGCGACAGAGGATTGTTATTTTTCTAAACATCTCAAAGTGTAAGAGGATATTGGGTTCCTAGAATTAAAGGGAACTATTCACAAAAGCTTTACTTTTTTAGTATTTTACCACGGACACATTCAGATTTTCAAATCGCTCGAGAGATGTGTGGAGCCAAACTTGAGGAGTATTTCATTTGGAAATCCTGTTTTTAGGAATGCTTAGAAACTTCTTGTCTAAATATCTTTTCCTGGTAAGTTTTCCTAGAATTGGTTGGTCCCAAGTGTCAGAGAGGACTTCTTAGCCCCAACTTCACATGATTAAATAAAACATAATTTATCTCATTTTAAATTTACCCTTAATTTAAGAGAATTAATTTTCATCAAATATAGTAAAGTATAAGTGATTGTCATCTTGGCATATTCTAATTGTAATTGTAAGGGCTAGTCAAAAACAATATTTAAGTCTCATAAGTACATAGTTACGGAACAGAAGAGAAAACACCCGTATAATTACCTTTGCCTTAATTTTCCTTTTTCCCACCCTTTCAAAACATTGCTGACAAATTTAAAACCATGAGAATTTCTATTCGCTGTGGCAAGCATCATCAACCAACAGATGTTAAACTTAAACCTTGCAGGATCAGTGATGCACATCCGCTTACAAAGGTCAGAAGAGGGGGCAGAGCTGGAGCTCAACCAACCAGTAATAGCATAATACACGCTGCCAGCTTTTTGATAATCTGATGCTGTCTTCTTTGTTAAAATTATTTTAATTTGAACTTTCAGCTTATCAAAGAACTTGCAGCCCGAGATAAAGACCAATTGATCATGTAACTCGTCATATTGATTACTGACTTTTTGAGCCTGGCCAATCACGGCACAGCTTCGCCACTTCCACCCGTATTTATTAGCGGATGTGCATCATTGCCCATGCCAGTTTCATTTTAAAGTATATCTTTTGAAGATGGCCCTCTACAGCGAGGTTCGAAATATCTTAATTGTGTTAGCAACGTTTCAACGCGGTATGAACCGTTAAAAGTAAATGATAGTTATGACTCGGTGTGCGTAAACCTAGTAACTAAGAATACAAAAGTGCCTTCTGATAATTATAAGCTATCTTTTACTAGAGTAAACCAATTAATTATAACATTGTGCCTAATAATTATTGATCATTTACAAGGAATAGAACAAACTTAACAATTAATTGTTAAATTGAAACAAAATTAACAGTTAATTAATAGTGATTTAATTCCTAGTCCAACTATTTTCCACCTGAAGAAGAGGATAGATTTCAATCCTTGAAACGTTGCATTATTCATTTTGTAACATATAACGATGGAAAATGTCTGAAATCTTATTATCCTTTTCAAAATAATATAGTTTTTCAGCTACAAAAAAACATTACACATTTTAAAAACATAATAACTTTTATGGTAGTGTTTTTTGCTAAAAAAAGATTTGGTACTTTACTGAATGTTTTATAATATGTGGTAAAAGGAAATAATAAAGACTTAGTTTTTTAATAAGGACTTGATTAAAAAATTCAAAAAAATTTGCTTAAAAGTAGGAAATAGACAGAGAAATAAGCAAATGAAACAATGTTGAAATTTTAAGTTGTATTTACTAATAATATGTTTGTACTAGAGTCAAATACGTATTAATATTCCTTTGTTTTCAATTATTTATTGTGCTAGTACAGAAAGTGTAGAAAATAAAACAAGTCAGATTTAATACATAGAATTATTTAACATACTTATCACACCTACAACTTTAATTTTTATACATCGAAGAACTACACAAATAGATATTGTTTGGAATAAAAGACATATGCTGCTAACTAAGAAGTAAATAATGTTACGAGTAAATATACAATAAACATACTAAATACACGCGACTATGCAATGATAAAGTTTCATTTTAAGATGCATTCAATTTTACTATTACGAAATCTATTTAAACTGTGAACATGAATATAACTTTCTGCGCATCTCTGTTAACTTTAACAATACTGAATTCAAACAAGAGTTAATAACTCGGTACAAGAAACTTGTCTCTAAACATTAAAGTTAGCTTTTGACTGAATTTAACCGAACATTTGCTAAACATATCTACACTGGCAAGTGTAATTAATATTTCATAACTTTCTAGATTACAATTAAAATACTTTTAATAGAATTTCTATGTAAATGGATTTGATTTCCACATTTCCTTAGAAGGGAAGTTCTAACAAGTTTTTCTCCGATTGTACAAAGTTAATATTTTCAAACTAAATCAATAAAAATAAGTACTTTCAGAACAAATATCCATCCGAAGTGCAAATGGGGTTTTCCAGTGTTCCTGCAATATACTTCCAAATAGAAATATAACTGTTAGCAGTTGTATTGGAGTAGAGAAGTTCAGGCAATATATCGAAGGTAAGCTCGTGTTTAAAGTGGAAACTGACAATAAATTTCTTTTATTGTCTGTCATGAACCATTTTAGAGCAAATATTGACAAAGTTCCTTTTCTGTATATCGTACATATCAATGTTACGATAATATGTTCAAACAATGTAAAGTTTGTGTAGATAATCATTTCGGTAAAACCTGTTGTGATCATTGTATATTTTAAAGATAAAGGTGATAATGGTACTTGTTTTCGCTAAAAGGTTACCTATAATCACGTTTAAGGTTCCCCAATCGCTTATCAACCTCTATTCAGAGATTAGAATGTGTTGCTCGATCCTGAGATCCGTTGCCACCCGAAATGTTCGTGCTGCACTCTATGGAGCGGCAACCGAAAGAAACATTAATGATAAATATAAAATAAAAGTAAGGACATAATGTGTTATTGGCTGAGCGTTAACGAAGCCTATCAATCGAGTGGCAAATTTTATTTTTTATGTCTAGCTGTCTGTCTGTCTGCACAATATCTCGAAAACGAACTGACTTACAGACTTGGAATTGTGTGTGAAGTTTCATTTTTATATGAGTAACACTGAGTTCGATGAACTTGCATGTCACTCAGAACTCAGCGTTAGTGAATATTTTATATTAGTCTTATTTAAAACCATGAGGGTAACGAGTAGAACAAATAAATTTACAAACAAACTCAGTAGGTACAGTCGTATGACAGTTTATCTTGTGACAGCAACACGTATGATAAAGTTACTTTGTTGGATTGTTTTGTAAGACATTCGTTAGATTCTGGCGGTCCTGCGGTACTTCTTGTACTTCTTTACTCCATTCTGGGTTTTATCTTATTGCAGGAAGTCCTTGTCAGTTATATGAGGACCTAGAGCAAAATCAAAATATATTCTGTTATTATTGTAACATTCCCTAAACCATTTGTAATAATTGTTTGTATCCCGAACGGTTTTCGAGATATCAATTACATATCAATCCCATAAGAGTGTTTTTATAACCATAAACTAGTGGAGGGAGAAATCTGGAACAAGTTTAAACTTCGTAGAAAAGTCGGTCGTGTAAGTACATTGGCCAACTTGGTACGGTAGTTCGTTCCAATATGGTGACCTGCAAAGTTTAAAAAACCACAATTCGGTTATTCATAAACCCAGACAAAATTAAAACAGTGTTTTGGAATGAATGCATTCCCCATTTAGTCGCAAATTTACATCCGAAACTGTTTCAGTGATCTTGCGTACATATAAACACTATGAGACATAAATTATTAATATTTCAGCTGGCACAAAATCTACCTGAAGGAAGAAGTTTTTTTTCAGTAGTATGTGTTTTCCATATTGATTTTAAAATCAATACTTAATTAAATTTGTCCTATTTTATATCTAGAGAATCTATTACGGCTCGGAATTATTTTTGACTAACTGGCTTTTTGTGCCATAAACCGAATTTCAAATAACTAAATATTACTCTCAAAATATATGAAATTTCCTTCAGTTATTAGCTTATTTTTCCCCTGGATATCATATGTTCTTTATCGCTCTAAAAGCATTGCAAACACATTTATATATTTTTTTAATTTAAACAGCTTAATCGAAAACTAGATTTATAATCTAAATTGCATATTAAATACATATTTAACACACGATATATAATTTGCCATCGTTCACTAATACACAAAATCAGTAACACTACGTTTCGAGATCTCTAATCTGATCTCTTCCTCAGGTGAATAATGATTGTTTATTTTAAGCTATATATTCTATTTATGTGTTGGATTAGTTATTCACCTGAGGATGATATCAGATAACAGATCTCGAAACGCAGTGTCACTTTTATGTACAACTGAACGATCCTTCCATCGTCAAAAACAAGCAAAGAATATTTCATTTATTGAGAGCATAGTTCAGTAGAATAAACTGAGTTAAATCCGCACTAATGGAGTTTATGTAACAAATGTTTGCCCTCCATCGCTGGGAGGATCAGGAAACCCACAGAAAACCGCGATTTGGGACCTGGACAAGTGGATTGGACGTGGGAGGGCACAAATACTCGATATTGCCAGGTGGGGTGAAAAGGGTAGAGTGGATTGAATTGGTAATACCAACGTTGCGGTAACGTTTCTCGACATGCAATTGTGTCCGACACCGCATTTCTTCGTCTACTTACGGACACAGTGGACAGTCCGAGTAATATAAACCCTTCTCAAAGTTCCACTTCGATTTCACGAAACTATAATTCTTCTTTTATATATAACTAGTTTTTATAAAGTTTCCCCCGGCTTTTCGCACGTTTTTCGTAAGCTTAGCTCGTGTATGAGCACTTCAAGTGAATTATATTTCCAACGCCGATGTAGAGTTTACCTTATTGCCACGATCAAGAAAATCTTTCAAAAAAATGTATGTTTTAAAGCCTTTTTACACGTGCATGTACTTTATCATAAAGTGGTCTAACACTCACGTTTTAAGTTCAACTACAGATTTATTTTAAAGACAAATATACATAAAAACTTAGCTGCTTCAAATAGTGTTTGGCTATTTAATATACGTAACTGTCACGTAATTGCAGTTTATAATGTGCAGGCGCTTTGATAACTTATTTTGCAGCGCCGCTCGGTGGTGAAATACATTAATGGGTGTAACATATACACGTTCTACGTGGAAAAATGCATATACATACAAACTTTCATAATGATCGGTCAAATAGCTTTTGAGTCTATAAAGGACATACATTTAAACATTCATATTTGTATATTCTGGGATTGTCACCTAGGTCTATCGTTCGTTGGTTTATCATTGAAATTTACAGATGCCATTTTTTGCATTTTAATTGTAGAGATTAGTTCCATGAATAACTGAACGCTTGTGATATTTATATGTGAATGCTGTGCTGTTTTATAATAAAGGATGTTCTAAATTAAAAGTTGTATAGGTAAACAATAAATTTTAACAAAATAGTGTATTGATTAATTTCAGTAGCAAATTGTTACTTATTAAATGCAAATATGATATTATGCAAATCAACTAAGCAAAAACACCCAATATTAAATTATAAAAATGGTAATTCCAAAATATGGATAAAACTTTTTATTTTAATATAAAAGACTATGCATTTCCCTGTCTACATAATAGATAGTTGCTGAAGGTAATTTTTGTTTGACTGCTTGTTAGGGTCTCTTTTTCAGTTCGATTTTAAATGAATTTTCAAACATTTTTACGAGAATGTTCATAAAAATACGATTCGTCCCATTTTCTGTATATATTCTAAAATGTAATAACAATTATTACAGTTATTGACATTATGAAGTATTTTATTGGAAATCTCAATAAACATATTTACTTTTATTTAATTACAAATACAATCAAACAGCCCGTCAAGAAAAGAACTCATTCCACTTGCAGTTCAAATCAACCGTTTATTTTGAAAGTTCTACCTAAATGTTGTAATTATGTATACAAAATTTACCAACAATTACAAAATTGTAATATATTTTTCCATAAAAATGGAATTATGTGATTTCTAAAATTCGATTTAGAATTATAAATTTAGTATGCAAAGTTGTTTATTTTTAAAGTTCAAAAACATTTTGCATCAAATTTAAGGCGATTTTAAAATACAAATAAACTATTTTTCACAATCGGTTGAAATTTATAAGAATAAACGGGACACTAAATTTGCATCACTTTGGTGATGCACGGTGCTCCGTGGTGGTTCAATTTGGAACTACTCCCGGCAAGTTTACCCTTAAACATCAGTCCTTGGAGAAATGTTCCATTATAACGACTAGTTGAAGTTTATATAATATGTGGACAAATCTGAAAATAGAAATTTCAGTTACTTAAAGCTAGCTTATAGTGAAGAGTTAAAGAAGCATTTTTAATGATTTTCAAATTTTGTCCATGTTGTACAGAATGGGGTTGGATACCGCTGAGGTCGTAGTAATGAGTGCAAAGTTTACTTGTGGCAAATAAACAAAAAAGTCACCACTTCTAGATGTTAAAAATAAATAATGTATTGCCACGTTGCTGCCAAATAGAGTGATAATGAACTAAACAATATCACAGAGGTGGTCCTAATGGCTCCAATGTTCTTGAACATTTTGCATACGAACTTAATGATTATAAAACTTTAAAAGTGACTTTTAACACCTACACGTGATGTCGCCTTACAAGCGCGGGCGTCAGCATCTTGGCTCGTCATTGCAGCTGTAATCGGAAAAAGTGAATATTAGTAGACTAGAAGTTGTTTTCATCCATAATATTAAAATCAAAATCAAAGACTTGAAGTTAAAATCAGAAACTCGAAGTTGAAATCAGAGACTCGAAGTTGAATTAGGAGACTCGAAGTTGAATCAGAGACTCGGTTGAACTCGCCTAAAACCAAATCGACAGTATTAGCCATTTATCGAGACCACTTAAGATTCATGAGAACGTGAGGTCTCGTCAGAGGGACATCACCACACTGTTATCCAATATTAATCTACCAAATAAAACATCAACCAAGGTAAGTTACTTTACTATTTGAAACTTTACTTCATATTACATTCAAAATTAGATTTCCTGCATGAAGGGCTAATTTATAATAAGAAAATATAAATATTACTTACGGACGTGGCGCGCGAGGTGTTGCTCGGTGGCAGGAACGGCAGCTACAAAGTTCCCGAGAGACAAAGTTTATACGCGTGCCAAATAGGTTGTTAACCCACAAAGAATTTAGTTCCAAGAACATCGGATGTAACTTATATCAAGCAGTAACGAGGAATAGGGTTGCGAAAATATGTATTATATAAAATACAACTAAATAACGGTACAGTGTTATTTGGATTTCTCTCACGATATTGTGTGTGACATCTACGTCACGTGTTAAAACGCTATTGTTAGTATAGTCATTAGGGAGAACTACGAGTATGTTGACGCAATATGATCTCCAGACTGATCATAAATACAGGATGTTTCAATATTGTGTTCAATGGTAAAACAAACACTTAATAAACCTATTAATTAATTAATAATAATTTTAAAAAATCCGAAATACCCTGCCTTTCAAGATTGTAGCAATGTTTCAAAGCTGCTTAAACCGGGATACATAACATTTAATAATTTACTTTACATTTATGCACCTAATGAGATACTTGCTTACATAATGAGTTCTCTTCACCTAGATTACACTCTATTTTGTAGTCTAGGTGTCTCCGATGTCGAAACGATGTAAGAGTCAATGTTGAGCTTCTACGTCGTCGACTGTTTTTGGATCTCTTCAAACGAACATGACTCCAGGAGTCAGGGCTGTGACAGCGCAAGGTTTTAGACGCTACACCAAGAGAAAGGTGAACTAGAACTAGAGATAAACTCAATATTCACATTTTCTTTACTGTTTACTCCCCTATTTCACCATTACTTATAAGGCCTACACAAAAAATGTTTTTATTGGCTTTAAAATATGTTCTCTAATGATAGCTATCCCCAATCAGGCCGAAAGTATCTTGTGTTTTAACCTTATTTTCTTAAACCAGCCGCCTAAGACTACGAACCTATTCTTATCCTTTATTAACCTTTTTTTAAATTAATGTTGTACATAAATATATTATTTTCAAATACATAATAAATTTTTAGAGATTGAATCGACAGAATTTATCTTTTTCTTTCATGTTAACCAAACTTTCAATTAAGTATTTCCAGGCTCCGAATGCAGCAAGCTTGAGGCTATAGTGGTGGACAATGGAAAGGTAGCAAGAGCTTTGTTCGCAGATCTGAGGACGTCAATTAACTAAATACTGGGAAACAGACTAATTAATCATCCTACGAGCTATGTCTCGTTAATTACGGTCTCTTTTCTCCCCCTCACTAGAGATTCGAAGCTAAGAAATCCAATGAATCAACTCTATATCCAACTCGTAAAGTACGTAAAATTGTTATGTATAACCGAGCAATATTTTGTAAATGAATGTTGAGTTCAACTGAAAAAATATGGTGGAGCCATTTATCTTTTTGAACATCTTAAAATTAACAGTTAGATTTATAAGTATATTAATGCTGATATTAGTAGTTAGTTTAATATAATCATATTCTTATTTTTTTAACGAAAATTATCCAAGATTAGATGATATTCCACTCTAAGATTTTTTTAATGCAGATCCAATTCAAAAAAGTCTAAATAATCTGATCACGTTTCTATTCTTGAAGAGTGATTTTAAAGAGTTAGTATGCTCACTGGAAAGATTGTACTACTATTACTTAAGAATTAGGCACTCCGTAGAGTTGGTTGCACACGGTCTCAGAGTTTGAAATGTATGGAGGAAACATATCTAAGCCAAAAACACGTCACCGTAGAAACACATAACCATTTGACTGTTTAACTATAGGATACCTAAATCTTATCTATTATAAACGATCTTGAGTTATCCATAACGGATACATAAGAAAGATTCATCTTAAAATTGTATAAAAGTGTATTTTTTATTTCAGTCTTAAAAATTGTTTTCATTACATACTATATTTAATTCTTAAAATAGAAATTATGCATTCATTATTATATGAATACAATTTAATATTTGCTTTAGAATAACTCGATATGTAATACGAATGCATACAATATTTTTAGTATTCCGAAGAAGTGCTTGTTGTCAAAACAGTTTAAATCAACTCCGACATTTTGAATAAGTCAAAAAGTAGATCGCCGATCTACAAAACTTTCACTTTCTCTGTTTGAAATAGGAGACTTTCAGATCACTTTAGATGCAGATACATGCTTATTGCATTACTAGATCACTCAAAATCCATGCTAAGAGCAACTGTTGGTTGTGGTTGTTTACAAACAATTAGAGTGCACCACGAGATACACTCCAGTGAAGCACTCACTGCCGCTTTGTATTACATGACGAGCTGATCTCCCTCTGGGAACAAAACACAAATTGCCGGTATCTTCTCCACCTTGATTTTATTCCTGCACTATGTGGTTAATAGGTAAATTTTCCACAATTTGTTTTTAACTCAAAAGCGATAATGTGACGGGAGGGAATTTTCCAAAGCATGGGTTGTGAAGACGTATTAACTCTTAACCATTCTCTCAGATTTTGTCCCATACATGTAGGACAATTTATTCAACAATATATTAAATCAAGAATTTGCCACCCTTGGTCTTGTCGTTCATTCAGCTGCCACTAGATAGCCCTGCTTTACAATACTGGATGGTAGTTTACTCCTTCGAGAAAATATTTGTGGCGTATTAAACAGCTTAAAACATGGTTGCTGTAAGTCATTCATGAGGGAAACACACACACACACACACTTTCGATGTTTACGCCAGTAAGTACATTTGCTCTATGTCAGTACAAATATTAATTTTTATCGACATTTAATTTAGAAACTTTAAAAAAGTCGTTGTCAGATAGTTTTAGGTTAATGTAATGTAAAAGTGACAATCGTCCCCTATACGGGATAAAGCCATACAATGATGTCTGATAGATGTACAAAGCGTTCAGTTGTCTCTTGCGTTGCCAGAAACACAAATTGTTTCCTAGAATGTCACATAATTTTTATAAATTGGAATAACATCTTTATTTTTTAATGTTTGATATTTATTATACTTTAACCACTAAATACATGGACACGTTTTACTAACAGCACTACATTTAAATTATTATTTTATTACAAAAACGTACTTAAAAATGTTTTAAATATTTTCAACTTTGTACAATATACATGCTATCAAATTGCTAATACAAATTCTTGTGTTTTATAGCAGCTCTACCAACAAGATTCTTAATAAATAAATATTTTTTTTTACCTAGTGGTCACCTCTATGTGGATCTGTCCTATATAATATTAATTTAACATACATCAAAAATTAGTTTTAAAAAAGGGGAAATCGCATACAAAATCCAGTTTTTATTTGCAATTTTTTAAAACTATCCAGTTAAAAGTATCTTGGGCTGTAAAACAGGAGTAGCTCATTGAAATTGAATGCATTCTTAAACTCAAAAACACTTTGAAATTCAAACTCATATTAGCATTTCTAGATTTTTTAAACTTAACTAAGAAATGTTGTGAAGTTAACAGTTTTACAGTAATTTAAAACAAATCTTTAAAAAGCTACCATTTTAAAAACAGACATGGGAAAAACATTTTATTTTCATAAGAAAGACGTTTTGTCATAAACCCACACTAAATTTTAGTTATATATATACCCCTATTATATATATATATATATATATATATATATATATAGATAGAGAGAGAGAGAGAGAGAGAAGAGAGAGAGAGAGAGAGAGAGATAATATATATACAAGTATATATATATATATATATAATATATATATATATATATATATATATATATACGTTTTTTACTGTCCTAGGTCATAGAGAATTGAATAACAATAATAATAATAATAAATTCATTCATTCTATATAACTTTAAGATTTGTTTTAAATTACCGTAAAACTGCTAACTGCAATATATATAAATTTATAACTATATATAAATATATACTTATATATATATATATATATATATATATATATATATATATATATATATATATATATATATATATAAGTAGTCAAGACTGTCGCTATATACAAAATGGAATAAGTACAAAATTTAAGCTATTTCATTTTATTTTATTTTAATTAACGAAACCCTTTATTTATTGATTTAATCTGGAAAGATGTTGTAACGTCCTTTTAGGTAGATTATTATACAAAATGTTTCCATTGCAACTGTCCTCATGGTAGCGCTTAAACAAAATGTTTACATAACTTCACCGAATATGACCCCAGAGCTTAAAAACATCCACCGTTCCAAAGATTATATGCTGTATAACCCAAACAGGTTGAAACTTGGTATAAAGTTTATCTCGGCTACATTATTTGGCCAGCTCGGTAAACCACTTCAATTCAGTATGATGACCTTTAAAACTTTAAAAATCTAAATGTCTGCTATGGAGCTAGAGAAAAGTTTTAAATCTTTTTTGGAATCTATGAAAGATTTCCTAAAATGTTTGTGATAAACCATTGTTTGTTTCTTGAATAGTTTTCAAAGTAACGTAAATCCCATAAAAAATAAATTATTAAGATTTTAGTTGTCCCGAAATCTACCTACTTTTTTCGACTGAGTCAGAGGGCCTATTCTTTTACCAATTCAATTCTCTCAAGTTGTGAAAATTTGTATTCATTTCTGTTCGTCCATTTTATAGTCAGCTCCTGCGGTTGGAAGAAAAAGGTGTGAAAACGCCATTTATTCCCCATAAAACGTGGTGTCGCTACTGCCACAGTTTATTTGAAAGTAGTGACGTGGCTATATATCACAACACAACAAAAGTAGGGCAACACAGTAGTGTGTTTCTTACGGCCGGCTACATAGTACCGACCTTTATTACAGGCACAAACCATCAGCCCCTTACAACAGGATAAAATATTCAATTACATTATATTTGTATTACAATATTAAAAATTGTAACCGCTTTTGGGAAACAGAACGAATGTCAGCTTGGATTTATCTTAAAATGGATAAAGGTACATAATTAAACTAAACCTGAGTTATATTACAAACTAGTTGAAATATAAAGGTGAAAAGTGTGTATAGCTCGAAATCATAAATAATTCGTATTTTGGTGGTCTCTAAAGCTTCAAGTTATTTAAGTTCCACAGTGCTACAAAATCTTTGAGGGCATTTTTACAATCTGATTCAGTTTTGTGTTTATCTTACGTCTGAACCCTTTTCTTTCCATTCTTTTCTTCTTTCTGTTCTTTATTTTTGTATGTACTAATGCCTCCCCCCACTTGACGAAGAGGATGGATTATTATCCTCGAAACGTTGCATGATACCTTTTGTAACATATAACAATGGCAAAAGTCCGAAATTCTGCTATCCTGTCAAACCAATAAAAAACTTTAAACGAAGAATCCTACGTCTGTCTGCTAGAGGAATTCAAACTGACGCCTCAGCTAACATATGTGGTGTCTCATCAGCATGCGAGGTGTTAGGTTAAATTAAATTACACGATAAACGTTTTATTCGTACACACAAAGTTAGGTCCACGTTGTCCTTTATTACACTTATCCTACGACAAAAATAAATTAATAAATCAAACAAATCACATGAATAATTATACCAAATAACATAAATATATTAATAAAACATTTTTATATGAAAATGAAAAAAGAAATTAACTACGTCATCAACCATTAAAAACAAATTATATACGAAACTTACAATTTTAAATTTACACATAAAACAAAACTACGTATTGTAACTAATTGTTTCTACTAAATCATAACATTAGAATAACAAAATAAGTTTTAACCATTTGAATATCTCCCTAACTTTTATCTTCACGCAATCTCAAACTTATCTTTTTGTCAACGTCAGGGCCACAGAATCTTATACCGTTCCTAACAGGTTAAGATACACATCTTTCAACGTCGCCACAAACCGGAAACGTTCTCAATGAAAGTGATGGTTAGGGTAGGGTGCTCCACAACCGGAAACCATTACATGGAACGACTTGTCAGATACTGCAGTCCTGTATTGAGGCATTCTCAAAACATACGAGCCAGAACG
This sequence comes from Homalodisca vitripennis, assembly GCF_021130785.1. NCBI lineage: Eukaryota > Metazoa > Arthropoda > Insecta > Hemiptera > Cicadellidae > Homalodisca > Homalodisca vitripennis. The sequence goes on along the minus strand of NC_060213.1, from coordinate 121,825,475 downwards.
AGTTTGTCTCAAACACCTCAAGAGTGCTAAAGTGCTATAGTGTGTGCTGCAGTGGTTCACTCATATTTAGTATTGCATGAATTTCAATTTTCACTGAGATAACTGAGACTGTACTTCAGCCAGCTTCCTTAAATTGTGCTCAAAGTTGGATGGTTGCCATATCACTGGATTTTCCCAGAAATTAGCGAATACAGTTTTGGGTATTTTTAATACATTTTTTTTTAAATTTTTCCAATAAAAACACGAAAATTTTGTATTTTAAACCGTATTTGACAACAAAATGTTTTCAACTCTATTACATAATGTTACGATTACCAGTACTAAATCCAGGCCCATTTAAATTTTTGGGAAGTACTATGTATTACTTTTTCGCTTTTTTGGAAGAAAATTTTGCTTTATCAGCGCATAGATTAATCTGCTTTATAATTTAAAAAGTGATAGTTCACGAACCGTTTAGGACTAGTAGAAATAATATTAGGAAATTTTTGATTCCATACTTTTTTTACCTTAAAATGCATTAAAAGAAGGTTTTTCAGTACTTTAATTTTCAAAATATTTCCTGAACCGAATATTATGCTCCAAACCGAAGCCCATTCTTCTTGGCAGTGGATTATTATCCAAAATCATCTCTTTTTGCACATACCATGCAGCAATAACAGCAAAGTTATCATTATTATAGATACCTTCTAGATCACATATTTTATAGTTTCTAAATAAGTTTTTTTGTGTCGTGAGAAAAAAGTAAACATATAAAACTAAATGTATAAACATATATAATAATATAATCTAAACGGTTGTAAAATTAAAACTGAATATTAAAATACATGAATATGAAAGACCGGTTACTCTTAATAGTGCAATTAACGGAAGCTAAGGAAGTCGCCGCCCGAGACAACGAGCTACCGATGTTAACTTTTCGCTGAACTGGAGTGAGCGTTAAAACTTAACTCATCTAACTCGCGGTGGCACACATCTCGTATGTTGGAAAGTTAATTTCATAGTCCCTAAACAACATTATACTTGTGGAAATGACTTTGAGTTTCCGACTTCCTCTGCATATTTTACCGTATGTTATCATGGCAGCGCATTTAGCGAGTTCATAATCAGAAAAATACGGTTTGCACAAAATAACTCGAAGTTTTAGGTGATTAAACCAATTCCCACATTCAACTTATACAATTTATTTGACCTAATGGTCCAAATATACCCTGTGTACCATGAAGCTATTTACATTTTTGAACGGCCATAATATTAGTAACCTATACCTCGGCAAATGTTTATAAATATTCTTATAATATAAAGGGGTGCTGCAAAAAGTATTGAACGGTCTAATATATTCTGTACTCGTAAACGGATAAACATAACACTTTGTACAGTGACAAAGGGCTTAAAATTGAGCTTTTTGATACAATCAGTAGCTCTTCACCACCTCAGGAGGGTGGCCAGTAAGGAGTTAGTGATAAAGTGTAAACGTAAGCATAGATCAATTAAATTTATAATTATTTTATCATATCTAAACGTATGTGCTACGTTACAAAAGCAATAATACCAATAACATTAAATCTAGGTTGTAGTGTCTTCTTAAAGGAAGATCATACATAAGAGGTAGAAGAAGCTGTGTTGTTTAGTACAATTTCCGGGTATTAAAATGCTTTTAAACAATTAATGTTGTATCTAAATTTTCCAAACATCCTTTATATACAGTATAATGTTCAAAAAAAAGACAATATTGCCTACTTTCTACCTTGAAACATGAGCGAATTTTGCCTATTCACCCCCTAAACAAAATTCCAGGATTCACCAGCGATACGTAATATAGGAGCAAGATGTGTCAACAGAGCATGATAGTGGTACATCAACGATGAAGTCTTTTGGGATTGATTCGTTTAAAAGGAATCGCAAAGGTAGGACCTATTTAATCTCAACCTTTTTATATCTGAACGAAATTCAATTTCTATTCGATCAAAACACTGCTTAGAAACAAATATAAGTATCTATTGGCTGAACGTTAGCGAAGCCTACCACTCGAGGAGCTTGAAAGATCCATTTCTGTAAATCTGTTTCCCTATGTGTCAGCACGATATGTCGAAAAGAAACTGACCTTCAGTCTTAACATCTGCATAAAGCCTCGTTTTATATAGGCAACACCGAGTACGATGATGGTACATCTCACTTTATGTGGTATTACAAGCGTTAATGAACATTTTTGCATTGGTCTTACCGGTAACCATCCACAGAAATTGGCCTAGCGTTCACTCAGTAGGCTGGTACAATTTTTATGTTGTCTACCAAGGAGATGCAATTATATGTTTCTATATGACTGTCTATCTGTCTGACTGTCACAGAACATCTCAAGTATGAAATGAGCAATATACTGGAAATTTTGCATGCAACCTCAGCGAAGCACTACAAGACACGTGGTGTGGTGTATTCCAACACTTTTTTTAGTAATATTTTCACAGTAATTAAATATTATGAATTATCTCATATGGTTTCAAGATAGCATTCTTTAAAACATTCGTAAAATAACTCATATTCTAGCTGTAAGCGTCGTTGAACAAAATAGCAAATTTCTTTTTAGAATTCCCAGGTAATTTACAACGACTTTTGTTTTTAGTAGTTTTTTTATCTTCGTAAGGACAAAGTTTAGTGGCCGTAAAAACCTGTGTAAAAAGAAGTGTATAAAAATAGATGGGAACAAGTGAACACGTTAACTGGCGCAATTTATAAGTTATACAAACTGTGCTCCGGAAGTAGCACTTACACACAGTCCTTGAATAGGTTCGTTAGCCAGTATAAACAAATTAAAAGTTTCTAAATCATCGTATTTCTCTGAAATTTTTACCTCAACTACGATTACCACAACGTTGTCTAACAATTAAATATGTTTTTGTTAAAATACAACTCTAAATTCAGATTCAAGTTGTTAGTCCACATTCCCTATCTCTTTGTGTTATCTATTGAGATTTTATGACTTTTTAATCATCTATCTGAATATATATAGTTATTTATATATATATATATATATATATATATATATATATATACATTCGGCCTATATGTTTAATACAAAGAAATATATTTTTATTTTAATCCAGTAATATCTACAATCTGTTTTAGATAAATTTTCAAAATAATGTTTCCAAATATTATGTAAAGCGGTAGTTTTATTTTTGTAAAGGAATCGTCCAGGAACGGTAACAATACTTGCGCTGTAAAACTTGGGTCTCGACGAATTTCTACTTCGGACATAACATGTAGCTCAAGTTACGTGGTGTCGGATTCAACTGCATGTCGGGAAATGTAACTGTAACACAGTGTTACAACCCCTAATCCACTTTACCGTTTCTACCTCTCCTGGAAAATAACGAGTATTCGAGTTCCAAGGCTTTATCTTCAATTCATTTTGGCAGTGGCCACATCTCCCTCGTCTGCCTGATCTCTGATTACTTGGAAGTTAAAATTATTTGTTACAAGGATACTTCAACCTTGTCTCTCAACCCTTGTTTGACCTTAATAACTTTGTTTAAAAAGATACATGATTGAAAATGCTGTAGGTAATTGTATTTCTGTGTATTTCAATTCTTAAAGATTGTTATAATGTATTTAAAATATAATGTGGCTAGTTGATATATTCACTTAAGTCTAAACCTTCACTGTTTTATTACTACTTATTTTTTTTTATTCCGGAGTGGGACAAAGTTGAAATGGATGTATTATTGTGCAAATAGAAACATGTAAGTAGATAGTAATATGGGGTTTCCTGGCGCACTTTCGGAGCCGACCGAAAAGCAATGTAAAATACTGTTCAATGTACCATAAAGGAAGCTGAGAAATAACACAGCAAATCTCAATGAAAAATTAACCGAATCTACAGTCGTTCGTCTCCAAAAGCGATCGGTACATTACTATCTACTCTGTGGAATGAAAAATTAACCAAATCTACAGCTGTTTGCTTCTACTTTCTTAAGCTGTGCTTTGTAAAATGTTGTCAAATCTGCTACGAATAAAGGAAAAATCTTCGAAATCTTAATAAAAATTTAATCAATTTTAAAACATTTTTACTAAAAACATACTTTAATAATAAAAACTTTTCTACTAAATAGTCACCAAACAACATGAACTCACCAAAGTCTCTACAATTTCTAGCATTAAAACAGTGCAACAAAGATGAATTCAGTGAATTGCCGGTTTATTCTCAACAACAGTTGATACCGTCTTTAAATGAAACAGAATTAAAAGAACTTGTAGAGTCTTTTGCAGAAAGAACGAAAACTGCACACGTGTACACACAAAAAACTAAAAAAGTAAGGGATTATATATTTAATATAATTACGAAAGCTATTGAAAAGAAAGTAAAAAATAAACAAACAGAGAGTTTTCATCGTTTTTTTTATGACATTTTTCCCATATTATACGTTCTTTCAAGATAATCAAGACTTAATTGATGAATTTCTTAGGAATTTTTGTGAGTATCAAGATTTATTCAACACAATTCATTAAAGAGCATTATAGAATTTTTCTTATAGAATATAGCCACATTTTGTGTGAAAACAAAAGGTATTACTGTAGATAATATTCCATGTGATTCCTATGAAGAAAGGACACCAACTATGGTTATCAAAACAGTACTATGACGTGGGGAGGGACTGCAAGTTTTTAGAGTTAAGGACTTTATTCTACAAAGTTAATTGTTATAATTTCTTTATCTTTTATAGTCTTCTTTCCAGTAACAATCAAGTGTAATTTTTCATTTTTGTTTAATTCTTTAATCTTTTTCTCATCCAAAACAGTCAAAAATCTGTTCGGCAAGTGTACTTTACAATCTTCCAAACTCGGCAATTATTGTAAACCCGAAATTTATCTTTCATTTTCTCCGAAAAAGAAAATGTTATAATAGTAAACGGGGAACACAATTTTTATTCTTAAAAGCAATCTGCATTACCGACATTTTAGTTCCGAAAGATTGCGCTGTGTGTATCAATGACAGTCGAGAGTGTGTGCTACTACAGACCGACCATCACGATAATCGCTTCGCATGCGTCATATCCGTAGTGATATCACGCCGTGAGAGGCGCAAATCGTTGGTTTACAAGCACCATTTAGTTAGTTAAATAAATTTTTCTATCTAAATGGACGAGCGCGATAAAATATCATGTCCGTTCTGCAAAATAGAAAATTTTAAGAAAAAAACTATGATTCGCCATTATAATTCTAAAAGTCAATGAAAAAAACAAGCAAATTTTACAATTAATGAACTAAATTATTTAAAGACAGTGGGCTAGAGAAAATAAAATTGCCGATCACGAAAACATGTTTAATATTGAGAAATTACGTGAATTTAAAGAGAAATTTCAAAGTTTGAAAAGAAAAATAATCTCGACCTATTTAATGTATGAAAAAACTTCATTCAATAGCTGAAAAGTTGGCTATCGGTACTAACGATAAAACCAAGTCTGAAATGATCGAAGAAATTGATAAAACTCTTAAAGTAAAATCCGAAAATATCATTGATGTAGAAGTTTTATCCTCAATACACGGTCTTTTCAAGCAATACATTTTAACAAACTTGAACGACAATTCCATGTCAATTTTACAAATATCTTTCAATTATGCGGTCAGAAATTGAAAGTTTAATCGAGAAATTTCAAGAAAATGTTAAAATATATGAAGGGCTATCTCTCTTTGGAATGTGAATACGAAACGAACTTTAGTGAATGGTGAACCGCAAACATGTCTAATGTATTTTACTATCAATGCAGACGAAATCTTTGACGTAAACGACTTTATATACTAAGCAATTTAATAAATTAACACATCGAGAACAAACGAATAATCCCAAATAAAAGGTTCCGGATGGACATTTTAAAAGTTGTAAACAACTAGTTTTGAGCCTTAACAAACACGAAATGATGAATGCAGGATCATACATCGATTTACCAAAGAATATCAAAGATAAAAAAGCTTGTATAAATATAAAAAATAGAGATGATTTTTGCTTTATTTACTCAATAAGATGTGCTATTGAAAAAACCAGAAAGAGGACTGTGAACGTGTAAAAGCAATACGAAAAATTTGTGAATGACGAAATATTTTCAGGTTTTGAGTATCCAATGGTCTCTGAAAGATATACAAATATTTGAAAAACGAAAGCTACAATTCCAAGTATAAGTATCCAACAATGTCTATCAATGTCTACAGTTTTGTATGAAAATATTAACATTGTTCCGTTACAAATTTCTGAAAAATATGACGCTGAAACAAACATTGATTTATTGTATGTTAAACAAGAATGATAAATCTCATTATGTTTTGATAACCGATTTAAATAAGCTTGTTTCTTCGCAGTTGTCTAAACATAAAGAAAGAAAATTTTTTTGTGTAGAAGATGTTTAAGCCATTTTTTTAACAAATCTGGAGATTTAACAGATCACTTAGAAATTTGTAAAAATCATGAAGTTTGTAAGCCAATTATGCCATTTCCAGGTCAAACAACTAAATTTACTAATTATCAAAAGAAATTTAACCATCCGTACGTAATTTTATATGGACTTTGAGAGCATATTAGAAAAAAATTCGACATGCAAGAACAATCCACAAAGATCGACTACAACCAAGATTCAGAGGCACATTCCTTATGGTTTTACTCTATATTTAGTGTCGAATGTGACCAATCGCATGTACAAACCGATATGTTATCGTGCCAAAAATGAAGAAGATTTGAAAAACGTCCCGACAAAATTGTTTGAAGAACTCAATTAAATTATCGAAATACATAGCGAAAAAAATATAATTCTAAGAACATGAAACCTATGAAAATTGACAGAAGAAGAAGAAATTTCATATCAAAATTCAAACGTTTGTCATATCTGTGAATGGTCTGCTTATGATATTGGGTCAGTTCAGTATGGTTTTACTCTGATAGTTGGAAAGATAAGAGTTTATAATAAAGTGAGAGATCATTGTCATTTAACCGGCAAGTTTCGAGGCGCAGCTCATGCATGTTGCAATCTGAATTTGAAATTTCCACAAAATATATTCCAGTTTTCTGTCACAATATGAGTAACTACGATACTCATTTGTACATAAAAGAATTGGCAAAAACAGTATGGTAATGTTGATTTGATCGCAAACACCGATGAGAAATATATAAATTATTCTGTAAATTCTGGCTATGGGTATGAGTTTGAAGATGATAAACCAAGAAAGTTCATCAAGTTTTCTTTCGTAGATACGTTCAGATTTATGGCCTCGTCTATAGAAAAGTTAGCTAAAAATCTAAAGAGCGAAGACTTCAAACATACAAATCATTTTATACAAGATGGACTGAATGAGATAATAGAAAGACAACCAAATGACGACGACGAGATTTTTAAAATTCTATCTGGAAAAGGAATATTTCCCTATGAATTTATCGACAGTATTGAAAAACTTGATTACACAGAAGAATTGAGAATTCAAGATTTCTATTCCTTTTGACAGACGAGAGCATATCTGAGAAAGATTTTCAACACTACTTAAATGTTTGGAACAAATTAAAAGAGAAAAATCTGGGAAATTACTCTGATCTCTATAACATTCAAGATGTTCTATTGCTCGCTGATATCTTTGAAAATTTTAGGAATATTTGTTTGAATTGCTATAAGCTTGATCCAGCACACTATCTAACAGCTCCCAGTCTTGCATGGGATGCTATGTTAAAATTAACGAAAATTGAGCTTTAACTGATACACGATTACGATATGTAATTTAATGATTGAAAAAGGTATTCGTGGAGGTATTTCTCAATGTATTAAGCGATATGGTGAAAGCAAATAACAAAATATTTGAAAGATTTTCGATAAGACAAAGCCCGAAAAACTATTTGTTGTACGTCGATGCAAACAACCTTTATGGGTATGGTCTTATGCAAAAACTGCCGTTTAGTGATATCAAGTGGATGGATCCTAAAACGTATACAAAAGAAGAGTGGCAAGAAAACAATTTTAGAACTCACTGGCGACGAAGATTATGGCTATATTCTCGAAGTCGATCTTGGATATACAACAAAATTTACACGAACATCACAAGGATTTACCTCTTGCTCCAGAACATTTTAAAAACAAACTTTGCACAAACTCTACTGGATAAAACTGAATACGTTGTTCATTCGAGAAATTTGAAGTTCTATTTGGAACAAGGTATGATTTTGAAACATGTGAATAGAGTTATTGCATTCGATCAGAAGCCTTTTATGAAAGAATACATTGATTTTAACACAAACATGAGAACCAAAGCTACAAGCGACTTTGAAAAGGACTTTTATAAGCTGATGAACAACTCAGTTTTTGGAAAATCTATGGAAAATGTGAGAAACAGATGTGATATTAAGCTTGGAAATGAAGAATTTTCAACGAAACAAGCTAAGAAAACAAATTTCAAATGCTTTAACATCTTTGACGACAACTGTATAGCGAGTCACATGTACAAACAAAAGGTTAAATTTAACAAACCGATTTACATAGGATTTTCAGTTCTCGACCTCTCAAAATTGCTAATGTACGAGTTTTTATTACAACAAATTAAAGAAGTTTGATCCAGATTTGAATCTGTGTTACATGGATACAGACAGTTATTTTCTAGAATTGAAACGAGATCCTTTTAAAATTATTATTAAAGAAAATATAGATGACTTTGATACAAGTGATTATCCAAAAGATCATGAATGTTTCACTACTAAAAATAAGAAGGTAATAGGGAAATTCAAAGATGAGTTAAATAGCGAAGTTTTAGAAGAATTTTGTGGAGTGAGATCGACAATGTACTCGTACAAATATCTAGACAAAAATCCAGTAAGATGCAAAGGGATTAAGAGAAGCGTTGTAAATAAAACAATAAATATCGAAAACTTGAAGAGATGTTTGTTCGAAGATAAAGAAGAATTTAGGGAGATGACAGTCATCAAAAGTTATAAAACATGAGTTGTTACACTGTTACCATAAACAAGCTGGCACTGAACGCTAAAGATGATAAGAGAATTGTCCTAGAAAATAAGATCGATACAGTACCGTATGGCTATAAAAATGAAGCAAAATCTGATATATTAGACGAATTAAATAAACTTGGAAACTTTGATATGTAAATGGAAGATGATTTTATTCACTGTCACAAGTGTAAAAAAGGAAAAACGAAAAATATAGATTCTAAAATCGTTCGTTCAAACTCAAAATGGATTGTATAGAATTGCTGCAAAATGTTCAAAATGTAAGACAAACAAGAGTAAGTTTATAAAGAATCCAAATCCAAAACCTGTTAAGCAAGAATTGAAGACTAAAGATGAGATAGAGATTGGAAGCTCGAGAAAATTCATGCACCAGTACGAAAAAAGTTTAAAAAGAGAAAAATTATAACATTAGGAATTGGACGATTTATGGGCAGCAGATTTAGTTATAATGTCTAACTATTCAGAATCAAAATGATGGATTTAAGTATATGTTAAATGTTATTGATACTTTCTCAAAATATGCTTGGTCAAGAGCTATCAAAAGAAAAAACGGCAAGGATATTTCAAAAGCTTTCGAAGATATAGTAAAAGATGCCATAAGGATGAATCACAAAACTCCAAACCTACTTCATACAGATAAGGGTTTAGAGTTTAAAAATAAAGAATTTAACGATGTTTTGAAGGAAATACAACATTAAGATTTATCATACTGAAAACGAAGAGAAATCAAGTATTGTAGAGAGATATAAACAGAACTCAAAATGAAAGAATGAAGGTTCTTTTTGAGATTAATAAAAACTTTAAATGGATCGATATTCTTCAAGAAATCGTAAAGAATATAACGATACTGTTCATAAGCACAATCAAAATGAAGCCTAAAGACGTAGATAAAGATGCAGAAAAAGAGTTGTTAGAGTCGGTTTTTAAGTATGTTCCACCAGAAATTCACACGAAAACTAAATTTAAAAGTCAATGATCATGTAAGAATTGTTATGTAAAAAACAAACATTTTCGAGCAAATATAAGAACAATTGGTCAAGAGAAATCTTTGTGATTTATCAAATTAATAACACAGATCCTGTAACTTATAGTATAAAAGATTTAAATAATGAAGAAATAACCGGAAAGTTTTTATGAATATGAATTGAGAAAGTCAAAGCTATAATTTTTTTCTATATAAATGGAGTCTCAAAAGAAATGTTCAATGTGCAAAAGAATTAAAAGGTTTTTGAAGAATTTTATAAAGATAAGAATAGAAAAGATGGAATTAATTATAATTGTAAAGATTGTTATAGGAAGTATCATAAAGAGCTGTATGATAAAATAGAAAAAATTAACTTTGGAAGATAAAGAAATGTCTTAAATGTAAAGAAACTAAAAAAAATTTCAGAGTTTAATAGTGATCACTATAGTAGAGATAAGAAAAGACTCATATTGGTAAAAGATTGTGTAAAGAAGAATCACCATAGATTATATTAATGAAGATACTCAATGTGAATGTGGAAGACACTATAAAATGGTTAAATAATTATCAAAAAACATTTTACAAACCAAATATCATAAGTTAAGAGTTTTAACATTTTCATCGTGTAATAATTTTCTCTATTTAAATGGAGTCTCAAAAGAAATGTACAAAGTGTCAAGAAGAGAATAGAAAAGACTGTTATTGTAAGGAATTATACGTTAAAAAAATGAACAAATTTAACTTTAGAAGAAAAAAAATTGTTACTTTTGTAAAGAAATTAAAAATATTTTCTGAATTTAATAACTGGCAGTATAGTAAAAAGATAGAAAAGATGCTTTTTGCAAAAGATTGTGCTAAAAAAATTTTCAGCGAAAGTTATAAAAACGAAAATGCCTTGTGAATATGAAAAAAAAGAATTCTACAATGGTTACCTAGTTATGCTAAACATTTAACAAACAAAATATAATAAATCGAGAGTTTTTAGTAAAATTTAGAAACATTTTCATCGTGTAATTTAGATATTCTATAAATCAGGTCGAGATTCTGCCATATTTGTAGTAAAATGAATTTCCGTTGTTATAAAATATTCAAAGGATTCTTTCATTTGGTTATACAGATTGATAGAATTTTGGTTCGTCATCACATGAACAAAATCTCTAATTCAGGATAATTTATTTTTTAGATGTTTTAATCGGTTTGGTATTTCTCGTTTCTGAGCTCTGATAACGTAATAAGGCCATTCCCACATGTGATTCTTCTTAAATTAAACACAAAAAACATGGGTGTGTTTTTTCTTATCAAAATTTTTACATACCATATCTCTCTTCATTAATTCCATTTCGCAATTCTTGATTCTCTATTTTCAAGGATTTCATTTGACCTGAAATTTGTAACTGTTTTATTTCATCTTTAACTGCTTATTTTCGTTTTCAAGTTTGTACTCGCCATATTTTCTAATACTCGGTAAAAACTTCTTTTGTAACCACCCAATTTTTGAAAATTTTTGCCCTCTCTTTTTTTATGTGATCTCAAAATTAATAGAATAAAGTCCCAGATTCATTGTATAAAAACAGTGTCAGGATGAAGACTTTGTTAAGGGGCCAATTCAGTTAAATAGCCCCTTGTTTTTTAAGTAAAAATAATTGAATTTTGTCATCATCTTCAACATTTAAATTTAATTGCGTTGTTTTTGTTTTTTTCATAACCTAATATTTCACAAACATCTTTAGCCTTAAACCAGATTACATTGTTTTCGTCTACAATCGTTACAATGTCTTTATTATTGAATTATAAGTTGATTATTGAAGTAGGTCTACAACTGACTCCATTTAGATAGAAAAGAATTTAACTAGTAAATTTTTATTTTGAGAATAAAGCCCCAGATTCATTGATAAAAAATACAGTTGTCAGGATGAAGATTTTGAAAGGGTCTATGGCATTAGACTCTTGTAATTTATATACATTCAAAAAGTTGTTTTCTTGAAAATTTGAAGGTAAGAACGATTTCGTTCCCCCCTTGATTCATCATTCTATTAGACCAAATCTTAAATATATTGTTGTTTGTTTTACTCTCATTATTTAATAAATTTCCCCTCAGAGTCTTGTATAGTTAGAACGATTTTTTGAATTCTTTGTTAATATTTTTTCTAATTGGAATATAATCGAATTTCATTCGGTTTTTCACTGATTTATTTTGATCCATAAGCAACATTTGGGAAAAAAAGGTTGTACAAAATTTTCAGATTCTTTGTGTAAAATGTTCGGTATGAGTTTCAAAACTAGGTTCAACGAGAATTACAATATGTACTTCAATTACATCAAACGGTCTAAATTTTGGCGTTTTGTTTTTAATTTCCTAAATATACCTGATTTGGGCTCAATAGTTTCTTGAACACAACCCTAACAAATTCTACAATAATTGCTGAAAACATTATTCTTACTGGTGATTTTATTTGGAATTTTATTAGAGAGATAATTTTTTTGCATTTCAAACTTGTTTTCGTCAAAGTTTAAAAGATTTATCTGATTGTTTGAATGTTTTTAGATAATTTTTAATGGGAATTTTTAATTTGATCGAAAGTATAATATCCTTTGTTTTAAACCATAATATTTTTGTTATGTTCTTCTCACTAAATCCTATTACAATAAAGGAGAACTTTCACTAATATTTATTACAAAATTGTTCAGAATAAAAAACGAGCTTTAAAAACCGATAAAATAATTTGATTTCTTCCTCTAAGTGTATAGGATGTTTCCAAGTTTAAACACTAATTTAGAGCTTTCTGAAGTCATAGCTTGAACAGCTTCAATTTTTCGCAAGCGTTGCTTCAAGATGAAAAATCTTCTATTTAAATGGAAGAAATTTTTAAAGCAAAAAGATCAGATAAAACTTTCAAACGTTTGAAGAAAATAAGAAAAGATCAACCAATCAGATTGTTAATTGTTGGTTCAAGTGGATGTGGAAAAACAACTATTATTATTGAATTTTATCTACACATAGGTTGATTCCTTATTCCAATTTGTATGTTTTTAGTAAATCTTTAGAACAAGACGCCTATAAAAAAATTACAAGAAAGATTTGAAAATATTGAGAAAAACTTAAACAAAAAAATATCACATTTTTATAATGCTTCCGAAGGACATAGTTTCCATTAAGCGAATGTAAACCGAATTCTTTTAAATCGTTTTGATGATTGTATTTTGGAAAATCAAGACGTTATTAAGGAATATTCGTAATGTCTCGTCACAAAAAACATATCTTGTATCTATCTTTCTCAATGCTTTTTCAAAGGTTTGATAAACAAGTTATTAGAAATAATTTGAATATGTTGTGTTGTTTTTAAGCAAGACGATCACTATTCGAGAAAGATTTACAACAATTATGTGGGATCTGGATATGAGTTTTAACCACTTTAATGAATTGATGTGGTGATAAAATTTGGAAAGAAGACTATGGATTTTTTAACTATTAATCCAACTTTGAAGCCTAAAAAATGGTTAAATATTTGAATAAATTTTTCCAATATAAACGTGTGATAATCTAGTTGTTTTCATGATTTTACGTTCACGTTTACGTTTCGTGTTCTCGTTTTTACGTTTCCACGTTCAACGTTCCACGTTCACGTTCATGTTTCACGTTCATGTTTCACGTTCATGTTTCACGTTTTTTACGTTTCCACGTTCACGTTCCACGTTCCACTGTTCATGTTTTCACGTTTCATTGTTTTCACGTTCGTGTTTTACGTTTCACGTTCATGTTTCAACGTTCTTCGTGTTTCACGTTCCACGTTCACGTTTTACGTTCCGTGTTCCACGTTTCGTGTTCACGTTTCCACGTTCCACGTTTACGTTTCAAAATTTTCCTAAATAAATGGCGAACGTAAACTTCTGAAGAAGCTGAAAAAACTTGATCAAATAGAAAAGAAATTAATCAAAAGAATTTTAAAGAACAGATTCGAATTGATGAAAAAGAACAAGAATTTATTCAAAAAATTAATCAACCTGTAACATCTGCAATAAAAAATGTTGAGGGCAAAATTGTAAAATGTTTTAAGCGATAAATCAAAATTTGATGAAATTTGGTTCCAGTTGTACGACAATTTGCTGATATTTCGATACCAGAATCTGAGTTTTGAATTGCCAAAATTTACCATCTTCAACACCATTTAGACCTCGAATTCATTGAAGACTCTACCATAGTTGAACCAATTAAGTCCTGGAACAACGGATATAATAATTGGTAGAAATTGGTTAAAAAATTTCTTTCCTAGAGCAAAGGATGATAAATTTGGTTTGTATTGGGACAGAAAAAAGAAAAGTTTTTATGATTGGAAATTTGCCCGTGAATTTTGAGCATAATGATATCATTATTAATGAAAAAAACATATGAAAGGAAACTCAAGGTTTATGGAGATTATTAACAGGCCACTGATGTTTCCAAAAGACGGTTTTATTCTGAAGAAGACTTGAAAAAGTATACTGAAATTTTATGGAAAATCTGATTCAATTTACAAAAATAATTGATCCATCAACTAAGAAACCAAAGTCAAGTAAAGGTAAAAAATATCTCAATTTGAATTAAACCAATTTGGGAAAAAACGAAATCGAAGGATCAGGTGTAAGAAAATACAGTGATAATAAGATTGAGTACAGATATATCGACTGATTTGACAAAACTCGATGGAATTATTAATTATATTTATGCTCAAGAGAAGGCTGGAAACAACAATTTTTTGAACGAAAAGAAAGCGATTAAAGATTTTTATTTCGAACAAACTTGATGAAATGATTGAAAAAACCTGATGGAATTAAATATTTAAAACGAGTTTTGCCGCAATAAGTTCATCTATGATTTGAGGGTAGTGGACTTTTGAATGATTTTATCAACAATTTACCTTTTGAATTACACGTACCAACTTATCAGTATCTGGGGCCTGGCACAAAACTCGAAAAAAAAAAGACTAAAAAGAGGAGATCCTGGTATAAAATAAATTAGATCAAAGCTGCTATGGAACACGATATTTTTTTATGCAAAACATAGAGACACAAATTCCAGACATATCGCAGATAAAGTTTTGCAAGATAAGGCAATGGATAGATTTTTATCAAAAGATGCTAGTTTAGGTGAAAGATTTTTTGCGCTTCCAACAGCTGGAGCAATGTTTTTGAAGAGAAAACTAGGAATGGGAATCGAATGAGAACTTGAAATTTTAAACTATATAAATTGGAGGTGAATGTAAATTTCAGCAAAAATCAGAAAGAAAAAATAAAATCCGCTTTTAAGAGAAAATACCCGTTAAGTAATTCAATTTAAAATAGATCAACCTAAAAAATGGCGAAGATAAGATATTTTTAAACAAATAGACAATACAATAAAACTCGAAAAACATAAGAAAAACAATACAAGGAACCAGAATAGAATTTTTCTTATATAATCAGTTTGAAAGAACTCAAAAAATGGTTGGACTTTTGAAAGATTTATTAGATTTTGGAGAAAATATTCCAGTTGTTAAAAAATGTTGTTCCTTATGTTTCGTAAAGCTGCTCCAAATCGTTAAAAAAGGATGTGATTCCTATTGTTCGAAAACATTTTAAATTGGTTAGATAAAGAGTTGGAAGATGTTACAGGATCTGGATTAGATGAAAAAAAACTTTGAATTACGTGAAATCAAACATTGAAAAAAAATTTAAACCTTTAACATTCGGGGAAATTGGAAGAAATCTGCAAAAATATTAAACATTTTAGAGGAATCTTCATGAGAGATACATTACCTGAAAAAGTTAAGAAATTTGAATGTGGAATTTGTGTGAATTTAGACTCGATTATGGGAAGTGGAACGCATTGGATTTGTTATTATAAAAATGATAAGAATGCATGTTATTTTGATTCGTATGGAAGAATTGAGGACAAACACCTATAGAATTGATTAAATATTTGAAAAAATCAAGCGTCTACTACAATGATTCTCAGATTCAAGACTATAAAGATCCCCCCCAATTTGTGGTCATTTATGTGTTTTTGTGTTGAATGAACTGAGTACTGGTAAAGATTTTAAAGAAGTTAGTTTTGTTAACAAATTATATTGCTTAATAAATATGGATTCACAAAATATTTTTGACGTATTTGGAACACAAATTATTCAAAATGTAGATAATAGTTTGAATTTTGATAGTTTGAGAAATGAGTTTGTATAACAAGTTAGAAAATTTAATTACAAAGCCTTCCAGATTCAGATATGTTTGCTGTCGAGATTGAAAGATTTTAAAGCAGAATATGAATAACAAACTTGCAAATTTCATGAGTTTCAAATGAAGTTGCTGATAAAATAAAAACATTGGAAAAAGAAGTTGATGATGGTGTAAAAAAATTATTTACCAATTTAAATGTCTCATATCGAAAAAGCTGATGAAATTACTGAAAGCGATCAAAGTTGAAAAAGAATTATGTTAGTTTGCGCTAATAAAAAAAGAATTGTCGGTGTTCGACCTGGTATTTGACAAACATGAATGTTGTTGTTAAAGAACAAATTTTGAAAACCCTCATAAAATTATCAGAAAACATCGATATTGTTGATTTTACATGATCCGAATGTTAAAAATGCCTTAGATTTTAAAGGAAAAAGAATTAGACTAGCGGTGTTAGTAGAAAGGAATTAATCCATTTGATGTTGTTTGTAATGATTCAAATTAGAAGATCCTATTAAAATGTTTAATGAAAACTAAAAACACAAATTATGAGAATCAGTAAACAGCATGTTAAAGATTTTACAACAGAAGCTCTATGACCAAGCTTAGAAAGCTCAGAAAAAAAAAAAAAAAAAAAAAATAAATAGAAGATCAGTAGACGATGTTGGTGAATTTAACTTGATAAAGTAATATAAACTAGAAGAAAACTTTAATACATATAAATATAGTGTTCAATGTATTAGTTTATGGATGAAGTAATTAAACAAAATGTCTGGAAGTTTTTTGGATACACATTTCAATGAGAAATGAAATAAACTTTTTTTGAAGGATTTTTGGTACACGTTTAAATGAGCAAAATAACAAACATAATAATGAATTACTATAAAAGTCTATGATGATCGATACTCTTTATATCTCGATAAAGTAAATAAACTAGAAAGAAAACTTTAATAAAATTTACAAGAAGATGTTTTAATAAAACTTTTGGAAAATAATTGATAACAGATTTTAATGGATTAGGTGGTCTTAACGATGACATAATTTTCCTTATATAAATGGCGCTCATATATTGTGTGATAGATGTTAAAGAAAAAACTGCAACAACACGATATAAAGATACTATGCAAACATTAAACGGAGTTAAAAAGAATTTCGGGAAAATGTGGCTGAATGTAAACTCAAAAAAAGAGTCAATTTATAAAAAACTTGATTTTGAAATTTTTTTCTTAATTAAATAGAGATGGCGGGACATTACAGTGCTTTCGATCTTTTTTATCATGCAAACACGAAAGAGAATTTTGAAAAAAAGGAACTTAGGGATGACATTTCTCAAAAAATCATGAATTAAACCGAAGGATATGATTGAGATTATACGTTAAAACAAACTTGAATTGGGGTAATAAACATTGCAAAATATCAAACTCTGTCCCCAGAAGTTTCATTCGAAGAAAAATAAACATTATCAATTAAAAGATCATATGTTCTTTATCTTTGTCTCCTATCAACTACTTGAGTATAAAGTTATTTTGGATGAAAATAAAAGATAACAGTTGAATTGGAACAATTATTATAGATAGCGGTTGACATCTTCCTGTATGCAAATTATTATTAGAAATATGTGACCGAGGATCGCAAAATTTTAAGCGTAAGAAGAATCCTGAATATGACGAAAGTAGATTCGAGATTAAAAAATGACTCTAATCTTTGTTATTAACAGTGTGTTGATTCTTAGCTTAAAATTTATTTCTTTTTCCCTTATAAAAAAAAGTACATTAGATCGATGGAAAAAAATGATACATGATGTTTAAAATTTCTAAATTTTCTCTTATTTATTAAATGGCGGACTACAGAAAATATGCTAGTGGATAATTGAAAGAGGGCGGAGTTTAAAAATTTTCTATCCAATTAGTAAACAACCATTTGTGAATGAACCGGAATAAAAGAACTGAGTTTTTAATATTGAAATTTGTTGAGAATAACTTTATGCTCGTCTTCTTAACTTCCAGTTTTTTATATTTACTGGAAACCTTTAACAAAACAAGATGGTCAAGCATATTCTTGGAACTGATAAAGTGTTAGATTAATCGATAATTTATAATACCGTTTTTTATTTTTCTAAGATTGAAGTTAAAAGAAAACACAATAAATTTGATTAGAAGAAGTTCGAAAAACTGTGGGCCAATTAAGCACAATTAAAGGAAACTATTTTCGTAATTCAAAAAAGTGATGTATAATTTCTCAAACTTGTCTAATGGCTTTTGAATCAGATTTTAACATTTGGTGTTTTTTTTTTTGAAGCAGCTGGGAAATTTATCTCATTTTGGATTAGGATTTTTTTGACAAAATGATTACAATTTCGATATATAAAGGAGTGAATTTTATCTAAGTTTTATAAGAGCAGAAGAACGATGTATGTGGATGTCTGAAGACTGCAACTAGGAAATGTTATGGTGGGGGGGGGGGGGGGTGGGGGGGGGGGGGGGTGGGGGGGGGGGGGGGTGGGGGGGGGGGGGGGTGGGGGGGGGGGGGGGTGGGGGGGGGGGGGGGTATTATACTCCATCACTTAACCCCTTAAAGGCTTTCCAAGTTGATTCATTGCTGACTTATGATTTAAAAAAAAACATGCTGACGAGTTAATCTGCTGTGCAACAAGACCCGTTTTATTTTGCTTTGCGACGGGTGGCAATTTGACTAGAAATACCTGTCTTCTCTTGTCAGATGGTTATCTGAGGAGTTTTTTCCGTGGCCAATTCCTTTAAACCCTTCCCACGCCATAGACGGATTATATTAGAATGGCAGACTTTGATCAAAACGCCAAATAGAGTTATATCCGATATTATACATTATGTCTCTTGGAGAGTTATTTAGTTCACAAAAGGCCTTTGAAATGCCTGGTGCATGCTCCATGCTTATCGTGGTTGCAGAGGAAGTATTTATAAACGACCTTCACTCTGTGGCAAGGGGAGGGGAGCGCCCCTTGGTCTAACTCCGACTACCTGTTCATCAGTTCTGCGTCTCCTACAGAGCCATAACCGAACATATCCGTGGCATGTATCACTGCTTCCTCGGTTCTACGAGTGCGCACGTCTACTACATATCTTGTTATTATTTTTCATCATGTGGTAGGGTTGTGCTTAGTATTTATATTTACAGATAAATATTTATCTTGTTTTATAGTAAAATGCAATGAAACTTTTCACTTTAATTACATTTTACAATGAAATTAAAATTCAGTACCGCTCAGCTGCAACGAGTGACGCTCAGGCAAGTTCCCGAATGGGTTAAAAACATATTTTATCATAATGCGATTCCAGGAACAGCAACAATAAAAATTGCAGACATCAAATTTCTCTGAAAAAATGACGTCATTGGTTATGTCTCTGATCGGGGACGGCAGCACATCTACATAAAGATTGTAAACAATATTACCCTCTTCCTCACTCTCACCCCTGCACACTATCATCCCCTCCGTCATCGCCGGCCTCTCCAATGGAATTAGACATCACATTTAGCTACACATCGTCAAGGTCACTGTTACGGCCGACAATGCTACCACCAAACATTTCCAATCCACTCGAATCACTTGGTTCTAAATCACTGTCAAACAATGGGACTTTTAAATTGCTAACCGAAATTGTGCTTATTCCCGCCATTGCAATGCACATAGTATTGTGTAACAATAAAAAAACACATTGCACAGTTACTAAAAATGAAGCTATTTAGCTCCTGACTCAAATATGGCAATATCAACCACTAAAAACGCACTTAAGAAAGGTCAACGTTAGTGCTAGAGCCAAACTAAGTGTATATACAAACATTACCGAAGTTCTCAAATCGGAGAGGGCAGCACCTGAATAGGGTTCGGCGTTTCTCCGATCGGAGTCGTTTGCAATGAATATGGTCTGTATTGCGGTTACCACTGTTCTCACAATTTCCTGTATAGTATAACAATAACTATTTTACACTTACTTTAAGATATTAGGATTCATACACGCACCTGTGGCTGTAACGAGAAGTCGAGATGTTTTTTGCTCACTAATGCTGCGCCACTTGTGACTACAGTTGCCTGACCCATGAGCCATGGTTGGGTCAGGCCATGACCTCTCAGTAATGTCTTCAGCATCATATCACTCTCTGGTTCTTCAACAGGGCTCTTCCTTTCTGCAAAACGTGTTCCTCGAAATGATCAAAACATCTTTAATATGTTAACTATCTATGCTGTGAGGTCAGCTATCCACCATGGTTTTTCAAAATCAAATTTTGGAGTGGAATTAGCTACTTGAGCTGATATCATCTTGCATGAAGATCTGCTTGGTTAGGCAGATCCAAATCCAATTGAACTTTTATCCGGAACGGTTTAACAATGAACATTTTTTTACAATTTTTAATTTCAATAATTCATAACTAATTTGTGTTGTAATTCATGGTTTAACATTAATAATTCCACTCTAAATAACTCAAAATCCTTGATAAGTTAAATTTTGCATTTTCTGAAACAGTACCTTCTTTATTTGAAGTCTGATTTTTTCGATAGCATTATGAAGGAATCTGGATTTTTCCGGACATTCTGCATTGTTCAGTGATACAAGAAATCAGTAGCACTACATTTCAAGACCTGCAATCTGATCTCTTCCTCAGGTGTTATAACTAACTTAACATAACTAAAATCTAGGTTATCATAACAAATAATACCAGAGAGTTGTGACTTGCATAAGTCAGGAATAACAACAACCATGGTGTGCATCAACTCCAAGCACAATATCTCTAAAACATGCACTTAATAAAAGCAAAACGATGATTATTAAAACTGAACTAAACAATACAGGTCACAACTAGTCTGCACTGAACATCTGGTATGATTTCTTTATTTTAACCAAGTTTGTAGTAATGTATTAGGTTAGTTATACACCTGAGGAAGAGATCAGATTGCAGGTCTCGAAATGTAGTGCTACTGATTTTTTGTATTACTGAACAATGCCGAATGTCCGGAAAAATCATGATTCCTTTACAATCCTATTGAAAAAATCAGAATTAAAATAAAGATAAATTAAGTCAGAGTTTAAGAAGATGCACTTTAATAAATTGAAATTCAACAACTGCAAAAGTAAGCAAACTACTTTAAACTTTCATTTTTTGACAATAATCTCCCTCACCCCTTGACATGATTATGCATTTGTGATTGTTAAACTATATCTATCCTATTATATTGTACAGTTTTGTTTTATTTGGTATTGTTCTGGGTTGAGTGATAGCAATATTTATCCAGACGAGTGTCCTACCTGATCCTCTCAAAGTCAACGATTTTTGTTCTTGATAACTTGAACCTTGTTTATTCAAAATATTTGGCATACAAATTGTTCCCTTGTCTTTCAGATTTGAACGATTAAGATTCCGCTGTAGTAGTTCTTTGCAACTTATTTTGAATAATCATTAGGTTTATTACGTGAATGTTTATGAATTTCTGTCAAGAGAATTTTTTCTAAGATATCAAATAGGCTACTGTTTGTACTAATTTCACTGTTTAGTTTGAAATTTAATTCTGATATACTATATATTGGTTGTTGGCAATCGGTGAGACTTAAAAAATTTCAGCTTTTTAGATTCATTGTTACTAATTAATTATATTTTTTCCTATGAGATTGAATTCATTGTCAGTGGTCGATTCAGTAGTGAATGTGTTACTCTCCTTCATGTATCACCTAACTTTACAATAGGAGATTCCAAAATATATTTCCTACAAATTTCCCTTTGTTTGAAATATTCGATAATACATTTAAACTGTTTCATCATTAGTTGATGGATAACCTAACAATAAAGAATAATAATTTTAAAAACTGTCAAAACTAACTAACTTACTTACCTTGTAACAGAATTCTACAGCTTCAGGTTTTTCTACATTCTGGTTCTTCCTGAACTCGTCTTTTATTCGGAACAAGAAATAATCTTTATCAGTAAACTTCAACGTTCTTGAGTAGCGAATGAGATCTCTGTACAAACTAATTATTTCTTTCACCGTTGGTTTGGTCATAATCTGAAAAAAAAAAAAAAAAACAACTGTTTAACTATCCAAGTCAATATATAATTACACGGTAAGTAATGATCACATTAACTGTACTAATATATAGTTTATATAAATAATCCTTACTCTGCCACACTCACCAGTAACCTACAAAAACTATGACAAGACTTTGATAGTCAAATTGCCCGGTTAAGATATCAAGGAAAACATGTATTTTATCCTAAATTCGGTGTAAAGACATCCAATCTTAATAAAACTATACTTTTTCATCATTTCAATGAGTATGAGGTTATAAGTATAAGTTAATTATTATATATTCTGCAATTGTGATAGGAGTGCTATTTGAAGATAACATAAAACTGTAGCCTCTTTCCTAGATGACACAGCAATATTTGCATCTCATGATGTCCATTTGAAGAACCAATCCAAAAATTGCACCACTCACAGTACTGATGTGGTTGAAATTGTAGTTGGAATACTAAAATAGGCTACAAATAACATTGGAAAGGCTTGTAGTAAACAGATAGAAATAAAATTACAAAAGACGTTGGCTCAGCTTGACGTACTTGCCACTTTTGCACATGGTCAAGTGGTGTAGGTGGTTCAGTTTGATAACATTTTACATCAGGTGGAAAATTATACAGATCCAATTTTTAAACTGACATTCAAAATAAATAATTTTAATTACA
Source organism: Homalodisca vitripennis (assembly GCF_021130785.1). NCBI lineage: Eukaryota > Metazoa > Arthropoda > Insecta > Hemiptera > Cicadellidae > Homalodisca > Homalodisca vitripennis. Next base: position 121,802,634 of record NC_060213.1, on the reverse strand, counting down.
ACAATTAAAATTGTAACAAATCAACTAAAATTAGATGTAAACACACTGTAGGCCTAAACATACTCTCTGACCTAAAAGCGCTTTTCATAAAAAGTTAACTTAAGAAAAACAAATGAAACTGATTTAACAGATGATGCATTGTGGTTTTCCTGGTTTGAAGACTAATGCTAAATATATTCCGGTGCAAAAAAGAAGGTAATAGGTCCACATCCTGTCCTAAGGTGTGAGTGTTGCAGCGAACATCTGCTGCTTCTACGCACGAACTCCTTAGCTGAAGAGACGAATCAAAGTCGAAACAGAAAATCCGCAAATATGTCTAGAGCGTTAGCTCAAAGAATAAGTTTGCATTGACACACAATCCAAAAGCGTTTTGGCCGTCATGGAGTAACGGATCCCAAAAGGGTGACTGGGGTCTGCGAGCTTTCGGATCCCAACCGATCTCTTTGTGACAAAGCCTTGTCGCCTGGACAAAGTGTCTTGCAAAATGGGGAAATGATTTATGACCCAGTTTGCGTATGATCCTGTTTTTGTTACATTTCGAACGGAGTGGAGTGTTGAAAGAGCGCTGCAATTGAAAATTCCACTGGTTGTAGAGTGCGATCTGTGATAAGGTTTTTTTTTGTGAAAAATCATAAACCTTTGGCTGTATGCCACACTTCTGGCAAGGAACAAAAAACATCCCTCAAGATAGTATCCAAATTCAAGCTCACATCACATGAGCGCTTGTAAAAGTTATCTTTAACTTTGGTACTACTAGTAACATACTAATCTAAATCTACTTATAACAAATGGTTATAGTGACAGAGTGGCCTCCTTTTCACAGACATTACTATCTTTTGGGAGGTAGAAAACAAGAACTGATCATCATAATGACATGTAATTTTCACAGTAAGCCAAATAAAGTCTGTTCTTTCTAATAATGTAATTTATTAGGTTCCTGGTAGGAGAAACTCTTCCAAAAGTAGTAGCCTCCGGATAACACCAAAATACTAATTCTTTTCTTTTGTGTCAAACCAAGTTAGGGTACGGTCCAATAAGCGGACCCGGTTTTTTATATCGAAATTGGCAAACGATATTACTTAATCATAACCATCGATATAATCAATCGATACTGATGAATTATTTTTAACAACTTAAATAATCTATATGAACAGCTGTAAACACTTTCAAATAATACAAGGTAATATTTTAAATTTCACGTAACATTGTGTATTAAAATGGCCGTCAATCTTAGGAAGCTTCACGAAATTGCTTTAAAAGACGATAAAATATGTTTTTTATGGCTTCAGGATGTTGGGTTAGTACCTAAGAATCCATTATGTGATATTTGTGGAAATGTAACAAATGTAACTGTCAGAGGAGCTAACATGGTCGTCTTCAGATGCAAAAAAAGAAGGTAATGGTGGACACAACTTTAGTAAAAACGTTTTCGTTCTGTTTCATTTAGTTAAAGTTATGAGTTTCCCTGATTTTGGTTATGTTCATTTATTATTTGTTATCATTAAATTCACATTTTAATTTAAACATATGATTGTTATTACTTTTATATCGATTGATAGTCTATGATTCGATATGCGAATATTAGGTATCGATGATTATATTCTTCGATATAAAAAACCGGGTCCGCTTATTGGACCGTACCCCCAAGTTACTATAATTATCACATTACTTTTACACTTAAAAACACATATTGTATATTTTACCTCTCGAAACATAGCATTGAGACTAGAGTTAATACATGTCACCCTTCAATACTTTTTTCTAGTAGCCTATTGAAAAGCTTTACAATATTTACAACTTGCCTGGCTAGCAGTGATAACTGCTTTTATGAAAATAAGAATTTTTCACATAAGTTTTACTAGGAGGCAAATCCACATTGTTCAGAATCACTATAGTAATAAGTTAATAACTCGTCTTTTGCCACTACAGCTGTTAATATTACATTTGCTCTTAGGGTAGTTAGGTTAGGTGAGTTAGTTTACCTCAAATTAAAACAGTTAAATTAAAAAAAATACTCTAGCTTAGGGTAGTTGACCCTCAGGTATGCCCAACAATCAGGTAACCTAGCAGGTTAGTTGAGACTTTATTAATTTACAACAAATTAATAGTTATCCTGCACCCAATTCCCTAGTTTGCTGATGTCATGTGAGCCAAGTTCGGGTTAGTCTATTACTATTACTTTTTCGTTACTTTTTAATAAATTGCATACTAACTTGTGGCAAAATGACAGTTCAAAAATCAGTATTAAAATCATTGGTTTAAAATCATTTCAGCCGCCTAAATTTGGTTATGATAGCACTAAACAAAATATTAGGAACTAAAATGTTTACTTAACAAATCTATGAAGATTAGGATATTTTACATTCAATAAGCATACTGTAATACAAGTTTGGAAAATGTTTACTAACAATTTACAGCAATAGTAAAGTAACACGAGACTCACGAAAAATCACAAAAAACTTATAAAAATAAACTTTACACTATTATCATTGTACAAATGGCAAACTGAGCAGCCGACGCAGCATTACAAAATCATACCAACCATATGCACCACCGTGAAGTTAGCGTCACATTATCGTCCAGACCGTCTAGTGCATCAATGTTGCAGTCATCAATCTGAAGGCGTTAACAAAAAATCAAAAACTGAGATAAATTGTATAATACTAATTATAAAAACGATCTTTTATAAAATCAACACAGTTTTTTCTATTTATTACTTTCCACAAAGGTTTCCCATTAAATGTGTAATGAATAAAAATCCCAAATATAATACCTAAGTAAACCGTAGGAATGTATCGTAAAATGGACGTCCTCTAATAAAAGCCACTCCTGAGATTAAAACAAACAAGTGCCCGCAATTAAACTTTGTACACAGATGCTCTGTAAGCTGAACTTTAATATACCAACGTCAAAAAGGTGGTGTCGGCCGTCAGAGGTCCTATCGTCTAAATTAAATGCACCGTTGGACGGGCGTTCTCGTATAAAAGTCACTCCTGAGACTTAACCAAACAAGTGCCCGCAATGAAACTTTGTACACAGATGCTCTGTAAGCTGAACTTTAATATACCAACGTCAAAAATGTGGTGTCGGCCGTCAGAGGTCCTATCGTCTAATTAAATGCACCGTTGGACGGGCGTTCTCGTATAAAAGTCACTCCTGAGACTAAACCAAACAAGTGCCCGCAATGAAACTTTGTACACAGATGCTCTGTAAGCTGAACTTTAATATACCAACGTCAAAAATGTGGTGTCGGCCGTCAGAGGTCCTATCGTCTAAATTAAATGCACCGTTAGACGGGCGTTCTCAAATAAAAGTCACTCCTGAGACTAAACCAAACAAGTGCCCGCAATGAAACTTTGTACACAGATGCTCTGTAAGCTGAACTTTAATATACCAACGTCAAAAATGTGGTTAACAGTTAGAAAACAAATCATTGTAAAACATTTTACTAGATTAGAGAAGCATTTCATTATTTTCTTTATCATATATAATGGTGTATGTTATTGTGTGTGGTATTGTAGTAGCCTATTATCTTATATCTTTTCTGTCTCAAAACAGCTGTTTATCAATTCCCAATAGTTATGTTTACTGTTTACTTTCTGTAAGTCTATTATCTAATGTAATAAGTTGAATAATACCATTTAAGTTTGGTTAAACTTTAATCCATTTCATAACAATTTTATTCAACTTAATTGTATTAATCATATTACAAGTGATTTTCACATTAAGGGCATTAATTGAACAATTCTTTAAGCCAGAACGCTTATATTCAAATATTTAAAGAATTTTCCAATTGCTCCAAGAATCTTCAGAACGCTTATGCCTGACCCAAATGAACATCATGCTGATGGCCATTGGAACCACTGGGAAGCAACATTTGAAAACTTTACTGAAGCAATATGCGCTGCTGAGGAAAGCAAGTTAAAGCTTCTTATAAACTTTGTCAACTTCAGCATCCATGAACTACTATCAGTGTAATGTATTGAATTACAATAATAATTATAATAATAATTATTATACATATTATAAATTGTTACTGGCAAGTTAAAGCCACAGCCAAAGACCAACTGTATGATCTATGATGCTGTGACGTCATATGGGGTGATTAGTTTGAATAAATGCCATTGGCTGTTCTCATCACGCCACCAGATCACACCACCTACCACTTCCAGTGTCCTGCCCTTGTCTCTCTCTCAGTTACCCTCCAACCTTAACCGAGCACAGTCGATGATGTAAACTAATTCAGTCTTTTATTCCGATTCCCCGTAACCCGTACACAACAATTGGCGACGAGGTATTAATGCGATCCCGCGAGTGCAATGCAACCTGTTCGATTGTGCGTAAATAATTTCTCCGAAAATTATAGTGGGAGGAAGTGTGTCTGTAGTTTGGCGTCACGTGGACTCAAAATCGGTACATCTTGATGTTGGAAGACAAGGTCGTAAATTAGAACATTTCGTCTTTATTTAGTGAAACAGTAAAAATGGCGGGAATTATTGGCGGAATCGGTGACTTCGACAACAGTGCAGAAACTTGGAATTCGTATGTTGAACGATTTGAATTATTCGTTGACTGTAATAGTATTAGTGACGACAAAAAGGTTAGTACGTTACTAACAGTCGTGGGTGTGAAAACGTACAGTTTGTTACGAGATTTATGTACGCCGGAAAAACCTTCAGTGAAAAAGTTTGATGAATTAGTGAAGTTAATTCAGGACCATTTGTACCCGAAGCCATCATTCATAGCTGAAAGGTACAAATTCAGCAAAAGGAATCAACAGGAAGGAGAATCAGTCGCAGAGTACATCGCCAGCCTCAAGAAGTTGTCTGCATACTGCGAGTTTGGCGCATCCCTCAACGACTATCTCAGAGACAGACTGGTGAGCGGCATCAGGAGTGAGTCGACCAAGCAGAGGCTGTTGGGAGAGACCACCCTAACCTTCGACCAGGCTGTGAAAATCGTCTGCTCAGTGGAAGCGGCGGAGAAGAATGCGGCGGCATTGACAGTGAACGGCGGCAGCCGGGTCCAGCGGATGGCAGCGCATCACCACCCACATGTGAGAGTCGGCGGCAGCGGTGGCAGCGCGAGCTACAACGCAAGGCACGAAGTCAAGGTGCAGTGTACGTGCTGTGGGCAGTGTGGTCACTATAGGAAGCAGTGCAAATTGTTTGGTGTTGTGTGTCACAAATGTGGTAAAAGAAATCACATATCTAAGGTATGTCGATCTACTGAAATTAGTAAGTTACCAGACAATCAGCTTTCGAAAGTTAAGAAAGGTATATCTTATCAGTCTAATTTTCAAAACAAGAAAAACAAAGATTATAAGATACATAATTTTGTAAATGATAGTTCAGAACTGTCAGATTCAAATAATTCTAAGAATTATGTTCAGAGTGATGAAAATCTTGAGAGTTATGTCGAGGACATACAGAATTTATTTAAAGTAAATGAAACTCACCGTAAAAGAATTAGAGTTGACCCAATTAAGATTAAAGTCCTAGTGCAAGGTCGAGAAAACCATATTTGAAGTTGATACTGGAGCTAGTGTCACAGTGTGTAGTGAGGATTTTTATGAAAATAATTTTAGTTCTTGTAAATTGTTAGAAAACGACCTAACTTTGAGTTCGTACACTAATGAACCTATTATACCTGTGGGCAAAGTTAATGTTGATGTTTGCTATGAGAAAATACATAAATGCTTAGATTTGTATGTGATTAGAGGAGGTTCACATCCTTTAATGGGTCGTGATTGGCTTAAAGTACTGGGAGTTGACATTTCGTTTAAAAATAACTTGTGTGTTATAAACAGACCTATAGATAACAAGGCTAATTTCGAGACAATGACGTCCGAGCTAACTAATCAATTTCCAGAAGTGTTCACTGAGAAACTAGGTCAGTATACAGGCGAACCAGTAAAACTAAATCTAAAAGAAAATGCTAGACCTAGGTATTTTAAGCCAAGACCGATACCATTCTCATTGAAAAGTAAGGTAGAAAAAGAACTACAACGCTTAGTTGACGAACAAGTGTTAATTCCAGTAAGCAGCTCGGAATGGGGAACGCCCATTGTACCAGTATTAAAAAAGAACGGTGAAATTAGGCTATGTGGAGACTTTAAAGTTACTCTAAATCAGTATCTAGAAGTAGACAAGTACCCTATACCTAGAATAGAAGATTTATTTGCAAATTTACAGCATGGAGAACGTTTCTCTAAAATAGATCTTAGTCAAGCCTATATGCAATTAAAGTTAGATAGTGAGTCACAAAAATTATGTACAATTAGCACGCATAAGGGTCTTTTCTCATATTGTAGAATGCCTTATGGAATCTCATCAGCCCCAGGCATATTTCAAAGAGTTATTGAACAATCTTTGCATAATTTAGAAGGCATATCAGTGTTCATGGATGATATTCTTATCACCGCACCTAATAACGAAACTCATGTAAGTAGGTTGCAAGAGGTTTGTAAACGCCTGAGTGAAAAAGGATTTACCGTAAAGAAAGATAAATGTACGTTCTTTGTAGACAAAATCGAGTATCTTGGTTTTAGTATCGATAAAGATGGACTGCATACCTCTGAATCTAAAATTAAAGCTATAAATCAAGCACCTGTACCTAAATCTGTCACTCAAGTCAAAGCTTTTATTGGCTTGGTAAATTATTATGGAAAGTTTATCAAAAATTTGTCAACAATCTTGAGTCCGTTGTACAACTTGTTAAAAAAGGACGTGCCATTTGATTTTGATGAAAAATGTCTCAAATCATTTAGCCATGTCAAGGATGTTTTGACTAAAGCACCAGTTTTGGCGCATTATGATTCAAAGTTGCCTGTAAAACTAGCAGTAGACGCAAGCTCGACAGGGCTGGGCTGCGTACTTAGTATCATAACCCCTGAAGGCGTTGAGAAACCTATTGCATACCACTCTCGTACTTTATCACCAGCAGAATGTCAATATTCACAAATAGATAAGGAAGCTTTAGCAGTAGTATATGGAGTAAGGAAATTTCATCAATATTTGTATGGCCGAAAATTCACATTGTGTACTGATCACAAACCTTTAATTAGCATATTTGGACCGAAAAAGGGTTTACCTGTTTTCGCAGCAAGCCGATTACAAAGATACGCATTATTTTTAAGTGGATACAATTTTGATGTACAGTATGTAAGGTCAGAAAAGCATGGTAACGCAGACGCATTATCACGCTTACCATTAAGCACTAAACACGTTGTAAATAATAACAATGAACCAAGGTGGAAAGGTACCTATTTACACTGTATCGCTGAAAGTTCAGTACCTTTAACTTTTGAAGATGTAAAAGCTGAAACCCAAAATGATCCTATTATAAAACAAATACATAACTATGTGATGTACGGATGGCCAAATTTTTTGTCAGGAGAGAATAGGGAATTGTTACCTTATTTCCAAAGGAAGGACGAGCTAACAGTTGAGCATGGCATTGTTATGTGGGGATATAGAATTGTTGTTCCTAACAAGTTGCGTAGCTACATATTAAATGAGTTACACGCGAGTCACTTGGGAATTGTAAAAATGAAGTCAGTAGCAAGATCCTATATTTGGTGGCCAAATATAGATGAAAACATTGAAAGCCTAGCGAACAATTGCTCTTCCTGTCTTATGGAACGTTCTAGTCCTAGTAAGAGTAATCTACATGTTTGGCACTATCCATCTATGCCATGGGAAAGATTGCATATTGATTACTTGGGTCCTTTCAAAGATAAGACCTACTTGGTAGTAATTGATGCTTACACTAAGTGGTTGGAAGTATTTGAAGTAGGCTCTACTTCAGCTAAGCTAGCTATAGAAAAGTTAAGAGAACTATTTTCTAGATTTGGATTACCTGTCACTATCCATAGTGATAATGGACCACCATTTACCTCAGTTGAATTTAAAAATTTCATGCAACTTAATGGTATAAGACATACATTTTCACCAGCTTATCATCCTCAGTCTAATGGTCAGGCTGAGAACTCAGTTAAGTATGCTAAACGTAAAATAAGATTGGCTTTTCAAGAAAATATTGATACTAAAGTAGCCTTGAATAGGATGTTATTTGATTACAGAAACTCCGTTCATAGCACTACTAACGAGACACCTGCCAAATTAATGTTTAATAGACCACTAAGATGCAGGCTAGATTTACTCAGACCTAATATAGCCAGAACTGTGCAATTAAAACAGGACAAACAAAAAGAATATTTTGGCGGTAGAAAAACGAGAATTCTATTTCCTAATCAATCTGTATTAGTGAGAGATTATCGCTCTAAAGACAAATGGATAGAGGGCATTGTAATAAAACAGTTAAATAATGTAATGTATTCTGTTATGACAAAAACTGGTCTAATTTGGAGTAGACATATTGATCAGCTGATAGGACTACACAGTAGTATTGTTGACAGTGACAGTCAAATTCCACCATCTCAGGACCGTACAGTTGCGGAGCGTGAGACAGGCGCTCAGTGTCCGCCAACTCCAAGCCCAGTCAGAATTAGTAACACTGACCTCACTAGATCAGCTGGTCTCTCCCCCTCCTCACCGCATCATACCTCTCCATGTCACATCACTACCCCTCATTCTAGACCACGTCTTTCTCTACCCTCAGCTGTTCCTTCTCCTGTCACTAGAACAGCTGATCATACAAACAGATACCCAACTCGTATTAGGAAACCTGTAGAGAAATTAAACTTGTAAATAACTTACAGTACTTAAGGATGACATTTAATAATGATATGTGTTATTTATATTTATATGTGTTTATTATATATTTATTATTACACTTGTATTGTTTAATTTATCTATGACTTGTGTGAATTCAATTTATTTTGAAATTTGGAAGGGAGGAAATGTAATGTATTGAATTACAATAATAATTATAATAATAATTATTATACATATTATAAATTGTTACTGGCAAGTTAAAGCCACAGCCAAAGACCAACTGTATGATCTATGATGCTGTGACGTCATATGGGGTGATTAGTTTGAATAAATGCCATTGGCTGTTCTCATCACGCCACCAGATCACACCACCTACCACTTCCAGTGTCCTGCCCTTGTCTCTCTCTCAGTTACCCTCCAACCTTAACCGAGCACAGTCGATGATGTAAACTAATTCAGTCTTTTATTCCGATTCCCCGTAACCCGTACACAACAATCAGGAGCTGATTCGTATCCTGAACCTATAACTATCCTCGACAAACTTTTTATAAAACCAACTAATACGATATAGTTCCGTCACCAGTTTGTTGGCGACTAGAAGGCAAGGACTTGGTGAAAATATCGACCAGCATTTGTGGAAACTGAAAGAACTTGGCAAAATATGTAATTTTAAGGCAGTCACGCCTGGTAAAACAAAAACGAATATATTCGGAACACTTTAGAGGAACCACTTAGAAAAGGACTTACATTATAAATGTTTCAAACTTTGAACCAGCGTAATTTTTAAAGAATAAACCTTTTCAGGTTATATTTGCAGCATTGTATTCTAATAATAGAGAACTTTAATGTTATGTACTACTCGACCTATCCTTCAATGTAAGATTTCCTTCTGACTCTTTTCAGGTCGTCTCCCGAGATGACAAAAAAATGGTAGTTACTTCTAAAAGTAGATTTATAGGTGCAGTAATTTATACCTGTAATCGTTCGGGAATCATCCTCATCCCCAATCCCGTTTTTGTTACACCATGTATAATTTTAAATGCGGTAAGAGTCCCTTATTGGCCTTAGCTGTCTTTTCTAAACTGCAAACCGTATATAACGACAGTAGGTTTCTGTAAGACTCAGATTTTGAATTAAATTACAGAGGATATGAGTTCAGTGACTAAGCACCTCGGAGTCCGGGAGTAAACGTTCAAATATTAAAAGGATTTAAACTTTACATCTATTTTGGTTAACCCAGGGGTAACAAAATAAAGGACAATGATAATTCAAAAATTAACCTTAAAATACCAGTATGGTGGAGCTCTCACTTTGTCGCCTTAGAAAATATGGCTTTAGCGTGACGTCATCAATACGCTGCCATATAATAAGAGACGAATGGTAACTGGACATACATACTTTGTGAACTATTATAGTGACCGCTTATTCCTAAGTAAAATGTATACAGAATGCTTTTACAGTTAAAAATGTAAATGCCGTGAATTTAAATGATTCAAAATTCTGTGACTTAATTTATATTGGAACTAATAAATTACTATTTTTACTATTTACTATTTATTAGTACTTACTTACTTACTACGCCCCGGCAGTAAGTAAGTAAATAAGTAAGTACTAATAAATTACAAGCGCGATGGCGAGCGGTTTTAAACGTCGAATTTTGGATCTGAGAAAAATAGCGCAGGAAAAATAGTGGCCTCTCTGTAGCCTCCACTTTTTATCAGTAAGTAATAATTAATTACATTATACTGTATCGACTCTCCTCTTATTCTTTTTGATAAGATCCGTCCATGAGGACGGCAGAACAGGGCTTAAAAGGAGATCGGCCTATCTTAACAAAAAAATAAATAAGAAAATAATGTTGTCTTTTCTGCAGGTCACTAAAGATTTTGCGGTTGGCTCCTGCATTGAGCAATTGCATGGCTATAAAGTAACTTAGCTAAACATATAATCTGACCAGTTAAGTGCCTGTAAAAAAGTATATAGACGATAAAGATATCAAAGACATCAGTGGATGTGTGGGGAAAGCAAATAGCACCAGCACTTTCAAATGGACAAGATAAGGCTGCGAGGTAAGGGTTCAGGATGGACTTGGGTTAAGTAGTAAAAAAAACTATTTTTTCACTCAACAAATTCCTTTGTGATATTTGGAAGTTAATCTGCGTGTTAGTTTCAGTAGTTATGAACAATTGAAATAATTAATTTATACAATCCGTAAGTTTTAAGAGATAAACTTTTACTGCCAAAATATTACATATGAGATTCAAAGTTTAATCGTATTTTTACAAACCATAAGAGAGTTGTTCCAAATGATGGTTTGAGAATGAAAGGCCAAGTCTTAGTAAATGGACTATTTAAATAGAACATTTAATGTTTAACACCTTTATTGTGGCTCTATACTGAGTAAACTTTAATACTATCACTCTGATTCTATGCCGTAAGGTGTCTGACACAGTCAAAGTATTACAAACTCTTGTATAGTTTATCCAGTAAATGGACTATTTAAACAGAACATTTAATGTTTAACACCTTTATTGTGGCTCTATACTGAGTAAACTTTAATATTATCACTCTGATTCTATGCCGTAAGGTGTCTGACACAGTCAAAGTATTAAAAACTCTTGTATAGTTTATCCAGTAAATGGACTATTTAAATAGAACATTTAATGTTTAACACCTTTATTGTGGCTCTATACTGAGTAAACTTTAATATTATCACTCTGATTCCATGCCGTAAGGTGTCTGACACAGTCAAAGTATTAAAAACTCTTGCATAGTTTATCCAGTAAATGGACTATTTAAATAGAACATTTAATGTTTAACACCTTTATTGTGGCTCTATACTGAGTAAACTTTAATATTATCACTCTGATTCTATGCCGTAAGGTGTCTGACACAGTCAAAGTATTAAAAACTCTTGTATAGTTTATCCAGTAAATGGACTATTTAAATAGAACATTTAATGTTTAACACCTTTATTGTGGCTCTACACTGAGTAAACTTTAATACTATCACTCTGATTCTATGCCGTAAGGTGTCTGACACAGTCAAAGTATTAAAAACTCTTGCATAGTTTATCCAGTAAATGGACTATTTAAATAGAACATTTAATGTTTAACACCTTTATTGTGGCTCTATACTGAGTAAACTTTAATATTATCACTCTGATTCCATGCCGTAAGGTGTCTGACACAGTCAAAGTATTAAAAACTCTTGCATAGTTTATCCAGTAAATGGACTATTTAAATAGAACATTTAATGTTTAACACCTTTATTGTGGCTCTATACTGAGTAAACTTTAATATTATCACTCTGATTCTATGCCGTAAGGTGTCTGACACAGTCAAAGTATTAAAAACTCTTGTATAGTTTATCCAGTAAATGGACTATTTAAATAGAACATTTAATGTTTAACACCTTTATTGTGGCTCTACACTGAGTAAACTTTAATACTATCACTCTGATTCTATGCCGTAAGGTGTCTGACACAGTCAAAGTATTAAAAACTCTTGCATAGTTTATCCAGTAAATGGACTATTTAAATAGAACATTTAATGTTTAACACCTTTATTGTGGCTCTACACTGAGTAAACTTTAATACTATCACTCTGATTCTATGCCGTAAGGTGTCTGACACAGTCAAAGTATTAAAAACTCTTGCATAGTTTATCCAGTAAATGGACTATTTAAATAGAACATTTAATGTTTAACACCTTTATTGTGGCTCTATACTGAGTAAACTTTAATATTATCACTCTGATTCTATGCCGTAAGGTGTCTGACACAGTCAAAGTATTAAAAACTCTTGTATAGTTTATCCAGTAAATGGACTATTTAAATAGAACATTTAATGTTTAACACCTTTATTGTGGCTCTACACTGAGTAAACTTTAATACTATCACTCTGATTCTATGCCGTAAGGTGTCTGACACAGTCAAAGTATTAAAAACTCTTGCATAGAAATATACATAAACGTTTAGTATGTTATTTAACTAAATCTAATCTTTTGTGTTACTAAAAATAGTATTTGGGACATGATAATTTTAAAAATATATTCTGAATCAACACTACCAACCAAACTTTTAACAAATTAATAGTATTCATTCAGATCTCAAATTAAGTCTTTTCTATTCAACAATTGGACAATTTTGTATTGTAACTATAGAGATGATTTATAAAAACTCATTTTAAATTGTGGAAGTGACATAAACATGAGTATATAACATTTCTGTTACAATCTAGTAGAAAATTCTGTTGTGCTTAAAATTAGATGTGAATAAATTCCAACAGCCCTTAACTGTAATAATGGCAGAGTTTTGAAAATTTGCGTCTCCTTCAAACTGTACATTAATATGAAGAGACAAGTGGAGATACAAAATAATGAATCAAAACCCCAGGGACAATGATAAAACAGTCAAACAACAAACATCTACACCCATCACAGTTCAACAGAGGATCCAACATTCTAAAATCCTGCTTGATAGCCCCTAGACTACTGATATACAATACAGTAAAGAAGACATACCAAGGATCTTACCACCACATGGTGGATATGCACCAGGTACCTAAATTCATGTTTGCAGCTGCAGCACTATTCATCCAATCTGAAGACATGTTGTGGATACATACCAGGTACCTAAATTCCTGTTTGCAGCCGCTGCACTATTCATCCAATCAGACGACATGTGGATACATACCAGGTACCTAAATTCTTGTTTGCAGCCGCTGCACTATTCATCCAATCTGAAGACATGTTGTGGATACATACCAGGTACCTAAATTCCTGTTTGCAGCCGCTGCACTATTCATCCAATCAGACGACATGTGGATACATACCAGGTACCTAAATTCCTGTTTGCAGCCGCTGCACTATTCATCCAATCTGAAGACATGTTGTGGATACATACCAGGTACATTCCTGTTTGCAGCCGCTGCACTATTCATCCAATCAGACAACATGTGGATACATACCAGGTACCTAAATTCCTGTTTGCAGCCGCTGCACTATTCATCCAATCTGAAGACATGTTGTGGATAATCACCAGGTACCTAAATTCCTGTTTGCTGCAGCTGCACAATGTTCATCCAATCTGAAGGCACGTTGTGGATAATCGCCAGGTACCTAAATTCCCGTTTGCTGCAGCCGCACAATGTTCATCCAATCTGAAGTCACGTTGTGGATAATCGCCAGGTACCTAAATTCCTGTTTGCTGCAGCTGCACAATGTTCATCCAATCTGAAGTCACGTTGTGGATAATCGCCAGGTACCTAAATTCCCGTTTGCTGCAACCGCACAATGTTCATCCAATCTGAAGTCACGTTGTGGATAATCGCCAGGTACCTAAATGCCCGTTTGATGCAGCCGCACAATGTTCATCAATCTGAAGTCACGTTGTGGATAATCGCCAGGTACCTAAATTCCCGTTTGCTGCAGCTGCACAATGTTCATCCAATCTGAAGTCACGTTGTGGATAATCGCCAGGTACCTAAATGCCCGTTTGATGCAGCCGCACAATGTTCATCCAATCTGAAGTCACGTTGTGGATAATCGCCAGGTACCTAAATTCCCGTTTGCTGCAGCTGCACAATGTTCATCCAATCTGAAGGCACGTTGTGGATACGCACCAGTTGCTAAAATTCACGTTGTAAGCTATTGGCTGTTTGCTCACCACTATTTCTTACATTTTTCATTTGAACACAAGTCACTGGGGTTGCTGATAAATGGATTTAGTTGTGATGTATTTCCTCTCCACATCTTCATATTTGTAATTTTTGTCATTCATTCAATCGTGTAATTTCTAATGTAACAATAAAAAACTTTCTCTTAAATCTCACTATTTACTTGTCTAGATTATATAAAAAACAAAATTGATGAAGAATAACGATTAAACCTCTTTCCTTTGCTATCAACTCACAGTGTAGGGGTGGTTTATAATATGCTTATGATTAATAATTGATACCCTTTAACATTATGTAATCTTTATACAGGACATAATTGTAAACTGTAATCTAAAAGCTTTTTAAGCAGCTCTTAAAATGCCAGATTTTTGACAAATAATTACAAATATCGGTTTTTACACCTAGAAAATGTAATCTCTACTACATCAAAACATTTTTTCAGCAGTGACAGTCAACCTCTGAAGTTATTAGAAGACATCTTCTCATGTTAATAATTCCATCCAACAATACAATTTGAAAGGTAGTGTGGATACAGCGATGTAAAGGAGTTACAGTGAGTTGAGAAGAGACCTTATTTCAAAACATATCCCACCAGGAATTCTAGGTAATATTGATGATAACTGGCCAAAGACAGGTCTTCAGTATGAGTAGATATCCAAAAATAGCATTTCTGAAGTCAGTGATCATTATTGTGATGAATATAATAATTATAACTAGCCCTATTTCATTACATCACGGAACATGATCGTCAGCATGATCGAGTGGTGCGTCCGGCCGTATTTATAGATGACGACCTTCTCGAAGAAAATAACTCCACAAACTTTTTGGGAATGATCCTAGACAAAGGACTGACCTGGAGCGATCATGTTGACAGGGTCTGTGCTAGAGCTACCTCAGGTATATATGCTCTGCGCAATCTAGCAAAATTTTGTTCCCCAGAAGTTTTAAAAATGGCCTACTATGGCCTAATCCATGCTCATTTTGCGTACGGGATAAGACTTTGGGGAAGTTGTGCAAAAAACAAAATGGAGCGCGTCTTTAGACTCCAGAAAAAAGCTGTCAGAATCATTAAACATTTAAATTATAGAGAGTCGTGTAGGGAATCTTTCGGGGAGTTGAGATTGCTGACTTTGCCTTGCCTCTATATTTTTGAGGTGATCATGTACTGCAGATCAAGGTGCACTTTGATTCGTGGCGGGGACGTTCATCAATATGAAACTAGAGGCAGGGACAACTTTCGCACGCATCAACACAGATTGACTTTAGCGCAAAATCTACCGCAAGAAGTTGGTGTCAGATTAATCAACAGGCTCCCTGAAGAAATCAAAATTTCCAATAATCAAAATCAATTTAAAACGCGTCTCAAACTCCTTTTGGAGTCCAAGGCTTTCTACTCTGTTGATGAATTCATGTCAAGCCGCTGGGATATTTGAGATTGCTGGATCTGAGGTCAATGCGATTGTGACCCGAATGAATGTAAGAATTGTAAGTATGAGGTTGTGTGAATGTGTGGATGAACTCGTGTAAATAGACTTATAAAAACTGTTGACGATTGCGATACGATGTAAAAATTGTTAAAAGAATGCAATAAAGAGATTATTATTATTATTATTATTATTATACATGATTGGCTACTCTAGTGACCACCGTAAGGTAAAGTATATCTGTTGTCTACAGAGAAAAATACATAAAGAAATCTTGATGCATTTTCCAAAATCAGAATTGTTGAATATTGTTATGAACTTTTAGAAGGGCTTTAATCAGAATTTTTACTGTGATTGGCTGCTAAGCTTAAATTTTTAATAATAGTCTATGTTGCCAACTTGTGCATTTATTTTTCCACTGAGGGTTATACAGTAATAACAATTTTATTTAACTAATAGTTAATTTGGCTTTAGTGAATTATTTTCTTTTAACTCAAGGTTTCATGATAATTATTTCCTATTATTAAATTTAAGTTTAAAATTGGTTTTTAAATAGTATTTATTATGGAAATAGTAATATTTCATAAAGTTCAGTCACTTCTCATGTACATACTGTAAACAGTTTATATCCTTATCTTAAACCATTTTTCCTTGAGTCTGAATAAGCCCCAAATTTTTATATCAAATTCCTAACACTCCTCATGTAAGAAAACAATTTTTCTATATGTTCCTCTCCTCAGAAGTAGTATTTAAAGGGCTAAGAGCAACCAGTTCTTTGGAATCAAAAAAAGTTATTCCAACTGACCACCTTAAAGGTTACTACAAGAATAAGTAAACTATAAACGAGACTGGTTATCTAAAAAATTCCGAATGAGTCATTGACCTAAAATTGCTTGATGTGTACGTAGCTTATATACTGTTGGGGACAGAAAGAAACAACCGCAACTCTCAAATTCATTATTAAGTCTTGGCTCAGGAAAGAGTAAGCCTAACCGAAATTTTGTAATGTGATGAAAAAAGTTCAGGGACAATATCTTGTGAAAAACGTGTGTTTACTTGGCACAAAACAAATTTTTGAGGGATGTGAAAGGGTTGAGAATGAGTGCCACAATTGTCGCCCAAGGACGAGTGAAACCGAGATCAACATTGAGGAAGTCCAAAATCTCATTGAGGAAGATCAGCGCATAACTTGTTTTTAAAATGTTGAAGAACTCAGAATCAGTTACAGTAGTGTCCAAGAGATCGTGATAGAATACTTGGGATATCACAATGTGTCTTCTTGGTGAGCTCCACATCTGTTATCGCAGGATGACAAGTGACATCAATTGGATGTTTTTGAAGCGGCTCTTCAAACCATTTCAACAAAATGATGCCTTTTTGAATTACATTTTTTCTTGTGACGAAACTAAATCTTTACGATGGAATAAAAAAAAAAGCTTCCAATTATATAGAAATAAAATTATTTTAAGGGTGGGAGAATATTAAAAAAAATAATATATATCCTTTGGTTTAGTTAAATAAAGTTATAATTCTTTACAAGTCAATTCCGAGCACATGTCATACACCCTCATATGATGCCTTCAATGCGTTATGTTAGTTTTTTTTAAACAAAATTGTAAAATTTGTACGTATACATATATAGTAAGATGTTTGTAATATAAGTGTTTGAGGAACGAAATTTAAACTTACCTACATAGTGCATGTTTATGGTAAGTGTGTAAATTTGTGTTCAGTGTTCTTTGATTGTTTTTTAAATATATATGAAATATCTTTAGTGAACTATGGATAAAAATGAACTAAAGATTTGCTTGGAATTAGTTCTTCAAAATATTGTACCTTACAGAAGAAGATACTGTAGTCCATGAGCCAAGAGCCAAATTGCATTGCATTAGCACACAATGTAGCTTTTCATAAAATTGATAGATAGAGGAATTTTCTCTTAGACATTGTCACGCTAATTCTGATGGGAATAGAAATAGGATATCGAACAGTTTTTTCCTGAGTCAATTGGTTTTAGTTTAAGACAATTAAAACAGAGATATAAAGAAAAGTTAAATCAGAATCAGCCAAAAATACGGAGACCGACTAAAATTCAGCATTTTCTGACAACTCTTTAGTAACACATCGGTTATTGGTGTACTCTGCGAGCCAATAGTGCTAATTTTTGCTTTTGGAACAATTAATTCAAACTATTAGTCTAGGAGCTGAGGGCTAACTTTTATTATATTGGCTTACAGCCGAGTGTTTTGTGAAATCGACAGAAGATTTTTCCCTAAGAAAGAAATGAGTCATCAGTTTTCGTGGAAGTTGGCTGATGACATAACTTTATTGCATGTCTGATAATTATTAGATTTAAGTAAGTCAAGCTAAAACAAAATATGAACAGAGTAAAATATTATCATTTCGATATACTTTAAGACTTTTGACATTCTTCCATTTCAACCTCCATGAAAACTATAATAGATGACAACTTTAGCGGAAAATCCTCTGCCAATTTCACAAACAATCAGCTGAATGTTCTACATAGTGCAAATTAGCTTTCAACTTCTAGACTAATAGTTTGATTTATACAAAAAGTAAACCATAGCTAGGCGTGTCAAAATTTGTTGAACTCTTCATATCCTCTGCTCTTTGTTACTCATAGCACAATAAAAAAGGTTTCCAGGAGAGCTCGCTTCTGGATGGCTTATATCTGCCAGGACCTACACTATTGGCAATTGGCACTACCAGCTATTTAGCATTGGCTAGCTGGGTACAACAATAACCAGTATCACTTAAATCTAGGCTACCCAATAGATGTCCAGGAGTGGCAATTCGCGAACTGTGAATGACAAGATTAATGGGGGGAGGGGGGTTGGAAGTCATCAATAGGTCTGGTCCATTGCAGAGGATGACTGTTGGAACGGATGGACTCCCTTAATGTTGGTTCACCTACTCACTTTGAATGGGAGAGGCTGGAACAGAACTAACCTCCTCTTCCTCCAAGGTGTTAAGATTGAGAAAGTGCTTGTTATCCCTCATCATGAGATCTCAACAAATCTCCTTACCCATCCTGAATATCCAGAAGGAGAGCAAAGAGTCTTTTACGACTAAATGTTATGAGAGATATTCTCATCTTGTTGTCCTAGATGAACATAACTGTAATAAACGTTGGAAACTTCAACATAATTAATTGAGGATCTTAAACAGAATGTATGGAAATTGTTAAGTGCTTCCTTTGCCTACTTAGAACCCGCATTAAATTATTGCTTGTATTTATCCTTCACGGATGGATACAAGCACATCCGCTAATGACTTTCCTTGAAGCAGACAATTTGCTGATACATACGTTGAAGATTAGATTTTTCACATATGTTACACGTATCATCCACAAACTATACTAGTATATTTTCCATTTAAAACTGCATTTATTGGAAATAATTTACAAAAATGTTCACAAAAACTACCAAAGCCTTACTTTAAAGACTATTTGTAAGATAAATGTGTTTTCAATTGGTAATACTGCAGTCACTTGGTGGTCCCAGCTGTCAAAGGAGGGTATATCAAAACTTTCTCAAACAATGAACTTTGAGTATGATATATTCTTTGTTATGGTATATTCATAATGATTTCTTGTACACCTTGTGTGTTTATTAGCTCATATTATCTTATTAAAAGCGATAGTTTTCACTCAAATTAATTGCTTTTATTCTTATCCATTGAGTAGGTAACATAAAAGTATTATTCACAAAGAATTTACTAATGATAACAGATGGATATTTGCTAATATTATCGTCAAGTAAGAACCAGAGGCAGATACATCAGCATGACTTTTTAATGGTAAAAATATTAGTTGGTGCAAACTTACTATTACACAATAAGTTTTATAGTTAAAAAAACATGTTTTTTTCACAAAATGTTGTCCCATTCCAAAAACATATTTTGCCAATCTTCACCCAAGTACGAAGGATACATACATATAGTTATATGTACTAATAAATCATAAATAATAAATAACTAAAAATAGAATAATAGCAATTGTGGGATTTGAATTTTGAACAAGTAACAAACTTTGGTGTGTGCTGCGAGTGTGCTTGTGGTATACACACAGGTTCTCATTGTCTGGCATGTCTAGGCTTTCAGTTGTCTAAATTTGGAATAAAGAGTTGTAATGTGTAAATTTTTAAGGTGAGATTTTCTTTACAAAATCAGCCTATTGTAATCACCCTCACGGTAGCACTTACCAAATATTTCTACATAACTTCATTGAAAATGATCTCTAGAGCCCAAATCCACCCCGTTCAAAATTGTACGTGGTACAATCACTAACTACTTTGTCACCATTTCGTTTCAATACATGGCTGCCTTTAAACTAAAAATTCACAACTTCGTTATTTAAGAACTTGGAGAAAAAACAAAAAGTGTTCTGGAATATTTATAAAGTTTACTAAAAATATGGTAATAAGTCAGGCTTTTTGTATCTCAAATGGTTTTCGATATACTGATTAAACGTAATTCCCATAAGAACATTTCTACCACAAAGAACTGGTGGTAGGAATGTTGAAACAAGTTCAAACTCGGTACAAATATTGACCTTTTAAATACATTGATTTAAGTTTCTTGACCAGATTGGTACTCCATGCCTTTCCATTAAAATAGCCGTTTTACCTTTTAAGAATTCACATCTCCATTATTTATGAACCTAGAGGAAAAAACAAAAACTGTTCTGTATGCTTATAACATTTCCTAAACTTTTTGTCATAAACATTTTTTAGTATCTTCAAACAGTTTTCAAGATATTGAGTACTTGTAAATCCTATGAAAATAAATTACTAATGTTTAAGCTGTCGCAAAACCTATCTACGTTTTCCGAATGAGGCGAAAGAGAACAATTAATTAATGCTTCTACGTGTTTTGTGTACAAAGCCATGTGAGTGTGATACTTTACCAACAAATTTTTTAAGATTCAAAACTAATGGATATTAAAACTACATTTCTAAAGATATCCGTCAAAATCTGTATTATTTTACTTAATGTGAGGTTCAGTTATAATTATGGGACTATGGATAGATATATTTTCTAATGTGTAAACTAAGACACGGAATAAACATTGTGATAAGCATATTGTGTTTAAAATATTTATTATAAATGTACATTTCAATAACAAACTTATAGTAAAATTATGGTAATACTGTGCATGGAACAACATTATATAAAATTTGTAAATTTTTAACAATGGTAAAATCTATATAAATTATGAAACATTTCCTGGTTTAGTTATAAAATGTGTTAATTTTTTAGTTTATTGTGCAATCTCTTAACACTCAAATATGATTTTTAATACAACATAACTTTATTTGAGTAATAGGATATGCCTCAAGAGTTACACTTTTACATAATTAACTCAGAGATGGTTCGACTTATTTACATGAAATTTGACAAGATTTCCAAAAAAACTATACAAAACTGAGATGAAATCTTAAAATTAGCTCTTTAAAAGTGTTTTGGCCCCTATGAACTTAATTACTTCATAAAAATTAAAGATCCCAATGGGATATATGCTTTTGAAATAAAAAAATATACAAACTGTTACTAACCACCAATTATATTACATGTGCACAAACTATCATGGTATTTGGTAAAATGTTTTAAATTTATAACATTTTGGATAAATCTTTTCATAATTTTGCTAAAAACAATCAAACCTTCTCTGAGTTAATTCAATACTCGTACAAATATGTGCATAAAGTTAACTACTTACAAACGTCTAGATATCGTACAAAAATATTTCAATTTTTAGATTTAGTTTTGAGTGTTTTGATATTACAGAAGAAACTGTAGTGAAACTATTTTGAATGATTAATTTTACTTTTATTCTTTCTAATTGTAATGGCTAATCCAGGTATTTTTCAGTCAATCAGGTACAAAGATATTGCACTTACGTCTAATAATCTAGTCTTTAATTAAAACTAGGCTATTACATTCATTCTTACACAATGGTAATGCCTTCTATTGTATCAGATCTTAATGTAGTACGAGGCACATTATTGCAAGCCGGCTGTATGTGCAGTTACCACTCTTCACTTCCCATGTAACCTGCAGCGTTACCACATTGTTACATCAGCTGATTCTCAGTATGAGGCGACACGACGATGTCTTGCTTCATTCCGGTTGTGTTTATCTGTTTTGCTCTTCAGCATTCAATTATTTCGCATTAATTTTATTATTATTTCTTACTCACAATCTGTGTCATAGTGTAAATAATTACAGTAAAGGTTTCTCGAAGATAGATGAGCAGTAACGATGAGCAGTAACACTCGCCTGTTGAATTCAATCAATTATCTGATCACTAGTTATTCTTCCGTTAAAGCTGGCAACACCACGCCACAACCCAGGCTTGCATTGTTATGTCTCGTACTAAAAACTATTAAATAACATAAAATACTTCTTTGTCATCTATTTTCCTCAGACTAGGATACTAAATATTGCATGAGGACACCCAAAAGAACCAGAATATTTTTAAAATATGTATTCGTCAACAAAAATTATGAGCTTGTGCTATACATGTCTGACAGAAGACTGCAACCCCCAACAGTGCTATTCTGCTTATTATTGGATAAATCCTCATATTTTACATTTTTTTTTATATATGAAACTTAGGTTGGTAAGAAATATATTTTTTCATCAATGGAATATGGTCTGATCAGATAATGGGTGAACATAATATGCTTATAAAGTCAAAACTTCACTTAATTATTATTAGTCTAGGACTGAATTATTAGGGTTGAAAACCAATGAATATTAGTAATGGATAAGAAAATCATCAGACTTACCTTAAAAATATCCTTCTGGGGCCACTGATTTGGAAGAAACACATAAAGACATATTTAGAAATGTTTCATTGCACAGCAATCTATCTCAACCAGTTCAGTTTAAGTTTCAGAATCAAGGTAGGTAGTAGGGTAGCCAATTTACTTTTTCTGGACACTGTTGATGCTACAATTTAGTACTATATATCTGTATTAGGTAAAGTATTGTTTGTAATATTATTCGTACAAGGTATAGTACTATAACATACTACTCAAATATAGTATCAATAGTTAGATCCATATGTTCCTTACAAATCAGTGAACCCGAGAAGAAAGTTTTCAAGGTAAGCCTGATGATTCTCCTATCCATTAATAATGATTACTAGTTTACTTAAATTACATATTAAATGAACAGTATTTAGTGATCAGTGTTTGAAAAAGTGACAAATTTACAAATGTTTTTTTAAACAAATGAGTTCATGTATGGTAAAACTGTGTAAATTGTAAAACACATCTTCAAGAAAATAAACAACTCTTAAAACAGTCGACTTCAATCATTAATTAATATTGTCACGATGGGTTTTTTTAAAGGTTGAGTCCTTGGAAATTTGAAGTGATTAATTTATTTGTGAAAGATAACAATTTTTGTCTTTGATTTTATGACAAAAAGATTGAGTGATGTCCACATCAATACATTACCCACTCACAAAAAATCAACAATATTTACAACTTCTACAAAATAAACAGATTCTAAATATTTTTTACAGAAGTTTTAAAAATTTTTTGGCCTTTCAATCATTTGAATACATAATTATTATTATATTTAATATATTTATTATTATGAACTTATACAGCATTTTTGTTTACATTATAATATAAGGTTATCAAAGAATCTAGCGTCGCATGCTAAATTTAAAACAGTTTCAGATAGAAAAAACTAAAATCGGTTAATTTAATTAAACTAATTTACTATTTAGTATAAGTTATTTATAATATGAGGGTTGCGTCCAAGGGACTGATATACATATATTAAACGTTCAAACAGCTTTTTTTTATCATATTGATGATGTTATATGATTGTATTTCAAAAAATTATCTGTAAACTAGATTTTCCAATCTTGAAGTGTCCTTCAGGATTTTTACCCATCACTAACTGGACTGCAGAAAGAGGGTTTTCTGTTAACCCTGTGTCAAGAATGTGAAGAGAAAAACTATTTTACAAGAGAAACTAAATTCTCTAATATTGTTGTGTTGTGAAAACAACTTAACTTTCGGTACAGACTTTTCTGACATTATAAACAAGTTTGCAAAGCTGAAAGCCAGGAAAAAAGCTTTGATTTAAATTTGTTCAATAAATTGTTCTATATTAGAGATCATTAGCTATACTGTGCAAATAAATTGCAAAAGTTTTGTAAGAAACGCCAAGCAGCCTTTGTTGTTATTTCCTGGGGCACACATGTACAAAATTAGTAAGTCTAGTGCTTGTAAAAAGCATGGATATTTTCTGTTATATGTATAGACTACCACTTTTGAATTTTATAGACACTACCTAACCTAAATTTTATTGATAACAATAGCTAAGCCAGCTTGGGTTAGGATGAGTTATGCCATTAAATTAGATCAGAATGTGGTGTACGTAGTGTTTATAAAGGAAAAAATCTATAAGCTTATCATGATAAATGAAAAACACAATATTAGCAAGTTACCGTGTGGGAAAATGGGGGACACAAGTTGACAAGTCTGATATTTCAGAAAACTAGCTTACCAATCACAACCAAACTTTAGTCTTCCTCAAAGTAATTTCCATTAGACATAATGCACTTCTTCAAACGAACCTTTCACTTTGAAAAATAAGTTGTAAAATCTACCCTCGGGATTTTACAAGTTCTGCCTTCAATTTCAGGAACAGTTAGATGTCAGAGTCATTTGTTATGGTTTCATACATGTCTTGTGCAATTTCCTTTTTTTTATGAGCAATTTTGGGATGAAATTTACATTCACTCATTTCAAACGTAATTCCTCAGACAGAATTCAGGATCTCATACATCCCAATCTTCCTCCATATCATGCACTGCTAAGCGATTGTCCGGTTTTATCACAAACCTCACACGTTTGATTATTTTGTGGGTTAGCGTTAAGGAAGGTTGACCAGAACGTAGCTGGTAGATCACTTTCAACCAAAACACGGGCATTTTTTAAATGGATGATCCAGTAATTTATGGAAGTTGGAGTCATGCCTTTCCCCTGAAAGGCTTGCTAGATCATTTGACTGGTCTATGCACACATCCTCCTGGGTTTGAACCAAAACGATGCTAATCTTCAAGTTCCATCTTGTTTTTTTTAAATCTGATGAAGGCTAGAGAAACTGCAGACTGAACACTGACTAACAACCAATTTATTAAAGGTATGAATGGAAGCTATTCTCAGAGCAAGTAGAAGTATATAAAGATAGTAAATGCTGAATCTGACAACAATAGCGGTTGTAGATAAGGAGTAATCATCGAACATAGGATACTTTCCAAATAGCCCCCATACATGTTACAGTTAATAATAGCAATGTGAATGGTACAGCATCATTTCTAGAAAAGCAAATTCTAGAAATTGAGCTGGGTGTTGTTAGCCTCAAAGCAATCACTAGTTTGGGACGGTGGAGTCACTGTCCAGTACTTGTAGATGGTTCCTTTTGTTACTCCATTCTCCTTGCAAAATAAATATTGTCTTGAGCCCTTTTGTTGCCTTGACATAACATGTGTGGTCTTCCATTCAGCCTTTCATGAGAAGGACCTTGGGCTATGTAACCTCTTGGACTTTTGGTCTGCATGTAGCTTTGTCTTTTACTAAACCCAACGTGATACCCCAGTAGGGTACACTCCTAGCCTGCCTGCCAGTAGAATCTATACTGGGTATAGCAAAAACAAATCTGGGCGACCAAATTTGTCACTGATGCACATATTCTTCAGTTTTGGATTTCCCAAACTGACAACAGGGTAATAGTGTAGAGAATAATTTGGCGATACTTTATGTACATATTGAGCTTTAAGTAGACAGAAAAAATATATTTGAATTACTTACACTGCTTTGATCTGAGCTGCTAACAAAGGCTGCCTTGATGTATTCCCGCTCGCTGTCACTGATGGAAGGATGGGTGTCCGGGGAATTGGCACCTAAAAATAGCCAGGCCACTGCCCACAACACACCACACAGTCCAGTTCTGTAAAAGATACTGGGCCAACCCCATGGACCTGCAGTCAGATACCCGGCTACGAACAGCGTGACCACGGTACCAAACTGGGTGCCTACACAGAAAACAGTTTAAAAGTTACATTTAGTATTGACAATGTCTCCAGTAGACAGAATTGTATAGCCTGTAAACATTATGATTAATTTCATAGTATATGTACTTTCATAAAATAAGTTCTATAGTTATCCACCAAATATTGGAGGATCAAGAATACTTCATTAGGAAGCTAGAAAATGACAATTCACCAGTATGCTATTCAACTTTAATTGTATCCAAAACTCAAAAGTCACAGCTAGTTTAAAAACTTTCTTTCAGGGTGTCACATTTTAAAGAAACTACACACACTACACTCAATTATACACAGTAGAGAGATATATAGAAGGATATGACTAATAACATTTACAAACACATATAAAATTACATAAAAATACAACATGCAAATAACCAACAAACCAAGGGGAACCAGTATCACAACATACAGCATAAGCCAAAGAGCAAGCCAAAGTTGAAAAAAGTTCTTTTTTGAAAATATTCCATCAAAATATCCAGAATTTACCAACTAGAATTGAAGCATTAGAAGTGACACTCCAAGAAATTAACCCTGATATAGTTGTCCTTTTTGTAAAAGATATTAACAAAAAATTAAAACCGTTAACTTTTCAACAGGCAACAATTAGTAATTGTAATTATTATTTCCTTATTCTGTAGCATTTGCTGAAAAATATGTATATTATAATGCACTTTACTTATAATAAAGTGTATAATAATATATAATATATTAATTTTTATTTACTTTCAATACATGCTAGTAAAACTCCTAAAAAGCTTGTAGCACTGCAGTTGAATATAAACAGCACTTACTGGGATAAATAATCCATTTAGTAACAAAACACTCTTGATTTATTTTTATTTACTTTCAATACATGCATGTAAAACTCCCAAAAAGCTTGTAGCACTGCAGTTGAATATAAACAGCACTTACTGGGATAAATAATCCATTTAGTAACAAAACACTCTTGATTTATTTTTATTTACTTTCAATACATGCTTGTAAAACTCCTAAAAAGCTTGTAGCACTGCAGTTGAATATAATCAGCACTTACTGAGATAAATAATCCATTTAGTAACAAAACACACTTGATTTATTTTTATTTACTTTCAATACATGCTTGTAAAACTCCTAAAAAGCTTGTAGCACTGCAGTTGAATATAATCAGCACTAACTGGGATAAATAATCCATTTAGTAACAAAACACACTTGATTTATTTTGATTTACTTCCAATACATGCTTGTAAAACTCCTAAAAAGCTTGTAGCACTGCAGTTGAATATAATCAGCACTAACTGGGATAAATAATCCATTTAGTAACAAAACACACTTGATTTATTTTGATTTACTTCCAATACATGCTTGTAAAACTCCTAAAAAGCTTGTAGCACTGCAGTTGAATATAATCAGCACTAACTGGGATAAATAATCCATTTAGTAACAAAACACACTTGATTTATTTTGATTTACTTCCAATACATGCTTGTAAAACTCCTAAAAAGCTTGTAGCACTGCAGTTGAATATAATCAGCACTAACTGGGATAAATAATCCATTTAGTAACAAAACACACTTGATTTATTTTGATTTACTTCCAATACATGCTTGTAAAACTCCTAAAAAGCTTGTAGCACTGCAGTTGAATATAATCAGCACTTACTGAGATAAATAATCCATTTAGTAACAAAACACACTTGATTTATTTTTATTTACTTTCAATACGAGAACGCCCGTCCAACGGTGCATTTAATTAAGACGATAGGACCTCTGACGGCCGACACCACCTTTTTCACGTTGGTATATTAAAGTTCAGCTTACAGAGCACCTGTGTACAAATTTTCATTGCGGGCACTTGTTTGGTTTAGTCTCAGGAGCGACTTTTATACGAGAACGCCCGTCCAACGGTGCATTTAATTTAGACGATAGGACCTCTGACGGCCGACACCACCTTTTTCACGTTGGTATATTAAAGTTCAGCATACAGGGCACCTGTGTACAAATTTTCATTGTGGCACTTGTTTGGTTAAGTCTCAGGAGTGACTTTTATACGAGAAACGCCCGTCCAACGGTGCATTTAATTTAGACGATAGGACCTCTGACGGCCGACACCACCTTTTTGACGTTGGTATATTAAAGTTCAGCATACAGGGCACCTGTGTACAAATTTTCATTGCGAGCACTTGTTTGGTTTAGTCTCAGGAAACACTTTTATACCAGAACGCCCGTCCAACGGTGCATTTAATTTAGACGATAGGACCTCTGAAGGCCGACACCACCTTTTTGACGTTTGTATATTAAAGTACACCATAAAGGGCACCTGTGTACAAATTTTCATTGCGGGCACTTCTTTGGTTTAGTCTCAGGAGTGACTTTTATACGAAAACTCCCGTCCAACGGTGCATTTAATTTAGACGATAGCACCTCTGACGGCCGACACCACCTTTTTGACGTTGGTATATTAAAGTTCAGCATACAGGGCACCTGTGTACAAATTTTCATTGCGGGCACTTGTTTGGTTTAGTCTCAGGAGTGACTTTTATACGAGAACGCCCGTCCAACGGTGCATTTAATTTAGACGATAGGACCTCTGACGGCCGACACCACCTTTTTGACGTTGGTATATTAAAGTTCAGCATACAGGGCACCTGTGTACAAATTTTCATTGCGGGCACTTGTTTGGTTTAGTCTCAGGAAACACTTTTATACGAGAACGCCCGTCCAACGGTGCATTTAATTTAGACGATAGGACCTCTGACGGCCGACACCACCTTTTTGACGTTTGTATATTAAAGTACACCATAAAGGGCACCTGTGTACAAATTTTCGTTGCGAGCACTTGTTTGGTTTAGTCTCAGGAGTGACTTTTATACGAGAACGCCCGTCCAACGGTGCATTTAATTTAGACGATAGCACCTCTGACGGCCGACACCACCTTTTTGACGTTGGTATATTAAAGTTCAGCTTACAGAGCACCTGTGTACAAATTTTCATTGCGGGCACTTGTTTGGTTTAGTCTCAGGAGTGACTTTTATACGAGAACGCCCGTCCAACGGTGCATTTAATTTAGACGATAGGACCTCTGACGGCCGACACCACCTTTTTGACGTTGGTATATTAAAGTTCAGCATACAGGGCACCTGTGTACAAATTTTCATTACGGGCACTTGTTTGGTTTAGTCTCAGGAGTAACTGTTTATACGAGAACGCCCGTCCAACGGTGCATTTAATTTAGACGATAGGACCTCTGACGGCCGACACCACCTTTTTGACGTTGGTATATTAAAGTTCAGAATACAGGGCACCTGTGTACAAATTTTCATTACGGGCACTTGTTTGGTTAAGTTTTAGGAGTGACTTTTATACGAGAACGCCCGTCCAACGGTGCATTTAATTTAGACGATAGGACCTCTGACGGCCGACACCACCTTTTTGACGTTGGTATATTAAAGTTCAGCATACAGGGCACCTGTGTACAAATTTTCATTGCGAGCACTTGTTTGGTTTAGTCTCAGGAAACACTTTTATACCAGAACGCCCGTCCAACGGTGCATTTAATTTAGACGATAGGACCTCTGACGGCCGACACCACCTTTTTGACGTTTGTATATTAAAGTACACCATAAAGGGCACCTGTGTACAAATTTTCATTGCGGGCACTTGTTTGGTTTAGTCTCAGGAGTGACTTTTATACGAGAACGCCCGTCCAACGGTGCATTTAATTTAGACGATAGGACCTCTGACGGCCGACACCACCTTTTTGACGTTGGTATATTAAAGTTCAGCATACAGGGCACCTGTGTACAAATTTTCATTGCGGGCACTTGTTTGGTTTAGTCTCAGGAGTGACTTTTATACGAGAACGCCCGTCCAACGGTGCATTTAATTTAGACGATAGGACCTCTGACGGCCGACACCACCTTTTTGACGTTGGTATATTAAAGTTCAGCTTACAGAGCACCTGTGTACAAAGTTTCGTTACGGGCACTTGTTTGGTTTAGTCTCAGGAGTGGCTTTTATACGAGAACGCCCGTCCAACGGTGCATTTAATTTAGACGATAGGACCTCTGACGGCCGACACCACCTTTTTGACGTTGGTATATTAAAGTTCAGCATACAGGGCACCTGTGTACAAATTTTCATTGCGGGCACTTGTTTGGTTTAGTCTCAGGAGTGACTTTTATACGAGAACGCCCGTCCAACGGTGCATTTAATTTAGACGATAGGACCTCTGACGGCCGACACCACCTTTTTGACGTTGGTATATTAAATTTCAGCTTACAGAGCACCTGTGTACAAAGTTTCATTACGGGCACTTGTTTGGTTTAGTCTCAGGAGTGGCTTTTATACGAGAACGCCCGTCCAACGGTGCATTTAATTTAGACGATAGGACCTCTGACGGCCGACACCACCTTTTTGACGTTGGTATATTAAAGTTCAGCTTACAGAGCACCTGTGTACAAATTTTCATTGCGGGCACTTGTTTGGTTTAGTCTCAGGAGTGACTTTTATACGAGAACGCCCGTCCAACGGTGCATTTAATTTAGACGATAGGACCTCTGACGGCCGACACCACCTTTTTGACGTTGGTATATTAAAGTTCAGCATACAGGGCACCTGTGTACAAATTTTCATTGCGGGCACTTGTTTGGTTTAGTCTCAGGAGTGACTTTTATACGAGAACGCCCGTCCAACGGTGCATTTAATTTAGACGATAGGACCTCTGACGGCCGACACCACCTTTTTGACGTTGGTATATTAAAGTTCAGCATACAGGGCACCTGTGTACAAATTTTCATTGCGGGCACTTGTTTGGTTTAGTCTCAGGAGTGACTTTTATACGAGAACGCCCGTCCAACGGTGCATTTAATTTAGACGATAGGACCTCTGACGGCCGACACCACCTTTTTCACGTTGGTATATTAAAGTTCAGCATACAGGGCACCTGTGTACAAATTTTCATTACGGCACTTGTTTGGTTAAGTCTCAGGAGTGACTTTTATACGAGAACGCCCGTCCAACGGTGCATTTAATTTAGACGATAGGACCTCTGACGGCCGACACCACCTTTTTGACGTTGGTATATTAAAGTTCAGCATACAGGGCACCTGTGTACAAATTTTCATTGCGAGCACTTGTTTGGTTTAGTCTCAGGAAACACTTTTATACCAGAACGCCCGTCCAACGGTGCATTTAATTTAGACGATAGGACCTCTGACGGCCGACACCACCTTTTTGACGTTTGTATATTAAAGTACACCATAAAGGGCACCTGTGTACAAATTTTCATTGCGGGCACTTGTTTGGTTTAGTCTCAGGAGTGACTTTTATACGAGAACGCCCGTCCAACGGTGCATTTAATTTAGACGATAGGACCTCTGACGGCCGACACCACCTTTTTGACGTTGGTATATTAAAGTTCAGCATACAGGGCACCTGTGTACAAAATTTTCATTGCGGGCACTTGTTTGGTTTAGTCTCAGGAGTGACTTTTATACGAGAACGCCCGTCCAACGGTGCATTTAATTTAGACGATAGGACCTCTGACGGCCGACACCACCTTTTTGACGTTGGTATATTAAAGTTCAGCATACAGGGCACCTGTGTACAAATTTTCATTGCGGGCACTTGTTTGGTTTAGTCTCAGGAGTGACTTTTATACGAGAACGCCCGTCCAACGGTGCATTTAATTTAGACGATAGGACCTCTGACGGCCGACACCACCTTTTTGACGTTGGTATATTAAAGTTCAGCATACAGGGCACCTGTGTACAAATTTTCATTGCGGGCACTTGTTTGGTTTAGTCTCAGGAGTGACTTTTATACGAGAACGCCCGTCCAACGGTGCATTTAATTTAGACGATAGGACCTCTGACGGCCGACACCACCTTTTTGACGTTGGTATATTAAAGTTCAGCATACAGGGCACCTGTGTACAAATTTTCATTGCGGGCACTTGTTTGGTTTAGTCTCAGGAGTGACTTTTATACGAGAACGCCCGTCCAACGGTGCATTTAATTTAGACGATAGGACCTCTGACGGCCGACACCACCTTTTTGACGTTGGTATATTAAAGTTCAGCTTACAGGGCACCTGTGTACAAATTTTCATTGCGGGCACTTGTTTGGTTTAGTCTCAGGAGTGACTTTTATACGAGAACGCCCGTCCAACGGTGCATTTAATTTAGACGATAGGACCTCTGACGGCCGACACCACCTTTTTGACGTTGGTATATTAAAGTTCAGCATACAGGGCACCTGTGTACAAATTTTCATTGCGGGCACTTGTTTGGTTTAGTCTCAGGAGTGACTTTTATACGAGAACGCCCGTCCAACGGTGCATTTAATTTAGACGATAGGACCTCTGACGGCCGACACCACCTTTTTGACGTTGGTATATTAAAGTTCAGCATACAGGGCACCTGTGTACAAATTTTCATTGCGGGCACTTGTTTGGTTTAGTCTCAGGAGTGACTTTTATACGAGAACGCCCGTCCAACGGTGCATTTAATTTAGACGATAGGACCTCTGACGGCCGACACCACCTTTTTGACGTTGGTATATTAAAGTTCAGCATACAGGGCACCTGTGTACAAATTTTCATTGCGGGCACTTGTTTGGTTTAGTCTCAGGAGTGACTTTTATACGAGAACGCCCGTCCAACGGTGCATTTAATTTAGACGATAGGACCTCTGACGGCCGACACCACCTTTTTGACGTTGGTATATTAAAGTTCAGCATACAGGGCACCTGTGTACAAATTTTCATTGCGGGCACTTGTTTGGTTTAGTCTCAGGAGTGACTTTTATACGAGAACGCCCGTCCAACGGTGCATTTAATTTAGACGATAGGACCTCTGACGGCCGACACCACCTTTTTGACGTTGGTATATTAAAGTTCAGCATACAGGGCACCTGTGTACAAATTTTCATTACGGGCACTTGTTTGGTTTAGTCTCAGGAGTGACTTTTATACGAGAACGCCCGTCCAACGGTGCATTTAATTTAGACGATAGGACCTCTGACGGCCGACACCACCTTTTTGACGTTGGTATATTAAAGTTCAGCATACAGGGCACCTGTGTACAAATTTTCATTGCGGCACTTGTTTGGTTTAGTCTCAGGAGTGACTTTTATACGAGAACGCCCGTCCAACGGTGCATTTAATTTAGACGATAGGACCTCTGACGGCCGACACCACCTTTTTGACGTTGGTATATTAAAGTTCAGCATACAGGGCACCTGTGTACAAATTTTCATTGCGGGCACTTGTTTGGTTTAGTCTCAGGAGTGACTTTTATACGAGAACGCCCGTCCAACGGTGCATTTAATTTAGACGATAGGACCTCTGACGGCCGACACCACCTTTTTGACGTTGGTATATTAAAGTTCAGCTTACAGAGCACCTGTGTACAAATTTCGTTACGGGCACTTGTTTGGTTTAGTCTCAGGAGTGGCTTTTATACGAGAACGCCCGTCCAACGGTGCATTTAATTTAGACGATAGGACCTCTGACGGCCGACACCACCTTTTTGACGTTGGTATATTAAAGTTCAGCATACAGGGCACCTGTGTACAAATTTTCATTGCGGCACTTGTTTGGTTAAGTCTCAGGAGTGACTTTTATACGAGAACGCCCGTCCAACGGTGCATTTAATTTAGACGATAGGACCTCTGACGGCCGACACCACCTTTTTGACGTTGGTATATTAAAGTTCAGCATACAGGGCACCTGTGTACAAATTTTCATTGCGAGCACTTGTTTGGTTTAGTCTCAGGAAACACTTTTATACCAGAACGCCCGTCCAACGGTGCATTTAATTTAGACGATAGGACCTCTGACGGCCGACACCACCTTTTTGACGTTTGTATATTAAAGTACACCATAAAGGGCACCTGTGTACAAATTTTCATTGCGGGCACTTGTTTGGTTTAGTCTCAGGAGTGACTTTTATACGAGAACGCCCGTCCAACGGTGCATTTAATTTAGACGATAGGACCTCTGACGGCCGACACCACCTTTTTGACGTTGGTATATTTAATTTCAGCTTACAGAGCACCTGTGTACAAATTTTCATTGCGGGCACTTGTTTGGTTTAGTCTCAGGAGTGACTTTTAAGTTGAGAACGCCCGTCCAACGGTGCATTTAATTTAGACGATAGGACCTCTGACGGCCGACACCACCTTTTTGACGTTGGTATATTAAAGTTCAGCTTACAGAGCACCTGTGTACAAAGTTTCATTACGGGCACTTGTTTGGTTTAGTCTCAGGAGTGGCTTTTATACGAGAACGCCCGTCCAACGGTGCATTTAATTTAGACGATAGGACCTCTGACGGCCGACACCACCTTTTTGACGTTGGTATATTAAAGTTCAGCTTACAGAGCACCTGTGTACAAATTTTCATTGCGGGCACTTGTTTGGTTTAGTCTCAGGAGTGACTTTTATACGAGAACGCCCGTCCAACGGTGCGAGAAGTGCCCGCAATGAAAATTTGTACACAGGTGCCCTGTATGCTGAACTTTAATATACCAAGGTCAAAAAGGTGGTGTCGGCCGTCAGAGGTCCTATCGTCTAAATTAAATGCACCGTTGGACGGGCGTTCTCGTATAAAAGCCACTCCTGAGACTAAACCAAACAAGTGCCACAATGAAAATTTGTAACACAGGTGCCCTGTATGCTGAACTTTTAATATACCAACGTGAAAAAGGTGGTGTCGGCCGTCAGAGGTCCTATCGTCTAAATTAAATGCAACCGTTGGACGGGCGTTCTCGTATAAAAGCCACTCCTGAGACTAAACCAAACAAGTGCCCGTAACGAAACTTTGTACACAGGTGCTCTGTAAGCTGAACTTTAATATACCAACGTGAAAAAAGGTGGTTGTCGGCCGCCAGAGGTCCTATCGTCTAAATTAAATGCACCGTTGGACGGGCGTTCTCGTATAAAAGTCACTCCTGAGACTTAACCAAACAAGTGCCACAATGAAAATTTGTACACAGGTGCCCTGTATGCTGAACTTTAATATACCAACGTGAAAAAGGTGGTGTCGGCCGTCAGAGGTCCTATCGTCTAAATTAAATGCACCGTTGGACGGGCGTTCTCGTATAAAAGCCACTCCTGAGAACTAAACCAAACAAGTGCCCGTAACGAAACTTTGTACACAGGTGCTCTGTAAGCTGAACTTTAATATACCAACGTGAAAAAGGTGGTGTCGGCCGTCAGAGGTCCTATCGTCTAAATTAAATGCACCGTTGGACGGGCGTTCTCAACTTAAAAACCACTTCCTGAGACTAAACCAAACAAGTGCCCGCAATGAAACTTTGTACACAGATGCTCTGTAAGCTGAAATTAAATATACCAAACGTCAAAAAGATGGTGTCGGCCGTCAGAGGTCCTATCGTCTAAATTAAATGCACCGTTGGACGGGCGTTCTCGTATAAAAGTCACTCCTGAGACTTAAACCAAACAAGTGCCACAATGAAAATTTGTACACAGGTGCCCTGTATGCTGAACTTTAATATACCAACGTGAAAAAGGTGGTGTCGGCCGTCAGAGGTCCTATCGTCTAAATTAAATGCACCGTTGGACGGGGCGTTCTCGTATAAAAGCCACTCCTGAGACTAAACCAAACCAGTGCCCGTAACGAAACTTTGTACACAGGTGCTCTGTAAGCTGAAACTTTAATATACCAACGTGAAAAAGGTGGTGTCGTCCGCCAGAGGTCCTATCGTCTAAATTAAATGCACCGTTGACGGGCGTTCTCGTATAAAAGTCACTCCTGAGACTAAACCAAACAAGTGCCCGCATTTGAAACTTTGTACACAGATGCTCTGTAAGCTGAACTTTAATATAACAACGTCAAAAAGGTGGTGTCGACCGTCAGAGGTCCTATCGTCTAAATTAAATGCACCGTTGGACGGGCGGTTCTCGTATAAAAGTCACTCCTGAGACTAAACCAAACAAGTGCCCGCATTGAAACTTTGTACACAGATGCTCTGTAAGCTGAACTTTAATATAACAACGTCAAAAAGGGTGGTGTCGACCGTCAGAGGTCCTATCGTCTAAATTAAATGCACCGTTGGATGGGCGTTCTCGTATAAAAGGCCACTCCTGAGACTAAACCAAACAAGTGCCCGTAACGAAACTTTGTACACAGGTGCTCTGTAAGCTGAAATTTAATATACCAACGTGAAAAAAGGTGGTGTCGGCCGTCAGAGGTCCTATCGTCTAAATTAAATGCACCGTTGGACGGGCGTTCTCGTATAAAAAGTCACTCCTGAGACTAAACCAAAGAAGTGCCCGCAATGAAAATTTGTACACAGGTGCCCTGTATGCTGAACTTTAATATACCAAGGTCAAAAAAGGTGGTGTCGGCCGTCAGAGGTCCTATCGTCTAAATTAAATGCACCGTTTGGACGGGCGTTCTCGTATAAAAGCCACTCCTGAGACTAAACCAAACAAGTGCCCGTAACGAAACTTTGTACACAGGTTGCTCTGTAAGCTGAACTTTAATATACCAACGTGAAAAAGGTGGTGTCGGCCGCCAGAGGTCCTATCGTCTAAATTAAATGCACCGTTGGACGGGCGTTCTCGTATAAAAGTCACTCCTGAGACGAAACCAAAGAAGTGCCCGCAATGAAAAATTTGTACGCAGGTGCCCTGTATGCTGAACTTTAATATACCAACGTCAAAAAGATGGTGTCGGCCGCCAGAGGTCCTATCGTCTAAATTAAATGCACCGTTGGACGGGCGTTCTCGTATAAAAGTCACTCCTGAGACTAAACCAAACAAGTGCCCGCATTGAAACTTTTGTACACAGATGCTCTGTAAGCTGAACTTTAATATAACAACGTCAAAAAGGTGGTGTCGACCGTCAGAGGTCCTATCGTCTAAATTAAAATGCACCGTTGGACGGGCGTTCTCGTATAAAAGTCACTCCTGAGACTTAACCAAACAAGTGCCACAATGAAAATTTGTACACAGGTGCCCTGTATGCTGAACTTTAATATACCAACGTGAAAAAGGTGGTGTCGGCCGTCAGAGGTCCTATCGTCTAAATTAAATGCACCGTTGGACGGGCGTTCTCGTATAAAAGCCACTCCTGAGACTAAACCAAACAAGTGCCCGTAACGAAACTTTGTACACAGGTGCTCTGTAAGCTGAACTTTAATATACCAACGTGAAAAAGGTGGTGTCGGCCGTCAGAGGTCCTATCGTCTAAATTAAATGCACCGTTGGACGGGCGTTCTCAACTTATAAAAACCACTCCTGAGACTAAACCAAACAAGTGCCCGCAATGAAACTTTGTACACAGATGCTCTGTAAGCTGAAATTAAATATACCAACGTCCAAAAAGATGGTGTCGGCCGTCAGAGGTCCTATCGTCTAAATTAAATGCACCGTTGGACGGGCGTTTCTCGTAATAAAAGTCACCCCTGAGACTTAACCAAACAAGTGCCACAATGAAAATTTGTACACAGGTGCCTGTATGCTGAACTTTAATATACCAAACGTGAAAAAAGGTGGTGTCGGCCGTCAGAGGTCCTATCGTCTAAATTAAATGCACCGTTGGACGGGCGTTCTCGTATAAAAGCCACTCCTGAGACTAAACCAAACAAGTGCCCGTAACGAAACTTGTTTTGTTTAGTCTCAGGAGTGGTTTTTAAGTTGAGAACGCCCTTTTAAGGATACATTTTTACATTTTAGTTATTATATTTGGGTTTTTATTTATTATAAATTTATCGGGAATTCTTTGTGGTAAATAATAAATACGAAAAACTGTGTAGATTTTGTGAAAAGTCGTATTTTACTAATTCGTTTTATACTATTATTTTAGATTTTGAATGTTTGTTAGCGCCTTCAGATTGTTGACTGCAACATTGTTGCACGGAATACAAACGGACGATAAAGTGACGCTAACTTCACGGTGGTCCACACTGGTATAAACCTCAGAAAACATCTAGCTTCGCATGCCACATAGGTGTGCACTAATTTACACTCAATTTAGTTTTTTTTGTAACGAGGCATATGTGTTCTAAATTTCAACTCTCTGGTATATCAGGAAGTTGGAGAATTGGTAATGAGTAAGGGCTTTGACTTTCATACATATAGAGATTACACGGATATTTAAATTGTATTTATGTTTATTAAATTAAGGATAAGTGTAAGAAATCTTGCGGCCCTAACTTTATCTGTTGATTAATGAATTTTTTATTTCATTCTAGGGATGGAAACGGATTGCGCACTCTGTACTAGAACAGGCACTTTTGGAGCAGTAAACTGTTAGCTTGGGTCTCACGTAAGTCAATGGTAGAGTAAAGGTCGAGTAGCTGCTAACAATTGTTATGCTTGCAAACTTCTCTCCGATCAAAAGGTGTACATGCTCGAGTTTGAAAAATTAACTAGAAAGTAAATAGTAGATGTATTAATAGGAGTTACATTACAATGTACATTGTTATTTCTGCGTTTGGACATATAAAGCATATTATTTATAAACAATAACTCCTAGTTTTATGTCTGTAATAGCGAGAAAGGCACTAGTTTTGACCTAAAACTCAAAACTAGAAAATTTGTGATCCGACTAAGACCACAATTTTATGCGAGATTGGTAGAAATATACTGTTTGTGAGTATGAAATAGTAGTTAACAAAATTACACGACCAAGATAATGGCTTAAAAAACTCCATATTGAAAGTAACGCCGAATTTCTTGAACCGGTTCGTCAAGAATTTAGATGGCAATTTCATAACAACTTTTCGTATAGTTCGTGTACTCTCCAACAGTACACTTGTACATGTTTTGTATAAAAATTTGGCCTTAATGGATCACAATTTAAATTTATTTATCTGATTTGCAGACAGCGTCTAAACCAAGCAGACAATGTATGACTATAACACGTCATATCGGAAGCAGCTAACGATATGGCAACACCGCCACTACGTCATCGGGCTATTTTAATACGGGCTGCTTTATTAATAGTGCAGTCATTGAAGCGAAAAATACGGTCTTACCTCCGAATTTTTTTACTGTGAACCGATTTGCATGAAATTTTGGAATTAGCCTCATCTTACCCTTAACTTCAAAAGTGAAAATGATCTGAACTCCGCCTATTATTTTTAAGGGGTGTAAACAACCCCTTAATGGAAAAATCGACATTGAGCCATTTTATCGCTAGAAAACATGTTTAATAGTAAGTGGTGAAATTTTAAAGTGTTTTTCTAACACAATTACCTCATATTAAAATAATTTTCAACCCCTTGAACATCATACAACCCTTGCAAACAACCCCTAATTTGAAAAAATCACAAAAAATACTTTGGTATGATATAAAAAGATGTAAGTATAGAGTTAGTAATATTTTATATTTTCTATAA
Source organism: Homalodisca vitripennis (assembly GCF_021130785.1). Classification (NCBI taxonomy): domain Eukaryota; kingdom Metazoa; phylum Arthropoda; class Insecta; order Hemiptera; family Cicadellidae; genus Homalodisca; species Homalodisca vitripennis. The sequence continues at coordinate 121,763,410 of NC_060213.1, read as the reverse complement.
TAATTATAAAATTTTTAACCCCCTTTCAACCCTTGAAAACTACCCCTTGATAAAAAAATTGTTAAAATTCTTTTTTTTTTAATGAAAAGGATTTAAATATTATTCCACACTCGAAAATGATTATCATATTCTTAAGCTTTTCTACGCTTAAAACTACCCCTAAATTAAAACAGTAAATATATATGATTACATATTATTTAAAAATAATTAAATTTAGAGTAAATAATTGCCATTTATTGGATAAAATATTTACAAATTATACAAAATTCACTGAAATGTGTTATATATACATATAAGAAAGTTGGTATCTATTCATGCCTACGTTTCCAAAATATATGAGCCATATTATGTATATATATACACATTACAATAGTTTTTGGGTCTCTATTATACTGCGTACTTTCACATTGCTCCAAATATTCACACTCCGAAATTTTCAGTTACTAAGTAGAAAAAAAATATGATAAGTTTTTTGACCATAACTCCTTCAATTTTTCATGCTATCACAATTTATAAAAAAACCCATAGTAAAGGTAATTAAGAGAGCTACAACATCCTTCATTGCAATATATAGTAAAAACCTTTTTCTCAAACGGTGAAGGGTTAAAGGGCTTAAGAGAGGCTGTGATTGCGCTGCCACGCGCTCTTTAAACAATCATATTTCCGTCAATTTTTGTTTTACAGAAAAATCAAAAAATCCAAATTGTTTATCAGAAATATACCTACATTTTTTATACTTACACTTTTATTCGTATATGTCGTCACTTTTGAGATATTATGAAAAAAGGTGGTTTTTTAAAAATTTTAAATTTTTTTTAATCGTGACTTTTTTGAAAAATATATGTCCTGAAGCAGCCAAACTGATAAAATCCATTACACTCTTCATAATAAAGTTGATTCTAGGCGGAATACGATTAATTTTAATTTTGGTGGAAATGGCACTTATGAAACCCATTGATTTAAAAGAAAAAAAACATTAGATGCTCCTCTTATTTGCAATACAGCTCAATTATTTTACGTGCAAAAGACTTTTAATAGTGCTCATTTTAAAGCTTATTTCAAGCACTATAAAACTATTTTTTATTAGAATGCCTAAAATGCATCTGCTCGCCGCTAGATGGCATTGACCACATCGATTAAATTTCAGACAAAATAAAAAACGGCTTTGATTTTTATTATCTAGCTTAATATTGCACTTAGAATACTTTATAAAAAACAAAATTGTTCATTGTTTTACCTGTTACAATTGTGTCCTTTATAAAATTTTCGATAAAACGTATATTTTTGGAGATATTTGCAAAAAACCGATGAAAAACGTGAAACAATTGCGAATTTTCAATTGCCAATAACTTGAAAAGTATTGGATTTTTCGAAAAATGTTATAGATGATTTTTTGCTTAAAATTAGGCCTTCTATCGATATCCGAGGTTATTTTGAAAAAAATAAATTCACTTCCGAGAAGGGGTGGCAACCACCCCCAGGTGGTTGCGGAGTTCAAATCATTTTCACTTTTGAAGTTAAGGGTAAGATGAACCTAATTCCAAAATTTTATGCAATTCGGTTCACAGTAAAAAAATTCGGACCAACAATGCTTCAATGACTGCACTATAATGTTTCGTGTATTAACGTAAGCGATTGTTCACGTGGCTACAACATTTTAGAATATCTCAATATCTTCTTCTAGTAATAAAGACAGTGTATTGATCTGTCTCATTTCTTTTTCATCTCATTTGTCACGCGATCATCTGTTACCTTCCCACCAGGTTTATATCTGCTGACTATTTGGTTCTTTGAACACACAAGGGAATATTCCGTTCATACGACATATTCCGGTCATATGAATAAGTAATAAAATTATATTTTAGATGTGTTGGGCCTTCATGTTGTATTTTAGATCGCCAATGAAGATTGGTCCACAAATCAAATTAAAGTTGAACTATATTTTTTAATAAAATAAAATACCGTTCCTAAGTTAAATTTAAAAAAATTTCAACCAAACTGCAACTTGAAACACATAACGCAGCTAAGGTGGGAAGGATTGATACTATGCGAATGTTGAGTTTAGCTCCAATTCACCTTCCTCTTCCATGCAGCATCTGAAATCTGATGCTGTTGCAGACTTGACTCCTGAAATCTGAAGTCATGCTCGTCTGAGGGGTCCAAAAACAGTTGGCGACGAAGAACTAAGAAGCTCAAAACGAAACCCTCCGCAGCATTTCGACATCAGATACACCCAGACTACAAAACGTAGTGCAATCTAGGTGAAGAGGTATTCTCATTATCTCATCAGGTGCACAACTGAGTACACTACGACGACGATCCCAAAGCAACAGCATCACATTTCAGGTATTGCACATAAGAGGAAGGTGAACTGACTCAACATTCGCATTGCAACTTAAAAATTCGGAAACTTGTGATCCAAAAAGACCAAAATTGTATACAAGATAGGTACAAGTGTACTGTTGAAGAGTATGCAATTTTAGAATCAAACGAAAACGTTGATATTAAGTCGCCATTTTTATTTTTATTTCTGGTGGGTCGGTAAAATAATTTGGCATTGGTCTCATTATGAAGTTTTAGAGTCATTATCTTGCTTGTGTTATTTTTTAACAACTATTTAAAATGTTTAGTTTTTAAAACAGATTTAACTGAGCAGAGTTTATTTATTGTTGCGGCATATGCCTACATAAATACGTAAGCCAACAGACTGTCTAGGGTTTTAACATTTTAAAATGTCATACTCTAAAATAGTATAATTGTACCTATCCTGTGGTCTTAGTCGGATCACAAATTTCCGAGTTATGAATGTTTAATATATAAACATCGATCTGAGAAGCCTACTTCAGTAAAGAAATTGTCAACTGTACCAACCATACGAGTAGTATAATAACAATTTCCTCCAAACAACCATACACAAAATGGGTTTTATGAACTATCTGACGAAACCCCATCTAGGAAAATTATAACTTGCATGATATTTTTTAAATCAGTAAAACATCTACTTTCTTTTGATTAAGTAAAAAGTGGGTAGTTGTATATGTAATTTACTTGAACTTTATACCTCAAGTTTGCTGGTCTTGAAAATTTTTATTATAATATTTAAAAACTAGAAGAATTTTATGCAAATTGCGTGTAAAAGATGTTTTCCTATTATAGGTACTAAAAATAGAGCTGTTACAGTTTAAAGATTTTTAGTGCAGCGAGTGGACGACGCAACCAATAAACGACTTAATCGATTGTTGGTTGTGTTATTATGTACGACTTTGTCCCATTTGATATATCTTTCATAGTATCCAAAATACCTTCAATGATGATATCACTTACGTAAAGTGACCCCATCCAACGTTTCTGCCAATAACGTCAAGACCAGATGAGCGCTAACGATGAGGATTGAAGCACTAAGGAAGTGGATTGAAGCACTAACGACGGTGATTGAAGCACTAACGACGGTGATTGAAGCACTAACGACGGCTGCGAGTTGAAGAACTAAAACGACGGCGATTGAAGCACTAACGACTGGGGATTGAAGCGTCGCTAACGACGGTGATTGAAGCACTAACGACGGGGATTGAAGCACTAACGACGGGTATTGAAGCACTAACGACGGGTATTGAAGCACTAATGATGGGGGTTGAAGCACTAACGACGGGGATTGAAGCGCTAACGAAGGGGATTGAAGCACTAGCTCACCGTGAAGTTGTGGACGAGATTAATTTCACGTGAAGTTAGCCCCACCCACAGTTTTTTGCATAGCGCCAAAACCGAATAAGCACTGACCACTGATGGATATTGAAGCACTAACCAAAAGCCCTTTTTTACACTATCAGTGTTTTCTGAGCAAGGCCAAATTCACAGACCTCACTATAAATATCTTGGACTGGAAGTAAATTACAATGACCGAAAAAGTAGACGCTCTATGGCCGAATTAGGCTTTCCAGCCCCGTGTATGTATGTACAGGGTGTTTCAAAATGACGTTAAACATTTTAGGTAACGGTTAATCATGCTACTAGAACATGCTATAAACTAGAAGAAAAATTCCTATAAAACACATTTTCTAAAATGCTTCGTTTTCGGTCTGTATGTGTGCCTTTTGTTTTAGTAAATACTCATAAATAAAAAGTTCCATAAATTAAAAGATCGTAATTTTGCAAATTTTGCATAACATTTGTCTATTTTAGATGTAACACTTTGAAAAAGATGAATAAAATATCTTTACTAGTTTCAAAATTGCGGCCGTTTCAAAAAAATTGATGCTGAAATTTATGAAAACCTTAGTAGATAAGACAAAATTATAAGAAACGTAAAAAGAGGTTGTTTAGTGATGAAATGTTTGACACCTCAATTGTTATGATCGGTTAAGAAATAACGGAGGAATTTGATTTCTAGTTGTGATTTTTATTGAACTGAAATATCGTACTTCAACTTTCGTAAACGCTGAATGAATAACTCATTGGATAGAGAAACTATTAGTGCAACGATAAACGGTTGATCTTTGCAACAACGCGTTGTCCTGATACTTACGCAACCATTAAAAAAGTAAACAACTCAATTCTGACATTGAATGTTATCAACAGCCAGCGCTTAATGCGCCTTTGATGGTGCTTCCTCGAGAGTGAAATGCTTGAACAGTTCGAACGGAAAGAACACAAACAGCCAAACAAACAGCCGGCTGGTACAAACAAGCAGACAGACGGACCCGCGCTGTCTGTTTACCGATCGCTTTATACAGTAGATGTCGGCTGTGAGTCAGAATAGAACAGTCTGTCACTAAACGTTCGTCTGCCAGTTTTATCCCAAAAGGAATTTTCCACCAAGTTCAAGAATGGAATTGATAGATAGTGAAAACAATTGAGTACATTAAAAAAATACCCTTTTGGGGTAGGATTCACAGAAGGAAAAAGGAGATTTCATCTTTGGTCAGATCCTTCTGCGGCTTCGAGTGTTAATTTGTACACATTTATTTATATCGCGACTCTTCATGGTGCTAGTATATAGTTTTCGAAAAGACAGACGTAAGTAATAATAATAATAATAATAATTGATTTTCCCAAACAAGAAAATGTATATAACAATATTTACATTAATCATTCATGTACATAACTTGAAAGAAAATACAAACAACAAATATCAATTTTTAACTTATCAAGCTGGTTTATATTTTATAAAAATAATTAACTTTAATTACGCGCGAAAATTTCGAAACTATGCAATAAATCTAAGGTTCTTGACTTGTTTGAGACAATCTAAAGGACTCATTGGGCTATGCCTGATTCGACGCTCCTTATTCAAAATTAAATTAAAATAATATTATTATTTTAATTTAATTAAGTTATTAAGTGGTCAGATGTATGACTGTGATAAAAAATAACTAAACAGAACAATCTCAATAGTAAAACAAAGGTATTTAACAAAACTTGAACAGAATACAAATCTAATCATGCCTTGAAATGTTTTAGCAAAAAAGGATCCATAATCAACCTAAAACAACTTCGTATGTGTGTGTGTGTGTGTGTGTGTGTGTGTGTGTGTGTACATATACATATAGCACTGTATACGTGGTATATACAAACAACAAAAGAAAGAAATAATGTATAAATGAAGAGTGGGGAGAATTAAAAGTAAATTAACTGTATATTTATATCTCTAAAAAAAACCAATACTTTATTGTTGAAATAACCATTTTTAATGTATTTAAAATGATTTTGAGTTTGATCTTTGTTTGATACTGTCAGGCAATTAATTAAACATTCTTGAAGCAATAAAGGTATAAATTTTAGTTAAACAAGTATTCAGCAGTCTTGGAACGTAAAATGTATTGTCTGTTCTGAGCTTGTTCCTGTATCTGTTCTCATTTAGTGGGACGTTCCCACTTCTGCTATAAAAAAGCTTTAACACTTTAAAAAACAAAGATATACTTTTAAAGTTAGATTTTGTGCTAGATAAAGAGATGATGAGAAGATTAATCTATTTTCATATGAAACTAATCTAAGCAGATGTTTTTGCTATATATGAATTGGGTTTAAATATGTTTCGTAAATGTTTACCCAGGATACAATTTTTTAGTGCTTTCTGAAATATTAAACTTTTGAGAAATATATAATAATAATATTATTATTAAAAGAGAAATAGGCTAACGCGATAGCTTTTTACACAGTTAAATAAATGAAAGAACTACAGTACATTTAGGATAATTTCAATGTGGAATAGGCTAATCTGGAAAATTTATTTTGACGCAATAATAAAACCTTTGTTGTGTAATTTTTGTTAAACTGGACATTGTTTATGACTTTTATTCAGATGATACACTCAGTATTTCCAAACTTCTTTCGAAAAACTTAAGTTCTTCACTCTGCCTGCTACGTTTATTGCATATTTCTTAAAGCTTAGTACAACCGGAATTTCGAAACATTCTTGGAAACATTAAACGGGAAATTCCAGATCAACCATGTTATGAGATTACGGTAAATATTGTTTCAAATTTTTTAAAATTATAACAGAATGTTTTATCATTGGTCTGTATTATGTAATGAGATAGATAACTTAAGCTCAATTACGAGAGGCCGCTATCTTGAGCGTTTGTTACGCACGTGGGGGGGGGGGGTGGGGGGGGGGGGGGGTGGGGGGGGGGGGGGGTGGGGGGGGGGGGGGGTGGGGGGGGGGGGGGGTGGGGGGGGGGGGGGGTGGGGGGGGGCTCACACTGGTCTCTTATCTTTGTAAATAAATCTAGAAATTAGGCATATCATCTGTATTAAATTTAAATACTGCCCCTGCTCTAACTGCAGCAAGTAATTTTTAATATTCCCGATGAGAAATTTTCCAATAACAATTGCTTCCAGCAGAAACAAGATGTGATTGTACATGCTAAGCTAATATTTTAACAATTTTTTTGTTCTCAAGTCCAGAAGACGTAATATATTTAAATGGTTTTATGGTTATTCAATTTCTGGTCTTGAGCCTCTGATTACTCTCTAAATAATACTGTGGCTAATAAGTGCACTGTAAATAGGGAATCTATATGTAATGATGTTGATAGCTTTAGCAATACAATTTGCAAAACAGGAAGTCCTCTCATGATTAAGAAGTCTCAAGTGAAAATTGGAATTTAGTTAATTCCAAAGAAGTCATATCTCGTCAAATGTAATAATAGATTCACTGGGTTAAGTCTTGAAAGAGCCACAAGACGTGGAGGCATCTTATGAAAAATTTCTATGGGATATGAAAACAAAAACAAGTTAAAACCAAAGCTCAGTCTGTAACTGATAATAGAAATTTGCGTTGTGATGTTCCTGGGTAAAAATGCTTGTGACATCTGGCGCAGTGAATAAGAATGATTGTAATCCTCTCCAATCTGACGAAGACGGAAAGGTCGCCGTAACTAATGGTAACTTCAGTAATGTACTATTGATAAGTTCAATTTTTAATGATAGGTGACTCAATCATTCGTTTTGGTGGTGAAATGAGGTTTATAAGAGGAGATATGTTAAAACTATCCAGGAGATAAAATAAAGGATATCAAAAATAGACTGTCAAAGTACATTAATAACACCTTTTCAGTTACTTATTTCCATGTAGATAATAATCTTAAAAAGTTGTATAAGGGCCGAGCGAGTTTACAACGGTAGCCATGAGAGCTTGAGGCTCTGCATGACATGGCCAATATTTTGTTTACTACAAAAACCCATTTATTTAATGCTAGGGTGTTTGTTAACACTTGACAAGATCGGGCATAACGCACACAACTCTCGTTGACTCTAAAGAACAAGTAGAATTGGTGTGCAATAATTTTGCAAAGGTAAAATTGTTGGGTGAAGAGATATCATCTTGCTAGGAATTGAAAACATATGAACAGAAGAGTTATCTATCAGCTGGGGAGGTTGTTCTCGGATGTCTTTCCCGCAATTCTTGATCGAGAGCAGATTTGTGACACTGGTAGTTTAAACCTGTAGTAATGAAAAGGATGTTTCTATGAAAGAACGTCTCAGGAAATACTAGAGCCACCCGAAATTCTCTATGTAGACTGAAAGTGATTTATAATAATGTGCAAGGCCTTACTAGTAAGCTTGACATTTTCCAAATTTTTTGTTAATTCTGAGGATCCGGGTATTGTATGTGTAACAGAAAACACCACTTAAGTTAAGAGATTTTGAGTTTGAAGTTACATCTTTACACGGGTTTAATGACATCACAGCCTACTGCTGCACAAATATATCTGCAGACCTTCAATTAAAACCGAGGTAATTAATGTTTCACGTTTTTGCCTGCAGGGTAAGTGTAAGCCTGCTGTTTGCTAGGTTTAACGTTAACAATACCACGTTCTTGATTGTCACATTTTATAAGCCTCAGCCATTGTCTTCCTCAGTGCAGGATCATGATGTCTTTCAGCTTGTCTTGGAAAGATTATGAGTCCAGAGGTTTAAAACAATTGTCGGTGACTTTAATGTCGATTTGTCGGTTACTGATGTTAAAGTTGGCATCATATACATGATGGCTTCCCATCATTTAAACAATAAGGTAATATCTTATATCTGGGAATTTAAAAAGCTCTATATCCTTGATAGATCACGTATACACTGATCTTCCTGATGACGTGTACATGGTTTTGTTTTAATAACTTCATTGTCTGATCACCGTTCACAGGTTGTGATTAAGAATTTGTCAAGTGACGCTAACCAGCCTGAATTCTTATTTATACGATTCTTTTCGAATGGACAATGTTCGCATCTTCAGATATTCACTAAGTAAAGAGACATGGTCCAGCGTCTGAGAGGCATATATGTATGAATGATAAAATGTGGTCTTTTATATTCCATGTTATCATTTTGTTTTCAGCAGGCATTTTCAGAGAAGAAAACACAGATTTTTAGGAGTACCAATCGTGAGAAGGTGTTTTTAAGTGATGATCTGTGGAAGGTAATGATGATGAAGTTGCCCAGTGGTATTATTTGAATAAAGATTTGGATTCTTGTGACGTAAGAATACAACATTATTTATCCTTAAAGTGACAGTATATCCAGTATTACGGTCGTCAAGTCTTCCAAAGTGCTTGGTGAAGTACAAAATTCTTCTAATAAAGTAAAAACCATGTGGGAAATAATAAATTAAAATTTAGCAAGAAAGGAACTGAAATTATTTTTGTGCTCCACAGACCATTAAAAATGAAAAGGCCTTGTTATTAGTGATCCAGAACAAGTCTCAAACTTGTCCAATAATTACTTTATAAGTGTTGCTCAATGGTTTTGACCTCCTCAGGCACCGTTACTTCGTATTTACGTGGGAGTTACAGCACTTCTTCGTTATTTTTCATCGCCTATTTCCAAGAGAGAGATGCAATATATTATAATCAGGTCTCTTAAACAAAAAATATCTTCAGGTTATTGTAATGTATTGAATTACAATAATAATTATAATAATAATTATTATACATATTATAAATTGTTACTGGCAAGTTAAAGCCACAGCCAAAGACCAACTGTATGATCTATGATGCTGTGACGTCATATGGGGTGATTAGTTTGAATAAATGCCATTGGCTGTTCTCATCACGCCACCAGATCACACCACCTACCACTTCCAGTGTCCCTGCCCTTGTCTCTCTCTCTGTTACCCTCCAACCTTAACCGAGCACAGTCGATTATGTAAACTAATTCAGTCTTTTATTCCGATTCCCCGTAACCCGTACACAACAATTGGCGACGAGGTATTAATGCGATCCCGCGAGTGCAATGCAACCTAGTTCGATTGTGCGTAAATAATTTCTCCGAAAATTATAGTGGTAGGAAGTGTGTCTGTAGTTTGGCGTCACGTGGACTCAAAATCCGGTACATTTTGATGTTGGAAGACAAGGTCGTAAATTGGAACATTTCGTCTTTGTTTAGTGAAACAGTAAAAATGGCGGGAAATTATTGGCGGAATCGGTGACTTCTACAACAGTGCAGAAACTTGGAATTCGTATGTTGAACGATTTGAATTATTCGTTGACTGTAACAGTATTAGTGACGACAAAAAGGTTAGTAACATTAACTAACAGTCGTGGGTGTGAAAACGTACAGTTTGTTACGAGATTTATGTACGCCGGAAAAACCTTCAGTGAAAAAAGTTTCGATGAATTAGTGAAGTTATTAATTCAGGGACCATTTGTACCGAAGCCATCATTCATAGCTGAAAGGTACAAATTCAGCAAAAGGAATCAACAGGAAGGAGAATCAGTCGCAGAGTACATCGCCAGCCTCAAGAAGTTGTCTGCATACTGCGAGTTTGGCGCATCCCTCAACGACTATCTCAGAGACAGACTGGTGAGCGGCATCAGGAGTAAGTCGACCAAGCAGAGGCTGTTGGGAGAGTGACCACCCTAACCTTCGACCAGGCTGTGAAAATCGTCTGCTCAGTGGAAGCGGCGGAGGAAGAATGCGGCGGCATTGACAGTGAACGGCGGCAGCCGGGTCCAGCGGATGGCAGCGCATCACCACCCACATGTGAGAGTCGGCGGCAGCGGTGGCAGCGCGAGCTACAACGCAAGACACGAAGTCAAGGTGCAGTGTACGTGCTGTGGGCAGAGTGTGGTCACTATAGGAAGCAGTGCAAATTGTTTTTTGGTGTTGTTGTGTCACAAATGTGGTAAAAGAAATCACATATCTAAGGTATGTCGATCTACTGAAATTAGTAAGTTACCAGACAAATCAGCTTTCGAAAGTTAAGAAAGGTATATCTTATCAGTCTAATTTTCAAAATAAGAAAAACAAAGATTATAAGATACATAATTTTGTAAATGATAGTTCAGAACTGTCAGATTCAAATAATTCTAAGAATTATGTTCAGAGTGATGAAAATCTTGAGAGTTATGTCGAGGACATACAGAATTTATTTAAAGTAAATGAAACTCACCGTAAAAGAAATTAGAGTTGACCCAATTAAGATTTAAAGTCCTAGTGCAAGGTCGAGAAACCATATTTGAAGTTGATACTGGAGCTAGTGTCACAGTGTTGTAGTGAGGATTTTTTATGAAAATAATTTTAGTTCTTGTAAATTGTTAGAAAACGACCTAACTTTTGAGTTCGTACACTAATGAACCTATTATACCTGTGGGCAAAGTTAATGTTGATGTTTGCTATGAGAAAATACATAAAATGCTTAGATTTGTATGTGATTAGAGGAGGTTCACATCCTTTAATGGGGTCGTGATTGGCTTAAAGTACTGGGAGTTGACATTTCGTTTAAAAATAACTTGTGTGTTATAAACAGACCTATAGATAACATGGCTAATTTCGAGACAATGACGTCCGAGCTAAACTAATCAATTTCCAGAAGTGTTCACTGAGAAACTAGGTCAGTATACAGGCGAACCAGTAAAACTAAATCTAAAAGAAAATGCTAGACCTAGGTATTTTAAGCCAAGACCGATACCATTCTCATTGAAAAGTAAGGTAGAAAAAGAACTACAAACGCTTTAGTTGACGAACAAGTGTTAATTCCAGTAAGCAGCTCGGAATGGGGAACGCCCATTGTTACCAGTATTAAAAAAGAACGGTGAAATTAGGCTATGTGGAGACTTTAAAGTTACTCTAAATCAGTATCTAGAAGTAGACAAGTACCCTATACCTAGAATAGAAGATTTTATTTAGCAAATTTACAGCATGGAGAACGTTTCTCTAAAATAGATCTTAGTCAAGCCTATATGCAATTAAAGTTAGATAGTGAGTCACAAAAATTATGTACAATTAGCACGCATAAGGGTCTTTTCTCATATAGTAGAATGCCTTCTGGAATCTCATCAGCCCCAGGAATATTTCAAAGAGTTATTGAACAATCTTTGCATAATTTAGAAGGCATATCAGTGTTCATGGATGATATTCTTATCACCGCACCTAATAACGAAACTCATGTAAGTAGGTTGCAAGAGGTTTGTAAACGCCTGAGTGAAAAAGGATTTACCGTAAAGAAAGATAAATGTACATTCTTTGTAGACAAAATCGAGTATCTTGGTTTTTAGTATCGATAAAGATGGACTGCAATACCTCTGAATCTAAAATTAAAGCTATAAATCAAGCACCTGTACCTAAATCTGTCACTCAAGTCAAAGCTTTTATTGGCTTGGTAAATTATTATGGAAAGTTTATCAATAATTTGTCAACAATCTTGAGTCCGTTGTACAACTTTGTTAAAAAAGGACGTGCCATTTGATTTTTGATGAAAAATGTCTCAAAATCATTTAGCCATGTCAAGGATGTTTTGACTAAAGCACCCAGTTTTGGCGCATTATGATTCAAAGTTGCCTGTAAAAACTAGCAGTAGACGCAAGCTCGACAGGGCTGGGCTGCGTACTTAGTATCATAACCCCTGAAGGCGTTGAGAAACCTATTGCATACCACTCTCGTACTTTATCACCAGCAGAATGTCAATATTCACAAAATAGATAAGGAAGCTTTAGCAGTAGTATATGGAGTAAGGAAATTTCATCAATATTTGTATGGCCGAAAATTCACATTGTGTACTGATCACAAACCTTTAATTAGCATATTTCGGACCGAAAAAGGGTTTACCTGTTTTCGCAGCAAGCCGATTACCAAAGATACGCATTATTTTTAAGTGGATACAATTTTGATGTACAGTATGTAAGGTCAGAAAAGCATGGTAACGCAGACGCATTATCACGCTTACCCATTAAGCACTAAACACGTTGTAAATAATAACAATGAACCAAGGTGGAAAGGTACCTATTTACACTGAAAGTTCCTATTATCGCTGAAAGTTCAGTACCTTTTAACTTTTGAAGATGTAAAAGCTGAAACCCAAAATGATCCTATTATAAAACAAATACATAACTATGTGATGTACGGTATGGCCAAATTTTTTGTCAGGAGATAATAGGGAATTGTTACCTTAATTTCCAAAGGAAGGACGAGCTAAGAGTTGAGCATGGCATTGTTATGTGGGGATATAGAATTGTTGTTCCTAACAAGTTGCGTAGCTACATATTAAATGAGTTACACGCGAGTCACTTGGGAATTGTAAAAATGAAGTCAGTAGCAAGATCCTATATTTTGGTGGCCAAATATAGATGAAAACATTGAAAGCCTAGCGAACAATTGCTCTTCCTGTCTTATGGAACGTTCTAGTCCTAGTAAGAGTAATCTACATGTTTGGCACTATCCATCTATGCCATGGGAAAAGATTTGCATATTGATTACTTGGGTCCTTTCAAAGATAAGACCTACTTGGTAGTAATTGATGCTTACACACTAAGTGGTTGGAAGTATTTGAAGTAGGCTCTGCTTCAGCTAAGCTAGCTATAGAAAAGGTTTAAGAGAACAATTTTCTAGATTTGGATTACCTGTCACTATCCATAGTGATAATGGACCACCATTTACCTCAGTTGAATTTAAAAATTTCATGCAACTTAATGGTATAAGACATACATTTTCAACCAGCTTATCATCCTCAGTCTAATGGTCAGGCTGAGAACTCAGTTAAGTATGCTAAACGTAAAATAAGATTGGCTTTTCAAGAAAAATATTGATACTAAAGTAGCCTTGAATAGGGATGTTATTTTGATTACAGAAACTCCGTTCATAGCACTACTAACGAGACAACCTGCCAAATTAATGTTTAATAGACCACTAAGATGCAGGCTAGATTTACTCAGACCTAATATAGCCAGAACTGTGCAATTAAAACAGGACAAACAAAAAGAATATTTTGGCGGTAGAAAAACGAGAATTTCTATTTCCTAATCAATCTGTATTAGTGAGAGATTATCGCTCTAAAGACAAATGGATAGAGGGCATTGTAATAAAACAGTTAAATAATGTAATGTATTCTGTTATGACAAAAACTGGTCTAATTTGGAGTAGACATATTGATCAGCTGATAGGACTACACAGTAGTATTGTTGACAGTGACAGTCAAATTCCACCATCTCAGGACCGTACAGTTGCGGAAGCGTGAGACAGGCCGCTCAGTGTCCGCCAACTTATCCAAGCCCATGTCAGAATTAGTAACACTGACCTCACTAGATCAGCTGGTCCTCTCCCCCTCCTCAACCGCATCATACCTCTCCATGTCACATCACTACCCCTCATTCTAGACCACGTCCTTTCTCTACCCTCAGCTGTTCCTTCTCCTGTCACTAGAACAGCTGATCATACAAAACAGATACCCAACTCGTATTAGGAAACCTGTAGAGAAATTAAACTTGTAAATAACTTACAGTACTTAAGGATGAACATTTAATAATGATATGTGTTTATTTATATTTATATGTGTTTATTATATATTTATTATTACACTTGTATTGTTTAATTTATCTATGACTAGTGTGAATTCAATTTATTTTGAAAATTGGAAGGGAGGAAATGTAATGTATTGAATTACAATAATAATTATAATAATAATTATTATACATATTATAAATTGTTACTGGCAAGTTAAAGCCACAGCCAAAGACCAACTGTATGATCTATGATGCTGTGACGTCATATGGGGTGATTAGTTTGAATAAATGCCATTGGCTGTTCTCATCACGCCACCAGATCACACCACCTACCACTTACCAGTGTCCTGCCCTTGTCTCTCTCTCTGTTACCCTCCAACCTTAACCGAGCACAGTCGATGATGTAAACTAATTCAGTCTTTTATTCCGATTCCCCGTAACCCGTACACAACAGTTATGATGAAATGTTTATTTAAACTGATGAAACCATGTTGGGAATTCCTAATCGATCCACTTGTTCACGTAATTTATTTTTCTTTTGAAAGTGGAGTTTTCCCAAATGCTTTAAAAACTGTCTATCATAAAACCCTTGCATAAAAAGGGAAAATAGATGAAATTGACAACTTTGGAACATTCTCTATTACATAAACGTTTGCTTCAGTTTTTTAAAAAGCAATTCTTATTAGATTGTGGTATTTTATTTACTCGAAACAATGCTGTGTTCAACAATCAGTTTGGACTTGTCAAGCGTGGGTCAACTGTTAGTGTGATGTTTCATACTTCTGGATAAAGGCAAATTTGTTTCAGGTGTATTTTTGATCTACGAAAGACATTTGATGGGAAACCACCATGATCTTTTGATAGATACACGAGAGCAGTACATGATGGCAGCTAAGAAATTTATTTTATCATATTTTTGAGGAAACGCCCACAAGTAGTTGAGATGTATTTCATTCATGGTTTTAATTTAAGGCGTTGTTATTCTGATATGCAAACGGTGAAGGCGGAAGTCCCCCAAGGCTCCACTCTAGGGCCTCTTTTGTTCATTTTATTTATCATTAACATCAGGGATTGTGTTTGCAGATGCCCATTTTGGTTTGTTTGCAAACGACACGTAAATTATTTCAGACAGTCAATGTTGTGAGAGACCTTGGATGTTAAGACGTAATGTGTAATGTAATATTATTGTCCAGTGGTATTAGAGAAAGATGTTTTGACTATAAACACAGATAAGACCAAATTACTAGATTTCATAATCATAGGGAAGCGCTATGGTGGTCTTGGTGTTTGGGTCGGTGTGGTGGAGGTTGTTTATGAAGACAATGTTAAGTTCTTGTTGACAGGAATTTGAATTTTTCGCATATAAACAATGTAGCACGGAAGATGTGTTCTGGACTGTTTGTACTGCGTAGACTGCACACTTCACAAACACTTCTGTCTTACAGCATACTATGCTCTGATTTTCCCATACATGATTTACGCTGTGGCAATCTGAAAGATCTGGAAAGAACTAATTCTGTGCATTTTTAACTTAAAAAAGGCATTGCGGATTATTGCTGAAATTCGTTAAAGAGAATATAAGCAAACCTGTGTTAAAAAAGTTAAAAATTTTAACTTTTCCTTGCATTTATATATTTTACGCATTAGTTTTTTTTTTAACAGAACCGAAGTATTTTTCAGTATTTTAATCCCATAATCTAAATATAGTAATGGAATATATTTTCTCATTTTCGTGGATTTAAGGAAGTGATTTAAAATGACTGTACAACTTTAGAATATAAAACCGACCAAAAACTAATCATATTATAGTAATAGTAGTAGTAGTATTACAGTCAGTAAAGTACTGTTTTGTTGTATACCGGTAAAGTACGTTTATTTGAGCCGGTTTTTTAGTATTGTGACAATAGCAAAACAGTTTTTTTTAATGCAGTCCTATGCAGAATAAGTTATAAACAATTAGTCTGTGTAATATTTATTAAAATTTCTCTCTCTCTCTCTCACACACACACACACACACACACACAGCCATAATTAATTCTAAAGACATTTTTTACTACATCGCTTGCCAATAGGTAACAGCTAACCTGGTTCGCTGAAAAAGGCATTCCAACTGATGCTAACGTTAACAGAGCCAGAATTCCAATGCGTTTGAATCGCATAGTGTGACACACCTAAAAGTCTCTGCGTTTTTCGTTACGACGCGATGCCGGACGACTCTGACGCGGCGATAAATACTCGTAGTGTAACATTTGCCAATTTTTGGCTGGCCGAGTAAAACACTAAACGTAAATTGTTTTTAGTTATGATATATTAATTATTTTTTAACCTTGACTATAGAGCTAATATTGTGTTAAGCATGGACATACATATTATAATAAAAATCTGGTTATCTTCATTTCAGTTTAAAATGTTACTGTACTTAAATTTGGTTAAATTTACTTAATTTTAATATATTAATGTTACTGAAAAGTTGTTAAATTTATTCGGCTACAACCTTTCAGTAGAGTACTTCTTGTAGTATAAAAGGGGAACTGAATATTCTAGAAAGAATTATAAAATTTTATTTCTACCTCTTTGGCTCGATGACTAATTTTCAGCTCTTTAGCCCGCCATGGAATGAAAATAGACAGAGGTGCTGGAAGAGAGATTGAGAGAACATTAGTCTGGTGTGAAAAGTGACGGGAATCTTTGATTTGATGACAAGACGATGGATAGCCACTAATTATTTTAAGTATCCTGGTTATAAATTTAAGCTGAAAATAGTTCTTGACTATTCATTTATAGTAAGTAATGCTATGAATTTTAAATATTACTCTTCTTAGTTATTTACAATTAGGTTATGAATTTTAAAGCTGTAAAAGAAAGATACGTCACAAGTTCTTGGTTTCAGCCAATTTATAGAAAAACTTCAATTTTCCAAAAGGAAAACCTATTCTGTGACCTGCTTATTTTTTAAATCTGTAAATGCTAAATATATTCACCTGTAGTACTACGGTTTTTTAGGAGTTTTTACAAGCATAGGCCTATGTTAAAAGTAAATAATAAGTATACAAAAATTTACTATATTTGTATTATCGGAGGCCACTATTTTTGGAAAATATTTTTTTTTTCTTTCTGGTGACCATAAAAATTACATTATAAGAAAGAAGAGACTATGTTTGATTTAGAAAAACTATAATAACATGCCATTATGACGATCTGTTCTTGTTTCTGCCTCCCAATAGAAAGTTATGTGAGGAGGAGGCCACTCTTTTCCCTGTCTACTATTTGTTATTAGGATATATAAGTTGTTTGGATTAGGTTATCATAAATATGTTACTAGTTGTACAAAATTATAAGATAATCCTTATGATCGTTATACATGATGTGAGCTTGAATTTGGTTAGGCCTACTACGCTATCTCGAAGGAGGTTTTTAATTTTATTGTGTTAATTGCAAGGTTAGCACCAACCGAAGTCCTTACTTATGGGCACAGGAATTCCTGATTGTTACTTTCCAAACCTCTGAACATATCCCAAATAGTCTAACATCAGAAAATTGTCTTTATTTTGTATATTATAAATTTTTATTTCAGTACTATGCTGTGTTAATTGTAATAACTTTTTAACATGTAATTGTAATTATTGTTTTGGTACTTAGGTGTTATCAGAAGGCCGCTATTTTTAAGGAGTTTGTCTTACCTGACCTAAAAAAACTATTATTAGAAAGAGCAGACTTATTTGACTTGCTGTGAAAATTCCATTTCATTATAACGATCAGTTCTTGTTTTCTGCCTTCCAAAAGGAAGCAATGTCGCTGAGAAGGAGACCACTCTGTCCATATTTACTATTTATTTTTCAGGCTATAAATAGTCAGTTCTTTACAATAAATGTAGTTTTTTTAAGATCTCCGGTAAGAAGAAATGTTCCAAAAATAAGAGTCCTTCGGATAATGCCAAAGTACCTTACAAGGAAAAGTGGAAGGGACTGAAAGCAATTGTTCAATATGATGAAGAAGCTAAAGTATTGAAGGAGAACTTTTTTCTTCTGCCTTGCACAGACAGATATGAGCTTACTGGAAATGAAAATGATAAAACACTGATGGTAGATAAAAATAAAAACCTGCAAACTTTCAGCTTAGTCAATCTGCTTAGTAGTGAATACTGTAGCAGATTATATTACATGTGCTGGTAAATCCAAAGTTACTTGGGAAATAATCCAACTCATAAAAATAGTGCAAGCAGAAGAAAACCAAACCTACAGTAGGAAATGTACAAGAACGTATTATTAAATAACCCTGCTGACATTGTTCAGTACTTTAACCGATACTTTGTAGAGATATCAAATTCCATTTTGGAGAAAAACAGAATTCCAGTTCAATAAACAATAATAACCCACCCAATATACAGCCTTTAAGTGTGCCACCCACAACTATTAATGGAGTACTAGCAGTGATAGCCTCTCTAAACCGTAAGTTTATGTGAAGTGGACAAAATTCTATCAAAAGCTGTAAAACACTATGATAAATAAGGAGCTGCTCCACTCTTTGGTGATAATAAACTAATTATTCAGTCTAGATCAGTTCTCCTTAACTTTAAAAATAGCAAAAATATATCCAAAACACTAAAAGAGGCTATACAAGAAAATTACCATCCTATCTCATTAATATCAACCTTCTCAAAAACAATAGAGGAAGGTTGCATTGTCAAGAATGATAAACCAACTGGAAATACATGACCTCATTGCAAAAAATCAGCACAAGTTCCTCAAAGGAAGATCTACCACCACTGATGTGCTTAGTTGAACATGTTATTAACCATCTAGAAGCACGAGGCAACAATCTTACTAGATTATAACAAGGCATTTAGCTGCTTAGACCATAATCTTATTTTAGAAATTTTCCAACTCTGGGAATAGACAGACTGGCTAAAGATTGGGTGTCAGCTACTTGAAAGAAGACAAACAAAATAGTTGAAATTCAACAAGACACAAATGGAAAAACACTGTATAACAGGTCCACACACAACTCTGTCAGCAGAGGAGTGCCTCAGGGCTCTGTCCTGGACACCTCCTTTTCATTCTCTTTACTAAAGATTTCTCCAAACTTTATTAAGGATGACAGTATCGAAACCATAATGTATGCAGTTTGATACGCAGTCCTTCAAAATTATATTTCCATTTATCTGTCCAAAAAAAAACACTGACAAATTTCAGCAGAAAGCATGACAGAAATCACAGTAGAAAAAAGTGAAAAACTGTTTGGTCTAACAATTAATCAATGAATGCTGACCTCTCTTGTAATGATCATATACTTGACCTAATCCAGCATTTATGTAGTAGAAGATGAAGTGAATAGGAGGTTTGGAAACAGCCAAGACCGCATAGTATGCAGTAATAGATTCACATATAAGGTATGGGCTGATGTCATGGTGAAGAGCATCTGAGGCAAACTTTAGCAAAATCCTCGTTCTCCAGAAAAAGGCTATAAGGGTACTCTGAAGACTTGGTCCTTCAAATCTTCAAATCTTTATTTGTCATTAGGCTATATTACAAGCAATAGACATTGTCATACTACTAATACTAAATATACTATGCAGTATACAAATTGTCATAACTACAATAATGATAAAAATCTTCAATAGAATATGGTGCAGTCCTCACCAAAAAACTTGTAATTATTGTTTTGAATACATTAATACTTAATTTTTTTACATTATTCAGGTAAACTATTATACAATTTAATTTGCATATATTTATGAACTGTTTTATCACTTTTTGGAGTCTGGTACTTGGTAAATTAAGATTATCACAGTTCCTAGTATAGTGGCTATGATACACATTGCGTTCAACAAAATCAGATAAATGTTTTTTAACATATAATAAATTACACAATATATACAAGCTAGGTACAGTTAAAATCTTTAAACTAATAAAATATGGCTTACAACTTTCTATCTGACTTATACCAGCCATAACTCGAATTGCCCTTTTTTTGGCATAAAAATACATCGTTAGCTCCAGGACTATTTCCCCATAGCAATATGCCATAGTTCAAGTGACAATTAAAAAATGCAAAATAGGCCATACGCAAACAATCAGGAATCAACATTATACTTAAGCTTAAAACAATAAGTATAACACTCTAGATAGTTTAGTAATTAGCTGCTCAGTATGATAATGCCAACTAAGTTTTTGAGTCTAGATGAATACCGAGCAACTTGACATGCTGATTGACTAACTCTCCATCTACTTTCCTTAATGTAAAGATGATTTGTTTCTGACTTATCATCATTAAGTATTAACTCATTTGCTGAGAACCAGTCACCAGCCCTTTTCCACTAATAGAGCAGATTCACGTTTCACATAATCCAGAGGAGTAACCCTTAACCAGTGCTGATGTATCATCTGCAAAGAGGACAGACTGATGGGGGAGGTTGGATGGAAGATCATTAATCATAATGACAAATAGGAGTGGCCCCAAAACAGACCCTTGGGGAACACCTCTAACCACTTCCCGCATACGACGAGACACCTGATCCCCCCATTACAAACCACCTGTTTTCTGTTTACAAGGTACGAACGTATAAGGTTTAATTCTTTGCCCATTACACCATACTTAGAGAGCTTTTTAAGCAGTATTTTGTGCGATATAATATCAAAAGCTTTTCTCAAATCTAACAGAGTCAAAGCCAAGAAAGAATTTTTTTTCAAATGCCTTGAGAAACTTCAGTAACAACCTTTTCAACTGCATCAATGGTAGACTTACCAGCTAAAAAACCAAATTGTGCATTCGTAAAGTAATTATTTTGTACAAAAAAAGAATATAGTCGTCTTTTGATAAAGTGCTCAATTAATTTTAGAAAAGATTGGTACCAGAGAGAGCAATTGGTCTAAAATTAGCAAGTTCATCTACATTCTTCTTCTTTTGAACCTGGGATAACTTTAGTAACTTTTTAAACTTTCAGGAAATATTCCTTGATCTAAAATTTTATTTATTAAATACGTAACAGGAGATACAATTGCTGGCATTATACACTTTATCATCTTGTTTGAGAGGCCATAGTAGTCCTGACTAATAGAACCTTTCAAGTTAGAAGTTATATGCAACACCTCTAGCCTCTGAACGCTGGATCCCAGGCCTGTCTAGCATCTGGATTAGATTTTATTTCGTTGACATTATTCATATAGTCAATATGACTATGCTTCACAGAATTGCCACTACTGTTTGGACCATCCTTAGCAACAGATTCACCTACACTAAACAAAGTAGTCATTAAACGTATCTGTTTGAAATTGAAGAAGGTTGCTGATTCTTTACACCAACTTCGTCTTTAATTACCTTCCAAGCAGTTTGACACTTGTTTGTTGCATTATTGATCAGGTTTTCATTATACTTATACTTAGCCCTCCTGATAAGATTTCTATAAGTTGCCCTACAATTTAAATAACAATTTTTTGTCTCTAGTATCCTTAGTATACTTATACCTATTGTACAAATTTATCATAGTATTCCTAACCCTATTTAGTTCAGGTGTAAACCATTTATTATTTGTTTTCTTGCTTCTACCATTAATTAAATTTACTTTTTTATTTTTTAAAGGACAATAAATATTAAAGTTAGTACATACAACATCCATAAAATGATCAAAGGCAGCACCAGCATCTTCAACCTCAAACAATCTGAGCCAGTTCAGATTATTTAAACTACTGACAAAATTGATCAATATTGCCTTTTCCCATTAGCCTAAAGCGAATTATTTTTGGGACATGTTCAGGCTGTTTTACAACTATGGCATCTGTATTTAACCAGATAAAATCATGGTCAGATACTTTAAAGCAGCCTATGTTGGACTGTATTCTAATATTAGTTGCCAGATTGTCAAGGGCAGTAGTTACCCCTAGTAGGAGTAAAATTTGTTAAGTGGAGGTCAAAAGACTTAAGCAAGTTGTTTAAGCATTCTACTCTCCTTTGAATCACTTAAATGTACATACATTAAAATCAGACCCTAAAATTTACTTTAACATGGTCAGAATTATCCAGAACTTTACTTAAAAAATTTTCAAGTACCTCTAAAAACATTGATAATTTAGAACTTGGTGTTCTGTACAGTGATATTAAAATTACTGGTTCTTTACTTTCTAATTTTATGGTAGCAACTTCGAAAACACCAGGTTTTACAAAACTCATCAACATTCAATTCCGCAACACAAATGTCTTCCTTAACCAGCACGGCAGCACCACCATAGTGATTGTTGAGGTCGGCAGTAGGTAGCAGCCCACTTGTAGCCTTGAGGGACGTACAGGGGTACCTCGTGTGGAGATAGCCAGTGCTCATTGACAAGGGCAACATCAAAGTCATGTTCATGTAGAAGGAGAGTAAAGTCTTCAAGCTTGTTGCGAATAGATTGCAAGTTAAATATGCACAACCTTAAACCCAGCATTAGGAACATTTATAAAGTCTTTTCCCCTAAGGCCTTGATTCGTGGGGATCCCATTTTCCACTTGTAACTGAGAGTATGGTATTGGAGGGAAGTCGTTTTCCCGAAAAAACAAAACTGTCTGTAGTCACTGAATGAAAACTCAAACCATTTGCCCTCTTGATTACTCATAAGGGGTGTTGAAGTACTTGGTGCTGGTGAGCCACCAGGGACCAGGGGGTCATTAGATGGCAGTAAGCTTCCAGGAGCTGGTGGACCCTCTGACACTCAAAAGCAGGTTGTCCGGTGCCGGCTGAACACTATCAGCCGCAGGCGGTGAGCCCAGATATGAAGGTGTGTCCAGGCGGTCAGGACTTATTTTGATGTTGAACATCACCACCCCCCACTGCACAGATACCAGCCGCCTCACAGATTTCCTGAGCAAGCCATCTCTTGCCTCTCTTGTTGAAGTGCAAACCCATGACGTGTGTGTAAATGTCTTTCTGCATAGCTTGCCTTGACCAGTGATACATTAGTATAGTCACTACTCAGCTCCACTAAAACATTATTTACTCTCTCAACTTCTTTATTTACACAAGACCAAGCTTTAAGGTCATATCGATGGGGTACATCGACCACAATAACCTTGTTTTTACCTACCATGTCCAGGGTTTGTTTTTATATATGTCAGTAGTTTTTGTGCTTCATTGGCAGCTACATCATTCGTACCACATAACAAAATTAGAATATCATCTTTTTGTTGATGATATCATCTGAATATCATCCTACAGATAGTTTCAGCTAGAAACCCTCATATATTGGCCGTACAATCCTAAACTTGCTCCCAGACAGTCTCAAGAACACAACAAGGAGTAGACTGAAAATCCCGGATTGGTTAGTGGAATGACCATGGTACTCTCAATAAACAAGTTAGAAATTTTTCAATTTTAATGACACCATTGTATTTTTTAAGAAATTAAAAATAAATATTATATCTATTGAGACATTATTGGAAATACAGTAAGAGAAAATAATTTAAGTAAAAAAAACAAAAAGTTAGTGAACCGTCAGAAAATAAAAACGGATCCATGTTCAATCGGTAAAACTTTCCTAATATTATAAAAAATGTACTTTCAGTTTCCACACTGGGGGCTTGATCTTATTTTATTTGAAAGGCGTCTGCTGCTGCAAATAACTCCCGCCCGTGGGGTTGCCACACTAAGGTTTTTCACTGCTCGCATATCAGGTTAACGTTGTACTTTTTATCTGCTCTTACGAAGCAAATATTACTGGTGAAATATCAGTTTATTGTGTGTAACTTTTATCACTACTCCATGTATGTGAGGTTTTCACTGATTTCCTCCCAAGTTATCAATCAACATTTCTGACTCAGAAGATTTCTCAACCTTGTTACTATTTATGCATCTTTTTACATTAGATAGTTTAACAAAATGACACGAAAAAAGAATTTATAAAAATACCTTTAAAAGTTATAAAACATTTAAATTTAGTTTCAGGTGCATTATCTTTTGATACAAAGATTCTTAATGCTGCTTAATTAATTGTCAAGTTTTTACTAACTTAATCTTCAGCCCACAATAAAGTTTAAAATAACAATTTTTTTAAAGTTAGTTATTTTTTATTTTTTAAGAATGTACCGAAACCAAGGGTATCTAAACAGGCATCCCAGTCTGTTATTGGTGCAAAAAAGTACCATCTTCAAGTATCAGTAAGTTTAATGCTACAGCTAAAGAATGCTCAATAGAATATACAAGATACAAGATCGTTTATTTTCCATTAAGTAATACAGTGATTACAATAGGCATCGTCAGTTACATTTTGTTATTATCTACAAACAAGATTTGTTCAATATCATAAATAAACATATAGATACACACAAAAATAAATAGCACATATATACACAGACATTATAAAATATTACATAAAATAAATTAAACAGTTATTATCAAGTTTGTAAAATTGATCCTGCTAAAGCGTTCGTGTCACATGTCATGTACTCCTCAATATTATAAAATGGATTTTCTGCCAACCAAACCCTTGAGTAATAATTTAAATTTATTTAGTTCAAGATACCAACATTCCTTTGGCAGTTTATTAAAAAGTGCAATGTTCATGTAATAATGGCTGACCTGGGCTTTCTTGGAGCCTTACAGAGCCAAAGATATAGTGATACAAGTACAAATCAAAAGCTTGTTTCCGTATGTATTTTTTGAGATACAGTTAAACGTTATTAAAATTGATTTCAATAGCTTAGCATTTAATAAAGAAATAAAACCTCTTTTATCTGAACCTACTAAACTGTATCTGATTATAGATTCACTGAATCCAAAATGTACACAGAATATTGTTTACATTAAAAATAATAAAAGAATTAAAGGGGTTTTATTTTTGTAATTTCCATTAAATACTATGTTTTGAGGCTCTACACTAACATTATGGATCAAGCTTATTTCATTTGGTAAACCTAAATAGTGGCTTTATTTTTCACGATTTTTTGAGAAAAAGAATTGAAGTATAAATTTGTAAAAAAGTAATTAAATGTTATCATTATAATTTTACACAATATGGAAGGGTGTTGGGAGGCTTTTGTCAAATTTTATTTTTAGTAATTCTAAAAACCTCATTTCATACTAATTTTAATAGCAAGCTGAAAGGTTACTTGTATCTCTCTTAATCAATGAAGAAAAAAACCTTTTTTTTTAGGTGTAAAATTAATAAAGTAACCATTAGTATATGTACTTTATAAGGATTAGGTTTAGACATGCAAGAAACGTGGGAACAGGATGTTCCATATCTGTGGCATGGAATACAGTATAATAACCTGAAGTTTCAAGGCTAACGAATAATAAGTTCATTTAAGACTATAATATTAACTAGTTTTCAAGGCTAATAATAATATAGCAGTTTACAAGCTGGACTGAGACGTTCAAGTGCAGGTACGAGGGTCATTGGTTATTTGTCAATATCCAGAATAGTGACCTATGTCATAGTGTTTTCTATTTTACCCTGAAAAATCAGGCCTTGTCTTCAGTCCGGACTTAACTTATCCTGTACTCTAGTTGATAAGTAATTTTCAATGTGTCTCCTGATGCTAAAGTTGAAGTGAAATGTGAGTGATTTTTAGTACAATTTGTTTGTTTCAATTTGCGAAAGAAAAAAAGGCGTGGCGAAAATCATTATCCAATTTACAAACTTTGTTTTTCAGTACATCAATGTTTCTTATATAGCTACAATAAAAAAAAAAAAAAAATAGTAGGTAAATCTGTACGTCTTTGGGAAGTCCCATTGAAGAAGTGCAAATTAACTGTGCAGATCAAAGTTATATTAGGCAAATTGATCTTCGTCCTATTATGGCGTTAGCATCCATAAAATGTTATGAAATTAAATGTTTACTCCGACTATGGAAAAGCTTAAAGAAAGATTTCAGAATGTCTTGCTTTATACTATGGGGTTGCATTATAAAATAAAAAAGTATTTGATATAATTTCAAGAACCTGGATACAAAACTAGATCTTATACAATTAATTTATGTTGCTTTCCCTCCCTTTGTACATATTTGGTTAGGATAAGCTTTATTGAAATAATATTTTTGTACATATTTGGTTAGGATAAGCTTTATTGAAATAATATTTTTGTACATATTTGGTTAGGATAAGATTTATTGAAATAATATTTTCATATAGTTAATGCACAATTTGTTATTTTTTAATCTTAAATCCTCGTGCAGTTTTTACTACGTTATATGTGATTAGGCATATGATACATTGTTATATTCTTTTCACTTACCACCAAGTGTCCTGAATTTATAATGCTTATAAATTTATATTTCTGTTCTCTTTATTACATTTTTAATCTTAAAAGTTCTTTACATTCATTTATAGTAAAGATAACATGAAGAAATAAAACTTGTTTCCAAAACAACAATGAACTATTAAGATAGCGGATTTGCCTTAAGTAATTTATAACCTAGGTGTCTAAAACTTGTATGGCAGTTAATATTCACACAGAAGTATTATACAGCTTTTTACATTGTCAGCAGAAGAAGGTGAAGCTTTTATATACGGTACTTGTTTTCGTCCTGTAGAACAAAAAAGTCATTGAATTTGGTTAAAAAGATTTAACTGTTATCTAAATATTGAGAATAAAACAAGATTTTCCTTTGAGTCATTAATTTGTGGTATTAAACTTGAACAAGTGGGTTTTTTTCATGTTGATTCACATAAAAGTTATACACTTTTTGCATCAGTAATATACTTACCAAAACTTTAGTTGTGTGGTAAATAATTGAAATACAGTATTTTGTTGATAAAAAAAACGAGAACAAACTTTTACACTGTTGTTTAATCTGTTTAGCTTAAAGAAAGAGGGGTGTTAATTAATCAATAATATTTTATTGCCATTAGGCACAAAATTGTTCATGCAATATATAATAAAATTAAAAATATTTTCTTTTACTTATACACATTATATCTAGAATA
Source organism: Homalodisca vitripennis (assembly GCF_021130785.1). NCBI lineage: Eukaryota > Metazoa > Arthropoda > Insecta > Hemiptera > Cicadellidae > Homalodisca > Homalodisca vitripennis. The sequence continues at coordinate 121,736,308 of NC_060213.1, read as the reverse complement.
TGTTTCTATTAATGAGGGTACTGAACATAATAAAGTATTACAGTCTATGTTTTTTTTTTAAATAAATTAATAAAAGCTTAAAGAACTATTACAGGCCACGTAATCACTGACAAAATAAAATGTTTTGTCCATAAGCCATTTTTCTATACTTGTTTTAAATTTATTTCATGTAACATTCCATGCCGTTTGAAGTAAATTATGAAATAATTTAAATCTTAAAATAAATGGCTAAGTCTGGTTTTTCCAAGTCATATGACTAGATCAAGCAAATATTTTTCCTAATCCTATAGTCTTTATTATCCTGCTTACTTATAAAGCTTTCTAAAGTTTTCTTTTATAATTGAATCAAACTTGTAATAAATGTAAAGACAGGGTAGGAACATGATCTTGAAATTCCTTGTAAACAGACCACGTTTCGCCACACTATTTGTCACGGGTGACTCGTGGCTTAACACTAAACATGGTGGCACTCCCCCAATTGAACACAATTTGCTAGTTCCACCAATTTTCACGTAGAGCACTCTAGCACTGATTTGCTCTAAACTATCAGATGCCAAAGCAGGTTTGAACAATGACATCATCTTTCCCAATGATGGAAATAGTTGGACGAATTGTTAGTGGTCAGGTTTAAGAGTCCTTTCTCAGATTATAAGTTCCTCTCTCATTTATTTCCTTTTCCCATTAAAAAATTGTATTGCTGATATTGTAGTCATATAAAAAATTATTATTCATTTGAATAAATCTAAATCAATACAAAGTACTGGTTTTATTCCTCCCAAATTAATTACAACAAATATTCTTATATTTTGAAATATGCCATAATACTATTTTTGTATAATGGCCTTGTTTGGAAATTTCACCTTTAGTAGTTTTTTTTACCAAAAATATGAACTTATAACTGCAAATAAAAATCACAGAAAAAAGTAAGTCATAAAATAAATTCCTCGTAGACAAACAAACCAATGATTTGTAAACAAGTCTAGATTTGAGACTATTCATGTCCCAAAATTACTTGTACTTAACATTTGATGGAATCTTTCTGATTAAATATTGATCATAGAGTAAAACATGAATCAAAACCCAGCAGTTAAGAACAAATTTATCAATAATACACTTAGCCTGTATTTTTATAAAATATTGCAATTATATTATTTGCCATAGGTGGAATCATTTTTTGTGGAATAGAATATTGCATTTTTCTAGCTATTAGTAGTATTTTGGTGATATAATCTGAAATGTTTAAGTTGGTTTTATTTTAGCATTTAAATGGCTCAGAAGATATTTCACAAATAGGTGAAAATAATACTTGCAATATTTGTTTCTGTTTTACATATAATTAAAAGCATTTGATATTTTTAATTAATAATGCAAAATGTACATCCTTTTCTCTAAACTATCAGACGCCAGAGTCCACCATCTTCATGAGTCATTCATACAACACAGATACAATGCATCTTTTTTGATATACATACATACAAAGGTCTATTTCTATCAAAAGACAACAAAGATGGATTTTTATAAACAGTTTTTAAATTTATAGTTGAGTTATAGTTTAGATAGTAACTTTGGCTTTGATATCTGCATTACAGTACTGACCAAGCATTATATACTTAATGTTTACAAAAATGTACAGTTAAAAGTATATTTTTACAAAAACTTTTAATTTTTTTATTTGGATATTTTCTTATTGTGCTCAGCAGCAGTTACAGAAAAGGTTGAAATAAGTTGTTACTAGTAAGCTTACTGTATGCTTTCAAGACTATAATTAATGTAAAACAAGCTTTAAAATAGTGGTTAAATTAATTTTATTTAATATTTTCTGGTAATTACTACATTAAATAATTAATGTATTAATTACAATTAATAACAATGTTAATTACATGGTAATAACAATGTTTTCTGTCTGTCCTGAAAAACTCGGAACTATTTTACATACTAACTGTACATTCACCTTGACTCTACTAATCTGACTATGTCTGGTTTCAAAAGAATGAACATCAGCGTACTTGAAATACCTAGTAGGTTATGTTTCAATGTACAGGACAGTATACAGTACGTAAATGGATGGCTGAGTAAGAATCCCAGGGCAGTTTACAATGTGCATCTATCGGAACGCCTGAAATTAATCGTGCAGCTCTTCTGTAGGACAAACGCTAATCCAATAACACTCCACAACAATAAGTCCAATAATTGTGAATATTAACGTAGTAGTATGTTTTCAACGCAACATCAGGTTGTAACACTATCTAAGATCTCCTTAGCCAAAACAAGCAGTGACATGTTAATACGCGAGGTATTGTAGGACATGAGAAGATTGACTAATGTTTCTTTTAAGTGTATAAGCAGGGTTACAGTCTAAAGGTATTATGATTTTTGTAATCGAACTGACTTATTGTGCTGTTTAACACCCAATAACGTATTAATCTTTCCACAGTGACTGCGTTCAGAAGGGACTGGAAATGGAAAAGAAGGACAGAGATAAAATCTTATCAAATATGACTACATTGGTGAAGCGTACACATAACTTTGATGCTGTGTTTGGGGCACTCAGAGAAGAGAGGGGAATGTTCAATGACTTTATGGTGAATGAGATTCTTGTAAGTACTCTTCTTGTTTTGTGTGCCCATATTGTGATTACCCAAAAGTTTTGGATTTTATTATAAATAAATGATAATTATAAATGTATGTTATAGAACCATCCGAGAAAAGTTATTTTCACAAACATTACATGTATGTGTGTAGTGGTAATGCCGACTACTCTGGCAGGATCTATGTAGTCACTAAAATATACTTCCTGTATTTTTTTTTTGAGTTAATTGTTCTTGAGTGCACTAAGATGTTTTGGACTAGATCTCAAAGCATAGTGGAGCATCCGAGTGTATACAAGATCGTGTATAAAACATCGTAGTGCACCTGATGGGACAATGAGAATGCTTATTCATCTAGTTTACACTTGATTTTGTAGTTTGGGTGTCTCTGATGTTGAAACAATATAAAAAGTTCGTTTTGAGCTTTCATTTTTTTTTTTTTTTTTTTTTTTTTTTTTTTTCCTTCTGAGGGAAGAGGACACTTTGTCCCGCACTTAGTCCTAAAAGGACCTTTGCGCCTCCCTTACTTTTATTTGTGCCCTCAAAAACCGAGGCTTTTGCAAAAACCAATCAGATTTAAGGGCTCCTGTTCTTTGATGTCCTTGGGGCTGAGGAGGTATGCTCCCAGGTATCTTTTCCTAGTCTCTACGATGGCAGGACAATCCAACCAAATGTGCTCCGCTGACTCCTCCTCCTCTCCACAGAGTCTACATTCGCTGCTCCGACTAAGGCCTACCTTCAAAAGGTGCTTTCTCAGCAGGGCCATGTCCTGTCAACATTCCTAATATCAGTCTTATATCCTCCTTATTCTGGTCTAGGAGAGCTGTCCATCCTTTTGCATAAGGAGAGATAAACATTTTGGATATTCTTAAACCCGAGGCTCTGCTCCAATTCTTATATCTTGTCCTCTTTTCCCAATCTTTAACCAGAGCTTTAATGCTGGAGAAGGATATTCCACATCCTGGCTCTGGCCCCACCAATATGGATTCCGCTCCCTTTTTGGCGAGGATGTCCGCTTTTTAGTTTCCATGAATTCCTTCATGACCCGGCACCCATCCGAGTGTTACTCTATTACTTGTTGCTAGCTCTGCTAGGGCCTTCCTGCATTCCCAGACCGCTTTCGAATCAATCGAACAGGTATCCAGTGCCTTCAGTGCAGCCTGACTATCAGAGAGTATAAGGTATGATAATCCTTTAGTCCCCAACTGTGTGAGTCTTCTAGAACATGAATCTATTGCCATGACCTCCGCCTGAAAAACTGAGGCATGTCTTCCCAGGGGCACAGCCATGTCAACTCCAGGTCCATGTATTCCATATCCTGCCCTTGAGTCTAGGAGTGAACCATCGGTGTAAAACTTCAGGACTCCTTTTTTTTGGGTAGGCCTCCCTTTTAATCCATTCCTCCCTACTTCCGATAGAGACCGTGTATGGTTTTTCAAAGGAGTATTTCTTAACCATAGTATCAGATACTTTGGTTAGCATTTCAGCCTTCAGGGAAATTTTCCAATATCTTCATATGGCCTTCTAGGAGGTAACATTTATTACCTTTGTCCCTAGAAGCTTCATTGCGCTCATCGCAGCTGTTCTCATCACTTCCTGGCCAAGAGGAGTATAACCCAGAACCGCTTCCATTGCTAGTGTTGGGCAGGAGCTCATTGCTCCCGTGATGCTTAAGCAAGCTAACCTCTGAAGACTCTGTAGCCTTTTTGCAGCTGTTGTTTGTTCGACTTTCGGCCACCATACTAAAGCAGCATATGTGACCATTGGTTTCACTATGGTTTCGTAAATCCAATAAATCATTTTGGGTTTAAGTCCCCATTTAAATCCAAAGAGTCTCTTACAGGCCCCCAAGGGCCATTATTGCTTTGGATATCTTGTTTCTAATATGGGAGTTCCAAGTGAGCTTCTCATCCAAGATTAAACCAGATACTTCACTTCTTTTGTTTGGTTTATGCTGATTCCCTCCAGGACCGGTTTAGCTAGCTGGAATTTCCTTTTCCTGGTAAAGGTAATCATGTTTGTTGGGGGGTGGGGGGGGGGGGGGGTGGGGGGGGGGGGGGGTGGGGGGGGGGGGGGGTGGGGGGGGGGGGGGGTGGGGGGGGGGGGGGGTGGGGGGGGGGGGAACTGTAAACTTGATCTATAGTGACGGTTTGTTTTTCCAAACAGCTGTTTAGTAGATTGTCCAAAAAATATGTACACTCAATGTGTACTTTTAACGTCGACTAACACAAGAGGCTTTGTCACTGTAAACTTGATCTATAGTGATGGTTTTGTTTTCCAAACAGCTGTTTAGTAGATTGTCCAAAAAATACGTACGCTCAATGTGAACAAAAGCAATTTCGCATATTTTTTAAAACCGTTTAAATACTGAAATAATACTAACAGCAATTTATAAAGATACCCTAAATTGTATACTCAATCCTACATTCAAAAAATTAAAATTAAACAAATCTGAAAAACAAACAAAATAAATTATAATGTCTATAGGATTTTTATTCATTCTAAATGGAAGTTCATCCTGTATTTTCATTTTTACAGTTCAAGAAATAATATTTTCTCACTCGAATTATATCAATTTATACCATGAATATTTAAAATAACAAATCTGGGTTGTACCAGAAATGCTTGTTAGTTTGTCTGTTTTCAATTGATGTATGGATACAAAGGGGACGTGCTATTTGAAAATTTTAAATTTGGGATGCCACCTCCTCTTTTAAAGTTGTGCCAAAATATTGGTTGATTTTATATAGGTATAATCTTCAAGTCTCCATCCTCCTTATACTAAACACTCAATTTAGCAGGTGGGATACATTTTTATCACCTTTAAAAAACTATACACTAATCAGTAATTGTATGCAAAGAGCATTTATGTGTAATAAAATATTAAGAACATTGTTAAGTAGAAAAATTACCCTTAATCTAACCATGGTCAAAGCAGTTTTTTGGACTGTTAGACATATTTTTCGGACCTAGTTATTTAATAAACCCATTTATAAAAAACAATTAAATGCTATTTTTTGTCATACAACAAGTAAAGGAAGATTCTGCATTTAAAACAAATAATGCCTTCTACATCTAAATAAATATTAGTATATTAAATACCCAATGACACTCTGTACCCAAGTAGATGTCATCAAGGTATTATTAATTCTTAGAATTACACAGGCGGGTCGTGATATCAATCTTCTGCCACACCACATTTCAGCATCATTGTGACAATCAATCTTGTTAAACAATAATGCACATCCACCTACAAAGGTACTGAATACCAAGCAAGCTGTGTCGTGATTGGTTGCAGGTCAACCAATCAGCAATCAGTATGCCCAATGATGATCAGTATGACTTTTCCACAGGCTTCACAATTTTGACTTGTTTTTTAATTAATGTTTTATCAATGAAACTACCACATAAAATGCTAATTAATGTACTATAGATAAAGCTTTATCGTTCAAAAGTAAATGATAGTGAATACAAAGCCTGACAATAAAATTTCGATGAGTAATGGTGTGTAAAAGGCTACAAATACACATGACAGCAACGTGACACAATGTAAGTTTGATGTAAAATGGACGCAAAAACATATCAATCAGATGTTAACGTATAAAATAAAACGAGAGAACTGGAATTGATTTATATTATTTTGTATAATGAAAACGATTGTTTTCATCGAAAAAACTCAGAGAATATATTTTTTAAAGTTATAATAATGGTAATATATTGTGTGTAGGGTGATTTTGGAGATGTGTCAGCCAGAAAAGAGCTCAGAAGAAAGTTGGGGTGCAAGTCATTCAGATGGTATCTGGATAACATTTACCCGGAACTGTTTTATCCCCGGGGAAGCTGTGGCTTCCGGAGAGGTGAGTGAGGATGTGGTTGTACAGCACAATTGTGACTGTAAACTGTAATTTACTGATTCATTCCAACATGATGTTATGTCTAGATCACTCTACTGAAAAATATTGTTTATTTGATAATGTCTGTCCATACGTATTTGTAAAAAAAATTAATATTTTGGACTGAAATTGAAATGCAGATTAATAAATTTGTGAAACAAGTTTTAACTTTACCAAAGATTTTTAATTTGTTGTATTTTGGAAAGAAAATCGAAAATTTACAAAAAAACAGGTAAAATTGTTATTCATTACATAATTTTTTGTATTTATAACCCAATAGGAATATTACAAAGTTTAGCAGATTACTTTTAATCATGCAAATCATATATTGGTTGAAAAAACAGTTTTCTCCTTTCATAAAAGACTTCAAAGTGGTATAAATATATGTATAAAAACACTTTTCCTGTAATAAAATTTAATTTTATTTTGTATACAAAGATACCATAAAGCTGTGGCAACCTGAATGCTGATCTAGAATGTTCTAGTTCTAGTGTGTATAGAAGTGGAGAAATACAATAACTGTATGGTATCTAAAGCTTTGGTACTATTTAATTGATACTTGTTGTTATATCAGGCATATTTGGTGCGGTATTTTATATATGTATTTTAGTTCATATTTAAACTTGAATATAGAATTTGTCTTAGTTTGGTCTACTACTCTGTTACCGTATATAAAGTGAAAGACAACACTGTAGATGTTTCCGGATCACTTCTCACAAAGAGGGTCGGCCTTGGTTAAGCATCTCTGACATAATTAGAAACAGCAGCTGAGACGTCTGAGCTCAGATCTGATGTCAAAGTCGACGTCTCAAGCCGCTTAGATCTGCCATTAGCAGCATTTGCGTCCTCTCCTCTCGATAATGTCGATTCTCTTTAGTTCTTTGTCAAAAATTACTCGACGGAAGACGATTTCAGTTTTAAGCGTCTCTTCATTTAATCCCACAACCGTTCTTCTCTGCTGAACTTCTGGCGAAAGTTCTAGATGTGACTTACATTCTGTATTGATTGTTTCAATTTGGCTAGAAACCCAATAGGGTTTATTGTTATTTCAGGATAAATTTAAGTTTTGTTTATACTTTACATTTTATCAATTTCTTAGATAGGCTTGCGTTCACATTTCAGCACTTTTGGGAAATTTATTCATATTCTTAAAATTAAAAAATAAGTAAAATATGGTTTTCTTTATACAGAACCAGTAGTCAAATAATTTAAATTTTTTTCTCACAAAATTTTAGTAAAACTATTGAAGCCATTTTAGATTTGTCATATACTAATCTGCACTCGATATGTTATCTTTTACCCATGTAGAATATTAAATTAGTTTTTAGATAGTCAATTAGTTGAAGAAGACAATTGTTACAAAGATTAACAGAGATTGAAATTGATAGTTGTTTTGTTACCAATATACAAAAGAGTGCTGCACTGTAATTTTGTAATTCAACTGTAATAATCCAGTTACAATGTCTCTGTGCTCGACAGCACAAGTAGTGTAATTTATACTTAACTGAAGGACTGTTGTAGGTGCGAAACCTAGGTTATGGCGGCAAGACGTGTTTGGACTCGCCAGCTCGCAAGTCGGACCTGCACAAACCTGTTTGGACTCTACCCTTGTCACAAGATGGGGCGGCAACCCAGGTTTGTCTCCAGACCAACTGATTGGTTCGGAGTTGGTTGATGTTTTGAACGTTACTCAAGATGACTGCTTTTAATTTATAGAAACTGTTTGCAACGAAAAGAAATCATTTTACCATTTGGTTGTACGTGGTGAAATGAATATATTTTTCTTCATGGACTGAATTAGAGAACAAACTGAGTATTTAAGGACCTAAAAAGGATTCAACGCTAACCAGAAGTGGTCACGAGAATCCGGATTACTTTATTGAAAGCGAGCAAGAGTAATAAAGTTGGAATATTTGTAGAAAATTCCATCAAATTAATTTTATAATTAATATTTTATGTTGCGTAATAAACTGATGTTACTGCATATTTTTTTCCTCTTGTCACAATACCAAGATTTAAAATCTAGTTTATGCAATGTAATTTGTTAGTTTTACGAGCACATTGTTTCCTCCGTGGACAGTTCTCAAAATAAAATCTGTTTTTATGATTTCAATAAATTCAGTTCCATGTAAAACATTTTTCAGTTAGGATAGTACCTGAATTATTTTAAATTAAAAGCAGTACCAATCTTGTTTATTTCTACGAAAAGAAGTAAAATAATTTTGTTACAGAAAAACGATCAAAGCATCAACCAAAAATCCAATGTAACAAATTCTGTGTAATTATTTGTTTTCAGCGAATGGAGCAGGAGGTGTTGAAAGTAAACTCCGAGATCCTAGATCTAAAATTGAAACAAAATTCGTTGTCAGATTCTGATTTATTGAGTTTCTCAGATTGGCAACCCCTGGTCTAGTCAGTGCATAGACTCTGCTTGTAAACCGGAGGACATGCACAAACCGGTGGGGCTGTGGCCTTGTCACAAACAGGGCGGTAACCAGGTAATCGGATCGTAACTGGACGAATCCTGTTCTGTATCGCTTCAGCAAAGTAACCGCTTACTTGGGTGTAGGTAACACTCATCCAGTCCATCTAACAGCCATCTAGTGTTTGTCTAACCGTGGTCTCTAGCAAGATCTACAATTAATGAAAGACTGGTTTTGTTGTCTAGCTAACACTTGTCATTAACGGTGGAGGATATTTTTGCTTTTCAGTCTGTTTTGTGTTTTAATTTTTGTTTGTGTATTGCGTCGCAATAAATCATCTCAAACACCTGTTAGCTTCATCAAAACATTATTGTTATCTTCATGTAGACATTATTATCATTCTTATACAGGGTGTACAGTAAAAGTGTTCCAATACTTTGGGGATTTTGTTCTACACATAAAAATTAGCAAAAAAGTTCATATGAAGGTATGTCCTAAAACCTTTAGTTTTCCGTCAATCTGTCTGTATGTGTCTGACATTTGTGTTTATCATCAAAAAGATTATATTTTTTGAACCAGTAAAGGATAAAATTATGTAATTGAGAATCTTATTAACCTTTGGTAGACCTTTTTGAAAATAAAATGTTAACAAAATCGTTTGTACCCATTTCCAAATGGCAGACATTTAAATGATTCAATCAAAATAACTCAAAACCGATAAACGTCATTCTGCCATTTTTAAAACAGATAAAAGGAGTTTGTAAATATTGTATTCTTTAAAAAGGTCTACCGAAGCTTAATACAGTTCTCAAGTTTTATAACTTTATCTTTACTGGTTCAAAAGATATAATTTTTTTATAATATACATAGACAGACAGATAGACGAAAAACTAAAGGTTTTAGGACATACCTTCATATGAACTGTTTTGCTAATTTTTATGTGTAGATCAAAATCTCAAAGTATTGGAACACTTTTACTGAAACACTCTCAAGTTTTTCATTTTTGGTTCAATAAGTACTACAATTAAATGTTTATATAGTAATAGTAAATATTGAATATTTATTAAATATTTATTTATGGAAACTATAAGAAATTCTAGCCTAGTGTGTACAATTAGTGTGATTTTCCTAAATATATCACTGGGTAAAAAAAGGCATGTAGGAAATCTGAAAGGAAGTAATACGACTTCGATTGCTGTGTCCAGTGGGCCAGAAAACATACCAATGCCCAGTAAGCCATACTTCAAAAAAGACTTTGAAAACTGTAAAACAGGAGCTCTTTTGGTGCCATGATGCCTCCCAAATCCAAAACTGTTTTTTTCTAGAACCAATTTGATATCTATGATTCGGGTTACAACGAAGATTTTGAACTGATTACGATTTTGTTGAAGAAATTGTAATTTCTGTACTTCGAATTTGGAGTAGCGAAGAGGGTAGTAGGGACCATAATTGTCTAGCTGTTATCAGAAAAACCCCAAACTGATGATAAAGAAAATGTTTTAGAAGTACTTTGATAACAAAATCGTAAAATTTTCAGGCATCCATCAACTACTAAAGTGGATGCGTCTTTCTGAACTGGATATTTTTACTGTGCATGAAGGGAGACCTTTACGATGTTAGGACTGGAGATGTGTTTTATTGGCGAGTGCAGCTGTAAACCTTCCGTCACCCTTACACCACAGCTGATAGTGTTCATTACCGTTTATAGCTCTTGGTAGCCAGTCGGCCAGTTTATGGTTTTTCATTTGTATCCCAGTCAGTTCTACTGGATATAAATTAAAAATTATAACTATTAGATGTATGTCATATTCTGCTTACTCAAAAAGTAACTTGTCTTCAACAAGAATCATGATGTGATGTATTAGTCTGTATCATTTATGTTTTGTTTTTTTTTTTTTTTCTTAAAGTTTGTAATGTTTTTATGCTATGTGTATGTACTTTTGTATCTCTAGAGCATGTAGTTGTAGTCTGTTAAATTTCTAAATATTAAGTATAATCAGGTCAAGAAACGGAATTGTGTTAATGAATCCTTAACCATATAAAACATATGAAATACTTTGCTAACTTAAATCTGAATCATAGTGCAGTCATTGAAGCATTATTGCTCCGAATTTTTTTTACTGTGAACCGAATTGCATACAAGTTTTGGAATTAGGTTCATCTTACCCTTAAATTCAAAAGTGAAAATGATTTGAACTTCGCAACCACCTGGGGGGTGGTTGCCACCCCTTCTCGGGGGTGAATTTATTTTTTTCAAAATAACCTCGGATATCGATAGAAGGCCTAATTTTAAGCAAAAAATAATCTATAACGTTTTTTGGAAAAATCCAATACTTTTCAAGTTATTGGCAATTGGAAAATTCGCAATTTTTTCACGTTTTTCATCAGTTTTTTTGCAAATATCTCCAAAAATATACGTTTTATCGAAAATTTTATAAAAAACACAATTGTAGCAGGTAAAACAATGAACCATTTGGTTTTTTATAAAGTACTCTAAGTGCAATATTAAGCTAGATATTAAAAATCAAAGCCGTTTTTTATTTTGTCTGAAATTTAATGGATGCTGTCAATGCCATCTAGCGGCGAGCAGATGCATTTTAGGCATTCTAATAAAAAAATAGTTTTGTAGTGCTTGAAATAAGCTTTAAAATGAGCACTATTAAAAGTCTTTTGCACGTAAAATAAGTGAGCTGTATTGCATATAAGAGGAGCATCTAATGTTTTTTCTTTTAAATCAACGGGTTTCATAAGTGCCATTTCCACCAAAATTAAAATTAATCGTATTCCGCCTAGAATCAACTTTATTATGAAGAGTTTGATAGATTGTATCAGTTTGGCTGCTTCAGGGCACATATTTTTCAAAAAAGTCACGATTAAAAAAAAAATCCAATTTTTAAAAAACCACATTTTTTCATAATATCTCAAAAATGACGACATATACGTAAAAAAGTGTAGGGATGAAAAATGTAGGTATATTTCTGACAAACATTCTGGTTTTTTTGATTTTTCTGTCAAACAAAAATTGACGGAAATATGATTTTTTAAAGAGCGTGTGTGGCAGCGCAATCACAGCCTCTCCTAAGCCCTTTAACCCTTCACCGATTCAGATAAAGGTTTCTTACTATATATTGCAATAAAGGATGGTTGTAGCTCTCTTAATTACCTTTACAACGTTTTTTTTATAAATTGTGATAGCATGAAAATTGAAGGAGTTATGGTCAAAAAACTTATCATATTTTTTTTCTGCTTAGTAACTGAACATTTCGGACTGTGAATATTTGGAGCAATGAGAAAGTACGCAGTATAATAGAGATACAAAAACTATTGTAATGTGTATATATATATACATAATATGGCTCATATATTTTGGAAACGTAGGCATGAATACATACCAACGTTCTTATATGTATATATAACACATTTGAGTGAATTTTATATAATTTGTAAATGTTTTATTCAATAAATGGCAATTTTTTACTCTAAATTAAATTATTTTTAAATATGTAATCATATATATTTACTGTTTTAATTTTAGGGGTAGTTTTAAGGGTAGAAAAGCTTAAGAACATGATAATTATTTTCGAGAGTATGGAATAATATTTAAATCCTTTTCATTTTATCAAATCAATTCTTTAAAAAATTGTTATCAAGGGGTAGATTTCAAGGATTGAAAGGGGGGTTAAAAATTTGATAATTATTATAGAGAATATAAAATATTACTTACTCTATACTTACATCTTTTTATGTCATACCAAAGTAATTTTTGTGATTTTTTTTCAATTTAGGGGTTGTTTGCAAGGGCTGTAAGATTTTCAAGGGGTTGAAAATGATTTTAATATGAGGTAATTGTGTTATAAAAACATTTTTTTACAATTTCACCACTTACTATTAAACATATGTTCTAGCGATAAAATGGCTCAATGTCGATTTTTCCATTAAGGGGTTGTTTACACCCCTTAAAAATAATAGGCGAAGTTCAGATCATTTTCACTTTTGAAGTTAAGGGTAAGATGAGCCTAATTCCAAAATTTCATGCAAATCGGTTCACAGTAAAAAAATTCGGAGGTAAGACCGTATTTTTCGCTTCAATGACTGCACTATCAGTAGTTTCACAATATCTGTGAAAGTGTATTGACACTTTTACAAGTATTATAAACTTTCACCTGTCCACATATAAATGAATCATTTGACCAATGTTTTACATTAGTGAATTGATTTTTTTGTTACACTTAATTTAGTTTTTTCCATTGTTGGCAGTACTGGATGCTGAGCAAGGCGGGCGAGGTCCGGCGTGATGAAGCGTGTCTGGACTATGCAGGTCAAGACGTGATTCTGTACCCTTGCCATGGATCGAAGGGCAATCAGTTCTGGCAGTACAAACCAGAGGTATGAAACTACTGCAATTTTTTTCTTATTTGGTGGTCTTTTGGACAAACAAATACGGACTAAACAAAAAATTTGCAAATAAACATAATTTTGTTTTCTCAATAACTCCATGACTTCATGCAATTGGTCTTTCCGAACTCATGACACAAGTTCACTGATGTATCCACGTTACTGTCAGTTAACTGGCACTTAAACCCTCAGAAAAAAAAATAAAATTATTGTAGTATTCGCTGTCAGAGTGACCAATAATTCAGAGCACTATTAATAAATGATCATTAATATTTTAAACACTATTACATTTACTTTTCTTTAATTGAACAGTGTCTAAAAAATATGTTTTCTTTATTAAAATCTAAAAACTTGTGGATTTTAAAAATATTTATTATACTTTAATTGTGTATGATATGCTTTTTTAGGATATTATGTACTGTATATATTTGTTGCCCCTGTTTTCAGTATAAAAAAACAACATAAGTTCTAATAGTAAAGTTCAGAGTAGAGAATATATTCTATCGTTAAAACTACTTTTTTAATGTCCAGGGAAGAAGGTCTCTTGATCAGCTGGAGATTATTTACAACCTCTATGCCTCTATCTATCCATGACTTTCCTAGAAACTGGGAATGCTGCCAAAACCACGTTTATTGAACCGGGTGTTTCTCATGTTTCCAGACCAAGCTGATTCAGCACGGCAGCAGCAAGAAGTGTCTGGCGATCGCCGACAACAAGCAGAAGCTTCTGATGGAGGAGTGCAACCCCTCTTCACCTCAGCAGCACTGGCATTTCGACAACTACGACAGCAGCAAACTGTAATACGCAGTGTTGCCAACTTCGCTACGACACCAGTTAACTGTTATACGCAGTGCCACCAACCGAACTATGTTTCCTGACAACAAACGTCTTGCCGATCAGCGATGAGACAATGGTCATCCCATTCTCTTTAAAATCCATTGTTTTCAAAGCCGTAATGGTAAATAAACATATAATTTGTTTTAAATTATTGGATTTTTATTTGTACAATAATTAATGTAGGTGTATTAATCTATAGTAAGTTAATTAGTAAATTAAATTTGAAATTACCAAGTGCAATCAGTTTCAAATATATACTTTATTTAATTGCCTTCTTAAGAAATTAATTATTATGCAGTAATGCATGTGAACAAAATAAAACACAAATTTATTTGTGTTTAAAGACATTATTTTATATAAGAAGGTACTGTTTGTAATTGTATGTTTTATGCTGATTTTATTTAATAAGTTAGTTGATTTTTTCCAGTATTTCTCTTGGAATGCATTTATTTATTATAATTACATTATGTTCAGTATTTAGTATTGGTCTGGATCAAGAAACGAGCGAACATTCCTTGACATATACTAATGATTTATTAGTGCCATTCGTGTTCAAATGGTGTAGAATCATGTCAGGCAGACTGAGCGAAGTCTGACGTAACGGACTTATAATTGTAAATTGTTATTGTTTTATTAGTAAATAAGACTGTATATATATATAACACAATGACAAATTTTAAGCTAGGTTATGTATATACTAGTTATTGTTGACATTTTACGATGGGATTTTTTATAATTGGCTTCGATTCGTTAAATTCCGCTTTAAGATGTCTGTCTTTCATTCTCAAAATATTTGAATGTCTGCATATCACATCCCCCGAAGTTCACTGTGAAGTAGAATCTGTAACAGCAAACTGAGTTTGTCGTTATGTCAAGAGATATTGACTAAGAAATAAGAGGTTTGTTAGCTGTTTTATACCCTTGCTAGTTATCAATGTTCGAATTTATTTCTGTGTAAAAATGAAATATTCCTTAAGAAATAATTACATTCCAAATTTTAAATGCTCCCATGTTTCTTTATGTCCTTGATACACTAATACATGTTCTAATAATTATGTGTTGTTAACCTTGCAGTTAAAAATTGCTAATTTTACGAGCCGCTGTTATTATTTATGTTGTTAATTAAGGCAATACTGACTTCGGGCTCTTCTCATGGAGTAATCTTCGTTAAGAAAATTAGTAAATCCTTGTTACTTCCATTTTGCCATCAATCGACACTGAAACGTGTTAAGTTGTAGTTACGTTTTAATTAAATTATCAACGTTAGATAGTTGTTACTTATTTATTAGTAAAAGCAGTCAGCTGATTATATCACCATGTTTTGGTAAAAGTTAGTGTTAAAAATTAATGAATTATATATCAAGTACCATATCATTAACTCGTATAGAAACTTCTTCTTTTATTATTGTAATAAAATCTTTTCTACCTTAAAAAGTTTAGTTAGTTCCTCTATTTATTTATTTTTATCGAATATAACTATTAGAACAAATGAGTGGGCCATGCAATATGGAACAATGAAAAAAACCAATGAACATGATCAGCATGTTATACTTTTAAACATTTTCTTATATTTTTAAATATATAAATGTTAGTAATGAATCAACATATCCTTTTCATTGTGTAGTTTTCTTTTTAAACCATATTCAATGACAAACCTTACTGTCCACAAGCACTTTTTACTCTCATTTTTGTTGAGAAAAATCTTATGGTATGGAATCGTAGAGAATATTTAGTATGTATGTAGATAAAGTGTTTTCTGATGTGACATAAACTGGATAGAATACTCTAGCAATATTCAACCAGAATTACTGGTTAAGCATAAATTGTCGTAGCATAAGCTACTGGCCTACAAAGGCAATACTGGTTCTGCAAGATGAACTCAGAGTGTCATATTTAGAGCCCTATAGCATTCACATTCAACGTACACAGTACAGATTTTCTAGTATGGAATTATTTTATAAAATTATATTTATTTTCCTTCATGTTATTTTGAAATAACGTAGCCTATATTTTAATTTACTGGACTTGTTCGGTCAAAGTACTTAAACGAACTTAATTAAATATATTACTATTCTATTTATATGATAAGGAAACATACTTTTAACCCAATGGCAAACTGGTGGCTGGTTCTCTCACACACCTGGTCTGAATTGGGCAGTTCACTGTCAGTTTTAATACCGATATTTTTGAACAGATATCATTGGCATGTTGTTGTTAAACATTCAACTGTGAAAATCAGCTGTTTTCATAGAATCATCTATTATTTTGATTTTCTATTTAGTCATGTTAATTTTGATCACTATTATTGTTTAGCTTTTTTGTTATTCAAAAAATAATCATTCTTTAACTTAAAACAATATTTTTTTATTCCAACAATTATGTTTTAATATAAAATAAAATTGTTTTAAACCTTTGACTAGCAAACAACAAGTAACTTTTTAGGGACTGATTTCTTGTCAGTTTTGCTGCAAAAAAACTACATTTAAATGGTTATCACTTTATATTATCAATCAGTGTATTTTGCTGTTTAATTTCATTATTAGTTTACTTAATTCATAATATCTATGACACAATTAAATACAGCTATGAAACTAATGCTAAATTGCCACTACTACTTTTCTCAATCAAGAAAATGCGTAAATACTGTAGTAAAGGTATACACTCACATTTTGTTGTGTAAATTTGTTTGAGAAACCTACGTCACTGTGTAGAATATTTCTTTCTGAACAAGTCCATGTGTTTAGAACATATGTTTCTTGTTTTACAGGGCCAATATTTATTTCCGTATTTTATTAAAAAGCGTTAATCTTGAACTGAGTGTTTTTTTTAATATTATTCACTTTTAGTTTTGAAAAATATTGTCATCACTTATAGAATAAACATTGTTTGTGCCCCAAATTTTACTATTTTCCAAATAATTTTTGTAAAGTGGATATTATTTTTATTGTTTTTTAAAAAAAAAAGAAACCTTGTTAGTATACTTTATATATATTCTGTATTCCCTCATACAAGTATTTTGTACTTTTTCTAATGCTTAAAACTTTAATTATCTTTTCTTGGTGTTAATAAATAAATATCGATTCAAAAAAGACTTTCAACCACACATAAATATTCCCCGTAATGTACGGAAAATAATATATATTGTAATGCATACTTGACTCCTTTAATTACTATTGTACAGATGTTTAAAAAACAATAATAGCAAAATATTTCCTCCCAGTACAGGATTTTCAACTGTCAAATCTAGGGTTTAAAACCGTACACAGAAAGTTCAAAACAGTTTTTGTTATTAAAACTAATTATAATAAAAAGAAAACAAATTGTACTTGCCCAAAAAATAATTCTTATATCTGCCAATCATGTTGGGAAGAAAAGTATTTCTATTCCTTCAGTATATTGGCATATTCAATGTACTGTTGTATTTTGTAAATACGTAAACCAATTTAAAGTATGCCTGAGTTTTGAGTAAATTTTAATAAACAAAAATTTTGCGTCACATATCAAATGGACAGTAAGGTTACAGCAGGGTAATTCCATGTACTTAATCTTGACTGTGAAGACATATCCTTATTGAATTTATAATTTTTTCTATTGTGTATCCATAGTTTTATTTATTTTTTGTTGCTCAACTTGTAGTTTTTAGGAATTGTCATGACATTTGTCTAGGTTATGTTTCCTAAGACCCGTCCTCAATTTCCCATTTTCCCCAGTAGCATTTCCAAAAATTAGTAAATTGCATTTTAATTGACTATCAATTGTGTGTTTTTTATAATTTACTACTTTGTTCCAAAAGTTAGGGGGGTGTGACTAAATAAAACACCCATAGAAGTAATACAAAAGAGCATAAAACTCCTTACGTCGTGAAACTGGAACACTCAGGATCGTGATGAGTACTCTAAAGTGTTTTACACATTGTCCTGATTCATTTTGAAAACTGGTAGTTCAATTAAATGACATTCAAATTTAATATACTTTGTTAAATATGTGAAACAATCATTTATACTATAAAATATGCAATTAATTATTATTAGTTTTGTACTTCTATTTTATTACGAAAATATATATGTATTTTTCACATTTCTATAATTTCAAACACAGCAACCAAATTTAGCGCATAGCGTTTAATAGATTCCATTTTAATATTTGATTGTAAATAGTTTTTTTTTAAATGAGAAAAACCTGTTTTAAAAATTTTTATTGGAACTAAAAGTAACTCACATTTGTTACCTGTGCTCCAATTGTTAGTATTTAATTCTTATTGTCGGTTATGTTTACTCGACTCCTGAATTACACATGGATATATGATGAGTACTGGATTGCTATATTTAAATGGCCAAGACTAGGGATTTGGCATACTCAACTTATTATGTGGTTTAATGCAACCGAGGTGTTTAGTCTAACACTTCCGAGAAAAAGCAGATAGTTTTCTCACCGATGTTGCGTTTAATCTGCATGCCATTCTTCTTCCAACCGATTGTATACTTTAACGGGTACCTAGAAACAGCAATGCAGTGAGTTTGCCATCCAGTGGTTATTATATATCAGTGGTATAACAAGAAAATAATTTGGAACTAATTGTCCCGGATTATCTCGTATTTTAGTACTAATTGTGAACAATGTGACGACCCTGTCCACCTGATACTTCAGCATGTTTGTAGCTCTTGTGGACGAGTCAGTGTTGTGTGTTTGTTTGTATGAGGTTTAACTTCTAAGCAAACGGTGCCTTAATGTAGATGTCAAATATTATGTAAAATAAAACATCAAGTTTTGTGTTGGGATGTACAGACAGCAAGTGTTTTCTTTACCCAATCCTTAATAATAGCACAGATTATACATTAGGAAATGATTCTTGACAGTTGATTGTCTTAGTTACACAAGAGATATGTCAACAGGGTGACCACATGGGAAATTCCTAAAAAGAGGAATTTTGCAAAAAACATTTATTTATGCGTTATTAAAAAACACTTTATAAATTAGTACTGCATTTAAGCACATTATAATGCAAATAAAAAAAATTAAATTGGATTTGTTTTGACGTATAAATCGAAAAATGAAATATTAGTAAAGACAATATTTATGGATAAAAGTATTATTTGAGCCTATTATTTTGTACTAGCTGTTTCCCACGGCTTCGCACGCATCTCTTAAGCTTTTGCCCGTATATTTCTTTGCCTTCAAATAGTGTTTGGCTATTTTAATATACGTAACTGTGTCGTAATTGCAGTTTTATAATGTGCAGGCACTTTGATAACTTTTATATCTTGCAGTACAGCCTGGTGGAGAGTTACATCAATGGGCATTGCATATAAACCTTCTACATAGAAAAATACAAATAAATACAAATTTTCATAGTGATCGGTCCAATAGTTTTCTGAGTCTATAAAGGACAAACACACAAAAATTCATTTTTTATATATTATTATTGATCATTGGTGCAATCTGAATTTAAAATTAGGCAATGACGTTCTTCTATGCAACCTGCATTACACTACTGATCAAGCACTTTACAATAACAATTTTCTAAATTTTAAATGTAAACAAATGTTTCTGCCTCTTTGATGAACTTCAGCTGCAAGTATTAACAGCTGTTAAGTATCAGTTCGCTTTGTATTATGTGTCGTAGCGCAGTCTGTCGGATCCAATATAAAACACTCTAACATCAACAACGATTTATAATTAAAAAATTAATTAAATAAAACTATTTAAATTGGACCAAATTTACTCTAGTATGTATGCCTATGTTACTTCCAGGAACGTGTAGAATCACTGTACAAAATTTCACGATGTTTTCGGTGCATTGGTTCCAGAGTTATAACGGAACATACAAACATTCGCATTTATATATATAAGAAGATGTGGCATAGTATTTAATTAATTATTGTTAGAGTTTTTATCTTAAAACATTAGAACTGATTTGAACCCAAATTTATAGAATTATTTAAAAAAATAAATTGATATAATTGGAAATTAATTCATTGCATTGATTCATTACATTATTAGTAAGCTATACTATGTATATCAGAAATTATCGCTATAACAGAAACATGTATTATATAACGTATTATAACAAAATTAACCTATCATCCATAATATATAAACAGAAAATCAAGGGGTGCAGCTGAGCGGATAGAAACAGCAGTGAGTCAGTGACACTATAGACAACACTCAACATACAACTGAATCTAACAAGCAGTTCACATGCCATGGCATTATGTGTGCGCTGCAATAACCTTTCATGGCCTATCATTGAGACTTCGGAAATCGGAAGAATTTTTTATCTTATCCTACTATTTTGGACATTTAAGCGTTCCCCAAAATACATTTTGCATAATCCAGCCGGGAAGACAAGAGTAAAAAACATTAAAAAAGAGGAGACATTTTGTCCTAAAGCCGGGATGTCTGGTCACCCTGTATGTCATTGAATGCTATAAATCGAAGCTCGGATACAATGAGTGCTCTCGGACTGCCATCTGTGATGTGAGAGCCTCAAGTAGTAAATGTTTGAATAGTAACAATGGAAGTTACTTAGCGCAGCCCTAGTGTCATGACCTTGGAACTAATCAAATAATCCTCTGTACCTCAACACACCACATCTGTATGATTTATCTCCTGCGTAAGTAATACAATCAAAGACAATTTCCCACCACCACCGTACATATACAAATAGAACGATAATTTTGTCTCGAGCGGACACGATCTAAACAGGTTCTTTTATAATCTGAATTTTGTCTTCCATTATCATATATTCTTCAAGGACATGAGGGGTCTAAGGGGTCTGAACCTCCCCCCCCAATTTTTAATTTTTCCAATTACTTTAAGTAAACGATTAATATTTAAATAATTCAGTATTACTGAAATGTACTGCTGAAAGATCGTTCTCAATATAAAAAATGGGTCAATAACGTTTTAAGGAAACAAAATGGGGAATGACCGGTTAACTGCACTTGCTTTATTTTCTGTCCACTACAGAAAAATATCAGTGATCTTGACCCCCAAACATTTTGACCTGGCTACGTTCTTCATATTCCTTGTAAACTTGATTCATCAAAAATTCAAATCCATGACTAGGCATAGAGAAACTTATACTATTTATACACCAATCCTTTTCTCAGGGAAGAAAAGAGCACAAGACAGTCACTTGGCTACTGATGGACTACCTGGTCTTGCCTGTCAATTTATTTATTTTTCTGTATGTACAGAAATGCATTATTTCATTATAATCAAATTATCTAACAGAGCAGAATGGATTAATTTAAAATCTATTAGTGAAAAGTTACTAATATTTTATATGTTTCATAAAACTACTGGCCTAGATCGTAAAACATTTGCATAATAACTACAATCCAATAAATATAAAACACTATTGAAATATATAACAGTAATTAAGTAGGTACAATAATAATTTCAACAAATTTATCTTAAACAGTAACAGAAAATATTCACTTGTATTTAGACTATAAAAGTATTCATTCACAAGTCGGTGAATTTAAAATTTAATTTTCATACAGTAATTAGCCGAGGAGAAAACTCATCAAAACAGTGTATTGAAATAACATTTCCAAATGCAGCAGCAAGTTTTCAGCCCACTTTTTTCAGAATACATTGAGAGTGCCTTAGAAAACATCAACACTGCTTTCTAAGGAAACTATATAGCTCATTATCATATTTATGAGTGAATTAAAGCTAAGAGATGCCTAGCAGTAAATTATAGAAAAACCATTAATAACCTGTTAGTGAAATAATATAAATTTGAATTTCATGCTTTTACGATTTTTTAAAAAATAAACCATTTTTGCTGCAGGATCAGGTCGCCCTTTTTCAAAACTTCCATCTCAAAATTCATTTAACGTCCTGCAAGCCTAAAATATAAAAACGTTAAGGATTTATTTTATAGGTTTTTTCAGTTGTTTCTGAACAGTGTAATGGAACAGGATATCATACAACATTGGCAAAATTTCCAAACAATTTACACTCCCTTACTCCGAGTGATATGGCACTCCAAACAACTTATAATATACATAAACATATTATGTCTGTCCCTGCCATCATTACGTTCCTCAGTTCAACTGACCTCTTCCTCTTTTGGATTCAAAAAAGATAGTATCAGATCACGCATGGTTAGGTTAAAATCTAACAACCACACGATTGTTCATGCTACAACAACAATTTAAAATCAAAACCCAACACATTGAAGATTACCACTTGATAAAACCGTACACATCATGTAAATTGTCCTTCATCAGAATGTAGACAGAATTAGTAATGACATATTAAAACCATCTTCTTGAACCCTTTGGGTACCAGACCAAAAGTTTTTCTCAACCCAGGGATTACTGAAGAACGGGATATCTGATATAATATTCTGCACTTCTGCTCGTAACTTTCTTATTTTTTTTTTTATTTTTTTTTTTTTAAATTAATGACTTTAAATACTTGTATATAAATAAATTCTGTAACAGTAATACACAGCATATTTTTAGAAAAACAGATGTAGAAATTAAAAATAATTATAAAAAACATACCGAAAGTAGTTTTTTTTTCCTTTTAAGTAAAAACACCATTCATTCTATACAAAATTTCTTGATTGTGAAAACAAGGCAAACTCAGCATATGTGCAAAGCCACAGGTAACTGATATATATATAATATCAGAAAAAATTTATAAAATTGCAGTATTTCACTGTTAGAGTGACCAATAATTCAGAGCACTATTAATAAATGATCATTGATATTTTAAGCACTATTACAATTTACTTTTGCATTAATTAAACAGTATCTTAGAAAATACGTTTTTATATCTTTATATATATTGTTTTAGTTGAAAATAACTACAGTTCCAAATTGTAGTCCAACAAAGAGTTTTCAAATAATATGTCAATATCTCCAAAAATATATTTTTTTTTTAGAAAAACACGGTTTGATTGTTTGCTCCTTATATTTTATATATATATATATATAATTTCAATAAACATTGAATCACAAAAAGTACTTGCTCCGCCGGGAGTCGAACCCGGATCTCTCACTTGCCGTGAATGTGCTACCATTACACCACAGAGCGCTCTACTTTTTCTGAATTTCAATTATTTTTTATTTGGCCGTATCTGTCACATATGCGTTTTAAATAAGCAAACTAAACATATGATCGGAAGACCAACAACCTGTCAAACGACTTTTATTTAACGTTAAATTGTAATAAATGGCAATAGCCTTATTTAATTTCAATAAACATTGAATCACAAAAAAGTACTTTTGCTCCGCCGGGAGTCGAACCCCCCGGATCACTGCCACTTGCCGGGTGAATGTGCTACCAGTACACCCACAGAGCGCTTACTTTTTTCGGATGTCCAAATTTAAAATTTTATTTGGCCGTATACTGTCACAATATGCGTTTAAATAAGCAAACCCTACAATAATGAATCCCGGGAAGACCAAACAAACCTGTCAAACGACTTTTATTTTACGTTTTTAAAAATTGTATAAATGGGCAATAGCCCCTATTTAATTTGCAATAAACATTGAAATCACAAAAAGTACTTGGCTTACCGCCGGAAGTTTTTCGAACCCGGATCTCTCCACTTTGCCGGGGTTGAAATGTGCTACCATTACCCCACAGAGCGCTTAACTTTTCTGATTTCAATTATTTGGTATTTGGCCGTATCGTCCACATATGCGTTTTAAAATTAAGGCAAACTAACATATGATCGGAAGACCCAAACACCTGCAAACGATTTTTTTTTACTTAAGGCTACCTTTTAAAATTTTTAAAGTAAAAAAATCGTTTCCCCGGGTTTTGGTTTTCCCATCATATTTTTTTTTTTTTTTATTTATACGCATATTACGATACGGCCAAAACAAAATAATTGAATAGAAAAAGAAGCGCTCTGGGGAAAAGGTACCCTTTTTCCCCCGGGGAATGAAAAAACCCGGGGTTGATCCCGGCGGAGCAAGTACTTTTTGTAAAATTAATTTTTATTGAAATTAAAAAGGCAAATTCCATTTATAAAATTTTAACGTAAATAAAATGTTTACAGGGGTTTGGTCTTCCAAACATATGTTAGTTTCTTTTTTTTAAAGCATATGTGACAATACGCCCCAAAACCCCAAAAAATTGAATCAGAAAAAAAAGCGCTCGGGTAAAAGGAGCATTTTAAAGGGGGAAGTAAGATCCGGGTTGACTCCCGGGGGAGCAAGTATTTTTTTTTGTGTTTAATGTTTATTGAAATTAAAAAGGGGCTATTCCTTTTATAAATTTTTAACGTAAAAAAATCTTTGACAGGGTTTGGTTTTCCGACAGTGTTATTTTTGCTTTTTAAACGCATTGGACAGATAGGGCCAAATACAAAATAATTAATCAAAAAAAGTAAGCGCTCTGTGGTGTAAGGTACACATTCACCCGGCAATGGAGACCCGGGGTTTTCACCCCCGGGCGGACAAGTATTTTTTGTGATTCAATTTTATTGAAATTAAAAAAGGGGTATTTTTTTATACAAAAAATAAATAAATCGTTTCAGGTTTTGGGTTTGATAAATATGTTAATTTTTGATTTAAAGATATTGACAAAAACCCCAAAACAAAATTTAAAAAAAAGAAGCCCCCCTTTTAATTCCTTCCCCCAATAAATGGTTTTCGAAAAAGATTTTTGTATTCTTTTTATTGAAAATAAATAAGCATTATTTAAAATTTAACGAAATTTTTTTTTAATAAACATAAATTTTTTAAATTTAAAGTAGGATTAAAATTTTATTTTGTTAAAAAGGAAAAAATAAAACAAATTTAAAACAAAAAAAATTTAAAAAATTGGAAGCCTTATAAACTTTAAGTTTAAACATTAAAAGGATTTTATTTCGGAAAATTGTTTTTTCTTTATGTTCAAAAGGTTAAAAAATTAAAAATTTAAATTTAAAAAAATTAAAATTTTTCTGTCATCCAAAAAATAAACTTTTTAAGGGGGTTTTTAAAGAAAATCTCAACGGGTTTTTGCCTTACAATGCAAATTCCTAAACGTTTACTAAAGCTTTTTACATAATCGTAAAAACTTTACTTGGGTTTTTTTTGGAACCATTTTATCCCATTTTTAAACATAAATGGGAAATCCATTATATAATTAAAAAATTTAAATATTTCCAGCAAAAACTTCAAAAAAGAACACCAAAGCCCCCCCATCAGCGGGGGGGCCCTTCCCCACAGGCGAAAAAAACCCCAACAAAAAAAATCAACCCAAACCCCAATCACCCCCAAATTTTTAATTTTAACGGACACAAAAATTTTATAAACCAACAAAAAAAAGGGGCCGAAAAAGAAAAAAAAAAAAAAAAAAAAAAAAAAAAAACCCCGGAAAAAAAAAAAAAAAAGGCACCTGAAAACCCCCCCCCCAACCCAAAATTTCCCCCCTATAAACGGGGCATTCCTAACTGGGGCCCCTTTTATCGGGGGTTGGGGGGGAAGAATCTCTCCCCCGTAACCCAAAAATTTAAAAATTATACAAAAACTCAATCCAACATTTTGAAAAACAGCACTTATTTTTTTACTTTAATTTGGGGGCCTACAATTTATTTATATTGGGTTTTTACCATACCCCCTTTTGTTTTGTTCTTTACCAAATCCTTCCCTCCCACTAGAACTACACCCAGCTAAAAAGATACTACAACAAAAGAGGATAAAATATTAATAAGATCTGAGTTTAGAATTTCTGACCAGCACTTAAATGCAAAAAAAAAAAAAAGCATTATTTTCAATTTTACCATCAAACACAAGCACTAGGCTTTTTTTACTTAAAAAAAAAATAACGACAAAGTTGAAAGAACTCAAACGTTAGTCAGGGGCCAACCAATATAAAATTCAGAAAACAAAACTAAAACCCTTTAAAGTTTTATGGGGACAAAATGTAGCGCGCACGCACACTACTATTTTAATATAGAATTTTTAGATGGTATTTTAGTAATTACACAGGGGTTAAATTAATGGATAAAAGTTTTAAGGTGATGTGGGTGATGCCGTGTTTGGGGAAATGCAAGGGGGCACACTCGTCACACGATCGGCAGTCGAGTTGGGGGCTCGGGGGAGGCGGGGGGTTTTGGCATTAGAGGGGGTGGTGTTTTTTTTTGGGGGATGAAGCAACCCCGGTAACATATAGTAGTTGGGGGGGCCCCACGTTTTTAGGCATTTTGAATATAGATTGGACTCAAACAAAGAAAACGGAGAAAAAATTTCAAGACCCTTCTCAACCACTATCTAAAATTTTTCCCACACAGGGGGGTGGCAGCAAAACGCTACCCTTTTATTAACCTAGCCCCTCTGGCAATATCGGAGGGCTTACAGTGGTGGCAGCGGTGGGATACGATAATTAAACCAAAATTATTTCAAAATATTTCAAAACTTTAAAAGAAATCTAAAAGAAAAAAGAAGTTACCACGTGGTTGAGAAAATTTTTTTAAACATTTCATTTAAACCTCCATTTCCAAAAACACATTTAAATTCTTTAAAATTTAAATTTTGCAATGTTATTTTCTAAATTTCGATAAATTCAACTTATATGAACAAATGGCTTGGTTATTCTTGTGCTTTTACACCATGTCACGCCATTACACATGAAGCGGAAGTTGGACCCCACATCATACGTCATCATAGAACATAAAAGGAACAAGGAGGGCTACTCACCGGACATCCAGGATCCGACCGGGGAACACCAACTGCCACCACGTCTACGCAATGTTGTCATCCCGTCAACGCAGTCACGATCCCACAGCCTTCAATGGCAGCCCTGTCACTTTTGGTGAGCGGGGGGAATTTTTTTAAAAAAAATTAAAATTTTTAAATCGGGCGAAACCTAAATTAACTACGTATTATTAAATAGTTGGTTAAATAATATGGTTCAAAATGCTTTGGAAATAAATGGGAATGCAGCATTGAGGCCGGCTTAAGCATTAAACTCTTTATTGAAAAACAATTCAAATTATTTAAATAAAAAAATTTAAAAAAGGATAACATCCTATTTTTTTTTTTCCCAAACCCCAGCAGGTCTCACCTCCAGGGCTTCATCCATCATGTTTTCAGCGTAAATATAAGCAAATAACGTTTGATTAAAATCATTTGTTTGGGAAAAGGGATAGCCAATGATTCTTTTTTAGCTTTTTTAAATTTTTTATTAAATTCATTAATATCTTATACAAAAAAAACCCCCGTAAAAATTTTTAATATAATGAAAAATTAAAAGAAAAAATTTTTGGAATAATTTTTTGCTGTTTTATAAAAAGGAAATTTTTCGAATTATACGAAAACAAAGTGATACAGTTAAGTGATTAACTATAAGTAATAATAAAGCACATAGATTCATATAACAAATACTTTTATTTAAATTTTATTGCAGCGTATATCAAAATTACAGTATTGATATACTTGATTTGGGCTTTTGTTAGCTATTTATCCATTGATAACTCAAAACTACCAAATTTTGATTGTACATTGGGAAAACGAAAAACTTTATTTTTGATTGATCCATTATCGAAAAATTAAAAAAAAAGGGGGGAAAATTTTTTACTGAAAAATAGGGAAACTAGTTATTCACATTGTTGCTGCAATTCTTTTGGTTTTTATTTAGACGTTTAATTTAACTTTGAAATCACTGAAAACCTAAGAATTGTTAGCACGTTTCCAAAGGGGAAAACCAAATTTTTTTTTTAAAATTTTTAACGAGGGGACTGTACACCTAAAAAAGGGGAAAACCTTGAGGGGCCCAAAACCCCTTTATGCCAAACAATAAAGTGGGGTCGTTCAAGTAAAACTAGATAAAAGTTAGCCAACGCTTCACCCCGGGGTGAACAAACTGAAACATCTCCGTCCCCATGGCATGACCCTTGCAACGCAACCGCATTTGACTTTCTCAATATAGCCCATTACGATGGAAGAAAGCAGATCTAGTCCCCCCCCTTTTTTGAAACATCAAGGAATTTTGGGGGCTCAGAATTGGGGGTGAAGCCAAAAAAATTTAATTTAAAAATTTTTAAATAACGGGCAGTGCTCACAAATTTTGAAAAATCGAAAAAAATGTAAAAACTCAAAAAATTTTTAAAAATAAAACTGCTTTTTGGGGGAAAAATTCGGCATACCACCAAAAAACATTACACTTTTGAGAATTGGGCTAGCTACGACAAAACAGGGAGAAACATTGACATTCTCTGACCGAGTAAAAAGGTCAGTGATAAAACCTAAGTTTTTCAAACAACGCTGAAGCAAAAAAAATTTTTGAGAGAAGGGCCCCATAGAAGAGCCAGGGGGGCCTTTTTAAAGGATTAAATGGTGAAATGGGGCGGCAGACCAGGATAATTTCCTAAAACATTCAAGAAGCTGTAACCACGGCGATACTCAAAAAATTAAGAAAAGACCATCCGAATTTGAGGAAAAGACAAGGCGATTTTTGGAAGATCACCGATACTACGTTTACACTTGGGGGAAAACCGGCCATAAAGCCAGAGAATCCAATTCCAGGCGAGTAGATATTGTATTTTTTTAATGTAAAGAAAGGTCACAAAGAGAGGATTGTAAAAAAGTAAAAAATGAAACAACTACCTATTTTGGAAAATTGCCGAAAACCTGGACACACACAAAAATTTTTTGGTATGAGAAAAAAGCATGGAAAAAGGCGCAGCTAGAGGGAACCTCAGGGCAGGGGGTATCACATGGAGGACTGGATCCTTCAAACACGTTAAAACAACGGGGACCCGGGGACCCCGCGGGAACCTCAAAACATTAAATCGAACCACACGGGACTCAGACGGCGAATTTTTAATTTCAAAACTTTTCCACTTTGACACAAAAAATGTGAGTGAATTAAATTTTAAAGGGTGCTAGGAGGATGAACGGTCCATTGTAACGATACGGGCACAAGTATCACTGATCGATAGGACAATGGCTCAAAACAAGCTAACTCCAACTGAAACCAAAACGAGGTATCACGGTCGTTATGAATTTTACGGCACGTAACGAGCCTTGCAACTGAGTTACTTGATTTAAAATGTGACCGAGCAACAGATCCCCTAAGATTATATTGCTATCCTGGTTTTACGATTTTTTGAAACAAAAAAGCTGTGTTGACCTTGAAAAATCTCTGAGTATTGGGGAAACAAAACATCAGTACCTAAAGAGAATCCCTTAACTCAAGCGGGAGAAGTGGCATTGGCATTGTTCAATTTCCCACGAAACAATTCAACAAACCTTAATCCACCAAAACAAATCCAAGGAAGAAATACCGACATTTTAGCGTATATCGCCAAACATAAACTGCCTGCCCTTTTAAAATCTTATTAAGTAAAATTAAGCAAAAACAAAAAGGAAAAAATGAACAAATAAGGGAAAAAAACAGTAATTACAGAACCACGTTAGAAAAGTTCGGCATCAATGTCGCTAAACCTTTCAAATGAAAAAGGAATTTTTTGGACCAAAATCATAAAATCACACGAAAATTTAGTGATATACAAAATACGCGCTCTGAAAAATAAAGAGCCACACAGTGAAGAAAAAAAAGGAGCAGGAAAAACGATAAATCTAAAAAAAAATAGGACGGGGGAATTCAATGGAAAACTTGAAAAAAATTAAAAAGCACCTCCCAACTGAAGACCAAAAAAAAAAAAAATTTTTTCTCCAACGCTACAAGCGTCTTTTTACTTAGGAGGAAAGAAATTTGGGGTGTACTTCTTTATTACTCACAAAACAACACGACCAACACCCCAAAAATAAAAACCTACAGAGGCCACAATCACAGAGAGGACCTACAAAATTTGATACAAGAACAATTGGATAAAGGTGAATTTTGTACCCAGTACTTCCCCATGGTCACCCCGGGGAAATCATTGTCCCCAAGAAACGGGCCCTCGGGGTCCATCATTACGTCTATGTTAGACTACGGGAACTCAAAAAATTTTTACATTTCCCGGGAAAAATATTCCCCTTCCAGATATACATGAAACTTTAGACATTTAGGAGGCAGTCTACTTCCGGCACTGATCTAATTCAGGTTTCTATCGGTAAAAATCACCCGAAATCAAGAGAAGACGGCCTTCAGTATCCTATGGTCATTATGAAATACACGCAGCCAATGGGTTTATCAAATTCCTTTTTAAATTTCCAAAAAATTGTTATACACTCTCACAGGTCTGAAAGGGGAAACATGCTTGCCCTACATGGGGGATATCCAATCTTCATTCGAGTATTGATCACACGCAAAAACTTAGTAAGTTCTAGAAGATTTTTAAAAGGGAAAAAATTTTGGACCGTTTTAAAAAATGCCAAATAGCAAACCCCAAATTTTAATTCCTAGGCCGTTGACGAGAGATGGAATCAAAAACCTTCAAATAAGAGAAGCTGTCAAAAATTTTCCAAACCCAAAATGAAAGGACTTCGTGGGGTTTTAGACTATTGTTACTATAGGAGCATGTACCGAAAAATTTTCCGACATCGCTAAACCTCTGACAAAATTAACCCCAAAAAAAAACCCCAAAATTTGAGTGGAACGAAGAACGGAAACATCAAAATTAAAAATTGAAGACCACCTTTAACTGAACCTTTATAGTGTATCCAAATTTCTCCAAGGAATTCGTCTTAAGCACTGATGCAATTTTAATGTTTTACTTGGCCCCTATTTTAAAATGATTAAAAAGGGAAAAGAACACCCTATCGCCTATGCCAAGACGTTAAACTCTGCTGACAATTTACAGTAACAGAAAAAAACTTTTTTTCTTGATGGGCAGTAAAGATTTCCGACTACCTGTACGGACGATCATTCTCCTTTATACTGACACACGCAATCAGATGGGGGCTGTCGCTAAAAATCCTTCGAGAGACTCACTAGATGGGGACTGAAATTGGGGGAATAGACTACAAGTATTCCATAAAAACCGGGGGAAAAAAAAAAAAGCTGATTGTCGAGAAATTTTGGGCAAGAATACGTGGAAAGTCTACCTATTTGGATGTGACAGCATTTTAAAAAAAACAATGGGGAAAGGGTGGGTGCCAGAGATTGAAAAAATACCCCAAATTTTTAAAACAAGTCCACAAGGAGTCACTATATAAAGAGGGGGGACAGACAACTGATACGTTCCAAGACGGTTAAGAGAGAAGGGGTTTTCTTTACCCCCCATGAAAAACCCACAGCAGGTCTGGGGGGGATCAAGAAGACGAGTTAAAATCCAAAGAAAATTTATTGGCCGAAAATGAAATTAGATGTTGTCTCCTTTACCAACATGTGGGGCCATGCAATAAAAAAAGGGTTACGGGGAAAAAAAAAAGCCCTTTTGGGGAAATTTCAAAAAAGTACAAATTGGGGACCGGAATTTTTGTGGACATTGTTGGCCCCCTTTCCCTAACAAGCTCCAAAAACAAATACATACGAAGTTATAGATCATTTTACAAGGACGGAAATTTATTGTGCCCACCAAATGCAGAAACAAAGCCCCACACTTGTGAAAAATCATTTCAAAAAGGGGTACCCTGTGAATTAATTATGTCAAGGCTCAAATTTACATCCAAATAATAAAAGCAGTGTGCCTACAAAAAAAAGAAACTTCAAACCACCGCATATCACCCAGAGCAATGGTAAACAGAAAGAGTTCAAGACCATACCCAAGATGCAAACATTATGTCAACCGAAATCAAACAAAGGGGGCAAAAGCCCACCAAGGGGGAAAATGGTTATAACTCTCAAGTCATGATCAACAGGATTTTTTCCTTTTGAGCTAGTTTTTGAAAGAATGAAACCCCTTAAAATGATCTATTGATCCAAAAAGATGATGGTTACCCGATTAGTCGAAGATCTTAAGTTAATTAAACCAAAGGGAAATTTTTTCTCAACAATGCCAAGACCATGCAAAAAACCCGCAAAAAAGACAATACGACAAGAATTCAAGCTAAAAAAAATTTAAAAGGGGCCAAGAAAACTTCACGTCCCCCCAATGAAAAAAGGAAGATGAAGAAGTTGTCTAACCGGAAAGGGGCCATACACAATTTCAAGGTTATACAATTTAAAAGTCGTTACTCCGAATTAAAAGGAAAATGTAACTGTACATGTGAATCGAGTAAAACCTGTCACCGATTTTTTAATTGCAAGAACAAGGAATACCAAAATGATCCAAAAGCTGCTCAGGAGCAGAAAAGAAGAACAGGAAAAAATCATTGAAGAGACCGAAGACCATGAAAAGGCATTCAATGAGGTCCGGACAAAATAAAGAACAAGAAGGAGAAAAACCAAGGGCCCCGAACCGCAGAAAGCACCAGCCCTTTTTTTAAATCCAAAAATAGAAAAAACCTTGTTTCAAAGACTAGAATTTATTAAATAATAGGAATGTTATACATAGGGGTTTTGACGGGAAAAGCTATTGCATCGTTTATTTAGTAGAAAAAAAATAAACGCAATGTATTAATAATTTTTATTGTTTTTATTTAGGTTTTAATGATACAAAAAAATATTCCTGGGGTTGTATGTTTTGCTTCTTGTCTGATTTTAAGTAAAAGAGTTTTTAGGTACCACTACAAAGTAGAATCAATAGTTTACTCCGAATTGAATGGGTTGTATGCGTGATATGAAGTTGTATGACTGTGAAACGAATGTTATAAAGGGTCAAGGGGGGGAAAAAAAAACCAAATTAAAAAGGATCCAACAATTCAAATGTTGTTTTAGTACACTAAAAGGGGAAAAAGTTATATCTACCGGGTTAAATAAAAAACTAAGATCAAGTGTACGAATAAAAAAAATTCGAATAACAGGTATTCATGAAGTAAACAATTATTAGATCTAAAAAAAAGAATTTCAGGAAAACTGTACTTTTTTGTCGACAGAAGGCAGAGAATGAAATGACACGGGAATCTTTTTAAAGAAACTTCATGACACAATATTTCCAGGATAAGGGGAAATTGTATTAATTTTTTAAATGATAAAATAAGAGACGAACTTTTGTCACTTTTAAACATTTGCACAGACTTTTTTTTTAAACGAACACTAGTGTAAATGTGTGGGATGGGAAATTTTTTTTCGAAAAAGTAAATTAAGACCGGATAGACCATTTTAAATCCGATGTAAGTGACTTATTTAAACTTCTACCTACAAACGCTCCAACGAGGACTATTGATGCAGGAGGTATGCATTGAAATGGTTTTTTTTTGGGGGGCCCCTCGAAGAAATGGAAAAGTTATTAAAAAGTTTAAGAGATAAAAAAGATTAGCGATCCTGTTGAGTTCTAAGAAAACCAAATCACCCCTTTAAGAAAACATGAATAAAAATGGAACAAAACAAAGCCAAAAAAAGATAATACTAAACTTATCATTTAAAAGCATGTTAATCACTTCAAATCCGAGGTTCGAACAAGAAAACATATGAACAACGTTTTTTAAAAAAACATTTAAAATTGTCATCTAGCACGTCATTTGGTCAAACCTAGATGAAGCAAAGTTAAGAATTGGGTTATTTAGGCAAGCTTTAAATTAGTAAACACAGTAAAAAAGCAGCAAATTACACCCCCCCATAGTTTGAAACATATTTTTTGACATAGGAAAAATCCTACCTCGCATTTTTAAAAAAATTAACCGTTAAGAAGAACGATTTTTTTTTAACACCTTTTGCACTCTCATCTTTGCCCCCAAGACAGAAAAGATTGATCGTAACTGTACCTTTAAGTTGCAAGACAGACGTCTTTTAACTTTAAAAATAGAATTTTTCCTTGTACCAAACAAACCTTCAACATTGGTTTTTAAAAAGGAATTAAAAATTTTTTTTTTGTTATCTCCAAAGAGAACAGTATTATGCAACCATGATTTTAAAAAAACTAAGTCATGTAAAAAAAGTCATTTTTATTTGTGTCCTAACTCAAAAAAAGTAATTCATCAAAGCGTTAAGATTGTATATTCGCTCTATTCATGGGATCTAACCTATCACAGAAAAATGTTCACGAACCTTAACCATAAAAATAACTTTTCCTGTATGGTCCAAAACGGCAATGATTGGGGCTATAGCCAAAGGAACCATAAAATCATACTTAACTGTATAGGGTTCTGATGGGGAAAACTCATTATCTCTCCACCACAAAATAGGTTATTTAGAATTAACTTTAACAATCTGGAATATTAAAACGCTTCAAGTTCGCTATCTTTGGTAAAAAAAAATTATTCCGAGGCTCAAGAAAAAATAAAATATAAATTTGACATTTTAAACCTTTGCACATCCCAAAGATTAATCTGTTGCACTCACGAAGAAAATCTAATCTTTAAAAACTAGCTTGTTTTTTAAACAATGCAAAAATCAAGACAAAATTAAAGATAATCACATAGAACTAGACCTTTTTCAACTTTTTTAAAGTACACTTTTTGAACCTATACAAAGAAAATATAGAAAACCCCCTGAACTATTCTACATTACATATTTTTAATGTTTATTTTGTTCATTTTGAATAGTGTCTTTGCGATTTTGTTTTGTCACAAAAAAAGCCAACCTTGCGAGGTGTCCTCATTGCTGAGCGGAACCCCAACCATTCGAAAACTGGAACCCGCTCGCAGAATTATTCAGGTTTTCCTTTTAAATTTTAAACACCAAGCCCCCCCTTTTAATAGGGGTTTTTGGAAATTATTTTAGGTAAAACCTCGGGGCATGTTGCAAAAACTATTTTTATAAATATGGGGGACTTCCAGCTCAAAAATGTAATGTATTAGGGGACATAAATTTAATGTTGTCAATGTCAAGTAAATTAAATTGTAATTATAAGAACTTACGCGCCTAAAATACTATTTTGTCCTTTTAAGTTGTAAAAAAAAAATGATGTAATGAAAAAAGTTTTCCATACTTTTTTTTTTTTAATATTGTAAATGTTTGTTTTTTATTCGAGAATCTAAAATGTACACCATGAAAATTCTTTATGATCCCCTTTCCTAAAAGGGGAAAAGTGATGTACGCGCACGCACACTACTATTTTTATAGAAATTTTTTTGATGGATTTTAGTAATTACACAGTGTGAAATTAACTGACTAACCCAAGTCCCTTTAAACCGCGTGATGTGAGGTGACGGCCTGCTGGGAAAATCAAGGGCACACCGTCAGCACGAGTCGGCAGTCGAGTTGGGTCGGGGGAGCGGAGGATTCAAGTAGATTTTTGGGGAAGTAAGTTTATTTGGGTGGATGAGATGCGAACACACCGGACACATATAGTAGTTTGGGGGCCCACGATTTTTAGTGCATTTTGAATATAGTTTGGGGCCAAACAAAGGAAAACGGAGTAATTAATTTAAGACCCTTCTCAACCACTATCAAAATTTTTCCCACGAGCTGGGGGGGTGGCAGCAAAACGCTATCCCTTTTTTTTAACCGAGCCTCTCTGGCTAATATGGGGGGGTTTTCAGAAAAAACCAAAAAACTGTTGAAGGGTTAAAAAAATTAACTTTACCACAACCCCCCCCAAATATGTTTAATTAACACGCCTTTAGTCATGACGACCCCCCTTTTTTACAACAATAACTCAATAAAACATGTCCACTTCAACAGTTTTGACTTTTCCCATTTAATCTCCTTGTGACTACAAAATCACAAACGATCGACAGCACCAGGAAAGGTCTCATAGGAATCAAAAAGGCTCACCAAAGTTTCAATATTACAAACATTTTAACTGCTCTTTAAATATTTCTCCGTCTGTTAAATTTTTTCCCCAACAACTAAAACTATAAAAATTAATTACCAAAAAAAGACCAGCTGAAGCTTAAATTACCACCCTCCACAAATGTCGGCATTCTAAAGTTGTGAAAATAAATCAATTATAAATATTTTGATTAAAATGTTTTGTTCTTGGGAAAAAAAACAAAAAAGCAATTTCTTTTATTTTTTTGGTATTTTTCAATCATCATCCGTTTCCAATAATGAGTTATCCATTTGAACAAAATTTTTTTTAAAATCCCCAAAAACTTGCAACCGACCAGCCCCTTTTAAACCCACAGAGGGGGGAAACGATTAATTAATTAAATCCTTAAAAACTCCATTATATCTGTTTAAAGGAAAGTGCTAAGTACTACCAAAAAAGTAGTAACTTTTATAATAAAATTTAAACGCAGTTCTAAGACACCGAATATCTTCCACCTCAAAGGTGGTTGCCCAAATTTTTTGCAGTCGAAACCATGAAAACCTTATAATCTAGCGGACCTACTATTTTTTTTCCATACTTTCCATCTTTTTCAAAACTGTTCCTTAGGCTTTACAGTTAAAATAATTGAACAAATGTTATTCCGAAACATTTTACAAAATGCATTAACAACGAACAAGAGGATAAGTGGGGAATGCAGAAACACACTTTTAAAAACAAAACATATTTTTTTCTGCGCATTTCTTTTGGGTGATCAAGTCTGGCATTGGGGACGTTGTTTAAACCAAAACATTTTAAACCCCCACCTACTGCAAAATTAACAAATCTTCTTACAAAAATTTTTTTCAGCTCAAATTTTATGAGGGGCCCTTTAAATTTAAAAAAGAAATTCACATTTTAATTTTTTCACGATGCATATTGGGGCTTTTTTTAAAAAATACTATAAAAGAAACACAACTGCAACTTGTACTGATGATACAGCACCTTAGCCTCTCATAATGAGGCTTTTTAAAGCTACAATCTCACAACAAAAATTTTTCAGTGAACTTGCTGAACAACATACCATATACAAACTGAAAAGAGCGTACTTTCAAATTTTTTATGATACCTTTTTCCCAATATATTTTTTTTCGTAGTGTTTACATTTTAATGACTTTTTATGTTATTTTAACCACATTTTATAGATAATTTTTGTTATACAATAATCACTTTACTTATTTTTCTAGCATTAACAACAGAGTGTTAATAAGAATTTTAAAAAAAAAAGCATCACACATCACCTTTTTTTTTTTTAAACTCTATGTACTTCATAGCACAGAAAGGGGTTTTCATATCTTTTCTATGCACCTCAACCTGATTCTGCTCGGCTTGTGTCGTCATTTCCGTTCGTTGTTTGTCTAGTGTGTTATTGTTGATCCCTTCGACTTTTGTATTTGTCTCTTTTTTGTGTCGTGTCGTTTTTTTTTGTTCTTGTTAAGACGTATTCGTTTGTTATTAGGAGACTTTTCGGAGCGGGTTTTCCTATAAATAAAAATTTTTTAATCAAATTAGTGATGGACCTAGAAAATTTTAAGATTTTATTAGATTCCCAAATGGTGTAAAAAAAATGCCCTTCTGTATACCCCGGAAAAAATTAAAAAATTTAGTTTGAACCGAGCAAAGAAAATAAGAGGTTAAGTTTATCAAAAGACAAAGGCTATTGTTTAGTACTTCTTTTAATATGATATTCTTTGAATCTTTCAAAGATTATGCAATCAAATTATTTATAATATCAATTCACTTTTTATTATTTTTTTAAATCCTATAAGGAAAGGAAAGGGGGATTTCAAAATGCGGAAAATGACCCTACCATTCCCATATAAATTAATTAAAAATTGTTCAAAAAATTAATCAAAAACGATTGTTATAAAAAGGGTTTTTATGTTCAGTAATATTTTTTGCCAATTTTGAAAATAAAAAAACAGGGTCCGCTTATCGTTTCTACCCAATATTAAGGCTCTCTAAACCACTGCCATCAGGAACCCAAAATTTTTGTGTTGGTAGGGTACGATGGGGGGGCCCGGTTTTTTTTTCATATCAAGAATGTAATCATCGAAACCAATTTCACATCCAATCCTAACTATCAATCGAATAAAAGTATCTATAGTCCTCAATAACAATCATATGTTTTAAATTAAAATATGAATTTAATATTTAGGGGATGAAACAAATTTTTAAAAACCAAAATTGGAAAAAACTAAGACGACCATATTGCTCCTCTCACAGTTACAATTGTTTCTTTCCCACAAATTTCACATTTTTTAAAGGGGGTTTTCGGTACAGTCGAACATATTGAAGTCACAAAAAACGTTCTATCATTTTTAAAAACAATGTCGTTTTTTTTCTGAAATTGACGTCGTTTTTAATAATCAATTGTTACTTATATAAAATTGAAAATTACATTACGAGTAATATTTGAAAGTGTTTTCAGCTGTTGAGTAGATTATTTAAAAATGTTCAAAATAATTAATCAGTATTGATTATTAATCTATGGTTTTTGTTTTAAACCAAATCTTTCCCAAATTTTGATAAAAAAACCGGGGCCGTTATCGTCCCCCCACCAATATACCAGGGAATAAAAAAAGGGGACTTTGGGATTATACCGACAACACCCAAAATGAACGTTTTTTGAATTTTGCTTCTACGATTACTAATTTGCGTAGAACAATTTTTTGTCAATATAAAACAGGAATTGTCTTATCGCAAACCCCCCCCATCCTCAACAGAGGCAAAGTCGACGGTTTATTTGATAACTATTTTAGATCCCCCGCCGCCCTTCAGCTGTTCTCCTTTGTTTTACTTCCCTGTTTTACCCCACATTTCTCCAAACACAAAAAATTCAACAAAAACAAAAATTACTAAACCTTTATTGAACAAACACCAAAACTTGTTTTTATTCTTGATCACACTCCGCCACCCAAAATGCGAGTGCCTCCGGGGCCTCACGCGGGTTTTTGGCAGCCCCACGCTGATGTCGACAAAGAAAAACACCCCGAATGGGGCCCCCATAAAAATCAAATTCAGAGGGGGGGATCAAAAATAAATTTTAATTGTAATGGAAAGGCAATTATGTACCGTGCAAACATTTTTGCCGCCGGCCTGCCGCGGGATTTGGGGAAAAAAAAAGGGGAAAAAATCCATAAAAAAATGAAACATTTGGGGTTGGGTTTTTAAAAAAAACTTTTTTTTTTTTTTTTTGTTTCTAAAAAATTTTAAAAATTTTTTTGTTCTACTATTGGTCGTTAATCCCCCAAAACCTAAAACAATATTGGACGTGTATTTTTTAAGAAAACTAAAACGGAGACCTTTTTCCCCCCCGGGTTTTTTACCTTTCACCGACGGCAAATTTTTCCCCTGCATTTCAAAAACACAAAATATTCCGCCGGCCCGAAAGGTTAAGATCTGCTTGTTGGGCATTGTGAAAAAACAATTAAAATCAAATAAAATTTTTTTACCCCTCAGTTTGGTTAAAGGAAAGTGTCAGTTTTGGGAAAATACCAAATTTAAAATTTCCCCTTTTAAATTTCATGTAAAACTTCTCAAAATCCAAACAAAAAAAAAAAAAAAAATTTTTAAAAAAAACTTTACTCCTAATCATAAGGATAAGAGTTGTCTTTTTTCTCCTTTTAAATGTTTTTTCCTTTTATTAAAACAAATACTTTTCGTAAAAGTTAGATAAGAATTTTTTTTTAAAGCAATTTTTTAAATCTCCTTAATATTTCAGAGGCTGGGATCTAATGATTTAAAGCATTTCCCCCAAAAATTTTTTTTTATAGATGAATGTGTGCAAAGAAAATTGGAAAATAGTTTTTAATAATACGCAAAAACAAAATTTTTTAAACAATGGAAATAATTTTATTTCATGAAAAAAATTTATTTTTTTCCGTCCCGGGTTTTTTCCCTACTACCCCCAGGGGGTTCCGTGCCCCCAACTGCAATTCAATTCATACAAAAAAAGGAAAAGGACCCCTCCCCCGGGGGCCCCGGGGGTGGTCGCCCCCAGCCCTATAAAAACCCTTTTGGGGGTTTTGAAAACTTATGAAACCCAAAAAAATTTTTTAAAACAAAAAAATCCTTTTTTAAAACCTTTAAAAAAATGTTCTTATTTTTTTATAGTAATGTCTTCCTCTTTAAATTTAACAACTAAAATTTAAAATCCCAATTTTAAAACACAAGTCTAAGAAAACAAACCCCCCCCACCCAGCTCAAAAAAGAATTTGGGTTTTGAAGATAAAATTTCCCCTCCAATGGAAAAATTTTTAAACTTTATCTAGAAAGTCCAAAAAAATTCTGAGGTGGTCACGTTTTACCCGCATTGATTTAAATACCCACGTAGGTAAACCCAAAAAGCCGAGTGTCACTTAAATCGAACCCTTTTTGGGATGTCCCGGATGGCACACACAACCACAAATTCGAATTTGGGGGGCAAGGGAAATTTCGAAATCTACTCTACTGTGGGAGAGGATTTTTGGGGTTGGGGGGTTCGTTCCCAAGTGTCAGGGGGTTTTTTTGCTACCTCAACTTAAGGGATGCCACCCCCCTGCCTGTTTTAAAATTGGGGAAGGCGGGGACAGCTGGCCTCCCCTTCTTTCAGGGGACATACTTAAGAAGGGAAACCCCCAGGAACTTTGGGGGGCCCCACCCCCCAACCAACCCCAAATTCCGCCCCGGAACAAACTTATAACGGGTGTTTTTTTTTTGCCAAAAGAGGCCACCCCCGCCTTTTTGAATTTAGCCCAAGACCAAAAGCCCTAAATACCAAATCAAAATTCTTTAAAAATTTAAAAACCCAACCCACCTTTTAACCTTTTCCCGACGAACCCTTAAAACCCCTTTATACCCCCCTCCAAATCAACCTTGGGGTTTTTAAACAAAAAAAAAACACCCCCCAACAACCAACCCCCCCCCATCAAACCCCAACCATTTTTTTTTCCAGTTTATTTTCAAAATTTTCCCTTTTCCACCAAACCCCACCTAACCCCAAACAAAACGTAAAGCAAAAAAAAACCCCACACCAACCCCGGAACACCCCCCCCCACCAGGGCCAAAAACCCTTCAAACCCGGGAGGGGAAATCGGCTTTGTGGTTCCAACAGCACAACACCCCCAATTTAATTAACTAAACAATTACAACCCAGGGAAACCTTAAACCAACAAAACAAGCAAGGGAAAAACCAACGAAGGTTTAGCCAAAGCAATTAAAAGGAAAAAAATACCCCCCCCAAAAAAAATGGAAAAATTTTTTTTTTTTTCCGGCCCAACAAAATTTCAAAACCCCAGGGGAAAACTTAGGGAAAAATACAAAAACCGTAAAACAAAAAAAAAACCTTCCCCGAATGCTTTCCAAATTTTTTCCCCAAAACCCCCCTTTCCCCCCCCCCCGGAAAAGGGGGGTTTTTCAAAAAACACCCAAATTACAACCTTATTTTTCCCAAAACCCCCGAAACCAAAATTAAATTTTTCACAAACCCCAAAAAAACCCAAAACCCCAACCTTTTCCCCCTTCAACCCTTTGAAAGCCCCACAACGCAACGGGGGTTTTTTTTTTTTTTAGGGAAAAAAAGAGAAGGGGCCCCTAGAATTTTAAAAAAACCCCTTTTTTCAAAAAAATTTTTCCCCCAAAAAAAAACCAAAAAAAACCAAACTTTACTCTTTCGGACAAATAATTTTTTTTTAAAAGCTTTAAAACGTTTTTTTTTTTTTTTTTTTTTTTTTTTTTTTGGGGAATCAAACGGGAAACAAAAAAAGGGAAAAAGGCCAAGGGATCAAAAAAACCCCCACCCCAATCAAAAGGGCACACGTTCCCAAAAATTTAAAAACCCCAAAAAACCACAATCCCCCACATTAAAGGCCCCCAACCCCCCCCCCAAAAACCCCCCCCAAAAAACCCCCCCAAAAAACCCTTTTCCCCCCCAAACCCAGAAAAGGGGTTTTTTTTCCCGTAGCAACTTTTTAAAAACCCCCCGGGAAAAAAATTTTGGGGGCCTTTAATTAACAAAAATTTTTTTAAAACAAAAAAAACCCCCCAAAAAAAGTTTTAAAAAAAACCAACCCAAAAGAACCAAAAAAACTCATTTTTTTTTTAAGCCAAACAAAAAAATTTTTTCACCATTTAAAAAAAAATAATTTTTTTCATTTTATTAAAAATTTTTTAAACTTTTAAAAATTCAAAATTGGTTTTTTAAATTAAACTATTGTAAAACATTACAAAATTTTTTTAAAAAAAATTTTTAAAAAGGCTTTTTTTTAAAAAAATTTAAAAAAATTTTCTAAAATTGAAAATTTTTCTCTTTTTTAATTAAATTTTATTTTATCATAATTTTTTTTTTTAAAATTTAACATTTAAAAAACCCAAAAAATTTATTTAATTTAATTTAAAAGGGGTTTGGTAATTAGTACCAATTTTTAAATTTTTTTTAAAAATTTTAATTATTAATTTCATTTTTTAAAAAACCCCCTGAAAATTTTTTTGGGAAACCCAAAAATTCTTAAAAGGGGTTTTAAAACCCCCCAGGGGGAAATTTTAAACAATGGGGTTTTCCCCCGGTTTTGAAAAATCTTTTTGAAAACAACTCTCAGGGGAAAAAATTACAAAACACAGTCAAAAAAAAATGTTTCAAATGTATAGATTACACATTAAAAATTTTACTTAAGGTTTGTTACAGTAAAAAAAAAGAGAGTGAATAACCCCCAAATTTAACGGAATTTTTTTTTCCTTTCCACACATTAAAAAAAAAAAAAATTCAAACCAAATTTGGAAGTACCCATTGACCCGTATGAAACTAAAAATATGCACCTTTCCTAACCCCACACTTATTTCATTCCCCCGGGGGAGAATTGACTGACGATGTCTTAAAAATTTTTCCTCTGCTCTGCTTCGGGGCTTACTGTCCAATTCAGCATAGAACTTTGCAATTCTTAAAGCAAACAACTTCTTTTTAACCCCATTCTCATCATACAGTTAAATCCTCCGACAAGTTAAAAGTCACATTTTAAAGATGATCAGCTGTGACCCAGCTTATTATCACAATGATCGTTCCAAATTGCCAAATTCGCAATGCCCGTAATGACTGTGCAACATCATCGCATACCAAAATAAAAAAAGCACCATCGCAAGAGCATAATATCCAAACTGGGCATTCCAAAGATCTGACCCAAAATTGACCACTGAGCTGCCCCAGATTTTTTTTTTTCACTGCTTTCTCCTAAACAACAAATACCTTTCAACATCTAAAAATAAAAAATTTATAAAAGTGACTCAAAAACTGTAATAACACAATGGCGTGTCGTAGCTTAGCCTTCGTTCATTCACGCTTCAACATCAGGCAAGGCATTGGGTTAAGAGGACTCTTTAAAACATAATAGAGTTCAGAATAGTTACACCCCCAACAGCTCGAGGCTTTAAAAAATTTTTCCATTACTTTTTAGCTATGCCAGCATGCCATTATCTACCCTCCAAGGTGTTTTTTCTTCCTTTTTTCGCACACAACCTTGCGTTTTTGAGGTGAAATAAATAATCCGGTATCAGACAGATTAATCAATTGAGGAGAATGTCATGGGACCCAATAGGAACCGGTCCTTTTTGATTTTAAGAGACCAACTGCAATTTTTTAGATCACCAAAGGGGACGTAACATTCTTTCCAAAATCACCAAGGCATTGTTCCATCCCAAGATTTTTTAAATAGGATATCCACTACTTACCACATTACGCTTCTTCATGCAGATTTTTTGATGTGAACATCTTAAAAACAATCCTGTTTTTTATCTTCTCTTGTTTGTCCCCCCCCCCAACAGGAATTATAAGGCGGGCCCCTTCACAATAAAATACCTCACCAATTTTTCTTTGCTTTTCCCCTTTTCCGGGATTGTGACCACCAAGCCGTATTTTCTTTTATACACCTCCACTACGGGGAAAGGGAATATCTACAAGTCACGCCATTCAACTTCCACCTCGTGTCCACCTCTGGTTCTTTGGCCAAATTTTCCGATACAAGTTGGAACCCAAATTTTTGCCTCCATTAGGTTGTCAATCTAAATTTTTCAGAACAAGTCCGGCTTACCAGACGGCAGCCCCCAACAAAAGGTGCCCCCAGCTGTTTTAGTCATACCCCACGGCTTTTTCAGTTTCCATTGTGACAATACTCCAATAAACCCCCATTTTTGTTTTAATTGCATCAAAATTTTCGATTCTTGGAACCTTCTTTTTAAACAGATGGAACACGATTTTCTTTAAAATGGTGACCGGGGAATCCCTCACCATTCCCGGGGCTGTTTCATAAAATGTATGTATTTACTACAACTGAAAAATTTGTTTGTTACGAGCCCTGCCATACTTTGAGGGACACTTCTACCTCGTAATTTTCCTTTAATAGATAGTACTGCACTTTTTTTTTTTTGTTAGTTGGCTAAACGATACAAATAAAAATAAAAATGATTTACTCAAAATGTTACAGGTTGTTTATTTTTATGTCATTTAAAAAGGGGTGGTAACCACAAAAAAAAACACACATTGGCTGTTGTTGTATGAAATAATCATTTCATAATGTTCTATTTTGTGAAAAATTTAGTATCGATAGTGAAAATTGGGGGTGAAATAATCGTGAAACATGTTAAATTGTAAACTCTGAACATTTTGAATCAGACAGGAATGGTTATTCCTGACATAGGCAAACGCCACAAAATCGTAAAGTTTTTGCAGAAAAATTATATGGATGTTGACCGATTTGTCTAAAAGGTGGGAGTATGCCACAGTGCTGCAAACAGGCTTCACTGAGGTTTTGCAAATTTTCAAGTCTATTTTTTCATTTCAGTCTTGAGGTGCCTCAAAAAAAACATACAATCAAAAAGATATTTTTTACTCCCCCCATCAGACAAAAGAAAAATTTTGCCCAATTTTTTGAGTGATAGTTTTCAGTGACTCAGTGAAATCTCATATTTTTTTTTTTTCTTTCTTTCCACTTTTTTTTTAAAGGAAACACCACTTTTTCATAAACTTAAAAGTC
Organism: Homalodisca vitripennis; assembly: GCF_021130785.1. Lineage (NCBI taxonomy): Eukaryota > Metazoa > Arthropoda > Insecta > Hemiptera > Cicadellidae > Homalodisca > Homalodisca vitripennis. Next base: position 121,691,529 of record NC_060213.1, on the reverse strand, counting down.
CCACTGATGCAAGGCCTGTTTTTAAATATAGGCTGTTGCACACTCCAGGGAAAACCATTCCTTCTTAGGCCAAAATTCCCTCGGTGTTCCCCCCTTCAAAATTTTCCCCTTTTTTTTTCCCTTTTTTTTTTTCTTGAGTCGTGACTGCTTCAATTATGTCACATCATTAAGTATCAAAATTCCCAAGTTTACATCATTGTGTGAAACCCCTTCCACACATCATTCTCAAATAGATCTGTAGAATTGGGCGGAGCATAATTTTTTCAAAGGACGGTTATTGTCCGATTCAGAGACAAGGAGAATTGAATTTTCTCCTGCTCTGGGGTTTCACCTTTTTTCCAAAACTCTACAAATCTTCTACTTCAGCAGAACCTTTCTTCAGGAAATGTAGACAATGGTAACTCATTAAGACAACCCCCAAAAAAAATTACGTCCTTAATGTAATTGGGGGTAAGGGTATGAATAAATCTTTCACCATCAATTTTACCAAATTTTTAGAAAAAGCTTCCTGCGTACTTTCTCTAAAAACGTTCAATGATACCTTGGCCATTGGTTGAGAGATACTTTTGACATTAGTTTTAGCAAATATTAAGTTTCATTCACTGTAACCAAAAAAATTTAAGGTCCCCCCATGGGTTTTTAAAAATAATCAAGCACAGACGTGCTTTAACCACAACTTAAGAATGAAAAGTGTTTTTAACTCTTGGAACGAATTCGGTCATGAACCACTCTTAGAACAATCATGTTCCACCAGGCAGACTTTTGAACTCTGTAGAAAAACTGGAAAAGAAGACATATTCAAGTTCTTAAATGCTGGGGGTTTTGCCCGCCTCCCTGTTAGAAACAGAGTCAACTTGTGTGAAAGGTTTTTTTCCACATAACGTGACATGATTCTTTCTTTATTTTTACCTTAAATCCTACTGCTAAAGTTTCTTGAGCTTGAAGGGGGTTTGTTAAAAACAAAATTTTGTACGTATTTAAACTCGTCTCTCAATTTGTAAACTTGTTCAGGCTCTTTTTTTTCACAAGAAGTACATGCCTAAGTTTTTCTAAAATTCACTAGAAATTTTTTTATCTGCTGAAGCTTCCCCCCTTTTCATTCCTAAAAACCCTACTCAATATTTTTTCCATCATGCAGCTATCACTAGCTGAAAATTTGTCTTCCCCTCACAAGTTTTATGTAAAAATAATCGCCTTTTCCTTTAAAAGGGGGTCTTTTTGTTGGATCCCTTTTTCTTACGCTCCTCAAAACCACAGCCATAATGCATCATCAACCCGTTTTGTTTTTTGGGTTTTTAAAAATTTAAAACTGGGGACGATTTTTTTTTTTTTAGTAGAAGGACGTAAAGTATAAAGTCTACCTACATTTTCACCGTTGTATTTACTTTTTACTCTTTTTTGTAAACACTTTTTGCTGCAGAACAACACGTTAACACAAAACATATAGACATGTAAAAATTTTAAAATTGATCCGCAAATAAAATATTATTTGTTTACTTTTTTAAAAGAAACGTAATAAGAAAATTGAACGTAATTTTTGCAGTAGGAAACTGCCCCGGGGGGTTTTATTTTTCAAAAAAAAACTGGTTTTTTCTGGTGCTGAATCAGAAGGAGTCTACTATAAGCCTTTTTTTTACAAATATTTTTTTATTCCTTACAAAAATTAAAAAACAACTTTATGCACAAACTAGTTTTTTAATTAATTTATTTGCTTGTAAATAACATTTTTAGATAAAAAAGTTAAAAAAAAAAACAACTTGTCTCTATAAACCTCCTTACTAGCAGGTAAAGTTATATTTTAATAATGGGGAAAAAAAAGTAAACCTGTTGTTAACATTTACTTAAGATCATTTTAATTAAATGTTCTATTTATTTAACCCAACTATTTACCCATCTAAACATTTTTAATTAAATTTTTTTTTTGTGGGCACTTGTTTTATTTCTGCTGGTGGGGCTGTACATTTTTTTTTTCATCACCATTGTCGAACGTTTTTTATAGGTAAAGTTACAAATTTTCCCGTTAAACAAAGTTAAATATAATACAAAATAGATTTTAAGATAAAGGAAAATGGGTTCCCCGGCTTTGGCAATCATTACGGCTAATAATGTAGTAAACATAGTTTTTTTTCTTTTTTAAATACATTTTAAACAAAAAGTCTGTTTTAAAAAACAAAAATTTCAAAATTTTTTTAAAAATCTTTAAGGAAAAAAAAAAACCCACTCACTATTTCACTATTTTAAAAAAATGATAGTGAATTACCTTTTAACCCTCCATTGATAATAAAAGTTTCCTAATAAAAACATAAACAATTTTTTTGAATGCCATTGCAGGATAAAAAATTTCCACATTTTTCCCCAATTTAAAACAATAGTAAATCACAAGGTATTAAAGTTTTTTTACAGTGTTACTAAGTGGTTAACGCAAATGGTTTGCTTTTTTCAGGTGAAATTCAGCGTTTCCCCCCAAGAGAGTATGAAAATCCTTTTTCTCCACGACCTCCCCTCCTGAACAACCTTCGTCTTTTGAGAGTAAACACCCGCCAAAATTCGATATTACATTAAAGCTAAATTAAAAATCCCCGGGGGTTTGAGAAAAAGTGGAGAAAAATTTTCGGCAAAAAGGCAAATTTTTACCTCAACTGCTTCGCACAAGCTAATTTTTAAACAATTCAGTCAAAAAGGTCTTGCAGCATGGCTGAATTACATTCTTTTAAACTCTTTAAAAAACCCTTTCAAACATATGGTTTAAATTTTTTTCTATTTTTTCTTAAAAGGTGGGGTTTTTTACATGGACTTTAGTATTTTTCTTGTTTGGGGAAAAATTTTTTGGGCCAAAGTACTAAATAAAATTTTTATACTATCAAGTTTCTTTGTGAGTATAAATAAACACTCAAAATTAAAAAATATTTTTTAAATTTTAAATAAAATTTAATTAAACTTGTAGAAGAACATGAAAATAAACCTAATCTTATTTTAACGTCCCTTTTGCAGCTGAAAAATTTTTGGTATTTTTCCCAATTTTTGGAAATTTTAAGATCTTTTCTTTGGAAAATTTTGGGGTTATTGCGAACCAATTGTGCATGAAATTTTTTAAAACTCTTAGCTTCTAACAAATCATCCCCCCCATTACTTTTTTTAGAGCCCCAAAACAAAAAAATTTTGGGGCACATGGGATGAACAGAGCTGAAAATGGGGTATTTTAGAATTTCCCGATCAATTTAGGGTCATTGAAAACAATTACTAGTGGGGGCCAGGGGCTGAACCCAAATTTTCCTTTGTGAAAAGCATGCAAGGGTTTTTATGAAATCGGAAAATTTTTTTAAATTTAGGGGTTATTTTAGTTTTTTCCCCAAAAATAATTTTGTAAAACAACCAAGAACTGGGGAAATTGGGGGTTTTTTTTCACAAAAATTTTTTTGGGCCTCAAAAAAACCTTTACCCCCAACCCCGTAAAAATTTTGTTATATGATGATTTTTTTTCCACCCCCGAAAATTGAAATTCCTGCTTTACCCTTTGGGAAAAAACAAAAATAAAAAGGGACAGTGTAACCTTTCCCATATAGTATAACATTTTTAAAAACCCTGAAAAAGGGGCCAAAAATTGGGATTTTTGCCAATAAAAAAGTTACAATAGGGCAAGTTGGAGGGTTAAATGCACCAAATTTTTTAGTCTATTTTTAATTTTTTTTAAATGAGGGTGACAAAAAAAAATTATCATTGAAATTTTTTTTTAAGGTTTTAAGTAAAACAAGCTAGGAAAAATTAATGTTTAAATAAAAAAAAACCCTTTTTGTTTCCCCCCTCCCATTTTTATCTCAACCATAACTGCATGGCTGATGTTAGATTTCTAGATAAATGTAAAAAAAATCGGGAAAAGGGGTGTTTAAATAGTAAAAAAATTCCCCCTTTTGGGGCCCCGCCCCTTGTAGACCCCTGTTAAAATTTAAAAACTTTTTTAAAACCATTTTATTCCTTTAAATTGTGACCAAAAAAAAATCCACTCCTTTTGGGAAATTTAAAGTCTGTGCAAAATAAACAACTAAAAAGTGATGGTTATGGTGAACTACCATTCAAACTTTTTGCAAAAACCCTTGCTTTTCTGAAATAAATTTTAAAAATTTTCCTTTATGATTAAGGAAAACCCAAACCCAAAAAGGGTTGCTAAAAAGAAATTTTATAAGCTTTGGGGTTTCAAAGAAAGCTACCAAATTTTGCCTTTTCAAGTTTTTTTTGGGGAAATATTTTTCCAGTTTTGGGCAAATTAACAGTCCCCCATCTTAGAGTGTTTCAAGTCTTTCCCGAGAAAAGGGGGGGACATCCTTCTTAAAATTTAAATTATCCCCTCCCTTCCCCCATAAGGGGAAAGGGTAAGGCTTGTACCCAAGAAATTGGGACCGGGGAGGCTGTTCTTGATTTTTCTGAGTTGCTGATTTTTTTTAAATTTAATTGAAGGGCAGTGCTCAAAAAGGGGGGTTTCCAAATTGAGATCAATGTCTATGCTCATTCCAAGATATTTGTTTTCCCCGAAATGCAGATGTTGGGTTTGTGCAGAACATTCCTTCATTTTTGGGCTAAAAAAATAACTCTTTCTCTTGGGCTTCTTTCAATACCCCGGGCATTCTCCTGATACTGTTTAGTACAATTGTAGGGATTTATCTCTTAATTTTTTTAAAATTTTCTGTGGGAAAAAAACGAGGGCTATAAACTTGGCATAGAGGGAAAGCCCCAAATTTTCCTTTTTAAAAAGAGACAATGTTTTTATATACACAATAAACAGAACGGTTCAGAACTGACCACTGGGGGGACACTTTTTGTTGTTTGACTTGTTTGAAAAAGTGGTTTTTTTAGTTTTTGCTTTTTAAAGTTACCTCAGTCATCTGTGCCCTTCCACCGAGGTAAACTCTGAACCACGGGTGAGATGTTTTCTTTTTATAAACCCATATTTTTTAGTTTTTTTGAGAAAAAAAGGGTTGGACTCCGACTATCAAAAAAGCTTTCTAAAGTCCAGGGAAACAATTATCGTTTCCAGTAAGTCGATTAAATTCGTGAAAGGGGGACTTTTCCTTTTTTAAAGTCATTTTTTTCGACTGGGGGGTTTTTTTTTAAAAACAAATTTCCCTGCAGATGTGGGGCAACCTTGTAACAACTATTTTTTTTTCAAAAAACCCATGATAGGGTGTGGATGAGTGATATCGGTTTGTAGTTTTGGCTAGGGAAAATGGGTCTTTTCTTGTGTTTTTCAGGTAACCAATGAATTATTTTAAAAGGAAGGGAAAAAAGCCCTTGTTGGAATGATTTGTGTTTTCAAACAAAACCCAAAGGGGGTTTTTAAATTCATTTTTGCAGTGTCCCCAGGATTTTTTTGATGATATTTCAAACCCAATTCCCGTAATGGGTTTTTGATTTAAGAGGTGATATTGTTTTTTAAATTTCCTCTGCTTTTGTTGTTTTTAAGATTCTCTTCAAGAACCTGAACTTACTTTCATTGTGGTTTGGGGTTTTTTGTGTTAAAATTTTCAGTAGCATTGGCAAAAAAAAATATTAAAAAATTTTCCAAAATTTTTCTATCAATTTTCAACCTTCTCATTAAAGATTTTTTATGAAAATTTTTTTTTAGTTTTTTTTGCTGCAATAATTACTTTTTTCTTTTTGCCCCGACGCTCTGGTTTGGTTTTTTCACGTTTGCAATATAGTTTCAAACTCTTTTTTGTCATTGGCTTGTTTTTTTATTTGCTTCAGTACCCATCAGAATTGGGTTTATTGAGTGCATGTTTGTTTCCTTTGATTTTTTTTTGGCCCATTACCAACGAATTTTAGTGCTTCTTGTTAAATTAAGTTAACCCTGGTCTCATTTTGTACGTTTGTTCCCAAGTTTCCCCGTGCAAAAATATTTTGGGGTTTTCTAAAATTTCAGGTATTTTTGTACTTTTTAATTGTTTCTTGGGGTTACAGCTTTGTCAAATTCAAAGGGGTAAAAGTGCATATTTTTTACCTATTGGTTTTTTTATCTGCATTGTTAATCCCCTGTTTTCCATCAATTTTGTTCCAAATTTTTCCCAAAAGATCTTTCTAAGTCAGTGGTGATTCTTTGTTGGGGAAAGAGGGACTGTTAAAAAACATGGCTCCCCTAAGAACCAATTTAATAGCCTCTTTCGTTCCCGATAAGCCACGATGTCCACATTCACCCCGGAATGTCACACAATGTTTAAAGATTTTCAAAAAATTTTGTTTTGTAAAAAATCAAAACAAGGTTTTCCCTCTCCCTCTTTTTCACAACTCTCTCTCCTTTTCCCCTGAAACTAAGGTCAACCTGCTTTAAAAAAAACCAAACCCTTTCATGGCCCTGGGAAATTTAAAAACCCGCTCCACCTGATTGAAATTTTATTAGTGCCTTTTAATTTTTTCACAGCTTATTTAAAAGGGCTCAACTCAATCCGTACTTGGAAAACCTTTTAGTTTTCCCTTTGCTTTTGGGGCATATCTTTAAATTTTTTTTCAGAATGGCACATACCTTATAAGGGGGCCCATTTCTCACTTACAATCTTTCAATACCCTTTTATTCTTAACTTTTCCTATGGGCATAGAAACATTATATTACCTCTATTTTTATCACATTGTTGTAACAATTTTATTTAAAATCTCATAGATATTAATTCTTTTTAAAAAACATTTTTAGAAAGAAAACCTGTTTAAAGGGGGAAATTTTTTGATTTAAAATGACTTCTTCCCTGAACATGTTTTAGGAGAAACGTTATTTTACCTCTATTTTTATCACATTTTTGTAACAATGTTATTTAATATATAATAATAATTAATTCAACTAAAACATTTTGATAAAAGAGAAGCTGTTTCAACAAGGAAATTGTTGTATATTGATTTCTTCCCTGAACGTTTTTTTAAAGGAACCAATAAAACAAAAGTGTCAACGACTTCTGCTGCATTGTGGTCGCTCGGGCCCTCTGACAGGCCCCCGAACTTGCCATATGCTGGGTTTGTGCCGGGCCAGAACATACCTTGATCCGGGAGGGGGAAAACGCGGAACGTCGATGTGGATAATTTTGTCGTTAATTGCTGGGGGTTGGTTGTCATATTTTTGTTTTTTCTTAGTCGATAGACCTTGTGTGATTGATACTTAGAAAAATTATTACATTATGAACGTTGCAGTTTCTCCAAAAATTTAAGCGATCAGAATGACCACAAAACAATTATCTTTATATAAAATATTTTGGGGAAACTGATGGGGTGTCTCTTAAGGGTAAAGACTCGTTCGTGCGTTTCTTTTTTAAAATATACAATGTTAAATCACCCCTAAAAGACTACTCTACTACTAAAAGTTACAGCTGAGAAATTTTCAGCCTCTTGTTAACTTTGGTACAGTTTAGTGTAGGGGTGTTTTAGGTTATTACTGGAAGGCATTGTACCTAGAATAAACAAAGACAGACACAGTGGACCTGGTGAAATCTCTCTTGCCAATGTCAACGCCAAAGACTCAAAGACTTCATCAAACCTTTACAGTTCCTGTGGTCCCGTAAACAGCCTGCACCAATGTTCTATATCACTTGTAACTATGTTTTCAAGGTAATGTCTTTAAGGTGTAGGGGTTTTTTCTCAAAACTTAACTTTAATAATTATTCTTATTTGCTGAAAAATTTTAAAAAATATATATAAAAAAAAAAAAAACACTTTTTTATTTTTTGTATTCTTTTAACTTTTTTTGGTTTTGGGGGTATTAGATGATCTAAGTGTACTGAAAAAGATTTATCAGTACCATTTTGGCAGCATCATAGAGAAATCGTCATGCATTCAAGGCCTAAAATAGAGTTTAAAATGGCCGCCACAACTCTCCCCCCTTCCTTGAAGTAATTAGTGTGATTTAGATTTCTTTTGGTAAAGAGAAGTAACCAATGGGAAATTTATCATGAAATTTTGTTCTTTTAATGGAGAAGATATGAGCTTTACTACAATTAAAATGGTGCCAATTATTTTTGTTTGAACAAACACGTTTGTGACGGAAAATTAATGGCCAATCTCCAACCACACCACTTCCCACAACCACATGGTTTTTGATGGTGCCTGTGGTGACCTCGTCCAAACTGAAGGTTCATGATATAGATCTTCAAAGCAACTCTTTGAATGCGAATTTTTTATTGAATTACATATTTAAAACTAAGCAAATAATTGTAAGCACAGAACTGTCTCTTTAATTATGGTCTTACATAATTTTTTTCATTTTAAAAAAAATTGTGCTTTAAAAAGTCTGTTTTTTTCTGCCTTACAAATCAAAATAGTACTTTGTCGGAGACAAGTTTAAATCATTCATAAATGGACTGGAAATAAAACAGGTTTCAAACACTTGTTTTAAACACTGGTCTTTTTTAAATTTGTAGAGTTTACTTTTCAACAGCCCTTTAATAGCCCCAAATGAATAATTGAAATTTGTATGTTGGTATATAATTATTTTAAAAAATCTTTTCAGTTTTTTATTTAAATGTGAAATTTTTAAAGTGGGTTGTCAGGTAAAAAACGGAAAAAGAGTGTCTGCTATCTTGATCTACAGAAAAGGCCTGTTTTTTTTGGGGACTGTGCCATGTACAAGGAGGAAACATTTCCTGAAAAATTCCTCTGGCCCCAACTACGATGCCTATGACACAACCACCATTCAATTCTTCTATGCCGCAGCACAACAGCCATTCTATCCTCCTTTACCGACAGCACACAACTTTTAATCTTATAGCCGACAGCAAACCAGCCCAATCTCCAAAAGACCACATGAACCTTTCCAAAGGCACCTTCCTCCTCCAATGCCTGGCCAGACCTACCTCTAATCCTTCCATGCCTTTGCCACAAGCCCATTAAACCCCTCAATCCTTCAGCAAATTTACCTCAACTTATCCTGCTTCCTGTTTCCAGAACCAATCGAACAAGGCCCCCCACCCCAAAACCGGGGGGTGGGCCCATTTGGGACTTGTTTTTCTGGTATTGTCACATATTAGATTATATATTGGGGGTTTAAAAATTGCTTAACACAAACAATACACATTGAAAATTGAAAGGCCCAAACCCTTTAAATACAAATTTTTAAAAAAAAGAAATCACACAAAATTTATTCTACTTAATTCGATTCAAAGTTTGTCTTTTAAATATTCTTTTTGTGGTTTGTAAAAAATTTGATTTCAATAGATCATTATTGAAAGGAATTATTTAACATTGTTCACAGCTATTTGTAAAAAATTATAGAAAGACAATAAAAATTCTATTATAGATTTAAACACTTGGAAAACACATGTTAAAGTTTGATAATTGGAGAATTAATGGAGTGAAATTTAAATAGAAAAAAAGTTGTGACATTGGGGGTTTACAGTGTAAAAAGAAACTTTACAAGAAAAAAACCCACCCTACCTCCAACAACATCTCTTCTCCACAATATCTTTAGAATTATTTTGAAAAATTTTTTCATTTTATGCCAGGGGGTTTAATTGTACACTTATTTTTTTAATTCGTACATTGTCCAGACTTGTAGTTGCGCAAAATAATTAATTTGGGGTCTTTTTAAACTGAAGAGGAACTTGTGTTTCAAGAACCCTCATGACTTAAAAAAATTTAAAGGAACCAGAATTTTGAAATCTAAACTTTTTTTTTTCGACGTGTCACCCAGAATGGGGGAAAAATTACATTATCCTTTCAAGTTTTTAAAAAAAATCTCTCTTCAACACACCAACCTATCCATTTATAATTACTAACATTGGAAAATTTAAATAACGAAAAACAGGGTGATTTCTAACAAACTTTAAAAAATTAAAAATTCACCCTTTGCAAGGGGAAAAGAAATTTCAGACTACAGACCCTTTCCTTGGTTCAAACATTTGGAAATAATTAAAAAAGGTTTAAAATTAAAAAAACAATAATTACAAAAAAATTTTTTGGTATTTATTAAGAACCTACAAGCCTTCGTCAAATCAAATGATTTTTCGTCTGTCTATAACTTTTCTAAAAAAACCTTGACAGCCAATTGAATATTATGTTTATAAAATTCTTGGCTTGTGTACCAAAAAATAGTAAAGGGGGTTTGTGACTGAATACTAAAAATCCTAGAAAAGGCCCATGCAATTTACATTTCCCATGTATTTATTCCCCAAAAAGAAATTTCATCAAAAACATTTTTTAAAAAAGGGGAAATTTTTGGGGAAAAACCTGTTTTCTCACAAACCTTTTTCCTTGTCAAAAACAAACTTCAAACAAAAAATTTTTCCATTAAGATAGGATTTCAGCCACTCAAAAGAATTTTTTCAATATAGCATTGGAACAAATAATTTCTTTTAAAAGGTAACATAATAAAACCTAGTAAAAACTGTATTAAAAACCTACCCTGTTAGGGTGAACTTTTTTTTCCAGTATCTTGTGTGGTAATTTTATAAATTATATACTCGTGAAAACAAAATTTTCCTTTCAAACAAAGTTTTACTTTTTAAAAAATTGTGGTATCTCAGATCACAAAGTTCTTAATAAAGAAAAATTTGGGGGTCATTTATTGATTAGAATAAGGGGTTACATACCGGTGGTGAATTTCCTGTACTTTCTGGGGTTTCGGAGGCCCCCATTTCAGCACTCGGTTTATGGTTAAGCAAATTTTTTTTAAATATTGTTTTTACTTAGTTAAAAAAACATACCAATTTTTCCTATGGGGAAAAATGACTGCCCTGGGGGGGGGTGGGGGGGGGGGGGGGTGGGGGGGGGGGGGGGTGGGGGGGGGGGGGGGTGGGGGGGGGGGGGGGTGGGGGGGGGGGGGGGTGGGGGGGGGAAAAACATCTATGTTTTATTGTGAAAGATAGGGAAATTAATTCCAGTAATGTGTTATGTGTTTGTAATAACAAAATGATAATTTTGTGAAAATCTTGCAGAGATGTGTAACTGTCACTTACTTGACCATGTGTCATAGGGGGAGGTGCACAAGGCTGCAGTGTCGGGAAACCTGGACGCTCCTGAGGGAGGTTTTTGAATGCCATTATGCAGGCCGTCGTCTGCCGGGACCAGATCGGCTGGCGGGAGAAGGCTCGGAGGCTGCTGGTCTTCTCTACGGACGCCGGGTTCCACTACGCCGGGGACGGAAAGGTCGGTCACTCTTCCTAATTGTATTACACCTGGATAAACAACTGTACGCTACAAATGCATAACTTAATTTTCTTTTAGATTCTGATGAGGTATGAAATTTGTGGTGGAGTTCTGAGTGAAGTACAGTTTTAATGTTAATGTTATCACATAATGTGAAAATCGAGTCAACACAGTTACGTAAAAATAAAACAAACCATGTTTCTCCACCACATAAACTTTAGTCAATAGAATAAGAAATCTAGTTTACACCTGAACTGTACAGAGTAAGTTGTTAATGCATCCACTCATCACGTATATAATGATCAGGACCCTCTCCACCCCTACTCCATCCTCATCCTCTCAGTTTGTTCATGCTGTAAATGCTGGATGTAAAAAATAATTTTTTATAATTCTCGATTAAATTGTGAAGTATGCAATTTGAACTTACAATATGAACAAACCAATACACTTAGACGTAAACGTCATTCTTGCCTTTATATATTTTGTACAAAAATATTAGGGAATACACACTATCCATAAACTGGATGTCCTTTACTCTGACTGTTACTACTCCAGCACCGAAAAAATTTGTGGAGGAAATGAATATCTGAGACTATGAAGTGTTAGTTCCGTGACAGATTGTAGACTATGAAGTGTTAGCTGCATGACAGATTTTAGAGTACAAAGTTTTAGCTCCATGACAGATTTTAGACCACAAACTGTTAGCTCCATGACAGAGTGTATATTACAGTGTTAGCTCCATGACATTTTTTTAGGCCACAAAGTTTTAGATTTTCTTTATTGTACATATTCTTAGACTAGAACAAACTGTTAGCTCCATGACAGAAGTGTTATATGTGTTAGCTAAATGACAGATTTAATAGGCCACAAAGTTTTAGCTCCATGACAGATTTTTATGTGGTCTTCAAAGTTTTAGTCATCTCTCCAGGAATTCTTTCACTGAGTAGAAGGGTCTGTCTTCCAGCCACGCTGTTAGTTGTCTACTCAAGTCGTTGTCCAGATTTTAGACTACAAAGTGTTTAGCTCCATGACAGAGTGTAGACCACAAAGTGTTACCTCCATGACAGAGTGTATATTACAGTGTTAGCTCCATGACAGATTTTAGGCCACAAAGTTTTAGATCCATGACAGATTTTAGACTACAAAGTTTTAGCTCCATGATGGAGTGTAGACCACGAAGTGTTACCTCCATGACAGAGTGTATATTACAGTGTTAGCTCCATGACAGATTTTAGGCCACAAAGTTTTAGATCCATGACAGATTTTAGACTACAAAGTTTTAGCTCCATGATGGAGTGTAGACCACGAAGTGTTACCTCCATGACAGAGTGTATATTACAGTGTTAGCTCCAGGACAGATTTTAGGCCACAAAGTTTTAGATCCATGACAGATTTTAGAGTACAAAGTTTTAGCTCCATGATGGAGTGTAGACCACGAAGTGTTAACTTCCAAAAAGTGTAGAACACGAATGTTGCCAATATGAACCTGCCTAAAACAAACTTGAATGTAATTAGCTGTAAGCCGAGACTAATTAATCTTGAATAAAAGATAACTGTTTGACCAAAAAGGTATTTATTCTGGATTTATTCATTGTAAAATAAAAGCGTAAGATTCTGTGAAGGACTCGGTTTTCTCCAGACATTAGCAATTGTTCAGTGATACAAAAAATCAGTAACACTATGTTTCAATATCTGCAATCAGATCTTTTCCTCAGGTGGAAAACTGACCTAACACATAACTTCAATCTAGTTTAAAAGAAACAAATCATACGAGAATGTTGTGACACGCCTAAGTCAGGAGTCACAGTTATAACAACTAAACTATAAAATACAGATTATAATAGGTCTACACAGAATGACCAAGACATAAAAATTTACAAAGAAGTCAGATTCTGCTTATTTTCTTAATTACACATTTAAACGTTAGATATTTTTTTACAGCAAGTTTTCTGCTTGATAAAACTATTTAAATAAACAAAATTAAATACTTACAAACAGTGATCGTGGATGAGATAGGCCAATTATTGATCTAATGATTGGTTGTGTATCTCAGATAAAAATATGGAGTGTTCATTATGACTATTTTATCGTACTACTCCCTCCTCTAAATCATTATATATAGTATAATGTAGTATGACTTGAATCCTGACTCATAAGCTCAGTTCATATAGTACAACATTTGGCTGTGTGCTGTTTGTATATTTTCACACAGTTTTTATAGATAATAATAGTAATTTATCAACAATAATAATTATTATAACATAATGTTGTATGTTGATATAAAATGTTTTCTTACTGATGCAATTATCTAGTTCTAAAAACTAACTAAAGAAACAATTCAGCTTGAAGTTATACAACATATAAATATAATTTCATATTTTTTCCGTTCTCTAGTGTTTAAAAAATCATTTCTTCACATCCCCGTTTTTCCTTTGCATCAGTTCAGTGTCTATTAAAACTGCTATTTGCTTGAAAACCTTTTTTATAGTAAGGGTATTATAATGAAATAAATTGTTTTGCGTTAATTATTTCATTGTAATGATAGCATATGTTTTGGAATCTTAGTTTTTCTCAGGAACTGTGAGTAAGTACTTTGTCACTTTACCCCAAATTTGCTCGGTAGTGAATCCTCATGTACCCCTCCATTTTAAGTTTTCCTCCAATTAAAAATTATCGTAAATAAAATTGTCAGTATCGATTCGTTTTCCATTTATTTTAAATGGGTTTATAACAATAGAAGGTTTGAAGTTAAGAATACTTTGTTATTAATTTTTTGATTGTGACTAATTTGGTTGTATTCTGTCATTCTTTTCATACCATTAGGCAAATGTTTAAAGTTATAGATTTTTCAAAATGTGTTATCTCTTCATACTTAGTTACTTGGAATCTATTGTTTTTCTGTAATTGTATGTCATTGCATGGCCACAGTCTGTTACACCCACCATATTGCACAGTTTGTGCAGTTTCATTCGTTCACATTTAGATGGTCACTACACCGGTGTGTCCATTTTGAGAGCTGCAACGTGTTTCCTGCAGTCCTGGATTATTTTTTAATAACACTTCTTCCACTTTGTATTTTAGGAGCGACCACTAAGCTTTTTAAGTGAACTTATAATTGTGATAATGTAACTTAGGAAACAGATAAAACAGATGTGTTCCCTTTTTGTCTGGGAACACATTGCAATCTTTGGTTATGATAAAATTGCATTTACAATTTAAACTGCTCTTATGGAAAATAATGTAGAATGTCCTCTAGACCAGGGCTCCCAAACTATGGTACGCGTACCCCCTGGTGGTACGCGAGACGTTGCCAGGGGGTACGTGAGCAGAACCACGCCAGTTTGCTATTATGTTCCGGCTGATGCGAGGGAAATTTCGGGTTGCGGGAAAAGTGAGGAAAGTTTTTGTTTTGACGAGTGGCTACATCACTGAACTGACGCTCTCCACCTTTTAGTTTCTTTGTCAGTTTGTCTATTGTCTGCCAGTCTGCAAAGTGTGTGGTTTTTAAGTGTGTGTCATACTGCCACATTATTTGTGTTATTTTGTTCATTATTTCATAGACAGTGTTTGTTTATAGCGATATGGATATGTGGTTAAGCAAGTCTTCAAACGTTAAGAAAAAGCAAAGAGTTTATTCATCACTTTAAGAAGGTAATTTTACTCCTGTACCTAGTACATCTTCATCAAAAGATCAAGGTTCTTCTGTGTGTTCTGCAAAGCCATTGGGTAAACAAACGTGCGTACAAAAAAAGGCGTAAATATGATACCAGCTACTTGTCTTATGGATTTACTTATATAATGAGGTCCATGACAATGAAGTTAGGCCACAATGTGTAATTTGTTTGGAAACACTTTCTCACCATGCAATGAAACTATCTCTTTTTAAAGCGTCATTTCCTAACAAAAACACGAAAATTACAAAGATAAACCATTGGATTTTTTCAAAAATATGGAAGCTTCATTAAAAGGTGCAAGACAAATATTAATTGTTTTACCAGTTTGATTTAAAAGCGGTTGAGGCTTCCTATAAAGTTTAGTCTTAGAATTGCTCAAGAGGGCAAACCACATATCATTGGGGAAACATTAATACTGCCAGCAACTAAAGACATTGTGTCAACCATGTTTAGGAGAAAATGAGGCTACACAGATTGATTCACTTTCGCTTTATAACAATACAGTTTCAAGAAGACTAAGTAACATGGCTGCTAATGTTAAAGGAAACATTACTCATGAAAATAAAAGAAAGCAAATATTTTTGCTATATCAAATTGATGCAACAACTGACGTAACTAACATGGCTCAGCTAATATGTTATGTTAGGTACGAAGATTGGAAATACTGTCGGAGAAGACATGTGCCAAAACTTGCCATCACACACAAATGCAGATGAAACATTTGGAAAATTAGACACATTTCTTCGAGAAAATGAGTTGAAACTGGGAAAAATGTGTAAGAATTTGCACAGATGGGGCAAATGCAATGGCTGGAGTTCATAAGGGAGTTGTTACTCAAGTGCAGCAAGTAAGCCCAAAGCCTAAGTTTTTTCATTTGTAGTCTTCACCGAGAAGCCTTGGTTACAAAGAGATGTCCAGCAGAGCTGAAAAATGTACTGAATTAAGCAGTAAAGACAAGTAAATTTCATTTAAAGCCAGAGCACTGAACTCATGCCTTTTCCATAATTTATGTGATAAAAATTGGATAGTATTCACAAACAATTACTTCTGCACACGGAAGTAAGGTGGTTGTCGAGAGGAAGAGTGATATCTCAAGTTTTTGAACTTCAACATGAAATGTTGATTTTTCTGTCCGACACAGACTTTCAGTATCATGACCGTTTTTCAGATGAATTATGGTTGAGCCGATTGGCTTATTTTGCAAACATATTCAGTATGTTAAATGATGTTAACAGGAAACTACAAGGAAGCTATAACACCCCATTCCAAGTTATGGACAAAATCAATAGTGTGAAACTAAAAACTAAGATTTGCAAAAGGGGAAGCGAAGAAAAGCCAAGTGTCATTGTTCCCATCTCTTGAATCTTTTATTAAAGAGAACTAATTTCTCCTGAGTCAAACAATTTTTGAATGACATATATCAGATCATTGTAGCTCCCTCCAAGCTAGCTTCACAAAATACTTTTAAGAAGATCTGAGTTCATACTCGTGAATTAAAAACCCCTTTTTGCTGAATTTGAGAAAATTGTTCCAAACAGCTTTTCTCTGAAAACTTAAAGAGGAACTGCGATTCGGATCTGAAAGAAGTATTGAACAAAACCACTCTTTTTGATTTTTGGATCAAACTACGTTCACAGTATGGTGAGATTGCTGACAAAGCAGTTGAGTTTCTACTACCATTCCGAACTTTCTATCTATGTGAGGCGGGATTCTCACATCTGCTGTACACAAAAAATAAAATACAGGAACCGAATGCAAACAGTGGAATGTGATCTCAAACTCAAGTTTAGCCTAATTATGCCCAGACATCAGCAGTTTAAGCCGTTCCATTCAAGCTCATCCCTCAGATTGAATAACTAATGATAACTATAAACGAACATTTTCATTGTGCGACATCCACATTTCTGAATTTTGTATTTTGTAATTCGATTATAATTAAATATATGTATTAATACAGTTTCTTGCATTTTATTATTCCTACTTAACAAGTTTTAACACAGATAAACTAAAAACTAAATATATAAAATTTGTATTTTAATAAATTACGGATCTGTTATTCTTATTGCATTTTATATTTGAAATTCAGATTTTATAACATACGAGTGATTATAATTGCATATAAAACAAACATAAAAAAAGGCAAACTAATGATGCATTTACAATTTAAAATATATGTGTTATGGGCCAAGGGGTACGTCATAATACATAGAACAAACTAAGGGGTACGTCACCAAAAAAGATTGGGAACCGCTGCTCTAGACAACATGTGGGTCTCCTTGTTGCATTAGTAGCCAATTTTTAGCTTATGGTTACATGTATAGATGTACCGATCACAGAGTAATTAATATCTCAATACAACCACCATTCTCAAATAAGGGAGTCAGTCTATTTCTAGGTATGTGTTTACTGTATTAAACACGTAGGTTATCAGCTTTTATCAATTAAATTAGGAAAACAGACTGTGCATCACTTTTGTTGTCAATTTTTAATATTAGTTACGTTATAAGCCTAAGAATTTACACACTGTCATTATTGTTGAATATTTTATAATCAAACCATTTATTTATAAAATAAGAGATTTAAAATTATTTTTATTGTTGCTTCATATAAAGTTTTGTTCAAAATTATCTAAAACTGACCGTAATGAGACATTACAATCGCCTGTATTAATTGACTGACAAATAAATAGACACCTGAAATGCATTGTAGTGTTTAATAAATCATTGTGTGCTATGAAATTGTTTGGGTCAAACAAAACAAGACTTAAATTGCCACATACACTTATAAAATCAGAGAGTTGAGTAAAATTGGTATATAGGTTAGACTTGTTTGCTCACACAAGAATCTATTGTTCTAGCTCGGAGGCATCGTGAAGCCGAACGATGGCCTGTGCCATCTTGATGGGGAAGGCACCTACACACACTCCACGCTTCAAGACTACCCGTCCATTTCACAGGTACTTCAGTCCGAAATTACAGTTTTAACCCTTGGAGACCAGTCTACATTACAAGAAGTAACCAGAAATACCAGGCTATTTTTATGGAATTTGCAGAATTTCAGGAACCACAATCATGTCCTTTACCTG
Source organism: Homalodisca vitripennis (assembly GCF_021130785.1). Lineage (NCBI taxonomy): Eukaryota > Metazoa > Arthropoda > Insecta > Hemiptera > Cicadellidae > Homalodisca > Homalodisca vitripennis. Next base: position 121,673,661 of record NC_060213.1, on the reverse strand, counting down.
TTTTTTTTTCTTATTATTCTTTTTTTTACTGCATATTATAAATGGTCTACCAGAATGTATGTTATTTACTTTCAAAAACATTAGTGTGAATGTTTAATACTTAAAGTAAGTATTGTAAATTATAAATTTGAAATTTTAGAAAAAATAGTTTCAAACCACTTTTGGCAAGTGATAAGATTCAAGATTCAAGATTCTTTATTTGTCTTTAAACATATATAAATGCAATTAACATCGTCAGAATATTCATATAACTAGCCAATACCAAATTCCTTAATTTCTTGTATACAAAATTGTTCAATAAGCCTATAATAAAATAAATAAATAATTAAAAACTAATGTACAACTACAATAAATAAGTTCATAACATAACAACAATAAATAGAATATATAAGAAGTAATAACAGAGAATAAAACAAATAACAACTCAACAAATTTGTAATGGTGTGCGTCAAGATTGAAACAGGACAAATGCTCATCAAAAGACTTTGTCCAATGAGAAATAAAATGTTGAGGCTTTAAGACTATGTATTCTAACAGTGAATATGTCAATATACAACTAAAAAAAGTATGACTCTCAAGAAAATTCTCAGGAATATTATATATTTATATACTTTTTGTACAAAATCCTAAATACCACATTTTCCAACAATGGATGGATAAAATTAGACTCATGAACTAAACCAAATGTTTTCCAGATAGGCCTACTCCTAGTTCAATGCACTGACTCGTTGTTCTTCACGTAAATCAAATGAAACACAGAAGTAAATAACACAGATATATTAGGAAGTTGGTCTCCAAAGAGTTGCAAAATCAATCACAATAAAATGAGCTGCGGTCTGTTTTATTTTGATATTCATATAGTTACAGAAAATTGGATTTCTTTAAAAGGGTTGTATTTGATTTTGGCTAGATTACAGTGCAATGTCAAAATTGCATTTTAAGAGATATTTCATCATGCACTTAAATCAATTAGTGCATTAATTTTGGCATGCCTTCCAGTCCAATAAAATTGAAATCTGATAATTTGGATAAAACATATATCTTTATGAAAACTATCAAAGTTGTATATTGTTAATAATCTCAATAAGGGAAGAAAGTCGCTGTAGATGAAATTTTGAAAGTTAGCCTTATTAAAATGGAGTAGGCCTTCACTGGTGACAGAAGTTTAGAATAATGCTAATTAATTGTAAAAATGTGTACAAGAGATCAGAATAATGGTAAATAATTGTGAATACTGTTTTGTCATGTAGATCAACCAAAAGGTGAAGCAGAATGCAATCAACGTGATTTTTGCTGTGACCAAGGAACAGATCGATGTGTACAAGAGATTAGGAGAGCACATAGAGGGCAGCACCTCCGGCACACTCACTGGGGACTCGAGTAACGTCGTCGACCTGGTGCAGGAGCAGTACAATGTAAGCTATTCCTACATCTAGTTTGAAAACTTTTAAATTATTTAAATAAACATTTCATTGTTCCATATGTACTTTTACGAGTGATAAGGTAAACTAGTACCCTCCTGTGTGACAGGAGCCCTCTCTCATGCTACGGGACATTAACTTCTGTTTGGATAGTCACGTAAAAAAAAAACAGGTGGTTAGAGATCCGACTAGGATCAGATAATGCTTCTTACAAGTATTAGATGGACTTTTAGAGAGAGTAAAGACATTACAAGAAACAAATCAGAGAGGCATAAGACTTCACGATTTTGGCTTCTTCTTAAGCTATTAGCTTCCAACAGGTGAAGTGCATTTAGAAAAATGCATTTTACGCACATTGTAATAACTTATGACTTTTGATGTGAGTACATCTTTCAGACACAGAGAATAAATAGCTAGGAAGACCGAAGGATCAAAAATTAAGATGAACTATTCAGTTATTTGCTCATTTTAACCCTTTGCACGCCAACGTACCTATATTACGGCCGTCGGCTACTCAACTGAAAATCGCCAACGGCCGTAATATATGTACGTCACGTTTTTCACCTATAATTTTCTTATAGTTCATCTGATTGCCGCGAAATTTTGACTAATCGATAGTCGATTAGTTGCTTTGAAACCACAAAGTAGTTTATTCCTCTATTGACTGTTGGTTTGGTCGTACTTGAGCTTCGCAGCTGTTGGATTGTTTGGTCGGGAGTGAGGTTACGTTCGTGTTGCTGTGCGTTATTTACGTTTGTATTTCTCTCATTACTTTTGTTGTTAGGGCATTTTTATTATGCCCCTTTTATTAGATTCATTGGTACTTTGGGATTATACCGACCACACCCAGACATGAATCGTTATTTGACATTTAGCATCTACTGATTACTAGAATAGCGTAGAACAATATTTCGTCAATATAAAACAGGAATTGTTTTATCGCAAACCCCTCCCCATCCTGAGACAGAGAGAGAGAGAGAGAGAGAGAGAGAACATCTTTTATTCACAATCATCAAGATTTGATAAGCGATCAATACAGTCCTTCAAATTTCAAATACATGTTGAGTTAGACTAGACTTGCAAAAGCTAGGTCATTGTCCTTCCAAGAGAGAAACTCATTCACTGCGTAGAATGGCCGCTGCACAAACCACCTCCTCAAGTGTCGTTTGAAGGTGAACTCCCTTAAGTTCTTCAGCTCATCCGAAGGAGATTGAAGAATCTGGAACCTGCGTAGGAAGTTTCTTTTCGCAAACAGCGCTGTGCGATGAGAAAGAAGGTTGAAATTGTCGCATTCCTGGTTTCGGTGCTGGTGGATAGATGAATTTATCGGTGAGTTACTATTGCAGGCTTCCATTATAGTTTGCCAAAGATGTAAGCTGATGCCACGGTTTAGGATTTCCCACTTACGGAAGGTTTCCCTACAGCTTTCACACGGAATCCCAGTCCAGCCATTGCTCTAAATCGCCCTCTTCTGGATAAGTAGGATTCCTCTCCAAATTGAAGCAGGACGATCCACCCCACAAAGCGATCCCATAGTCATATGGCTATCAAACAAGGCAAAGTAAGTCGCTCTGACTGCCTCCTCATTCCCACAGCTACAATTCTTTTAATGGCAAATAAGGCAGTGCTAAGTCTCCGCCTGCAAAGACAATCTATATGATTTCTTCCAAGAGAGTTCAACATCCAAAACAACACCCATGTGTTTGGTGTTGTTTGTGATCAGAAGATTTGGGATACCACATATTAGCTTTTTCTTTGGTCCAAACAGCAACTGCTTTGTTATTTTCCCCTCGTTTAGAACCAAGTCATTCCTGGAGCAGTAGTCAGAGGCCACACTCAAAGCAATGAAGGAATTGACCTCAAACTGAATCCACATTCTTCCCTGATGATAAGATGACGGTATCATCGGCAATACATATAGCAATTGCCCATAGGGGTTGACATAAGATGGTAAATCATTAGTAAACAATATAAACATAACAGGACCCAACACTGATCCTTGAGGCACACCTCTGCGTACAGGCAGAGGACAGGATCTTGACCTGCACAACTTCCCCCCAGTGACGTGAGAAATTTCCACAATTTGTGACCTGTCCTTCCAGATAGTCAGAGAGAACCAGCAGAGAGCCCTTCCATCTATTCCCAGGAAGCTCAGTTTTGATAGAATCAATTCGTGGCCTAGGCAATCAAAAGCCTTACTCATGTCGACGAAGATCCCGGAGACGAGAGTACCATTCTCTATGTTGTTGATGATGTCCCTCTAGAAGTTCCACCCAACCTTCAGTGTCGACCTACCCTTCATGAAACCATGCTGACATTTGGTAAGAAGGCCATTTATATTGAGGTGTTGAAATAGTCTTGTTACGAACAATCTTCTCGACGATCTTTGAGAAAGTTGGAACCAACGATATTGGCCTATAGTTGCCCATGGTCCTCTTGTTTCCCTCGTTTATGGAGAGGAAAAACCTTAGCCACTTTTAGTTTTTAGAAGGGAAGCGTCACCTGCTGAAAGGAGAGATTGCATATGTGTAACAAGTGGCACCAGAAGCTCCTCCTTGCAGAACTTAACCATTCTGGAAGAGATCTCGTCCAAACCACCAGCAGAGGGTTTTTGCTTTAATAGAGTCGATCGTCCTAATCAATTCCGCCTCGTTTGTACTGTAAACTCATTCAGTCTTACTAGGCCCGTTGTAGACTTCCTCGACAGTTGGATTAGGAGGTGAGTGACCTGAGGCAACAGCCGAAGACTGAAGAGTTTTTTTTTTTCCGCAATATCGACAAAAAAAACTGGTTAAAACAGGAAGCAATTTCATTAGGATCCGTGATGTTCACTTCGTCAACAGACAAGGATTTTACTTCAGTTTGTGGACTTTGTTAGGGTTTCGCTCGCAGTTAATCACATCCCAGATGGCCTTGCTTTTATTATCGGATGTGCTGATGTGGGTTGGAGTTAAAGGTGCGACGAAGCTCTTTTAATTTTAGGTCATATGACTTTTTTAAGGTGTTCGCTCTTATTTTATCTCCATGACCTCCACTGAGAAGATATTGATTGTTGGCTTCCAAGAACCTTCTCTTCAATTCTCTGACCTCTTCACTGCAGAAAATTTCTCTTGTTTTGTTTCTCCCACTCCTAGATTTTCTCGGAGGACAAGTAAGGTCAAGGATCAGTGTGACTGTTGCAATGAAATTGTTGTATGCATCGTTCGTGTCACTGCAGCCTAATACATGATCCCAAGATTCCAGAGCCAAACGATTTTTTAACTGGGTCAAGTTGGTGAGATTGGTGATTCTTCTGATACAATGGTGGTTCTTGAGAGAGATCGGTAGCTGCAGTGAGCACAGCTGTCCAGTGTGGTCCGAGATTCCAGTAGGAACCACCCGTAACCGTTACTTGGTCCAAGTTCAAGTCAGTACAAACGGCATCGATGGAGGTAGCCGAAGTTGGGGTGATCCTGGTTGGTGGAAGTTGTATTCTTGCCATGAAAAAAGATGCCAGGAGTTCATTTAACATGCTTCTCTCAGTTGTTGATTCGAGATCGTTAATGTTATGTCCCCAATGAGTAAGACATGCGAATTATTATTTGTAGGAAGTAGATCCAGGATCTCCGCTAAGTATGCTCAAGAGCTTGTCCTGGTGTGGGGCTAGACTACCTGAAGGAGGTCGATAAAATCCCCACTAAAAGCAACACTTTTGGAGTTGCTCAGCGTGATCCTCATTGCAGCAACCTCACAAACAAGAGGAATACTAAGGTGTTTCGAGTTCCAGATGAGATGTTTCATTCTTCAAGCTATTATTTTGTAGATCGCAACTCCACCCTTCATGCGATCTCCCTACAATAAGCCCGCCACCAGAGAGAAATTTATCAGTTTAGTGTTCAAGATCTGTTCAGGTGAGTTTCCATGTTCTGTGATAACTACGAGGTCCCTGGGTTCAGCTGAAGGAGAGTGTGGTTCAATATTTCAATTTTATTTTGTATCCGGTCTACATTTTGATGGAATATGGTTTAGATTCATGGTACCGTTAAGCTAGCTTAGGCTCTGAGATGAGAGTCTTGTAAGAAATTTCAGGAGAATCTGTTATCGTCTGTGCCTTGTGACTCCTTACTTGGTCTAAAAAAGACTTTGCTGATGGATTTGAGTTGACAGCTGGCAAAACGCCATTGGCAGGGACAGGTGGTGTGATGTGGGAAAACTCTATCCGACTTACAGATGGTTCGTGTTCAAGAATTTCATGTCTAAATGCTTCAGAATCATCAGCTGCTACAACTGTTTATTAAATTAATGTAAAAAATCTAAGTGTTGGTGGTAAAATTTCTTCAACAGTTTGTCCCAAGGGACGTATCCTTGCGTTACAGGGGGATTACAGACAGATTTATTTGAGGGTTCATCGCTAGGCTTTGTTCATAATACTCTTGTCAGCAAGAGTGCAGTTTGGTCGTGGGAGACTGCTCTGGGTTCCTCTCTTTAAGGGTTTCATGGGAGTCATGACAGAAGGAATATAGGGACTGGTAGTTCTTCTCCAATGCCAATAGGTCAGCTTTCATTGTCCTTACTTCATTTTTGATGGTCACCAGTGCCGCGTTAGGAGATATCGTGGGAAAAGATCGCTCACTAGTAGATGCGTCTTGTCGAATAGTGGAGGGGATATCCCCAGCTTCAGACCTCAATGGAAAAGAGTTCCTTCTCAAGCGTTACAATTTTCCTCTCTTGGGAATCAATTTTTCTGCAGTTGCTTCTCATCGTGTCCCTCAGAAGTCTTTCTGTACCTCAATTCTCAAGTTTATTTCTCTCTCCAATTGTCTCTCCATAGCACGTAATTGTCCAATAGTATCCCTTCCTTCACAGTTAGGGAGTCAATTGTGTTAAAAAGATCCTCAATTTTTTGCCTCCATTGAGTCATTTTTTTGGGTTAGAATAGAGTTCTCTTTTTGTAATTCGGCATTATGTAAAAGAAGCTTTGATCCAATTTCAGCCGATATTTGCAGTTTTGTTTTCTTCGGTCCATTCTGCTTTCGGAGTACGAGGCAAGCATTGATTTTAGCTCGTCTAGTGATCGGAACGTTTTTGTATGTGGGCAGTTGGTGACAGGATGTGCCTGAATTGGAGTGAAAAGAATAGTTTTTTGGATCACAAGTTGGACAAATCCATTTTTCATCCTTATTGTTTGTAGTTTCATTGTAATGATGTTCTGATGACATACCCATACATACTCTGTGATACCAGGTGTTACAAATCCCTTCACAAAAAATAGCATCATCATCATCAGCCACAATTATGTCACAGAGCGGAAATAAAACATTTTCCTTTCTGCTGTTCGATCGTCGGCCGCTGCTCAACAGGCTGTTCCACGCGATAGTTATTCTTTTTATTCCTTGATCTTTGATCTTGTCTCCATTGAGTATAGTATGCACAGATGGAGGCAGCGAAAACAAGAAGCTTGTGACTACTGGGATAAGATTAGGATGCGTTGATTCACTGTAATCTTTACAGAAACAGAGTATTGTTATTGACAGCTGTATAATGACCTTTAGTGACGTTACATAGAGAACTTCATAGACTATTTTGTTAAAATAGTCTACTATTCATTAATGTGCTGTTGATTCGTACGTTTGGAGACCTAGGGAGCCTTTTTGTAGCCCCTTATATTGATTTCCATATAGTACTGAGTAGACGATCATGTAAACGAGATTCAGAAGGCCATGGATTCTTTCGGGCAAAGATTCCTCTATGCAGAGCTCAGCAGCAACAGACGACGACCCACGAGACAGTGACAGTGGACAGTGAAAAAATAGATGACTGGTAGGAACGATGGTCAAGTGAAATGAAGGAACAAAAATAAAACTAAACCGGAATGCTGATTGCTGAGACGATGAGCCATTGACAACTGAACCTGCAGGTTAGGGTTGATGATTTAATTGTAGTTTTTGAAGTGGGATGTTTACATACATTTTCCACATCTATTGACACATATCTACTTACAGGCTTTAGTCGCTTAGTCGGCTACAAAAACAATTATTCTTGACCGAAAATAACAAACATCCCGCAAGTAAACGGTCAAATCACCCGCCCGGCAGACCCGCGCAGATCAGTGGTCAAAGTCGAGCGGTCTAGTAGATAACGTGATTGCAGAGTCTCGCCGCCCGTTCAGCTGGTGCGTCGCTTTGTTGTACTTCCGTGTTTGACCCCTACATTTCTCCAAACACAAAAATTCAACAAAAACAAAACTCATTATTGAAAAAAAACACACAAAAATTGTTTCTATTCTTGATCACACGCCGCCACCCAAAATGCGAGTGCCTCCGACCGAAGGTGCTGCCGAAGCCCCCGCTGATGTCAACAAAAGAAAAACATCCCTCGAGATAGTACCTATCAGTAAAATATCAATTTCTAGAGGGGCTGATCAGAAATATAAATTGAATTGTAATGGAAATGCAATTATGTACCGTGCAAAACACTTAAATAATCATGTGATTCCGCTTGGCCTGCCGTAATCAGGATTCTCGAGAAAGATAAGATAACAGCGACAACAATACCAATCACAATACCTGGAAATGCTTGTTGATTGATGGAATGTTAGTTCTGTTACTCAACTACATCGTTTTATAACGTTCTAAGTTCATTGAAAAAAGTTTAAGCGAACTGACCCCATTAACAATTAATAATCTTTGTAAGTTTGTAATTTTGTAGTTAAAGAGTTGTTTTTTCGTTCTATCATGTTTGCTTCTATAAATTTATATTTTTGTGTTCTTCATAATCCCAAAGTGATTGGTGTGGTCGGTATAATCACAAAGTACCGATTTATTTTAGTATAGTGTCAAATATTGATTTGTGATTATAGTGTAACATTACATACAACGTCCATGCAACTTACAAAAACTGTGGCCGTGTCACATTTAGTGAAAAAAACCACAATTGGACTTCTATATAAGGTGGGCTTTTGAAATTTTGTAATTAGGTTAACTCTACAACTGGCAGTCGCCTGATTATCAGTCGATATTAATGTTTCTGTAGTGGCAGTCGCCTGAAAATCAGTCGATTTGACACGTGCCTGTTTGACATCTGTGTTAATCAATACACGAACTAAACTGCAATGATTCATATACCACTGGAATCAGAAATAGTTGCTGATTTGATCGATGTATTTTGTTTTGTTTTGTATGCCATGATTTAAGTATGACATATTGAAAACGAGAGTTGTTTGTAAACAGTCGGCCATTGTTGTTGTATTGTTACCCGGTCGCGTTATTCTTGTCCATCTAAAACGTAAGTTTATTACATGAAATAAGTGTTTTATGTAATAAGTGTGTTTATTTATGCGTATAAATTCTCATAGATTGTGTTTTATCAGTTTATTTTGTGATTTTATGAAGAAATATATGTGAAAAAAATATATTAGTGAGCTTTTTTATTCTAGGCTATGTGCAGTGTTGTGATAGTTTGAGTTAGCTTTAGGATCATTTTCATATGCGATGATCACGATGTAAAGCTTCTTTATTTATTTTTATAGGCTTACTTTTAATGTATATAATGAATTTTTCGAGTAATAATTAAGATTTTGATGAATTTTATAACACAGTCGTATCCATAGCAACGAATTTAGCTGTATTGTACTTTTTTCAGTTTAGAGTATTTCATAATTGTTTTAATAAAAAAAAAAAAAATGTACTAAACTATACATTTTCTAAAACTATAAAAAAATTTCAACATTTTGGGTATTTTGGAAATATTTTTTTTCACACAATATGTCTTTTATAGGTGCACCCCCACCACTTTTACATATCTTTTTTTTTATTTTTTGAAAACAAACTTAGTAAAAAAGTGATAAATTTCTTATATTTTGGGGTTTTTATTTCCATAAATAAAAAGTAAATTTTCTTGTGAAAACAATGATATATAATACATATAGGTTTATAATCAAATTATATTTTAAAAAAATTAAAAACCGATACTACTGCAAAACACCTCAAAATGGCCTGCCACTTGTGGACATTTCAACTGCCAGCTCGAGGGTTAAGGGGTAGATATAGTTTACTGGGATATAATAGGAAATCAGCATAAATGTTTTTTGAAACCACTTAATTGTGCTAAAAAAAATTTGTTTGAAAATTTAAATTTTTTTTCTAAATTTTTATATTTTTGTGTAAGTTTAAATTACATTTATGCAACTACAATTTACCAACTGAACAAGGGCATTTCATAAGCAAAATAATGGTAAAGAAATCATCAATATCTGTTAAAAAATAAAAAAGTTATGATACATTTTGTGAAAGCTTGCAAACCTGCTGAAAATGCCCTTGGCGTTTCTGGGTAGTACTTTTGGAAAATAGGCTGGTGTGCAAAGGGTTAAATGTACTGGACGGAATAAAATGTTACCCTACTCTCATTTAAAGGAGGCTTGAAGTAATCATAACTCAACAGATAGCGATCTCCAAAAGCTTCATTGGCTGTTACATTTTTTCTAACACATGAGCATGGGAATTTGTAAAGGTATTTTTCATTTCAAAACCCGGTAAACAAGTAAATGTATGTCAATCCGAAGGATTTTGGCATATAATGCCAAGTCTACTGCTTCAGGTTCAGTATGCTTATTATGCTGGAAAATCAGTAGAAACTTTTCAAGGTATAGTACAAGTTGGAAAGGTTTTAATGGTAACGGGTGTGTTTTTAAACAATCAAGAAGCTTTTGATAGTACATTTCTCAATCTGTGAAAAGAATCATTGAACAAAGTATTAATATCACTGTAGTCCAGTGGATTAAAATGATTTGGAGTAAAAGAGCCCGGATTAAACTTGAACTAGAAGGTAGTCATCAAGCCAGGTGTTCTGTCGCCCTTTCTGGGATTCCTGTGCCCATGCCCATGTTCTGTACAATGAATGTCTATGTTTCGATATCTGTGCTATGGCAACAAGTTTGGAAGATTATTTCACTCCTTCATTTTGAGGTCTAATATGGTACAGCCATTATCTTGGTTAGTGAACAAAACTTGAAAATACAAAATAATTTATATTTTCACAGCCAGCCACAGCCTTAACAGACCTAGTAGAATTTATTATTGATCACATTGACAAAGGCAAATACACCACTGCTGTTCTCCTTGACTACTCAAAAGCGTTCGACTGCCTTAGCCATGATATCATTCTTGATAAGTTAGAGGCACTAGGGGTCCAGGAAACTGCTAAAACACTGGTTTGAAAGCTATCTCAGAGGACGGAGTCAACTGGTAGAGCTCAGTTACATGGAAAATGGTGTTACTCGAACAGTAAAATCAAAGTTACGTTCGATTGAAAGAGGAGTACCACAAGGATCGGTGCTTGGGCCTGTACTTTTTATACTTTTGACAAATGACTTCCCTGATTACATCAAGGACTACAGTTCGGTGGTGATGTACGCAGATGACACAACCCTTTTACTGAAAGGAGACACACCAGAGGACATCAGCATCAGTGCATACATTGCCCTAAACATGACATACGACTACTGCCTTACAAATAACTTGGTAGCAAACCCTTCTAAAACAAAACAGATCAATTTCAGCAGAAGAGGTGAACAAATCCCGGCCCTTCCTGATATTGACCTTGCAGACCAAACTGACCTTTTGGGTCTCACTCTAGACTCAAATTTGACATGGGGCCCACATGTTGACATCCTGTGCAAGAAACTCAACTCTGCTCTCTATGTAATAAGAAGAATTAAATGCATCAGCAACATAGAAGCAGCAAAGATGGCATACTTTGCTTTATTTGAGACATACTTGAGGTATGGTATAGTAGTATGGGGTGGCACATCAACTACCAACTTAAATCGTATACTCACCATCCAGAAGTCAGCTATAAGATCCATAGCAAACCTAAAAGCACGAGACAGTTGCCGAGAAGAATTTAAAAACCTCAAAATTAAAACAGTAATCTCAATTTACATACAGGCAGTCATACTCCATGTTGATAAATTAGGACTCCCAAAAGAAACAAGATTACATTTTCATGACACTAGACATTCATCAAGAATCCCCGTTGCGAGACATAGGACAGCTCTTTATGAAAGAAAACCATCATTCATCGGGGCTAAACTCTACAACCATCTCCCTGCTGACTTCAAGCTACTGACAGGCGAAGCGCTGAAACACAGATTGAGCTCTTGGTTGACAGATAATCCAGCCTACTCAATCGAAGAGTTTCTTGACAAGACCAAAGACAGTGGACTTAACTTAAGAACATGATAACATTGTATATTCATCCAATATTGAATTGTCTAACCTCAACATACTTGACACCATTCTCTGTACTTGATGTTCAGAAATAAAGCATTATTCTATTCTATTCTAATTATAGACAATACAAAAAAAAATAGCATTGACGTATGACTTTGTGATGTAATGTGGGCAAATGCTGTATGTTTAGTCTACAGTACTATTGTGTTGATTCGTATTTGGTATTAGAAATAGAATCTGCTGTCCACTGCTCTAATTTAGGATTAATTGTTATCATTGTTTTGAATTGAATTAGAAATTAATTTTTTACATTTTGGACAGTTTTGGTATTTTATTGTTTTGATTCAGTTATGTCTGGCTCGTGGCTTCTATGGTATAATTTTTTTCAAAGAGATACAAATTCCAGTTTATTTACCTTATTCTGGCCATCCTCATGGGCCACTGGCCTGTATGAGAATCTGTTATCAAACCCAATAACGGGGAGAGTCGATACAGTTATAAGATCAACAGTACTGAGAAAATGTGCAACAGTCACAGACAGGATTCAAACCTGCGCTCTTTCTAAACCAGATCCAAAGTTTGATACCTTAGACCGTGAGGCCATTGGCTCTTTTGTATTCTGCATTGGAGTCTTTTGCAAGGATAATGGTTATTTGATAAACGCATACTTTTGTTTAATTTCCACATGGTGGTTGTATTTTCTTATTAGTTCTTCCTCACATGTTGTACTGTAGGGTCTGTGCTAACAAAACATTGGTATTCCGCAGAAAATCAAGTCATCTGTGGAGATGAAGGACACGGCAACCAGTGCCGTAAAAGTGACGTACTACTCCAAGTGCTTGGACGAGAACGGCCCGCTTAAACAGACCAACAAGTGTGACGGGCTGCGGGTGGGAACGGTGGTTACTTTTCAGGCAGAGATCGAGGTCAAGACCTGTCCCAAGGATCCCAAGGAGTGGAACCACGTGTTCCAGATTTATCCTGTCGGCATCAATGAGTCCCTGACTGTTGACCTGGAGATGCTGTGTTCCTGCCCATGTGAGCGTCCAGGCAACCCTGTAAGTCACTGGTCATTTCAAGTGTAACAATTTATTTAATAGTCTTGAAATTAAATTTTAAATTACGTGGAAGACAAAGAAAGAATAAACATAAAATAAACAATAAAAATGTTAATTTAACTATTGTGGCGTTTGCCACTTTATTTTGTTGGTCTTTGGGACGGGACCGGGAGCTGTTTCCTTACAGCTGGTCGAACCATCTGTTTTACCAGATGGTTGTTCTCTTTCTAGATGTTTCTGTGGCTTTCTGGCTTTTTGATTGGTTCTAGTATTTTTCAGGTTTTCTAGATATCGGGAATTAGGTTTCTTGTTCTCTTCTCTTCTGACTTCGATAGGGCAAGGACATCTTGGAGTTTTCTGTGGTCGGAGTTACAAAATCAAAGCTGGCTGCCCGCTCCATCTACGAACCGGCACGGTGTTTTGGTGTTAATATCGTATGCCTACCTTCCAATCAACGTTTCACGACCTCGTTTAATATTTAGGACCCAGTCTTTCCAAATTCAGTTTTCGAATATCGTCGCATATTGGTAGCAGAGCGTGGTTTGAAATGGAAGGCTAGGCTTGCCGGTGGGAGCGGAGGAATTTACACAGCTATGAGAGCTAAGTCCTAGTTTTAAGTTTTTTTAAAGAGGTAGACGTTTTTCTAAATTTTTTTAGTTTTCTAAATTTTCCTTACACTGCCTTTTTTACTCAAAATGTTAAATTTTTTCGAAGTAGCTTGTTTTTAATGTGCAAGTCTGAGCCAAGCAGTTCTTGCAACCAACTGCTACCTAAGCCTAGTTGTGTAATAATTGAACATGTGAGTGGCAGTATTTCTTAAACTTTAGTAACTTATTCTCATAATTATTTTAGGCATAGGTATTTGGTTGATTTTTTTCTACCTTAAAATATTTACTTTAAACCAATTTTAATAAATTTTTTTTTCTCTCACCAAGTTAACTCTTAACCTAACTTTTACTTTCACCTACAGTGTAGCCTGTTGCCTTAAACATACCTGGTTACTTAATTACTTGTGCTTTCTAAACTTTAATTAGCACCTTTTAGTATTTTAATTTAAACTTTGGCTCAGATCTGTGCAAGTAAAGTCGAAGGATTTCATAGATGCTGTTGGTGACTGCGTATTGTACTGCCGCCTATGTATAGCCTACCTTTTGTTTTTTAAAGTTTCTTAGCTTTCTGGTTATTATTTGAAACCCCCATTCAGTTTCACCAGATTATTTACTTTGGGTTGGCTTATAATTAAAAGTGTTCTTTTTTATATAACTTGCTTTCCTTCTGATATTTCATCTCTACTTCTGATTTAATTAAAATTTTTTAACCTTTCCACACCTACCCTTAGTTCCAAATGCAATTAATTGTTGTAATTCTAGGATTTTAATTAATTATTTAGTTATTTATTTTTTCTTCCAGCGGATTTACTCCACTTGTACATGTTTTAAGTTGATAGAGTTTAAATTTTTTATAGCACTAATTTGATGATTTTGTCTACTGCGTTGAATTTTATTCGAGTCTTACACAATTTTGTTAATTAATCTTAGTCTATACACAAGGTAAGGTGAAGTGTTACTGTTAAATTTATCTGATATTTTTTCTACTTAGAAACATGTCAAACTTTTATGTAGGCCTATGCTATTTGATTGTTCGGGGCAGTTCAAGCTTAAGGGGTTGATTTAGTCTAACAGTTTGCAATTTTTTTTCTAAAACCTTCTTCAAAACTTTAATGTTATTGTAAAAATAATAATTCTTTTTAGTCTATTATTAAAAGCCCTTTGCTTCTTTTGACTAGTGCCGGTTTAAGTTAAAACAGTTTAAAGTTAATATGGAGAACAACTTTAGTTTCAACTTTTGATAAAAATAACATAGGCCTATGCTTGTTTTGTGATTTTTATGAAGTTGCAGCTTGGGGTTGGATTTGACGTGCTGACATACATATAAGTGATTTAATTACTTACAAAACTAAACTTTCTTTCCAAAATGTTGAAACATCCTTTCTTTTACAAACTTTTAAAACTATAGTTTGCCACCTTGAGGGTTCACTATTTTATAATATACCAAACCCTAGTGGACTCTTTGGATTGATTGATATGTCAGCTTGCTTGATTCAGCTTCGGGTGTTTAACTTACCTAAAATTTCAGCTTAGCCTAATTTAAGCCTTAAGTTGGTTTAAATAATTTTTTTTTCCCTTTGGTCTTTAATTTCTTAATTTTTAATTTTTCACTGGGGTTTTTTTTTTGGATTCTTGGCCTCAAAAGAGTTTTTTTTTGGGGGTGTTCTAAATTATTTACAGTTTTAAGGGAGAGTTTACTATTTAGGCTTGTGTCTTGTTCACTTGGGACTTGTTTGAACTTTATGTAGTAGTTACCTGTAGCGCTACTTTACGACTTGCTCCAACATATTTTTGCTCTTCTACGGTACAGTTGCTCTTGCTTTTGATTAATTTTTGTTTACTTTGTTTTCCCTCTCTTATTCTTTTAGGTTTTGAAAGGTGTGTTGTTAGGTTTTTTTGAAATACTTTGAACTTTCTCAACCTTTTGAGAGGAAACAAATTGAGTCTACCCCCGACTGATGGCAGCCGACATTTTTTTGCTCTGAAAGCCAAACTTTTGATTTTTTTTTCTGCCTTCACCTGTTGGTGATACTGGAATTTGGTTTCATGGTAATAATAAGGAAATGTACTTTATGCTTTTATTTATTTGTAATACTATAAATTGAAATAGTTTTCTTTTACAACTTGTACTTTTTCACACACCACAGTAAAAATTGCCCTAATGTTTTTCTGAATTTTTTTTTACTGCTCTCTAGTTTGTGTGGAATATCTGTCCACGCTCTCATGTGTCTTTGATTAATTTATTGTTTAACTTGTTTGTTGTGATTTGTGTTTATTTATTGTTGATTATTGAACCTTTTTACGAGATGAAGTTCTTCGATTATAAATAATGTTCCAAAGACTGTGTCTTGGATTAAAAAGTTGACTATTGAGGAAGCCCGCGAACAATGCAAGCTATGGGAATTAAAACCCAAGGATAAGCTTGATGCAATGCGTGTGCAGCTAAGTGAATTTGTGGCTCGGTCTAGCGAAGGGGGGTCGTGAGTGACTTGGAGGAATCTGCGGATGAACCAAGGGTACCCGTGACGGATGATTTAGTGGATAATCCCAGTTTAAAACAGGACGAAGTAGGAACTTGTACTGTGCTGCCCCCTGTAGTGCCGGTGGATCTTGGTGGTTTTAGTGAAGAGTCTGCATACAATGACCTTAAATGCTATTGAAGCGACTGCTAAGACGGTAGCCCAAGAAATTGCAACCCAAAATAGGCCATATAACAGGGACGATGTCTCATTCCCTAACATTTTGCGGGATATGCTTAGAGAGGTACCCATTACTTCTGGTACAGATTTATTTCAGCTAACAGAATTTCTCGTAAAAATCCAAAAAATAGTAGAGTTAAAATTTAGGTTCAGATAAAACTATTCTATTAAAACGCTGTGGCACGCACTGAAGGCAGACTTCGTGATGTGTGGATGGGTCTCGTGAGTGCTGACTCTACCTGGCCGAATGCTCTGCAGACAATTAGGTTTACCTTTTTCTCATCTAGGGCCATTAGAGACATTCAGTCTAAAACTCATGTATAGACAACAACGACTGTCAGAACCTATATGCTGATTATCTTACTGACATTGTTAGCATTTTCCAAATTCTTGGACCAGAAATAAGTGATGGCGAGATTTTTACAACTATTTTTACCGGTCTCAACCCTCATACTAGGGCAGCTTTTGCAGGTCTTCAACCCCCTACCACAGTACAACAACTGAAAAACATGGTTTCCATGATTGAGAGTTTGACGGTCAACACTGTTCAAGCTCCGTTAGGGTTTGGGCAATTTCTGAATCTCAGGAAGCTGCATTAGATTCTAATAAAAATGTCACTTATGATAATACTAATTTACAATACGCTGGACATCTTTTCCAAAATAATCGTTATAATAACAGAACATTTTACCGTGGTTCGGGTACAAACTTCGACCGAGACGCCGCTAAGAGAACCCCCTATAGCACATTTTATCCAAACCATTCATTTGGAGGTAACCAAAGGCAAGGAAGCGGGCCTTTACAATAATAGTAGACCTTACCAGAACTTTCATTCTCAACCCAATAATCTAGGCAGGGCCAAGTAAGGGCAAATGGCTATGATAATGCTTTCAATCAGCGGCTGAACCCCCAAGTTTGTAATTCTAATCAATTGCAAGATAATATGCTACCAGGGAACAATAGTAGGCCAAACCAGGAACGGAGGTTTTCCTATAATAGGAATAATCAAAACCATAATTATAGTTCCGCTAATCCTGCGGTTAATTTAAACTCCAAAAAGGGGAATTCGCTGAAAGGGGCCGGCATTCCCCAAGAAGACTTAGGCCATTAATCCTTTAGCTCCGGCTTTGCCCAAGGTCAAACCCCTAGAAATTCCTATTGCTTTTTCTAACATTAAGTCTTCTGCTGTGATTGATACTGGTTCTACCAGATCTATCGTAGCTAAAAGCGTATTTGATACTCTCTCTAAACTCAAGGGTGTCGTGAAGAAAGTTGAAGAAACTTCATTGACGGCTACAGCTGCAAATGGTTCAGATGTCTCCTTTCAATTTTTGGCCCATATTCATTTCAAATTAGCTTGTTTCTCTTGGACTTTCCCATTTCTTGTTACTAACAACTTACCGGTTCCTGTTTTGATTGGACTCGACTTCATTCAAGGCCTCTGAAATGAGCATTAATGCGGCTCAACGCCAGGTGTCTTTTCCCTTTGACACTTCACTAGTTATAGCCGAAAACCAAGAGGATGAACAGGCAGAGGATGTTAGTTTGGGACCTATCTTTGGAGAGAGGCTTGATAATTCCCAAGTTCAGACATTTAAAAATATTCTGCGGTGTTTTCCCGAAACTGTGACCAAACAGCTGGGTAAAAACTAACCTTTTGACTTATTCTATCACTGTCAAGTCAGACAAGCCGTTCAGGTGCCGTCCGTATCAATTATGCTCCCCCGAAAATGGCTTTAATTCGTGAGCATATCGAAGGCCTTCTGGAGAAAGGCGTTATTAGACCTTCAACTTCCCCTTACTCCAGTCCAGCATTTTAGTACCTAAAAAGGGAGGTTCTTCACGCCTGGTGGTTGACTTTCCGCGCCTTAAACAATGTCTTGGAGCTCGATTCAACTCCGATGCCTACGGTAGAGTCTTCTTTTCAATTTCTAGGCAAGGCTAAGATCTTTTCTATGTTAGACTTGGTGTCCGCTTACAACCAGATACCACTTGATGAGGCTTCCAAGAAGTACACTTCATTTGTCACAAGCACTGGCCAATGGGAATACAATTACCTCCCTTTTGGTCTAGCTAGTGGTAGCATGATACTGACTCAGTTGATAAATAAAATCTTTGGTGATGTGAAATTTGATTTCTTGTTCTGCTATTTCGACGACCTTGTTATTTTTTCTGAAAATCTGGAAGATCACCAAAGACATCTCGATTTAGTCCTTGACCGACTTAGTAGGGCAGGGTTAACAGTTAACCCAGAAAAGATGGTCATTGCCTCTCATAAAATAGAATTTTCTAGGCCACGTCTTCGAAGATGGGAAAGTTACCATCAACCCAAATAGAACTCGCCCTATCGACAACTACCCTCAACCCAAAAATACTAAGCAGCTTAGCAGGTTTCTTGGAATGTGTGCCTTTTATTCTAAATTTATTCCCAATTTCGCGTCAATCTGTGAGCCGTTGAATAGGTTAAAGAGAAAGGATGTAAATTTCATATGGGGTGAGGAGCAACAGAATGCTTTTCACAAACTTAAACGGTCTTTAGTCTCTGCTCCGGTCCTACGCTTACCAAATTTTGATGCCCCGTTTATTCTGTCAACTGATGCTTCAGGTACTGCTGTAGGTGCAGTGCTGTCTCAGGAAATCCAGGGCCAAATATACCCTATAGCTTTTGCGAGCCGTCCTTTAAATGTACACGAGAGGAACTATTCAACTTTCCATTTAGAAGCTTTGGCAGTAGTCTATGCCTTTACAAAATTTAGACAATATTTAGAGCATCGTTCCTTCACGCTTGAGACTGACAATTCCTCACTCTCATGGTTACTTAACAATCCTCGCCAGGTAGGAAAAATAGCACGTTGGACCACTCTCATCAATGCCTTTCAATTTACTGTCAAGCATGTTAGGGGCAAAGAACAATGTTGTGGCCGACTGCCTCTCGCGTTTATTTGAGCCCCCAAACCGATTCATCACAGAGTTCTACTATTCAAAATAAAACCGACCACACACAGGCTTTTAATTCTTTTTTCTGTACCGGAAGCCTTCAAAGACATCAAAGGCCACCAAGAGCAAGATGCTCAAATTCGCAATATTGTGAAATCTTTGAAGGGTACTAATCCCAATCAAAATTATTCTGTAATTCAAGGCATTTTAGTTCACCAATTGCCTAATCAATCCAAACCTAGAGTAGTGGTACCTAGCAAACTCTACGACCTATTGTTTAAAGTTTACCATGAGTCACCTCTCGGAGCTCATCTGGGATTCAAGAAAACTTGGGATCGGGATTAGTCAAATTTTTCTTTTCTACCGACCTGAAGCAGGCTATCCAAGAGAGGGTAAAGGCTTGTCCTTTCTGTCAGAGATGCAAACAGGCTCAAAATACTAAGGTAGGCCCTTTGGCTTCTCAATTAGCAACCAGGCCTTTTCAACGGGTGTTTGTTGATTACGTGGGACCTCTTCCTAGAACAAAAAAAAGGCCACAAATGGCTTCTTACAATCGTTGACGCCTTTTCAAAATATACAGTGATTTTGCCTGCTAAAAATGCTACCGCTCCTACTACGGTGAATCTTTTGCATAAGGGCTTGTTCGCGTATTTTGGCTTCCCTCACAACTCGTCACCGACCGTGGTGGTTGTTTCAAATCCAGACAGTTCGATAACATGTGTCTGGAACTTGGTATCAAACACGTTATGACCTCGCCATATTATCCGAAGCCGTCAATTGCTGAAAGAGTTAATAAAAACCTCGGCGTTGCCTTGAGAATTTTTCCATTCTCAAAATCATACTGACTGGGACACTAATCTCCATTTATTCCAAGTCGCTTTTAATTCGGCTAAGCATGAGTCAATTGGCACCTCTCCTGCTGAAATTTTCCTTGGCTACAAAAATTACTTCTCCCCTGGAAAACAATTGGAATTTGGATGCTCTCCTCCAAACACAAGATTCCAGAGACATGCAGAGGAGATGGTCTCAGGCCTTGGATCGGTTGGAGGTTGCACACCGAAAAGTTGCTCGGCAGTACAACCAAGGTCGTTTACCAGTTTAATTTTCGTATCGGTGATTTGGCAATGTTTCGACGAGTAAATTTGAGTAATGCGGCTAATCAAATTTCAGCCAAACTGCAACCTCTGTGGTCACGCCCTCTGGTTTTATTCATGATTTTACCTCTCCAGTCACCGTGACATTGAGGTGTCCCAAGTCAGGGAAACTTATTAGGTCGGCCCATGTTTCCCACCTAAAGAAATATTTTGGGCCTATCTAAGACCAAAGCACCGCTTGCCGGGACGTTTATAGGGATGGTTTAGGGCATAGTGATGTTAGTTTAGTTTTTTCCCTCCTCCTTCTTCTTCTTCTTCTCTTCCTTACACCACATTAACACTCTGATACTTTTACTCCTCTTCTTTTACAGTACATATACACGGGGGGATCAGGATTAGCATTGGCTGTTTAGAGAATTTTTTTTGCTTCGGCAATTTTTCTAGGCTGTACATTGGGAGCGAATTTTATGTTTATTTATTTTTAACATTCCATAATGCAGTCGCGCACCTGCTATCGCCTGTATCCTTGGTTCGGCCAACCCATTACATTTTACAACACACAGCTCATTTTTCTTTCCCTTTTCCTTTTCTTTGTCTTTTCTTTCTCTTGCTTTAGTACGGTCAGTCTTTTGGCAGTAGGTGGAATTCTTTGTTATTCAGCTAAGTTAGCAGCGATGGATAGGTTTAGTTTTTATTGTTGAAAATATTTTTTGAAGATTGTAGTTTGTCTATATATTTTTTGTAGTTAGTTGTTGTTGTTATCTCTTTGTGTCTTTAAGACTTTATAATTTTGTCTCTGAAGCTGCTAAATGTTCCAGCAGCTATCTTATTTATTTGCTGTTTAGTGTTTATATATTGGAAGTGTTTTTTTTTTACTGTTGTTACTGTTATCCTTTGAAGGCTTTTTTATTGTTATTGTTTTAGAGGTTTATTGATTGTTAACCTAATTTTGTTGGGTTTTGGCCCAGTTAGTTTTTTTTGGGTTCTCTTTTTCCGTAGGTTTCAGGGTTTTTTTTTTTGCCTTTCCTGGCCCAAACACTTAGAAACTAGTTGTTTTTTTGTTTTTATAGTTCCTAATTAGACCACTTTACCACGACCAAATGATTTCCTTACTCCGTTAAGCTCTTCCCGTTAGCTCTACAGTTTTTCTTTCACGCCTTTTAAGAGCCTGAATTTATTTGCTCCAAGTCTCTAAATTTAAAAAACTAGTATGGAAAAATAAAACTTTTATTTTTGTCTTTTCCCACTGGCCACCAATTTTTTTTTTCTCAGCCGTTCCCGTAGGGGGAGGAGAGTACTGGCCCACTTTTGCTAAATTTTGCAGTACCAGGGTTTTTACCTAATTAGCCTTTACAACACGAACTTTGGGTCTGTTGATATTATGATGGGTGTAATTTTCTCATATTTTAATTTTCGCTTTGGAATGGTCTCTTCATCCCTTCTGTTCCTCCCATCTTTGAAGAAAAAAAAATACAGACCTTATGTCTGGAGTAATACTCTCCCGGTGGTCCAAGGAGTTCCGCCAGCCGTTCGGGGTTTCCATTCGGGTGCTTAAGTGGCCCTTGGGTTCCGGGGTGGAGATACCCGGATGGTGGAGACTTTAGGAAGTGCTTTGGCTAAATAAAGCTTTGGCTAATAAGTGTACACTTATTTAATTTCCTTCCCAACCTTACTGGAACACCCTCTTGTAGCCTTTTGACCACCAAGCGTATTAGTGATGTAGAAACAAAACGAAAAAAAACCCATCCTTGTGTCAACACTTCAGACCTTTATTTATTGGTAGCTACCACAGAAAGTAGTTAATTTTGTTCAAGTTTTTTTTTACTACTACTAGGCCCTTTCCTCAAGCCTCTTTAAACTAAAAAGATTTAATCTTGAGTAGTGTGGTCAGTCGGAATGGATTCTAGCCGTTACGCTTTTGGAGCGCCTCGCGAGCGTGCAGGATATCCATACTAGAGCTATTTCTAGCTGTTTGCTAACGACAGCAGTACCAGTTGTAGTCTCTAATCTTTCCGTCCTTGTCTTCCTACCTTATCCTTTTGAGTTTTTTTTTCTTTTCTCTCCCGGGGTAGAGGGGGAGGATGTGGCGTTTTGCCACTTTATTTTGTTGGTCTTTGGACGGACCGGGAGCTGTTTCCTTACAGCTGGTCGAACCATCTGTTTTTAACCAGATGGTTGTTCTCTTTCTAGATGTTTCTGTGGCTTTCTGGCTTTTTGATTGGTTCTAGTATTTTCAGGTTTTCTAGATATCGGGAATTAGGTTTCTTGTTCTCTTCTCTCTCTGACTTCGATAGGGCAAGGGACATCTTGGAGTTTTCTGTGGTCGGAGTTACAAAATCAAAGCTGGCTGCCCGCTCCCTCTACGAACCGGCACGGTGTTTTGGTGTTAATATCGTATGCCTACCTTCCAATCAACGTTTCACGACCTCGTTTAATATTTAGGACCCAGTCTTTCCAAATTCAGTTTTCGAATATCGTCGCACTATTATATTATTTTCTGTGATTTGAATCCCAAATTATTTAGATATGACAACTTAATATGTGTATTTTGAGCAAAACCAAGAATTGTTGTACTTTTGGCAATCCTGGTCATTGAGATTACTACTGGAAACTGTAAGGTATACATTCAAGGGTCAAATCTCACACTGGGTTTCATATAAAATGAAAATAAATGTTTTTTTTATTCTTCTAATTCAATGATTCATAAAAGTATTATAATATTTCATGACAGTTAAAAAAAAAATCAGTGGTCTTAACCCTTTGCACGCCATAAGCGAGTTATTTCGCATGCATAAAAGTCCGTACAGCGCCCATAGCGAGTTATATCGCGAACTACATTTTACAACATTAGATAGTTTAAAAGTTGTAGAATTTGCCGCTAGATGGCTGAGAAAGTCACTTTTGCTGCCTAGTGCATTAGCTAACGTGCCAACTGAACGTTTGATGAGTATCGATCGGTAACAGCTGTTTCTTTCTATTCATGTTTGTTTCCCGTACTTCTCAAAACGCCCAAAGCGATTATACTCGCCGCCATTTCGTGAAGCGCCGCCATTTCGTGAAGTCCTATCTCTAGTGTTCCTGCTCACTGACAGTTTATGTTTTTACAGTTTTATTAGTTTATATTACGTTTAGTGCTTGTGAACTATTAAGATTATTATTATAGTAATAACTATTATTTATTATTTTGACGTAACTTGTGAATATATTGCCATAATTATGGCTAACGCAGACGATCCGGACTTTGACGATTTCGTTCTTGGGGTTACATACTTTGGACGATTATTCGTAAAGAAAAAACAGAAAACAGTTCGTAAGATTTTTTTACTGTTTTCCAAAATGTGTATTTATTTACTTATCACACATCATATCTACTTCATGTACCGGTATACGTTTATAAAAATTATACAGTTTTATCAAAATAACGTTTTCATTCATTTCATACCTACTGGCCCTAAAAATAGAAAAAATATCTATATTTCGTTTAAAAAAATGCCCATAAAAGCATTTCAAGGTTTTTTATTCTTTAAATCAATTACTTAAACAAATAAAAAAATGGCTTTACAGTTTTCTAAAAATTTTAATATTCAGTAATTTGGCGCTAGGGCAAAACATATACGTAATTACTTGGCGTGCAAAGGGTTAAATTGTTAAAAGTAGCAAAAGTCATAAAGCTTCTTTTCCATACATTCTCCATTTTCACCTTTTATCGCACATCAATAAAACTGTATTGTCAATCAAATTCAGCATATCATTCTAGAGCACAGAAAGGCATTTTAAAGCACTAAAGACTTATGTAAAAACGGACAGAAAATACATAATAAATCTTATACTTCTTCTATTTGGTGGCCTATTGCCATGCAATTAAGCCTCAAGGGCCATCTGCGCATCCCGAAAGCACACCATGAGGCCGACCAGTCTACAGTTTCAACAGTTCTACAAACCGCTGAAAACAACTGATCAGGTCCTCCTGGGGAAATTCACCACCCCTGCCCAGAATACCAAAGATGGAGTAATGCTCCCTTGCTATTACAGGACAGTCAAAGACCAGGTGTTAAGCAGTTTCCTTCTGCTCGTCACACATTCTACAGAGCAGATCCTCCTAAAGAATACCAATTCTGTGAAGACGCTTCCTCAGGTGACCATGTCCCATAATCAGACCCATAACCGAGAAGACGTCAATCTACTTAATAAGAGAAGGTCAGAACCATTCTGCTCATTCTCAAACCTGGATACAGCCTTCACTTTCTCTCATGCTCAGGGTGAACTCATTCCGAGACAGTTCCAAAGAATTCACACCTAGAAATGCGACAGAACGGTTTATGTCCCATCGTATTGGATGCTGAGCCCAAGTTAGCCAGGACATCAGCTCTTTTTCGTTCCCAGAGATCCCCTCATGACCAGGAAACCAACAAACATCACATTGTTGATTCTGACAAGGGAAAATCATGTACTTGGGTTAGATTCAAGGTTATAGTTATGTTTATATATACAATACACATCCACTCAAGCAAGCAGATTAAACTAACCGTCCCTTGGTCTGCGAGAAGGACAGCTCCAAAGAGAAACATGTACATTCCTGAATGATGAATTATTACTATTTGGAAAATGATAACAGAACAAATGGTATTTGCTTCATTCTATAACTTCCTTGTCATTTTGCTTTATTTGCTTAGTCTACCATCGTTGTTAATTTTAATTTGAATTTTTCGTTTTGAATAGATTATACATTATATTTTTAATTGCATAATTTATGTAGTTATAGCTTTTAAATCTTGTGCAAGAATATAATTGTATACAGTATGTTCATTGTAAACGAATGGTTCCCATATACTTTGTATAGGTGTCTGCCATAAAGCATCCAAGTAATGTAACTGTCATCTTTTCTTGTTTTATAATAATATAACAGAATTAGAACACTAAAGTGTATGGTTTATATTTTTTATGTTGCAATAGGATCTGATTGATAAATTCTGTGTAATTTAATTTAAGGCCAAGTCTATCTAATAGAAAAATAAATTTGGCCGTGATTTCCTCATTTTCACTAATGAAAGAGAAAGATTCTTTTCTTTTAAAATATCTTGTACTTTAAAATTTCTAAACAATTATACTAACCACAATGTTTTTCAGAAATCTACGCTTATTAATCAATATGATATCAGTGCCTAACACGTCTAAAACTCAACCAAACGTTTTATCCACAGGGGTACAAGGAGTTTGCACCCGAGTGTTCAGGTTTCGGCACATATAAATGTGGCGTTTGCGAGTGTGACAGCAGTCACTTTGGGCGCAAGTGTGAGTGCGGAAGTGACAACACACGACAGCCCGACAAGGACATTGACTTGACAGCCGGCTGCAGGCCTGACAACACGACTCTCAATGATTGCTCAGGCCGGGGCACCTGTGTGTGTGGCCAGTGCGACTGCGACACCAGACCCAACCCTGAGGAGGTTAGAGAATGATGGTTATACTATTATACAGTTTTTTTTTTGAAGTTTTCATTGTGCATTGGTGAATTTTAACATTATGTGTATTTTCCTTTCATGACATTAATGTTACTAATTTAGTATAGCATTAGATTCAATATACCTTTGTGGGGAGGGGAAGATCATAATGAGATTTTGTAGAGATACTATCAATTTAGTCCACTTAGAGTCTAGTTTTTTTAAGCTTATTCAATTTTTATTATTGTAACATTCATTGTGTACTAGCTGTTTCTCGTGGCTTTGCACGTTTTTTGCAAGCTTTGCCCATATACGAGCACTTCTGGTTCAAGTGAATTATATTTCCAACACCAATGTGTAGAGTTTACCTTGTTGCCACAATCAAGAAAATCTGTCTAAATTATATGTTCATAGACGCACGTACATGTACTTTATTATAAAGTGGTCTGACACTCAAGCTTTAAGTTCTACCAGAAATTTATTTTAAAGACAAATATACATCAAAATTTAGTGCCTTCAGTAATAGTGTTTGGCTATTTAATATACGTAACTGTCTTGCAATTGCAGTGTATAATGTGCAGGGGTTTTGATAACTTTTATATTTTGCAGTGCCACCTGGTGATGAGTTAAATCAATGTGCATAGCATATAAACCTTCCATGTCAAAAAATGCAATATACATACGAAATTTCATAATGTTCAGTCAAATAATTTCTGAGTCTATAAAGTACATAGAGACAAACATTCATTTTTATATTTGTAGATATAACCATTTGATTGTCTAATTGGCAAAAGGCGAGTTTTAAATCTTAAGATACAGTAAATTATTGACTTTAATCTTTAACTTTTCCTTTACTTTAAATCTGTGTTCTTTTCTGTCGCTTCAATTAGAGATGATGATTTATTCTACATCCCTTATTTTTTTACTTCCTTGAACATTTTGAAATTGAAGATAATAAAGTAGTATTGCTTGGGAAATGAACAAAAGTTCTTGAGTACTTTCAAACTTCCAGTTGAATATCTCTTTGAAAGTATTGTTAAACTATAAAAGTATTTTTAAACTGTAACAAAACACTGTTTTAGAATTTAGGAAATTAAGTTGGAAATTGATTTATTTTACAGAAAATATCAGGACCATTCTGTGAGTGCGACAACTTCTCGTGTGACCGCCACGATGGGTTGCTGTGCTCCGGCCCGGACCACGGGGAATGCGTGTGTGGCAAGTGCGTGTGTAACTCAGACTGGACAGGCAGTGCCTGCGACTGCCGTGCCAGCAACGACACGTGTATCCCGCCCGAGGGTGGGGAGATCTGCAGCGGTCGGGGAGACTGCGTGTGCGGAATGTGCAAGTGTCACCAGGATGACAAGGGTCACTACAGCGGCCGCTACTGCAACAAGTGCCCGGTGAGTTTGTCATTTCTTCTTTTTAGTCAGAAAAAGTCAGATACTACACACCTAAGGTATATTTAACATTCAGCAACTATGACATTTTCACTTCATTTAAAAAAAATTTCATATTGATACTAATGATCTTAACAAAAAATATGCACATAAAAATATGCACAACAAAAAATATGGTTTAGAATATTCTTAATTTCAATTTAAAAAAAAAAAATGGAAAAATTAGGAAAATTTTAAAACATGTACTTTTGAAAAAATATTCGTATATACGAGGGCTATCCAGAAAGTTGATTACGTTTTGATACAAAAAAAAAACAAAGTACAAGGAAAAATTGTATTATATACATTTGAAAGTGACAATAAAAATATTATTTTTCAACATAGTCATCATACAAATTTAGGCACTTATAGTGGTGAACTAGTTTTTTGAAATTCCAGCGTTATAAAATTCTGCCGCCTAAGACTTGAACTCGGTACTCAAACCCTCCCACTGTTCCACATCTTCATCAAAGCACTGCATCGCAAGCCAGATCTTCATTGCTGGAAACAAGTGGTAGTTGCCGAGTGCAAGGTCCGGACTGTAAGGCGGATGTGGAAACACCTCCCACTTAAAAACATGCAGGACTCTTCGAGTCCGATTTGCCATGTGTGGTTGGGCGATGTCGTTGCAAAAACAATATTTTCTAACTTAACTCTGTTTGTTTTGTATAACTCTTCTTAACTTTTGCGAGGTTTCACAATATCTTGCATAATTTATGATTGTGCCATGTTCACATTTTAAACTGGTATTGTAAAGCAGTAAGGAGTGATGGTAACCTCTCACTGGCATGTTGGTTAGCCACTAAAAGGAGAAGTATCCTTAAACGCATGTTTCTAATTTTGCATCGTCGTTGAGTTCATTTAGTTATTCCTGAGAAACTTTCATTCGCCGCTGTTTTTGTTCAAAATTCAAAAACTTTAGAAGAAGTTTTGCTGCCACACGTTTCACACCCAATTTTTTCATTTGAAAAATTTTTTGTTTTATTTTTTTTTGTTTTTTTTGTGTTGCCAATTTTTTTGCCAACATCATCAGCGACTTCTCTGATCGTAATACGACGATCATTCATAACTATTTTTTCCAGTTTTTTTACGTCTTCATCAGTTGGAACGTATATGGAGCGTTCTTCATGTCAGTGTCTTCACGACCACCTTTGAAACATTTATATCACTCGTAAACCCTTGGTTTACTTATAGCAGACTCACTATGGGCCTTTGTTAACATTTCCAACACTTTGTTGAACCTTATTTCAATTTTCACATAACATTTGTTAAAAATTCTTTGATCCGTTTTTTTTTAACAAACGGAAATTGCTGAGTACATAAAATACATCTAACCTTAACAGCTGCCACTAAAAAAGTAAGTAAACAATGAATAAAGTTGGAAATGTTATTACACTTCAGAAGCACAATTACTAACTTATAATAAAAAATTTTCTACAATCAAAGTCTCCAAACCTGTAAACTTAAAAATTCCCCTTCATTTTTGAACACATCTCACATATTAAATTCAATTACAAAAATTCTTTATTTGTAAATATACAACTGTATACATGAATGGTGTCAATTTTTGCTTAAAACTACAAAGAAAAAAGAAAGTACATAACTATGAGTTTGTTTTTGACCAGTATTCATTAAAATTGTACAAGGCAGCCTGAACAAGAAATGCTTTTAAAGATTTGTTTGAACTTCATCAAATTTATTTAATTTTTTATCAATATTGGGAGGTAGTTAAAAACTGTATTCCTATATAAGTTAGCTCTTTAAAAAATAATTCTTTATTATGTTTAATTATTTGTAAATTGTTTTTATTTCTTGTGTTATACTTAAGTTTATCAAACCTTTTAGGTAATGTGCCAATTATATTTTTTACATATAAAACTTTTTTATATATCTAGAGACTAAACCGTCATTATTCCCATTTCAGTAAAGTGATTTTTACAATGTGCATAATGATTAACATAATTGTTATGGTTTTTTTTTTTTTTTTAGGGATAAAATATTTTTTATATTACAAAGAGATTTTGACCCATACACTTTCACTCCATATGAGATGTGCGAGTGGATTATTAATGCAAAATAAATAGATTTAAGCGTAATAGACTTTTCATATCCTGAAGCATTGAGGTTGTCATTTGTGATAATTGTTCTCTCCTCACAGACGTGCCCAGGCAGGTGTAAGGAGTTCAAGGAGTGTGTGCAGTGTCTGGTGTACAAGACAGGTTCTCTCACCCCTGAGGAATGTGCCGCCAACTGTACATTTGAGTTGACTGTTGTAGATGTTGTAGAAGGTGAGTTAAAATTAACCTGATCACTGTAGAATAATTACTCTACATAGACTTTTTATGAGTAATGTGAATGCATATTTTTCAACAGTACTGTGCCATTATGTTTTTGTAAAACTATAAATGATGAGCTGCTATAAAGTATATATTTTCAATGTAAAGGAGATCCTTTTTAAACTAGAAGATCATGAGCGTCTCATTCTGAGCTTTGTTTTTTTTTTCCAGTAATAACACTTTTTTTGTGGAGTTTATTAAATTATTTGTGGGGAGTTAAACATTAAAATTATGGTTTTTTTTCAAATCTATTACTGTAAGAGCTTTTAGTGCCAACAAATATTATATTTGGATCGGTAGTTTTAAGGGAGTAATATTCCACTATAAAAATACTAGCAGCTACAATTTTGTCAACAAAGCGATGAGGTAAGTTACAGTTAACTATAAAAATTTATTTTTCAGGATTTAAAATAAAATGTTAAATGTATAATAAAGTAAATTGGCCATCATTGTTTCTTTACGCATGCATAGAAATTGGTATGAGTTGCAAAGCAAAATTACATTAAATATAAATTATAGTTTCATGCTACTATGGGTCTTCCATTCCAGGAATTCCTTCTTGTTTTAGAAGGGATGATCTTCAAGCCATCGAAGTAGTTTTTCCCTCTGATGATTCTTCCTGTATCTTGCTTGAAGGCTTTGATTTTTTGAATTGGAAAAATTGACAAGCTACACCATAATCAGACTATTTATCTGACCCCTAACAATAAAATAAATGTACCTACCCTGTTTTTTTTTTTTTTTTTTTTAAGTTGTAAAAACTTCATTGAGGTAGCTGTTGTTGGATTCCTGATGTTCTAAGTGGTCCTCTTCTTTTTTACAAGTGTCCTAACATTCTTGATTTTTAGAAGCTTTTTCAGCTCTATGCAACTTATGCTTGTCAAGATATTTCATTGCGGCACCCAGATGGTTCCCAGGTGATATCCTAGCTCCTCCATTATTTAGATTGTATTATAAAATGTGGAAATTCCCAAATAAACACCACATTCCAGTACAGATAGCTTAACAAATACTCTTTTCGCTATAAGAGACCAAATTACATTATAGAATTACTCATCAGTAGGATTTTGAGTCTTCCCTTGCACACTCCTTTTCACAAGCTGAGGATCCGCCAAATCTCTAAATAATGGATTTATTTCAAGCATCAACTCCTTGTGCAAAGAAAATATTGTTTGTGGTTGTAAAGTTTGATCCAATTAACTTTGGTTGTAATTACACAATGTTCAGACTTTTTTGGAAAAAATTAGGAGCAGCGCTTCCGAAAAAGAAATGGGAGGTTTTAAAAAATAATGAACAGCATACAAATTGTACAACAATTTTTTAACTTATTTAAACTCTCCCAGTAGTATAAGAAAAAGTATTTTGTGTCTCTTCTCTTTTTAGTAATCCTAGATTAGAAATAATGTGTAATGGACACTCGAATTTAAATTATTTGAAATCTCCACGTTGCACTGTAGTAATATGTACATTTTCCATTTAATTGTGAAAAATGTAAATAGTTTTCAAAAGGGTTAGGATTCACATTTTAGCTAATAGCTATAATTACTAGTGAAATATAAACTGCCGCAGATCGAGAAGACCTGGATGAGAATTTCTGTGCCTACTACGACGAGGACGACTGTCGGTTCGCTTATGTCTACTCCTACGATGATAAGGGGAAAATCGTCATCAAGGCTCAGAAAGAGAGGGAATGCCCCCCACAAGTTTATGTGTTAGGTGAGTAGATACGTCTGTGTTGTGTTCTAGTCTTAATATTAACGTTTTATGTTTGAATAATAGTTTTCAGTTGGAGATGGAAACTGCTGAGTTTGTAAAAGGTACAATTGATTCAAAGTCAAAGTGTTAATAATTTTTTGGAGCGCTAACATCAAAAGATTGCAGTATAAGAGAAGTATATACAGGAAGACAGGCTGTGTGAAAGTGTATAACTTGTGTATCACTCTGCTCTGTATAACACTGATTCGTATCTTGAACAAAGAGATGTAAAGAGATGATGTGCAAGATCCGTGCAAGAACTGTGCAAGTTCCTCAAGATACGAGGTATGGCTATTAAATAACGGGACTGATATTGTAAAAAAATTTATTTTCATTTTAAACATAATTACTTATTATCACCTTCAATATACACCCCTTCTCTATCCTTGCAACGCTCCATGCGAATTTTCCATTGTTGGAAACAATGCTGAAAGTCATCTTCTGTCAACTCTTTCAGGAGTCTTGCCGCTTTTTCTTGAACAGCTTCTACGGATTCAAATCTCGTACCTTTCAATGCAGATTTCACCTTAGGGAAAAGATAAAAGTCGCATGGTGCTAGGTCTGGCGAGTAAGGTGGATGTTCTAACACTGGGATGCTGTACTTGGTCAGGAACCGCTTGACAGATAACGCGGATGAGCTGGCGCATTGTCTTGGTGCAAAATCCATGATTTGTCCTTCCACATTTCGGGTCGTTTTTTTCTTACTCTTTCACGTAGTTTATTAAGTACCTCAAGATAGTAATGTTGATTAATTGTTTGACCTTCAGGAACCCAGTGAAGGTACACAATCCCACGAATGTTGAAAAAAACAATCATCATTGCTTTAAATTTTGACTTGCTCATTCTTGCTTTTTTGGCTCTCGGTGAAGTTGAGGTCTTCCAATGCATGGATTGGCGCTTCGTTTCCGGATCATAAGTAAAAAACCACGATTCATCACATGTTATTATTCTTTCCAATAAATTTGGGTCATTTTCAATGGCATTCAAAGTGTCAGTACAAACATTTTTACGAGCTGCTTGTTGATCAATCGTAAGAATTTTTGGTACCATTTTTGCACACACTTTTCGCATGTTCAAATTGTCATGTAAAATTTGTCGTACACATTCTTTATCAATGCCTACAGATTCAGCAACTGCACGAATGCTTAATCGTCGGTCAGACCGAATCAAATTAGCAACTTTTTCGACATTGTCTTCCGTTTTTGATGTTGAAGGACGACCTGGCCGCAAATCATCTTCCACGTCTTGTCGACCATCTTGAAAACGCTTAAAACCATTCAAAAACACAAGTCCGCGATAAACATTCACTGACATACACTTCTTTTAGTAAATTGTAGGTTTCGGTAGCGGTTTTTCCAAGTTTAACGTGAAATTTAATAACAATTCGTTGCTCTATTATTACGCTAACCATTTTTCCGGCAAAACAAAATAACAACACTTACATAAATGAAGGTTATGACACAACGATGTTGTTTACAGAAATGAGACTAACTGCATTCTGAAGAGGAAGTCTCAAACTACACAGCTGTTGGTAATTGTTGGTTGGCGCATGCGCACTCGTTCCACTGCAGCGTCAGTCCCGTTATTTAATAGCCATACCTCGTACTTCATGGTAGCTGTACAGTTCATTCCTGAAGATCTAGGACGATTAAGGGGCTCATATCCATGGATAACTCTGAACCAAAGATGACGTGAATGTGGCTATTAATATTAATAACTTTGGTTGAATAACAATTTTTAATTTATTCTAGAGTTAACGGAGTGTATTATTTTATTACATTTCTACTAAACTAGTACTAAAAATATTACTAAGATGATTTATTAACGAGATGATTAATACACCTTAAACAAAGAAGGTTATTTAAAAAATTTAACATCCTTACTTTGCCATGTATATACATTTTTGAAATGCTTAAATTAGTACATAAGAATCCTGATCAATTTGAAAAATACAAATTTAATCATAGATATCACACAAGAAATTGTAATTTGTTTCAATATCCGGCACATAAACTAAAAAAAATTGAAACTAGTCCTCTTTATCTAGGTTTGAAATTATATAATAATATTCCACAGTCGTATAAAAAACTTCCCTTATCTCTATTTACAAAAAAGTTAAAAGAAGTACTTTGTCAAAAAACATATTATAATATAAATGAATTCTTTGAAGATAGTTTATGATGATAACGAATAGTAAAAATATATCTTTAAAAATATCTACAATGGGTTTAGCCTTGGATTTAATCAATGTTTATTTTTAATGTTTTATAGATCAATGTGTCAAAAGATATTTTTTTGTAAAGTATGAAAGTAATGTTTTAGAATAAGTTTAGTTATGTAGTTTTTAATCATTGACTATGTACCAGTTTTTATTACATTGTGATACCAGAAAACGTATTGTACAATAAATATTTGTCTATTGTCTATTTACAAAGTTTTTTAAACTATGAACCAGTGAATCTGTGTATGATTATTATCATCTATTCATTGGCTTTGTTAATGCTCCATAATTGGATCTACTTTTTCTAATTGTTTTTTTAATTTTATTTTTTTATGGAAGCTTGGAAAGAAAGATAATTAATTGTACTGATTATGTATCTAAATAATTATTATAGCGGAGAAGTAAGTCCTGTAATTAATCATACGAGGGCTGGTTTTTAAGTAAGGGCCGTTCTCCCGTACACGGTAGTAGTTCGCGTTCCTGCCGTAACGAGCATGCGCCCCACCTCCCGGCATTCCTAGCGAACAACTTCATGTCAGTTGCAGCTCTGTAGCTAACCTGCATGCATTACTGTGGATCTATAAATTTTTAAGATTTCGTGTGAGATTCGGTCAGTGATACGATTTTTGACTGCAAGAAACATGTCGGCTGCTGACATTCACCGTCAGCTTTGTGAGGTGTATGGTGCCAAGGTAATGAGTGAAGGTAAAGTGCGGAAATGGGTCCGAGAATTTAAAGATGGCCGCGAAAATGTCCACGATGAAGATCGCTCAGGCCGGCCATCTGTGATCACGGGAGATTTGGTTACTGCAGTTGACGCAAAAATTCATGAGGACCGACGGTTCACAATAACCACTCTCTCTATAGAATTTCCTCAAGTGTCCAGGTCAGTACTGTACAAAATTGTGTCAAAAAACCTAAACTTTAAAAAATTGTGCTCAAGATGGGTACCCAAACTCCTCACTGAGGATCACAAAAAAAAGAGATTAAGCAGTTCTTTGACTTTCTTGACCCACTACGACGAGGAAGGAGACGACATGTTGAGTCGAATTGTCACAGGAGATGAAACATGGGTATCCCATATCACTCCTGAATCAAAGCAACAGTCCATGGAATGGCGGCACACAACATCTCCAGTCAAAGTCAAAGCCAAGCAAACGCTGTCGTGGCGCAAAGTTATGGCAACTGTGTTCTGGGACAGGCACGATGTTTTGCTAGTGGACTTTATGCCGCGAGGAATGACGATTAACTCAGAAGCCTGCTACACAACCCTGGCCAGTCTCCGACGCGGCATGCTGACAAAGGGAATTCTGCTCCTCCACGACAATGCAAGGCCTCACACCGCTGCTCGGACACAGGAAATGATCGACTCTTTTGGCTGGAAAGTTTTGAATCATCCGCCGTACAGCCCCGACCTTGCTCTGAGCGATTTTCACCTTTTTCGGTACTTGAAAAATCATCTTGGCGGGAAGCGCTACAATGACGACGAAGAAATCAAGACGGCCGTGAACTCCTGGTTGTCAGAGCAGGCGGCAAATTTCTTTGAAGGGGGATTTTAAAACTTAGTTTTAAGATATGATAAGTGCCTTAACAAACAAGGTAACTATGTAGAAAAATTAAAAAAAAGTATGTAGATTCTGAAAATAAATGTATTTTGAAAAAAATAATTGTTGTTTATTTAAAAAAAAAAAAAAAACGGCTCTTACTTAAAAAACAGCCCTTGTATTACAATCCAGGAAAGATGTTTGGTTTGAACTAGATGTATATCCATGAAGCTCTTTGTGAACAGAAGGAACACTAGGATTTGTTACTTTACCCAACGATGTACTTTCTATTTGAATATATTGTTTGGTAAATAAACTATTCTGTTTTTAGCCAACATTGTATTGACTCTATGAAATTGTGTTAATTATGATACTTGTGAGCAGGTATTGTGCTGGGTGTGATCGGAGCG
This sequence comes from Homalodisca vitripennis, assembly GCF_021130785.1. Lineage (NCBI taxonomy): Eukaryota > Metazoa > Arthropoda > Insecta > Hemiptera > Cicadellidae > Homalodisca > Homalodisca vitripennis. Next base: position 121,638,490 of record NC_060213.1, on the reverse strand, counting down.
ATTGTGCTAATCGGGTTAGCACTTCTCCTGCTGTGGAAGCTAGTCACCACGATACATGACCGCAGAGAGTTCGCCAAGTTCGAGAAGGAACGCTCAATGGCTAAATGGGACACGGTTAGTATTGAACTATTGTTTTGCTGCTATTCCAGAGATGAAAGATTATGATTGTAACTTGTTTTAGACTTTTCATAAAGTAAATCAAGTGAGTTATGTAATTAACAAGTAGTTACTATTTGCAGATAATTTTTAAGATTAATAAGTACATTTAAAAATTACAGTAGCCTCTGACAACTTTTAATAGGCTATTGGTTTTAAATGGTTCTGATGAACGAAGACAATGTTTCAACTAAACTCTATGGCTTGTATGAACCTGTCGCAACGTGAATGCTTTTGGTTTTTTCCTGTATACAGACATGAACCTTTTTTACTTCTTCTAGGGTTTTTGTGGTGTATTGAAGTTTGCTGTTTTCACGAATACAGTTGTAGATTATGCGTGCATTTCCAATATGTGACGGTATGATTAAATGAGTGATCTGTATACATACTGTTAGTACATAAATAGATGTTTTTTTATCTTTAAAACATCTACTGTACATAAAACAAACGGAATAGTTGCATTTTTGCTCATACATACAATATACAAAATTTATCTTTTGGGGAACTGTAGTATAATAAGTATTGAAGCACCGTAAGTTTATCCGGCCAAATGTTATCCAGTCGAGACTCCAGCCATAAGGTGACTGGATGAGAAAGAGGCTACTGAAGGTACTTTTATTGTTATTATTGTTAAAAAGTGCCAAAGGGAAGGAAGTATTTCTTTATGCTTGCGTCTCCAAATAAATGATTTCTGTTGAATAAGAAATTATGTCACTTAAGTGTAAGAAGAAGTTCTTCACTTTTAAAGTAATTTATTCTGACATATTATCTAAATATTGTGTCTGATTCTGTTCACAGGGAGAAAACCCGATTTATAAACAGGCAACATCGACTTTTAAGAATCCTACGTACGCTGGAAAGTGATCTCCGATAGACTGACTCGAAGGCATTACTCTAAATTCGGTGCCTTACTTACTGCATCGTGCCATCATTTCCTTCAAGGAAAACGTTTTCCTTTTATCCTGTGTTCATTTTCTAGTAGGGTGATTTCAAATTATTCTTTTACTAGTTTTGTGACAATACTGTTTAATTTTATGCTGTGCTAAATATTTTGAACTGGGTATATATTTCTTATATACTAAGAGTAAACAGATGTGAATAAACAAACACTCGAATACATAAAAAAAAACAGTGGAAGTGTCTTTTTATACATTTAAATTCAGGCTTACCTTGAGATATATAAAAGTTTACCGTCATTCAAATGACCGTTTCTAAATGTAACATTACTTAATTCTTGTTTTGAATGAACGTGAAAATAATTAGACTATCGTGCTAAAAGTCATAAAACCAGTATGTCGGTTTTATTTTATAGTCTTAAGTCAATTAATTGTTAGTTGTACATAACACTGTAACATACTGATAAACCGTAATCGTTCTAGTAAATATAGTGTTAGTGTATTTATTCAAGAATTTATTCAAAGACGATAACAAACGGCTGGTGTTTTTTAAAAGCCGGCTCAGTCATCCTAGCATAGCGTGTAAATAATTCACCTCATACTGCGTCATTCTTGCTACTTCGTTTTATTTTTGTAGAAACTAGCCGTAGACAGGCACTTTTTGCAGAGTTTGTTATTTATTAATAGCTGTCTCCAGTAACGTACTTATAATTTTTTTACTTAATCTAGTGATAATTCGTCTGTGTAGACTTAGAAACATAAAGAGCAACTAGTGTACTGATAGGAAGCAGCATCTAACAGCCAGTAATCAAGTTTCCGATAATGTTAACATTGTTGCCTACGTAAACTTCCGTCTAAATCCGTAACAGTCTTCCAAATAGTACAAGTGATTCCTTATGTATGCACTCGTGTATAGTCAGAATCTGTAGACGAGGGGAGGGGGAAGGTCTAACATTAGCGTGATGATTAAATTGAAAACCATCAAGCATCATGTTTTCTGAAGTAATAATTCTCTTGGCTAACCACAGTAAGAATACTAAATATCAACGATATAACCAAAAAATATTTTTGTATGTGCGTAGTACGTATAGTAATGGATGCTTGTTCTGAAAAATGTATTGCCGGAAGAGTTAGAAGCTCGGATTCTGACTGTACACAAAACTGCGCATCCTCTTATAAACAACATTAAATGCCTTAAAAGATGCCTTCAATGTTTTACGTATTTTTAGACGTGTATTGACTAGAGTGGATTAAAATTTTAGATAAGAGATATAAGTACTTACAATTTGGTCTTGCCTGCACCTTTAAGTGTTTCTGTAACTTTCTTCTTTGTAAATGCTTTATTTTTGTACTGTTTTTGATTGAATATTTTTGTTTGTTGAGAACTTTAATGATTGTTGTCACTGGTGGAAATATATTTATGTTAAAAGATTTGGAAATATTTTTATAGTTTATAATGAAACATATTGGCTGCTCTATTTTTACTTTTATACATTTAAGGAGTTGACATTGCATTAACAGGGAGAACTAATTAAAAAATATAAAAAACTTATACTAACCCAATTTATAAAACATACTCATTATATGAACGATAAAATACTTTTTATTTATTTTCATCATTGTCATAAAGTTTAATTTTAAATGGACATTTTAATTTTGCGCTGTTTTTGTTTGTTTTTAATGCTTTATAAGGTTTTAATTTTTAGTAAGTTATCTAGTTTCTGTCTCCTTTTAAATCACCTCCTAATTGGTAGCTTTTGCAGTTGCAAGATCAATTGCCTAACAAAAGGCAGTTAATGTTTATGATAAATTGAAACCAAATATTTTTAATGCGTGGTATTAAATTTTATTAGTCTCATTGTTCACTAATAACTATACAGCTTGTATGAAAATACTGTACCACCTTTCTTATTTTAGTTACTAAGTTAAAAAACAAATTGTTTTTGTTCTATCGGAATTCTTTGTAAATATTATATATTTATTTAACTCATTTAATTTGGTTGTATTAACTTATAATAAATTGATAAGTGTTATGTCTGTTTTATTTGATCCCCCTAAAAATTCTCTTTGTTACTATTGGTTGTTTTTCTCATGGAGGTATTTTGGTATTATTTTAGAACCCTTGAAATTCTATTTACTTTTGTTACGATTACATAAAAAAGTTCAGATTTCAAATCTCATGTTCATTCTATGCTTAAGTATTTGTTTGTAAATAAATTAATCTTTATTGTCAATAATAGGCTACAATACTCTTGTATGAGTAAATAACATTTCCAAACATACGATAAAACCAAACACACAATACAACAATTAAAAAACCTATACAATAAAGTAGGGTATTAATTGACTTGATGGAAAAGCAGTTGTGTCGAACAAAAGAAAAAAACTAGACGTAGTTAAAATATAAACACCAGTATTACAAAACAGTCATACAGTGCTTAAATTTTTCAATATTTCATTTAAAAACTCACATTGTAGTAATTTTTAAGTATCAGATCCTTAATTTAATCCCTGAATGAACATGAATACATCGATTTCTTAAACCTTAAAAGTAATTATTGAACAATTTTATTCTCCATGTAGGATGGTGTCTCTTCCACCACTTTCAGATAGTGGGATTGAAAATTAGTAGTGTATGTAGTTTTCATTACAAACGCTGTCATAATTAGACTGCACTGTTAATAGAGTTTTGAAAATTATTAGGCTTGGTACAGTCAAAACATTATATGTATTCACTAAAAATAGGCTTACAAGAAGCCTTCCAAGATAGAAATGAATTATTCTTAAACGTTTTTCTGAATTTCAAAAACTGTGCTTTATTTGTTGAAAATCCCCAGAACTGATAGCCTTACTAAATAATTGAATAAAAATAAGCAAAGCATAAGATAAAAAAATGTCTTAAAATCTATACTATGACTCAAAATAAGCATTGTAAAATATGATGAGTTTAATTTTCGTAAAATAGTTTTAATGCACTTAGGACAATTTAAATGCAAATCTAGTTCTAGGCCTAAAAATTTAGTACTTTTACTAATGGAAAATCTCTGATCTCTAAGTTCTAAATCACTAAAAAAATGATTCCTTGATTGAAGAGTACAAAATTTTACCAGTTTAGTTTTTCTAGGTTTATTTTCAATCCATTTCTTTCAAACCATTTCTTTAGTTCAATTCATTGTCATTCTTAGATGGAACAACTCCAGTTGATTCACCTGCATAAAGTATTAGACTGTTTGATATGTTTGCAGGGAGGTAATTTATATACTAAAGTGGTCCCATAATTAAACCTTGTGGAACACCAACTTTTTGTTGATCCCATTCTGATTTAAATTTCACATTTCATTTCTTCTATACATGACTGTTCTTTGATAGATAAGATTTGATCCAAGATATTGAGTTCTTAGAAAATTTGTAAGCTATCAACTTATTAATGAGTATGTCATGGATTAACACAGTCAAACACCTTGGACAGATTACAAAACCTACCCATTGTGTTCTGGGAACCATCTAAGGCCCACGACACCTCATCAATAAATGTAGATGCAATCATTGTAATCATCCCTCTTCTGAAGCCATATTTTTCAGAAACTACAATATTTTATGTTGATATTAGATTTAAAGCTCATTTTTCAAGAATTTTGGATAATGATGGCGGAACGGGTCTATTATTATCAGGAATTACTATCTCTCCCTTTTTATGAAGAGCTTTGACTTCTGCAAACTTTACATGATGAGGAAAAAGGATATTTTGAAAAGATTGGTTTATATTAATACGTAAAGTCTTAGCTATAAATATTAAATATGAAACTTTTTTTCATCAAATTAACTGGAACTCCATCTAAGTATGTTATACACTGGAACTTTGTTACCAGTATATAAATCATCGCTTGATAATTATTAATAAGTACGATTATAAAGCTTCAAAGGATTAATGTAATTGGTTCACTGCAATAAGCCTTAGTAATGACCACAGCAATTTTATGTGTACACATGGGGTAGAAGGAATAAAATACACTAATAGACTTGCAAAACTATAACAGAAACACAACCCCTTGTAAATGTTATTCCTCCTGTATTTGCACTAAGAGAAACATGAGTGTGTGCCCTGCATAGTCCTCTTATATACAAATAATGTAGGCCTACATACAAAGAAAAAGTTTTAACTTTATTAAATAAATTATGAGCCACACATTTGGCAGAATGTTTATTATGCTTAAAAATGTTTTTTATTTTTTTGTGTGTAAATTACGCAATTAGTGATATTGAAACTAATCAATCACAAATAAGTGGATGGACTTACAATCAGCATGTTCTAAAATAAACTAATATCTTCTCAAACTTCCTTGAGGTTAGTGATGCTAGGAAGAAAACTCTGCAATTTACTCCATGTCTTCTTGCTACAAAGACATCCAAATGGACTTACTTCTCGTGGAAGGCCAAAGGTAGCTTTTGTTTTGAAAGCTAGCGATTCTTACTTTTAAATTGTTGCATATTTATGTAAACTAAATATATCTGAGGTTGACTTACCATGTTTCTAATGCTACCAGATTCATAGTGTTTTAGGATTTGAGCCATAAAAACAGCAACACTATGATGTATGAGTCAGTATCTTTCTCAGAGTTTGGGTGAAGTTGATAGGATGAGATACATCTAGATAGAAAAAGAAGCTGTTGCATTAACAATGAGCTTGTGAAAATATAAGCTTACCCATGCACTGTTTGTATTGGTAGTTTTCCAAAATATAATCAAATATCTGAGATAAGTCTCAATGAAACTAAAGTATTAAAACTTTGACACTTCTTTACTTTAAATTTGTGCAGTTTCTTAATTTGAATTATTTATTTTATTAATGGATTCAGGTTAGATAAAAAAAAACTAGAATATCTTGTTATATATTTTGTTATTTTTCCTGCAGTTTTGATCGTCGTCACTTATGAACACGTTTAGGTGAAATGTGTTTTCAATGTTGACTCTTGGGTTACCTATTTAAATTTTCATCAAGTTTGTTTTTTTAGAATTAATTTAAGTTTCAGAGAAAATTTATCAAATATTGCATGTTTTAATTTTGCAATGTATAGAAGAAATGAATAAAGCAAGTCAAATTGTTCATTATTTGTGACTGATTTGAAATGTGTTTGATTTTTTAGTTCTTGGATCATTCTGGAAATTTCCAAGATATAAATTTAATAGATATGACAGAGGTGCAGCCAATTTTCTAAACATAAGTTTAGGACCTTAATGAACATTAGCCATTAAGACTTTAGAGTTTGATAAGAAATTGAAGATTATTCGTCACTAACACCATTTTGCTGAACCCTGAGATAATTGTGGAATAATTTTGGGATCTATGATATGAAATTGAATACCTATGATATGTAACTGATTATTTACTATGTAGAGTTAGATTTCTTGCTAGTCATCCTCCTCCCCAGAGGATACAGTTAATAAAAGTGAAAATTAAGATCCTATAGCCATTACTTTAAAGATATAAACAGAAGACTTAAAAGATGGTAAAGTATAATTAGTTTCCACATAGAATTCTACTCATTTAACTAATGAAACATAATTACTGTTTTATAAAAAGTAGAGAAGTAGCTTTGTATTATAACATTTAATATGCTCCTAAATATATGGAGTGCTGTAAGCCCATTTCAGAGCTTCATTGACGATGAGGCCGGCAGGATCATTTATAGATTGATGGATGAACCTGAGAGGACAAAGGTGAATGAGGTACAGAAACTAACCCAGAGTTGAATATTCAGTACAAGAGGTATTTGTTTAATTCAACCAAGCAGAGTCATATCAGGAGTATTTCATGAGGCTCATGACTCAGTTGAAGCTGTGTAACTTCAAGCAAATGGTGTGCAACAACGAATCATTGTCGAAAAACCAGGGTACACCAAGTGGACAAGCAACATCACAATAGTGGGCAAGAATGACAAGATCAGAATATATATAGACTCATTAAACCTTAACAATGCCCTAAAGGACACAAAACAACAGTTGTCAACATTAGATGAAATCTTACTAGAATTGTACATGGCAAAAATGTTTTCCACTATGGATGCCAAGAAGGGTTTTTGGATGTTGCAGTTGTCTGAAGAGAGAAGCAAGCTGACTACTTTTTGTAGTACATTTGGTAAGTTTAGGTATTTAATGCTTCCTTTTGGCATAACAACAACTATGCAGATTTTTCAGAAAAAGATGCTTGAAATCACCAATGATCTCCAAGGAGTTCATGATCGAGCAGATGACATCCTCCTTGTGGCTTATCACCAATCTGTTGAAGAAGCGCAAGTAGACCATGATAGAAACCTGGAAAATGTAAAGAAAAGGCTTGATCACGGAAATGTGAGACTCAACAAAGAAAAACCAACCTGTGCAAATCTGAAATCAAGTTCTACGGACACACACTAACTGTGGAGGGAGTGAAACCCGATCATTCAAAGGTATCTGCAATTCAAAACATGCCTCGACTAGAAACCAAAGAGGATTTACTGCGTTTCTTTGGATATGGTTACCTGTCTTTACAGATACAGAAATTGTGCCCGGATCGAGAAAGAGGTGCTAGCAATCGTGTTTGCGTTCAATGGTTTTATTCAATACTTTGTGGTAGATCCGGCATAATTGTGGAAACCAACCACAGTCCATTGCTCAGTATTTTTAATAAACCCCTGATAAAATGTCCAAAAAGACTTCAGAACATGATCTTGACTCCAGCGATACAGCATGGTAAAGTACAAGCAAGAAAAGAACATGTATCTTGCTAAAACTTTATCTTGAGCACCAGAGAGTTTATAAAATCAAGAAAAACAGTTCGACGTCTACAAAATTAACTGTCACTCAGTTTGATCAGGCCAAGACAATAGTCAAATATTTATTGTACAATATGTTCTCTGTTATCACAATGTAATAAAAACTGGTACATAGTCAATGATTAAAAACGACATAACTAAACTTATTCTAAAACATTACGTTCATACTTATAAAAAAATCACTTTTGATACATTGATCTATAAAACATTACCAGTACAATTCAAGAACTTGTAAAAGGAGTTTTATATGATCATGTCAAAACAGTAAAACTGAGTGACGCATCCATCAAGAAGATAATGGAAGAAACAGCCAAAGATGAACGGATCCAGAATTTGATGGAACAGATCTCAGATGGCTGGTCCTGAGATAAGAAGAGGTTTCCAAGAAGTTTAGCATGTTTCTGAAATTACGGAATGGACTTAGTGCTTGAAGAAGAGGGAATGGTTCTGAAAGGTAGCCAAATCTTAATTCCCAAAATGATAAGAAAAAGAGCTGTTGAGGAAAATTCACAGTAATCATTTAGGCACAGTCAATCAAAATGCTTGGCAAAGAAGCAGTGTTTTGGCATACGTGTTATCTGAAATTGACAGTGTAGTGAGAAGTTGTGACGTCTGTTATGTATCGCCACTATTAAGTATGGTGAGGGATACACATTGGAGAATAGACATGAGTAGACATTCGATTGTCAACACGTGGTGGTGTCTGATATGGGAGTCGCAGGCTGACTCATGTGGTTTGGGCGGAAATCTTCAAGTGCATGATGGAAAGCCACCAACCGTAGAGATTTCATACATAGTGTAATATACATTACAACACTGATTATACTAATATAAGATATTAATACAAGTACATTACAATGTCTGTATACTAAGTTTGCTGCCAATCAACGATCAATGGAAATTAGATCTCATGAACTGCCTACTCACCCTTTTGAAAGAATCAGCATGGATTTGTTTGAGATCAAGATCTATGAAAGACTTTGCGCTTTCTGATAACAGTTTAACACTACTCGGATTTATTTAAAATTGACGAATTGAATAACTCACACCAAAAACAACCATTCTGGCATGCAAAGGAACTTCAGCCGCTATGTGATCGCTGTGACAGTGCTCACAAACAGCGCAGCCAACTTCTTGAACAATTTGCTTAAGATTGGGAGTTTAAACACATCACAAGCAGTCCACACTATCCGCAGAGGAACGAAAAGGCTGAGGTGTCTGTGAGACTAGCAAAGGACAAGACTTCTACAATATGTTACTGCTGCAAAGAAATACACCCAACAAGACCAACTTCAGCCCAGCCCAAAGAATGGTATGCCACTGGTTAAGATACCAAATTGCCAAACATCAGAGCAAATCAAGAAATTGTGGAAACAGCAGATGTTCAAGAAAGTTGGGCTAAAACAGACCCGATCAGCAGAAACATACAATAAGAATGTGGATCAAAGAAGAGATCTAGCTGTTGTTAAGAGATTTGGTACAAGAAGAAGAAGCTTGAAAATAACTCAGGGAACAGGAGTAAAGTAGTCAATAGTCGAGGGAATCGTTCATATGAATGGAGCTTGTATGTCAGGAATGAGAGATTTATGAAATCCTGTGTTCCAGAACTAGCTATGATAATTGAAGCCAGATTAGATGGCTGTGCGTTAGTACCACAGACTGCTGTATCAAGTGGACAGTCCTCTTCTAACCAAGTTTCTTCACTAGTACATGAAAATGGAGTCATTGAATCAGAAAGATCCCGAAGGGCCGTTGCTCTTACCACACGAATTGATTATGTAATGTACATGGTGAACCAAGCGTCTCAACATAAGAATAAAACGGGATGATGTAAACCCAGTGCATTGACGACCTGGTCAGCTGATCTGAGTTTGGCCAGCATAATATGTATTCATTTTTGTTGTTACTGTTTACATTTGACTTTTTTTATAAACCACTCTGTTGGAAACTTTTGAATAAAAATGTTGAGTTATTTTCCTTTATGTTTTCCTTAACTTTGTTGTACTTTTTGAAATTAAATTAGCAGTGGACTGGCTGTCTCCAAATAAGTTTTGTCCTAACAGAGAGAAAATTCAACGGATGCTGTCTGAAGTTAATGCTTAGATCTTTGGCTTTACTATAGATCGGATAGACTATAAATGGGAAGGCCACATAAAAAATGTTTGTATCAGTCATGCCAGGGTTGCCGTTCTTTTCAGAAGATTAATGTTATATGAGAAGCATAAGGTAAACCATGCATTTCATTATCATATTAGCTATGAGGTGTTACTCTGGTGTCATGCAGCAAGTTGGGCAGTACTTCTTTCTTTAGCAGGAGAAGGTACTAGTACTATTATTATATCTGCTGGTTATCGGGATCACTTTGCTCCAATCCTTCAAAGACTAGAAATTTTGTTTTCGGCCAGCACTTTCTACAGACCTTGGTATATATAAGGTACTAGGCTCTTTTTAGTTTAGAGCTGACATCCATCCCTACAATTTTCGCGGGAAGAATAATATGAATTTGTCTTATTGCTAACTCAGCAGGAGGAGATAATGCTTTCCTTTGCTGGCCCTCAGTCAGTATGTTCAAACGGTTATTCAAATCTGTTAAATGTTTAGAAGAGAGTGCTTTCGAAGCAAAGATGAAATATTGTGACTACTCTCTAAATACTTTTAGTCTATTGAAGAATTTTGTTGTTGCATACGGGACTCGGCTCTTGTACCGTAATCTTCCTATAGGATTGTTCAAATTAACGATGACTTAGTTTATCCAGTTTGTCTAATCTAAGTTAACCGATATAAGCTTAGGATTTTAAAGGTTTGTTTTCAAAGCTATCATAAACCACCATTGGATAAAATGCAAGATATGCATATTATTATTTATATATGTACATATTTTGTTATGTATGTACAATATGACAATGACAGTTTTATTTTATTTCGTTGGTCAACGCGATTTAAATAAAACTTAACCGTAAATCGAAAAAGACTAACAAGAGTGCTCATATCAAACAGCTGTTTATTGACAGCCGCAGGACCAACACGCAACTGCAACAACCAACCAAAATAGTGTTGCGCAAATCAGGCTATTGCATAGGTCGTGGACTAGAACAAAGGAATCAAAAGTATTATATTTGTTAAGATAGGTTAAAGTGAGTGTGTCGATGTGACGTGAGATAGTGTTCTCGATTAAATAACCACCTTAAAATTTTAGTTATTTTGGAACTGCTCGAGTGTTAGTGTTATAATGGCTGTGAACAATCTTTTCAATCGACTTAAATTTTGGAAGAGGACCATAAACCAAGATCCTTTGGATTCACAGTTAACTCCTGAACACCGGTTGACAATCACACTGAAACGTTACGAAATATATCTATCACATTTGCAGAGTATTGTAATGTGGGATAACCCTGCTGTCAGTGTCCTGTGTATTTTATTTGTTAACATTCTTTTCTGGTAAGTAAGAAAACGACCTTATTATATTTATTGTTATTAAAAAAAATAAGAAGATCTAGGCTACTATAGATATGTTAAACCTTATGAGTGAACGTTATTATGTATGCAGATTAACAGCACAACAGATGAGATTATCTATAGCATACTGGTAAAAAATTTGGTACATAATTTACTTAACCCTTTTACTGCCCTTATGCACTGATTTAATCGGGTTTATAGTTGACTGCAGTTTTATATCAGGCCGCTAAAACAATTAAATATAATATCAAAGTAAAATTAGGCTACATTGAATATCTACCAAAAAAAACAAATAGGCCTAACAAAATCAAGTTCCGGGTAGGGTCCAATAAGCGGACCCGGTTTTTTATATCGAAATTGGCAAACGATATTACTTAATCATAACCATCGATATAATCAATCGATACTGATGAATTATTTTTAACAACTTAAATAATCTATATGAACAGCTGTAAACACTTTCAAATAATACAATTAAGGTAATATTTTAAATTTCACGTAACATTGTGTATTAAAATGGCCGTCAATCTTAGGAAGCTTCACGAAATTGCTTTAAAAGACGACAAAATATGTTTTTTATGGCTTCAGGATGTTGGGTTAGTACCTAAGAATCCATTATGTGATATTTGTGGAAAGGTAACAAATGTAACTGTCAGAGGAGCTAACATGGTCGTCTTCAGATGCAAAAAAAGAAGGTAATGGTGGACACAACTTTAGTAAAAACGTTTTCGTTCTATTTCATTTAGTTAAAGTTATTAGTTTCCCTGATTTTGGTTATGTTCATTTATTATTTGTTATCATTAAATTCACATTTTAATTTAAACATATGATTGTTATTACTTTTATATCGATTGATAGTCTATGATTCGATATGCGAATATTAGGTATCGATGATTATATTCTTCGATATAAAAAACCGGGTCCGCTTATTGGACCGTACCCCAAGTTCCTACTAAAATAATGTGAATTTTATTTATTATTTTGTAGAGTAAAGTATGATAAGGAGGGCTGCAGTATAATAAGCGGCCACACAATCGGATTATGATTATCTATTTTAAATATTGAATATACAACAGCAGTGTGAAACTGGCCATAGATTCCATCCATAAAAAGAACTAATCCACTGACTTGAATCCTAACCTGGTTCATGAACTGCTCCTGACCTAGTTCCTGAACTACCACTAACCTAGTTCCTGAACCAGTTCAATCGCTTCAGGATTAAATTATATTATTAAAATTAAATTTTATAATTTAAAAAAAGAACAAATACAAAAATATCTATAGATTATACTTAATACATTACTTTGAATACATGGTCTACTGTATTATATTACTACCCTCATTTTAGACCTCTCCTATTTTTGGACAAATACCAATCTATAGATGGCCATATCTCAAAAACGTACGAGCCAATTTTGATAAAACTTTCTGTACACATTCACTACATGGTCTACTACACTAAAGTACAAGCCTCATTCTTAGGCCACGCCTATTTCCGGAGCCACATCGATTTTACAGGCCAAGTGCTGACAAAAACAAATCTATGGACAGCCATATCTCAAAAACGTATGAGCCAACTTTGATAAAACTTTCTGTACACATTCACTACATGGTCTACTACACTAAAATACAAGCTTCATTCTTAGGCCACGCCTATTTCCGGAGCCACATCGATTTTACAGGCCAAGTGCTGACAAAAACAAATCTATGGACAGCCATATCTCAAAAACGTACGAGCCAACTTTGATAAAACTTTCTATACACATTCACTACATGGTCTAGTATACTAAAATACAAGCCTAATTCTTAGGCCACGCCTATTTCCGGAGCCACATCGATTTTACAGGCCTAGTGCTGACAAAAACCAATCTATGGAGAGCCATATCTCAAAAACTTACGAGCCAATTTTGATAAAACTTTCTGTACACATTCACTACATGGTCTAGTATACTAAAATACAAGCCTCATTCTTAGGCCACGCCTATTTCCGGAGCCACAATAACTTTATAGGTCAACTGCTGACAAAAACCAATCTATGGACAGCCATATCTCAAAAACGTACGAGCCAATTTTAATAAAACTTTCTGTACACATTCACTACATGGTCTAGTATACTAAAATACAAGCCTCATTCTTAGGCCACGCCTATTTCCGGAGCCACAATAACTTTATAGGCCAAGTGCTGACAAAAACCAATCTATTTACAGCCATATCTCAAAAACGTACGAGCCAATTTTGATAAAACTTTCTGTACACATTCACTACATGGTCTAGTATACTAAAATACAAGCCTCATTCTTAGGCCACGCCTATTTCCGGAGCCACATCGATTTTACAGGTCAAGTGCTGACAAAAACCAATCTATGGACAGCCATATCTCAAAAACGTACGAGCCAACTTTGATAAAACTTTCTGTACACATTCACTACATGGTCTACTACACTAAAATACAAGCTTCATTCTTAAGCCACGCCTATTTCCGGAGCCACATCGATTTTACAGGCCAAGTGCTGACAAAAACAAATCTATGGACAGCCATATCTCAAAAACGTACGAGCCAACTTTGATAAAACTTTCTATACACATTCACTACATGGTCTAGTATACTAAAATACAAGCCTCATTCTTAGGCCACGCCTATTTCCGGAGCCACATCGATTTTACAGGCCTAGTGCTGACAAAAACCAATCTATGGAGAGCCATATCTCAAAAACGTACGAGCCAATTTTGATAAAACTTTCTGTACACATTCACTACATGGTCTAGTATACTAAAATACAAGCCTCATTCTTAGGCCACGCCTATTTCCGGAGCCACAATAACTTTATAGGTCAACTGCTGACAAAAACCAATCTATGGACAGCCATATCTCAAAAACGTACGAGCCAATTTTGATAAAACTTTCTGTACACATTCACTCCATGGTCTAGTATACTAAAATACAAGCCTCATTCTTAGGCCACGCCTATTTCCGGAGCCACAATAACTTTATAGGCCAAGTGCTCACAAAAACCAATCTATTTACAGCCATATCTCAAAAACGTACGAGCCAATTTTGATAAAACTTTCTGTACACATTCACTACATGGTCTAGTATACTAAAATACAAGCCTCATTCTTAGGCCACGCCTATTTCCGGAGCCACATCGATTTTACAGGTCAAGTGCTGACAAAAACCAATCAATGGACAGCCATATCTCAAAAACGTACGAGCCAACTTTGATAAAACTTTCTGTACACATTCACTACATTGTCTAGTATACTAAAATACAAGCCTCATTCTTAGGCCACGCCTATTTCCGGAGCCACATCGATTTTACAGGCCTAGTGCTGACAAAAACCAATCCATGGACAGCCATATCTCAAAAAACGTACGAGCCAATTTTGATAAAACTTTCTGTACACATTCACTACATGGTCTAGTATACTAAAATACAAGCCTCATTCTTAGGCCACGCCTATTTCCGGAGCCACAATAACTTTATAGGCCAAGTGCTGACAAAAACCAATCTATGGACAGCCATATCTCAAAAACGTACGAGCCAATTTTGATAAAACTTTCTGTACACATTCACTACATGGTCTAGTATACTAAAATACAAGCCTCATTCTTAGGCCACGCCTATTTCCGGAGCCACAATAACTTTATAGGCCAAGTGCTGACAAAAACCAATCTATGGACAGCCATATCTCAAAAACGTACGAGCCAATTTTGATAAAACTTTCTGTACACATTCACTACATGGTCTAGTATACTAAAAATACAAGCCTCATTCTTAGGCCACGCCTATTTCCGGAGCCACATCGATTTTACAGGTCAAGTGCTGACAAAAACCAATCTATGGACAGCTATATCTCAAAAACGTACGAGCCAACTTTGATAAAACTTTCTGTACACATTCACTACATGGTCTAGTATACTAAAATACAAGCCTCATTCTTAGGCCACGCCTATTTCCGGAGCCACATCGATTTTACAGGCCTAGTGCTGACAAAAACCAATCTATGGACAGCCATATCTCAAAAACGTACGAGCCAATTTTGATAAAACTTTCTGTACACATTCACTACATGGTCTAGTATACTAAAATACAAGCCTCATTCTTAGGCCACGCCTATTTCCGGAGCCACATCGATTTTACAGGTCAAGTGCTGACAAAAACAAATCTATGGACAGCCATATCTCAAAAACGTACGAGCCAATTTTGATAAAACTTTCCGTACACATTCACTACATGGTCTAGTATACTAAAATACAAGCCTCATTCTTAGGCCACGCCTATTTCCGGAGCCACAATAACTTTATAGGCCAAGTGCTGACAAAAACCAATCTATGGACAGCCATATCTCAAAAACGTACGAGCCAATTTTGATAAAACTTTCTGTACACATTCACTACTACATGGTCTAGTATACTAAAATACAAGCCTCATTCTTAGGCCACGCCTATTTCCGGAGCCACAATAACTTTATAGGCCAAGTGCTGACAAAAACCAATCTATGGACAGCCATATCTCAAAAACGTACGAGCCAATTTTGATAAAACGTTCTGTACACATTCACTACATGGTCTAGTATACTAAAATACAAGCCTCATTCTTAGGCCACGCCTATTTCCGGAGCCACAATAACTTTATAGGCCAAGTGCGGACAAAAAACCAATCTATGGACAGCCATATCTCAAAAACGTACGAGCCAATTTTGATAAAACATTCCGTACACATTCACTACATGGTCTAGTATACTAAAATACAAGCCTCATTCTTAGGCCACGCCTATTTCCGGAGCCACAATAACTTTATAGGCCAAGTGCTGACAAAAACCAATCTATGGACAGCCATATCTCAAAAACGTACGAGCCAATTTTGATAAAACTTTCTGTACACATTCACTACATGGTCTAGTATACTAAAATACAAGCCTCATTCTTAGGCCACGCCTATTTCCGGAGCCACAATAACTTTATAGGCCAAGTGCTGACAAAAACCAATCTATGGACAGCCATATCTCAAAAACGTACGAGCCAATTTTGATAAAACGTTTCTGTACACATTCACTACATGGTCTAGTATACTAAAATACAAGCCTCATTCTTAGGCCACGCCTATTTCCGGAGCCACAATAACTTTATAGGCCAAGTGCTGACAAAAACCAATCTATGGACAGCCATATCTCAAAAACGTACGAGCCAATTTTGATAAAACATTCCGTACACATTCACTACATGGTCTAGTATACTAAAATACAAGCCTCATTCTTAGGCCACGCCTATTTCCGGAGCCACAATAACTTTATAGGCCAAGTGCTGACAAAAACCAATCTATGGACAGCCATATCTCAAAAACGTACGAGCCAATTTTGATAAAAACTTTCTGTACACATTCACTACATGGTCTAGTATACTAAAATACAAGCCTCATTCTTAGGCCACGCCTATTTCCGGAGCCACAATAACTTTATAGGCCAAGTGCTGACAAAAAACCAATCTATGGACAGCCATATCTCAAAAACGTACGAGCCAATTTTGATAAAACTTTCTGTACACATTCACTACATGGTCTACTACACTAAAATACAAGCCTCATTCTTAGGCCACGCCTATTTCCGGAGCCACATCGATTTTACAGGTCAAATGCTGACAAAAACCAATCTATGGACAGCCATATCTCAAAAACGTACGAGCCAATTTTGATAAAACTTTCTGTACACATTCACTACATGGTCTAGTATACTAAAATACAAGCCTCATTCTTAGGCCGTGCCTATTTCCGGAGACACATCGATTTTACAGGCCAAGTGCTGACAAAAACCAATCTATCTAGGTTATGTGCTAAAAAAATCTAATCTATTAAATAAACACACCTGGAAAATCGTATAGAGCATATTTAGGTTAGTCCTGAAGTATAGAATAGAATAGAATAGAATTTATTTTTGAAAATATTACAATAACACATATTATGCATTGGTATACACAATGTACAAACCTAATGAGCAAACTTAAATAAAAATGTAACATTCTTGAAAATAAAATTAAAACAAAAACACTCGTAAATTAAAAGAAATATTTTCAAAAATAACTAGGGCCTCTAGAGGCAAGTGCCTGTGGAGAGGTTCCTTTTATTACAAAAATATTTTTTAGCTCAAAGAAAATTTTCAATAAAACTTTGATTTTTTATAAGCTCCTAAAAAAAAATTGATTAAAAGTGTGCTGCTGCAGTTACAAAGCAAATGAAAATCCACTTAAATAAATTCAAACTAAAATTTACTGTTACTTTCTTTAATTAACTAGGAATCTATGCAGAGAAGAAAATCTAATTTATCAAAACCCAATAACCACTTCTTTAATGTTTTTGAAAATAACTTTATATTCTCACAACTAATAATTGAAGAAATTATACTAAACATTTTAGGTCCCAAAAAACAATAACTATTTGAAAAAAATGCTAAGTTAGGCTTTGGAACTGGTATTGGTTCTTGCTTTCTTAATTTGTTTTTGTAACTATTTTTTAATTCTGGTAAATTGCCACTTATGACATAAAATATTTTTAAAACTTTATAAACAAACATAATTATATTTAAGGGGAAGAATATTTAAATCAACAAAAAGAGGAAAAGATTTCTCCATTCTTCGTTTTCGTTTAATCAACCTTATGAATTTCTTTTGTTGAGTTAGAAGTGGCTTTAGATTTGTTTCATAGGCTCCACCCCAACAAAATATTCCATAGTCAAGCCTACTATTGACCAAAGAGAAGTACAGCATTCTTAACACATCTTCAGTGCAAATGTATTGTAAAAAATAAAAAAATCTTAAAATATTGTTTAGTTTGCGTTTTAAATTTCAATATGTGTCTTCCAGTTGATTTCTCTATCTAGCATGACTCCTAAATATTTTAAATTTTCGCACTGGGATACTACAGCACAGTTCTGTTGGCACTGAATGTTACTACACAAACAATTGACACATCGATACAAAATTGAATTACTAAAAATTTGCTGATCTGTTTTTTAAACTAAAATTGATGTACTTAGTTTTCTCTGGGCTTAATAACATGTTATTTTTTGAAAACCACCACTGCAGTGCTTTAAGGTCTTAATTCATCTCTTGCTCTATATCATCCCAATTATTTTTCACATACGATAAAGCTGTATCGTCTGCAAAAGATGTAATATTTCCATTTAAATTTGAATCACAAAGATCATTTATGTAGATTATAAAAAGTACTGGGCCTAAAACTGACCCTTGAGGTACGCCACATTGTATAAACCCGAAGTCACTAAAAGAATTATTAATTTTGACACATTGTTTTCTCTTTGTTAAATAGCTAACAAACCAATAATAAATATTCCCCCGAATACCACATCCGTATAACTTTTGTAAAAGAATTGTGTGATCTACAGTATCAAACGCTTTTTTAATATCTAAAAATAAACCACTAACTTTCTGCCCTGAATTTATTCCTGTATACACATTATCTATGAAGCTTTTTAATGCTGCTTCAGTATTTAAACCTTTCCTAAAACCAAATTGATTGTTGCTGAAAAAATTAGTTTTTTCTAGAAATGTAATTAGCTTTTTCTTCATTAACTGTTCAAACACTTTAGCAACTAGGTAGAAAGTAAAGAGATTGGTCTGTAGTTATTACAGTCGGTAATTAGGCCACTCTTATGTAAAGGAATCACTACAGCTGTTTACAGAAGTACTCATAAACTGTGTTTAATTAAATAAACAGTGTTTATTAGGGAATATACTCAGTATTATCAGCGTTAAAAATACTGATTTAAAGTCTTCTAGTATTTAAAACGTTACAAATATGAAATACTGATTTAGAGTTCTAGTATTTAAAACGTGAACAGTAAGGAAATAATGCTGGTTTCAAGTATCCAGTGTTTTACTCAGTATCGCCGAGTAACTTGATTTGTTATGTAATACATCAAATGATAAATTCAAGAATATTATCATAGCCGTAGATTTTAACATCAATGTTTTGAACAAAGACAGTACATATAAAAATTATTTTAGTATTTTAAATTCTTATAACTTAGTTTATAAAGTAAATTTTCCTACTAGAGTTACCTCCGAGTCAGAAACCAGCATAGATAACTTCCTCACTAATATTACAACTGAGAAATTAAAAAACATCTGGCCTTATAACATGTATATCAGACCATGATGGGCAATTATTTGAAATTTTTGGTGTACAAAATACTCTTTATTATGTGAATTTAAAGTATTGTAGAAAGTTTTCAAAAACTAACACAGATTTATTTTTAAGGCTATTGGCTAGTGAAAATTGGTTAGAAGTTTACCAGGCTAGCGTAGAAACTAAGTATGATTTTTTTACTCAATATTTGTTCATGTTTTTTCAATTAGCGTTCCTAAATTATCTGTTGAAAAAGAGAAAAACCTAAATAGTTTGATTTCAGATTATGTAAAAATTAAAAAGGAAAAAATTGCGCAATTGGAGAAAACATGTAGGGTTTGGAAAACTAATGATTTAAAACAATTAATTAAGCAACTGAAAATTGAAAATAAAATTCAAATAAACAACGACAAAAAAAAAAGTTTTTTGACAGTAAAATTAAGAAATCTACAAATAAGTCAAAATTAACTTGGAAAGTTATAAAATCTGAAATCAACAATGGCACCAAGATCACTCATAACATACTCCGGAATGGCACATCCATATCAGACCAAATTCTTGTTGGAAATATATTTAATGATTTTTTATGATATTTTTAAGTGTTGTTGATAGAGTTGTGCTTCCAAATATTCAGAAAGATTTTGTTAATCAATCGGGTCATAAAAAACCGCCTCAAGCCTCATTTTTTTTCAAATTTAAAGAGGTTGATGAAAGAATTTTAAAACGATTGTAATGGCTTTTGAAAACAAATTCTCAACAGGAATTGATGATATACCAATTACCCTCATTAAACAGTCTTTTCCGCTAATCTCCAAACCATTATTACCGCTTACCAACAGCATTTTTCTAAATTAAGAATCCTTACCGTATATGGTCTATATATTTTTCAAACTATCATGCTTGTGAAATCAAATGAAGATAGTATACATAACTTAGAACTTTTTAATAAAAAAACCCACAGCTATAGGATCCAAATTCTTGTTATTTCTTAATTTTCACAAATTTGCATATTTAACGAAGTTAAAATCATTTTTAATTGAAAAATCAGTATACCCATTTAAAGAATATTGTGAGGTAACTTAGCTCATCCAACAATATATTAATTAATATGACATATTATAAATAGTAGCAAAATTGTAAAATCAGTGTTGTCATTTACATAACATTTTGAGGCAAACTTCTTTATTTAATGATGTATGTAGTCACTAAATGGATATTGTAATGTAATAGTTAACGCTATTCTGTATTTATACTATATATAAAATTCCTAAATGTACTGTCTTTGTTCAAAACATTGATGTTAAAATCTCCGGCTATGATATATTCTTGAATTTATCATTTAATGTATTACATAACAAATCAAGTTACTCGGCGATACTGAGTAAAACACTGGATACTTGAAACCAGCATTATTTCCTTACTGTTCACGTTTTAAATACTAGAACTCTAAATCAGTATTTCATATTTGTAACGTTTTAAATACTAGAAGACTTTAAATCAGTATTTTTAACGCTGAAAATACTGAGTATATTCCCTAATAAACACTGTTTATTTAATTAAACACAGTTTATGAGTACTTCAGGACTAGTAAAGTAATCCGTACGAGAAAATATTTGTACCTTGTAACAGAGTACTAGATACAAAGTATCTGTTGTCTGTATTTTTAGTTCTCAGTAACCGTTACAGATACTGTAGAAAAGTAACCGTTACAAAGTACTGATTACTGAAATACCGTCTCTCCCCTAATGGACAGTGGTTCGGTAGCTCCGGCATTTAGCAGTGAACCGTCTCTGGCGTAGGTTAAATGCAATTTATTCTGCACATTCAATATATTATTATGAAAACTGGCAGAAGAAACCGTATGGAATAGTTGTTATTAGTTGTTTAGTGTAGTGTTTAAAAAGTGTGTAAAAGTAGTGTGTTAAAGTAAAAGTAAAAGTTAGTGTGTTAAAGTAGTGTTAAAAAGTGTTTACCTACAAGTAAGTTTATCTTACAGTTACTTCAAATGAATGTAAAGTATGAATGTAAGAATGTATAAAGTGGCTACAATATGTATGCGAGGATTAACCTAAATATGCTCTACGATTTCCAGGTGTGTGATTTAATAGATTAGATTTTTTTAGCACATAACCTAGATAGATTGGTTTTTGTCAGCACTTGGCCTGTAAAATCGATGTGTCTCCGGAAATAGGCGCGGCCTAAGAATGAGGCTTGTATTTTAGTATACTAGACCATGTAGTGAATGTGTACAGAAAGTTTTATCAAAATTGGCTCGTACGTTTTTGAGATATGGCTGTCCATAGATTGGTTTTTGTCAGCACTTGACCTGTAAAATCGATGTGGATCCGGAAATAGACGTGGCCTAAGAATGAGGCTTGTATTTTAGTGTAGTAGACCATGTAGTGAATGTGTACAGAAAGTTTTATCAAAATTGGCTCGTACGTTTTTTGAGATATGGCTGTCCATAGATTGGTTTTTGTCAGCACTTGGCCTATAAAGTTATTGTGGCTCCGGAAATAGGCGTGGCCTAAGAATGAGGCTTGTATTTTAGTATACTAGACCATTTAGTGAATGTGTACAGAAAGTTTTATCAAAATTGGCTCGTACGTTTTTGAGATATGGCTGTCCATAGATTGGTTTTTGTCAGCACTTGGCCTATAAAGTTATTGTGGCTCCGGAAATAGGCGTGGCCTAAGAATGAGGCTTGTATTTTAGTATACTAGACCATGTAGTGAATGTGTAAAGAAAGTTTTATCAAAATTGGCTCGTACGTTTTTGAGATATGGCTGTCCATAGATTGGTTTTTGTCAGCACTTGGCCTATAAAGTTATTGTGGCTCCGGAAATAGGCGTGGCCTAAGAATGAGGCTTGTATTTTAGTATACTAGACCATGTAGGGAATGTGTAAAGAAAGTTTTTATCAAAATTGGCTCGTACGTTTTTGAGATATGGCTGTCCATAGATTGGTTTTTGTCAGCACTTGGCCTATAAAGTTATTGTGGCTTCGGAAATAGGCGTGGCCTAAGAATGAGGCTTGTATTTTAGTATACTAGACCATGTAGTGAATGTGTACAGAAAGTTTTATCAAAATTGGCTCGTACGTTTTTGAGATATGGCTGTCCATAGATTGGTTTTTGTCTGCACTTGACCTGTAAAATCGATGTGGCTCCGGAAATAGGCGTGGCCTAAGAATGAGGCTTGTATTTTAGTATACTAGACCATGTAGTGAATGTGTACAGAAAGTTTTTATCAAAATTGGCTCGTACGTTTTTGAGATATGGCTGTCCATAGATTGGTTTTTGTCAGCACTTGACCTGTAAAATCGATGTGGCTCCGGAAATAGGCGTGGCCTAAGAATGAGGCTTGTATTTTAGTATAGTAGACCATGTAGTGAATGTGTACAAAAAGTTTTATCAAAATTGGCTCGTACGTTTTTTGAGATATGGCTGTCCATAGATTGGTTTTTGTCAGCAGTTGACCTATTAAGTTATTGTGGCTCCGGAAATAGGCGTGGCCTAAGAATGAGGCTTGTATTTTAGTACACTAGACCATGTAGTGAATGTGTAAAGAAAGTTTTATCAAAATTGGCTCGTACGTTTTTGAGATATGGCTGTCCATAGATTTGTTTTTGTCAGCACTTGGCCTGTAAAATCGATGTGGCTCCGGAAATAGGCGTGGCCTAAGAATGAGGCTTGTATTTTAGTATACTAGACCATGTATTGAATGTGTACAGAAAGTTTTATCAAAATTGGCTCGTACGTTTTTGAGATATGGCTGTCCATAGATTGGTTTTTGTCAGCAGTTGACCTATAAAGTTATTGTGGCTCCGGAAATAGGCGTGGCCTAAGAATGAGGCTTGTATTTTAGTACACTAGACCATGTAGTGAATGTGTAAAGAAAGTTTTTATCAAAATTGGCTCGTACGTTTTTGAGATATGGCTGTCCATAAGATTGGTTTTTGTCAGCACTTGACCTGTAAAATCGATGTGGCTCCGGAAATAGGCGTGGCCTAAGAATGAGGCTTGTATTTTTAGTATACTAGACCATGTAGTGAATGTGTACAGAAAGTTTTATCAAAATTGGCTCGTACGTTTTTGAGATATGGCTGTCCATAGATTGGTTTTTGTCAGCACTTGACCTGTAAAATCGATGTGGCTCCGGAAATAGGCGTGGCCTAAGAATGAGGCTTGTATTTTAGTATACTAGACCATGTAGTGAATGTGTACAAAAAGTTTTATCAAAATTGGCTCGTACGTTTTTGAGATATGGCTTGTCCATAGATTGGTTTTTGTCAGCAGTTGACCTATTAAGTTATTGTGGCTCCGGAAATAGGCGTGGCCTAAGAATGAGGCTTGTATTTTAGTACACTAGACCATGTAGTGAATGTGTAAAAAAAGTTTTATCAAAATTGGCTCGTACGTTTTTGAGATATGGCTGTCCATAGATTTGTTTTTGTCAGCACTTGGCCTGTAAAATCGATGTGGCTCCGGAAATAGGCGTGGCCTAAGAATGAGGCTTGTATTTTAGTATACTAGACCATGTATTGAATGTGTACAGAAAGTTTTATCAAAATTGGCTCGTACGTTTTTGAGATATGGCTGTCCATAGATTGGTTTTTGTCAGCAGTTGACCTATAAAGTTATTGTGGCTCCGGAAAATAGGCGTGGCCTAAGAATGAGGCTTGTATTTTAGTATACTAGACCATGTAGTGAATGTGTACAGAAAGTTTTATCAAAATTGGCTCGTACGTTTTTGAGATATGGCTGTCCATAGATTGGTTTTTGTCAGCACTAGGCCTGTAAAATCGATGTGGCTCCGGAAATAGGCGTGGCCTAAGAATGAGGCTTGAATTTTAGTATACTAGACCATGTAGTGAATGTGTACAGAAAGTTTTATCAAAATTGGCTCGTACGTTTTTGAGATATGGCTTGTCCCATAGATTGGTTTTTGTCAGCACTTGACCTGTAAAATCGATGTGGCTCCGGAAATAGGCGTGGCCTAAGAATGAGGCTTGTATTTTAGTATACTAGACCATGTAGTGAATGTGTACAGAAAGTTTTATCAAAATTGGCTCGTACGTTTTTGAGATATAGCTGTCCATAGATTGGTTTTTGTCAGCACTAGGCCTGTAAAATCGATGTGGCACCGGAAATAGGCGTGGCCTAAGAATGAGGCTTGTATTTTAGTATACTAGACCATGTAGTGAATGTGTACAGAAAGTTTTATCAAAATTGGCTTGTACGTTTTTGAGATATGGCTGTCCATTGATTGGTTTTTGTCAGCACTTGACCTGTAAAATCGATGTGGCTCCGGAAATAGGCGTGGCCTAAGAATGAGGCTTGTATTTTAGTATACTAGACCATGTAGTGAATGTGTACAGAAAGTTTTATCAAAATTGGCTCGTACGTTTTTGAGATATAGCTGTCCATAGATTGGTTTTTGTCAGCACTAGGCCTGTAAAATCGATGTGGCTCCGGAAATAGGCGTGGCCTAAGAATGAGGCTTGTATTTTAGTATACTAGACCATGTAGTGAATGTGTACAGAAAGTTTTATCAAAATTGGCTCGTACGTTTTTGAGATATGGCTGTCCATAGATTTGTTTTTGTCAGCACTTGGCCTGTAAAATCGATGTGGCTCCGGAAATAGGCGTGGCCTAAGAATGAGGCTTGTATTTTAGTATACTAGACCATGTAGTGAATGTGTACAGAAAGTTTTATCAAAATTGGCTCGTACGTTTTTGAGATATGGCTGTCCATAGATTGGTTTTTGTCAGCAGTTGACCTATAAAGTTATTGTGGCTCCGGAAATAGGCGTGGCCTACGAATGAGGCTTGTATTTTAGTATACTAGACCATGTAGTGAATGTGTAAAGAAAGTTTTATCAAAATTGGCTCGTACGTTTTTTGAGATATGGCTGTCCATAGATTGGTTTTTGTCAGCACTAGGCCTGTAAAATCGATGTGGCTCCGGAAATAGGCGTGGCCTAAGAATGAGGCTTGTATTTTAGTATAGTAGACCATGTAGTGAATGTGTACAGAAGGTTTTATCAAAATTGGTTTGTACGTTTTTAAGGTATGGGCCCTTTTATAGGGTTTCTCAAAACTTGCCTTTTAATTGAGTATAGTCTTGAAAATTGCTGCTATAAAAGGGGATTATTATCATAAAAGTACTGTTTGTTCATTTAAAATCTTTATTTGTAGTATTTATCTTCACGTTATTAATTAAATATATATTTTGTATGGTTTGAGTTGATGAACTAGGTTAGGATTCATTTAGGAACTAGTTCCCGGTACTCGTTCTTTTTATGGATGGAATCTATGGCCAGTTTCACGTCGGTATATACAACATTTGAACTATAGATATTCATGACTAATCATTGCCAGTTTTCTTTATTTTATACTAGTGACATCATTACCATCTGTTGTTATTTCATTTATGTAGAGGGCTAGTAGTGACAACGACAAGAACAATCAGGATAAATATGCAAATATTGGCTCAAAATGTTTTTATAAACAAATAAATCATTAAAAACTGGACTCAGGAATGAGTGCATGGCCGATCATCTTGCAGAATTGACGGCTGTAGTGTAATAAGCGGCTACCAACACAATCGGATGATGATTATCGAATGATATGGAATCATTGATACTCATGACCATCCAAAGGATTGAAAGCAAAGGTAAATCTTAAGCTCAGCGACTACCGCTCCAATCGCCGTGATTTTTTGCATACTAACACAGGTAACGTAATTTCACCGAAAAAAATAATCCCGATTATCGCCGTAGCCGTTTACTCCCCCCCCCCAAAAAAAAATGACGGAAAAAATAAAATTAAAAAATACCTGACTGACATTGCATTTATTCGTTTTTTTGGTCTTATTAGTTCGTAGGGCAGTAGTCCAGGTACTACTTCTAGTATAAACTCGTCTTATCTTATCAGTGATAAACACGCGCCGGTTACCTTTTGCTTGTAATGAAACCTACGTTAGTTCTGTCTGAGTTTTGTGTGTGTAAGCAGTCATGGCGTGATCTGGGCTTGGACTTTGCAAGCTCGAGTTAATTTTTTTCTAAAAGAGCAAGCAGCGCAAAGCGCTGCGCAGCGGGCAAGCATCGCGTGATCTGAGTTTTGAATACCCAAGCTAGGGTCTTTTTAGCGTGTGACAAGAACCATCGCACGCCATGTCAATAACTTCACTAATTATTCCTTGTCCATGTGGGTTTGTTTGTTTACGTCTGGCGGTCAATCGAAGCCGTCCTATAGGTCACGTGACCCGCCCGGCCAATCGGAAACTTTCCTGTTTGTCACGTGACTACTGTCAACTCATCAAAACGACCATGGTCGGCCATTGTTTTTAGTTTGATAGTCGAAAATCTCGTTATTTATGTGTTTTGTATTGCCAACATTTTACTGCCGAAAAACTGGTTTTTATACGTTAGCGATAATCGGGACTATTGTTTTCGGTGAAATTACGTTAACCTGCGTTAGTATGCAAAAAATTACGACGATTGGAGCGGTAGTCGCTGAGCTTAATATTTACCAAAGCAAAATGTCAGACCAAATAATGTTATAGATATTTCAAAGAACAATATATGGTATGACTAGATGTCAATCGTAAAAATTAATGTATAAATATTAATATAATTTACAAATTAAATATAATATATAATTAATTTAATTTCAACAAAATAATAGCACTTATTTATTTTTGAAAGAATAAACGTGACTGCTTGTGAAACAAAGAAGACACATATGTCACTGTTCTTGCCGCAATTAGTAAATAACAAAACACATAATTTTAATTTTGAATTTATTTCTAAACATGTTTTTACTTGAAATAAATTTTAAATGATGATGTCAAATTGAATTAAGTTTTATGCTTTAAAAATGTTAATATAGAAAAGCTATATTTTTATATGTAGAACAAGAAAAGAATTTGTTTTTTAAATAGTATAAAATAACTAAGTTGTATTTAAATTACTCTTTATCTTTATATCAACAGTACTATTACTTCATAGGGTAGACATGTTTGATAGCATTAAAAGTGGATCAATTCTGGAATGGATCACCACCAATAATCATAATTTCTCGTCGTCCACTGTGGGAAGAATGGTATCACCATGGCTGCAGTATAGTAAGCAGCCACCACCAAAATCGAATCAGGGTACCTAACATGTTATTTTTTGTCTCAATAGGTTAAATCCCAGCCTTCAAGAAAGGGCTGCAGTTTAACAAGCGGCCACCAACACAATCGAATCATCGATATTCATGACCATCTAAAAGTACTGAAAACAAAATGTTAGACCAAATTAAATATTAGGTAATTCAAACAACAATATAGTTCTTCTGGTTTTAAATCTTAAAAATAAATATAATAACGATAAATTAAAAAAAAAGGCTGCAGTAAAAAGAAGAGGCCACCACCACAATACAATCATAGTATATTCTTAAAAACAATAAAAAGTAACTAAGTGTTAAACTGTTTTGTTTGTTACATTTTACAGATACACAGCATAGATAGTTTTTATATAATGTAATTCGTGTCAACATTTTTGTTTCTATAGTTCAGATCAGAGGTTCTCAAAATGTGGGGTGCAATGAAGGTTTCAGGGGGACGCAATGCAGGTTCAGGGTTGGCCAATGCGTGCTTGACAAATTTATTTACAAAAATAATAAAGCAAACTTTTAAAAAGATTTTCAACAAATGTACGTATAATTTATCGTCATCGTCGTAATAGTGCTGAATATTTTATTTTTTCTTATTTTATCGGCAGTAAGATACTGTGAGTGTACACAGACATATTTTCAGTACAGCGCTGGAGATGATTCGCGGTAGCACCTGGTTGTTGTGGTTTCCTAATGACTCGTGAAGTCTTACCGCTCAGTAGTGTTACGGTACTTTTTGTATCCCAAGTGTCCGGAAAAGTCCTCTTCCCTTTACAATCCATCCTTCGTCAAAAGCAATCTTCAAAAAAGATGTGTATATATTTACATCGAAATGAAAAGATTTCTTGTAGCTGTAACAAGTGGTGGAAGTGTAGACACATCCGTGAAGGCAGGTAAGAGTAACACTAACAGTAAAAGTAACAGTCAAGTTCACTATGAGAACACGGCCGATACGGCAAGTGTAATCACTCGTTTTTACAAGTCCAAGTTGACCAAATGTAGCCAAAGTATTACGACAGTTATTTATAACTAGGTTTTACAAAAACAATCATAATTGGCCAAGAACGATCCCAGAGTGTAATCTATATAGCCATCCTGACCTCTGGCAGCATGAAACCTAACATAATAAAAAGACATCTTTACACTAAACATGGAAATATTGCAAACAATCATAGAGTTTTTTTAACCCATTCAAGACATTGGACGGGCAGTTTCCGTCCTTCACTTCGCGCGGTTCAACGACTATAGACGGGCCGTGCCCGTTCCGCTAGACATGACATCGACGTAGTTGAATATATTGCCGATAGATCACAGAGGCATTCACATTTACTGTATATTTTGTTCTCAATATTCTAGTCTATGTTTTTCTTCTTCTTCGTTGCTGAAAATCATCTGATATTGCCTCAAATCATCTTGGCAAAACAGCTTTCTTTCGTTTGTAAACAGTCAAGATGGCGTCTCGCGACCGGGAATGATGTTTTCGTAAATTCGGATGATTTTGCGGCTTACGTTGTTAATGTTTTAGATGAAGTGGTGATGAGGAATGTGACAGTGAACAAGATGACATGATACGTGAAAATAATTAAATGTCTGATGGAACAAACGTTGACAGCAGTGATAATGAAAGTGATGATAACCCACCGGCTAGGCCTTGTGATTTTGCGTGAAGTGTTGGACCAAATACTGTTAGTACAATGCGTTTTACTGGCAATTATGGAATAAATCCTATCATTTCGAGGTAGTTAAGAGAAAACTGCACTGAATCAGATGTGTTCAATCACTTCTGTGACGAAACCTGTTGGGCTCAGGTAACCCGTTGGTAGGCTTCCCGCTTGTGGAGAATCACCACTGCGGCTTCAAGGAAAGTTTTGGGGGCATTTTATTGAAAAGATACCTCCAACCACCAAAGCCAGGCCCTCAAGAAAATGTAAAGTTTGTGCCTCACAGGGGAAAAGAAGTAAAACAGTGTACCAATGTAAAAAGTGTCATGTTCCACTTCATCTGGGAACATGTTTTGAGGTGTTTCACATCCGAACCAACTTCTAAAGATGTATATTAAAAATTTGTAAATGGTGTAAATATATTTATATAAAAAAAAACTAATATTTTGTGTTCATACAATAACAAGGAATAAACTAGAGTAAATGTATACTATTCATAGCATGTTATACATGAAGTGTTATGCAATGTGCACCTGTTTTTACACGAAAGCATGGAAAATATCCAGTTCTGTAGTCCAAAAATTATAGTAATTTATTCAGTCACGAATGGGTTAATGAAAACTTAACAGTGTTAAATTTACAAAAAATGCTTTTTCCAACATAACAAGTGTACTTTCAAAGACTTTGTTGAAAGACATCAGAGTTTTCATAGAATCACTCAGAAGAACAAACGTACACAATTGGAGAAGACATGATATTACCAGGAGCAATTGATATGGTTTCAACTATGTTTAGAGAATCCATAGGTCAACAGTTGAAGGCCATACCAATGTCAAATGATACGTTATAAATACGTGTAGCTGGCATTTCGGAAGATATTCACACGCTATTGATGGAAAAGGTGAAAAATTCTCATTTTGCCATACAAGTTGATGAAGCTACCGATCTTCATAGAGGTGCTTATTTAATATGTTATGTAAGATTCGTCCGTGGCGATGCGATGCAGAAAGGGTTGCTATTTTGTGAGACATTTTCAGCCAATACCACTGATAAAACCATTTTCTGAATGATTGTTACATTTTGACAGGATATTGACATACCTGGGATGAAATGTACCGGAATTTGCACATATGGCTATGTCAGGAAAAGTACACTGGACTTCGAGGGTTGATCAAAAAGGTAACTCCAGAAGCGCGATAAACACACTGCATAATTCACAGAGAGGCTTTAGCAGCAAAAGGTATGACCTCGGAACTTGATGAAATTTTACACGTGGTCGTTAAAACAATCCATGTCATTAAAGGGCAGCCTTTATAGTTTTGATTTTTTAAGATTCTCTGTGAAGATATGGTCTCAGAACACACAGCTTTACTGTTTCATACTGAAGCTTGCTGATTATCGAGAGGGAAATCTTTGACCAGAATATTGGAGGTTAGACATGAAGTTCCTGCATCTTTGCTTGACAAAAACCACCAAAACCAAAGTTTTTCACCGACTCAGATTTTTACTGTAATTAGTATACACAGTAGATAAATTCGAGAAAATATATGTACTAAACTAGTCTTTACAGAAAAAGATGCAAACATTTTACAATGGACTGAAAAGGTGAACAGCTTTATAAAGAAGCTAAGTATGAACAAGGGCGATCGTAAAAGTGATATTGAGCTATTTCCATGTCTTAAATTTATGATTGAAGAAATGGGTCTCAAAACTATTCTAACGAACCCAAGCTAATGCTTTCTTAAACACTGAGAAATCCTCAAATCTCGTTTAAAAAAAGTTTTTGATGATGCTTGGATAGCTTGTCTTAGATTCAAAACCAGTTTCAAACCATCCGTCGATGAGTGCTCCATCAACATGATAGAAAAAGAAAATCTCATTGAACTCCAGAGTGACACTGAGCTTGAAAGTAAGTTTAAAAAATCTCTCACATCCTTCTGGATTAACGTACAAAATAAAGCAACCAATTTTGTATGAAAAGGCATTAACAATACTTATTCCAATCACCACCACTAATTCTTGTGAAACTGTGTTTTCTCCTTTAGCTGCCATGAATACAAAATATCGCTGAAGATTGGATTTGACCAAGGAACTCAAAGTAGCGTTATCAGAACTGACACAGCGTTTCGACAAACTATGCACAAAGAGAAAACAAGTACATCCTTCATATTGAAGCTCTTTATTATTATTACTTTGAGTTATTAATAACAATTATATATTTTAGTAGCTGAAATAAATTGTAATTTTTTGTATATAATTTGTTGTTCGATTACAATTAAACCTCTTGCCACATTAAGCTCTAATGTAGTATGCATAAATTGTGAAACTAAAAGTTGACTGGAAAATTTCAAACGCAACTCACTTATATAGTACGTTAACATGTAGGGGGGCCCATCTACCAGCTGGATTATGCAGGGGGGCTCGAAGTAAAAAGTTTGAGAACCACTGGTTTAGATAATCATAAATATGATTCTACTGTGTTGGTAGTGTCTTATACTGTAGCCAAAAGAACTTTCTATATTTAGAAAATGTTACAAAACAATAACGTTTTACTCAATACGGGATCTGCTACAACAGTATTTGAACGGGAAACTCTTTTACCGGAGGAAGAGAGCACCTCTGGTTCTAATGAATTTGATTTCGGACACCAGTATTTAGTTTGCCTTCTTCCAATGATCAAGAAAATGTGTTGAAAAGTTTATATTTCCGATCTTAGTATTTTGGTTCCATAGCTGATTTTGCCTCTTACCCGATCAAGAATATGTATTATATATAATATTCGAGTGTGTGTGTATATATATATACACACACACACACACAGCTCTGAGAAGCCTACTTTTGTGAAAAGACAACTAATTTAGGTTTCATAATAGTTTTTAAATGTAAAGTTAGACTACATTGTCTCTTATATCTGCAATGCTAGCAGTTACCTGTCACTTTGCACACAATTTAGAAGGCGTTGCATGTTTATGACCACTGCTGGTTCGAGTGAATTACGTATTCAACGCCAATGTTGAGTTTGCCATGTTGCCACAATCCAGAAAATGCATCAAAAAGTTTATAGTTATGGCCATTGTAATTTACTTGTTGTCAGTATGATTTGTTCCATATTTGGTTTTGCCTTGTTTCCCGATTGAAATAATATAAATCACAGATCAGAGAAGCCTACTTCTGTCAAATGTGAACTAAGATAAGTTTTCAGTCTTTAAATATATAGTAACAGTTAGATAGTAACATTGTCTTTTACTGTATATCCTAATAGTATTTGATAAATATGTGCAGTTAAAACTACATTAACAATGACACTATGTGTTTGTTTCTTTATAAAGTGAAAAATATATTTGTACATTAGTTCAAAAGCACAATCCAGCCAATTTTCATCTAGCATAGTTCTTGCCGACTGTTTAAAAGGGAGTCTTTAGAATCAAATTCTGACTATCTTATGTTTTAGGACATCTTCTAAGGCAGATGAGTATAACATTACGTAAATGTTATACCTAATCGCTGAAATCTAAAATGTCTTTAAAAATAATGGTTTACCATTATTAGAAATTATGCATATTATACTCTACTCACTATAAATATAAATAAATTGGTAATAATCCAACAATATTTACATAGAGCAGTTGATTACATTAGACATGCTTATTTAATTAATATTACACAATTTTAGATACAAAGATGAGATTTTTCACTATTTTAAAGGTCAGTGGGGCACAGCCCAGAGGGATTTTTGAAATAAGAACAGGTAGGGATGTTGCGATATTATCAATATATTCAAAATATATATCGATATTATCGTTTCGATATTTCCTATATTGATATCAGTCGATATTAAGGGTATCGATATTTGGATTCGATAATATCGGTATATTGATATCCAAGCTTGATATTGATATCGATAACAAATATCGGAACTAGCCTCATATTGCAACAACCCTAAGAACAGGCCTATATTCATACCAGGTACCCTAGGAATGTGCATGTAAAATTTCAGTACAATCGTATGAATAGTTGTTTATGCGTGAAAGCAAAAAAAAGAAAACCAACAAACAAACAAGGGCACTACACATTTATAATATTATTAAGATTTGAAACCTCTATATCAAGTATCAATTCTCTAGGGCCGTTCTATTAAGTGATATCTCACAGATTGATGAATAGACTGCCCCTTCATCTTTTCGATACAAAATGAGTTGTGTTACTCCTTAGACTGAGAGGCACCTGTGTGTTTCAAGTTTCCGGTATCATTTTATCAAGGCTTATCACACATACAGAGAGATAGACACATTACTCTTTTACCTTTTACCCTAAAATCAATAGCATTCTTTTTTGGACCAAGAAAAACCTTTGTACCAAGTTTCAAGTCAAGGATCTTTATATCAAGAGTTAACACAAGACAAGACAATGACACAAATTGTAAAAAGGCCATACTAATCAAGAAAATAGTCTTACTGCTCTATATTAATGTAAGGATATATGTGTAGGGTAACGTAAAGTTCATTTCAATAATACAGATCCTCTTCTTTTTAACCTTATAAGGTTTGCCATGTTTTATTTCCCCAACGTTCACTGAACTCAACCATGTGGAATTTCATATACTCCAGAAACAAACAATGGAATAGTGTCCTCTGGTTGAATATAGTTTTGAAATTAAAGATTTGTTTTTAATACCCTATTACTGTATATTAGTGATTAGTTGGATGGAAAAAGATAAGCAAGCTTTTTTTGTTCTGCAAATTCATTTGGATTTAAATGTGGTATATTATAACACTTAACTTAATATATTTTCAGAGGAATTTCAAACAAATTTAAATTATTGACAGTTGTATGTGTAAAATATTTTATGTTTTACTTACATGAGCAATGTTTCAATGTGGCGTGAATATGAAAACAAAGATAATAATCATTACACTGACTGTGTAACTCTAAGAACTAAGATTATCCATGATGTTTCTATCAACGATAACCTTTATAAATTGTGACACGAAAAACTGTATAAATCTAGTCATAATCTCATAATCTTTAGTCCTGTATTTAAGAGAGAGCCAGTTTAACCTAAATGTTTTTGATCTAGTCAAAAAAGGTAATGCAATAATTAATGTAATTTCCATACAATTAATTTAAATTGTCAAAATTTAAAGTTTATATTAGCTATGCATGAACTCCTTCAGACTATAGTATGGTAAGTTCAGCAACAATTGGTAGGTGGTCTTTCTCAGTTGCTGGTGGAAGCAATGAGCTTTGGTTTCATCAGGAAGGATGTTCCAGTATTTGGCACAAATGTATGATGGTTGTTTCTCTCGTAGTTAAGTGGTGGATAGGAAAGGCATAATTGTTGTATCTCCTTTTCTGAGAATTGTGGATGTCTGTTCATCTTGTCAAATTTTACATTTTTGCAAAAGTGACTACCTCCAGAGTGAAAAGTTCAATAACATTTAAGATGTTGAAGTGTCTAAATGAGGCCATCCAAGAGTCCAGTGGGCTCAGGTCTGAGAGATTGTGAGTTCCCTTTTTGTGGAGTATCAAGACTGAAGGTTTTCTTCACAGGCGCTTCCTCTAGAAGTGAGACCTTATGGGTCTAATGAGACAAACGGTTTTGACTAACTTTGTTCTCATAAGAAACGTTGTTTATCAACACCACAACACACTATCCTATTTGTCGAACTGCAGAATTTTTGCAATTTTGTCTAAAGGGTATTTCAAAGGTTTAACAATATCAGAGGAGTGGTGAGTACGGGTTCCAGGAATACTCAGTCAACAATTTTTCGTGTAAAGTTTCGCTGAGTAACTCACATAAAGGCTACCAGGGGTGCTGTAAAACTTGTACTCAATGCTCCCCTGATTTTTGTACTATAACTTGCTGAAGTGCATGTACTGCGTTTTGTTCATGATTTTATTAGATATCTATTGAACATTCTATAAATGTTGCCTTTATTAAAAAAATGACAGTTTTTAAATATGTGTATTTACAAACTTCTATAGTGTTAGTAATATCATAAATTTTATATTGGGAGTGTAGTAATTTGTCTACTATTTTAGTATGTTGTTATGGATTGCTTGAAGTGAAAATATAATATATAACTACCATGATGTGAAAATAAAACATAAATATTAATTTTTATTATATTGTGTTACAATACTTAAATATCTGGCATTCGACAAGACATGCATGCTCTATACAGCATGCTCTATACACAAGTATGTTTTATCAAAATGTATTAATAATAAAGAGACAACAATGTTAAAATCAGCTAGAAATTAAATAGTGAGAAAATATGCTGTTATTTAAGTAATTTTCATTTAGTTCACATTAACGTTTTACTGAGCCTAGACTACATCATATGTAGTATGTTAGTGTTTACTTAAATAAATAAAGTCTGCAAACATGTTTAGTAACTGCTTTGACTGCTTTGTTGTAAACAAGTGGGATTTATTGTTAGATTATTGTTCCATCCTGCGGAGTAAACAGAAAAGATTTTCTACAGTTCAGAAATAGAGAGAAAAGAGAAATTGCCAATTGTACAGTAAACAACAACTAACTACGCATGTTTGTCAGAGTCAGATGACTGTTGATATAGAAGTGGGCCATGAGAGGTGCGCACAATGTGGGTAAACTGCGCCGGAAATAGCCCGGGGCAGGGACGGACACAGCTGGCGGCCTTCCAGACTCATGAGTCTCGTGTGATGAAGCTGAGGTTCCGCATTGCGTGACCTGTCGTGACCCGACCAGTCGTAACTCGAGTCCTCGTTACAGTTTTTAAACACCAGACCTACATTCTCTGGGTGCAGCGATATTGGTCTAATCAGGACGCAGTGTCTTAATGCAAGTTTTTGTTATTAAACATTTAAGAATTTCAAGTAGGACATTCATTTTTACCTGTTCTACCATGCATATAATAACATGGGTAATTCTAAGCAATATATGGGTCAACCTCGATTTTTCTTATATTACAATATAATGTTCCAATAGTCAATTAGAAAAGGAAATGACTAGAATTTCTTGCCGGAAAGCAGTTATAGGGAGCAGGCAACTCATATTACAATATAATGTTCCAATAGTCAATTAGAAAAGGAAATGACTAGAATTTCTTGCTGGAAAGCAGTTATAGGGAGCAGGCAACCGCGAGAATTACCTATTAGTGATCAGGGGCACTGACGTGATCTAGGCTTCAAATTTGGAACTACTCGAGTTAATTTTTTTTCTAAAAGAGCAAGCAGCGCGAAGCGCTGCGCAGCGGGCAAGCATCGTGCGTGATCTTCGTCTATACTGAATTGATTCAGGCCAAAGGAATGACACAGATTCCTTTACCAGATTTTTACGGAGATTTTGTATTGGGCGGATTATATTGGTTTACTTTGCTTTCCAGCATGTAATTATGTGTTTAAAATTGTTTTACATACATTACCTACATTATATTGTAATATGTAATAACAATTTATTAGAAATTTTTAATAAAAAAAAGGATCACGCACGATGCCTGCCCGCTGCGCAGCGCTTCGCGCTGCTTGCTCTTTTAGAAAAAAAATTAACTCGAGTAGTTCCAAATTTGAAGCCCAGATCACGTCAGTGCCCCTGATCACTAATAGGTAACTCTAAGCAATATATGACCGTCTGGCGGTTGCCTGCTCCCTATAACTGCTTTCCGGCAAGAAATTCTAGTCATTTCCTTTTCTAATTGACTATTGGAACATTATATTGTAATATGAGAAAAATCGAGGTTGACCCATATATTGCTTAGAATTACCATAACATGTATTATACATACTGAGCGCAAGAAAGGTATTCTTTTATTGAATACATTTCTCCTTTAGTCAATTTCCATCCCAAAGACTCTTGGAGAATGAAGTTCCAATTTTGAAAGGATAGCAGGATTATAGACATAGCATCGTCAATACAAGCTTTAATCAAAAATTTGAGTTTAAATATAATGACTTAACTGGTCAAATAATTAAATACAAGAAAAAGATTTAAACCTTAGCAAAATTATTAGAAAATTAATATCGAATTAATAAAATTAGTGTTATTCTTTGCTTGATTTTGATAGTGTAGTTAATAGAAATAAATAATGTTCAATCAGTTTTTGAACTGCCAGTACAAACTATTAATAATGTCAGTTATAACTAGTCAAACTAATTTTATTGTATATTATAACCACTATATTAGTTTATTTACTGTATATATGTGTCCGTGTAATATAAAATATTGTTAATATGAATCTACTCATTGCAAGTATGTTTCATTGTTGCATAAAGACATTTCTGGTTTTATCAACTAATTCTGGTGTACTGATTAAAGTTTATAATTGGCCATGGATGATTTGAAGGGGTAGCTGAACTACGGAAATGTTCCATTGTTAGTGTTACAACAAAAACACAACCTTTCAAGTTGTGGTATCTGCCCTCTTCTTCAGGTGTCAAATTCTAAAACTTCGGTGAATCATGGAACAAGTTAACGAATTCAAGGTCATGGTGGTGAACACACCAAGTCAAAGTTTTATGTCAAAAACCTAAGCTAACCCAAACACTGTATAAAGTCAGGAAAATGCAAACAAAATTATGACAGCATTGATAAGCAGCTGAAAAAGATGATGCACATTTTTCAAATGTTCATTATTATTTGTTAGGATCGATTACTTTTTTATGTTTTTAGGATATGAACAGAGATCAGAAAACTGATAAATAAAAGTTATATTTTATCAAGAATTTATAGAATATAATAAATGAAGATAAAAAGTATTCAGTTTCAAATTAAATAAAATAAATATTACATTGGTGTTATAATTTACATGCACAATAAAATTTATAATATTATATATTGCCAATGCTAATTTTATTTTATGATTTATGAATAGCAATTAACTCAATAAAATATGCTTTTAAGAGGCTCGATTGTGATCTTTTATTAACACTTTATTTTTAATAAGATTTCATAATCAATTAAAATTTTAAATATTTTGAAAATTCAAGACTTAATAATTATAGTTTTCCTTGTGTGAAGTATGAGGCAAATGATATACAAAGAACTTCAAGCTCAGTTAAATAATTTTTGAATAAGATGTCTTTCAACTATTGGTTTTTTTTTGCTGCAAAAACATTATATAGGCATCTTTAAAAACTTATTCAAGATCTTTTTATAGTGGTTGATTGTATTTTAGCTGTTATTGAATCCACGTTTTGTGTTTTGTAGTTGAAATGAGTATGCCAGGAAAACACTGGACTCTCCATAACCACAGTTTGTAAGGTGTTATTTTAGTAATTTCCCAGGTCACTCAACATCTGCTGTGATCAGTTAAACATCAGCAGACACAACTCTGCTAGCAATTCAAGGTCACAGATAACTTAATCTCAGTGCTCTGTGAGTCACTGCCCATAAACAAAAACAATACGCTACTACTACTTCATAATCTCCGTCAGAGACAACTATTATTGTCTTGAATATTCTTAGAACATTCAGTTAGGAAATTGTATTGCACTTGTCAGTTGGAACTTTGTCATCAGATTTGTCAAAGATTGAAAACAATATTCTAACTACACTTCATAATCTCATAATCTCTGCCAGAGACAACTATTATTGTCTTGAATATTCTTAGAACATTCAGTTAGGAAATGTATTTTCACTTTGTCAGTTGGAACTTTGTCATCAGAATTGTCAAATGATTTGAAATCAATACGCTACAAATACTTCATAATCTCTGCCAGAGGCAACTATTATTGTCTTGAATATTCTTAGAACATTCAGTTAGGAAATGTATTTCACTTGTCAGTTGGAACTTTGTCATCAGATTTGTCAAAGATTGAAATCAATATTCTATTACTACTACTTCATAATCTCTGCCAGAGGCAACTATTATTGTCTTGAATATTCTTAGAACATTCAGTTAGGAAATGTATTTCACTTGTCAGTTGGAACTTTGGCATCAGATTTGTCAAAGATTGAAAACAATACGCTACAAATACTTCATAATCTCTGCCAGAGGCAACTATTATTGTCTTGAATATTCTTAGAACATTCAGTTAGGAAATGTATTTCACTTGTCAGTTGGAACTTTGGCATCAGATTTGTCAAAGATTGAAAACAATACGCTACAAATACTTCATAATCTCTGCCAGAGGCAACTATTATTGTCTTGAATATTCTTAGAACATTTCAGTTAGGAAATGTATTTCACTTGTCAGTTGGAACTTTGTCATCAGGTTTATGATCCAAGTGTACCAACACCCATATAATATATTATTGTATAATTTTGATAACATATGCTGAAAAGAATTTTAAAATGTTTAAATTAATAACTTTGATTAAATTTCCTTCACATTAAATTAATTTAAGTTTATTAATATCAGATTTGTTCTCAGTTATTCATTCATCTGCTATAGGGAACTATGCGAACAGTTTAGAATTTTACCTTTAGTATTTTTAGCTGAAAATACTGACAATACATGACAGCCAAAAGCTACATTGAGCAACTCCGAGGACCCCCAAAAGTAAATACTAGTTATTGCCTATTCCCAGATGTCATTTGTTTTGTTCTCTGTGATGGATTACAGTATTCAAAACAAGTGACCAACTGTGATATTTTTCATCCTCTTTTTCAATGCAATCACCCTACTAAGCAATTTACGATGAAAATTGAATGGTGTGAAATTTTTTTGTGCAATTAGAAACAAGAATTTTCAGTGTGACTATTGAGTTAGCTCCATTTCACCTTCCGTTTAGTGCAGCATCTGGAATTTGACGCTATCACAGACTTTATTTCTGGAATCTGGAGTCCACGTCCTTCTGAAGGAATCCTGTTTTTACTTGACTGTAGCTTCTTTAAAAGATAAAGATTCCAAATATTTGAAAAAAACACATTCCTTATTACCTAACTTTTTACCAAAGATAAAATATATTCTATTTTGTATTACACAAATATAAAAGATCTGAGAAAAATGAGAAACATTGTTCATATACCATTAATAATTTGTATGGATTTTATGGAATCCTCTAAAACATGAGCAGGCTTTTTACGTATTTCAATAATAACCTGTCTCAAATATCTTCCAATATCCCCCACCTTGTACAGTTATTCAGTCATTGAAATGAATAAGTAAAATGATTGGAGTTATTTTGTAAGAAACAATGATGTAATGTCATCCTTCAGTGCGCAGTTAATAGATATAGTTATCAGTGCAGATGTATGTATATCTTATCTCGTGGAAGTGTGTCAATTTTTTGCTTTGATTACAATTTTCAAAGTTGCAATTTATTAAGGATTACAGTGCCTTGTAAATACGTACTGTCAATCCACTTAAAACTGATTGTAACCACTTGAACTACAATTTTATTGATTTATTTTATACAAGACATGAGTTGGTTATTATTTGATATTAGCTCGTTACCTCTATACCACAATTTTTATGACTCATTCAATTTAGTAAACTCAATGTCAATCTAAACCCTATGTTTTTAGTAAACATATTATTAATTGTAAAATTTGTATGGCACCATTTCTAAGCTCTATGCTTACAGAATAAAGACGATCTCTATCCCTAAGATCCTTTATATTAATCGAAATTAAAATAAACGGATATAACAGAGTATTGAAGGGCTCGACAGTATGTAACGAAAGAGAAAACGCAAAGACAGATGGATTGTTCTTTTACTTTTTGACCTTGAATTGATTCAAGAGGAACCCTTGCACCATATCTCTCGGACCTTTCTATCAAGTGTTATTGCTCAGACGGATTGACAGAGAGACAGCCCTGTAATCTTTTGAAACCAAAATCAGTAGTTATCTTCTTTGAACCAAGAGTTATCCATGCACCAAGTATCTAGGACCTTTCTTTACTGCACAGACAGACCAACAGAGAGACAGCACTTTGATCGTTTGATACCAAAATCAGTAGTTATCTTCTTTGAACCAAGAGGTATCCATGCACCAAGTATCTAGAACCTCTCTTTACTGCACAGACAGAGAGACAGCCCTTTGATCTTTTGAAACCAAATTCAGTAGTTATCTTCTTTGAACCAAGAGGTATCCATGCACCAAGTATCTAGGACCTCTCTTTACTGCACAGACAGAGAGACAGCCCTTTGATCTTTTGAAACCAAATTCAGTAGTTATCTTCTTTGAACCAAGAGGTATCCATGCACCAAGTATCTAGGACCTCTCTTTACTGCACAGACAGAGAGACAGCCCTTTGATCTTTTGAAACCAAATTCAGTAGTTATCTTCTTTGAACCAAGAGGTATCCATGCACCAAGTATCTAGGACCTCTCTTTACTGCACAGACAGAGAGACAGCCCTTTGATCTTTTGAAACCAAATTCAGTAGTTATCTTCTTTGAACCAAGAGGTATCCATGCACCAAGTATCTAGGACCTCTCTTTACTGCACAGACAGAGAGACAGCCCTTTGATCTTTTGAAACCAAATTCAGTAGTTATCTTCTTTGAACCAAGAGGTATCCATGCACCAAGTATCTAGGAACCTCTCTTTACTGCACAGACAGAGAGACAGCCCTTTGATCTTTTGAAACCAAATTCAGTAGTTATCTTCTTTGAACCAAGAGGTATCCATGCACCAAGTATCTAGGACCTCTCTTTACTGCACAGACAGAGAGACAGCCCTTTGATCTTTTGAAACCAAATTCAGTAGTTATCTTCTTTGAACCAAGAGGTATCCATGCACCAAGTATCTAGGACCTCTCTTTACTGCACAGACAGAGAGACAGCCCTTTGATCTTTTGAAACCAAATTCAGTAGTTATCTTCTTTGAACCAAGAGGTATCCATGCACCAAGTATCTAGGACCTCTCTTTACTGCACAGACAGAGAGACAGCCCTTTGATCTTTTGAAACCAAATTCAGTAGTTATCTTCTTTGAACCAAGAGGTATCCATGCACCAAGTATCTAGGACCTCTCTTTACTGCACAGACAGAGAGACAGCCCTTTGATCTTTTGAAACCAAATTCAGTAGTTATCTTCTTTGAACCAAGAGGTATCCATGCACCAAGTATCTAGGACCTCTCTTTACTGCACAGACAGAGAGACAGCCCTTTGATCTTTTGAAACCAAATTCAGTAGTTATCTTCTTTGAACCAAGAGGTATCCATGCACCAAGTATCTAGGACCTCTCTTTACTGCACAGACAGAGAGACAGCCCTTTGATCTTTTGAAACCAAATTCAGTAGTTATCTTCTTTGAACCAAGAGGTATCCATGCACCAAGTATCTAGGACCTCTCTTTACTGCACAGACAGAGAGACAGCCCTTTGATCTTTTGAAACCAAATTCAGTAGTTATCTTCTTTGAACCAAGAGGTATCCATGCACCAAGTATCTAGGACCTCTCTTTACTGCACAGACAGAGAGACAGCCCTTTGATCTTTTGAAACCAAATTCAGTAGTTATCTTCTTTGAACCAAGAGGTATCCATGCACCAAGTATCTAGGACCTCTCTTTACTGCACAGACAGAGAGACAGCCCTTTGATCTTTTGAAACCAAATTCAGTAGTTATCTTCTTTGAACCAAGAGGTATCCATGCACCAAGTATCTAGGACCTCTCTTTACTGCACAGACAGAGAGACAGCCCTTTGATCTTTTGAAACCAAATTCAGTAGTTATCTTCTTTGAACCAAGAGGTATCCATGCACCAAGTATCTAGGACCTCTCTTTACTGCACAGACAGAGAGACAGCCCTTTGATCTTTTGAAACCAAATTCAGTAGTTATCTTCTTTGAACCAAGAGGTATCCATGCACCAAGTATCTAGGACCTCTCTTTACTGCACAGACAGAGAGACAGCCCTTTGATCTTTTGAAACCAAATTCAGTAGTTATCTTCTTTGAACCAAGAGGTATCCATGCACCAAGTATCTAGGACCTCTCTTTACTGCACAGACAGAGAGACAGCCCTTTGATCTTTTGAAACCAAATTCAGTAGTTATCTTCTTTGAACCAAGAGGTATCCATGCACCAAGTATCTAGGACCTCTCTTTACTGCACAGACAGAGAGACAGCCCTTTGATCTTTTGAAACCAAATTCAGTAGTTATCTTCTTTGAACCAAGAGGTATCCATGCACCAAATATCTAGGACCTCTCTTTACTGCACAGACAGAGAGACAGCCCTTTGATCTTTTGAAACCAAATTCAGTAGTTATCTTCTTTGAACTAAGAGGTATCCATGCACCAAGTATCTAGGACCTCTCTTTACTGCACAGACAGAGAGACAGCCCTTTGATCTTTTGAAACCAAATTCAGTAGTTATCTTCTTTGAACCAAGAGGTATCCATGCACCAAATATCTAGGACCTCTCTTTACTGCACAGACAGACCGACAGAGAGACAGCACTTTGATTTTTTGATACCAAATTCAGTAGTTATCTTCTTTGAACCAAGAGGTATCCATGCACCAAGTTTCAGGTCTCTAGTAGGTGCCCATCCAAAGTTTGCACACACACGATTTCAAGATTTCAATAAGGCCCTCTTGCGTCCTCATGGATGTGATGTACAGAGAGCTGATGCTTCTGTCTCAATAAATTATCTGTAGTGTGAAGAGCTTTTGCTCCCCACCCCAGTGTGTTTGAAGACCAGACTGACTTGAGGGGTGAGACTCTTGAGGTCTTTTCCCAAGGTGAAAGTATTATTCTTCTCAGAAGTTGAGGCTGGGGTTCATCCCTTCACATTCCAAGGTGATCCTGTCATAAACATTGGGGTGACATCCTACATTCATGGCACTTGTCGACTATCTTTTCTTGTCTGTGGTTGAAACCTCATTCTCAAGGTGTGAGATTAAGCACTTTACACCTCTATGTTACCCTATTATAAATATAGTGTGGACGCCATTTAAATTTTTATGATCCCACCCACTCTTCTTTCCAACAATCAAATTATATCTAGATATGAGGGCTGTGTTTAGATGTATTAAAATAATAATATATTTGAATGCAACTTAATTTAGCTGT
Source organism: Homalodisca vitripennis (assembly GCF_021130785.1). Classification (NCBI taxonomy): domain Eukaryota; kingdom Metazoa; phylum Arthropoda; class Insecta; order Hemiptera; family Cicadellidae; genus Homalodisca; species Homalodisca vitripennis. The sequence goes on along the minus strand of NC_060213.1, from coordinate 121,594,263 downwards.
AATTAATAAATGAATGCAATTGAGGGTAACAAGGCAGGGCCTTTACAATATTCTAATAACATTATAAATGTGAAAGTGCCTTTATTTAGCTTTATCATGTAAACTATTCAACTGATTGTACTGAAATTTTTACATGGACATTCTTATGGTCCGTGGCATGAATATGGCTGGTCTATTCTTACTTCGATGATCCCTCCGAGTATGCCCCACTGGTCTCTAAAGTAGTGAAAAAATCTCATCTTGGTCTCTAAAAGTTGTGAAATACTTACTGAAAGAGTCTGTTCTGTGTAAATGTACTGAACTTTTGCGTGTCAACATTGTTTTATTACAGCACAACCATATGTTTAATTAATTTAACCACTATTTTCAATTTGTTTACATTGATAGTGTGAAAGCATAGAGTAGCAACACTTTTTATTTCATCCTTTTCTGCAACTGCTGTTGAGCACAGAGTAAGAAAATATTCAGAGAAGAAAAATAAAAGTTTAGATAAAAATATGTGTTTTACTATATATTCACTATTAATCTAAAAATTGTTATATCTATTGACAGAAGTAGGCATCTCAGATCTGTGCTATATTTTCTAGATTAAGGAAACAAGGCGAAATCATCTATGGCTATGAATACCATGGTCATGGTAGGTGTACTTTTTTTTTACATATTTTCATGATTGTGACAACAAGGCAAAATCAACATTGGCATCAAAAATATAATTCACACTCGAACTAGAGTGCTCATACGCATGAAAAATCCTATAAGGTTGTGTGCGAAGCCATCCATGAATATAAAAATTCGTAATAGCTGAAAAATTAATAAATGGGTGTATTGAAATAAAATGTTTAACACAGTAAAAAATGTGTTTTTGTGAAAAAATAATCAGAATCTTAATTATAACTCAACTGACTAAATAGAGTTGAACTGCAGCTCAAGTAGTATTGTTGTTACATTGGCCAAGTTATATTATTGAGGTAATGTGAAGGAAGTGATCTTGTATTGTTAGTGGTTTAAAAATAATGCTGTATAAATAGTATTGTATTTGTCATAGATAAGATGGTGTAAACAACGATAAATAAATATGTATTGTTCGTTTAACTGCTCTCACCATTATCTGTAATGTAACTATAATCACTGGCTACTGGGATCATATTTTGACTAAGGTCCATCAATGATCATCAGTCATTTAGGCCTACTAAATTTTTTTTATATAAACTGAAAGTACAAGAAACTAGGTTAAACATACTTCATTTTTAAAGAAGACTGTAGAAGGAACCTGAATTAATAAAAATACTTATTAATTTTTTTAACTGATGTTTTACGTCCGTGGAAATTTGTACTAGCCATTAAAATGCCCGGTGTCATAGCCATTTGACATGTCAATTAGATTAAGTAGATTTGTTCCTTGGATTGAGAAAATTTTTTTAAATACACATTTTAAAATATGAAGATGATCTATGACAACTATATTTTTTCATCAGTATGGTTGTTTATATTTTTCCTAAACAAATTCATGTCCTAAATTAGTTTATGTTAGGGTATAACATGAGTATAACGTAACTTACTTCCAAAAATTATATATTACTGATGTGCGGTTATATTTAAGAGAATTGATAGTGATGTAAGTTTATTTGAACCGTATTAATACATTACTCGGTTATTTTTCATCATCGGATTCTAACAAATGACGTCTTAAATGTTTTGCCGTTTAGTGAGCTAGTTTTTAATTCTTAGGTTGTATGTGTAGAAACGATGTTACGTGTCTCTGCTGAACATCTGCTTTGGTTGGCCATCAGAGAGTTAATGTCTTTGGGCAGTTTTAACTGTTATCCGTTGTTTTTAAATTTTGTATGAAAATTAAAAATATTTGCTAGATTTGTAAACTAGTAATTTTTCACTTTTCAAAATCTTTTAGTAAAGGTTGCAACCTACATTCTTTGATAAGGTTCTACCAAACCATCAAGTAAGTAGTGATAGGAGAATCGAGTAGTATTTGAATACAGCCCGAATATTCACATATTCGAATACCTCAAAATGAATTGGAATTCCATTCAAAAGGAAAAAAAACCTCTCTGAAAGAATCGAATTCAAACCTACAGTATTCATTCCTTTGGACTAATAGTATTCAAATACAATATTCAAGAGCTGTATTCGTATTCATATACAAGTATTCATTGCAGAGTTTTAGATGAATATATACATATATATATATATATATATATATATATATATATATATATATATATATATACATATACAGGGTGTTATAATTATGTCTGGAAACACCCAAAATTTTTCCTTTAATAATTTAAATATAAATTTGAAACTCTTACAATCGTGTTAGAGGGGATTGGGCATCTACTTTTTGGGAACCAATGTTTTGTTATGTCCACCAACGGGGGACGTCCTGGCGAGGGTATCTTGAAATATTCTTAATGGAAGCCTATACCTTGTGATACATAATTTTAAAGGTAATAGCTTACTGATCCTATTGAATTTGCCACAAAACCGCAATCTCATCAAGGAATTAATTCTATCAGAAATAGAGCCATTTTTAGTATTGAAAAATTTACTGATGTTCAACAATGTAATTTTAAATGGTTCTTGCCACAAAATTGTGTTACACTAATTTTTTAGCATTTTTTAAATGGTTTCAATTAAAATAAAATAAACAATTTTATTTTTAAGCTGGTTTCATTTAGTACAAATTTTACCAGTTTTTATTTACAATGAATAAAACTTATGAGTACTTTCTCTGATTACTTTATGAATTCGTGTCTTGGTGTTTTCCAGTCAGCAGGAAGGTTTAAATAGGGGACCAAGGTCACTAGAATATGAGAAAAATTATTGTGGTATTAATCATCTGGGTTCTACAGGTTTCAGGTTTGTTGAGCATGGAGCTTTCACTAGACAGGTCTCTAAGCTTGGGAATTACAAATGGACCAAAGGTCATATCATTCCTGTCGAGTTAATCAGTGTCCTCTGAAGCATTGCTGTCCGGGGGCCGGGGGGTCAAAAGTTATCTAATTACAGTGTTCAGTTTTTATTTGGCCTTTAATGGAATTGTCTGGATAGAGAACGAATTACTTCTGTTGATGGTGTGCGTAGTAGCACTGATATCCGAGAGGGGGGGGGTAGTGGAACCTGGTATGGCGATCGTCCAAGGATGTTTATCGTGGTGGAGTTGACCTATGTTGTTAATTTGGTGTTCTAGAATGACACTTTCCCAGAAAGGAAATCCCCATAAGTGTGCTGTCGCGAAGCAATATCAAGAAAGATATTGAGCGTTTTGAGTATAAATGACAGGGAGTGTGTAGCCCGTAGAATCGGCCAATGTGTCGGGGCGCTAGGCAGTAGCAAGTCGGCTCTCGCAGATCGGCATTGAGGATAAACATGCACTAGATGTTTGTGTGCAATGACATTTAGATTGCAAGCCCACATTACTGCATCGCTCCAGGAGGAAAAAAAAAAAAGAAAAAGAAAAAAAAGAAAAAAGAAAAAAAAAAAAAAAAAAAAATATAAAAAAAAAAAAAAAAAAAAAAATAAAAAAAATAATAAAAAAAAAAAAAAAAAGAGAGAAAAAATAAATAAAAAAAAAAAAAAAAATAAAAAAAAAAAAAAAAAAAAAAAAAAAAAAAAAAAAAAAAAAAAAAAAAAAAAAAAATAAAAACAAAAAAAAAAAAAAAAAAAAAAAAAAAAAAATGAAAAAAAAAAAAAAAAACAAAAAAATATAAAAAAAAAAAAAAAAAAAAAATAATAGAAAGAAGAAAAGAAAAAAAAAGAAAAAGAAAGAAAAAAAAGGAAGGCTGCCACACAGCAAACCTTGATATGCCACCCTTGTCTGTGAAGGAAGTAAGATTTTGAAAATTAATAAAATACAACCATTTAAAGTCAATTTAGTCCAACAGTTAAATGAGGATGATTACGACAGAAAAGGAGTTGAAGTTTTGTGAAAACTTGTGAAGTGATGCGCAAATGTGATGACAATAGAGATTTTTCTGACCAACTAATATTTTCTGATGACGGCCAAAACTTTTTTTCCCTAAAATGGCAATGTTAACAGGACACAATTGCGTTACGGGGGCGCGCTCAGTGAAAGAACCCACATTGGGATTACTAGTCCCATTGCCAGCAGCAACCCACAAAAACAGAACGATGGTGGTCGGAATTTTGGTAACAACGATTGTTGGACCCTTTTTAAGATCACATGGGAGAAGCTCGCTTGTAATGCCGAACTTTATTACAATATGCTTCCAAAATGAAATAAATCCCAAGCTATTTCGAAATTGCATCAGGAGATTACTTGTTGATAATGTTATTGGTTTCAGCAGGATGTTACCCCATTATGGGAGACAGGGTAAGGAGTATTTGGAGTATTAAGGTGTTTCCTATTAAATGAGTGGGGACCGAAGAGGAGAAATCGCCGATTGGCCCTCCAAGATCTGCCGGATTTGTCACCAATCGATTATTCCCTATGGGGTCAATGTTAAAGATCCAATGTTTTGATAGAAGGAAGCTCATAATTTGGAATGACGTAAGAAAAGGATTATAGGAGGAGATTGCTTTTGGATAACTGCAAGGCGGAAATGTTAGGCAACTCTGTCGAATCATTGTGTACTGCACTCAAAGTATTTGGCTCGATTGTCAAACCGTAGAAGGAACACAGTTCGGACAATTGCTTTGACACCAAATGCGAGGTAAAACGTTTGTTGTAAGACTTTTCTAATCACGCATTACATTATTTTTTATTTGTAAGTAAGAGAAATCAATAACATAAGGTGATTTCGCATATATTGTGTACTGTAATAAAAGACGGCAAAATTTGCTGTCTAATAGAGAACCGAGCTTTAAAATGAAAGATTTTTGTACGGTTTATTTACTTGTGAACATGTTTAGAAAAAATGCTAATGAATTGGAGGTGGTGTAACACCTTTTGTGGCAAGATCCATGTGTTAATTGAAAATTCCAGTGGGTGTTGAGAACATCAGGGGGGTAAAGTTCGAATTATCTCTTGAAATATTGAATGGCCGGCAGTGCTCGTGATTATCTCGATGTAGAAAGATAGGGGGGATAGATTGCCCGCCTTATATAGACGGGTGACTTGCTCGGTTTGGGTTGTGTACATATGTCAATTTCTGGTTTGAAGGCTGCGGCGGAGCAGGAGTGGTGGTTATTTGGCTTTTAGGGGCCCCCCCCCAATTACCTTTAATATTATGTATCTCAAGGTTTTGAGGCTTTTTTTCCATAAGAATTATTCTCGGCAGCCAGGACGGTCCCCCGTTGGTGTGACTATAACATTAATACATTGGGCCAAATAAAGCTAAGATTGCCCAAATCTCTATCACATGGTAAGGGGTTTCAAATTTATTTTTTAAAATTATTAGGATATTAAATTTGGCGTGATTTCCAGAATAATATACCACCCTGTATATATATGAAAAAGAATAATTAAGGGAAGATTCACAATTTAGAGTAAGTAATTACAAATGTTCAAACTTGACAAAATGTATAATTGTACAAATATTTAATTAATAAATACATTTGTAAAACAATGAAGACAAAACAGAATGTTTATTTCATGTTGTTGTTTAAACACAAAATAAGATTGAGGTTTTTTGTTTCAATCTATATCTGTGTTCATTGGTGACAAAAACATGCCGTAGAAAAGAAACTTTCAGACGGGACTGAAGTAGCAGGTAAACAAATGTATTTTTTCTGAAGTTCATAAATTTATGGGGTATGACATGTTTGTAGGAGGCACAAAAAGGCAAAGGATTTTCCCACCTTTTTGGCAGGGCAATTTCAAATAACCATGAAACAATGGATTACGGGAAGGAAGTAAGACAAGTCAAGAAATACTCAATGCAGATACAATATTCGAATATAAGGGTGCTTTTGAAAACAACGTATTCAATTCAACCATCACTACAAATAAATTTTCATTGAAGTACAAATTTTACTCAACATCGTTTAGTTAAGGCTTTATGGACACCTAGTATATTTATAATATAGCTGGGATCAAAATAGAGAAGTTTAAATGTAAAAAAAACAGACACAATGTTTAACACATCAACAACTTCTCAATGAAGCTTGGCAAGACTCAGGCATGGGCGGAAACATTTCACTATCTCTGGTGTGCTTGAACTGAGGAGGAGTGTACCATTCCTTTGGCCAAACAAAAGTGAGAACGGTAGGTTTCACATACCTTCTTCTTTACGATTCACGTGCTTTGATTCAGGTGTCAAAAACCTCAAGGCTTTTTGTTAAACATGCACAAAAAATTTGAGAAAATTTTAAATATGTGGCAATAAACTCACCAAAGTCATGGATATAACAGAAAACAATTGTATGTCGAAAATATTTACAAAAATGTATGACACAACATAAATATACCACTAAAACACTGTGATATAAACACAACAGCGACCGGAACAATAATGTGTTCTTTTACTTACAACTTTTTTTATTTTTCAATTGTCTATCGCCATGTATTGAATTGTTTACTTTTGTGTTTTTAAATATCAAACATGACTGATTTCCAGTCTCTAATTATTGTGTTTCTCATATTGTAAACTTAAAGATGGCAAGTATCTATTCTCTGTGATAACAAATTCATTCACATTGAAAGAATTATAGGAATGGGACGACTATGTTTCCTCTTTGAGTTTGTATCCATATTTTACAGGTAACAAAATCCAAGAACAAGGTTAAACAAAGGAATTCCAATGTCAAGTTATACAATATACAAATTGTATGTCAAACCATTTTGTATGCACAAAGTTAAATTAAATATAAAACACAAACAAGATCATTACTGTACAGCATGTGAAAGTAATCCATACGAGAAGCAGTGACACAACAGTTGAATGTTAATGATTTCTAGACTAAAAGTGCTTGATGCACACTGTGTTTTGTTTTTCACCTATTTATGTAACATTTGGTAATAAAAGTGGTTTTGATGCTTATGCTGATTGGTGATGTCAAGAAATTTCGTAAAGCATGATTGATAAACTCAAATACAACTTTAAACACAGCATAACTGAATGAAAGAGCAGGGGTTAAAACAGTTGTAACCTCACCTCTAAACAGCTATTTGTTTGGGCTTTAGCACTAACTTCGCCTGGTTAAGTTTTGACATCTTTGCTTTACTTAAAGAACAAAGATATTTTCATTAATTTGTCACTTTTTTTAGTGAGAGGTTTATAGTTTGTGTTTAAATAAGTCTGATTTCAATTTATCATTTGATCTAAATATGGCAATGACTCTTCTGTCCAAATTAAAACCAAATGATGTTTGGCCAAAATAAGTATCAACTGTAGATTGTGTTGACTGTTGTGTCCGGCTACACTCCTAGATGGCTTGCATGCTGTCAGGTTGAAGCCAAGGAAAGCATCAGTTATGTTTCGGTGTGCTGTGCGCAGGAAACGGTTGGCATGTGACCAGATGTTGTTATTTATTCAGCTGATGTTTGTTGATACAGCCACAATCAGCTGTTTGTTGGCTAACTTCAGATTCGGCAGCTTTCCATTCACTAGTACCTAATTTAAAATTTAAATCTATTTCTGGCACAATACAACTTCATTATTGTCTTTATGTAACATTTCTCATCTTTCTATATAGAAAACAAAAAGACTTTTTTAGTTTGGTGTGTCTACAAAAATAAATAAATACACCATATTTGTTAAGAAAATTCTTGCCTTACATTTGTTAAATATAATTTGTTATCAAACTGTTAAATATAGGTTTGATGTTATGTGTAAAACAAAAACAAGGTTTAAATATGTAAATGGCTATTTATAAACAATCTGTTAATTATTCCCTTTATCTTGTATGTACAAGATAAGCTTATTACACTAAAATTTGATGGAAACATTATTTGTGGTTTTCGTAAATTTCTAAAATGCTGTTCTTCAATCTGTTACTTACTAAGATGATTCTCTATTAAATAAGATACATTTTTTTAAATTAAAATTTATTTATTTTAAAAGATTTATAGTAAAATCCAAGGAAATTGTAATATTAATCGTATTTTTACATTCTATAAATTGTTTGAAACTATTTACACATTTGATTATGTTCAGGCTAAAATTATATTGGAGCTTATAGCTATTGTAACATTAGGTTTTTTAAAGTACATTATTGAATATTCATTATGAATTTTCGATTTCCAGTCATATACATATTAATATTGATCAATTCAATTATGTACGTATCCCCCTACTGTATATTTAAAAAAAATCACGGTTCACAACAAATGCAACTTATGTACAATATTTTGTTTGTTTAAATAATTGTTAATTATGGTTGATACCACATTTAATAAAAATAATTTAACTAGAGTACCCTGTGTTTGTGAGTAATTTTGACTAGGTGTACCGTGAAGATTATAAAAGAATAATCATCTTAAATTCTATATTTTATAAATTTTAAATTTTGTTAAATAATTTTACTACATAATTTTAAAGTTGGATTGATGGAATGGTACATATGGACCTCAAAACTGTAAAATGTAATCTTTTATTAAGAAGATATATCCAGTTTTTTTACTTCAAAATGTACTTTCTTTGATGTGGTTTCAAGGAATTCATCATATTAATTGTTTATGTGAGTAGGAGTTTAACAAAACAATTGGAAAGAAGCCAAACCGCAAAAGAAGCCCCGCAGATCGTAAGGTTGTTACCCCTTGGAGTGTCAAGTGTGGGGATAGAGTAACATTGATAAAGAAACGTGTCTCAAGTCTCTCTTTCATGTCTTGGTACTATAAAACGGTAAATAAACCTCAGAACACAATTTCAAACACAAAGATAGATCTGGTAGATTTACTATATTTGTGTATATAAAGATTTGTAATTTCCAAAACATATATATGTGGAAATTATAAAATTAAATTTATTGTTTTGATATTAAAACACATAACGATTTGCAAATGTTTTCCCAACTATTCATCTGTCCATCTGTTCCGTAATTTTACTACTCTCCTATCTCGCCTTTATTTCCTTTTCCCTGCTCCATCACTTAAAATTTACACTTTTTGAAAAACTTGTTAGATTATGTTTCTTTTAATTTAGTATCAATCACGTTTTCTCCATCCAGGAAAATGGGGGGGGGGTGGGGGGGGGGGGGGGTGGGGGGGGGGGGGGGTGGGGGGGGGGGGGGGTGGGGGGGGGGGGGGGTGGGGGGGGGGGGGGGTGGGGGGGGAAAAAACCAAAACCTTTTCCCTCCCTCGTTCAAAAATTACCAGTTAAAATAATTTTTCCTACATGCGTAACCTGAAATTGTTTTTTAAATATATCAAATTGCATATTATATTATATTATTTATTTATTATGTTATTTATTTCTATTTATTATGTTATTGTTCTATATTGGAAATTTTATCTGTTGTTATTTAGTTCTTAAGTTCCCACGGTGCACCGTGGTGCTGAAGTAATTGTATTTTACATGGAAATGTTTGCCACCTCTTTAATTATAAATCATGTTCTCGAAGTCTTGTCGTTTTGTCTCTTCCCACTAGTGGCATGTGATTGTTTTTTTTATGATTTGCTCCGATTTGGGGGGCACGCTTCCGAGGCCTCCTGTATTTTTCACTAACTCGGAACAAAATGGTAGCAAGCGTGGTTACGTGTTTTTTACCCCCCTGCGGGCCCGGGGTTTTTGTTTTGCCACTGGTGGTGAGAGGAAACGAGTTGAAGTTGTTAGTTGACTTCCTGCGCCTGTGCCGTCTCGCTGAGCTTTTTTTTTCGCCGATCGACAGGAAATGTGTGTGAACTTGTTTATTATTTTCGGATTCTTGTTACTTGTGTGTTTTTTGTTATCTTGTCTTCGTTGTTTTTTTTCTGGTTTTTGTTCTGGTACGGCGTAGTGTTTTGCTGTGGTATTTTGGATTCGCTGACGTGTTTCGTGGACGGAAGGAATTCTGGGACCCTGCTGAGAGTGTTGTTTCACTGCGTTTTTTCTCTTGTCGCCTTAGTTATTGCTTTGTTAGTCTTGACTTCGAGTCAGTGTGTGTTACTTGTTAGTCTGTGTCTTTTATTTTTTATCATGCCTGTCTCCCCTGGTGCCTGAAACTTGTTGAAGAGATCTCCATTTTGATTTGTTGGCTCGTGGGCTCAAAATCCGGGTTCCGGGCTGCGAGTCCTGCGGAAGCAACTGCGGGATAACATGGACCTGTACACTACTGGCCTAGGATTTGGCGTTCCAGAAGCAGAGGCTATTTTAGAGGCTAAGTTGGAGACGTTTGAAAATAGTCAGGAGGACTGGTTGGAGTCGCCGCCAACTGGCCGAGAGAAAGGGGTAGGTATTTGTCCCGGCTTACCCATCTTTATATGAGGTTGTCGCTACTTAGATCCAAGCTTTCTAGTTCAGGTGATAAGGAGTGGTTGGAGGAACGCAAACACCTTGGTGGACGGCCTGCTGACTGTACTCGAGAGGGACGAGGGGGCAAAGGCTCCTGAAAAAACTGTGTCTGCGGTTGACTCTGCTGCGGCTGTTAAGGGTGAAGGCCAGATCCCTGGATCTGTCGTTGCGGAGGTGTCTGGTGTGGACGGGGCCCGGGGGCCTGTGACCCAAATGCCTGCTGGATCTGGAGGACTGGGGACTGTGATGACGGGATCCTTTGTTCAGTATCACAAGCTTCCAAACCCACTTACCCCGTTGCTGCAGCGACTACCAACGGTGGATGGTCTAGATACTGAAGCCTTGCTGCGGTTTCTTTCTGAGATCCTGCGACTGCATGACTTGCCTGGTCTTCAGGGAGCGAGCTTCCTGCATGTCCTCTCTCCGTTTTGTAGGCCACCTTTGGGTGACTGTCTGGTTCGAGTTCTCCAGAGGGGTGGTACCCTGGTTTGATTTTCATAGGGAGGCATTGGATTTCTTTGTTCCTGGTCAGTTGAGGGAACGTCTCCGTGTGGAGAAATTCTTTAGGCCTCAGGGCAACGGAGAGAGTTTGGCAAGGTTTGTGGCCGAGGTGAGGGACACTGATAGGGTTTTAAGGCTCGATATCCCCGAAAGTACTGTGGTCACCACCATCCTTGAGGGTCTCAATCCTGAAGAGAGGTCCCGTCTAGTTTTTGCTGGTCGCCCTTCCACCTTTTCTGAACTGGACCGTCTGTGCTTTGCTTCGCGCAGCGTGCAGTTTGCTGACCGGCAGAGGGCGGAGAGGAACAATCATCGTTCCATCCAGCCTCCAGGGCTGTCACGGCCGTACAGAATCCCGTGGATGGGCCACATCACTCTGGTGGGCTTCATCCACCCATCTGCTATGCCTGTGGTGAACGAGGTCATACTCGTGGGGAGTGTCCTAGGAGATATCGCACTGGTCCAAAAAACTAGATCAAAGGGGGGTTTTCTCTGAAGTTCCCCCGAGGTCTAATAAAAAATTTCAAAAAAATAGTACCTTTGCGAAAAATTTGATTAATAGTTTGGACACTACGAGCCTAGCAGAAAAGGGAAAACTACGGCTTAGGACAGCATCTTCGGTGTGCCCTTATATCAATATCTTAGTGGGAGACTCAGTGCATAAGGCCCTAGTTGATTCCGGGTCAGCCTGTACCCCTCATCTCTTCCCGTCTTTTTGAAGCCATTTCAAGGTTAGGTTTGGTGAAGCACACCGAGGAGTCTTCTTTAACTTGCTGGACTGCTTCTAATTCCCCTCTTCCAATTTCGAAGAAGGCTTCAATCAAGTTTAAGGTTGAATATTTTTTCATGGGTGTGGAGCTTCCTTGTGGCCCAGGACCTGAGTATGGATTGTATTTTGGGGGCGGATTTTATTCAAAAGACTGGTTTGGTGCTGGATCTTCAGGCGGGCCAGTCTTATTTCAAATTCAATCGGCGAGTGTCAGTCCCCTTTTCTGATAAATGCAAGTCGACGCCGCAGGTTGTGGAGGTGGGAGTGTGAGGAAGGTTCTTTGCCCCTGGGGGACCCGTTCGGTCACTTGGATGAGGAGCAAGCTGGGGTTCTCCGTTGAGCTTTGCTCAAGATTTCGTGAGGTCCTAACACCAAGCTCGGTTCTACCCATATCATTTGAATATGAAATTAGTTCTGACTGACACTCAGCTGTACGCACTCCCACATAAGTTGGGCTCCTCCAAAGATGGAGGTTTTCGCGTGGTATCATCAAGGATCTCTTGGATCAAGGAGTTATTGAGCCCTCAAAAAATCATTCGTATGCCAGTCCTGCTGTTCTTGGTTCCAAAGCCGAATGGAAAAAATCGTTATGGTGGTCTTCGACCTATAGAAAACTTAATGCCCAAAATTGAAATAGACTCAGTGCCTCACCCCGATCTCCATTCTGCTTTTTGATTGGTTCGGTAAGGCCAAATTTTTCACTATATTTGTTTTGAACCAAGCATATCAATCAGATTCCGGTTGCAGAAGGAATCACGTCCTCTCCACGGGCCTTCTGTGGTTCCGTGGAATTTGTATTCGTACCGATCTGTGCCGATGAGGGTAGCTGTGGGGGCCAAAACGTTAACTAGGTTGGCTTGACTCCATCTTCCACTATGTGAAGTTCAGGTTATGTTCTGTAATTATCTTGATGACCTTCTGGTATACAGTGAAGTTTTTCACGGAACACGTTAAACATTCTTGTGGAGGTCTTGGTTTGGTTGGGTAGGGCTGGGCTTACGGTCCATCCGGAGAAGGTGTCTCACGCCAAGTCTGAAATATCGTTTCTCGGTCACCTCGTGTTCGTCTAGGGGTTTGTATCTATTGATCCTGCCAGGACCCAAGGCATTCGGGATTTTCCTCCTCCGAAGGATGCCAAAGGGTGTTGCCAGATTCATCGGCATGGTTAATTTTCTACCGTATGGTTTATTCCTGACTTTGCCGAGGAGGCAGCCCTGCTGAACGCTTTAAGAAGGAAAGACGCAAAGTTCGTTTGGGGGTGAAGGAATCAAGAACGTGCTTTTTTCAACTGCTTAGGCGAGGCCATTATCCAACCTCCTGTGCTGCCGAAAATACCGGACTTTAGTAGGCCCTTCATCTTGCAGGACGGATGGATCCTCATCCTGTGCTGTAGGAGCATGTGCCTTTCTCAAGAAATTCGACGGCCGCTCGGCAACCTATCGCTTTTGCAACTATGGACTTCTGACCCTTCAGGGCAAGAAATCTTAGTTTTTTATGAGCTGGAGTGTTTGGCGGTCGTTTTCGGCATGGATAAGTTTCGGAGGTTCCTAGAGCATTCCGAATTTCTGCTGGAAACTGGACAATCAGGCTCTTTCCTGGCTATTGGCCCATCCTCGGACAACTCGGGAAGATTGGTCGCTGGGTTGTCAAAATTGCGGCCTTGTAAAATTTCAGGGTGCAGCAGGTGCAGCACATTCGAGGCACCCAAAACGTCGTCGCCGATGCTCTTTCTAGTAATGTATCATCTACCCAGCGAATCCTGTTTGATTCTCAAGCACCGTTGGATGTGGGACTGTGATCTCGTTGCGATTTCCCTGCTGACCTTTTGAGAGTTTCTGGCTCTCACCAACTTCAAGACCCCGAGTTGTCAAACATCATTGGTGGAGCTCCAGGAGGGAGAAAGGAGAGCCCACTCTCCTTACTTCTTGTTCCAAGGGTTGTCCTCTGCTGTCGTGCCCGACGCGGAGGATGGTCCCAAGATTGTTCTGGCGAGTGCTCCCTCATACCGGATGGTCTTTTCCTACTTTAAAAGTTTCTCCCGTGGGGCGGTCATTTAGGTATATATCACAAGGACCATCGCTAAACTCAGAGAGATGTTCATCTGGTAAGAGTATGGACAGAGACATTGCTGGTAGAGTACGAGCTGGTCATCTTTGCTCGGTCAGTAAACCAGCACAAAATACCAAATTAGGGCTTCTTTCCTCCGAGGTGGCGGAGCGGCCTCTTGAGAAAGTTTGTTTCATTGACTATGTGGGACCATTTCCCGTTAGGCAAGTCAGGGAAAACACCTCCCTGCGTGTTGCTGTGTGGATGCTTTCTCTAAGTTTTGCTGGATGATTCCTCTTAGGAGTGCCACGGCTCGTTCGCTCACCGTCAAGGCACTCACGTCCCGCCTTCTACAGATAATTATGGAGTGCCCGCCACCCTTGTCTCAGGGACAAACCGGGCACACAATTCGTGTCGAGGGAGTTTCATCGCGGTGTTTTGGGGCATGGAATCAAACATGTTTACGACATCTCCTTACTACCCCCAGCCTTCTCATGCTGAGCGGTTCAACCGCATATCTCAGAGCCGCCCTCATCGCTTATCACGCTGAGAAACAAATAACCTGGGATGAAAAAAACCTGAGCTGGGCTTCAGTTAGCCTTCTAATTCTGCTCTTCACGAAAGTCATGATTCCACGGTTTCCAGGTTTGTTTATGTCGTCCTCCTTCTGATCCCTTGTCTAATCTCTGGAGTCTCGGATAGTCTTCTACCAGTGCCTGGTACTCCCAATGTGTGTGACACTTGGGAAGCAGTCAGGGTTATTAAGCTCCTAAAGTCTAGGGAAAGGGTGAGGAGGAAATTCAATAAGGGACGTCTTGCTAACCCATTCCAGGTGGGGGATCTTGTCTTTTGTTAAGGCCCATCGGTTCAGTTCGGCCGTGGATTAAAGGGGGCAGCCAAACTTTGCTATCGGTGGACAGGTCCCCACCGGATTCTTCGTTTTCTCTCCCCAGTTACTGCTGAGTTGGTTGATCCCGTATTCGGGGAGGTTGTTTGGCGGAAGGCCCATGTATCTCATCTGAAGGCCGTCGCTGGTGATAACCTCTGGACATGCTCTGGATACTGGTGGGGAACTGCGGGGGTGTACGGGGACTGATCACCCCTGGGTTTTCCCTGTGGTGTCGATCTACTTCTCTTTCTATTTTCTTCTTTCTCCAAGAGAGGCGCCTCTCAAAATTTTCAGGGAGGGACCGTGTATTTGTCTGCCTCCTTGCTCAGGGGGAACTTCAGTTTCCCTGTTTAGGGGGTTCTCGACTTTCCCGTTTCCTTGTGCCAGAGCTTGTTGGGATTCTCTTCTTTCGTGGTGGGGGAGAGGTTTTGTTTTTGTGGTTGCACCCTTTTTTAGTGGGGGAGGTTGAGCGGGGGGCCTCAGTTTGGGCAATTTATTTTTTGTCTATTATTTTCCCCACCCTCGGCCACTCTTGGTCAGTAGTCGGGTGGGGGAAGTTCCAACTCCGTCAAGTCCATTGATTTTCTGCCTGGATTGGGACTGATTTGCGTTGAGGTTGTCAGCTGGTTGGACCATTGACTAGTTTTATCCGACCAGCCTGTTTCACCGGCACCGGCCACCGGCTACCTGTTCGGAGCCGGGTCAGGACTAGTTCGGAGACCAACGTTCGGAGAAGCTAACTGCGTTTTGCTGTTCTGTTCGCTGCTCCTTCCCGTTCCACATTGGGGCCTGGCTTAATTCTCCCGTAACTTTCGGCAAGGGTCCCCGTGTGAGTGCCGTCAGCGACGACTGATCTTGCGGCCGACGCGGAGTCTGCCCCACAGCCACCTGAAAGGGTCAACTTGAGATGCCCGCGCACCTGCCCAGCGTCTATTGGTGACCGCGGTGCAGATCCTCCAACCGGACGTGTAGTTCTCCCGTATTCATTTTCTTCTGGAACAAGGTTGGATCATAAAAATGTTTTTACTTCTTATACTGTGATACTTGCGAGGGAACTGGGTGGTCTGCCAGGTGAGCGCTGCCAGATGTTTAGATCTGGAGGAGGGCCCAGTTACTTAGCACATAGTGCCTTTATTTAGTTGTAGTTTACATGAACTGAAGGGGAGGATTTCATCTTTAATTCGGATTCGTGCGAAGGCAACCTTAAAGCCCCCGGCCCTTCCTTCGAATAATTGGCTTTTTTTATAAAATATTTTTTTTGTTAATTTTCGGCTTACAAGACTTGAAATGTGAAACCAAATTTACTTTTCTAAAATTAGTGGGGCCTAGAAAGAAGAAATTCTACAACCTGTTCCCTCCCTCTCAGTTCATATAAAAAAATTACCAGTTAAAAGATAATTATTTCCTTACATTGCCGTACCTGGAAATTGTTATTTTATATATCAAATTGTATATTATTATATTATAATTATTTATTTTATTATGTTATTTATTTCTCATTTCATTATGTTTTATTGTCTATATTGGAATTTTAATTCTTGTTTGTTATTTAGTTTCTTAAGTTTACATCGGTTGGCACCGTGGTGCTGAAAAGTAATTGTTATTTTTACATGGAAATAGTTTGCACAACCATCTTTAATCTATAAATCATGTTCTCCGAAGTCTTGTCCGTTTTTTGGTCTCTCTTCCACACTAGTGGCATGTGATTGTTTTTTTTTTTATTGATTTGCTTCCGAGTTTTGGGAGGGGCACGCTTCCGAAGGGCCTCCTGTATTTTTCACTAACTCGAACAAACATCGCAGATTTATACTGTTTATATGTTGGCTTTCATTCAGAAACTAACAGTAAAGTCCCACAGTTTGGTTATATCTTTTAACAAGTATACTCAAAGGTGTAAGGGTACCACAAGGGACAGTGAAGGGGACCATGCCTTAGTTATCGTTTATACATCCAAAATAATACTCTAATAGGTCATATATAGCTGTGTTAAACAAAAAATGTTCAAGGAAAATGGATTATATTTTGCTACAGTAATAATTCAATTTACACAGCCACTACAAAGTTATTTGCAGGTGTTTCGCAAAAATATCTTTTGAAATTTATTAATTAACATTTTTCAAGCATTATGATTTGAAGTCAATAATCACTTAAATACCGTAATTTCCTTATTCTCTGAGTACGATCAAGTTATTTTTCTTTGTAATTACAAAGGGAACGTTCATAATTTTTAACACATTAATGCGCGTTACTATTTTTCATCTTTTTGACTTGGAAAAGGGTGATATAATTTTGGGAAAATTTGCTATCGTTTGTATTTTAACAAAACTAGGAAATTACTATGAGTTTGTTAGTAACTTATAAACGATGGGCAAAAAATCTAAAATTCCTTTATCGTTTTCAAAATCATCTACCGTTCAGTAAACAAAATGTTACAGGGCTTTCTTTCATAACGTTTGGAAGTATATAAAATGCTAAGGTTTGATATGGATCTCACAGAATTTAATAAATACCTTATCGCAGGGGAAAATCTTTTTATAGGTCATATATACATAAGGTTTAAATTTCTATAGGGATGCACCCAATTAATTTTAAATATACGGAGGAAGAACACGAGGCGTACAGATCGAGATTACTTAACGAAAGGGGGATAACCGATTTTTTAAAGTTTGCAGAGTGGAGCCTTAGGAAAACAAAACACATTGAAAAACGTACAACAAAGTTTCTCTAACTAAACTTACGTGTACGAGGGAAGCATTTACAAAAGTTATTCGTTCGTTAACACTCAAATTATTAATTCTCGGCTTTCAAACACCTCCTCAGATTTTTCCTCATGACTGTTAAGCTTCGGAGGAGCACCAGTAGTTTTATTATTTTGTCTCTATCAGGCGCAACATATACTGTATAGTGTGTTGATTGCATTCAACCGTTACAATTTGTTTTTCTAGTTAATAAGAAAATATAAGTTATTAAAACATGTATTCCAATTTCTACATTTTTTAATTTTTTTCCCTCTTACTATTTAAAAAGGGCATTTGTTGACAAAATAAAGAGTACGTTCTAAGGACTGGAGGTCCCGTTGGGAAGTTACATCTCTCAAATATTGGGACAGTCCGCGGACCGAGATGATTTATAATATATTGACGAACTTTCATTGACAATGACAATTCAAAATTGCACAATAAACAATATGATAATTGAAAAATCATCCGGCGTATTTTTATTTAAAATGACGCTTTACAAAATTGTTTCTCCTGTCGAGTCACCTAACATGGTCTATCAACAATCCAAAAGTACTCGTATACCAACCCCACTAAATACATAGATGTCATTACTATTTAAGTACTTTTTATGCCCCTCTATGCTGGTTAAATGCTTAACAAAATGCTGCTTGCCGGTATTTTTTTTTTTTTTTTTTATATCACAAGTTTGTAAATTTTTTTAATTACATATTTTTTAAAATATTTTATATTAAAATATTATTTTACATTTGTTAACCCCCCCACCCCGTTTTTTTTTCCCTACTCTCTCTTTATAAAAAATTTTTTTTTTTTTTTTATTTATTTACTCCTCACATTTTTTAGTTTTTTTTTAATTAATTTCTCACCACTCCTCTACTTTTAAATTTAATAATAGTATAAATAAAATTTTTAATAAATTAATACAATTATTAGCTAATTTTATTTACTTTATCGTATTGTGTATTTGTTTTTTAATATCATATTTTTTAACTAATTTTTTATCAAAATCTTATTGTTATAATTGTATTACTGTTCTCCTCACCTCTCATCTCTCTCTACTCACCTCCGCCCCCCGCCTCTCCTCTTCACCTCCTCCCCCCCCCCCGCTCACCTTATTATTTATTTTAATAATTTTTTTTTTTTGTTTTTTTTTATTTTTTTTTATTTTTTATTTTTAAATAATTTTATTTTTATTTGTTTTTAATTAGTTTAATAATTTTTAATTTTTTTTTATTAAAAAAAAAAATATTAAATTTTAATTATATTTTTTTTTAATAAAAATTATTTATAATTTTATTGTAATTGTAAAAAAATAAAGATTATCTATTTTCTCAAATATATGTGGGAAATACTTTATAATACACAATTACTTTATCGCGCTCACGCGCGCTCTGCTCAAATCCGAGTACCTAACAATCCACGAGTACTTTTGAGTCCGTTCCAGTTGCTCCTGCACATATACAGAGAAACATGTAGTTTAAAGTAGAAAAAAATTGGGGGAAAGAACAACTCCCGCTTCTATTTCCCAGCCCTTGCGACACGTATCCACTCTGGCTCCGTTCGCACAAGTTAATCCATCGTCCGCCAGCGCGCGCGTACTCTAAAATTCAGTTTTACAGTTTGAAATACAATCTTCTACCCGGAAGACAAACACAAAAAGTAATCGCGCACGCTCTCGTCTCTCGAACTCTATCGCCCAAGTCGTTTTTGATTTTTTTCGAGCGTCGCGTCGTCTTTTTCTTCATAATCACAATTAATACTTGGTTTTCAGTTTTTTCATAAAATATAACGTTCCCGAAGGGACCTGTATTAGAGCTATCTAGGACTCATTATCAACATAGCCTATGTTATTAATAATTATATATATTGTTAAATTGGGTCCAGAAAATATTGTCATTTAACGTCGGTTACCTTCTTGTATCTCAAAATTTGCTGCCGCATATTTGGGAAAAATACTTTTTTGAGAATCTTTCGCATTCCGCCCTCTCTTTGATAAAAAAATCTAACTAAACTCAGTTCTAGGGCGTCTTATATCAGAGAAAGGTACAGGGAAAAGTACGGAAAATAATGTGGCTTCGGGTAGATGTGTTTTCTCAGAGAGAGTGATAGTTTATTAGATTATGTTTATCCTGCATGGTCTTATACGAGATGATTCCGTTACATGCAAATGTAGAAAACCAAAGATAGTGGAAATTTTTTTACTTTGCGCTGATTATTGTTTTCTATAAAACAAATACAACAAAAGTGTTTTTTAAAAGGTTAGTTAGGATATCGCGTGATATGATGCCAATTTGTATGTGTTACACAAAGTAAAACCACTTACTTTATTTTTTATCCAAAAATTAAAAATTAAAATAATCCAAATCCATATCTACATTTTGGACATAATATTATTAATTTTTTTTTTTTAATATAAAAATATAGTATATTATAGCCAGACACCAAAAGTTTACGGTGATAGCCATGCGACTCATTTGAAGCGGCTGAAGCTGAATTGGGATGTATTGGGCTCTCTGTAACTGACTGGGATATAGAGTACCAGAAGAATTGTTGTTCCTGATTACTATTTAGTTGTTTGTGGTACATTTCTCAATTCTAGGGCGGAACTGTTGTCAGTGCTCTCTTTACTTGATCAGAGTATATAGAACCAGTGCAATGCATGTTTATTATTGTTCTGTGTTTGGTTCTGATTATGAGGTTTATGTTTCATTTAAAGAACAATTTTTATGTTGTAAAGTACGATAAAGTAAACAAAATGGAAAAAAATCCAAATCTATAATTTTGACCAAATGACCGGATAAAAAGTTATTCCGTTGAACGTCTAATTTAATTGGCGTTCAATCCAGGGATTTTAACTTACTTGTTACTCCATAACTGTTGTGTGGGAATTGGCTTTCGCCTTTAGCATTGCACCGTAGGGCTCCGTTGCTTTTGATCCAATTGGACCAAAAACATCTTACATTTTACTTAACTACATGCCAGTTTATGTAAAAATCCATAAAATCAGGCGCTATCATTGCAATAATTTAACACAAATAAAAAGATGTGTTGGGTACACAGAAACAAGTCAGACGCAAATGGTAAAAAGTCCTTTAATAATTTGGATCATAGAAATGCGTGTGATAATGAAATGTATTACACGGGTGGTGCATATATCACACAGTTCAAAGTGCCCGAGGCAACATGTACGTAAGACCCATTAAAAATGAATGAGATCGTTCTGCTAACCTCAGTTGGGTGATATTTCATTAGTGATA
Organism: Homalodisca vitripennis; assembly: GCF_021130785.1. Taxonomy (NCBI): domain Eukaryota; kingdom Metazoa; phylum Arthropoda; class Insecta; order Hemiptera; family Cicadellidae; genus Homalodisca; species Homalodisca vitripennis. The sequence continues at coordinate 121,573,714 of NC_060213.1, read as the reverse complement.
TTTCATGTATCATTTATTTCATTAGTGGACGTTTTACGTTGGTCTTCAGCATATTCCCGTTCTTTTGAAGACAGGAAAATAAAAGGTCATTAAATATTATAACTTTTATTATTAAAAAGAGCACACAGCTATAAATACACTATTTTAAATGCCACAAAATTTACATTGACTATAATAATTTCCTACAGTAATAAAACTTCTAATCCTCAAACAGTAAAAGAGCAAGTCATACGTTTTTGAACAGGAAAATACATTGCTATATATTCTAGTTGCCAGATTAATTTATACGGAAATACAATTTTGTAGATATAACTGATGATCCACCGCAAGGACTGACAGCAAGTTCTTATCCATTGTTCATGTATCGGAGAGTGTGTTGGACGACAACATCCATACATCATGTATGCTACAACATACATCACACACATTAGAGCCCCGGGGAGTAGGCTACTGTTATACTGAACACGGTACGTCTCCACATATAACTCTTCTAATGGACATTTCTTTCTTTATTTATTCGTGTATGGCAGATTCTTCAACACTATTGCACGAGTTTATTTCGCAAACCTCAGTATCCAATATCAATACAATAGTCATGGTTTGTTTATCTCAAAATGGTCTCTTAGAGATTTGTTAATATATAATGTATTTGTTGTATTCAAACAGATTTTGGGGTTCAAATGAGGTGTTCCATTCCAAGGAAAGGTCTATAACAAAATATTACTTTGCTTCAAAGAAAAATACAACAGAAAAGTATTTAGAACTCAAAATATCTCTTAAAAAGATAACGATTATAGAATATAGTCTCTCCTGATACAAAGTTTTATGTTTGTTCAGGGATCTTAATCTATCCCCGCACGCGATATATAATGCTGTCTAGTTTGTTTAATAACATTGTTTATTGCCACACATGGGTGAAGATTTTATAGGCAATCTGAATAGTTATAAATACCCTGGGTTATCTAGTGTTACTGATTTATTGTTTCACTTAACGATGGAAAGTGTCCGGAAAATCCTATTTCCTTCACATTTGTACTTAATTTGCAATATATATATATATACTTATATATATATATATATATATAAATTAAAACTAAATTATTATATTCTCTTTTTGGTGCTCTGTGATTTAACGTTATTAAGGACAATTGGACAATTGAAATATTATTAACGGCTGTCTTAATATCAAACCAACTATATTCACAACTGGCTGGTTCTGGATTATCCGCTTCTTGGGATGCACCATTACTACTTATCCTTCGGCTTGCTGGCTGTAGATTGTCCGACACTTAAGATACGCTGTTTCTGAAAAGCCCAACCCTCGCTGGTGGTTGTAGAATGACCGACTTGAGATATACCATTACTAGAGCTTTATCCTCGGCTGCTGGATTGTAGATTGACCGACCCTTGAGATACACAATTACTAGGAGATTTTATCCTCTGCTGATGGCTTGGATTGTCCGATTTTTGATATATCGGTGATTTCTAAAAAGCTTTAATTCCCGCAGCTATTCGTGGGTTCGCCCCACTCTTCAGAATGCATTCATACTCTGTACTAAATATCATTAGTAGGAAACACATTTGTATCCCTCGTGTACAGATCAGAAGATTTAAGTATGGTCGCAAGAGTAAGAGTTAGATTCTATAAAGGGGGTTAAGGTTTTTTAAGCCGACGAGGACGCCTCTATAGGAATTTGAAATAAGCGTCCACGAAGTTCTTTTTTCCCTACAGTAATGTTTAATAAAAATTAGAATTTTGGCAGTATTTTACAGTCCATTCGGCTGGTAACCATCTTAGCTGACTTCCATTCTTGCATACTGATATGGCTAACCTCTGTTTGTCCACTGGCATATACCGAGTTAACAGATTATATGTGTTTGCGAGAAGGCTTCATTTGTATAAAAGGGAAGACCGGGAGTTTCCGATGATGTCCTGCATGTCTTTTAATGGAATTTTGGCGGATCGCTTTGGAGAAGTAATAGGTATATTATTTGATAAACGAAAAGTAGCTTTTCACCCTGAGATTGAAAGGAATAGCTTCATTTTTCTACTTAGACAAGATTAGGTTTGGTGACGTTACGTTGTCCTGAAACCTAACACACATCAGTCCGTCTTTTATTGGAGTTTTTCTTATCCTGGCAAATGTGTCCTTAAGGATACGTCCCCTTTGCCTTCCAATGGAGGAGGATCCAGCAGTTTCTGGCTCGATTACACGTAACTTTCACGTACATTTTAGGCGAAAATTAAAATCAATCTAAACGTAACGAATATTGAGATATGCTACCCGTGATGATTATTAGTAGAAAAACAACCACAGCCACGACATCATAGTCCCTGGTGTACTCTCATGTTGTTTTAAGCAGGGAATAATTTCTTATTTCTTCTAAGCTCTTTGTACATTATGAAATATGTAACCTCAATTATGAGAACTGTGGAAGGTTAGTAGTTCAAATTAAATCAAATTATTACATTGTGTTAATATATCATTTACTCTTATACATCTAATTATTATGTATTCTTAATAATGTATGGGAGACTCTTAACTACTAAAGTGGCCATATGTGCAGATAAGCCTTTTAGTAAAGGAACGTTTGTTAAGTTGCTGATTCATACATAAACAGACGTTTTTTCAAAATAGGAAAGCTAATTAAGTAATATCTTAGTGGTTTAGTCATTTTGCTTGTTCCCGTACAATTATAACAACTGTAATTAGTAGCAGAGTATATTCAATATTTTGACTGTTACTATTTTTTACTCGTTTAAATACAACATACAACATCCAAATTTGAGAGTACTTAGGAAAACTGTTTGGACGTAGGGGTTCACCTCTACCCTGTTATGGGAAAAATGAGCGTACACCCTGTATTAACAGTGAGGTAAATTAATACAGATAAAATGAAATGAAACAGCTGTAACTCTCATTTAAATTTAATTGAATAAAAAATTACTAGAGGATTCAATACACAACTAATTTATATTATCTATTGAATTTTGAACTGGAGTCACAATGTGAGGTAAATTAAACAGAGAAATAAGCTGAAAAATGCATATAATGACGTTTACATAGGACTTTATATTGTCGTGAGTTAATTTCACCAATAAACGAAGGATAATTTGACCAAAAGGTTATCACAGACCATGAAATTGAGTTCCATAAATAAGACATCATAAAATGTTTTCATGAAACAAAGTAATTATTGGTGTTTAAGTTACAGAACAACGTCATAATATTAAAATTTAGTGAACGGTTATTAACCCGTTTCTCAAATGAAATTCCAGTCTGGCGCACTCACCGAAGTATTACAGTAATACAATAAATGATCTCATTGAAGATAAAACATGTGTAATTGCAGCTCATTCCACAATACCGGATGTGGAAGTGGGTATGAATTGATATGTCAATCCGGTCTGCTGGATACACCAGACGTAAGCGGGAGCGGCGAACTGGAGGGGGGGTAAAACAATAAGAATGCGCTATCAAGGATGCAATATATTATTGCAGAGTTCACGATATTCCCGGTTTGGAACTGAGACAGTTTCATACACGGAAACATTCACACAGGTAAGAAACTCAGACTGGTTAACACGTGTTTCAGCCTTATTCAAAGTTAGCACGTACCCATCGAGGCTGCGTAGAATTAACGAAGGAGGATTATACAAGGGAGGGGATGAAAGAGCCGCCTATTATGCCGTTCTAACCCTTGTATAGCTGATTGGATCGTAGGCACGATCCATTGATGCTGAAAGCTGTTGTAGCAATGTTATGAATGAGCAATACGGTACAAGTCGCTCTAATGACTAGTGGTACCGTGTCCAACTTGCAAATGGAGATTTAGAAATATAAACATAGTACTTTGTTTTCCTTGATGTCTATGCTTTATAATTCTTCACAGATTTAAGACATACCAATTTTAAAATAAAGATGTCCATACATAAACCGGATAGATAAACCAGAATGTATCCTTTACCAATATTTGTAATAGGCACGTCATACAAGAAGAGTACACATTTATATTTTCTAATGTTTACATTATTTTAGATTTTATATTGAGACTTTTTTATTATTTGCAATAGGGTAAATTATTTTAAATATAAGGAAATGCTATTAATAATCAGCCATTGGGTAATTTATTAAATATACGTTTGGACAATCTGAGAGGTCAGCACAGGAAACGTTCAATGGATTACTTGAGGCAACGCTAAGGTGTGTTATTGGTTATAACAGGAAAACCACCCTTGCTCTCCCAAAACCAGGAAACTGGAAATCTGATACCTGGAGGGAATCTAAACCCTGTCTAGTGTGTCTAAGTAATTACAGGTCGTACCATTAAACTAAAAAGGTGGAGGAACGTTTTCTGCATTGCAAGGTTATGAGCACAAAACTGTAAATGATAACTATATAATACTTAGTTGCGATACGTAGTTAATGCAGAAGGTGGAACAGTAACAGCTGTTGCGTGGTTCTTAACTGAATAGCTTTATTTTTTAAACGATCAGGATAATACTTTCCAAGGCTTATAACATTTATCACGGGTATGCACCACATTATAAAGAGCCTAATATATAGATACTGTAAAGTATAAACTAAAGATTCATTAATAAATTAAGAATAATTATCAATTATTGGTTTGTTGGTTATTTTGTGTTTCTTTATGTGTGACACTTTAGGGTTCAGTATTCTCTGATACTATACAAGGCTTACAACTATCTTTGTATTGTACCATACAGACACGGTTTATTGTTTGTCCACATTGTGAAACAGAAATAAACAGAGTTGTTGCGATTGGAATTTACAACGAGGAATTTGTATATTAAAAACCTGTTAGTTGCGAGTGTTAAACTTTTGTTTAAAACGCACATCTGCAATCAAACACATCACTAAAAACACATTCTCATTATTTAAATTTCATTGACTATATGCAAACTCTGCCGCAATAAGCTTACTCAAGACCATGAATTTCCAGTGTTATATAACATGTACAATTGGAATGTTACTTCTCCACTCTGGAAGAAAGAACAATCCATTATTTGACTGTTTGCTTCAGTACATCGCATAAACCCATCCCGTGTATTGTCTGGAAGGCTCGCAGCGTAACCAAGCTTTAGCATCGATTTGGTACAGTACAGAAGGAAGAGGAATTGAGTAATTTCACAATATTGATAAAAAAAAATAGTGGACAAATGACAAATGAAGGCAATGGGATACTGTAATGGAGGACTAGAAATTAGAGGTTTACTGTGACTGTATCCAAGTGGCGCGGGGGAAGGTGGTATGGACCACCTCGAGTGTCAAACTTCACGTTATCTTTGTTTATCTTGTCACCAGACAACCAAATACCCACATAATATTCTTAAATCTCTAACTACTGCGAAAATAATATTATAGACTTTGTACTGTAAATCTATAAAAAATCTAACCATTTTAAACACTTTTCTTTGTATATATTTGTGTGGTTTTAGAAGCTCTCTATTACATTCATGTATGTGCACCAGAGCCATCACAATTATGCGGATCTTCCGTCACCTATGAATATTCCTCCGTCATATTCTAGAAATTTAATATTCTTAATATTTCTCTATACAGAATATACAACAGAATACTGTTATGACTAAACAACCACCACATTTTGCTTAAATGGCAAACAACCGGATAAACTTAAGAATCAGTGAGAATTAATGTGACAGAGACAAGGAATACAGAATCTGTTGCTAAGTCACAACTGTTAAACGTCTTACTTCAGCACCGAATCTGATCACTATGCCACGAAATCTTGTTTCTTTGTTATAAAGATAAGCATTATGCCACCATAGTTTTGCTATGTCTAAAACTGAACATCTCCCTGGTCTATAATTGTGTTTTAAAGTATCCTAGGATTTTGTTTTAGTTATTTAAACATTATTCGGGGGAAAAAAGCGATGATAACGCAAAATTTTTATATACAATTTCATAACAAGTGATAAGTAAAACACAGCATACGTCCTCGCTTTAATCGTCGACATATATTTGCTTTTAGAATTGAGAATAATAAAAACTAATAGTACAGGAAGGCAAATATATTTAACATGTACCCTGTTATCACCTGGCCAGTAATTGATAGTGAAGGATATCCAACTGAGAGCAGGATTGATTAGATCATCAGCTCGTCCGTTAGGTTTAGTGCAGAAATTTAAATGGTGAGATATCAAGAGGATTTACACAATTCAATGAAACAATAATTTTTATTACATTACATTTTGTCATCACCTTGACACACAACAAAGCCACAGCCATTGTAGCCACATTGAGTATTGGAGTATTGTGTCACTCCAAAGGCGGGTATCATATGCTCAATAGCGTTGTGTAGTGTAGGAATACATTAGGTATAATACTGAAAACATCACAGTTGTGAAACAATACTGAAACATCTGCCCATGATGAAGCTGTTATAAACTATAACAATATAACAATAACATATTTTTTATTTAAACCAATTCCTATTTTAATAGTCCTTCTTGATGCTTAGGAAAGGAGGGTTAATGGGATTATTTCGTAACAGTTTGAAAATTTTAAAAGGAGTGGTTTACTTAACAAGAAAAGAAACTGAGGAGTAATATGATCCGTATTTTTTATATCGCAGTTTATTCTAATTACTTGACTACAATTTCATTCCAAATTAACACACGTGGTTAAGGGCGCAATGGGAGTTTGTCTAAAATTTTTTTGAGGAACAGTTATAAATTGATAAGTAAATTACTAAACAGTTTTTGACAGGGGAAGATGATGAACAACTGTTCAGTCGTGGACAAGATAATTTCCGAAATTTAACGAAAAAACGTAATGAAATCTGCATAGTGACTATACACAGTTCCGGCTCTGATTAACAGAGATATTCATCTCATTCTGAGAATCTCTTTTCATGTTAATCAAATTCCGCGAGATGTAAATACCTCTTATTACACTTTGAGAATTTAGTGTTTATCGGCAGTTATAAAAACACGCTGTAGATACAGTTTACTTACTTACCATTAATATAAACATTGATAACATTAGTCGTTTCTATTTTAAGACTATTGGACTGCAAAGTTTTTGGAAAACTTTCGGAATTTATTTTACATATATACATTGTAAAGATTAAAATTGACATTGCTGTTTGAAAAACAACCAAATCACGAGTGGAAATGTCATTGTTATCATGAGGAAACGTTGAGGGTTTACCTTTACAGTAGCTACTCGGCCCGAAAGGGTAATTTAATAACGACCAAATATTCGATCAGTGACCGATATTTATTGTATATGACGATACAATATATTAAATACTAAGATTAACGTGCTTTATAAAACTTAAAAAGATAGTACAAAGAACATTCTCACAGCCTGAGGTAGAATTTTAGTGACCAGGCACAAACAATAAAGTTGCTAGTGCATGTTCCGGTCACAGGAAATGTAACGCAGTTACAATGTCAGGGATCTATGGCTGGCTATCCAGCCGTAATGGTTCTTATCAGCCAAAAGTTATAGGGTAAATTGTAGATAACATTTCCGTATGGGATGGACTGCTGTTTCCGTCACATGGAAATAACGCTGTTCTGTTACAGTTACAATGTTGGACAACCATATTCCAGCATCCAGATAGGACGCGGTTCAATGTTATTATTTATGTCCGGTGGAAATGTCAATATGATTCAAACACTTAGAGAGTAACTTTACGGGCATATTTCATTTTATTATTTGTTTAAGCAGAGATTAATTTGGTCAACTTTTTGTTCTCTAGTGTTACTTTATTGTGTTTTATTATTATTTTTAGTTCAATATACAAAAACATTCGGAACGTTCTTACTTACAAATTCAATTAAATTTAGGTTGAATTTGCAAATAATACATAAATTCATAAATTACAAGTAATTTACTCAATACAACTATTTTTATAACGCAACTAAAATTTCAATTTCCTCCCGGCCTGGAACTTAATCTAAATCACCCATCTGAACCCGACCTTGATCTCCATCCATTCCCTTTTTTTTTTTTTTTTTTCTCGGATCTCTAGCATCGTTCCAGATTCGTAACTTCGTCCCATCATCCTCCTAATTTCTGATCTTAATTGTCTATCATACTCCAGGTTTGACGCTTGATTCAATATCATCCCTCCAGGCTCCACATTATTCTTCCACACCATCCATGTTCGAATCAAACAATTTCCTAGGCTCAACTCTTGATATTCATCATAACTCCAGGCTTCAACCTCTAGGAACTTCCCACATCCTCCAGGCCTGAACTTTGATCTCCATCATGCACTTACCATAGCTAGACTAAACTATGTACATAAATGTAAATATTTATAGACATGTTTTAACACATTGATTAGACATAAATCTACAACTTTTAACATGTTAATAAATATTCAGGTACCCTATCATGGATTAACTTATTTTACAGTTGTGTTGTTGCGTTTAAAGCCATGGTTTACTAATCCAAAATTGTACCAGACAACTTAAAAAGATTGAAATGGTATTTTATCTATGTTTTAAAAGAAGTTAAAGATTTCTAAGGAGATTAAAATTCATCATTATCTAGCGTTGCAACAACTTACTATACCTTACTTAAATGAAAAAAGGCTCTTAATATAGAAAATAATGTATAAAAAGCAAAACAAACCACACCGTAGAGACAGCTTTAAAATTAAAAGATGTACGGACACAGTTTACCAAGAAAGACAATACACCACAGAGTCTACTAGTGGACAGAAAGTCCTTGCCACACTTCACAAAATTTTAATGTATATAACAATACTGCAGAAGAAGTCTGAGATCTCTGTCAGTGACCACAGGTCGTACAATAATCTATGACAATCAGAACCTCACCCCCCAGTGATCCGACTACAAGATAAGACAGAGTACAACTAGCGCGAACTGAAAAGTCTTGCCATACACTTGCACAAAAGTTAATGTTAAATAGTCAATACTAGCAGAAGTAGTTCCCTGAGATCTCTGATCAGTGACCCATGTCCGTACAAAAATCTGACATCAGACCGTCATACCACAGTAGTCAGTCTACAAGAAAGACAAGTCTACTAGCGACGAGAAGTCTTGCCACACTTCACAAAAGTTAATGTGAATGTCAATAATGCAGAAGTAGTCTGAGATCTCTTACAGTGACCTTGTTGTTTGATACTCTGACATCAAACTTCAAACCATATACTGTGTGAATTGAACAAAGTCGTATAGAACAAAGTAAAAATAAATCAATTCACAATAATGCAATAACTATGAAATACTAAGTTAAAAAATTTAGTGTTATTCTGTTATATATTACATTTATTAGTATGTCATGTTCCAGTTTCTGTATTTTAAAATCCATGTTGTGATAGACGAGTATAATATATGGCACGGTAAGAGGAATACTTTTTTTATTAGTTAAGAAGCAAATTTAGCGACTTATAAACACACCAATCGAGTTTAAATTACTGGTTTCTAAATATATGACGTATCCTTTGAGAGCGAACATGTTATAAGTTATCACTAATATAATTATAGTTCACAATGTGAACACATTGACTACCGAGCTACGCGGTATATTATACCGAGTTACTCACAACACTGTAACTGTAACATTGCCACTGTAACTTCTAGTAGTGTATAAATTAGAAATGTTATCTTTAATTTTCAAATTTTTAGTTATTATTGTAGGTTCTGTTTCATTATATTTACAGTCAATACACAGCTTAGTACTAGTTTTGTATAGCTACAGATAAAAAGTTTAAATATCAACGTTTTATGTAACAATAAATAACTTTTAACATAATTGTCCTTACTGCCCAATCTGAACGTTTTTATATCAACGATATAACTTATACAAATTGTATAATATATACTTTGAATAATATACTTGTATAATATAATTGTATAATATATATAATATATTGTTGTATATATATATTACATAACATATATTGATAATTTTTTGATTTTTTTACCCCTTTCAAGCACTTTTTTCTTATTCCTTTTTAAGGAAAGTTCGGACCCTTTTAAACTTTTATATTTTACACATAAGTACGGTATAATAACCTATAGATTTATAAGTATACATAACTATATTTTGAGTTATGTTTCTCATGCATCACCACGCCGTTCTAATGCCCGGACGCATTACTGTCAGCTTGTTAACTATTAAAAGCTCCTTTTGAAGGTTGATACTTCTTTTTTTGGCTTTCTGCGTGTTAATTATTTTGTATGTATTCTTTATACACCTGCTGACTATATTCCTTTTAGAATAAACAAATATAGTGAGATGGGTTTAAAAATGCGGTGGTAATGAACATAAAACAGAAAAAAAGTAGTAGTTGAAAGCCAATGTAAAAATTCGTTATCCAGATATGCTTTACGTGGTGGTAATCACCCTGGAATTTTTAAATGCTGAAAATTCACAATGCCTGTATATTTATGTTTAATTATTCTATTAACAGCAATGTATGTCGAGATGAGCAGCAATGTGTAGTAATGTGCTTGAAACGTTGACAGGTGAATCATCTGTTTATATATTCAGAAACTCTCCTTTCAGTTGCGATATCCAGTTCAATCATCAATCTGAGAAAATTTCTGGCTATAATCCGTGAGATGAGCTGCAGTGTGTAGTAATGTCCTTTAAACGCTGACAGGGGAGTCATCTGTTTGTGGTTTTAGAAACTCTACCTTTCAGTAGCGATATCCACCTCAATAATCAATCCGAGAAATATTTCTGGCTAACATCTGCGATATGAGCGGCAGTGTGTGGTAATGTCCTTTAAACGCTGACAGGGGAGTCATCTGTTTGTGGTTTTAGAAACTCTACCTTTCAGTAGCGATATCCACCTCAATAATCAATCCGAGAAATATTTGTGGCTAACATCTGCGATACGAGCGGCAGTGTGTAGAGAGATGAGACATCTGTTTATAGTTTCAGAAACTCTACCTTTAAGTTGCGATATCCAGTTCAATCATTAATCCGAGAAATATTTCAGGCTAACATCTGTGAGATGAGCGGCAGTGTGTAGTAATGTCCTTTAAACGCTGACAGGGGAGTCATCTGTTTGTGGTTTTAGAAACTCTACCTTTCAGTTGCGATATCCAATTCATTCATCAATCCGAGAAATATTTCTGGCTAATTTTTACGAGCCTCAAATAAACTGAAAAGGATACAACCATTAAAACATCCAAACAGTTATACAAGTATCCAAACCACATACAGTAAGTATAGCTTTATGTAAGTTTGAAGTAAGTTTTAGAGACATAGTTTGCCTAAAAATCAGTTAATTCACAAAAGTTTATTTAATCCGCATCTGTTGTTACTAAATTAGTTAAATCATCAAAGAGTAAATGTTGTTCCTAAAGTTTCATTATTCTCTGTAATAAGATTGTTTCAATATACTAATTAACATAAAGATGAGAAATGTTGCAGATGGTGTGAAGGGAGGGGGTTCACTGGGATTGTACAAATGGATTAACCAGTACAAAGCTCTCAGTATTATTGTATGACACGACTTGGAGCTTGGGGGGGGGGGGGGGTGGGGGGGGGGGGGGGTGGGGGGGGGGGGGGGTGGGGGGGGGGGGGGGTGGGGGGGGGGGGGGGTGGGGGGGGGGGGGGGTGGGGTTCCAAAAAAAAGATCTGCTTTGATTTTTTTGTTTTCAACTAGGTAATTTACAATATTGATAGGCATTATTTAGACTCTGAGAGGAGCATTCTTTTAAGTTATCGGTTGTACATCGATTCTTGTTATCAGGGTGTTATCATCTGCATACATAAAAAATGTACTCAGGTCATCAAGTGTTGCAGCAGTCATTAGTGAATAAAATAAAAAAGAACGGTCATAAAATTGAGCCCTGAGGCACTCCCTGGTTACTTTCTTCGGACTTGATTTCACAATCTGAACTATATTGTTTGATGCGCATTTTATTTCAACTACTTGGCTACGTCCAATTAAGTACGATTGAAACCTTGAGTTTGTTGTTCCTTTTATACCCAGTGCATCAAGTTTTGCGAGAACTTGGTCATGTCCAACGGAGTCAAAGGCCTTGCTGAAATTCAATAGCAGTCCAGTAACTAATTTTCCATCTTCAAGCTGATTAATTATATTCTCTACAAGCTTAATTGTTGCTGTAGACCTGGTAGACCTTCCTTTAACAAATCCATGCCACTTGTGAGTTAACAGGGTATTGTATTGTGTCTTGCAAGGGATCTGTAGTAGCACCTTTTTTTAATTTAGGGTAACTTTTGAGCATTTTAAAGTTCTTGCAAATGGTCCTTTAAATAATTTGTTGACTTTGCTTGTTAATGGAGAAAACAACTCATTTGAAGGAGACTTTAATTATTAGTTTTTGAGGGAATTTTCGTCAAGTTTATGCTGACCATTTTGGTTTAAATGAGCCAACAATTTTTTGTAGTTCAGGGTTGGTAGGAGCAAATTCTGAGAGGTATGTATTGCATTCAGTTACATTATTGTATGATAAAGAAGCTGTTGTCATATTTTTTCTAATTCCTCATTAGCAACTCTTATAAAGTAGCTATTACGTTTTTTTCTATTATTTTCAAGAGTCTTTCTTAGTACTCTTCCATCCACTCTTAGCTGAATCTGGATCTTCTTCTTCTTGCTTTTCCGCTCTTTATTATTAATTGCGCGGATTGCTTTTGATTTAATTTGTGCTTTTTCTATATATTCCTTCGACACCTGCGTCCTCAGTGATTTTAATTCAGGTCATAACTTTTCTCAGCGGCTGCACCAGGAAAAAGTAGTTTGTAGAGAAATTTCATGATGGAACAGGATGTCTTTTAGAATAGGCATGAGAAAACATAGTAATATTATGTTCCCTTATAACTACTGTTGCAAACACGGTAAACAAAGTTCAGCGATGTAAGAATAGAGAGGACAACCCCCTCTAATGTTTTAAAATGTGTGTAAAATTTTAATGTGTGGTAGTGAATTGTTCACCTTTTCAAACAACTACCAGTAATTTACCATAGTAAAGCAAATATTATATTATATAACTTATAATATTTAGATTTGCGATCTAAAAAGTGAGAAGTGTACAGTTCTGTGTCGGTCATTTAACAGCTTAATCCTCTTCAGAGCAAATGGAATTGAACAAAGTTTTGCATAGAGTTCAAATATGAAATCAGTCTAAAGAACGAGACTCAAATGTTAAGTTCTTATACTTTCATGGCCAATATCAAAAATATAGTCTTCCAGTTCACAATGTGTAGAAAAAGTTCTAACACAATCAAGATTTTAATAGTGTCACATGAATGTGCTAAAATTTATTTATTCCCATTTGCTCTGAAGAGGGTGTTGAAGAGGCTATTGAATGACCAAAACACAGGAACCGCATGCCTCTCTTTTCAAGACTCCTGAGAGCGAACTTTATATAATGCTCCTAGTCATACTCAAAATATCATATCAAGGAAATTATATCATAATTATCGGTTCTGAGACTAGGTTTTTGGATTACTTGGCATTTACAGTATAACCCATTGCATAACAGCCTCCTGAAACATAGCAGTTGCCAAACAGTTGTGTATGGATAGCATATGGATGGATTGGATAATTTTGTATTACAAACATTTAATCTTTTACTGTGTAGCAATTTTAGAAGCTTTTTCAGAACCCTCTACGATATTACCTATTGGATTGTGACTAATATTAACAACATTCACCATTCTTAATTTTTCTTATAATATACACAGATAATTATTTGTTTTATAACCTGATTTTAAAATTCAAGGGTAGATTTTAAAATCCACCAAATAGCAAAACTTATGCTTATAGTTTTTCTGATAAAAATAACAGAGGTTGACTTCTAATATTAAACAGTTTGATTACTGTCCAAATCTTCGAGTTTCTCAAGATGTATGATTTTGAACTAACGAATAGATATTTACTATGGGATTTTAAAACTTTTTATTGATTGTCCACAGACGAATGAAGAGGAGATAGCGAAACTAGTGTCCGAAGTGGCGAAAACCTCAACAATCCAGGAGTCATTCAAGAAGAAGTTGAACAAGATGGAGGGCAAGCGGAACATCCTGGAGGAGCAAAAAGCGAAGGTTTTGATGGAGCTTCAGATGGTCCAGCGGAGTCTCAAGGAGGAGAAGCTGAGGGGGAACCAAGACCGGAGGATGCTGGAGAATGTTGCTAGGGAGAGGGACATCATCAACAAGAGTCTCATCAAAGCCAACTGTTAGTCTTGATCGGAATTTTGATTTTGATAATTTCTTCAATTAAAAAAAGATGCCAAGAGACTGGTGTTTTGAAAAAAAAATGTGCACATTAAAATTAGATTATCCCATTTAGTTAAAATAATACAAATTGTTACTATCTTTTACAAGTAATAAAGTCTACAGTGTGTTCCAGTACTACCAATTTGAAATCAGATATAAATACTCATTAGAGGAATCTGAGACTGGTCATGTATAAAAGATCATATTGTTTTCCAGTGTTTTTGTTCTTTGGTTATCTTTTCCAAGAATAAAGCCAAAAATGATTAGCCTTTTATCTTTTCAAATACTCCCTACTCACTTTAAATTTACAATATTTTTTCATATTATTTCTACACTTCCTTCTTCTTGATAGTAAATAAAAATCTATAATCCTGTTATGACAATCCTGGTGGAGTATCTTTATATGAAGGACAACTCTCTATCAAATATAGTTATTTAAGTAACATACTAAATCAAATACATAATGTTCAAACTATAGATTGCATTTCCTCTGAATTGTAATTTCATTGAGTACTACTCAGAAACTCAACCTTTGTCAGAAACAACCTGCAGCGTTTGATGGCAGTAGTGAAAATAATTATCAGATCTCTTGGTGCCACACACATCTGCAGTTCTGCCAACTGCAGGAAGAGAAATTTCACTTTCTGTTAATATCTGACAGAGTATAGGTAGCAAACTCAGAAATTTTCCCTACCAAAGGTCCTTTATCAATACACTATTGATAGATCAATTAGAGTTTATCATTAGTTTGTTCATTATTAGCTTATTTATGCACATAGATAACTTTATTTTTTGAGTTTGATAAGAGCAATAAAAAATATCTAGTAATAAATTGTATGTTTGCAGCACTTGTGAGCGAGAAAGAGAGAGTGGCAAAGTTGACTGATCAAGCCAAGCTCTACCTAGAACATGAGATCGACAATAACAATGCAGAAATCAACCGCCAAGTCCAACACATCACATCACTGGAGAAAGAAAAAGATCGGTAAGTATCTTTTAAAATTATATAATTCATTCAATCAAGATAATATTACTAAACTACTTTTACATTGAATGAAGAATCTTGGAGCATTGGACAAATTTGGACAAACAGAGCACTGGTAAATGAATACAAATTTTCCAATATTAATATTATTATTGCAAGGCCTTTTGGAATCAATGATTCCATCATCAGGCAATGACAAAATAAGAAATATTTACATTTTTCTAAATAATATATATTAAAATAACATATGGTAAATGATTTGGAAATATGATTAGCCAGTATAAAATAATTAAACAGAATTACATTTTAATTTTCTTATAAATTGAGATGAGAGTAGAATTGAATTTTGAATAGGTTCGTTTTCATTATAGATAAGTTTTTCTTGATTTGTGTTAATGTAAAATTTTTTCTAAGCATTTAAGTGTGTTTGTGTTAGTAATTTCTTTCAATAATCGTAAATTTTTATTAGAGATGATGTGTCCAGAGTCAATACAGCGATTCGCAAAAGCAGATTTTTCACTTCTTCCATATTTTATATGTACAAATTGGTCTTTGAATCGTGTCTTGATGTTCCTTTTTGTTTGGTCAATGTACAATTTATTACAGTCATTGCATTTAATTTCATAAATTCCTGATTTGTTTTTGAATGAGTTTTTGTTCCTGACATTTCCTAATGTTTGTGATAATTTATTGTTTGTTTTGTAAGTTATAAGTTTGTTTGTATGCTTTTTTAAAGTTTTCTGTAATTGGTTTTCATGTTTCATTGCAAATATATTTATGAGTTATTTTGAAACTACGGCCCTGCAATACTAAAATTAATATTGGAAAATTTGTATTCATTTACCAGTGATTCATTTATTTTTACATTGGTTTTCCTTAATAACTGCTCATGATATTTCAACAACTCCGTAAACACTTTAAAAGGGATATAATCCCTTAAAAAATTCATACATTCTGGGAATTGTGGAAAGCTGAAAATTGAAAATATAATGCTGATATAATATGAAGTAAATCAAGTTGAGTTGGGAAATTGCGGAAACTTGAGGTGATCCTTTGTTTAGTAAGATCGGACCATTATTAATAAACGACCTTGGGATGTCTGCAGCCATGTAGCTGATGCAGTGATTCTGACCAAGAAACTAGAAGCAGCGATCGAGGACAATAAGCTGCAACAGATGGCTCTCAACGACTACAGAAAGAAACTGACGGAGACGGAGGCTAAGCTGTCGATGAAGGTTGCGGAATGTGAGAACGTCCGATATGAGCTCAACACTTGCTGCAAGAATCTCAATGAAGCTCAGGTCAGTCAGTGTGTTTGTGAGCTTTCCTACACACTTTGTTATTACTTAGTTTGGTGCAAAGATTTCAAACGTTTATATTTAATTTTTCACACTACAATATAAAGAAAGAATAACATTTGAGCACTCCCAACAGTGTTTATTCACTAAGTAGAGTGTTTCAATCTTTTATTTTATCCTCTTAAAAGTCAGAAGAAACAACTTTAGTATTAAAAAAGAACATTTCAACAAGGCTGTGGATTCTGTATTCTAACGTCAACTTTGTAAAATAAAATATTTACTAAGCTTGTTCTTAGATGGTTTTTTCAACTATTTAAGTGAAATTATCAGTTTATGTACTTAATGCTCGAATATACTTGAGAGGTATATTAAATATTTTGCAATTCAGAGCAAATATTTTCCTATTAATTGTCACCCTTAACCTAATCATCTTAACTAAATATGTTATTTGGTTTGGTATGTCTTTTAGAAAAATAAAAATAAAAATTTGAGCATTAATGGTGTGAGTTGAGATATTATGGAGTTTCTTCACCTGTGTTTCTGGTACAATAGAGATTGCCTTTACTCGAAGGTCATCATATAATTACAAATGTTAAAAATATAAACACTGACACATGCAAAAGAAAACGAAGTAAGACATGTTAGAACAATATTTTTTGATTATTTAAACCATACCTGGATGTTTTAATTAACTTTTTTTTCAAAAATGCAGAAGTGCATTAAAAGTCATACCCAGTATGATCTGTATGAAATCAGAATGATAGCAATATACAGGGTCATCGAAAAATAATGCCTAGATTTAATAAAATTAATATCATCAAAACCTTTCATGTTAAATGAGTAATTCTTTCACTGGACGATAACTGGTGAACGCAAGTTTTGTTTTTAGTTCGTCTGATTGTGTTTATAGTGCACTTTGTGTTTATAGTGCACTTGTATTGCATTCAAAGTGCTTAGTTTTCAATAATGAAAAATATTGCAACAACGGAATATTTAACAGCACTAGTAATATTCTGTATCTAATACATAAGAGCTTACAATTTCACTAGTTTATTTCACAGCTGGTGGTGTTGTCTGTGGATAAGGATGGCTCTTTACTTGTGCTGTATATTGAAGGACAATATTGTAAAATCAGTTTTTATTTAAGTTTTTAGTCGTTTTAGAGTGTTTATTCTCTCAACTGCTGCAGACTTTACTGTAGGCAAGTCACGACATGACTCCTGAACTAGTACAAGGTGCAGCTGTGTATTGCAGTGATATCACCTATTTTGCAGGCACACAAGTCAGTAGTAATTACGTCTGCAACATTATTGAATACGATTACAGTTAGAGCCTCAAGAGAGGTGATTAGCGCCTTCAATTTGCCAGTAAGAAAGAGACTAGGGATCATCTCGTGACTTGCTTACAATAAATACTCTTAATTATTGTACGAGTAAATGTAAATAAACATACTTGGTATTAGAGTATTTCAAAATATTCGTCTCAGTAGATAAAAATCTAACATGCAGCGCTAGGCCCCGTAGCAGACGGTCGTGTGTTGTTCCGTTCCGCGACCTAACCTCAAAGTGTCACTTATTGCGCAACATCATGTTAATTTCTCTACTGTTACTATACTTGTATCGTCAATGAATGTTATTCATCTTTATTTTTTTAACAGATTGGTTACACAATATGATTTTTTTTACAATTAGGCCTAACTTCCTTTGGTTGTTAAACGAATATGAGTGTGTGCGGTAAATGTTTTAAGTCAGTAGGTCGTTCTGATAAACACAAAGTTGCTTGTAAAACTGTGCAAAACATTTTTTCATGGAACTTGTGCTAAGCTGACAGAGGCTGAAATTGACTTTCTTTCGACTAATAACCAGTGGAATTGTGCTTCTTGTACGGCGAAGAAAAAGGCTACGTAGAAGTTTATCAGACTCTTGCCCTGTACAATCACCATCTCCATCACAAGTGACTAAATCTTCAACCAGTATGGGGCTCACAATTGAAGATCTTAAGCCTCTACTAGAGGACATGAAGAGGGAGATTTTGAAGGGACAGAACAATATTGAGAAAGAAATCAACAAATCCATTGAAATGTGTTTTAACATGATCAAGGAAAATAGTGAGATTGTGGCAAAACAACAAGAAGTAATAACAAGTCAACAAACCAAGATTGAGGGACTTGAGGAGGAGAACAAGTATTTGCGAGTGCAGGTG
This sequence comes from Homalodisca vitripennis, assembly GCF_021130785.1. Taxonomy (NCBI): domain Eukaryota; kingdom Metazoa; phylum Arthropoda; class Insecta; order Hemiptera; family Cicadellidae; genus Homalodisca; species Homalodisca vitripennis. The sequence continues at coordinate 121,555,004 of NC_060213.1, read as the reverse complement.
AAGGATATCTCCAGGCGTCAGAGTGATCTTGATCAGTATTCAAGGAGGAATACTTTGGAGATTTTCGGAGTTCCGGAGACCTCGAATGAGAGTGAAGGTTCACTAAAACAGACTGTGATAGACATTGGCAACGCTCTGGGAGTTCCTATTCAAGAGGATGGGATAGATGCTTGTCATCGCATATCTGGGGGGAAGAATCGTCCTGCGTCTGGGATCATTGTGAAGTTCCTACGTCGAGAGGATCCAGATCGGCTACTTGCTAGAAGGAAGGTGAAGAGAGACTTCTCTACTCGTCATCTAGTTGGACGCAAGGATGATCTGCCCATCTACATCAACCTGTCGCTGTCCAGGGAGAGAAGAGTGCTGTTCGCAAAGGCTCGTGAGTTAAGGTCTAAGTTTAACTACAAGTACGTGTGGGTTGACAGAGCCGGTAGAGTCAAAGTTCGCAAAAGTGATGATAAAAGTTCTAGAGTGTGTGTTCTGAATGACGAACATGACTTGTCGGCTTTGATCAAGAGAGAGTCAGGTATGGCTAGCACTGTAGTTTGATAGTTAAGTTCCAGCTCTACTACACCGCTGGTAACTCAGTACAGTAAGCTTATTTGAGAAATGTACAACTAGGTTAGTAGAGTAGTTGTTGGTATATATTTTTCTAGACTTAATTGTAGTAACATTCCTTTTTATATTTAGTTATAAAATTTACAAGCAAGGCAGTGTGATAAATGCTCTTTTTTGTAGGTTTTCTTTAAGTTTGTTAGCCTTGGAGAAACTTAGTTTTTTTCCCTTTGATTTAACTCTTTTTTATACTAAACAGTGTTAAATAATGAGTTTGTTGGGTAATAAAGATTTAAAATTCTATTACCAGAACGTTAGGGGCCTTCGAACTAAATCACACATGATTTTTGAATCAGTTTTAAGTGAGAATTACGATGTAATAGCTTTAACTGAAACCTGGTTGCATTCAGGGATATCTGATAGGGAAACTATTTGATGCGCGCTATGTAGTGTATAGGAGTGACAGAGATGCGGAGACGAGTGGCAAGTGCCGCGGCGGCGGAGTGTTGTTAGCTGTGAACAAGCGGCTACATGCACGCCGGCTGTCTGGTCAGCGACGTCAGCTGATCGCAGACACGCTCTGCGTCAAGGTGGCAGCACCGCCGCCGCACTCACATCACGCTCTTTACATAAACGTCGTTTATTTTCCTCCAAACAGTACGCAGCAATTATATTATGATTATTGTTCCGAGCTTTATAGTATTACTGATATGTTTGACGGAAAAAATTATTATATTGGGGGATTTTAACATTGCTGAAATTAATGGAATTCATTATAACTTTTTGACTGGTTCAATTATTTCTAAAACTATTCACAACTTAATGACATTTTATAACTTAAACTCGTATAATAATATTTGCAATTCAAATAACGTAACGCTAGATCTGGTTTTAAGTAACAATAAACTTAAGGTCGAACACACAAATAATCCACTAGTGACAGTTGATGTTCATCACCCCCCATTAGTTTTTGATAGTCCCTTTACTCAGCATACAGTACCCAAATTAAATCCCTCAAGTACAACAGATTCAATTGAATACTACTCTTTTAACAATGCAAAATTTTTCCAACTTTACTGTGCGTTTAGAGATAGTGACTGGAGTTCATTGTTTAAGACTAAAGACATCGATGAAGCAGTAGATTTATTTTACAACACAGTGTTCTCATGTATCGATCAGTTTGTGCCTAAAAAACGCAATTGTAGAAATACAAAGTATCCTATTTGGTTTTCAAATGAAATAATTAAGAACATTAAACTGAAGAACAGATTGTCCAAAAAGAAAAAATATTCCAAATACCATGATATAATGATTAAACATCTCAGAACTAAACTTAAAACAATGATTTAGATTTCTCATAAAAATTATTTATCTTTTGTTGAAGAAAGAATAAAAGACTGACCCAAAGTATTTTTGGAACTACATTAGCTCCAAGCGCAATTCATGTTGTAATTTAGGTCAAGCTGACATGAAATATAAAAGTAATGCAGTGAGTAAGCAGGATGTCCCAAATGCTTTTGCTTCATATTTCTCTTCGGTGTTTGACCAGAATTCTTCTGCTTATGACTTGCAAAACTCAATACACCCAACTGTCTTATGTAAAGAAATAAAGAAAGTTTTTCGGTATCAGATGTCATAGAAGCTATCAATGAAATGAAATCAAAGAGGTCCTCAGGTCCTGACAATATTCCTTCATATGTTGTAAAAGGTTGTGGAGAAGTTTTAGCAGAACCACTGTGCTATCTCTTTAATTTGTCCTTGTCAAGTTTTAATTTTCCCCAACGTTGGAAAGAAGCAAGGGTTGTGTCTTTAAGTCAGGCCAAGCTGAAAACGTAGAAAATTATCGTCCAATATCTTTATTAAATTCATTTGCCAAGGCTTTTGAGCTGTTAATTTACAAACATATATATACAAATATTAAAGGTAGACTGTCAGCTCAGCAGCATGGGTTTTCTCCCACGTCGCTCAGTTGTTTCAAATTTAATGGAGTTTTCCTTGGATATTTCTGCTGAATTAGACAATGGTGGAAGGGTAGATGTAATATATACGGACTTTGGCCAAAGCTTTTGATAAGGTCAATCATGATTCTCTGTTAAGGAAGCTGTTAAAGTTCGAATTTAACAATGGGTTTGTACTTTTTATTGAGTCTTACCTCAAAAATAGATTTCAATATGTATCAATATCAAATTTAAAATCAAAACAGTATTTAAGTGCTTCAGGTGTGCCTCAAGGGTCTAACCTGGGACCGCTTTTATTCATAGCTTTTATCAATGACCTTCCAGAAAAGTTACAGAATTCAAAACCGCTTCTTTATGCTGATGATCTAAAACTATACAGACCAATTTACAATGAGTATGATTCTAAACTCTTGCAAGAATCTCTGGATAACCTTTTTGAATGGTGTAACTGTAATAGGTTACATTTAAATGTAAAAAAATGTTTCTGCATGACTTACTCCAGATCAAAAAAGGGTAGAACTTTTAATTATTTTATAAATGGGTACAAACTGGAAAATCTGAAAGAAATTAAAGATCTAGGAGTTATGTTTGATTCTTCTTTTAAGTTCGACAAACATTTAGACGTTACCATCAGTAAGGCTTACAAAATGCTAGGTTTTGTTATGAGGAATGCAAAATATTTTTCATCCATTGACACAATCAAATCCTTATATTTTTCTTTTGTTAGAAGTGGATTAGAATACTGTTCAATTATTTGGGAACCCTATACATTAACAAATATTCAGTCCGTTGAAAATATTCAAAATAAATTTTTAAGATATTTGTATCTAAAAAAAAAACACAACACATATTGTGATAGAAATTTCCCCACTGATTCTTTAAGAAATTTATTTAATTTTCAAAAACTTTCAGCAAGAAGACTAATTTTTAATCTATCTTTTTTATTTAAATTACTAAATAACCTGATGGATAGTTCACATTTACTTAAAAATATAAACTTTTATGTCCCTAAGTTTCATTCAAGGTCCAAAATATTGTTTTTTTATTCCTAGATGTAACACAATCAGCCATTATTATATTTTTCTTTGTTTAGGAGTTTTAGATTTATTAATAATAACAATTTTTATATTGATTTACATTTAGGAAGTGCAAAAGATTTTATTGGAAAATTAAAACCTTTAGTTTGAGACTTTTACTCGAAAAGCTGTAATAATCTGTTTAATACTTAGTATTCTTACCAATAAGTTAAGTTTTTGGATTATTTGTAGGATTTTTTGTATGTTATTTATGTAACCAATCTGGATATTATTTGTTTGGAAGTGTTTCATTTTGCTCTGTCAATTTAATTCTTATATAATTTTAAGATGTTGTGCATGTTATTTATTTCAAGGTGAAAGTTTTTTTTCCTCTATTGTTAAGAATAACATCGTTCATTTTGTTTTTTGAGCTAGTATAATTATTAAATTTATTTGTAATTTGCACTGCACTTAGGTTAGAGGATAGTATAATTTTTGTTTAATTTTTGTTTTATTTTAATATAGCTAATTTAGGTAACTGATGACCTGTAGCTATTTATAAGTCAAAATAAATAAATATAAAATGTAAGATAAGGTTAATAATTGTTATACACAAAGCTTTTAAAAAAAGAAGACATTGTTTTGCACCATCTCATCTCCAAGAAATATGATATTGTGGATGTGCTCTCTAAACTTAAATTCTCGATACGCTACTGGGCTCTAGAACATGCTTTTAAATATATTTTATACATCTCTTCCAGTCCTTGACTTTTGGTAACGATGATGTCTGTCGCTGTACAGGAGGACATAACCGAGTACAAGCACAAGGCCAAGGTGATGACTCTCCAGATAGAGCAGCTCAAAGAGGACATTGCTGGCAAAGAGGTACAACTGATGAGAGAGCAACTGGGTAAGTAGCCGACACGCAATCCTGTGTCACAGAGACTGGCCATCAGTCTCCCCCTCCTCAATAATATAGCCAGGAAATAATTTGGGTGGGGTCCAGACAACTGATATTTTCCGTAGTGGACAGAGAGTAAGGCCCCATTTTGTTCTTGGCCCATTTCTTTGTTGAGAATGTTCTTTCAGTAGTACATGTCAGTAATACTGAATTATTTAAATAATAATAATAATAATCGTTTACTGAAAAAGTAATTGATAATTTTAAAAATTTGGGGAGGGTCTGGACCCCCTTTGCTGGGTACATCCTTGCCCCTCTCTGCTATAGTATGGTCCTTGCTTCTCTCTTGCTTGCTATCTCTGTTGTTGTGAATTTTCATTTGTGTTTCTCCTGACTTCACTTGTGTTTCACTGTGTTTCTCCTGAGTGCTGCATTATATGTTTTTCTTTTTTAATTGTTACAAACATTGAATTCAATGTGTTCATCACCATGTTGTGATTTTTAATCGTAATACTTAAAATTGACAGATGTTCATAATTGTGTAATACCTTGGGAGACCCTTTGGCCAAGCAGTCTAAGTCGTTGGACTATGGATCTAAGTTAGAGATAGAGCAGATTTAAATCCTGTCTGTGACCGTTGCGCTTATTATCAGTACCATCGATCTTGTACTGTATCAACTCTCGCCCTTATTCTGTTTCATAAGATCCTCGCACAGGCCAGTGGTCCATGAGGATGGACAGAATAAGGCTTAAAAGGGGGTCGACCTCTCCTTTTTTTTGAAAAAAACCTTTAAATCATCTGTTGTCAATAATACCCCAGGAGGGTTTCTCTTCTGGCTGGATTGGATCTGCCAGTTGAACCTAAACTGGGCACAGCTATACGTATGTGTCAATTGAATCTGGGCAAAACAATGGATGTCCAAGCTCATCAGCAAGCCTGTAGTTAGACAATTTTACAGAGGCCCAGCCACAGGTCTACTTGTCGAGGATAATGTTGAAGTGAGTGGGGCTCCCTAAATGTTGAAGGCTTTAAAATCTATAAGGGATTACAGCTCCGCCTGCCCACTTTCACTTGAAGGAGAAGTTAGTATGTAGACCCACAAACTAAGTAGTGATTTGTATCACAAAAATTTAAATTTACAACCTATATTAAGTCTTAAAGTTATTACTTATTACATTATTTAATCTGTAATAGTAAATGGTTTAAATAAAGAATCAAATTAAATTTTAGTAGAATACAGGCATTAATAAGTCATAATATATTTCTGTATTAAAATTAACTGTAATAAAAGAAGGGTTATAAATCTATATTACAGAAAAATATAATCAAGTGAATTGATGTGAATATATTCCATACTTTTTATATTATACAATGTTAACAGATTTTCTCATATTTTAATTGGGTAATTTTTATAAAATATTTTTATATATACCAAAGAACACAGTCAGGAAAAATTTGGAGGGGGTCCAGACAACTGATATTCTCCTGTAGTGGACAAAGAGTAAGGCCCCATTTTGTTCCTTAAAAAGTTCTTGACCCATTTCTTTGTTGACAACGATCTCTCAGCAGTGCATGTCAGTAATACTGAATCATTTAAATAATTATTTACTAAAAAAGTAATTGAACAAAATTTAAAATTTGGGGGATCCAGACCCTTTGAACCTCCCTTGCTGGCTACGTCTTTGAAAGAACATTTATTCTTTGTTGATTGAAGAACATTCTTCGCAATAACATAGTCAGGAAAATGTTTTTGGGGGAGGGTAAAAGATGATTGATATTTTCCTGTAGTGGACAGAAAATAAGGAAATTGCAGTCAACCGCTCATTCCTTATTTTGTTCCTTAAAAGGTTCTTGACTCGTTTGAATCTTGAGAACAATCTCTCAGCAGCACATATCAGTAATACTGAATTACTTAAATAATAATAATAATTGTTTTCTAAAAAAGTAATTGAAAATTTGGGGGGGTCCGGACCTCTTGGACCCCTTGCTTGCTACGTCCTTGATTCTAGGTTAAAGATAGGACACACTCATTATCAATGCTTGCAGCAACCTTTGATAAATAAGAAAATACTTCTCTACTTAAAGTGGATAAAAAAGCTACATAACTATATGAACAAATCTGGATTAATGAATTACGTAAGGAAAGATTTTAATCTGTAAACAAAATTATGATATTTTCTTGCGAGTGTCTGTGGAACCATCCTGGGAACTCAGTATTTGTGTGTTTGCAGCCCTGCGCAAGGCTCATGCAGAGAAAGAGGCGATGCGGGTGGAGACGATGAAGGTGGAACACGACCTAAAGGAGGCGAAACAGCAGTTGACCAAACTGGAGGCAGATCTCATTAGCCAGCTGCACATTATACGCGAGGCAGACGCTCAGCGTGAACGTGACCAGAAGGAAATAGAGCAGGTAGAGTTTGTGATTCTTTTTTTACATATAACTACAGTATATTCCACAATTATGTAATATTGCAGGTAAAGTTTGTTTATTAGAATTTTTTACTTAAATTAGAACATTTATTAAATACTCTTTCTTTATTTATTGAGAAAACAAAAAGAAAGTGCTCTGAGCTTGGTTGTATAAAAAATGATGCGGATAAGAGAATCCATATTTTTTTAATAGGTGTGTACTGGTGATTGCATAAACAAATGCACTGTTTTCCTAAAGAATTTTGGGACATAAATTTTATAGCACTTTTACAATGGGGTTACTTTTGTAAAAAAAATGTTCTTAACAAAGATTTACTGAAATATTTACCCATTGAAAAAATGGCATTTCTTTGCAACGTAAAAACCTTAACACAAGCATATCTTTGGTACATTCATTGTCACATACCCTTTATGATCTGTCTATTTAGTTCCAATAAAGACAGGTGTGTGTGTTGAACTCCTTAGCTGAAGAGACGAACTGAAGTCAAAACAGAAAGTCATCACAAAAATGTCAGAGCGTTAGCTCAAAGATTAAGTTTGCATTGGAACACGATCGAATTGTGTCATGGTCATCACAGAGGAATGAATCCTTAAACACACACCTTAGGGAAAAATGTGGACAGTAAACAATAACATTACCCTCTTTGTTTAAAGTTTGTTATTGATGATGGAAGGTTTGAAAGGATAACTAGATTTCGGACATTTGCCATCGTTAAAGTTTACAAAAGGTATAACACAACGTTTTGAGGATTGAAATCTATCCTCTTCGTCAGGTGGGGGAGGTACTGATATATACAAAAATAAAGAACAGAAAGAAGAAAAGTAGGGAAAGAAAAAAGTTTAAACATACCCAAAAGCTGCTTGGAATCCAGTCTCGGCATTGTCACTACACAGAAACATTACCTTGCCAAAATACTACAATAAGCAATTCTTCGACTTTGTCTTTGAGAAAAACAAACAGTACCAGCAGTAATGTAAATTTTCCACTTCCATAGCTATTTCACCATGCTGAGTTCTGATAGAACGAAAACAGGATCAGTCGCAAACTGGGTATCAATATTTTCCTATATTTGCAAGACATTTTGATTTGCAAAAAGGCATTGTCACAAAGAGGTTGGTTATCCACATGGGACCCAAAATTCGATAAGAGCATGGTCAACCGTTTTGGTAACTGTTACTCTCTGATGACCAAAACGCAAATTGACTGTGTGTAAATGCAAACTTATTCTTTGAACTAACATTTGACATTTTTGCAATGACTTACTGTTTTGATTATGATTCGTCTCTTTAGCTAAGGAGTTCATCTGTAGAAGCAGCAAATGTTCGCTTCAACACAGCAACTTTAGGACAGGATGTGGATGTTAAACAATAACATTAACATTACTTTGCCAGAATACTGCATTTTACAAATCTCCGACTTTGTCTTTGAGGAATACCTCGGACTTTCTCTTTGAGACTTAATAAATCAAAATAAAATTTCTCTCTTTCAAAATATATAAAATAAATTAAAACCAATAATTTCTCTCTGGCCCTGAAAACCGCTGAGCGAGATCACCAAGATGCTGAAGAGCTGTTTGGAAGCTCTCCCTTGTTGTAGACAAGTCCTCTGACCCACCACTGGGGATAAATTTGCTACATCGATGGCTATGTTGCAGTTAACCAATGCTCGGGACATAATTAACGCCCAGCTGGTGAGACGCAATGATGAGCTGGCCATGCTGAGAGAGAAGACCAAGACGCTACAGAGCAGTTTGGACGCAGGGGAGAACCACTACTCCCAGAGACTTGAGGATATCCGGATACTCAAGCTGGAGATACAGAAGCTCAGGTAAACTGAACTGACAATGAACTGCTAATGAAAATTAAAAGAAATGAAAATCTAGTCTACCCCTAAGGTGTACTAATTAGATTGATTGTGAGTGTGCATCAGGTTAAACGTGTTATTCTAATAATCAGAAGTTATTTTTAATTGCTTGCCTGATACCCCAATTTGTAGTTTCATAATAGCAATACATCAATCACCTTCAATTTAGATTATGGACCATTAATAAATCGTGACGATGGCAAATCTGCTTTTGACATAAGGTGGTAACATGAGCCAATTATCAAAATTATACCACAGGCCATATTATAAGATATACCAACGATGGAAAAGATAGATAGCTGTTGGGGATGTAATATAATAATCCAAAGATGTTTTCAATGGATTTGAAAATTCCCACTCTCTTGTCCAAAATGAATGATGGGGGAACTAGATCATTTTTAATGGGGTGTCTCATTGAGCATTACCATTAACAAAACCAACGATACCAATAAGTGAATGCTTTTTCTTTACTGGGGCGTTTGGCCTCTTTGAATAAAAATACTGTAAACAGAGGATTTCGTAAAACACAAGAAAATGGTGTTAGCTTCATTCTTTTAAACTTTTAGTAAATAATTCTGAAAAAGAGAAAGTTTAAATGTATCCACACACTACAGAAATTCTTTCTTTAAAGTTTGTTATTGACAATGGAAGGTTTGAAAGGGTAATAGGATTCAAATGTTTATCATCGTTATATATTATAAAATGTATAAACTACATAGTGTAAACGTATGGCAAATATCCAAAATCCTATTATCTTTACAGTAATGTTCTAAAAGACACTGATGTCCTTGGAAATAAACAGCAGTAAATACATTTTATAACACTTTCTAGGGTTTCTATGGCAAAATGTGAAAATATTTTATTGAGCAGTAAATACAATTTTTGCTTTGTATAACAGAGATGTGTGTCTCTGATAATCTTACAATGTAATAGTCCTACCATTGACTGACTTTTTTGCAGATTCAAAAATTAAAATTAAAAAACTTCTGAATATAATACTTTTAAATTTATTTTTTAAAGCAAACAAGTCAATGGGTTATATGTTCATTTTTAGTTTATTTATGAACTTCCTCATAGTTTACCCAAATATTAGAAAGTAAAATAAATTAATAAAAACTATCTGAGATGTGAAATGATCTATGTGATCTAATATTTATCTAGTGTTGTCTCTCGGGTTGCCTTGATTTTACAATCAACTTATACACTATTTCTGTAATTCTTAATTAATTCTGTAAAATAAATTTGGTATATGTATAAATCATATAATACCCAGAGTACATGTTAAGATGCTACACTGTTCGTGTTGTCTGGTGTATACAGCTAACAAACTGTTATTTATAAAAATGTTTTATTTCGTTACTTTCATGTACTTGTTTACTTTTTAAAAATGAATAAAATCTACTAGATGGAATAATATCAGACCTTACCTTAGGGTCTGATGATGAATTAGTACCATAAAGGACTGTGGTAGTCCAACAAAAAGGATGAACGAGAATATAAGACAAGATATATTGTACATAAGCATATTTATTAATATAATAACACTCTGTCCTGGATGCTTACCACAAATGAATAAATATTTAGTTAGCTAAAGTTGTTACATTCTCAATTTTGGTTAACTAACGGTAATAGTTTTAATATTCATGATAAAGGAGATTACATTTGATATTGACGGTTTCAAATATACAAGATACGTTTTGAAATTTAACTTATCCTTTGATTTTGAAAGTATCTGAGAAAACAGTGTGGCTCTTGAATTGTAATCTGCAAAATTGGTCTCACCAGTATTGCCAACAACATTGTACTGTGTATGTGTTGGCAGCACTGAGAAAGACGTGTTGACACGTAACCTCACCAACATGGCAGACCTGCGGACAGAGATCCATCACCTGGAGAAGGATATGAGCAAGGAGCGGCTGAAGGCTCGAGCGCTGGAGGAGGAGCTCCAGAACCCCCTGAACATCCACCGCTGGAGGAAATTGGAGGTATGAGGTGCACAGTGTCTCCAGCCCAAGTATTGATTGTCAAATGTTGTATCAAGACAAACATTCTTTGTTTAAAGTTTCTTATTGACGATGGAAGGTTTGACAGGATTACAGGATTTCAGACATTTGCCATAGTTTTGGTTACAAAAGAAGTAAAACACCATGAAACTATGGTCTGGTACCAAAACATAGGGCCGGAAGCAGCTTGCCTTTAAACGTCCCTCCTCCTGACCATCGCCTTCCTGTCCCATTGTTTCAGATGACACAACGCGGTGCTAAAGAAAGAGTCAATGTCGATTTTCGTGTTAATATCCCACTTTCATCTGTGCCATGTGATTGTGTTTCTTGTACTCATAACTTGTGCTCGGGACTTGCATTCTCTGGCTTTTGGCAATTGGCTTTTGGGTATGTTTGAGCCCTTTTCTTTTCCTTCTTTTTTTCTTTCTGATCTTTATTTTTGTATGTGCTAATACCTCCCCCACCTGATGAAGAGGATAAATTCCAACCCTTGAAACGTTGTGTTTTACTTTTTTTAAATCATACGATGGCAAATGTCCGAAATCCTGTTATTCTCTCAAAACAAAAATACCAACTTATATATTATATATTGTTTTGTGATCTTTCTCCATTTTTTAATTTCTTGTTTATATTTAAGCCATAAAGTAGACAAAATTCATTCACTGGCAGGCAGTATGTCTAATAAGTGAACATCAAGTAAAAAAATCTGTTGTATCCATCAAAATATATATGCTATGCAAATAATATCATAATGCAATATTATTTAGAGTGTGATTTTTAAATAGTAAAAGCTTATTATAACTGTTTGCATGGTTTATAAAGGAAGGTACTGAAATAAAAACTTAAACATTATCCCATTCTAAGGTATAAACAGCACAACAGAAAAGACTGCTTATAACATACTTTAAGTTGTTTTGACACAAAAGAATTATCAACCTCCAAAATTTGAAAATGGCTAAGAACAATATGATAGGCAGAGAGTGTATGTCTAACATTGCACTAGTTATTTTGTGACGGCCCATTAAGAAAGCCCCTGACCATTTGACACTGTGAGGTCAATATTATTATTGACCAGTGAAGTACTACAGTATTTATATTGTAGTATTACCAACCAACGATTCTTCATTGTTCCTAACAGTAAAATGTAAGTACTATTACTTACAAAATATCTACCGTCACCTAAATTATTAAAAGGAAATAAGGAACAGTGATTATTATATATTTATTTAGTAAGATATAAGTCCAAGTAATAGTTGCTCGGAATATTCTAGTTGATCTCAACTGATAGTCCGGTAAAATAAGGATGCAACCTCGGAATGAAAGATAATAAGCTAAAAATTTGCATACGTCTTTATTTTGATGGTATAAAACTTACCTCAAAAGTCTCATATAATCACGTGTACGCGTCTTTAGATATTTAAGGTCAAAGTTCACGAAAATCAGTTTTTTGCAAATATCTCGTTTCCCTTACGCTAAATGACTTTGAAGGTGGTTAGAGAAATTGTAGAACGAAAAATTCTCTACAACTTTTGTCTGAAGGGATTTTATGTACGTTCAACCCTTTTTGAGATACAGCGCAAAGAGTAGGGGACCGCTTACCTGTATATACAATAATGCGAGGCCAGCCAGTAGAATACAATAAATAAATGAGTTATATTGTTAATTATTCACTTATTATTATTACTTAATACTATTATTATTGTTAGCATTATTATCATTATTATTAAATTTTTATTATTATTTATTATTTAATATATCATATTTATAGATATTAATTATAAATTACATATTCTCTATGTAATACTTATTTTATTTTTACCAAACATACAATATTAAAAGAAATACTTTTCGTCCATATTACTATATTACTATGAATATTATGTCTCGTAATACAAATCTCTTGTACGACGTTTTGCTGTTTCTGGGAAGATGTATCAGATGTTCCATTGTTGACCGGTTTGTTTGTTTGTTGACTTTCTACACACCGTAACGAATGAGTTTGGAATGTCTATGTATAAGTACAGTAGTGGTGGTGAGATATTTACTTGATGATGGGAATGGTAGTGTATTTCTCTGTGTTAGTATTTCAATACCGATAAAAATGTATTTTATCACTTAGTTGAAAACGACATCTTAGCATTAACAGACGTACGATTTTGAGTGTATCTTTTAATTGCAATGGCTGATTGTTGTTTTATTTGTAATAAATTAATATCAGAAAGTGCTTCTGTGAGTGTTGTGCGTGGCTTACAAACATTAAAAACTGCAAGTATTGACAGAAATGACGGTCATATAAATTATTTAAATACTTTGACTTCTGTGATGGTGCATGTTGACTGTCGAAAAGTATATATAAGTAAAAATTCAATTGCTGCATCGAAGCGACGTGTAGATGACGATGAAACTACAACTTCAGAAAGTCCATCTCGTAAAAAACGAGAAGAGTTATTTGATTTTAAAACATCTTGCTTGTTTTGTGGTCAAGTAGCTGATGAAGTCGCAGAAAAAAAAAGAAAAGAAAAGTATAAACGCACGATCAGTAAAGTAAGTACTCTTGATTTTAAAAATAACGTTTTGACGAAGGCTGAAGAAAGAGACGACTTGTTAGGAAAATTAGTCAAAAATCGTATACTTTTTGAACATGACTTGGTAGCTGCTGAGGCTAAATATCATGCTATTTGCTACTCTCACTTTTTAAATAGAATACCAACTGATAAAAAGCATCACAAAGATGATAACATTACACAGGCCATGAAAGAGATTTTTTTGTATATAGAAAATAATAATGATTCACAATTTACATTAAAAGAGTTGAAAGATATTCCTACCGAGTACGTACCGGATGATAAGACTATCATTTCTAAATTGAGGGAGAAGTATTTGACTGATATAATAATTACAACTAAGGTTGGGTCATTCACTATTATATCTTTTCGTGACACACAGTCAAATATTTTATCCAAAGCTTGGTACGAAAATAAAAAAAGCTCACCCGAAGAAGAACGATTACGAATAGTAGAAGCTGCTGCGGCGATTATTAGAGAAGATATTCGATCATCTGTAGTTGAAACGAAGTCATATCCACCTCCAAATCAAATGCTAGACGATGTTAATGGAGAAATACCAAACAGTTTATTATTTTTTTTGCAAGAAGTTATTATGAAAAATAAAAAAGGAAAAACTGATCATTTGAAAACAAAATGCACATCAATAAGTCATGCTATAATGGCTTCACTACGAGAACGATCATTTTCATCACAGCTACTATTAGGTCTGTCTGTATTTCTTCATAGGAGATACGGATCTAAAAGACTATTAGATGTTTTGTCTAGCTTGGGATTTTGTGCTTCATATAATAATACCGTACAGTATGAAATTTCAGCAGTTTATCATCCGCAGCCTCGTATTTTATCATCAGAGTCAGGCTCTCTTGTACAGTATGTTGGGGATAATGCAGATATAAATGTCAATAGTCTTGATGGTAATAATACATTTCATGTAATGGGAATGATAAAAATAGTTACTCCAAAACATGCTATAATTTACGATGAACGTATAAAAAAGTGTACAACTAAACCAACTGGTAAAGATTTGGCAGAATTATCAGATGTACCTCTTTTAAACATATGAAAAGCCAGTTGTATCTGGATTTAGCAAGATTCAGGTTGAAAATCTACATGATGAACTCGTACAAACTCAACAACACTTAAATGCAATAGATTTTTTTGTGGTTGTATGGAAAAAGGGAAAATACCTCACCGTTACCAGGATGGAATGGATATCTTGAACAACTCACAAAAAATAATAAGAATTTTTCAACTTCTCGGATTTTGTTTCTTCCATTTATTGATCATCCTCCAAGTAAATTAAATACAATTTTTACCACATTGCAGTCCGCTTTAAATATTGCCAAGACGGATAGACAAAAAACGTGCGTAATAACGTTCGATCAACCCCTGTACTCCAAAGCACGTGAAATGGTTGCTGCTGCAGATACAAACTCAAACCTATCCAAAATAGTTGTGAAATTAGGAGGCTTTCATATGCTCATGTCTTTTCTTGGATGCATAGGATACATAATGGACGGAAGTGGACTCAAAGAAGTTTTTAAGTAAAATATATGCTCCAAATTCTGTTGAAAAAATGTTAAGTGGTGAAGCTTATTCAAGAAGTATTAGAGGCCATACGCTGTTACGACTTGCATTATCAAAAATCATTTTTCAAGACTTGAAGATTAAAAGCTGTGTTTTAGATGAGTTAGTTGAACAGATAACTAGACACGATGTTTCCTATGAAAATGTTGAAGGGTGTGCAAATAATTCAAATTCAATAATTTCTCAATTTCATAATAAATTGATTGAGTTAAAAACTCAAGGTCCTACAGCTCAATTATGGATACAGTATTTCGAGATGGTTTCAATAGCTCTGGACTTTGTTCGTGCTGAAAGGCTGGGACTTTTTAAAGAACATCTTGATGCAGTGCGAAAAATGCTTCCATATTTTCACGCAAGTGGTCGTTTTTTATATGCAAAATCAGCCCATTTATATCTTCAAGATATGATAAAATTAGAAGAAACAATGGATGAAACAGACTTTTGAGAATTTTAAGAACGGATTCTTTACGGTTAAACGAACAGAAAAATTTAATTCTGGTACATGGACAGACATGGTAATAGAGCAAAGTCTTATGAAATCTATGAAGACAGAAGGAGGAATATCTCGGGGACGGAGTACAGAAGAAAGTGTTTTATGTAAATGGGTATACGCTATGTACGCTACGAATACAATCTGCGAGGAAATTGAAAAATTTTGTAACATTTCTTTGGATTCTTCAGAACAACACGTTGATACTAGAGATTCACGAGTTAAAAGAGATAATAGCGATGTAAGTAAACTTCTCGATTGGTTTACTCTTCATAATCCTTTTCAAAGCACAGAACAGGTGATATCTATAGCTTCTGGAATAGTGGGCAATGATCAAATTAATTGTCATAGAGCGTATGATATCGGCATCCAATCAATGGTGAAAATGACTGGTTTGAACTTTAATGAGATAAAACTGAAACGTGTTGACAAAGTACAACCTCTTTCAATAGTTAACAAATCTGTCAAAATAAACGATTGTAAAGTTCCCATCGACCCATTACTACTACTCTTCCAGAGAATAACTGTAAACAAAAAATTCCAAAATAATCTAAAAGAATATCTACAATACGAGTTAAGCCCGTATCCAACATCCTTATTTGATAATAATGGCATGAGAAAAACAACAAAATCAGCACTATATAAAAACATGACTTCTGTTGATATTGAACTAGACGAAACCACTACAACATATATCATCGATGGTGGATTTCTCTTGCATCGCGTTGTATGGAATAAAGATGATACTATCTCTGATATTTTGAATAAATACGTCAAATATTTACAAACACATTATGGGTCAAGTATCGTTGTTGTATTTGATGGTTACTCAGACTACACTAAGAACATTAAAGCAATGGAACAATTAAGAAGAACTGCTGGTGTTTCAAAATCTTACGAACTCCGCTTTGATGAAACAATGAAGGTGCCAATCAGCCAAGAAAAATTTTTATCGAATTCATCTAATAAAAAAATATTTATAGACATGCTTATCAAGAAATTAAAAACTGTTAATATCACTACAAAACAGGCCAGAGATGATGCTGATGTTCTCATTGTAGAAACTGCTATTGCAGAGTCAGAACTTAAAAAAAAAACGTCTGTCATTGTAGGCGAAGATATTGATTTGCTAGTTATCTTGATAGGACGTGCTCAATCACATCAACAAGAAATTCTTTTCAAAAAATGGGTAAGGGTAATGTGGAGACAAAACTGTATTCATCGAAAAGTTTTGATAAATACCCTCATTCCAAGAAACACATATTATTTTTACACGCATTTAGTGGATGTGATACGACTTCTGCACTTTATAAAAAAGGTAAAATATCGTTTATTAAAATGTTCGAAAAACATCACGATTTAAATCAATCAGCTGAACTATTTAAACAAAAAAACTGCTCTGTACAAGAATTATTTGAAAATGGAGTACGTATTTTCTTAGCAACGTATAATGCTCCGAAATCAGAAGACGATATAGACTCTTTTCGATACACCCAGTTCATCAAATCAACAAGACTCAACAAACCAGTGCAGTTATCTAGTCTTCCTCCTTCAAGTACAGCAGCTCGTCAGCATATCCTTCGTGTCTATTATCAGACCCAAATTTGGTTGGGAAATGATTTAGAACCCCAGGAATTCGGCTGGGTACTGCAAAATGAACTCCTGGAACCAGTAACAACATTATTACCACCAGCACCAGAAGAATTGCTGAATACAATATTTTGCAATTGCAAGAAAGGTTGTGGTTCTAATTGCGGATGCAGGAAATCAGGATTGCGATGCACTTTAATTTGTGGGCAGTGTAATGGACAATCATGCCTCAACGCTTCATCAACTTCAGATGGTTTCAATGAAGAAAGTGAATATGCACCTGATATTCTTGAATCTTTCTATTCTGATAATTTAGTAAACGAGAATGATGATAATGAATCCGATATTGAACAGCCAGAGGAAGAAGAAGAAGAAGAAGAAGACGACGATGAACAAGAAGAAAATTAAAACAAAAATATTAATCATTAATAATGAAAAAAATATTTTATATTTGTAATTTTAATAAATTGATTATTGGATCAATAAATAAATATATAATTAAACTTTATTTGAAATATTTCTTTTAATATTGTATGTTTGGTAAAAATAAAATAAGTATTACATAGAGAATATGTCATTTATAATTAATATCTATAAATATGATATATTAAATAATAAATAATAATAAAAATTTAATAATAATGATAATAATGCTAACAATAATAATAGTATTAAGTAATAATAATAATAATAATAAGTGAATAATTAACAATATAACTCATTTGTTTTATTGTATTCTACTGGCTGGCCTCGCATTATTGTATATACAGGTAAGCGGTCCCCTACTCTTTGCGCTGTATCTCAAAAAGGGTTGAAACGTATATAAAATCCCTTCAGACAAAAGTTGTAGAGAATTTTCCGTTCTACAATTTCTCTAAACCACCTTCAAAGTCATATTAGCGTAAGGGAAACGAGATATTTGCAAAAAACTGATTTTCGTGAACTTTGACCTTAAATATCTAAAGACGCGTACACGTGATTATATGAGACTTTTGAGGTAAGTTTTATACCATCAAAATAAAGACGTATGCAAATTTTTAGCTTATTATCTTTCATTCCGAGGTTGCATCCTTATTTTGCCTTATTTTACTGAGGTATGAGTTGTTAAGCAGAAGTAGCCCGATACCCGTGGCAGCTTTAGCTGCAGCTGGCTGAGGAATTTGCTGATCCTGCTGACTCCAGCCTGTGTCTGGCCAAGTTGTGTCGTTTCTAGACTCTGTTACGCCCAAGTAAATCGTTTGGGAGCAGCACCGTACGGAGTCTAGTCCGCCATTTTAATAAAAATTTGTAGCGAAAAAGTACGTGCGTGGGGTGAGTTGATCGCCGGTACTCGCACGTAACGCGTCGCTCCGTGTTTGCCCTTCCCTCTAAAATCTAAATTTTTTTAACCTACTGTTTCGCTGATGAATTATTAATATATTTTAAAAGTACAGTTTAGGGAATGTGAATAGTATTGTAATAATTATTAATGTGAAAGGTTAAATTAAAATCAGATTTTTGCGGCCAACTAGTGTTCTGATTATCTAATTCCCAAGTCCCGTCTCGTCCGTTACAAGTGGTGTCAGGTGTGAAGGTGCGGTTCAAAAGTCCGTGATTGAATTGTTTCCACGTTTCTGCGAGTCCTACGGAGCTGAGAAACCCTGTGGAGATGGGACTGCGGATCATCAGCGATTCCAGTAAGTAAAAA
Source organism: Homalodisca vitripennis (assembly GCF_021130785.1). Classification (NCBI taxonomy): domain Eukaryota; kingdom Metazoa; phylum Arthropoda; class Insecta; order Hemiptera; family Cicadellidae; genus Homalodisca; species Homalodisca vitripennis. Next base: position 121,536,355 of record NC_060213.1, on the reverse strand, counting down.
TAATCTATTACGCTTAACCTAAGCTAGCAATAATAATCAGCTAGCAGATTAATTAATAGTTCTTCTATTCAAAATTTATTTTGTATATTTTTAGAGGAAGGGCACAGATATTAATCAATTAGTTGAAATTTGAAAATAATCTGGTAATATATTATCGATTTAAATTAAAGCATATTTGGAAGACGTATTTAAATTTAATAGTGATGCATTGATCTAGGCATCAGTTCAGGCTATCATAAAGGCAGTGAAGCCTAACAGTCCACGTTAACTGCTACTTATTCTTAGTTAACAGTATTCTAATTATAACTTAACCTGTTTAACATACAATAGAAGCTTTTAAACTAACCTAGTATTAGTATAAACTAATATTAGAATAACCATACCTAGTGTGTTAAAGTGCGTTGGAAGCCGTCTGGGCGTCATTGAAAATGGCTGATAATTAATTATAATTGATTGATTGAATTTAATGTCAAATTAAAATAAATAGAATAATAATAACTTGAGACATCGACTCTGAAAAATATAGAGTCGCATTGTGGCTAATTTTCCATGTCAGGTCAAAAGACGCCAGCGCATTTGACATACTATAAAAATTAACTAATTATTGATTATTTTATTATTATTATTGATTGATAGTATGAACTTACAACATAAGTAGTAGAATCAAAGCAAAATTAGAATTGAACGGTTACCGATTCAATAAGTGATAACTAGCTATTCTATGATAATTTCGGGATTTAATTCGATATTTTGAGCTAAGGACTTAGTCGAAATTTTTGGACTTTACTGATTACGGTAGGGTGCCTATGGCGGTGTGAGGAATAGCTTAGTGACTAATTCAATATTAAAACTTGTTATTGACTAAAAAGTTTATTCATAAATCAGGAACTAAATTTATCGACTTTTAAATTAAAAATATTAAACGCTACGTGGACTTAGGCGTATAACTGTGATGATTAGTTAGACATTTGAAGAGATATTGCGTGAGGGTATGATTTAATGACGAGTAATTAAAAAAAAAATTAATTGATTAATTGAACGTGACAATTTTTGAAATTATTTGAAGAGTTGAGTTAGTGTATGGAATTTTCATTTCCCCTTTGGAATTTAGTATTGGCATACACTATGAACGCGTATCTCTTGAAAAAGGAAGAGAATCAATATGAATTGAAAATCCGAGGACAGCCTACTTCCGGTACGGCTGAGGATTTAAGAAAACGGCTGACGAAGTGTGTTAAGGCAGGTACGCCTATTGATCAGGCTGTCTTAGCTTCCTTAAATGTAGATGAGGAACTGAAGGCCTGTGAAGATAAATATAAGTCATTGGCTGCCTCCGCGAATGAATATGAGGGGGACTATACAGACACTGAAGGTCAGCGTCTTCAAGCCAGGATGTGGCATAACTATTTAAGGGCGGGACGTATACCAATAGGCGCATTGGGTGACAAAAGTATCGCAAAACGTCATGAGGTGTTAATGGATAAGACCAAAGAACTGTGTGACGCGGCCGAAGCCAAGAAAGACGCGGCAAACGCCGAAGCTGAAAATTCAGCAGCCGAGCAGACCCCGCGGCCCAAAAATGCGGATGTGCACTCGCCTCCAGAGGCAACAAGCCACATCACTGTCGGTGCACTTGCTCGACAAATAGATTCAACCATCGCGATCACACCGCAACAAAATTTTAACTTAACGTCATCCGCACATAGTAGAGGAGTGCCTGTGTATAAATGGGGCTTACAATTTGACGGCCAATCACAGAGCGTAGGGGCGTTTCTGCAGAGAGCAGAAGAACTGCGCAGAGCTCGAGGGGTCACCACAACCGAACTGTTTGATTCGGCAGTGGATTTGTTCACGGGACCTGCCCTAACGTGGTATCGATCTACGATAGGCCGTCTCAGAAACTGGGAACAGCTGTGTAGGGATATGGAACTGGTCTTCCAACATCCTGACCATGACATATACCTACAGCAAGAGATATTCAATCGAGTCCAAGCCGAAACGGAACCCATTGACTTATTTATCGCTGCGATGGAGGGGTTGTACAGTCGCTTGTCAACACCCGTAGTGGAAGAAGTAAAGCTTAGGCAAATATTGCATAACTTACATCCCCAGCTGCAAGACCGGCTTGCTCTTTTCGATGTTACCTCTCTTGAACAACTGAGAGTGATGGGTAGAAAGGCAGAAGCGGGACGCTTGAGGTCCATCACCACGCGTGCGGTAGCGTCTAACGTGGGTGTACTCGAACCAGACTTAGCATATCCTCCTCCTCCTCGCGGGCCGACTCGGGGCAATGCCCGTCCCACGCCTGAACGCAAGGTGTTCCAGGCAGCCAATACCTCAGATATTACATGTTTTAATTGCCATATGAAAGGCCACATCTCTCGGGACTGCAGGAATAAAAGAGAGGAGCGCTCTAGTCGAATAACGTGCTGGCGTTGCAACAAGGCAGGCCACATACAGAAAGATTGTAGAGTTTCGACTAGACTCTAAAAGACCTCATTCGGGAAACGGGAGCGGGGTAAGTGGATCCACCGACACGAAGCCCCGGAATTAAAGGAAGCTGTTTCGCAGCTACCTACTAAGGTGAACCTAAATATGTGTACGACTCGTAAGAAACTGCACTACTGAGAAGCAGGTCAGGACTGTCCCCGAGATTCGAGATGTGGTAGATGAACTTGTAGCCATCGGTAAGATAGAAGATGCAGAGGGAAAGGTCCTAATTGACACTGGAGCGCAGGTTTCCCTCGTAAAAAGAGGAGCCTCATCCGCTGAGCTCACCAAACCAGACGTAATTTTGAAAGGTATTTCTGGTAGGACATTGAAAACTTACGGGCGACAAGAGTTGACTTTAAAAATGAAACCGGGCGTTGAAGTGGTAGGAAATTTTGTGGTTGGGAACCTCCCTAAGGGATACCTAGCCGTACTTGGTTGCGATATTTTGGGCAAAGGAAACGGAGAAATAAATGTTGAACATGGTCTACTTCGGTTGTATGGTGGAGACATTTGGTTAAATCGGATAAAGAAAGGGGAGGCCGTGCCGGATCCTAACCGTCCCTCAGCTAGCTGTGCACCTCCAAAACAGCAACGCTATGTGTACTGCTGTAGCGATGTGAAAATTCCGCCCCGGTGTGAAAAGATTATCCAAGTGAAGACTAACCGATGTGCCACCGGTTCCGACGACTTAGAGGGAAAGGACGTGGTGATTGAACCCCCTGACTTTATCATGCACGGTGTTTATCTTGCTCGAACCCTGACAAAGGTAAAAGAAAACCGCTGTTGGGTCAAGACCGTAAACGCAAGTGCTGAGGAGTTAACTCTACCCAAGAACTTGAAGTTAGGAACGCTCGACAGAGATTTCGACCCAGTGGAGGGAGGAAATCCTGTGCGACAAAAACTACTAGTTTTAGCAGACAGTCATGGTCGTGGACTCCAGGAAATACTATCCGAAAGACTACCTAGAAATTTTGATGTAGAAGTCTTTTTCATGCCCAATGGAAAACTAAAACAAGTAACCTCGAAATTTGGTAGTACTATTGATACATTGACCGAGAACGACACGGTGATCTTGATAGGGGGAACAAACGATGTTGACAAGTGTGCGCCTTACCCGTTAACCCTGAAACAAGCATTTGAAAATTTTCCGGTGAAGTGGAAAGCGAGAGTAACTGTTCTGTCGATATTTGACCGCTATGATCAAGACCTCAAATCCGAACTTGGAGATGCCAACGGAATTCTTAAATCCATCATTCAAAATTTAGCTAAAAATAGAGATAAAATTCAACAGGGTAGGATTGAATTTCTAGACCTCAAAGGAAAATTAAGCCATAACATGTACACAAAGCACGGGTTGCATCTGAACCAACAGGGTAAAGTGAAATTGGCCACTGTTGTGCGCGACATAGCACTTCATAGCTACAAAAGGCCACAGGCAAGAGTAGGCATGGTGAGTCGTTCTGACGAGTCCGACTTAGAGGCGTGCTTGGACGAGAAGCTTAGGCATCTGCCAAGTCACGAGCGAGACCTTGTGAAGTCCACTCTCATGGGATTCAAAAATGTTCTTGCTCACAGTGAAGACCAACCTCTGGGTTGTACTTCGGCAGTGACACATGTCATACGAACCGGGAATGCAGCCCCTATTTACAAAAAAGCGTATCGCGTACCATACCATCAGAAGGCCACACTTGACGAATTAGTTAAAGATCAACTAAACAAAGGTATCATTGTTCCTAGTCAGAGCGAGTGGGCATCGCCTGTAGTACTTGTGCCTAAGAAATCTCCCGACGGTACCCCTAAATTAAGGTTTTGTGTCGACTACAGAGGACTTAATGCGGTGACCACCCCTGACGTGTACCCCCTCCCGAACATCACAGAAACACTTGACTCACTTGGCGGGTGCCAGATGTTCACGACGTTAGATCTCCGGTCTGGGTATCACCAGATTCGAGTTGACGAAGATAGCCGACCAAAAACAGCATTCAATGTCCCCGGCGGACATTATGAGTATCAGCGTATGCCATTTGGACTAAACACGGCTCCGGCCACTTTCCAAAGACTAATGGACTCAGTGTTAATGGGCTTGAAAGGTGAGAAATGCCTTGTCTACTTGGATGACATAATTTTGTTTTCCAGGGACTTGCCTTCACACCTGGAAGCCCTTCGTGAAGTGCTATCGAAATTACAAAATGTGAACCTGACAGTACAACTTAGTAAATGTAATTTTGTGGTCAATGAAGTCAGCTATCTTGGTCATGTAATCACTAAGAAAGGTGTTTGAACCAGATCCTGGAAAGGTATCGGCTGTAAGGGACTTCCCTGTGCCCACTACGGTGAAGGACGTGCGCTCTTTCCTAGGTTTGGCTGGCTATTATCGGCGTTTTCATTGACGGTTTTGCCACCATTGGACGTCCACTATTCGAGTTGACCAAACAGGATAGCGAATTTGTGTGGACACCAGAATGTCAGGAGGCTTTTGATCTCTTAAAAGACAAAACTAATATCTGCCCCTGTGTTGATATACCCTGACTTTACCAAGCCGTTCATATTAGCGACAGACGCGAGTACTGTTGCCTTAGGAGCAGTCCTCTCACAGGAGATGGATGGCCGGGAACACCCCGTAGCGTACTGTTCTAGAACATTATTCCCAGCCGAGAAGAACTACTCGACAACCGAGCGCGAATTACTTAGTCTAGTCTGGAGTACAAAATATTTCAGATGCTACTTGTTGGGGCGTCCTTTCAAAGTAATCACCGATCACTCCGCTCTAAAGTGGATGATGTCGCTGAAGGACCCTAGCAGTAGGCTGATGAGATGGTCGTTGCGACTAGCTGAGTTTGATTTCACGGTAGTAGAACATAAAGCCGGAAAAAAACACACTAACGCGGATGGGCTAAGTCGCGCAGTGCGAGCGGTTAAACAGGAAGTGCTCCCTGTCGTTGACCTTGAGTTAATTAGAACACGTCAACGCGAAGATCCCGTAGTTCAGGGTCTGAGACAAGCCAAGAACTTCCGGATGAGCCCGGAGAAGGTCCTGTACCGTTTGAGCTCGGGTGAAAAGAAAATTGTAGTACCAACTTCCTTAGTCCAGGAGATAATTAGGATCAATCATGATTTGCCCACAGCTGGACACGCCGCAGTGGCAAAAACACTAGACCGGGTGAAACAGAAGTTCTGGTGGAGAGGTATGGAAAGAGACGTTATGAATTACGTCAGGACATGTCGTAGCTGTAACCAACGAACGAATTACGGTAAAGCGAAAGCGCCCCTGGGTGACGTCTTCAACGAACCCCAGGAGCCCTTCGAAGTGATAGCGGCAGATATAGTTGGTCCTCTGCCCATTAGCGAATCCCGCAACGTTTATATTCTCAGTGTTATGGATCACTTTTCCAGATACTGTGAGTTTGTTCCACTGCCAGATCAGACCACCGAAAGTGTTGCTCGAGCACTAGTGCAGAGGGTGATAACCAAGTTTGGCGTGCCAAAGGCCTTAGTTACCGATCAAGGAGCTAACTTTACATCCGGCTTAATTAAAGACTTATGCAAATTTCTGCACGTTCGAAAAATCCAAACTACTGGTTTTCATCCTCAGAGTAATGGCAGACTGGAGCGGGTCCATTCCACTGTGATGAGAATGTTGAGTCATTTTGTTAACCGGAACCAGACCAATTGGGATGAATACTTGCCTTATGTCACCATGGCCTATAACTCCCAATCTCATGAGAGTACTGGGTATTCTCCGTATGAGTTAATCTTTGGTCGGAAAATGGAGGTTCCTATGGAAGCGGATCTGAAGATTACGGATGAGACAGATATATATGACAATCATATCGAAGCACTCCGGGAGAAACTACAGGAAGCTTACAAGGAAACTGCAGTGCTTAAAGCCAGAGCCCGAGGCCGTAATGAAAGTCAGTATGATAAGAAAGCTAAATCAACCGAATTCCGCGAAGGGCAGTTTGTATTATTGCATGTACCCAGTATAGGACGGCATCGTGTAAAGAAATTATCAAAACTATGGAAAGGACCATATCCCATAGTTAGAGTGGTATCACCTCTAAATGTTGTTCTTCGAATACGAAAGCGAGAGGTCGTCGTGCACGTGAACCGTATCAAACCTTATAAGGAACGTCCGCGTCCTTCGACCGCGCAGAAAGAAAAAGCAAAACGAGAATAGTTCCAGTGATGAAGAGGTAGATGATAGTGGTCTGCAGAACTTAAACGGAGATGTAAAGGGTGACGATTGAAACCCAAGCCCCGGTAGCAGTAGCCGGGCCTGCAAGTATCGGACGCCCAAAACGGAGTAAGAAAGAACCCGCGAGATGGGGTGACTTTGTTAGACTTTTGAAGAGCTTTGGAATAGTTGGGGAGTAGTGCTCGCTACATAGCCTGGGAAAAGGTGGATATCGAATTTGATCGTGTCACATGAAATCATAGATGTTCTGTTGTAGGCCTTTTAGGCGTTTTGTTGATCCTGGAAGGTGTCCTCTGCTTCCACCAGGGTGTCATATTCGAGAAAGAAGGGGACGTTTTACTTACAGACAGCTACTGGACTGTGGTGCTCCAGTACAACCTGACAGGAGTGGAAGAGGAAAACAGAAATCTAAGTATAATCTTGGTAAAGGTAAGAGGTCAGTATGATGAGTTTTTCCAAAATCTTCTCTCGCAAAACAACAGCTTACATACCATAGTGCATGACCTTGAAACCAGTTTCAGATACGAATATTATGGACTACAAAAGATGGTGACCGACTACGTTGGCAAAACGAGTGACTTGGTCACTCTGCTGCCGCGTACCCAAAAGAAGCGCGGTCTGTTTGATGCCGGTGGTCATGTACTAAAATTCTTGTTTGGAACTGTAATCGATAGCGATTTGGAAGTTATGAATAGTAAGATAGATGAGGCCAATATAAGGAATGACGAAATGTATCACGACACGACAGATCAATTAACTGTCTTAGATAACATGCACTCAGAAATTTTAAACCATTCGAGGGTAATAAATAAAATGATTTACATCTTGAAAGCGTATCACCAAGTGATGCATGACAACATGGCTCAAAACTCCAGAACAGAATCCGTTTTCTCAAGTTTGTTTAATACTCTTTTCCAATACTTAAAATTAAGTTGTGCCTTGTCAGAAATTAAAGATGCCATTAACCTTGCTGTACAAAGAATGAATCAACTTCACCAAGCTGTAGAGGACTTGGCTGCAAATAGGATGACTAGCAACCTATTACCCCCTCATCAGTTCCTAGAGGTCCTGAAATCTGTAAAACAGGTTATACCACCACCTGCAAAATTATTCTTAGACGTTAAGTTAGAAAACCTCCATAGCTTCTATAAATTTGCAATAATCAAATCGTATGCTACGGAAACACAGCTTAGAGTACTCATTAAGCTCCCATTGAAAAATGATAACCAAGTGTATGAAGTTTTCAATGTAATAACTTATCCTGTTTTTGACCCTTCTCTGAAAAGATGGGTGAAGTGGGAAGTAGACGACCAAAAATTAATAGTTAGCAAGGACAGACAAACCTATACCGTTTATTCATCTGACCATTACCGAAGTGAGTGTAGTTTCGGCCCTTTAACAGTGTGTCCTCTGTCGGAAGTATTATGTAATGTACACCAACGACCAAATTGTCCAATTGAACTTTTGCTGAAAGAGAAAATTACGTTGTGCACTAGAAAGTTGATATCCGGCCTGAAATCCCCAGTCCTAATTAGAACTCCAACCCGATGGATCTATACTACCTCGGGTGAAGCCAAAGTAGTATTGAATTGCTTTAGACGGGATGCTGGTCTAAACGTTAGTACAACCATTCTGAAAGGGGTGGGTGAAATTCCGAATCGGGATCGATGTGACCTGATTGCAGACGGGTACAGGATGCCTGCCCGATACTTCGGCAGCTCCTGGCACTCGAGCGATTTTGGAAAGATAACTTTTCCTGAAATAGATGGGATATATAGTAAAGAAGAAACCGAACTGTTGAATCAGGACGTGAATGATACTTTGAAGGTCCTCCAAGCATTGGATGACCAACTTGGCACTCTAAGCGTAAAGGAGTATTCTTTAGAGAGTACTTTCCAGCACCTCAGAGTCAATCGTTTTAAGCATCGTATAGTTAAGCAGGTCATATTGAGTGGATCTACGATTACTGTGTTATTAATTGTTGTTTTTATCTGTTTGAGATATCGAGTACGAGTTGCCAATCTGCTCCGTGCCAGCCTGAGAGGTAACCGACGACACCCCGAAGCTACCCGGACCGATGCGGAACTCAGAGACCTTGGGAAGTCGATTGTCCCAGATGAGCAGACCGTTAGAGAGAGTAACCAACCAGAACGAGAGTGTGTGCCAGGAGGATCTGGTATTATCGCATAACCGAAATCCAAGCTTGGTGTGTACTAGCCGTTACGTATGTGTCAGACGTATGAGGATCCTACGAACGTAAGTGAATTCTAATATTGTGTTTGAGCTCAACCTGAATGAGGAACTTTCGACAGTGTTTTCGAGATTGATGTGTCTCCGTGTGAACTTACAAGGGTCGACCCATGGTGCACTTATCATAGGCCTTGAACAGGAAAATCGAATTTTTCTAATATTGGGACCATTTACAGGGGTTTAGTTAGTAAGTAACAAGATTTTGCCATGTTTCGTCATAGTATAAATTTGTAACATTGTAAAAATTTAACGTTGTATTATTAATGTGTAACGAGTAGTCGTAGGGTTTCGTTGGAGGCTGGTAAGGGAGAATTTTTCATAAATTAATATTATGATCAATATCCAATGAGTGATATCTGGTGTCCACAGAAAGGTAAAGCCGGCACCCCCTTCCCCTTATACCCATTCCCATCGCTTCCCAATACTGGACTGTGGATGCCTAAAGAAAATAAATTATTAATACATGATGAGCACACAGCAATTAAGACTGTGGTGAATGCCTTGCTGTGGGATCTCCCGGGCCCCATCAGCAAGACAACTGCTGTACCGTTGCCAGCCCTACCAAAATGTTACGCAAGCACTTTTAATATTATTTTAAACTAGCTCACGAATAATACTCAAACGCCAATAGTATATAGATGATTGTTTAAGGAAACTATAGGTTGTAATTCGTGAATTTTTGCTGTTCAAGTGAACTAAATAGTAGGCCTACTTGCTGTTTTAATGTGTTGCTATGTTAATCGTATGCATGCCTCTAAATTTAGTTTTCAAAATGCTAGATTAAGAAAATATCAAGTGAACACTGTTTGGCACTACTAGGTGTATGGCAATGCCAACGACTTTAGGTTCTGTTGTAAGGATTTTAGTTGCCTCGTTTTGGCTATTACTGGCAGTGTATATGTCAATTTGTATATTGGTATTTTTTAACTTAAAATGTATTCTCGTTTTAGTAGTAAGACCTTGTGACTTAACAACTGTTTCAATTTTAAAGGGGTGACTGACCTACGGCGGCCCCGAGTGAAAGCCCATGCGGCTTCACCTATACTGGGCAAGTAGCGGTTAAAATTTCCTAATCGACACACTTAAATACCTTTTTTGTAATAATTGGACCTTAACAATCCACTGTGGTGGAAAAAAAAAGAAAAAAAAAGGGGTAGGAAACTAAAATTAACAATCTCCTCCTTCTCCATAATCCCGCAAATAGTTGTTGTGTCACTAAGGGTTGTTGTTTAAAAACATGTTTGGTTGCCTAGTGTTAGAGTGTCTTTCTTGTTGTGAGCGTATTAATTATAGATGTCACTATTCAACAACCATGTTACTTTAATTATTTATGTTAAATTTTATTTCGTTTCCTGAAACGAAATTTGTTATTGCTGAGTATGTTAGTCAACCTTGAATTTTGAAGTTTATTTTTGAATTAATGAAGCTTTTGTTTTATTGACTTTCTGTGAAGGGAGAGGCACACCCGAGCGAAGTATGTTTGCAAGTTTCCATCGATTTTTAGCAAGATATGTTAGTACAAATTTAACTTCGAAAGAGAGTCCAGATAAGGACATCCAACATTTTTTTTTCTTTTTTTCTATTTCAATATCTAAATACCAGTTGAGATTAGCTGAAACAAATTCCTGAATCAATTAAAAAAAACAAAAAACAAAAAAACAAGGGACACCTGTAGAACATTGGACTTACCGTTTTATGTTACCTCATGCTGAGGACAGCATGGTCTAAGGGTGAGGGGTGTGTGACGGCCCATTAAGAAAGCCCCTGACCATTTGACACTGTGAGGTCAATATTATTATTGACCAGTGAAGTACTACAGTATTTATATTGTAGTATTACCAACCAACGATTCAACAGTAAAATGTAAGTACTATTACTTACAAAATATCTACCGTCACCTAAATTATTAAAAGGAAATAAGGAACAGTGATTATTATATATTTATTTAGTAAGATATAAGTCCAAGTAATAGTTGCTCGGAATATTCTAGTTGATCTCAACTGAGTTGTTAAGCAGAAGTAGCCCGATACCCGTGGCAGCTTTAGCTGCAGCTGGCTGAGGAATTTGCTGATCCTGCTGACTCCAGCCTGTGTCTGGCCAAGTTTCTAGACTCTGTTACGCCCAAGTAAATCGTTTGGGAGCAGCACCGTACGGAGTCTAGTCCGCCATTTTTAATAAAAATTTGTAGCGAAAAAGTACGTGCGTGGGGTGAGTTGATCGCCGGTACTCGCACGTAACGCGTCGCTCCGTGTTTGCCCTTCCCTCTAAAATCTAAATTTTTTTAACCTACTGTTTCGCTGATGAATTATTAATATATTTTAAAAGTACAGTTTAGGGAATGTGAATAGTATTGTAATAATTATTAATGTGAAAGGTTAAATTAAAATCAGATTTTTGCGGCCAACTAGTGTTCTGATTATCTAATTCCCAAGTCCCGTCTCGTCCGTTACAATTTGGCTGAATTTTCGTACAATTTTTACTTTACGTTGTTTGTAACAAGTGGTATTTCTTTGGTTTTTCTGCTTTAATTTTTAATGTCAACTCTGCCAAAAAAATTTAAAAAACATGCTATTTGTGATTCAATCATGGCATTTTCATTATAACCTTGTTTTGTTACTCTTTTAAACCGAATAGCTAAGCATTTAGGCTGGATGAAATGATGCATTTTCAATGCTAAAAAGCTTCTGGAAATGCAAAGTTGACGTTCAGCAATAAGTCTCTATTAATCAAAGCTAACCAGCAAATTCTGTAACTGCTGTGTTTGCTACGAGAACCTATTTGTGACGTAAAATACTGGTTTTCCTGAAGAGGAAAGCAAATCAATATGACTTATGACTCTTGCAGGGATCGGACCCGTCCAAGTACGAGCTACTGCACAAAGTGAAGGTGCAGCAGAGGCGGATCCTGGATCAGGCGACCGCACTGGTGGAGGCGGAGCAAAAATGTGTGGACCTCGAGCGTAGGCACGCTCACCTCGACCAGATGTTGGCCCGATACCAGCACCAGCAGCCCGAGAGGGAGAGAGCAGAGAGCTGCAAGCAGCGGCTCACTCAGTCGGAGAAGAAAGTCAAGGTCAGTACCATAGGAGAATTGTTAATGCTTATGATCCCATCAGAGGGAATTAGGTTTCTCTCATTATTGATCATTTAACAGTTAAATCAAGAAATTTTTACCATAGATATTTGCCTTTGTTGTGTAATCTTTCAATAAATTTTCTTTATATAACTAAATTTGTATAGTTGTTCCTTATAAGTGTTTTAGGTAATTATTTTTCTTTTCTGACTAGTACTGTTTATCTCTCAACCAGTCTATTTACATGTTACATAACATCTAATGTATACTCGTTGACTTAAAATTGTTGTAATAAATTGTTATTATATTACTTAACTTAAGCTTGCTGGTGATTGGCGGTAGAGTGGTTTTACTGTAAACTATACACTCTGACCTGATCTTTGTCCTCCTTTTATTAGTTCAGAAGTACTATAAAATTACGATTCTAGAACCTAATATTTCAAAATTTTCTTGGGGGAAGGCCCTCTATTGACATCAGGGTTTCCATGCTCAAGATTTCTCTCAATGGTCCGGACACCCCCAGAGGAGATTTCTGGGTGCACCACTAACCAGTAACCACCAGACCAACATTTATACCCAAATTCAAGAACAGGACTATTACAAGAATTTTTGTAATAATCTCAACAAATACAGTTTATAAATGAAGTATATTTAACTAAAACAAAATGTGATCATAACATTAACAAAATATTGTACAAAATAGTTTAAATCATAAATCAAGACCAAGGCTGAATCTTGATGTCTACTCTCGGATCAAAAAGTGTAGATATCCGAGTTTGTAAATCGACCACATACTACCTAATACGCTACAATTACGTAAGTTATATTAAAATTTAGTTCATGTATTTCTGGGTTTCTACATATACAATTGTTTATACCAAATGTTTATACAAGATAGATACAAGTGTACTGTAATTAAATATGTTGTTGCAAGATGGTAAAATTTTTAGTGTTTTGAACAAAATTGAATTATTATATGTGTAATGCCGTATATTTTACAAAGTAAAATAGATATTAATGTTATATTTTATTATGACTGATTTCAAAGTTCTGACATAATTTTTTAGCTGAAAAAAAATACTGTTAGGCAATAGATTATTTTGAAACAAAATGCTCTTGGGTGGGGGGGGGGGGCAGACCATCCTGTTCATCATCATTGGTGCACCCCTGCTGTTATTGTTATCTTGAATTTATTTGGCTTTTTCCATTTTGGTTACTGGAATTTTTTTTTTGTGGGGTATGCTAACCAAAATTAGAAGTCTTTATTCTTGAACACAGAGTACATTGTTTGTGTCAATAAATAATACAATTAATATGCAACAACCAAAATAATAATAAAAGCTGAGTAAGAACAATATGTTACTAATTTAAACTAATTCTCATCTGAAGCAGGATTCAAATCTGAGATCCTGTTTTGATAAGACGAGACTTTAACAATGATGCTAGAGTGAATGTGATCACTCGAGCTAGATCAAATCAATTTTTGATGTTTTCCAAAATAGTTTAAGTGTAGCTTCCCCGAAACAATTTCGCTTTCTGACCTCGCTTATAATAGCCATTATGTTTTTCCAGTATCTACTCGGGGACCTGCAAATGAGGATGGAGCAAGTTAATGAGTTGAAAATGGAACTGGAGAAAACTAACAATGAGATCTTATCTTGGAAGGAAAAGTTCTATGAACAGGTGAAAATACTATTTAAATTGTTTACATGAATTGTTACAATAGAGGAGGTTCAATTGTTATTGTTTGAATTGAAAAATAATGCCTGGCTCAATTCTGATTGTTTGCTATCATTTTAAATACAAAAACAACTTCAAAGTATTTAATTCTAAGAAGTATTTAATTCATTACATAATTCTAATAAGTAAAAAAGGTCTTGAACTCAAACCTTTCTTTGCCAAACATTTAGGCTTTGCCAAATTTTCTTTGGCAAAGTCTAAATGTGTAAAGAATGATTTGTAATAATATTCTTTAGCCAATATGCCACTAAAGTTGCGTCTAGTTCAATAGTTAGTTGGTGTATTGTGTGCCATTGATTTTTTAAATTTGACATATTATAAAACTTTGTTTTAAAATTGAATATGAAATGGCTTTACATACCTAAAAAAGGTTTCTATAGAAAATTCATCAAGTTGTAAAGAAAATAAGTGTTTTAAAAATATAAATACCATTTCATTAATACACTAAATGGAGTTATAATACGTGACATATAATTGCAAGTCTGATGTTATGGAAAGTTACCACACCCCACTCCCCCCTCACCCTGCAGTGTTGCCACATTGTCATATCAGCTGATTCACTGTATAAGGCAACACGATGGTGTCTCGCTTCGTTCCGGTTGTTTACATCCGTTTTGTTTTTTTGGTGTTCGATTATTCCGAATGTTTTTATTTTATTATTTTTTCTCAAGTTCTGTGTAAAAGCGTTAATTAAAATCGTGAAGGTAGAGGATTCAGGAAGGTAGATGAGCAGTAATGGTCGCTCGATTGTTGAATTCAATCGATTATCCATTCACTAATCATACTTCCATTACAGTTGGCAACACTGCGCCACAACCCAAGCTTGCATTGATATGTCTCGTACTTTATTAATTTTCTTTCAGGTCAACAAAACAAATGATACTTATAGCATTATTTGTATACATGTTTTTAACTGTAAGTAATGTAAAAATGGGTTTTCAGAAAAAGCTAATCGAGAAGTTAAAGGGAAAGCCAGTGGATAAGACGATTTCTTGCATAAAGCCATCAAAAAGTGCCAACGCTCTGGAGGAAAAGGGGAAGGAAGAATTACCTCCATTGCCTTTAAAAACTAGATTCATGGGTGGAGGATTTAATATATCTAACAGCTCAATTTAAAAACTTAAAAATTGTTAATAAATTATTTTTTACTTTTTGATTAGTTGTGGTTTTATTTTCTACATCCTGTAAACCAGTGAATCCAAATTAGCTGACAGTGAATGGGAAAACTCAACTTAAAACATGGGGTAAGTAATGGGTAAGTAAAGGTTTATTTGACATAAGTATGGAAAAGAAATGTTTACTTTTTATTCTATTTTACAAGGCTATTAAGTTTAGAAATCTCTATAAATAGGCCGGCACATTTTAAAATAATATGAGTTGTTACAGATAATTATTGTTTTGGTTATGTTACCTTTGTTTGTAGATCGTTGAGATTAAAAAGGCATGGAATCAGATGTCTTTTGTTCTGCTACTGTGTTATGTTTTCTAAAGTAATTGTAGCTTTGACCAGCTGTCTGGCAACAGACAAATTTCTGGATGTGAAATACCTTGCAACAAAAAAATTCTCAGGCTTTCTGTTTTATAATTTAGGCTTTTATATTTTTCTTAGAAACTGTTCTTGCTCTAAAGAGCACATTGATCCAGTGATTGGATATTGGTGGAGCTCCAACCAATCACAGTACTGCTCCTCCCTCTTTACTCATCTGAGGATGTGCATTACTGATCTTGTCAGTTTGGTTTTAACACCTGTTGACTGAAAATGGTTATTCTCAGCTGAAATGTTTCAAGACTTTTATTATAAATTATGCTATAAACTTTAAAAAATAGAACAGTTTTAGATTTTGTTTTAATTTTACAGCCAGCAGTAAAGAAGTCATATTGATCACTGAATGGTTGAACTCCAGTTAATCATTGTATTCTACGTTTTCATTTGCCAAGAACGTAGTCAGGAAACAATTTTGGGGGAAGGGATAAAGACAGCTGATATTTTTCCGTAGTGGACAGAGAGTAAGGCTCCATTTTGTTCTTTAAAAAAGTTCCTGAGCCGTTTCTTTGTTGAGAACGATCTTTCAGCAATACATGTCAGTAATACTGAATTATTTAAATAATAATAATCATTAAATAAAAGTAATTGAAAAAAATTGAAAATGTTGTGGGGAGTCTGGACACCTTAGACCCCCTCGCTGGCAACGCCCTTTTCACTTGTCTGTAGACATGAATCAACAATACCTATCCTGGCTACTACTTGACTCTAGATGGTTATACTAGCTCTAGATGGTTATACTCAGCTCTAGATGGTTATACTCAGCTCTAGATGATTATACTCAGCGTTTACATATAAAATATATAACAACCAGCACTATAAAATGTCGTATTGATCACAGATTGGTTAAGCTTCTATTGATAGCTCCTTAACATATTACATATTCTTTCCCCTTTGTTGTTTAGGGAAAGAGAAATGAGTGGGGAAGGGTTTAAAAATTACAGAGTTATATGGTAAAAATTATATTATATTATATAGTTAAAACATTATTTTTGATCTTCTGGATTGTTTGTGTTGTTGACTTTCCAGTCTCCCAGGTCCCTGCCTTGGAGGTTCTGGATGGTGTGGCGACCCCAGCCCATCCATAACAGTCCAATCACTGTACAGATGCCGACCAGCACGTAGTAGCCATCTACATACGAGTGGCAGAGACCGTAGCCGTCTTCACAGACCTGCAGACAGTCAAGTGAGCACTGAACCACTGTTCTCTCTCTGGCATAACGGTTGTGTGTTAGGGATTAAAAAGAGAACAGAAATTTGAGGAAGGAAAAATCTGTACACGAGTCCAAACATATAATATGTGTAGTGAACGACTCCGGAGTTTGTATTCTAATCATTCATGTAATCCTGGTGGATGCAAAGGATAAAATAATTATATTTATTTCACAATTTTAGAATAAAAAAATCAAAATCTGTATTGCACAAAACATCTGAACGTGAAATTATTATACAACTAGCTATTTCCCACGGCTTTACACGCTTTATGTAAGCTTTGATCGTGTATGGGCACTTCTGGTTCAAGTGAATTATATTTCCAACGCCGATGTACAGTAGAGTTTGCCTTGTTGCCACGATCAAGAAAATCTCTGTATGTTTATAGCCATTGTATGTGTACATGTACTTTATTATGAAGAGGTCAAACACTCTAGCTTTAAGTTGAACTAGAAATTTATCTTAATATTTATACATCATAACTTAGCGCCTTCAAATAGTGTTTGGCTATGTAATATTACATAACTATCTCGTAATTGCAGTTTATAATGGGCAGGCACTTTAAAAATTTTTATTCTTTGGAATGCCGCCTGGTGGCAACTTACATCAATGGGCATGGGGGGCATGGCATATAAACCTACTCTGTAGAAAAAATCTATATCTACATACAAATTTTCATAATGATCAGACAAATAGTTTCTGATTCTGTAAAGGACATACAGACATTTTTTTTTCATTTTTATACAAATAAGTGGGACAACAGGTGTATTGTTACTTGGTAAGAAAAAAATATGCGGAAATCAGAACAAACTGAATCAATTAGTTTAAGTAGTCAGTTAGATCAATTGATTCATCAATTAGGCGATAGGAAATAAAGAATTGTCACATGTAGAAGGTTAGTACACTTGAGTTTACTATTGCAACAGTTCATTTCAATTGGCTTAAGCAATTACACATTTTCAAGTTATTCACAGACTTCTGTGCATGAGGTAGTTAAAGATTTTAAAACATTCATAATTCAATGACTTGAAATGTTGAGGCAGTTTGTGATGATAGAATATTTCAATATTGGGTTTTTCTTAATTGACTTGTTCTGTGAATTTGGTAGTACTGCAGAAGATTAGTTCATCCTGTTAGAATAAATTGGGTCAATTTTTTGATGTCGTACTGTGAACCTTGGTAAAAATGTCGAGGCAGTTTTCTTCTCCCATTGAGTTATGCTCGTGATTTTGCTGAATGCACAAAGTTTGATTCTTCCCTATAAACGCAAACATAAACAAACTTGAAATTTATGTTGTCACGTATTACAAGAACAATTTGTGACAGCGTTAAGATTAAAAATCAATTCAGAGTCTGGTCTTCTTCTGCTCCCTTTTCATGATTTTTTATGCTGTCTCAATTTCCCAAAAGTCAAATATTTACTACTTAAAAGAGACAAAAAATCTGTTGTAGGCTATATCTTCTACGCTTTTGCATTTTTGTTAACTATAAAAATACTAAAGGAAATGCTACAAAAATATAGTATCTTAAGGTAAAAACATAGTTATAAAATTAAATAATAGTTAATTTTTGTTTTATTTCATAAACACATCATTGCTAAAAAACTAATGCTGTTACATGGTAAGAGTAGGCTATGTCACACTGTGTATCGTGAAACAGACTTCTCTGAGGTACAATGCAAATTTTCTATCCATAGTTCATTTTCTCATTGACAGATAGATATAACGACAGAGAATCATACGGTACAAACATTTTTACATTTCACTGGGGGGGGGGTGGGGGGGGGGGGGGGTGGGGGGGGGGGGGGGTGGGGGGGGGGGGGGGTGGGGGGGGGGGGGGGTGGGGGGGGGGGGGGGTGGGGGGGGGATTAGTAAAAAACATGCTCAATATTTTTTTAAGTGGCCATTTGACAAGTATTAAAGCTTCAATGACATGTCAAGATCTACTAAAAAGCATTGCAGCTGATGTTTTATGATAAAACAGTATTCACAGCAGATTATTATCTGAATAATCAATTTTGATAATACCTTAGGATCATGCTTGGGATTGCAGTTTCAGGTGGCTTGCGGTGACGAGGCAAATAAACTTGGCGACTGTCGTGTAACAAGATAAAGCTGTTCTATCAACACTTTGCAGAAACAATTTGTGATGATTTAGATTTATCCCCAATCTGAGACATACGATGGTCTTTTTTGGGAGTGTGCTATGATAACGCTCGGATTTTCAAGGTTTCACCCAAGTATCGACCGTCTGTTACCACGCCCAGCTTTTATTTTAATTACCACATGCTGATAACACTTTGCCGGAATTACTATTTAACTATGTAACACTAACCAACACTCAATTAGCGTTAGTTGTTCTATTATTCAAAACTATTTCAAAACAGCTTTCAGTCTAATACGATTTAGATACTATATTGTTATAAAGAAAAGTTACATAAATCTCTCAAAAACATTTGTGTGTTCTACCTTAAACAGTAATGTATATAAACGATCGGTATTGTCAACAAGTATATCTTTTTACCTATAAAAACTTTAGACCATCTGACGCAAACTATTAATATTTTAATTATTAAATTGTAACAGTAGATTTTCGATACGGACACTCTTTTAAGTACGGTAAACATTTTGCATAACCATCGTGTACGAACTAACAAGTACTAAGATAAATTAGTGATTAACTAAAGGCTTACCAAAGAACTAGCAACTACTAATTAGTGTTAGGTAGTAACTAGCTCGTCCTGAAAAATGTAAGGTACAGCATTACCAGTGGTAGGGGTAGTTACTACCACCTTTCTATTTACATCAAACCTAGTTAAAGCTTTAACAAAGTTAAGTAATAGCAACAACTTCTTGTTTGACTTCACCTAATCAACCGCGACCTCTAACCAAGACTTACATAACTCCTCTAATTGCTAAAATTAATTTATGATGAAACGTGTGAAATCCAAAATAATATTGTGATTTAGGAAGTGTGTAGTGATAGAGATCAGTAAGGGTTGGAAGTCAAGAAACTTCTTACCATGTGAAACAACGAAAGGAACGAAAAGGCTTCTGTAAATACGAACTTTGCAAATTGTTCTTGAAAGGTAAAGTGTAAGTATGACAGCAACTGTAACAACCTGAACTACAATAACTAACACAGAGTAAGTAATTTTATTCAGAGTTCTGTAGAATCGAATGTACAAGTACATGTTTTGGAAAGGGTTTATAAGCCACGACCTAAATGTGTATTTAATCATTAATAGCAAAATTCTTATTGTATGCATCCAATAAAACTTTATTATTATTTATTTATAAATTATCAGTGACTTTACTTAGTTAGTGGTTTTAATGGTGAAAAAAAATATAAAGTAAAACTAATATTAATGTTTAGAATTATAGTACAAACATAAAATATTGGGAATTGCACTATACTTTATCGTTGTTCTAGCTAGTACGTACTCTCCGTCATGTAATTAATGAATTTAGCAACAGCTTTATTATAAATACTATAACAACTATTATAATTTTTTTTTTTTTTTTTTTTTTTTTTTTTTTTTTGCTCTTATATGCTATAGTTTATGCTATTTCCATTGATCGTTTAAACAGTAAAAATAGTTTTCTCTATTATTTTGAAATGTTTCTATATGTTTAATTACATAACTATTAATATTGTCACTTAGAATTTTCTAACTAATCGGTAAACACTCTGATTAAATATTTAAGTAACTTAAATTCAAAATTATTATTTTTCTGTAAACCTAGTTTCTTATTTCGCCATGTATTTTTCCTCTTAAAGTAGAGAATTATTTCACCACCTTCTAAAACTTAGAGCAAATTTATATAAGAACAGCAGTTAAGAAAGTAACACCATTTTAGTTTTCGGGATAACAGAGAAATATGAGAGTAGAAACTGCGTTAGGGAATTGGTCGCAGGGCAGTCAGAGCGACACGGGGCCTGAAATATTCAATAGAACTCGGTCACCAGACCTTCCCTTGAGTAGCTTTGTTATATCAGCCTGGACATTGTGTCCTTGTTCTCACTGGTGTTATTGTAATACAGGTAATCGATATTCGGGTAGTTATATTATTACCTGCATTTGCTATACTCGTTGCTCATTCATTGATATGTAGTTTTAATGTTTTTTGTATTGTGTACTGTAAAAGTTTTGATTTGAAAAAGGTTACGTAAAATACCAATATTATAATTTAATTTTACCATACGAACAAACCACCATACGGCCAATGAAAAAATATGCGCTAACCGTTATCAAAATCCCATGCACTCTTATCGAAATAAGTGGTGCTCATACAGAAAAGTAGCTTTATGTAAGAATTTCAAGACTATTAATAGGTTATTGAGTTACTGTACAAACAATCAGACAAATAGGCAAACAAACAAAAATTTACATTTTCCACCCTCTTAAGTGATATGCTTCGTTAATAGGGTTCTCCAATTATTATTATATTTGTAAGATTACAATTAATAATCACGTAAATACGTCCTTAAAATCGTCAATGAATTTCGTTTAAATGAATAGTTCCTAAGAAATTTGTAAATTTTTGGTAAAAATGTATTGGTTTAGAGAGTGGTGATATGGTAAATTGGCAGTTCCAAAGATAATCTTTATCAATGTATTTGATCTGTAGTGATGGGCAGAGACAACTGATATAGCTTTCCGAAGTAAACAGGAAGTTGACTATCATTGTAGCAGCAAACGCCCTGGCCCGTTTTTTTTGTTACAAATAATATGTAATCAGCAATTCAATAAACTTTATTTTATACACATTAAGCCATCTCAAATAACTAATCTAGCGCATAATATATAATTTTTAAATTTAATTTAATCTGAATCGTTCTTTAAATACTTAAAATAGTACAAATACTATACAGTCATATAAAACTGAAATTTCTAGTAACAGATTAAATAAGTTTCACGAACACTACTCTTACGTACATTATTAATGTTCTCCAGTCACGGCAAGATCCGGCAGTATTGCCACGCGGGAAGAAATGTAGGGATTTATTGGTGCACAACATTTGGTCCAGTACTTACTGCTCGGAAATATAAATTCCCTTAAAACCATTTCTGGTTCAATCTTATGCGTTTTCTATGTCGAGCGTTTTTGAAACAGTAATGTAAAATAATGTATTTTATTGCCACATCCTGTTTCATCACTCCTTAACAAATCATTAAGACAATACAACATCAAATTTAGTATACATATTTCTGTCGATTATATTGCTGTCTGATTGAAAAAATTCCCGGAGCAGTTTTTTCATACTGATGAGCGCACCAGAAATTAAAGATGTCTTATCACTAACTGTTTAAAACCTAACAATATGAAAATAAAAGTTATAAGTGATGGAGTTTATTCTATAGTAAACGAAATCTCTTGTGCACTCCAAGAAAGTAAAAATGTTTAAAAAGAAGTGTCCAACTCCAACCTAGTTAAGAGTCAAAGTTAATACTGATTATAGTTCTTTTGTGGCTGTATTAAATACTACAGTTTACGACATCTATATTAAAAGATAAATTAGGGAAGACGAGAAATAATTTAGAAAAACGTATTTGGAGTTGATGATTGATTGATTCAAAATTGCAAGTCACCAAAACTAATATTACGTTTTAAAAATTTGTTTTTCATAAAGTAAGTATATGAAAAATAGTTCAATATACCGAGTAACATAATAATTATTTTTTTCAATTGATGTATTGATGAATTCATTCATTGATGTCTTATATATTTAAAATTAACACATCCTTAAGGATTAAATTTATAGTAGATTTATAGTTATCATTGAGAATAGTGTGCATTGTAACGTAGCCTACTTCTCATTGTCAAAGACAACATTGAAAAAATAACTGTAAAATATTGTTCATATGCAAACGCTTTATCAAGTTATTATTAGATTGAAATAATTAATCTGGGTTAGTGGCCCGTTTTAAAAAATATAAAATAAAATTGTCTATTGAGCAAATCTAAAATACTGATCAGACCTAGCAATCATTTCTTTCTTTATTTTACAATAGTTATTTGTATCTGATCACTCACTATTATTAAAAAATATCGTTCCGTTGTTTTTAATGGACTTATTTTCCTTTAACCTCGCCAGTACAGGATAAGAAGAACGTCACCGAGTAAACGCACAAATCCTTTAAGTATAAACCCTCACACATCACTTTCACTAAATTTAACTTGCTGTAGAACGTCCTCGAGTAATCTTCTCGATAGTGAAGCTTACGAAAAAATCGTTGACACTTATGTGACAGATGACTGAATAAAGTGACGTATACAAATCCATATTATGAAACAAGGTAATATTCTTAATTTACCGTTTACTAAACTACTGTGAAATAACTTACAAGCTATAATACACGATGTTATTATTCAAAGGTAGGTTAGAATTTCATTCCGATTCCAAGTGCATAATAAAGCATTGTTACTCAATATGAAAGTAGCTCAAAACTTTACATTGACAGCTTTATTGTAATTTTTATAGTGTGTGCTCCAGGCTATCTCAAATGTTTCGAGATTTCTAATTATTGTGCATTTTATTTCCTGAAACCCCAAATAAGTATATTTTTGCAGTACACTAGTTCCCGAAGTTTGAAACGATTAAATCAGTTTTGAATATTAAAAATTCTACATCAACACAGAACATGTAATACTGTATTAACCAGATAATTAATAGCTCGGTTTACCTAATACAAATTAAAAAACTAATTTTTAATATTATAGAGAAAAAGTTTTCTTACATATGATACAAATTTTGTTTAAAATACTCATAATCTGGGATATATAAAATACAAATTAAAAAATGAGTACTATGGTGATGTAAAAAAACAGCCATACTTTGCTTAAAGTTAGTGTCCGCAATGATTTCCTCGACAGTGTTCCATGTTTCGCTAGTACGGGTGCGTCGTGTTGTTAGTGCTCTTTGGCTTCTGTGCAGTGACATCGCTTGGGTTCATTCTCTCCAGTCTCGACTTAGTGCAATTTGTAAACCAGTAATGTATCCCTTTTAAAATACCTTAGGATGTCAGTCCATTGTTTGTAGATTTTAGTTTATTGGTTTTATAAATATTAGGATACACGACACCTAAAGAAGAGGGTAGATTTTAACTGTCGAAAAGTAGTTTTATACTTTATGTAACATAAAACAATGGCAAATATCCAGTATCAAAAAATACTTAAATTTTAGTTTTATTGGTATTATAAATATTAGGATACACGACACCTAAAGAAGAGGGTAGATTTTAACTGTCGAAAAGTAGTTTTATACTTTTATGTAACATAAAACAATGGCAAATATCCAGTATCAAAAAATACTTAAATTTTAGTTTATTGGTATTATAAATATTAGGATACACGACACCTAAAGAAGAGGGTAGATTGTAACTGTCGAAAAGTAGTTTTATACTTTATGTAACATAAAACAATGGCAAATATCCAGTATCAAAAAATACTTAAATTTTAGTTTATTGGTATTATAAATATTAGGATACACGACACCTAAAGAAGAGGGTAGATTTTAACTGTCGAAAAGTAGTTTTATACTTTATGTAACATAAAACAATGGCAAATATCCAGTATCAAAAAATACTTAAATTTTAGTTTAATTTTATCAAGCATTTTCTCCAATATTAAAGAAAATTTTAAGAGGTAAAGTTTGACAGCGAATACCGAAGTTCAAATTAAATTTTCTGACCCAATTTAACAGATGTATAATATAAAATTTACTTATATTATACTCTAGATTGTTCTAAGACATCTGCGAAAAATTTGACATCTTAGGAAACAAATGAACCAAGTATGAATAAAAAAAAACGACGCAACTATCGAAAGTCAACTACTTGGATATTATTTTTGTTGTCTTCAGAGGCTCGTGTTCAAATGTGGACTTTTATAGTATAACTTGTGGAACATCATTCGGCAACTGGGATAGAAGCGGGAGTTGCCAAACTTTATACTTTACTACACTTTCTCTCAATATGTGAAGAAGGAACTGAACGAGCCATTGAAAGATTCGTTGCAAAAGAGATAGTAGTGTCAGAACTATTGATTTGATACACAAAATGTGTGTAGATAAAGTATTTCAAAGTATGCTAAAATACCTAAATAGTATGTTATAATATTTTGAGGTTATGTTTAAGACATATCTGTAATTATATCTGTCTAAATATTAAGTAGAGTTTGATGACGTAAAGTCAAAGAATACTAACGCGATAGGTGTTGAATATTGAGTGCTGAGTATTACTTGTTTCTTGATAGTGCAATCGATTTTTGTTTGAGAAATATTTTATTATTTCTAAAGCACACAGTCATTAAATAATGATTAATTATTAATAGTAATTAAATACAATGTCCCTCCGAGGACATAACACTGAGATAAAATATTGTTTGCTTCTACGTGGAAATACAAACGTCTAAAGTGGGAGATTTATAATCAGGCAAAATGAAAACGGCTGCTAATAAATTCATATGTTTTTCAGTAAATACAACTTTGTACTTGTAATAAATGCTATTTTTAAAACCAGGCCACTCCCACATTCAATTCTCAGGAGTGTAACCCAAGGATCAGTCCTAGGACCGGTACTCTTGATTTTGTGAAAAAATTTCCTCCCAAATAATCATTTCGCTCCTTTTCATGATAATTCTAAAACTCAAGTCGTTATTCGTAATATTAAAAAAATTGTCTGTTCTAATTTTTTCAATTTTACTAATGAATATTTTAAATTTAAATTTAATTTTGTATGTTTAAAAAAAATAACATGTTACAAATGGATAGGGAATAAAAAAGTAAATTTATATTGTAATCCAGCGGCAGGCACAACGCGCTTGGAATCTGGTCTAGACCTGACTTGATGGCAGTGAATGCTAAACAATAGTCTACAGTGGACTCAATCTTTTGTTAGGCGGCGAACCTGCGTTGAGAGTGATTCAAACAGGCCTGCAGGAACAGGAGCGTAGTCGGTGCAGGCCAAGAAAAACACGCTCTGCTTCCATTCCGAGTTGAGAAGCGATAGAGTAAAGTCTTTAGTGCGAGTTTAAAAGTAGTGTCGGGCGTAGGATCCGTTGGTATAGATTATTTTAATACCGAACTCCAAGACCTTCACGACCAAAGAGCTAAGTACTTTTGACTGAATTATTAAATTTTTCTAAATTTGAAATTTGAAAATTTAAGAAGTGAATTAATTTGAAATTGGAATTGAAATTTGAAATTAACGATCAAATTCTGTTGAGTGTGGACTAATATATATCTAAATTGTAAAGGAGTTATTTATTTAAAGTCAAACGTAAAAATTTAACTGAAATTATAGGGATTCTAGTTAAAATTAAGAGCTGCAGGTGCTGCACCATATCCTGTAGGAACTTGTGAAAAATTCCTGTTGAGAACTGTTTAGATTTGTTTGAGAATTTTATTTTAAAGAAGTTTATAATTTTTTATTTTATTAGTTTTGAGAAGAAGCCTATTTATTTTATTTCATACAAATTTATTCAAGATTATTATTTTATTTTATATTTTATACACACGTATTTGGAGGACAGTGAGTCCATGTTAAATCGAAAGTGCCTTGCCTAAGGAAGTAGTAATTTTAAACTATTGTGCAAAACATTTCATTGGTGGAATACAAGGTTAATAATTGAAATTTGGATTGATTTAATAAACCTGAATATTTCTAAAAAGGTGCAGTTTTAATTTCCACCAGTATCTACTTAAATTTTATGAGTTCGAGAATATTTAAGGTCATCATAATAAAAACAAAAAATTTTGTATATTAACATTTAGTATACAAATAAGTGCGCGACTCTGCTTTATTCTGGTGAACCTTAATAAAATTGAACTTAGTGGTTGTTCATTAATAAGTGGCTTGGATACTGGAAATTTATAAAGTGTTTAATATTAAACTTTTAAAATGGCACTTAAGGTGGACTTGTTAACCAAGGAGGAATTGGACTATGAAATTAGGTTAAGAGAGGTGTGGAAGTGTCTCCTAGTCTTAAAGTGATAGATTTAAGGAAAAAGTTACGGCAGTTAATAAGTCTTGATGTAAATAGTAATTATTTGAACCTGAGTGGAAAGGTCGCTTTCAAGGAGGAATGGGATAAAATTAAGTTAGAAACCCAAGTATTAGGAAGTAGACTGGAGGAATCCATTGAACAGGGACTAACATTGGACATAGTTAGGTGTGAAACAAAAATAAATCATTGGCAGCGCCGACTAACTAACTTAAGTAAATTGTTTAAAATCGAAGAAAAGGATATAGCTAAACATGTTGAAAACCGGAATAGTATATTAAGTGAATTGTTGTTAAAAATAAAAAACCTAAAAATTGACAAGGAAACATCTGATAACTTGGTGCGTAAGTTATCTGATTCCAATCTGGAAATAGAAGGTGAGCTGGAAGAGGCTAGTAAACCGGAAAGTGAAAGATAAATCTGGTCTAAATATGAGAGATGAGGTGTTTGTTTCGGGACGGCCACATTTAAGTTATAATAAACTACCGAACCCCATTGAGCGTTATTTGAAAGAGTTAAAAATCTGCGATGGATTAAATGTTCAAGAATTATTAGAATTCTTTAAAATAATCTTGAAACTTAAAAAGGAAACTAGATGTACGGAAGAGGATATTATGGAGATTGCGATTTCACATAGTCAGGGAGCTCTTTTGTCGAAACTATTAAAAATAAAACAGGACAATGTCACGGTCAAATTAATGCTTGAAATATTATTGAATTATTTCGTGCCATATCATCAGCGTGAACTTTTGAAATTTGAAAAGGTGCACCGTCCCCAAAGATATAATGAAAGCTTATCCAACTACATTATAGACATTAAGGAATCAGTAGAAGTACTTTGTTGTAATATAAATGAAAGGGATGTTGTGGAATTAATTAAGGTGGGAATTAATCCTGAAACCAGAAATAAACTAGTGTTTATGGGAAATCCGAGCACATATTCCGAACTGGATGAGATGTGTATAAGGGCGAATAATGTAGGTTATGCTGACAACGTGAGGAAAATAGGGAATAATTTGAATGTGAATAGGAAGTATAATGTACCGGTTAACAGCATCAGGGCGAGGCAAGAAACAATAACTTGTTATAAATGTAATAGACCTGGTCATTATGCTTATCAGTGCCGGGAAGTAAACAGGAAACCTGTTGTAAACCAGCGGAGACCTATTGTAAACCACACTCCAGCTATAAACCCCGAAAATGTAGGTCGTAATGTACAGGAGTCAAAAAACTAGTTAGTAGGGAAAGTTCGAACAATGAGTTAAGGAAGGGCGAACTTTCCCGGTTACCTAAAATTGTGTCCAACAAAAATTCACATGAATTATCTGCTAAATTAAATCATACTTGGCAAAAGAAAAATTCGGAAAATATCAGTTCATTGCCCAGCTTAGAAATAGATTTTGGCAAGAATATATCATTAAATGTATTATTAGATACTGGTAGTAGTATAAATATAATAAGTGATAGACTGTATAAAACTATTATTAGAGAATAAGATTGTAAAGTGTTACCAGTTATCTAACCTGACATGTATGAGTGCTGAAAATAAAAAAATGTCCGTAATCGGCAGTGTAAATATAAAAATAAAAATAGATATGTTCACCTGGAAAGTGGAATTTGTTATAGTGAAGGACTTAGCTCAAAAGGCAATTTTAGGAGCGAACTTTATAAAACATTCTAGTTTGTTAATAGACTTGAAAAATAATTGTTGTCGATTTGACTTTAATATAGAAAAGTGTATAAAAATTTGTGCAAAATATTACAGTAGCGTGTATGAACACCAATCACACTTATAAAATAGGATGCGAAGAGGCCAGTAATGAAATAATAAAAATTATAAAGGAATTTCCAACGGTATTTACCGACAAAATTGGTAAAACTCTAGATTATGAGTATAAATTAAAAGTTAAAGATCATGAACCCGTAAAACTTAGACCATATCCATTGAATCCACCTAAACAATTAAAAATAAAAAAAATTATTGACGAATTATTGGAACAGGACATTATTCAACCAAGTGTGAGTCAGTACTCGAGTCCAGCCTTTTTAATAGGTAAGGAAGATGGAAAATCGGAAAGATTAGTAGTTAATTACAAGGAGTTTGAACAAGAAGTTGGAAGGAGTGAGTTATCCTATAGGCGACATGCACGAACTATATTACCATTTGAAGGGAAACAATTATTACTCAGTAATAGACTTAACCAAAAGTTTTTATCAAATAAGTTTAGCGAAGGAAAGCCAGGAGTTAACTACGTTCTCGGTACCTTTCGGAAGTTACAGCTTTAAACGAATTCCTTTTGGATTATTAATTGGAAGTGGGGTATTGTCGTCATATATGAATAAAATCTTAGGAGAATTGAGATTTACTTGCACTCTCGCCTTTTTGGACGATATTATTGTGTATTCGAAGACATTGGAGGAACATTATATGCATTTGAAACAAGTGTTAGAGTGTTTAAAGAAAAAATAATCTTACTGTGAATCCGGAGAAAGTAAAATTTTGTTATAATGAAATTAAATTTCTGAGACATTTGGTTTCCAAAGACACTATAAGAATGGACCCTGACCGTACACGGACGTTATTAGAATCTCCGAGGCCCCGGGACAAGAAAGGTATTGCGAGATTCATAGGGATGACTAGTTATTTCTCTAAATTTATTCCAAATTATGCGGAAATAGCTCATCCACTCAATGAAATGAGGAAGAAGTCGTCCAAATTTGTGTGGGACCAAAAATGTCAGGAATCGTTCGATAAACTGAAACGAGCGGTTACCCGTCCCCCCGTGTTAGCCATCCCTGACTTCAACAAGGAGTTCACAGTCCAATGCGACGCGAGTGATAAGGCCCTCGGTTCCTGTTTATTACAGGAAGCGGACAATGGACATTTAAAACCGGTGGCCTATTATTCGAGAAAATTTAACGAAAGTGAGGTGAAACTTACTACCTATCAAAAGGAAGCTTTGGCAGTTGTCTGTTCAATAAATAAATTCCGTAATTTCCTAGAAATGAGACAATTCAACTTAGTGACCGACAACTCAGCATTGGCTTGGGTATTGTCCCACTTTCGTAAGTTAGGAAAATTAGGGCGCTGGGTGGAGGTTATATTGTCTCTACCATTTAAAATTACGCATGTTAAAGGTAATCAGAACCCAGTAGCGGACTATTTATCTAGATTATTTCAAGATAGTGAAGTTGACCACAATGTGTTACATGAACTAGAAAAATTAGTGAATAAGGACAAGATGAATGATAACTCTATAAAAATGAACAATGAAACTGTAAATAATAAGGACTTAGTAATAAGAGAGGAAACAGTGTCTATAAATAGTATAAGTACGATGCCTTTTAGCTTTATGGACTTAAAAACGCATCAGAAGCAGGATGTAAATATAACTAAAATTATGGAGGGTGTATTGAACTATACCAATAGTGATGTTTACAGTGTGGAAAAAGGGGTGTTATTTTATGTGAACAATAAAAACAATTCTAAAAGGATCTATTTACCTGAGCACTTTTTCAAGGTCGTATACGAGTATTATCACAACTCATTGTCTGGCTGTCACTTCGGCATTTTAAAAACACAACAGAAAATAAATGAAAGGTTTTATCACCCTAAACTAAATGATTATGTGAAAAATAATGTAAAATGTTGTGAAGTGTGTTTGAAAGCAAAAAGTAGCAACTGGAGGGACCAAGGACCTTTGAACAGCAATCTGAGCAGTCGTCCAATGCAGAAGTTATATATGGATATTTATGGGCCATTACCTGCGTCTTCCAATCGAATGCAATACAATACATCCTGATAGCTGTAGATGACTTCACCAAATATAATTGGATAATGCCACTCAGGAAATGCACCTCAGGTAATGTAATTAATGCATTAGAAAATAATATTTTCAAAAATTTTTCTTTGCCTGAAGAATTCGTGACGGATAATGGAACATATTTTGTCAGCGAGGAGTTCAAAAATTATTTGTTTAATTTGGGCATAAAACTAAGGACCATTATACCTTATACTCCTCAAGGAAATAAAAGTGAAAGGCAAATTCGAAATTTAAATCAAATTCTGACAGCTTATTATCATGACTGTAAAAAGAATTGGGACAAGGATTTGTACCATGTGCAAATGGCCTTAATACTTGTCACAATGAAAGCATAAAGTCGTCTGCATTTGAATTGATGTTCAGTTTCAAAGCAAATGATGGTTTGTCACTAAAATGGCAAATTAAAGATATTTGTGATGAAAAATGGAGCAAAGATAAGAATGCAAAGATGGTTGAAGCTATTCAAAATTTAAAAAGACAAAATGAGCTGAATTCGAGAAGAAACCAATACAACCGAAATCACAGGCAATTAAAAAATGTATGATGTAGTCTATTGTAGAATTACAAATCAGCGATATAAGCTAGATCTGAAATATGAAGGACCATTCAGAATAATTTCAATTATTAGCTCCAACTCATATGTGGTTCAAAATTTAAAAGAATTGAATGAATTCCGTAGAATACACTTGCAGGATGTGAAACCCACTGGGGAAAGAAGAATGCATATTTAAATATAATAAAAAACAATATAATTACCGAGGGGTAAATAATTTGAATTACAAAATAAAAAAAAAGAACTGATTAAAAATTATGACGAATTAAATTAGTTGTAAGAATGAAGAAAAACTATATTGGATGTACGCTGTATGTATGTATGTTTGATTTGAGAAATTTCAGTGACAAGGAAGATTAAATTAAAATATATTGAACAATTGAGGAAATTTAACAGCCCTGTTAAATTGTAAATATTAACTTGAATTGTAATGTTGTAAAAATGTATTTTAAACTTGAAGAAACCTCAAGAGGAATAAAAAAGTTTATGATTTAGATAAAAGGGCACAGGTGAAGTAAACAGTTGCGATAACTACATGGTTTGGGAGAGGAGGAGTGTATTAAAACAATTCAGTATTTATTTTCTGAATAATGCACAAATCCGAAACTCATGGTCCGTAATTAATGTTATTAACATGTGTTATTTATGTTTGTATGTAAATTAATAACTAATACGAATGTTGGAATATTAATTTAAACTTGTTAGTTTGATAAAATTTATGCCAAGGAAGAGGGGAACAGAAGAAAAAAAGACTGTTATTTCTATGATAAAACAACGGTATAGGTAAAAATAATAAAATAAGAACTGACACCCCCGTCTGGGGATATGTTTTAATTCTATATGAAGCTGCGACAACCAGTGAATGGGCGAGCCAACACACACAGCCGTGCAGGGCAAAGGTTCCAAGGACGACCCAACTAATTACGGACCGGACCTGCAATAAACATCCCACAACAACAACCACCGACTACCTCGTTCTACCCATTGTGAAGGATTATCTGGATGGACTATCTTTATGGTAGGACTTAGAATTGTAAAAAGGTAGGTGGCAATTGGACTCTTAATATTTTGCCATAGTTTAGGTCAAGGTTTCTATTGGGGAATTTAAATTGTTAAGTTTACAAAAAACAATCTGATAATGTATGGATTCTTTTAAAAAGAATTTATAATAATTAACGCTTGGTTAAAATAACTTGACAACTAGTATGCTGCCACTTCTTACAACTATTTATCAAAAATAAATTAAAACAAATATTATAAATAAAAAAAAAAAGGTTTTGTAGATTTTATGATGCATGTTAAGGCTAGGTGGAAATACAATTTCTAAAGGATGTGAGATAAATTTCTTAGATTTAAGTATTAAACTTG
Organism: Homalodisca vitripennis; assembly: GCF_021130785.1. NCBI lineage: Eukaryota > Metazoa > Arthropoda > Insecta > Hemiptera > Cicadellidae > Homalodisca > Homalodisca vitripennis. The sequence goes on along the minus strand of NC_060213.1, from coordinate 121,504,098 downwards.
GCAGATACCAAGCGCTTTAAGGGGGGGTGTGTATACCAATTACATGGTATACTTTAAATAAAAATAAAAATTTAATAAATATAATTTTATTTTAGAATTGTAAATGTGCGATGTTATTTTCGGGGCAAGCGAAAATATTCGCAACTTGCCAGATAGCCAGTCGAGCTGGGTTAGAAAATTCCAGGGTTCGAGAATTTCATATAACTATTATTTATTGTTAGGAGTCGAATCAGAGGGCCCTGCGGAAGAAATTGATACTTCCAAAATAACGTTGGGCTTACTTCATCACGTCAACTCCAATAAAATTTTGAAGAAGTAAAAAATAAAAAAAATAATCTTGCTGAGAAAAATAAAAATTTCTTGTTCTAGGAAAGTTATTGTTCAAGCGAGTTCGATTTTCGAAAACAACTGTATTGTTTATTAATACGTCGGTCAGTGAGGAATTATAAAAGTAGGCTGAGTAGTCTCCACTGATAACTTGGTCGGGGAGTCGTATACAGTAATTATTGTAAGAGCCCGGGGTTGGAATAATTAATCGGTTAAATAATGATGGTTAGTAGAAGCAAAATACAAAATCAAAGCAAAATATGAATAGCAATGGCAAACAAAAGCAATATTCAAATAACACCAATAGCAAATATACAATCTTATAAATTAAAGATTAACCATGCACCAATATCACAGTGCAACTACTATATACATAAAGCAAGCACTAACCATTAACAAAAAAATATTTCTACGGGATGCAAAAGCTATATGAATTTATAATATAAAAATATACTAAGCTGTATTTATTCTGTAGGCAAGTGTATAGCTCCAAAATAAAATATCAAGTTTACTTTCTCAGGCATATAATTTTGGAAAATAAAAAAAACAAAGTAATCACTTATAACACACCATGCAGAATTACCCTACCATATGGAAGCTAAGATAAAGGTAAATGATTTAAACCATGCAATAAGGCTACTAAGCTAAATTACTATAAATATTAGGGCTCTATGAATATCAAAGAAAAATTGAACACTCACCCTATCTGCACAGTTCACCAGAAAAATAAACTAAAATATCGTTAAATAAATATTTTGATGGAGGTTATCGGGGTGAGGGTGTCAGGACGTTCGCAAAAATAAAAAGAAAGGGTTGCGAGTCCCGAAATAGATAAAGGAGAAAAATAAAGGTAATCACTTACAAAGATATAAATAATTAATAAAATGAAAATTAGATTGAACTTCAATTAGAAAGAAAAATATTACCGAGTAGATTAGAGATTCGCCAAGAAATGTGATAATAATCAGACAACAGAATGATGGTCGAGAAAACTTTATAACCTAATATAAAAATTTACGTCGATTGAACATAAGATTTAGTTTATGAGGAAGGGTCGGTGGGAAGAAAGTATTTGTAAAAGGAAGTCGAGGGTATAGGGTGCCAGTACGATCGCCGGAAAGAAAGCAGTGGTAAGGCGAGTCCCGACTGTTATAATTTTTTTCCGGGTAGGAGATAATTGGTAGGAAAGTTCGTAAAGGAAACTCGGGATGAGGTGTCAGATCGATGGCCAGGAAAAGAAATGCGAGATCTGAAAAATTTAGAAAGGAAAATTTTAACACAGTAATTAAAATTTAGTCGAAATGACAAAAACAATAATCTGAGTAATTGAAATTCTAAATATAAGTTAAATTGAAGAAAAGAATAACTTTAGTAATTCAAGTTGAAAAAGTAATTAAAGTTTCAGTAAATTGAGAAAGTCAAATATACTCTATTTAAATTTAATGATACCCTTAAATATCAAATAAATTATTAAGAGTATATTTAGAGATTATTAAGAGATAGCGTCTGACTCATCGTCAGTAAAATAATCATTTCGCTCCTTTTCATGATAATTCTAAAACTCAAGTCGTTATTCGTAATATTAAAAAAATTGTCTGTTCTAATTTTTTTCAATTTTACTAATGAATATTTTAAATTTAAATTTAATTTTGTATGTTAAAAAAAATAAACATGTTACACACCCATCTGTACTTCGGGAAACAAAAAAAGAAGAAAAAAGTTAAATGTGGTATTTGTATATAGATAAACAAAAAAGTTACCGTAGTTAACCTCCTCTTGTATTCGTTTTGAAAGTTTCTGAAATGAAATGAAACAAACTAAAGACTCTTTTCGTACGAAATTAATGTTTTAATCAACAAATAAAATAAAATGATAACATATTCTGGTAAGAAAATATAACTAAAAACAAATTGCAATCTGCATAAACAAAAAAATTATTTAACAAAACTAAAAATTTTACACTAAATTTCATTACGGGCACAGTCTTTCACAATACATATAATTACTATGAAACAAAATCAAATATCGCTTTACAAATAAAAAAATAAACAAAACCTATCTCGAAAATATAAATCTCTAAGGGAAGGATATTAGACACGCCGGGTATAGGGGAGTGGCAGTCTTACAAGGAAGAATTTGGGATAGAAAGGTGATTTGTTGTAGGAATACTAGTCTACTAAAGCAACTCTTGGCGCAAAAAAAAAAACACATCGGGCAACCAAGAAATCATACAAAAATATAGGTTAGTAGAAATGAAATTATGGGCACACAACAGGGCAACAGGAATCTAGTGTGCCTCCAAGGAAGAGTATGCCTTCAGATCCTTCGTATGGGCTCGGCCTACGTATTTTCCTTGGAGATCTCGAAGTTCGAATATATTCCATCCTATTTTTCTATATAGGATGTATGGTCCTTCAAACTTTGGTGCCAATTTTCCTGCTATATTCTCAGCCGCTGAGGAAAGTGTATGGCTGCGCCTCAAAACTTGTTGGCCTATTACAAAACTGTTATCTCTTCTTCTGAGATTATAGTAATGAGCTTGGCGAGTGTGTGCTTTTTCCATGTTTAGCTTACATTTTTCCGTTACTTTTAGCATGAAGTTCATTCGAGATTCATGTATATCGATTTCGCTAGGTTTAACAGCACCTTGAGTGGCATTCTCTAATACCTGACCGTAGATACAGTTTGGAGTTTTAAGTTCTCTGCCAAAATTGAGCATGGCCGGAGTAAATTTTGTTGATTCGCTACAACATGTATTTAACGCAAATCTAAATTCATTTAAATGTTGATCCCAACTACGATGATCATTTCGCACGAACTGAGAAATCATAGTTTTTAATACGCGGTTCGTTCGCTCTGTTGGATTACTCTGCGGACTATAAGGTGCGGTTGTTTTGTGAATTATTCCCCAATCACTTGTAAGTTTTTGGAAGATTTTTGAGAGGTATTGCGTTCCGTTATCTGTCAGTACTACTTCTGGAGCACCATATCGCATCAATACAGGGTGTATATTATGTCTGGAAACACCCAAATATATCCTTTAATAATTTAAATATAAATTTGAAACCTCTTACAATCGTGATAGAGATTGGGCATCTACTTTTTGGAACAATGTTTTGTTATGTCACACCAACGGGGGACGTCCTGCCGAGGGTATCGTGAATATTCTTAATGGAAGCCTATACCTTGTGATACATAATTTTAAAGGTAATAGCTTACTGAATTGAATGCCACAAACCGCATCTCAAAGGAATTATTCTATCAGAAAATAGAGCATTTTTAGTATTGAAAATTTACTGATGTTCAACAATGTAATTTTAACATGGTTCTTGCCACAAAATGTGTTACACTAATTTTTTAGCATTTTTTAAATGTTCAATTAAAATAAAATAAACAATTTATTTTTAAGCTGGTTTCATTAGTACAAATTTACCAGTTTTTTTTACAATGAATAAAACTTATGAGTCACTTTCTCTGATTACTTATGAATCTGTACTTGGTGTTTTCCAGTCAGCAGGAAGGTTTAAAGAGACAAAGGTCACTAGCCTATGAGAAACATTATTGTGTTATTAATCATCTGGTCTACAGGTTTCAGTTTGTTGAGCATGGAGCTTTCACTAGACAGGTCTAAGCTTGGGAATTACAAATGGACAAAGGTCATATCATTCCTGTCGAGTTTAATCAGTGTCTCTGAAGCATTTCTGTCAACAAGTTATCTATTTAAAGTAGTTCAGTTTTTATTTGGCATTTTAATGGAATTGTCTGAAAGAGAACGAATTACTCTGTTGATGATGCGAGGATATGGCGATCGTCAATGATCTTATCGGGAAGTTTGTAATTTGTTTAATGACACTTTCCCAGAAAGGAATCCCATAAGTGTTTCAACAATATCAAAAACTATTGAGCGTTTTGAAATGACAGGGAGTGTACGTAATCGGCCAAAGTCGGGTAGGATACAATCTGCAACAGATGAAGAACATGCACTAGATGTTTTGCAAACATTTATTGAAGACCCACATACATCGCTCAGAAAAGCTGCACAGCAACATGATATGCACCCTATGTCTGTGAGTAAGATTTTGAAAATTAATAAATACAAACCATTTAAAGTTCATTTAGTCCAACAGTTAAGTGAGGATGATTACGACAGAAGAGTTGAGTTTTGTGAACTTGTGATGCGCAAATGTGATGACAATAGAGATTTTCTGACCTACATACTATTTCCTGATGAGGCAACTTTTTTCCTAAATGGCAATGTTAACAGGCACAATTGCCGTTACTGGGCTAGTGAAAACCCACATTGGATTACTGAGTCCCATTCACAGCAACCACAAAAACTGAACGTATGGTGTGGAATTTTAGGTAACAAAATTGTTGGACCCTTTTTCATCAATGGAAATTTAAATGCCGAACTTTACTACAATATGCTCCAAAATGTAGTAATCCCAGCTATTCAAATTGCATCAGGAGAATACTTTGATAATGTATGGTTTCAGCAGGATGGTGCTCCACCCCATTATGGGAGACAGGTAAGAGAGTATTTGGATTTAAGGTTTCCTCATAAATGGATTGGCCGAAGAGGAGAAATCGAATGGCCTCCAAGATCTCCGGATTTGTCACCAATCGATTATTTCCTATGGGGTCATTTAAAATCCAATGTTTATAGAAGAAAGCCTCATAATTTGGAAGACCTAAGAAACAGGATTATAGAGGAGATTGCTTTGATAACTGAAGAAATGTTAGGCAACTCTGTCGAATCATTTTACACAAGATTGGCTCATTGTCAAACCGTAGAAGGAACACAGTTCGAACAATTGCTTTGACACCAAATGCAGGTAAAACGTTTGTTGTAAGACTTTTCTAACAGCATACATTATTTTTTATTTGTAATAAGAAATCAATAACATAAGTATTTCCATAATTGTACTGTAATAAAAACTGGCAAATTTGTGCTAATAGAACCAGCTTAAAATGAAATTTTTGTTTTATTTAATTGAACATTTAAAAAATGCTAAAAAATTAGTGTAACACATTTTGTGGCAAGAACCATGTTAAAATTACATTGTTGAACATCAGTAAATTTTCAATACTAAAAATGCTCTATTTTCTGATAGAATAATTCCTTTGAGATGCGGTTTGTGGCATTCAATTCAGTAAGCTATTACCTTTAAAATTATGTATCACAAGGTATAGGCTTCCATTAAGAATATTCACGATACCCTCGGCAGGACGTCCCCCGTTGGTGTGACATAACAAAACATTGTTCCAAAAAGTAGATGCCCAATCTCTATCACGATTGTAAGAGGTTTCAAATTTATATTTAAATTATTAAAGGATATATTTGGGTGTTTCCAGACATAATATACACCCTGTATAAGGTCTTCGAACTTTTCTGCCACCTTCTTAGCAGTTGCTGATGGTAATGCTACAATTTCTACCCATTTGGTAAAGGTATCTTGGAACACTAGGATAAATCTGTTTCCTTTACGAGATCGAGGTAAAGGTCCCATCAGATCGCTGGTTACTGTGAACCAAGGTCCTTGGGGGCGTCTGAAATGCATTTTACCCACCGGTTTACATTGTTCCACCTTGTATCTCTGGCAAGTGTCGCAGTTTTTTACATATTTTCGAATGTCGTTTCTCCATCCAGGCCAAAAGTATCTGGCGCTGATTTTCTGAATCGTTTTGTTTACACCTAAATGGCCAGCTGTTGCGCTGTCATGATTTTCTCTCAGTACATCGGATTTTAGAGAATCTTGTACGCAAAGTTTCCAATTTGTTTTTGGGTCGGTAGATGATTTATCGATTTTTCGGTATAGTTTATTTCCTCGAATGGTGTAATCTGCATATTTATTCGGACTTGCAGATACCTTCCGAAGCATTTTCGAGTGCCAGTCGGGCATAACTTCGCCTGAAGCTGTTTCTAGCCTTGGTTCCTTGGTTTTGAGCGATAGTTGCCTCCGAGAGTTATTCGAACTGTCGTTGGCGGTGCTACAACCAACGGTTGAACCGACTACAGGATCACAGCTTGACGTGTCGATCGGATACCGGGAGAGTGCGTCTGCTACTCGGTTCAGGACTCCCTTGCGGTATTGGACTTCAAAGTCATGTTGCTGTAGTTCCAGCATCCAGCGAGCAAGTCTTCCAGATGGTTTCTCCAAACTCATCAACCACTTTAAAGCTTGATGGTCAGTTATCGCAATAAACTTGTACCCTTCGAGGTACGGACGAAATTTTTGAACGGCCCATACCAGAGCTAGGCATTCTTTCTCGGTTACGGAAAATTTCTTTTCATTCTCGTGTAAAAGTCGACTCGCATATGCAATAACTTTCTCCCGCTTGCCAATAGTTTGAGTAAGCGAAGCCCCTAAACCTTCATTGGAGGCATCCACGTGGACCGTAAAAAGTTTCCTTGAAGTCAGGGCAGGCTAAGACCGGTGCGGTAGAAAGTTTTTGCTTTAAGGGAATTGAATGCTCGTTCTTGAGAATCCGTCCATTCCCATCTATTCCCCTTTCTTAAGAGTTTCGTCAATGGCATAGATATGTTTGCAAAGTTTTCGATAAATCGTCTGTACCAAGACGCAAGTCCCAAGAAACTCCGTACTTGTTTTACAGTTTTAGGTGCTGGAAAATCTACAATTGATTTAACCTTTTCTGGATCCGTCTGGATTCCTTTCTCGTTTATTACGTGGCCAAGGTGTTTCAACTCCTTTTTACAAAAGTTACATTTTTCCATATTTGGTAATAATCCTGCATTTCTAAGGCGTTCAAACACTTCTTTGAGAAGTTTCAAATGTTCTTCGAAAGTTCTGGATACCAGCACCAAATCGTCTAAATAGGCAAAAGCGTAAGGCTCAAACTCAGGTCCTATCACTTGGTCTAGCAATCTCTGAAAGGTAGCCGGAGCAGAGTGTAAGCCAAATGGCATGACCTTGAATTGGAATAACCCTCTGCCGGGAACAGTGAAAGCCGTAATTGGTCTACTGTTAACTTCGAGAGGTACCTGCCAATAGCCATCCTTTAGGTCGATCGTGGATATATAGCAAGCATTTCTCAGTTTGTCGAGTATCGAACTTATTTGGGGAAGGGGATATGCATCCTTCTCACTGACCGCATTAACTCGCCTTAAGTCGATGCAACACCTTACTTTTCCATTCGATTTCTTAACCAGCACTAGTGGAGAGCTCCATGGACTAGATGATGGTTCAATGATACCTGACTCCAGCATCTTGTCAACTTCTTTGTTAATGATCGCCTGCATTGCCGGGTTGCGATAATAATACCTCTGTTTTATGGGTGTATCAGTTTTAAGGCGAATTTTATGTTCCACTAATGTCGTGCGACCAATAAAACCATCGAACAAATTCAACCGATAATCAAGAAATTCTTTAAGTTTTTTACTTTCTCCTTCTGTTAGTGTCATAACGGCATCAGTATGAATAGTCTTTGAATTATCGCATCTAGTCACTGTTTCTGCAGTACTTTCATGAGAAGTGATATCGATCAGTTTTAAAGGCGTTATGACGTCCATACCCAAAATCATCGGCGTAGTTAAGCCTGGTAGAAACAGGGCGCGTACCTTAGTTCTAATATCGGCTATCTCGCAGTTAAATTCGAAGGCCTGAGATATCTGGCTATTTGTGCTATCGGCCATATTAACATTAACATTTACGTTCTTAGGCCTAACGCCTAACTGTAATAGATGATGAGCTACTCTTTCCCCTATAATAGTCACCATTGATCCCGTATCAAGCAGTGCACAAAAGGTAGTTTCTTGAATCTTAATGGATACAAATGGTCTAGGATCGATCGATTTAACTTCTGCACAGCTGCTTTTGTTAAATTCTTTTATTTGGTTGAGCCATTTGGGCCATTCGATTGAGGTGATTTGTTGCCCCAGAGTCCCGGGACACCTCTGACGCTCCGGGCTCCGGAAATGTTTCCCTGCCTGCAAGGGCACTGGACGGTTCGGATTCCTATTTTTTTACAGTTAAAACAGCGAATGGTTTTAGGGAGAGGACACTGGTGATATTTATGCCCTTTAGTTTCGCAATTCCAACAAATAGGAATGGCAGTCGTTGTATCTGTAGTAAGATGCCTTGGCTGAGTAGTGTTAGTCGGGACAGTTGTAGAGGGCTCGAACCTTCGTTTATCGGTAAAATATTTGGGTTTATCGTGATACCGTTCTGGCTTATCTATCATCTGTACTGGGTATGACTTAAAAACTCTACGTTTTGTGTCGTATGCTGTCTCAGGAACCATGGATTGAGCCGGATTTGGAGGAGGTCGGTAACTATTCTTCTCTCGCAAATAACTTTCATAACCTTCGGCAAGATGAATTAATTCACTAATCGAGTGAAAACTTTCCCTTCTGATCGTCAATTTGTATTCAGGTCTCATGTTTGAATATAATCGGTTTAGTGTTTGGTTTACAGAGAAGCCACCACGTCGTCGAATTAGAGTCGTAAGGGCTACAATAAATTTTCGCATTGGCTCACTCTCGCCCTGAGTTCTTCGAGTTATTTCCTCATCCAAGTTACGTCGGTAATCTGGAGGAAGATACTGCTCTTCAAAGCTGATTATAAAGTCGTCATAGTTTCTCCAAAATGACTTATTATATCGGTACCAGAAAAGAGCGTTTCCCTTAAAAAGTTCCGGTAATGCTTTTAGTAGCCGATCGGGAGGTATTTCATAAGATTCGGCAAGTTCACTGAGACGCTCAATGAAAGAGACTGGGTCTTCATCCCCATCGAATCTCAAATTCCATTTCCGAACTTGATTGCAGATATGAGAGATATCCGGATGTCTAAGTTCAGATGTAGGCCTGCTTGCCGTGTTAGCGTCACTGTCCAATCCAAAATTCGGGTCACAAGGCTCATCACCTGTGAGGGATCTTGCTGTCGGCATTCTCAATTCTCAACGGGTGAGGTGTTGTTATGTCTGGTGTGTTTGTTTGGGCTATGGAATTTACAGATTTTTCGTGCATTATAAGGGCTAATCGTTCCTGCACTAGTCTAAAACTAGCTGTAGGAGAGAGGTTTAACATTTCTCGAATGCTAACTTCCTCATGTTGTATATGACCATCAACATGAAAGGCACTAATCGGTCCTAATGCTGAGGAAACTACATTGGTCGCGGGGTTTTGTCCGTATGACAATAATTCTGTTCTTAGTGGAAGAGGTTCAGGAGGTGTTTTTCCAGACCTAAGAAAAGTTACAAGTCGCTTTCGTAGTTCAGCCACATTACCATCCGGATTCAGATTAAATTTTCTTAACTCTTCCTGTAGGTCGTTCTTTTGTAGTTTATAAATCCAGCCCACACGAGGATCATTCTCCGAAGGGGAAGGAAGCATAATTTGGGGATTGGGAATGGTTTTAGGAGGGATCGGTAGGCCCATTGTAGTAGCAGTAGTACTAGTAGTAGTGGTGGCGGTAATAGTAGCAGTAGTAGTGGTAGTAATCGGTGCGACTGATGTTACGACTGTAGGAGGACTCATTTTTGGCACTGTACCACCAGAAGCCTGTGGTGTCGTAATACGAGTTAAAGTCGTAGTGGTTGTGGTTGTTTTTCGTTTGTTTGCGTCCCCTTGTCCATCATTTCCGTTTACATACATAAAGAATAAAATTTGATAAGGGCGGAGAAAGAGGTTCAATAAGTACATCATTATTGTACGTATAAAATTTTCTTAAACAAAAAGTTATTGTAAAACTTTAACAATTTTTAGTCGTAAATTGTAAAGTATATTCACAAAAAAGTGTAAAGTAAATCGTAAAGTTCGTAAATTAACGTATATTACAGTCCCTGTTCGGGCGCCACTTTGCGATGTTATTTTCGGGGCAAGCGAAAATATTCGCAACTTGCCAGATAGCCAGTCGAGCTGGGTTAGAAAATTCCAGGGTTCGAGAATTTCATATAACTATTATTTATTGTTAGGAGTCGAATCAGAGGGCCCTGCGGAAGAAATTGATACTTCCAAAATAACGTTGGGCTTACTTCATCACGTCAACTCCAATAAAATTTTGAAGAAGTAAAAAATAATCTTGCTCAGAAAAATAAAAATTTCTTGTTCTAGGAAAGTTATTGTTCAAGCGAGTTCGATTTTCGAAAACAACTGTATTGTTTATTAATACGTCGGTCAGTGAGGAATTACAAGTAGGCTGAGTAGTCTCCACTGATAACTTGGTCGGGGAGTCGTATACAGTAATTATTGTAAGAGCCCGGGGTTGGAATAATTAATCGGTTAAATAATGATGGTTAGTAGAAGCAAAATACAAAATCAAAGCAAAATATGAATAGCAATGGCAAACAAAAGCAATATTCAAATAACACCAATAGCAAATATACAATCTTATAAATTAAAGATTAACCATGCACCAATATCACAGTGCAACTACTATATACATAAAGCAAGCACTAACCATTAACAAAAAAAATATTTCTACGGGATGCAAAAGCTATATGAATTTATAATATAAAAATATACTAAGCTGTATTTATTCTGTAGGCAAGTGTATAGCTCCAAAATAAAATATCAAAGTTTACTTTCTCAGGCATATAATTTTGGAAAATAAAAAAAACAAAGTAATCACTTATAACACACCATGCAGAATTACCCTACCATATGGAAGCTAAGATAAAGGTAAATGATTTAAACCATGCAATAAGGCTACTAAGCTAAATTACTATAAATATTAGGGCTCTATGAATATCAAAGAAAAATTGAACACTCACCCTATCTGCACAGTTCACCAGAAAAATAAACTAAAATATCGTTAAATAAATATTTTGATGGAGGTTATCGGGGTGAGGGTGTCAGGACGTTCGCAAAAATAAAAAGAAAGGGTTGCGAGTCCCGAAATAGATAAAGGAGAAAAATAAAGGTAATCACTTACAAAGATATAAATAATTAATAAAATGAAAATTAGATTGAACTTCAATTAGAAAGAAAAATATTACCGAGTAGATTAGAGATTCGCCAAGAAATGTGATAATAATCAGACAACAGAATGATGGTCCAGAAAACTTTATACCTAATATAAAAATTTACGTCGATTGAACATAAGATTTAGTTTATGAGGAAGGGGTCGGTGGGAAGAAAGTATTTGTAAAAGGAAGTCGAGGGTATAGGGTGCCAGTACGATCGCCGGAAAGAAAGCAGTGGTAAGGCGAGTCCCGACTGTTATAATTTTTTTCCGGGTAGGAGATAATTGGTAGGAAAGTTCGTAAAGGAAACTCGGGATGAGGTGTCAGATCGATCGCCAGGAAAAGAAATGCGAGATCTGAAAAATTTAGAAAGGAAAATTTTAACACAGTAATTAAAATTTAGTCGAAATGACAAAAACAATAATCTGAGTAATTGAAATTCTAAATATAAGTTAAATTGAAGAAAAGAATAACTTTAGTAATTCAAGTTGAAAAAGTAATTAAAGTTTCAGTAAATTGAGAAAGTCAAATATACTCTATTTAAATTTAATGATACCCTTAAATATCAAATAAATTATTAAGAGTATATTTAAAATCAAACAATTATCTTATCAAAATAAATCTATAACCATCAAACATTACTAATATATTTCAGATCGATTAATTTTCATAAATGACAAATAAAATATTAAATTCTGTTTCACATAAAAAAAATTTGGAAGAATTGTTGATTGCGGAGATAAAACACTTTAGTAAGGAACAGGTTCGTTGTTCCTTACCTGGTGCTGGATATCGGCGGCGGGCGTCGAGTCGCGATGTAGTCGTTCAGCGAGCGGGGTCGGGGGAAGGGGTCGAAGTAGTGGTGAGCAGCGGTCGTCGGCGGTGTCGCGGTCACTGGCTGTCTCTCCATGTGTCTTCAATCGGCCGTCATTATATAGGTTCGCGCGATCGCGTGGGTGGGGGAAGCCTTCTCCTCTCGCCGTGATCGGAGGGGAAGCGGCGATATCCGTGCGGGCACGGACCTGCCAGATAGCGTCTGACTCATCGTCAGTAAAATAATCATTTCGCTCCTTTTCATGATAATTCTAAAACTCAAGTCGTTATTCGTAATATTAAAAAAATTGTCTGTTCTAATTTTTTCAATTTTACTAATGAATATTTTAAATTTAAATTTAATTTTGTATGTTAAAAAAAATAACATGTTACAAATAGATAGGGAATAAAAAAGTAAATTTATATTGTAATCCAGCGGCAGGCACAACGCGCTTGGAATCTGGTCTAGACCTGACTTGATGGCAGTGAATGCTAAACAATAGTCTACAGTGGACTCAATCTTTTGTTAGGCGGCGAACCTGCGTTGAGAGTGATTCAAACAGGCCTGCAGGAACAGGAGCGTAGTCGGTGCAGGCCAAGAAAACACGCTCTGCTTCCATTCCGAGTTGAGAAGCGATAGAGTAAAGTCTTTAGTGCGAGTTTAAAAGTAGTGTCGGGCGTAGGATCCGTTGGTATAGATTATTTTAATACCGAACTCCAAGACCTTCACGACCAAAGAGCTAAGTACTTTTGACTGAATTATTAAATTTTTCTAAATTTGAAATTTGAAAATTTAAGAAGTGAATTAATTTGAAATTGGAATTGAAATTTGAAATTAACGATCAAATTCTGTTGAGTGTGGACTAATATATATCTAAATTGTAAAGGAGTTATTTATTTAAAGTCAAACGTAAAAATTTAACTGAAATTATAGGGATTCTAGTTAAAATTAAGAGCTGCAGGTGCTGCACCATATCCTGTAGGAACTTGTGAAAAATTCCTGTTGAGAACTGTTTTAGATTTGTTTGAGAATTTTATTTTAAAGAAGTTTATAATTTTTATTTTATTAGTTTTGAGAAGAAGCCTATTTATTTTATTTCATACAAATTTATTCAAGATTATTATTTTATTTTATATTTTATACACACGTATTTGGAGGACAGTGAGTCCATGTTAAATCGAAAGTGCCTTGCCTAAGGAAGTAGTAATTTTAAACTATTGTGCAAAACATTTCATTGGTGGAATACAAGGTTAATAATTGAAATTTGGATTGATTTAATAAACCTGAATATTTCTAAAAAGGTGCAGTTTTAATTTCCACCAGTATCTACTTAAATTTTATGAGTTCGAGAATATTTAAGGTCATCATAATAAAAACAAAAAATTTTGTATATTAACATTTAGTATACATGAGATACATACGGACTAATTCAAAATATGTATTAATAATTAGTATTACTAAGTCACTTTCCAAGTTGCGTGTGTGAACGAGATGTTAACAACTATGGCAGTTTAAATGTTTGGATCTCCACGTTTATTAGTAAGCTAGTATCAAACAGGGTTAACATTATCGGAAATTCATATTGTAGAAACGTTTTCTTGACATGCTTTCAAGGTTATGAGTGCTATATGCAAATTTCTATGACAGTAAATAATATACTAAAAACTAAGTACACATAAAATCAACTGTGAGTGTTATACAAGTACTTGGTCAGAGTTAATGAGGTTATTCTAGTACTGAATATAAGATAGTTTAATGAAACTTACTAGTAGGTCTAATAAAACGCTCAGTTTCCTAGGTACTATCATAAAAAGATATATATTACCTTTCAGATTGAAATGGTTAAAAGAAAATTTTCTGGATCTAATACGATACCTTAATTTTCTTGTCTAGCTGGACCTGAAAAATGGTTAAAAAACGATTTTAGAACAATAAATCGCTTTATGTTTTAGGCAACTGCTGTTGAGGCTATACCATTTTGGCAAACGAAAGGTTTAATTTTGGTGCAATAACTTTACTAAATTACTATTAAATGCATTCACCTATGAATTACATGATGTATAGAACTTAACGTATTGATCATACTGATGTAAAGAAAGTTCAATTTATGTGGTAATACTTGGTGGTTAGGTAATTATGTATTAGGATAGTGTTTACACCTACTACACCTATTGCATCCCCCCCACAACTTCATCACCCAATTACCAACAGTAAGTGTGAGCTTGCGGATCCCTGTTATTAGACCGTCTCTTTACCATACTATGTCGCCAACACGCTATACAGGCACTTGACCTCTGTGATAAAGGGTTTACAAGATGAATCTTTCAGCGGCTGGTCACGGCCTGGTCTCGTCCGGACAGAGCTGAGTTCATCCTCTCTACCCACTTATCCCTACTAAAAATTACTGCCTTAGTTACGGCTTACAATTATATCAAACGTCTTTGAACAATCTTATTTCCAAGATTTAAAATTGCTATTTTTATTTCCCTTTTGTAGTATTTGTGTTATATATGTTATATGGAACGTCTCATCAATACGATATAGTAACAAACATGGCACAATGTCACATAGCCAGTTAACAGAAGTGGTGCCACGTCTCAAAAGCGGTAATGTGTGCATCAATAATGCAGAGGAAGAGTAAGGGTGTCAGTCATTGTCCTTGTGGCACTCCACTGTTTGTAATTTCAGATTCAGGGACGTGTCATCAATGTGATACAGTGTATATCATGATACAGTGTCAGAGAGTCACCTAACAGAAGTGGTGCTACGTCTCAGAAAGTGTTACTACAGTGTTTTGAATCTATATGCTATTCGAAATTACAATGCTTTAAATATATTCATTAAGTTTTTCAAATATTTTAAGCTACCTAATTTTTATAACTCCAAAATTTAAAGATATTTATGTATAAAATATACTATATAACAGCTTAAACTGGATATGTAAGTATCGTCTTGGGATGTATTTACTTTCAAAAAAGTTTAATAAGAGTAGTGTTATCTTTATTCTAATAAAATAAATGCCTAATGCTTAAACATGGCGCTTATTATAAATTATTAATATTAAATTCTAATATTGCTATCATGTCCAAATATTAGTTCTGTTACAAACTAAAATCACCTTGCATAAAATGTCAATAAAATGTGCTCTGTGTCCCATCAATGCCTGTCAGATTACAGTGAGCGCTCGTGACTGGTTTCTAATCTAATATGGGCCAAATCAAGTTTCAAATTTTTATTAACTTCATATTAACTAATAAATAATTCCAAATAAATGATAACCATGGTTTCTACTAAAAGGGGCTCACTAATTATAATGAGCTCATACTCTCGCCTACATCAAAAGAAGTTTGTCAAATATTCATTAAAGAAATACAAATATCCAACACTTTTTTCGGTAGTTCAGACCAAAACCAAGATTGATAAAAATTCATGCTTTAGAGAACGGCCAAGACATTAGATTTCTTCTCTAAAGTAACTTGACCGGGGAAAAGTTATTTTACTAATAGACACTTTTTAAGGAAAAGTCTGTGTAAGTTGTAATTTAAAGCACTTATCCGTGAACCAATGCTTGGTAGGATTGTGCCATTCACCACCGTACTCACTATTACCGAATGGCCTAGAATATAATGATGAAAAAATGTTAATTATATCTACGAGAAAATATGTAAACTTCAGAACTTCTCGAATTATGTGGTTTTATGCTGCTTAGGGCATCCCAGGTTGTGGTTGGTAAACAATTGTTTCCCTTTTAAGAGGAGAATGTTGCACCTACATTCCGAGTGTTGTTGCATGTCATGTTCCAGAAACCGCTGCTAACCTAATTCATCATATGCTAATAATATACTGGGTAATAATTGATTTATTATTAGATGAAAATCTATGTATCTAGTAAACAAGATTATATTTCATATTTATACAGAGTGAGTTTTTTGTCCTGGCACACCTGGATATAATTTAAACGGCCCGATATATCTATGTGAAACCTTGACCCTACCTATTATAACATATTTTTTTAATTTTTAAAGTTGTTGAAAATTTTGCCCCCCTTTTCTAAAGGGGGGTAAAGGAGGGCAACTAAAAAATTTCAAATACAAACCCCTATCATGTGACCCCTCATTTTAAAGGGAATAAAAAAAGAAATCCAATAATGCAAACTAGAGGTCTCTGCGTTTATTTTAACAGATTTTATGACAAATTTACAATGTTGCAAATAAAACAGGTTTGCCGTTCAGATTTAATTTAGAAATATTTTTTATGTAAATCAAAAACAGAATTGGGCCCAACGTACTCCCCTGGACCACTCCGTAGTCCACAGGAAGCGCATCACTCTCAGTCCCACAGATAGACACGGTCTGTAGCCTATCCGTGAGGTAGCTTGTGAACCAAGAAAGCGCATTACCATTTACTCCAATATACTCTAATTTTAGAATCAACTTATTTCTATCGATGCTATCAAACGCTTTTCTTAGATCAAGAAATATTAGAATAACACGTAAGTTGTTGGATATTGCGTCATTAATTTGCCTATTGACATCAAACAGAGCATCAGAAATATTCCTGTCCTCTCTGAAACCATACTGGCAGTCACACAGGATTTGATTATTATAAAGATAATTTACAAGTTGTTCTTTAACCACTCGTTCAAGAATCTTAGAGAATACACTCAAAAGGCTAATTGGACGGAAATTATTTTTATCTAAAAAGCTCTCACCTTTATGCAAAGGAATTACTTTTGCAATTTTAAAAATATCTGGAAAAATCCCAGAAGAAAGACTTAAATTAATTAATTGCAGAAGAGGTTTCGAAAATACATGAATGTTATCTCTTAACGTAGTGGCCGAGATACCGTCACGTCCAGGGGCAGATCCCCCGCGCAGTCCAGTCACATGTCGTATTACATCGAGTTCAGTTATAGTGTGTAATGTAAACACGGTATCCAGCCTGTAGTCCGCATCACTCAAAACCGGGTCCCTACTTAAATGAATGGCGCTAGCTAAGCTATGTCCCACCGCGGAGAAAAATAAGTTAAAATCATCTGCTACTTGTTTACACATACTATGAGTTATATAAGGGGTATCTGGAAAAATATTTTGGATAGGAAATGGATCTTTCTTTTTTACGTTACCTGCAAGTTCATTTATAATAGTCCAGAACATTTTTGGGTTATTTTGAGAATTGTTAAGTTTTGATCTGTAATATTGTTTTTTATACTTTTTAAGAGACTTACTTAATTTTTGTCTGAGCGTGCGGAAAACTTGATAAAGATCGTTATTAAAAGGTTGTTTTTTTAATTTTTTGCTTATTTTGTCTCTGATTCGAATTAATTTGATCAAATCGGGTGAAATCCATGGTTTTAATTTTTTTTTGCGGGTGGAATGCCTTATTAGTGGTTTGGAATAGGCTTTAATAAGACAGGAAATTGTTCTTGCAAATTGCTCTGCACATGGTGCGATATCCTGGCAACTCATGACAGGTTCCCAGTTCAAGTGAGCGAGGTTACAGCTGAGTAAATGCATGTCCGTGTAGTACTGCGTAGTGGAGTCGCCAGCGGGGTTGTCAGCATGAGGTACAGTGGCAGTGGCAGTGGCAGTGATAGTCAGGCCAGTACTGAAGTGGTCGCTCACGCCAGTCTGGAGCACAGCTGATTGTACTTTATTCATGTCAAAGTAACGTAGAAAAATGTGATCCAGACATGACGAGCAGTTATTAGTCACTCTTGTTGGTTTATCAATGCACTGAACAAATCCTGAACCCAGTAAAATATTTAAATATCTATCGCTCGTTGCAGTACTTTTAAGTAAGTCAATATTTATGTCACCCAATATTATTCCCATCTTTCTCTTATCTAAATGATTACAAAACGTTTCCAACTCAGATAAAAACAAGTTTAAATCACTGTCAAAGGTACGATAAAGTGCAAGTATGTAAAAGTGTTTATTGTAGTAATTAAATTCCATGTAAATATACCGTAAACGTCACCGAGTGATGTACCAATCTAAGATACTATACAAAACAGAAGTGGGAGAGATGCCAGAGTCTGTACTGAATGAAAACATCTCAATTAGTTATGACAGATGTCTTCAATCTCAGTAGAATACACAACAGAGCTCTCAACAGCCAGGCCGTGCTTCGTTTCATTATGCAAAGTACAGTAGGCCGTGACGATACTATCCAATGGAGTTTAATACAGCCATTCCGCGCTATATTTCACTATGGCAGGTACGTTTACCAGTCTCTAGGCCATGACGACATTATACATTGGAGCTCTCAACAGCCATATTTCAGTATGGGAATAACCTTTCCCAGTCTAGGCCTTGAGGATATTATATAATGTAGCTCTCGTCAGCTATAATATGGAAGTACGTTTACCAGTCTCTAGGCCATGACGACATTATACAATGGAGCTCTCAACAGCCATATTTCACTATAGGAATAACCTTTCCCAGTCTAGGCCTTGAGGATATTATACAATGGTGCTCTCGACAGCGTTACAGTGCTATATTTGGTTGTGTTAAGAACATGTACCACTCTGTAGGCCATTAAATCATTGTTTCCTAATAAACTACATGTTAAAATAATATGTATTGGGTGGTTACAGAATGCAGTGGCATAGATTGGCAGATTCTGTGGCCCACATTAAACCTGTGTAACAATATTATAATGTTACGCATCTGACACGTGCATGCATTACAGTAACAATGTACTAATGTCATCACTGTCTCTCCCTCACACATCGTAGCTAAAGGGATTATCGGTCCGGTCTCAACATTAAATAAAAAAAGTTAACATTCCTTTTTTTAAGAGAGTTTTTAGTTCGGGAGAATAACTCATGTCATTAATTGTTATAGTTACAGGTGACATTGGAACTAACTTAGCTTAAACTAATAATTAAAATCAAACTAATAAAATTGTATGACATTGGTTTTAACTTCATCTTAAAGGCTTTGCAAGACAACACTTGCAATGTTGTCGGGTACTCTCACTCAGGTACTGCGGCTCCTTTAGAGACGGAACGTAGTGGGCCATGACAAACTTCAGCATCCTGCAGGTAATTTCCATTCGAATAGGTAGGCGAGTTAAAAACGTGAGAGGCATTAAATAAATTTTACTGCAGTGTTTTGCAACTTTTGAATCCTTCCCGTGTCCTCCATGAGAGGCTATTCCCATATGATGGATAATAGTATTGCAATACTGACAAAATTTCTGACTGCATGAGGTGGACTTTGAAGGGTTCAGGTAATACAGTTCTTAATCAATACAGTCCCCTCAGCCTTACCAGTGATCGCTGAATGACATGGTTGAGGTGACAAAAAATATGAGCTGTTTTTCAAGCTCCACGTTTTCATCTTGTCAAAAGACGAGGACAGTATTTGTGGGTTGCGAGAGACTCTGGTTGACAGCAGATGTCGTCTTGTTGCTTGTCCAATAAATCTCCGCGTGTCCCAAGCAGTCTTATTTGTCCATGAAAAAACAAGTTCCTGGAATTTTACTGTATTCTGGATGCGACAATCGTTTTGTACAATTCATTTACAGTGCATCATATATATGAAAATTATTTTTGTCCATAACACTCCCATAACCACACCTAACGGTAGCAGACTAAAGGTAATCCCCCTTGGGTTCCTTTGTGGTCAATTTATGATATGGTATTAAATACTGCAGTTAAACCTGTCTTACCTTCCTAAAATGAATTAATGTAATTGAAATTCTGTGAATATTTGAAAATGTTTATTGACCTCTAACTATTTTCTAAAAATCTTGATATTACTTAATAAATAAAAATATCGATCCACAATTACATTATTTTTTCTATAACGCATGTACTAACTATGAACGAAATCTTTATCCCTGGTTAAATGTACAATAATAAACATAAAGAATTAAAATATAAACAGCGAGTATGTACAAAAAGGTAATGTTTTTAACAATGCAGTTATGTTTTGGCAACAGTGCGTAAAAATTTTGTAATGTACCGTACCCATTTATGAAATCCTTCAAATTAATTAATAACTTTTAACATGTAATATATTTAATGTTATCCAGGGTTAGGCAGTTGGTTTATCTGTCACCATTTCTTACTATCCAAGATATTGTCAAACAATTAATACAGCAATATTTTATTGTTTAAGGGAGCTATTGATAGTAAAATTAAAGCCATACTCGGCTGATTGAATTTTTTAGGTTTAGTGAGTTGGAAATATCCTTTATTTGAAATATAAAAATGAAAATGTGGTTGAAAGTGACTGTAACACGTTTTTAGAAAGAGTTATTTTTTGGAAACTCTAACGTAACAATAAAACAAATTACGAAACCATACAACTTTAAAAATTTGGGCTACTCTTTATGCTATAAGCAAAATAAATAAAAAATTTTTTCAAAATGATCAGTGAATAGAGAAACCTATAAAATGAGGTACGGCTCGTAGGATTTACATTTGAAAGTCTTTGAAAAGTGACACCTTTTGTCACTTTTGGGGTACATCCTGAACGGGTGGTCTGCCTCCTCAATAATTAAATTCATCCCTAATTTATAACTGATTTGTTAATTACTTTTTAAAATAAATTTTTTCATAAGATCTTACATCTTGTTTGTAAAAACATTGTGTAAATTGGAAAAAATATACTGTAAATTTATAATATAGTTCTTTGATGAACTAGTTTATTCAATGAAACATTTATCATTTTCGGTTGTTTGTATTTCTGCAAAGTTATTATATAACCTTCTACATAAAATATACACATAATGAAATCTTTTGAGACATTATAAACAATCTAATACAAACATTAGCCAATTATCTCTTGAAGTTTTAAGGTAACAGCATTTAAAAATATCAACAGAGAACAGTTATATGTGACGTAGAATACAGTAATCGCATTGATTTTTCTAATATGGTTATGGACACTGAGGTTTTCTACATATGTAGTTTTGTGAAATTCACGATAGTAGCAGCACAGTTACAACAGTAATTTCTAACTTAATGTAACTAAACCTGGCAGTCTGCCCGGCACAATCACCTCTTTTATGATTATTTATTTATTCTGAGCGTTTCACCCAGAAAAATCTTAATTTTACAAACCAACCATGTCCTTATGACTATTTACAGCTTCAAAGATTTATGACAACTTTTTCCTTACTGGCGAGGTTAGATAAATTAACGTGTCAAGTATTTATATATATAATATACATGCTACCTACCCAAATTATGCAATGTACTACTGCTTAAGTTATACAATTACGCAGGTCAATAAAGACTATTCGAGTTAAAAATGACGAGTTTAAGGCTATGGCCAATTTCGTTATTGTACTTTCTTTCTATATATAGTATCTGATTTCTAGTTCAGTTTGTCTAAAAGGACCAACGAAGATGTGTTTTATAACAGTCTTTGAATCTGTAGCAAAAGTTAAAGATTAACTTTGTGTTTCAGATGTGCATTACACTAATGATCAAAAACTGCATATTCCGTAATGTTTGTAATATAAAATAAAATCACATTTGAACTAAAACGTCTAAATTTATTATCTCTCTAATATATATATATGCCATAATTAGGTGAAAATTATAACGACCATTCCAATCACTCTTGGTGCTGTAAGATCTTATATTATATATAGAGAATTATTAGACAATTTTTGTAATTTGCCTACCATAGCTGTTATATTCAGTACAAGAAAGAGCTTTTCCTGATAGAATATGGCAATTACTAAACCAGCATATATATTCAGAAATGAGGTTTTATAATTTATGTTAAACTCAACTAATTACATTTCTTAGTAGGTGAATATAAACGCATGAATATTGTACTTTGAGACAAACTTATAATTAAATTCAACTGATGTTAACCTAACCAACAATTTCTTTCTCTCTAGCCAGTCTGTAATCTGTAGCCACTCTGTAGTGTGTATGTGGTCTGTCTGTAGCCAGACTGTAACCACTCTGTAGTCTGTATGTGGTTTGTCTGTAGCCAGACTGTAGCCACTCTGTAGTCTGTATGTGGTCTGTCTGTAGCCAGACTGTAGCCACTCTGTAGTCTGTATGTGGAGTGTCTGTAGCCAGACTGTAGCCACTCTGTAGTCTGTATGTGGTCTGTCTGTAGCCAGACTGTAGCCACTCTGTAGTCTGTATGTGGTCTGTCTGTAGCCAGACTGTAGCCACTCTGTAGTCTGTATGTGGCCTGTCTGTAGCCAGACCTGTAGCCACTCTGTAATCTGTATGTGGTCTGTCTGTAGCCAGACTGTAGCCACTCTGTAGTCTGTATGTGGAGTGTCTGTAGCCAGACTGTAGCCACTCTGTAGTCTGTATGTGGTCTGTCTGTAGCCAGACTGTAGCCACTCTGTAGTCTGTATGTGGTCTGTCTGTAGCCAGACTGTAGCCACTCTGTAGTCTGTATGTGGAGTGTCTGTAACCAGACTGTAGCCACTCTGTAATCTGTATGTGGTCTGTCTGTAGCCAGACTGTAGCCACTCTGTAGTCTGTATGTGGCCTGTCTGTAGCCGGACTGTAGCCAATCTGTAGTCTGTATGTGGTCTGTCTGTAGCCACTCTGTAGTCTGTATGTGGTCTGTCTGTAGCCAGTCTGTAATCTGTAGCCACTATGTAGTCTGTATGTGGTCTGTCTGTAACCAATATGTAATCTGTAGCCACTCTGTAATCTGTATGTGGTCTGTCTGTAGCCAGACTGTAGCCACTCTGTAGTCTGTATGTGGAGTGTCTGTAGCCAGACTGTAGCCACTCTGTAGTCTGTATGTGGTCTGTCTGTAGCCAGACTGTAGCCACTCTGTAGTCTGTATGTGGTCTGTCTGTAGCCAGACTGTAGCCACTCTGTAGTCTGTATGTGGCCTGTCTGTAGCCACTCTGTAGTCTGTTTGTGGTCTGTCTGTAGCCACACTGTAGCCACTCTGTAGAGCTTGATAGAACGTAAAGATAGGGTTATCACTAGATGTTCTGTCTGCTATTTAATCTTTCTTCCCAAAACTTTCTTCTTTGGACTATACGAATCCGTGAATCAAATTTCAATTCTCTAGGGCCTTCTTATTAGGAGGTATAACCGAAAATGGTTTAAATATGTAATTGTATCTTAGCTCTAAAAAAATCATCATCGCAATAACCCTGTAAAAATAATGTCAAAAACTGTTTTTTAAATATTTGATTTGACTATTACCAAGACGTTCACTTATGAATTACCTTTTCTTCCGTTTATGGGAAGTGCATGATACTCTCCAATTATTAATTACTCAAAATTTGAACATTGATAAAAATAGCACCGAAAAATAGACACGAAAATAGCACCGCTTGTAATAAGTGGTTTACTTGCTTTTCCTTGTATTTATTACGATCCAATGTGAATGGCCGTATGCCTAAATCTCTATTCTAAAAGGGTAACATTTTTTCAGACATTTTTTTCATTTTTTAACAGACGCTGAGGTTACATGCAAAATTTAAAACCTATTGTTAACTTCATACTCTAGAGTTCCTGCAGACCGACAGGATGAATGTAGAAGAGACTTTTTTACAATCCACCGTAGACAAAAGAGAAATTTTGTCAGCCTTCTCAGTGAAGGGGTTGAAGACGCTCAGCCAAATTAGATAGTTGAAACCCATACTTATCTATTTATAAATTAAGTTTAATCCAAAATGTAAACCTTCAGATACCACCTTTCTTGGATGTCTGATAAGTTGAAATTTTTTAAATGAAAATTTCAATGCAGTCTAAAAATAATAAAGATAATAGTGAGTAAGGAATATACTGAAACGCAAGTGATCTAAAATAAAATATTTTCACTGATTTTTAACACTTTCCAAGCTATTATTTTGTCCTTTTTGGTCTAGGAATAAAAATGTCAAATAATAAAATCTCATATGATTGTAGTTTACTCACAAGTTTATTTATTAAGCTGTTACTCATGGCCATCATGGTTACCCATAACAACAATTTTAAAATAATCACTAACGCTCAGCCTATAAAGGTTCATGCACAAATTCAGGATTATGAGTTATTTCGTTTTTATGGAGACAGTGTGGACAGACAGTCCCGTGATAAGTCTTATCAACTCTTTAGACTATAAGTGATATAAGATTACGTAAAAAGTTGTAAATAACGCTCAATGTAAAGACCTTTCCAATATAATGAGTGAACTATTTAATATAATGCTTACGAGCTTTGTCCTAAATGTGTGTTAACACATAATATTTTTCCTAACCAAGAGATACTTTTAATCTTACATTGAACTTGTTATAATGTAAATTTATGCAGAATGGTGGAGAAATGGAACTGTTCCAGATACATCCTTGGGGAGGACAAGGACAAATTAGTCCGTTGTACCTTGCTCAGTGTTAGAATAGCTTTACTTCGCCAACAGCGGGTAATTAATTAAAACAGTTTACTTTGGTATAATAAATACACAGCGCCGCGTGCAAATGTTCAAGATTTGTTCTTGGTCGGGAGCGTTACCGAGGTCATTTTTAAGTACGTTTTGGTTTACATTAGCTATCACATTAATCTACATGCATCAGGGTTCTGGTCGAATTTTGCATAGAATCATGTCACTTGAAATCTCACATAGTTAAGCGATACGATTTTAAACAAGAGTTTAAGTGTCCTGCTGCAATTAAAGTTACAACACTGTAATTTCGCCAAACCTGTTCTACAAACAGTGGGACAGGACTCGCATTATCTGTAACTCAACGTCTGGTGACCTGAAAGAATTACTTGGTATCCGTCTGAGGTAATTACTTTAAACCCACTAAGTAAATACGAGTGCAGACAAGTTAAAAACAGGACAAGTCTGTCACATAGTCTGTTTGAGTTAGACTTGTAACAGTTAGACATTGTTAGCAGCCTGAAAGAGTTTGTAGTGTTTTCCAAGGACACTTCTTACAAAATTAAACGACACTTAAGATACGGTTTGGTTGTTAAAATTTGCCCGGGGTTCGCGAGGTTAGGCTTAACGTGTCTATAAAATGTACTGTGTTCATACGAGATATAAAAGTATTTGTGTAATACTAAGAGATATTTTTAGGATACCTAAAGGCTAAAGTGCACATGTCAACAAATACTACCCCTTCCTTTTTATCAATGAAACGGAACCGGCATATTTTTGGTTTTACCCATATACTAAAGCTCCTAGGCTGAAAGTTAATGTTAAATAAACACCACATTAAGATAAATATTCAACATTGTATATAATTTCAAAGCATAACTATTTAATTTAGAGTTTGAAATACTGATTTATAGGTTTTTTATTTGATTTCATGTCTTCTGGCAAAAACGTAAGGTACACATTGCTGTCAAGTCTAGATAAGTTTATCTCTTGATAAAAGCATGGGTGATCAACGTCTGGTAACGAGGAGGAGGTCGTTAGCTGCGGTTGGAGAGGGAGGGTGTAACCTCAATGAGGGAACGTCCGGAGGGAGTGATTATTGTTCTTCAATACCTCGAGGAAATTATAGTTTATAGTGTTAACACTGTCTTAAAGAAGGAACTTACTCTTGATATTTAAGTAACTATGATGAAAACTATTTGAATTTGAGAGTTGTAACTTAGTAAAACCTGCCAATTAACTGTACACTAATTCTAAGACTCATTTATCCTTAAGTATAAACAAACCAAAGGGGAATACTGTATTCAATATATGGGTTGTTTAACTAGATTTTTCTTTATTTCACTTGACATCTAGTGTTAATCAATTTTAGGAAAACGCGTAGAAAAATCAAAAATTATCATTTCCGTCATGTCTGACTCAGACTTCTCACAGTTTGACGGTCGATGCTGTTAGCAGTCAGCAAGAATCTGAATTGCTTTAAATGGGCACTTCTCACAATATTCAATGCCCCTTCAAGATTGTTTTGGCTGTAGAACTTTACTAGGATTTGTAGTTTGAGGGTGGAGAAAAATTGTTGGTAGCACAATGGATAGTCACGATGAACTGTCATTGATTTACTCAATTTACAAAAAAAAAAATATATTGGAACGTTTACGAAGGCAGTGAAAGTATACACTCTCTGTACCGGCAACAGACCAATTTCACTCTGTAATTTTTTTCAACTTCCATATTATATTGCTGTTACGAGTATTTCATTATATCCCACGTCCAATAAAACTGTTAATTTGTTTCTTATACTAATCAAGGTTTTTATTGAACTGGGTGTACACAAATTGTATTTCACAATAGAGTGGATTTTACACTGATTCAGAAAACGAAAATCATTACATTTTCATATGGTCTCCTATAATTTTCGTAAGACAAGATAACAGTATAATATACCTAGGATGGGCGGTCTTATATAATTTCCATGACGTGAGTGAAAACTGTTCATAGAGAGCACTCCTCAACTTTCTCCACAGCAGGTGGAAAATACGTCATCCGTATGTTAGTAACAGGAATAAACTTGCTGTGGTTTTTACGGGCAATCTGCTTTCAGACCAACCCTTTCACCACAAGTAATCGTTACAAAATCTTTACGATTTGTTTTGCTATTTCAAATCATTTGAAACGAAAGAGAAATTGGAACCAAATCGATATATTTTTTTAGATTTCTTAAAATATTTTACCTGTTTTTAATACCTCAGATTATCCTGGGTTAAGTTACATTAATCACAGTACACGTGGAAATTAGCGGATGAAAGTTTCAGTTTATGGGGAGAACACTCATTTTTAAAATCGTCGCATCTCATTCCATAGGGGGGATATATTTTCTGGCTTTTCTAGAAGAAAGTGAACGTACAAAAGAATGTCGCATTATTAACTTTCACACGTAAATATCAAAAGTTCCTCAGATTCCCAAGATACGGGGAAATTTTTTACCTTTTCCAACTAATCATATAACTCTATCTGAAATAATATTTGGATATTTATAGGTTATAGGAATACTACTAGTTTCTTAACGTAAATTGCTTACAGAATCTTTTTTTTTCCACTTTTGATTTATAATTTGTTTTCAAATTGTCTTTTTGTGGGGGGTGGGGGGGGGCTATAGCAAAATCCATATAGTATCCAAACATAAATCTCAATAAAATCCATTATAATGTTATGTGAATTGTGGTTGATTTTCTCCTCCTCAGCTCATTATATAGATATTAAAATGTATTGTGATATTTGAATTTAATATTATACAGAATAAATATCAACGTATGTGATATTTCATTAATATCATATAATTCTAAAACAAACTTTAAAGAAAAACACAATAACTAAGAATAGAACTAATTTTAATATTTTACTGTTAAAGAGCAAACTGTTTAGAAGACGGAAAAACAAGTTTAAATTTATTGCAGGGAGTTTCGTGAGAAACGGGAAGAGGGGCTTTTTATGTGGTAATAATATTCATTGGAATACTTGAAACTCTCAATGGTTGTGTTTGTGTTCAGTTACTGATGTTGCCCTATAAGTAGCTCTTGTTTAAACAAAAAAAGAAGTATAACTTAGAAACCGACATTACATTTTTTACAACATTGAATTTATAATTAATCAGCGATAGTAATGGCAGCAACAGGTAAGGCTGTGGGAAAGTTAAACATGTGGACATGTTTGAGGCTAGGAAAGAAGCAGTCTGTTTAACCATGAATTTTATACAAGATAATGTATAACGTCTAGTGAGAACTTTGTATCATTTGTAACGATAACAATACAAATGATGCCCATTTTACGTTTACTTATATGACAGAGAATTCTTCACTTCTATCTGAATTTAATCATACGTTAACTTTACAAAAGTTAGCACCTATTATATGGCTATTGCTTGTGTGAGCAATACTCCTTATAGTTACAAATGTTACAGAGGTGGGCTGGAAACATTGTGTAGGTAACGCACATTTGGTAGAAGTTGGAACTATACGTAGAGGTGAGAACTGCAATATCATTATGCAAGGTATTTGCACGGCACATATTTTTTTATATTTAATACTATTTCTACAAATCAAAAGTACGATGAAACTGTTCGTCAATGTAGGCTACTACATACGGCAGAGACAAAACATACAAACAATGTGGGATTCTGAGTGCTAGGCAACTTAGGTCTCTGTATACAAAGGTACTATTAATAACAAATGTTTTATTAATCACATAAAACGTAATAGAACTTTTTGCTCCTGCTAATTTCATAAAGGGTGCAAAGTAATCTATTAATGTATATTTTGCATCGAAGAATATAAAATCCAACGTTTATTTGGCACACATTGGAAAATGTATTTTATATTGTTGTTCTTAGCAAAATGTCCTTAGGTATATTTTTCAGAACATAACCACACAAATAAATTAGATGAAAAATAAGTATTACAATGTTTAGTTACGGAATTCCGGACATAATACGAACGCTGTGCACCCAAAGAGCTGGAGAGGTAAGCGCAGGGAGCTGGTGAGATAAGCACAGGGGATGGGGAGATAGCACAGGGGACTAGCCAAAACAGCACAGGGACTAAGAGAAAGTAGCACAGGAGGCTGACGGAAAAATTACATTAGGCCGGCGAGATTAACACAGTAGGCTTGCGACATAAGCATAGCGGCTCTAAATGGTCAAACACGTATATAATTTCATTTGTAACGAATTTCTGTCGTCATAATTCTTTATATAATAGGTCACTAGGAGACATTAGGTGACTCTCAATATTATTGAAGCTTCAAAGAATACGAAAAAGTATTAAACCTTATAACCAAACGTTATTGACTCAGCGGTAGCGAAGTCTCTCTCGAGAGAGAAACTGGACTGTGTTCATTTTTGCCCGTATAGCTGTCCGCACGATATCCCGACGTTTACACAAAGCTTCATTGCTGTATTGATTGGTTAATCAAATCTTGCCCAGTAAATCATTTAGTATAGGCTACTTCAAAGAGATATCATAATCGCTGTGGAAAATTACTACGTGGAATGCTGGAACTTGAATCTGCCCTTATCTTATCCTGGGAATATAACTGTGAGTCTAGTGGCTAGCTTTCCCTGAGGACAAAGGATTTCAAGAATGATATTGAAGAGAAGTGAGAAGATTAAGAAAGTGAGTTTCCGTCCCACACGCCTTATTGGGGCGTGTCTGACAGTAAGGCGGGCGGGAGAAACTGGAAATTGTTTTCACGTCCTGACATCCCTCATAGTAATCACCGCTCGTGTCTTCGTCTTGTTTCAGACGAATTATATTTTGAGTGCCCCTCGTGTAGTTTAATGTGACCTTATTCTAAATTTTTTTGAGGTTTTAGTTATTGTATCATTTTAGCGGAGTTAGAAAATCAAGTGCTGTATAAAATATATGACCAGGTTAGGAGATCAGTGGTTATAAATGTTATGCTAGCAGATTATATATTTACGAGTGTATTAATATAGTTCATTTTATTTCATATGGTTTCTCTTGCCCTGGTATCGCTATACTATCATTATTGTGAAATATAAACAATCGAAACAAAACCCCTATAAGTTTACTGACCGTCACTATTTCTGCGGTCTCTATCCATTTCCATTAAGCTAACCAAATTACATTACCACTCTCTGGGTTCTTCTTCACTTCTACCTGATGTAGGTTTAATCTTGTCAGTAATTCATTACCACAGGAGTATTTGATCATGCTTATGTAGCCTAAATTATTTTTCTTATATTTTACACATTCAGAAACAGTCTGAAACGTGAATAAATGTTAAATAAGTATCAGAGAATTATATTCAGTCTTTTAAGCCAAATTTTACGAATGAAGAAACGTGTTAGAAGCACTTATTTTGTCGTCAACAGACGGGTTGGTGACACAGGTTTTTCCTTGTCTGTAATATATTATTGTTTTCCACGAAATGTCCATAAAAAAATATGTGTGTGACATTTGTTGTCGCCATAATTTGTAGAGGCTTCTCTGTGGAAGTGGAAGCGTTTGAAGTTCGTTCGTGTGAGTTTAGTTAGTGCAGTTAATAGTGAGATCAGGGAGTGCTTCTGTGAGTTGTTTCAAAAACAAAGAGGGAACTATCCAGAGAGGTTATATCAGTGTTACCTACCTCCTGTTCACTGCAATCGAAATCTGAACGAGTACAATTAACAAAACAAAAAGTATAGTGCTTGGTCTAAAATTCATACATTGCAGCTATAATAATTGTAACGCTTTAAAGGCTGCAATATATATTTTTTTTAATCGTATATACAGTAGATTTTTGGTAAGCTTATTTATGTATAAAATGATAGTTATTGCAGTAAAAATATCCAAAGTATTCAATCTTGTTGGATGTATGCACACAATATCGCAATGATACATTAAGAGATATTTTGTGAAAATTTCTCGCTTGAGACAGCGCTTGAAAGCATTTTTGAATTTTAATTTATAACACGTAAAAAGAATCAAGAACATAAATAAACAAACATCTGAGTCTATATGGACATTACTTTTGGCATGCAGACTGATGTAAAGTGGTCACAAACAGACTAGAGGCCGAGCCGGTACTCATGTTTGGTTGCTACGTGCGACCCATAGTAACACCGGACGTGATTTACGACTTTAATGTACTACATGTAGGAGATAATCTATGTTAATTATAACGATAGCATGATATCATTAACTATTGCTAATGTGGATTGGTTACAAACAGACTAGAGGCCGAGCCGGTAATCATGTTTGATTGTTAGGTGCGACCCATAGTAACACCGAACGTGATTTACGACTTTAATGTACTACACGTAGGAGATAATCGATGTTACTTATAACGATAGCATGATATCATTAACTATTGCTAATGTGGATTGGTTACAAACAGACTAGAGGCCGAGCCGGTAATCATGTTTGATTGTTAGGTGCGACCCATAGTAACACCGGACGTGATTTACGACTTTAATGTACTACACGTAGGAGATAATCTATGTTACTTATAACGATAGCAAGATATCAGCAACATGGAATAATGGAATAATGTGGAATAATGTAGAATTACCGTTAACAGAACGAATACCGAGCCGTTAGTTAACATATATAATATCTATTTATGTATAGTTTGTTAAAGTTATTAATAAAACATTCTCTCTTCGCGAAAACATGTTTACAGTAAACTAGTAAACCAGGATATATTTTGATAAGTAAAAAATAAATAAATATATATAACTTATATATAGACAATACTGTCTTTTATACGGTATTGTGTATATTATTTTACAAGATACAAACCTAAGAAATTTAAAACTTAATTATAGGTCAGATACCAATTTTACCATAACAAAATTGTGTTAGAACGATACTTATCTTATACAAGAAACAAGATTTATACATCGTGATGTTTGTTAGATTCGGTGCTGAAGTTCGACGCCCAATTGTAACTTGGCAACAAAGTTAGTATTTCTTGTCTCTGTCACACTATCCATACAATTTAAAATTGATCATTGTTTCCATTTAAACCATTGTGTAATTAAACTGTTATTATGTTATACGATGAAGAAAAACGTGACCTGTGTAGGCCCTTATGTACAAAAATCTTGCTCATAAATTTAGCGCTAAAAATGGACAGCAATGCGAACACCTCCGGAATTGAATGTGCATCATTTTACAGTACAGAAAGAAATAGGCTAAGGCTTAAAGAACGAAGGCTTCGCTTCAAAAGATAGATAACGTTCATTTAGTAGTAAAACCTGGAAAAGTGTACGAGAGTTCAATTTATTGGAATTCACGTATTAACCGTGGAAAATGTGACATAAGAGATAAAATGTAATTAATAAAAAAGATTGAGGGATGTTAAAGTGTAGTGATAGGTTTTTCCATGATCGGCCCTGCAATTGTGTCGGAAGGGAATGTCTCAACTGCGAGATAATTGTAACATTTTCCTGGAGATTTGACATAGATATTCTTCTTGGTGAAAGAAAAGTCACTAAGAGAAGTGAAAAGTCCTCTCACTCGAAAAGAAAAGTGACCTCCCCAGCCGATATTTGGATATGAGTCGTGTAACCAGAGCAAAGGAAACTATAGTGACTTCTACGGGACTACCTTACTAAGCAAGAAAGAGCCGTCACTATACAGGCTGTTCCAGGGATGTACAACATGTATTTTGAGTTCTTATATATATATATATATATAGATATATTTTATGAGACTTGTTTAGTTTTTAGTTTAATTAGGCATGGAAAGGTTTGTTTATGTTGCTTGATCATAAAATAATAGTAATAATAAAGTATAAAAATGAAATATTTGCACAATGCCCGCAAATTTCAACCAATTTAAGTTTACAAAGCCTGTTATGATAATACTTTCAGGAATAATTATTATGATATTTCTAAAAGTTGGAATAATTCTTTGGTTTCGAAGACATCTCCAATAAATTATGATCTAAAAGTTAATGAACAAGAAAATATTAATTTCGACGGAATTTCAGTTAATTTCAAAAGAGTTATAAAACCAATATTTTGCAGAAATATAGGAGCAGGTTGTTCACATTGATTCATTTATATTATTTCAATTTCACTCTTCCGCTACGGAGTTTGTTTACTTATTCCTTAATTTTAAAACCATTTACAAGCGAAACACCGATTTTTGAAAGCTTTTGTTTCACCAAGAGATTTAAATCTGGAAACAATAAAATACACTTGGTTAAACGCAAATATTGAATAACACAGGCTATTCAATTACCGCAGTGTTTGCATGTATTTCTTTATGAACTTGTCATAATTAAACATTAGGTATGAAACAGAATATTTTTGGATCTTAACTTATTGTAAATATTTAACTTATAATTTATTCATTATCAGAAAGTAACTGTAGATATCTTGTTGTTTTATATTGTAAAGTAGCACAAGGTTGATCCTGTTTATTATGAAAAATAAAACTATAACTTTACTTTAAATAGCAAGCAATACGTTTAAAAAAATTCTGTTTTATGCCTTACGCCTTTTTTACATGCTAAGTTTTTAAAGAATTCTTTGTCACTATTTAAAACAAAATCAAAGTTATCTGTTCCAAGAACCTTTTGTAGGCCATATCCACAAGATGCACGTACCATCGACACTGTGTAGAATATGAAAGAGTATTTACACGGAGATAAAAATCGCATAATGTGCATCTAAACTTGTATGCTGATACCTGTGGGTAAATCCATTAATGGAATAGAGTAGAACTTATAGAGCACGTACTATGGAGACTTGTGTAGAGTATGAAGGAGGACACGGATATACAGTGGGATGAACATCGCCTAATGTGCTGTAACCTTGTATGCTGATGGCTGTGGGCACAAACATTAATGGAGAAGCTGTTAGTCTTGGTTATGAATGAGCAATATGGACAAGTGCTTTAATGACTCGTTACGTAGGAACGAAAATATATTTTAGAAAATTTAACTATACAATTTCCTGGTTTCATGTTTTTAAGTAAGGTTTACATATATAACAGAAATAACCCTATTACATTAGTTATTCTATTTTATACCCATGAGAGAGAAATAAAATACCACAATGCAGTATTACTTTTATATATTTTGTGCAACGTTTAATATTCAATGTTGGGCTTATTTATTGCAGAATTCAATATTGAAAAGCCCAAACTAGGCATTAGAAATTAGTTATTGATAATCTATATATTGGGCCAGTATATATCTGAAGTTTTAGCCCAACACTTTTATGAATTACTTGCGACTAGGCTCGGGTTGGTTTATATGAAAAAACGCCTTCTCCAAACCAAGACCTGAACCCCGGATCCCCGGGGTAAAGCTAACCTACCTACTGTGTTGTTCCGGACGGGAATTAATGTGACACATTTCAGCATAGACGTTATGTGAGTATAATCTTTAATTTATGTTTTATGTGAGTCTAATCTTTAATGGTACTGTTTAGTTATTAAAGTATACACAGTAAGAGGGTGGTTTAACTAAAGCTTTACATAAAACGATCCGATAATACTTTCACACGATTAATATTATCGCAGGATGCCAGTTTATAAGCTTAATAATATCAGGACTGTAAGTTTAACTTTATATCTCAAATAAATATTATTACTGTTAGTGATTAATATTTAATTTATTTGTACTTATAGCTGTATATCCCAATGTTGTATGCAAGAAACTTTTTCTTGGTCTATTATCAAACAACATGTTTTTCTTTGTCTGAAGCAGACTTTTGTGATTTGATTTAAATTGGGGATTGTAAAAGATGTTATTTGGTTAAACAAAAATTGAATAAAAAAATCTCTCACGTTCTCGTGGTGTGGGAGCCAACGTCAACATGAAGGGAAGTCATTAGTGCTACGACACCACACTACACTACCATTCATACTAGATGCTACATTAGTACACACCACATTACTACAAAATTATTACATAGAACCATGCTGATTTGATCTCCCCTGGGCCAAACACAATGATATGATGCCGTTTCATTATTATAGATAAACTAACACTGAATTATTTTTTTACTAAAAGTTACAAGCTAGTTCTCATATTACATTGTCTTTTTTCTTTTTTTAATGATAAATTTTATGTTCAAAATTCTAGCAAATTCTATTTATTAAATGCTATTAAATATATCAAGTTCTTCATTTTAAGTTATCGTTGCGGAAGATCAACTGAAGCCTGCGCACAGGCTGAATGCCCATGCAGGCTTTATTCCTTATTAATTGTTTAAGTAATATCTTAGCTAGATAACTAGTAAACTATTGCTTTCAAAAAAATTCTGTTTAGTGCTTTATTATTGTCATTAATTTTAAGTGTATTTCATGTAAAGTTGATGGAATAAACATTCATTCATTCACTTCAAGTGTTATTAACTTATTAAGCTCGTTGGAAACAATCCAAAGAACACTGAAATTGCCAGGTCTACTCCCCCAATATATCAACTTAGTTGATTATTTCTCTGTGTTTGCAACAACGTGTCAAGTACCGTATTTTTATTTTAACATCTGTTAGTGGTGCTTATAGGTTTCATTTGACATAAATAACTTAATTTTGCAGAGATCTCCAATATTATGTATTTAATTCAATAAAAACTGTCAATGATTGTGTTTGCGTAAGAAACTCTTGCTCCACAAAACAAGGAAATGTACTTTTGAAAACCGGGATGGATCTTTTAAAACTAATTAATCAATAAAAGGGAAATAAAACTCTTCCGTTTTAACAAGGAGCGTACACTGTATACATATATTCTTCTGCTAATATAAATATTCATATTTTCAATCTAAGAGTGTATTTACTGTTTATTTATTGTTAAAATAAATGTATGATTAAGGT
Source organism: Homalodisca vitripennis (assembly GCF_021130785.1). Taxonomy (NCBI): domain Eukaryota; kingdom Metazoa; phylum Arthropoda; class Insecta; order Hemiptera; family Cicadellidae; genus Homalodisca; species Homalodisca vitripennis. Next base: position 121,468,887 of record NC_060213.1, on the reverse strand, counting down.
CAGGCTTGATTACAATACGTTAAGGAATAATCTGTAATAATTCATAATATTTCATTTAACCTCAAAAATATAATTTAATTTTCCTATGTAATTATGAATGAACAAAAGAGAGATAGAAAGTGATTAGGACTTACAAATACATTGAAATTTATAATTTTATCCTCACTCTGGGAGGAACGTGGGGTGAAAAACTGCCTTGTAATTTGTGAGTTTCCTCAGCTTTTTCTTTGTCACTATATACACCTGATATAAAGAATAGGATAACAATATTTAGGTCGTTCCTGTAAAAATTCATACAGCATTTGTACAGTGTACATTAATGACAAAGTAAAATTTAAATTTATCTTCAAAGTTTTTTTCATAACAATTTCGTATGGGCTTCATTTGAAAGATATCACCGTTGATTGTGGGACATATGATTTAAAACTAATAATAAAATTAAATGTATTACATTAATACACTACATATTGAAATTTTAATCTGTCAGTAACTTACTCTGAGAATATAACCTGGTGGTTTCTTTCTCCTCAAGCAAAGGATTTCAGGAAAGATATTGAAGAGAAGTGAGAAGATTAAGAAAATAAGTTTCAGTCCCACAAGCTTTACTGGAGCGTTTCTGACAGTCAAGCGGGGAGAAACTGGAAATTGTTTCCATGTCCTGAAATCCCTCATCGTAATTACCGCTTGGGTCTTCAGCTTGTTTCAGAGGAATGCAATCATTGTGATTGCTCGTTTTGTGGCTTTATATGGCCTTACAATTACTTTTGTTTTGGTGGTAATTTTTGTATCAAAACCAAACTGTCGTTTCAGTGATGATTAGCTCAATTGTTCACTATCATAGAGCTCATACTTGTCTATGTAGAGATACAGTAGTAGCATGTTATAACAATCGCATTACCAGACATTGAGACACTTAGTAGCCAAAGAGTCGAATTACTCATAAAAAATCCTAAAGTTTTGTCTGTCTTATTTTTATCCTTAAGATAATGTGCTTTCTGACTGAAAATACATATTTCAATATAAGAGTTCTTACTACAATTGCAATATGGAGTTTATTACAAAAATATACTATAAAAAGTATAGAAAATCACTTTCACCATATTAAAAAATTTTAATGACTAAAAAAAAATTATTCCTTATATGTACTCCGAGTTACTGTTTAGATATTTATTTAGATTTATTACTTGAAATAAAAAGTGTATTGTTTCAAACGAATTCTAAAATCGTGTGTACAGGTAAAACGGACTATCTCAGTCTGTATCAGATCAAACCTAATTTTACCTGAAATGTTAGCTCTACTACTTGACATAATATATCACAGGTGAAGTTAGGTATGATTTTAACTACTAGTACATTATATAAATTATACAGTATTTTGAGAGTAAAAAATGTGATAATAACAAAACTGTTTGAAAAAGTGTATCTTTGGTCTAATTATGCATAAGATTCAAAATTGCTTGTACAAATTACACTGTTGAGGAATACTAATATAAATATTATATAAATTGTATTTATATTACAATTTTATGTACGTAAAAATTCAATCAGGGGGCTTTTTTCCATCTGAAATTTCATGCAAATAATTCTCGTTATGTCTATTAAAAGTTGTTCGGGGATTTGTGATATGAGTCATTGCTCATCTAATTTTTAATATCTAGACATTATGGCTATAGAATCAAATATTTTAAATCTTATCCTTCAATGTTCTATACTGTATGCACAAAATAACACCCTGATTCAGAACATTAAAGATAATCTGTGAAGTCTTCAGTAAGCACTCAGAAATCATTTATGAATTTAAATGTATAACATGTAAATAGAAACGAGAAAGTAAATAACAAAACATTTGACTCCATATGGAGTTTACCATTCGTAATGAAGACTAATGTTGAGCGGTCACAAACAGACTAAAGGCCGAACCGGTAATCCTGTTTGGTTGTTTACGTGCGAGCCTCAATGACTCCGGACGTGATTTACAACTTTAATGTACTGCTCGTAGCAGATACACAGTGTAGATACATAGGTTTAAATCCTCATAGATGAATATGATATGGATTCTAGAATTAGGTGTTCCAGGTAAGATAATGATGAGTTCAGAGAGGTCCGTGGCATTGTAAATAACTATCTGCCTAAGAGTTTGATACACTTTACATTTACGCTTATTTCCTGATCCCCCATCCCTGGTCTGGGGATGGAAAGTATTAAAACTAGATTTAATTTATAATTCCTGCAGTACTTGAGAGTGGTTGTCTTTATACTGCTAGCATTGTTAACGCAAGTCAGTTTATATTATTCATTTCTAAGTACGAATCACTTACAGAATTGTAGGACTATAATGATAATTGTGATTAACAAAACAGCTCTTTAGTTTTCTTTTGACCTACAGTAATGAGTGATTAGATTTTCTGTACGGCTTATAATATGTCACGTTATGCACTATCACATGCTTCCTTGAAGTTACACCACTCGCTAAGGCACATGCTGTAGCTTACCTTGGCACGTAGCGGTATAGCTAGCACAACATAACATTTGCATAAGCTATAGCACTATGTGTATTGCATACAATAATGCATATCTACAGGTAATGTACAGTAATGTACAGAACTATCGTGATAAGTTATGTACACATAAGAACGAGTACCGCGGATACCGACACTTTCGGGATATTTCAACCAATTGATCCTAATCTTTGTGAAGGGGTATTAATGATCGTCCATTGAAATTTAGCAAATATATACTAAGTAACAGTTAAGTGAAATATTAAGACTGAAGTAAGTTCACGTTTTAGCAGCTCCAAACCTAGGCAACCAATTATACCAAAAGCTGTGTGCAGGAATAATAATGAACGACCATAAACATTGATTTCAAAACACTCCTAAAAAGTAGCCGGAAATATTTCTCGTACTGATGATTTTAATTGAATATGCAAATGAAAGGTAGAGTTTCAGAAACCACAAATAAATAGGTCACCTGTCATCGTGTCTTATCTGTTTACCACATTACCACACATTGCCGCTCAACTCGACGGATTTTGATGTACAAATAATTATCAAACGTAAACATTTAAAGGCATATTCAGCATGTCAAAAATAAATTTGATTATTACCGTGTAAAAAGGAAGGTTATAATTGCTATATTTCGAATAATATTTGAAATCAATGCATAAATTCTGTTGTCTCTACCAGGGCTTGTTAATTTATATGCAGTGACAAAAACAAGAGGTTTCCTTCTCTGTCTATAGGCACCAGTTGGCTACTACTCCGTAAAGAGTTGTAGTTGGCTCCTACTCCGTAAGGAGCTCAAGTTGGGTACAACTCCGTAAAAAGCTTCAGATGACTACAACTCCGTAAGGTGCTTTAGTTGGCTATTACTCCGGTAATGAGGTCTAGTTGGCTAAAATTCCGTAAGGAGCTCTAGTTTGCTACTACTCCGCAAGGAGCTCTAGTTGCCTACTACTCCGTAAGGAGCTCTACTACTACTCGATAGGGAGCTCCAGTTGACTAAAACTCCGTAAGGAGCTCTAGTTAACTACTACTTCGGAAGTTGCTCTAGATGATGCATCACGTATGGGTTCATACTGCAGTACTTATATAAAAATATCGGCTGTAAACATAATACTGAATGTTTTTTAACGTTCTTTATTGCTGTTGATGTTGTAGCATGATAGAATTGATAACTCTGTTTTTGAAACTCCTAGGCTCAGTTTCCTTAGTACTTTTAATTTATTAAGATTTTTTATGTTGTACGTGAATTCAATTTGCATGTCTATGATGCATTACTGTCTGAAACAATTGAACTATTGGAGCGAAATATTTACAAACCAAATCCATCCAAATTATTTGTTAATAGTTTTGTGTAATGTCTTTATGGTATTATTGTCGCCACGTGTATGGAGCAGGAAACTAAGGCGGTTATTACAACGCAAAAGCATATCTCTGCATCGACGTTTAAACATTGGCTTTACACTCCAATACTTTTTTATTTTAAATTCTATGTTTCATTACCACTGCATTGTTCCTCCATCACAATTTTTTTTTCAAACTGAAAACGCTCAGAAGATGAGCAAATAAAACACAGAAAACAGTTAATGTGCAGAAAGCAATGACATTAAAATCAACGTTGAAAAGGATCTTATAATTAATTAACGAACTGACAGTAATCACTCAGGGCTTTAGCACGGTGTGGTGATTATCTAAAAACATAATTCGAGATATACCGTAGTAATCGGAAAAATAGAAAAATTGTAAAGGTCGGAGATTTTCTTTTGGAGGTTTAAGAAGTAATGTTAAAGGGGTTAAAATGTGCTGGAAGTGAATAAACGGAAATGTTTAAAAATATTTTATGCATATGACAATTTATAGAGGCCATGCCATAGTAGAATAATTTTGAGTTGTAATAAGGAATAATATGTTCAAAAAGTAATTGATAAACAAATATTTTTAAATCTGTTTATCAGTAGGTATATAAGATTAGTACTAATCTGTGTATTGACTGTAAGTATTAGAAAACAGGATCTACAATAAAAGCATTTTCGCTATCAAATGATGTAATGTAATAAAGAACACATCGTTTAAATTTGATTGTTACATTTTAAAATCAGAAATTTTGCATCTTGCCAAATGAAAAAAATGAATACCCACGAACCCATATAAAACAGCGCAGAATTGATTTTAAAATACCGAAACTCAAGTCACTAAAAAAATTATCATCTCAGAAAACCCGTTTATTTTTAAACATGGTGTTTCCTAATATTATTAATATATAGTTTAAACAATAAAATTGGTACTGAATCTTTCTACTCGTAATAAACTGATTCTATGGTTTGAAGTCTAATGTCAGAGTATTGTACGACAAGGTCACTGTCAGAGATCTCAGACTAATTTTGCATTATTGATATGTACATTAACTTTTGTTAAACGTAGCAAGACTTCTTAAACCTTTCTTGTAAACAGTATAACCCTTTTAATTTGAGAGCTGACATTACAGTGTGGTACGATATTTTTTACACTGTAATACTGAAAATGTATTTATGGTTTATTTTTAAACGTATACCAACTCATTGAAACCATTCCCCTCCACACCCTTGATAAAATCAGCGCGAATGACAATCAATATCTATATTAAGGCAAATACCCTCCATAATTTTCACGAAAAGGTGGTTGTAGAATTAAAAACACATATGTGTGTACTAACGTTAATGTTGTATTCTTGTGGATTAATAGCGACAAAAGAAACAAAGCCCTTAATCACTTTTGTTTAACCAATAGTGATAATATAACCTTGTATCCTAACATTTACTTAAACGCGCGCGCGTGCGCGCAGAGACACAAACACGCACACAATTTTGCATCACCAGTATTCCTACGTGAACTTCTTCATAAAAAGGACTATTTCAATAAGGTCCAGTAAAAATTTTTACACGTGGAATTCAATTACGGTGGAGTTGCATCATATTTAATGGATCATGTTCTCATTTAAATAAAGAGGCAGTTGAAATTTTCTCAATTGCTAGGCAATGATACATTTAAATCTCTTTCTAAATAGATTTTTATCCACTGCGCACGCCATTCAATATTTTAAAATTATAAGTAAAACTTGTAGATAATGATTCATGCCTTGAACATAAACATAAAACCATGGTACGTGATTTATTCTTGACAGGTTACCAGAATATATACCACGTAAAAATGTTATTGCTAATGTACTATCAAACAGCAGCGTCTTAAAGTCTTAAATAATTACATTATATACGTAGTTTAGTCTAACCATCCCGTGAGTATGATGTATATCAAGGTCAAACCGTAAGGATGAGGGAGACAAGGTCGAGCCAGATTGATGAAGGTGATTAGGGTTGATCCTGGAGTTTTTAATATATACACACATATTTAATATAAGTATGTATGCAAAAATGTAAAATAAGTAGAATGAAGAGATAATATTTTCTACTAAATTTACAATCATCATCACATATTACATCTCTCTCACATATTAAAACATACCAAGATTGATATGAAAATATGAGAAAATAGTAATTATATTATGAGTCCAGTAACGACTGTACAGATGTCTTAGAGTTAGTGAATGTCCTAACTAATTCAAAGTTTCGTTATTAAAAGGTGAGAGAGAAATGGTCAATAACATTAAAAAGAATTCATATAATTCTTAGAATTTCCTAGATAAACTGCATTTTCATGCTCAATAAAGCTATAAACCTAAAACAGTTGGTTGGGAAAATATAAAGGTTCCCTTAACATAAAGTTACATAAAACAATGCCAATAACTTACAACAATGCCTTGCGGTTAAAGCTGAGTGCGGATGACGGGCGATGATAAAACAGTACATGCAAAGCTTATTTATAACCAAAAGACAGTTAAAGCTGTATAAACGTAAACATTTCGACTGTAACTGTTATAAAAGAATACATAACCAACATAACTCCCAGCTCATCACTTGCCGTATTCAACAAATACCGGCGTAAAACATGACGGCGTAAAGAATCATTACAATCTTTATGGATGGATAAAGCGACGACTGTGGAACGAGTGACACTCAAGTAGAACGATATCTTTGACATTTCACTCGATAATCACTTCAAGAGTCTTGAATTTACTCTACAAGAGTAAACCATTTTAAACCTTGTTGGATTAAAAAAATACTGAAATAATTTTCATTTTAGAAAGTTTTAAGTAATTGAACATCAGGTAATGTTTAATGTTTATAATGTATACTGAAGAGAATATTATTATTTTAATGTACCTTTAATCAGGGTAAGTTATATAAATTCGTGTAGAACTTTATCGAAAATAGTATTTTACCCTTATTACTTTTATGATGTTAAGTATATTCTATTTTTAAATTACATTTACACCTTATGAATGTGTATTGTGGATGACACATCTCACATACATGACATACTTATATACGTGACATATTTACGTATGGATGTCAGGCCAGTTTTGATTTATGGAAGTAAAGATTGGACAACAACCAAAATGTAATAACATGATTTGTTATAACATGTTATAACAAATGAAATTCTTGATAAATATAAAGTTACTATTGATTATATGATTACAGATTAAGCAACGAAGATATAAGACATTACCTTAATATCGAAAATATACAGAGAAATTTATAATAAAATATCTACAGAGAAACATGAAAACAAAATTTAGAGAGAAAACCAGTTGGAGAATATTCGAAGCAATTTCACATACCAAACCGGAAAATATGCAACTAGTAAATAAATTGCAAAAAATATGGATACATCTTAAGAATAATAATTGAAAGAAAAAGAAGAATAAGTATCAGAAAACGTTTTTTTTTTAATTGTTATTGTATAACGATAATTATTTATATTTAAAAATTATCGAAGTTGTATAATTACTGTTCATTCTCCATTATTTAAATGGTGTATATTGAATTAGAATAGTGTTTATTACAAAGTTGTTTATTATTTAGGATACTTCATCCTTTTTCAAATAAAATAATTGTTATCTCAAAACTCAATGAGACATTCCGTTAATTGAAGGGAAACTCCATCTTCCAAAACACAGACAATAATTTCTATTCACATGAACAACGACTTTACTCTTAGTTTATTGGATATAACATTCAATACTGTTTTATCATTGCTAAAGAAGCAACCTTATTTTCCTAAGGATTACAAAATAAAAGATGTTCTTCAATAACTTTGTTACGATCCGAGTTATTGTTCTGTACCCTAGAGAACTCTTTCAAGCAAACGTCTTACAATATTTCATTTTAAGTGAGTTCAATATTTCAATATCAATATAGATTATTTACCTATAGAGATGAATAATACGATATTGTTTCTTACAAGTCAAGACGCAACAATAATTGTATCGTAAATGTAAATTTAATTCTAAATTATATCAATTCTTGGTTAAATTTCGTAGAAGAATATTTTAAAATTTTTAACAAATTTATGCAAGTTAGAAATATGATTCGTTTACTCAATTTTAATAATTTTTATTAAAAACATTTTGGCAAATATAAATAAACTTTTATCGGACACTGGCTGTTAAATAATACTCCAAGGAAGATGTAAAATAATGAGACTCTCCCTAGAGATAAATTGCATTTTCATGTTCTTCCATTATCAGTTATCTCTCTTTCCTTATTGGCTACATTCAATATTCCCTGCCGCGTTTCTCAGAAAAAATGAAATGTAGTTGTAATTGTGACATTAGCGAGAGTTGTGCTGAAAACTGTTTTTCTACAATGGTTGTGTCATTGTACCCAAAGTTACTTAGTTAACTGTAATTTGTTAGCTATTAGGCTATGCGGAATATGTAGTCTGTTAACTAGTAGACTATGTAAGCTGTGTAGCCTGTTAACCGTATATAGGCTGAGGAATGTGGATTACCTAAAGCTGGAGTACACAAGGAGCCTACAGGCTTTCAGGCGTAAAGTAATTCAGTTCTCGAGAGAGGAAATCTAACTTGATCTTGTAGCTCGGAAACACAAAAGGTCTTTTCTTTGTTTTGAATTAGTTTAAAGGAAATAATTTTCTGTGTATGAAAATTAATTTACGCTTTTTAACCGACTTCAAACAGGAGATTATATCTTTACAGCGGTTATTTAGTTACTGTTTGATGTTTTTCCACCGACTGTAGTGAGCTTTATAACCCAGCTTTGTGTTTAAACAGACAACACTGGAATATGTGGTTCCCATATTTTGGTTAATAGTTAAAATTAATATTACAGCATTTATAATGTATGATTTGGGAACAGGGAATAACTTTAATTTTAAATTATTGATCACTGCGTTATCCGTAATAAATGTAAGACAGCTCAGTTACAAATTTTTTGTTAAAACCTTTGGCATGATCGATTAAAAACTAAATTCGTTTTGAAAGACCCCTGAAAAATAGTGGTTTTCTATCTAGCAATCTGTCCAAATGATATATATATATATATATATATATATATATATATATATATATATATATATATATATATATATGTAATGTCAGGTAAATCTTGGTTTAACTGGCAGCATTTATAGTGTTCGTAATATATGATTTATTATACTGAATGAAGTAGACGAGAATAGACATAATATATATATTATGTCAGGTGACTCTTGGTTTAACTGGCAGGATTTATAGTGTTCGTAATATATGATTTATTATACTGAATGAAGTAGACGAGAATGGACACAGACTACTCCTCCTCTTCCATGAAATACTTAATTTATATACGAAAGTAAGGGCTCAGTGGTGTAATGGTTGTAATCTCGCCCGGAAAATGTAAGATCTGGGCTGAGGATTTAATTTTGGTACATCATATTTTATGAATATCCTTTACTCAAGTTTAAACAACATAAAGGAATAACAAAAAAATTTCGTATGTCAACTCAATAAATAAGAAATAACGTCTAAAACACACAGACCACTTCAGTACTTTTACTGCTAAGTTAGGAACATAGGTATATAACATATGTAATATATAACAACACGAGTACATGACTCTAGATATGGAGTGGGCTAACAATTAGTGGGGGTCAGCAGTTCTTATACACTTACGTATTCTGTTTAACAATTTAAGACTGTTTAGGAAAATCATTGTAAATAATACGTGGTAAAATATAATATTTCTTTGTTTGCCTTAAACGATGCAACCTTTATGAAACAAACTTTAAATCGCATCAAGGATATTGAATATGTGCTCAAGAATGGTAGAATGTTCCGTCTCATTCACTGGAATCAAGTACTCTATTCATTATGAAATGAAAATGTTAGGCTTTTAATGTATTAAAAATAAGTACATAAACCTAGTGACAATATATTACTTTAAACCAACGAACGTAAGCAAGCATGGCTTGAAAATGAAAAATATTCAAACAGAATACCACAAAATATTCCTTAAAATTCATTACTTGCTTTGTATTTTATACTATACTGTTACTTTACACACTTGATATTAATTATATGATGTAAAATTTAAAAAATGGATTAGACTGAGTGTTACTTTGACAACGATCATTAACTAAAAAGTAAAAATACAAAAGTAACGCAACGAAAAGATCTTCTTGTCTCAATATCACATAAGATTTTGTATTTGACAGGTGCTGTGAAAACTTTAGAGTTTTACAAATCTTAAATAAAAAATGTACCATTACGAGGTGTTCAAAATTATTTTAAAACTTTTCTAATTAGCAAAAGTGCTGAACACTATTAGCTGTTTTTAGCTGTTAACTTTTGGCGATTCAATTCAAATTCAAATTCAAAATTCTTTTATTTCATCAACATGATTTACAATTACAGTGTATAAATAACTACATCTAACCCTCTAGCATTGCTAATCGAGGGAGAAGAATAGATCAAAAGATACAATTTATATTAGTTACAATAAATATTCACTTTACCAACATGCATAGTAATTAAATCAATATAAATATGGAGTATATAGTAAATATTATGATTAAACTCGTATATTAAATTAGCTTAAATCAATAGTATACAAATTTCATCATCTTAAAAAGTGTAGAAAGTTAATATAAAATTAATAGTTTAAAAATGTAAATAGAACTGTTATTGTTTTTCGATGTTTCGGTATATTTGTATTTGGAAGGGTGGAAATATGTTTTGAAGTCTAATATGAATGAATTTATTGAATGTCTATATATGGAAGAGAAAGTTGACTCTGGGGCAGTGTGGTCTTATCAGTGTCCTTTGTTTGATTGTTTGGAAAGTCTGGGACTGAAGATTTTGATGATAAGGTAAAAGCCTGAAATTGAGGGTTATTGCTGTGTCATATATATTGTTCCTTCTTGGCTTTGTTTGAAGTTGTTTGTGAGTTAGGTATACTGAACAAACTTGGGAGGGCCTCAGTCCAGTATGGGTGGTGGTTGAGTGAGTACTGTATGAAGTTCTATGTGTGTTGTGTTACTAGTGTATCAGTGTAGTGAATTTAAAAGTGCATTTCTGGATTACTTGATGGTATGTTTTTTGTTGTTTTCTTATTTTATTTTCTTGAGAATATTACAAAAGTATCTATACACTACCTTGAAATGAAATAGCTTTTTAGCCATTTATCTATTTGATATTCGTTCTGAAGGTGTTGTAACTCTCTTGGTAATGAATTTATTAAATTTGGTATTCTGTATTCAGGTATTACTTTGCCATATCTATTTTCGTGACGTTGAACCCAAAAGTTTCTATGCCTTAAATTATAATCAACATCCAACAAAGTTCTAAATTCATCCTCAAAATAGTGTCTTCTTAAAACTGTAAATTCTCCTAAAGAATTAAATGACATTATACCAAGCATTTCCATTTCCATATCACAAAACAGAGTTTTTTGTATCCTAACAATAATCTTTTTCAAAGGGCTTAACATATATTCTGGAGCTAAGTAATATAGATTAATTCCATAATAAAAGTGACTTTGCACCAAGGAAAAGTAGATCATTCTTTTAGTTACAACTGGAAAATCCAAACGAATTTTCTGGCATATAAACAAGATATATCTAAGTTTATTAGTGAGTGTCTCGATATGTTTGCTAAATTTCATACTATGATCTAAATACATTCCAAGATGTTTTAAACTGTTATCAAACTCTAGTTTTTGACATTGACATTGATCATTATTCAATAAACAGTCTTTTTATGACAATACAATAAGATACCTCTACGAATATTGACATTAACTACAACTCTTGGATTTCTAAAAATAATAGCTTTAGTTTTTTCCCATTTATTTTTATAGAGTTATTAAAAAAGTATTTAGTAATCAAATTTAAATCTTCCTGCATAAGTGTATTATACATTTCCGCATCTTTGTGAGTCACATAAAGAATATTATCATCCGCATATTGTAAAATTGAGCTGTTAAACTTCAAACTAGCCAAATCATTTACACAGATATTAAATAGGGTGGGTGATAAAATTAACCCAATAACAAATTATTACTAGAAATATATTCGTTCTTATCGTAAAGGGTCGGGTGACTTCAATATAAGCAATAAAGTACTGATAATCTTTCAAACTACATACGTTGTACTTGTTTTCCATAACCAGATTTAACATCGCGTTGCAGTGTTCGTTTTCGCCAATAAAATATGAAATACGACAATTGTGGTCATTAATAAAATTCTAACATTGCAGCATAAATCGTATTGTATTATATCTCTTTTAGTTCTTTACATTTAGTATATAGTTAATCAAAATGTATTTTTAAACATTAGTTTCGGCATGCACCCATCTTCAGTGTGCATTCAATACCTCTCTTAAATTCTGAGAATGTCTTTATATGATACATTATAAATTATAATTCAAATTCACTTACTCTTTCTACTGATCTCATTGCTCTGTTATTTAAATTTGATTTAAAAATATATCTAAGATGTGCTCAATGTAATCAAAATTTCTTTACATATAATAATTTAGAAATGGCTATAAAATAATAACAATGATAAAAATAATTGATGAATTTAATCCTTTTTTCGAATTGCATGTTATTTCTGCGTAGTTGATACGTGTCAATACTCTAATGTATATTTCATTGAAATAAACAGGTTTAATTATGACGGATGTGAAAATCTAATTATAAACTACTACTCTACAACACACAAAGAGATGTAGTTATCGCTGAGTTTGTGCTAGAAGAGTGTTGCCATGGCGCCGTCAATTGTTTGCTAGACAATATCGCTTTTGAATATCAGATGACTTAAAAAATTGGATTTCTTATCTTTAGGTCTATTGGAGTGAAAATTTTCTTTCATAAAACTACAACATCTCATTCATGAAAGGAAACTACAATGAAACTGTTAAACTGTATTTATAATACTTGTGACTGTTAGTATCGTAAAATAAACTCAACGAGTTACTCATTAGCTTGTAATTAGTAGCTTGTCCAGTAGTGCCATGGTGAAATGGGTCTACTGATAGATAATTAACCCTAATCCTAATAATATTTTAAATACAAAAGTGCCTTAATTTTTTTGTTTTTCTTTCACGTATACATCATTCAATTCATTGTACTGAAATTTTGCAAGAATATTCTTAGGATACCTGGGATGAAGACAGGCTTATTCTTATTTCAAAAATTCCTTCGTTATATACGCCCCACTGGTCGGTATAGTACCAAAACTTCCATCTTGGCCTCTAAAGTGCCGAAATATTAATTGAAAGGCTCAGTCAAATGTAATCAACTGTTCTATGTAAAAACTGTCTTATGACAAGACAACCGTATGTTTAATTTTACTCTTAATTCCTGATTTTTAAATTTTGTTAGTGTGAAATCATAGAGTGTGCTTAATAGTAACAGTTATTATTTCAATATTTCTGCAACCGCTGTTTAGCATAGAGTAACAAAATACCCAGAAAAAATAAAAAGTAACAGTGATAATATACTTTTAAATATACACATTTACCTGAAATTATATTGTTATTCAATAATATATGAGTATAACAGAGGTATTAAGGTATCGGAGTAAATATAACTGCATTGTGGTTATCTCTCGTTGTTCGCTTCTCACACGGTTGGTTGTATTGTAGATGAATGGCGTTTATTGTCTGCCCGATGTATAGTTGAAAATATAACAACGACACCGTACTTCGCAGGCACTCTAATGTAATGTAATATTTAATAATAGCTTTATTTGATAATGTGAAATTCATTCATGTAGAGATGTTATAAGGTGTGTATTATTCAATATTTTGAAATATCTTAACACCTGAAATGTGAAAAACGTCCTATTTTTCGGTAACGTCTTTGATATGAATGTAGGTGCTCGCAACGTCATGTGTGTGCGTTTCTGATAAAAAACGTGACCTTGATCTTGGGATCAACGTAATAACTAACTTTTTCCAGTTTTCAAAATCTCTTCAAGTTGAAATCTTTTAGTTAATACTGCCCGCTTAGGTCTAGTTAGCCTAGATAAATAATTAATTATTTCTATTTACAACAGAAAAGGTTATGCGAAGGGCTTAGAAGCCAAGGGGTACAAGTCCAAAAAACTTGTTTCTGAGAAAATCATGGTTAAAGTCAGTGTTAAAAAAAAATTATTACCATTGTGGTAGATCTACAAAAATATTTTTTAGTGTTTGATTATATAACTGAAAAGTTTATTCATGCTTGTTTACATTTTTAAATGCTTTGGGTGTAAAGTTATTATTAAAATAAAAGTTTAAGTCATGACTTGTACCCCTTGACCACAAACTAAATAGATGGTTTAAAGAACATGGAATGAATAAAACTAGTGTAAGTAAGAAAGTTTTGTTTTATTGATACAAAGTAATAATTTATTTTGTTTTCCTCTTCTGAATAGTCACGATATATAACAACCAGAGTGTTTTTTTACTTAGTCAGAGTCTGTTTCATAACAATTCCCACCATTTTCTATAGAGTCTGCTCCTTCATCGTTTGGCTCTGATACTTGAGGCTGTGGCACTTCAACTTGTATAGTTTGGACTCCTGGTTTTAGCACGGGGGTTTCCTTCATAGTCCAGTTTTTTTGTAAAACTCATGATGGATAGGAGGAACGTAGGGTAGAAGTTCTTGAAGGTCTTTGTACTTGGAAGCTTTAATTTTTTTCCTTTCTTGTTTTGGTTCTAGTAAGGGTAGTTCAGTGGGAGTTTCTACCAGATGACTTTGCTTTCATGTCATAGGTTGAGAATGGCATAGAATCATTAAAAGTTGTTTTATAAAACAATGTCCATGGTACGTCTTTTCTGTATTGAAGCCACTGCATTTGTCTGATTCCAACAACAGATCTTTTAAAAAGATGTTGTACCCCTTCAAGTGTAATGAACTCTTCCTCTTCCATACATTTTACCATGAACCTTTTGCAACTTTTAGCAACGATTCCAGTCCAGTGGTCAGGAACAAACACAGATGTATTCGTGTTTCTTTTAGCTAACTCTATAGTTCCAAAATCACGATCACAGTTGTTGTACGAGTGGCCTGGCAGCAAAAACTTGTGGTCGACTACTTCAACTTGGGTTTTTTGAACAACATACAGCCAAAATTTAACTACATAATGACTTTTGTTTTGTCCCCCACAGTTATCACTAAATAATGTTAAATGATTAACGGTGGGGGGCAGTGCCTTCACGTATTGAAACATGCATGACATAATTTCCTCACAACCTCTTGACGCTTGGCCCTCATGCCACAAATACATAGAAGCTTGTCCTGAGCTTATGTCATGGATACACAAGTTATAAGTCCACAACTGTCTAGAATAGTAGACCTTAGAACACGTCAAGACTGGAGTTTGCAGCATTTTTTGTAAGTCAAAACAAACCACCTTGTGGCTTGAATCATTTTTTGGCTTGTTCTTTGGCTTTGTCTAATTGTGCTTTAGCACTCTCTGCCTTGCGTAGGTGGAGTTCTTTCTGTACTGTAGCTGCCTGTTTTTCGTCAGGTGATCCATGTACAATAAGCTGTTGGAGTCTGTCACATGTAGCACATGTGTCTGTTTGTGGCCTGTGAAAACTTAAATTGAATTTAGTATTAAAAACATACCTGTAGTATGGAAGCGTTACAGGCTCCTTACCTTTTTCTTTACACAGCTCCTTGTAAAAATCATACATTTTTTTTACATTAAGGCCAGGATTAAGATACTTTTTATTTGGATTTTGTTGACGTGAGTAGTGGCTAGTGTATCTAGGAAATTTTCATAATATGCTCCTTGACAAACTCCAACTTTTCTGGGTTGGTTTTGTTCGGAGGAATTTTTTTTGCCTCGCTTGTCTCTTGGTGAAATAGATGTTCCTGATAGTTGTTTTCTTTTTACAATATTCATAACTCTTTTGTTGGAAATGTCAATTGTTTTAAAGAAAAAACTCCTTGCATACTCTTTTTCCTACCAAAAATACTGGCACGAAACAGATTTATTGTAATGTTCATTGTTTTGCTCTGGTCTGATGTGGACTATGGTGTAAAATTACAGAATTCAAGAAAGCCGACTGCAACTCCCAGTTTCCAAGAGCCCAATACTCATTAAATATTTCTTGGCGTTTCTCTTGAGGAATATCACTGCACTCATACCTACAATTATGGTTAAAATCTCTGACCTGCTTTGGTTGATGGTTTTTCCCTGTTCTGTCAGTGTACCCTTCCCCTTTATTGCGAGCAATCGACCCCTTTTTTCTCTTCCACTGATCAGGCCTTCTTGTTTTCTTCTTTCCTTCATGTTTTGGTCTTTTTGCAGGCGGTCCATTATTTTGCTCTTCTACAACCACGCCACCTGGAGAATAGATTTTGGGATTAGAAAATTAGTATAAAGTTATGACTTTGCTAAAACTTTTTTAATTATTAGACATTGTAATGTATTTGTATAAGCATTTATTGTCCACGATTATTTAATTGTATGGTCACCTTGTTATTAGTTAGAAGAGATGTGGTTCACAATTTTTTCATATATTTTTTTTCCTTAAAGGTGAACTAAACAGAAAATAAATAATGCAGAGTGGTAGTTTATTTTTTCCAGTGGATAAATTATTATGGTTATTATAATTGAGGCAAGACTAATGTAGTACTACTATGCAGCTGATATAATGTCTTTGAAGGCTAACTAATGTGACTAGGCCTAATTCAGAATTGTTGTGTAGCCAGGAATTTTGGCTGGTCTGTGTAACAACAAATAACTTACTTCTTTTACTACATTTCTATATCCTCAGTTTGTTGATTGCTTTTCTTCTAATTTACTTACATGGAGAAAATATGGTAGGCCTAGCTTATTAGATAAATAATACAAAACTTACTTGTTGATGGGCGATTTCTGAAAAGATCTCTTGCAGAATTGTCTTCATTTCCACTTGGCAAATAGTCAGGGTCTGCGTCTGTGTCATCTGCAGAAAAAAAACAAAATTAATTAACTTGATGTACATAAGCCTTTGTCTTCAACAAAATTGTGTATATAATTAATTAATTAATAATAGAAGCTGATGTTTACAATGGGCCTAGCCTACTTCCAGAATAACTGTTCTTTAAGAAGCAGAAAAGGCTTTGTCCTTTAAGAAGAAAGTGTGCATAAAATGATCTTGGTAGTACCATATTTGTTTGTTAAAATGTAAACTATTCATCTCTCAAACAATGAAACAGGTTTTAATTACTATTATTAATTATTATTATTAAGTAAACAACTTACCTTCAAAGAGGTTAGGATCACTTCTATCAGAAGAACAATTGTCTGCCATTTCTTTCTATCTAGTTGTCTATTATCCAAATATTAACAAAATATTACAAAAATGAATTCTCATTTCATTAATATTAACAATAAGCAATATAATTGTTATTAACAATATTTAATAATAACAATAATAAGCTCTTCCCACCACAGTAAACTTCACTGACAGACAGAGTAATGAAAACAACAATGTGCCATGCAGCTGTTTCAAACCTCCTGCTCAGTAGTCAAGGGGTACATGTGACTTGTATCTCTTGACCACTCATCAAAATAATGTTATTGTTCAGTAGTCAAGGGTATTCACTGCTAGAGCTCAGCACCTGATGGTGACTGACTTATACCTCTTGGCCACCAAATTTTTATTATATTTAGCTACAAGAATCTGTGTCTAACTCATTTCACCAAAAAAATGGACTTGTACCCCTTGTCTTCTAACCCCTTCATGCCGAGTTAAGCGATAATATGGTAAATAATACTTCATCTGTAAACACTGCATACACAATATAGACAAGCAGACAAACAATGAAAATTTTCGTTGCACATCAAGATTTAGGTTTACTGAGATTATCCGATTATTATTGTACGATTTCACCCGTTATAATAGAATTACTTACCACGCAAATGCTTAGAAGATAGATATGAATGAACTAAATATAGTATGATTTATCTCCAAGTATTTTCCCTAGATAGTTTTTCATAAATGATAATACGATTTTATTTTAGTAAACCTTTCAAGCAAATTAAATAAAGTAAATACCAAATTTATCAGTCATTATCAAAAGTACTTCGTGGTAATTTTAGTAGCATATATTCGCATTCACGTTGATCATTTTGGTATTGCCTTCACTAACGCTCAACGGAGGAGGCTATATCGTCAACGAGCGCCATAGGTTTGAGTGGCGTCACTATTAGTTTTAAATGACCCATATCTGTAAAGAATTCATAGTGTTAAAAGTAAAAATTTGATTGAAAACAATTAACGAAAATCATAAATATATACATATATCGCGAAGTGTTACATTAAAACTAAACAAACTTAGAGTAAAGAATTATATTTATAAAGAGTTTATCAACGGGAAATCTTCATGTTGCGTCGCAGAGCTGTTACGTATACATATAACAATAGCAGTAGTAATATAGTAGTATAATAAGGTAATTAAATCACTTATATTAATACTATAGTCCAGGGCTAAAGACCAAATTCTATTGTTTAATCACCCAACCTAGTTTTTAGTGAAGTCGGTAGAGGGGAAGAAACAGATCGTTATTCCCGTTAGGTTTCGGTAGGGGTCGATATGGGATATTTTCGAACGGGTTGTAAATATTAAAATATGTTTTCTTTAGATCTTACTTTATTAGCTAGTTACACGTGAAACCGACTAAATGGATAATAGGACATTGGCCATAAACCAATGATAGACCTGCACAAACTTCTAAACTAAAAGAACTTACCACCACCATGTAAAATGGTCACATTATGTAAAATGATAATGATGAAAATATGAATGAAATCCTAGAGTCCTTTTAAATCATCCAACGTTTATAACAAACTTTAAAACCAACTGTGAGATATGTGAATAACTGTTGCTCAGCGTTAGACTATGGGAAAAAACCAAACTTCAAAGTTGGGATTATTAGCCAAAAACTTAAGTCTATATAGGTTTGGTGGAAGTTGTTATAATTTTCCTGTCTGATGGTTAGTTACAAGTATATGAAGTTAACAAAATTTTAATTCACAAAAAATTTTGTATACATTTAATTTTTTATAGTCTTTCATTTCTAGATCAATCCAAACTACCGTCATTATTTCTTTCTTAGGAGAAATTACTCTGTCGATTTCAGTAAAAACTAGATTATGTGCTTATATAATGAAAATGTAATGTGCTTACAGAATGGCTCCTTGACTGAAAATAGTAAATTTAATGTAATAAATTAAAAATGTATTTTCAATATTTTTATAGTAAAAATTCAAAGAGATATTAATGATTATTCATTCACACATAAAATACTGGATGAAAGCAACAAACACAATTTCAATAATCCATATTCATGTGGTTGTGTTGAACAACAGTAATCTGTCATGTAGATGTTAACCGGCACATTACGTACGATGATAGAGTAGTTACACGCTGTGGTCTGTCAGGTTTAATGACACGTGATATGCTTTATCTACAACTATTACATTGATAACACGTGTTGTATTTGTTGTTGTGCAGAATGTTGTGTGTGTTCTTCCAACGTCAGTGTATGTGGATCATTAAACAATCAAAGTTATATTATGAACTAGCGGTTACAATAAAACTTCCCATCTCAATTTCCTGCTGAAAAACAGAAACTCCATGGGCTTGTTCCTTTTAAATTACATTCTAAATGGCAATAATCAGGGAAAAATAATCGAATCTTCTTACTCATCTTATATTTAAGTTAAAAGGCAGAGTTTGAAGCCCTCATGACTGAGAGTGAAACAGTTTTAATAAGACTAGTGAAATACCACGAATTCCTCTCCATTAATTATGATAAATGACTTAAGTAACAACTAAGTTAGTTTATACCAGCGTGTAGGAATTCTAAAGTCGATGTTCTTAGCATTTTAGCCAACACACTCATTATGTAATAATAATTTAGCTCGTGATATTAAGTTAATATTGCTTTGATTCTCTATTTAAGAATATATACACGTTACATAGGTCTAAATAATTGATACTACTAATACTACTCATAATTCTTCTACTACTAAAGTAACCTCTGGTAACGTACGTGTTAAATTCTTAATCTGTTTTTGATAAAAATATAAACATTGCTATATGCTTATTTTCTCATTAATAATGATGATGCAACGAGAAGAGTATGATTTTCCAAACCAATATGAGTACTTACCACATTAGCGCTGTACGAGTCATCAATCATCTGTAAATTAAAATTATTCTATTTACTTTAATATTGCTCAAACAATTGTTATAAGGTTTTAACTTATTTTGATCGTAATAAAGCAATCATGGACACCACGAAGGATAAATGGGATTGAAGGATTTGAATATAACCTATCTCGCTATTGTCAGAAAATACATGCTGTATATACAACTTAGAGTGACCAATACAGACTTTATACCTACAACATTCTGCTTGAGGTTTAACGCGATGTTGGTAATTCTATAACACATATACACAGGTTGAAGCTGTGTATTCTTCACAAATAATAGTAAACACTGAAAGCCTAAATGTCGTGACAGTTACAATTTGACATTATACTGATGTGCTGTGTAAAGTGTCTAAGTATCTGTTAGATATGTCTTATTCAAGTATTGTGAAAACCCCAATCGTAAAATGGTATACTTTTAAGTTGTATGAAGTAAGAAGTCTTTTTAGTGACACATACAAACTATTATAACTAGACAACGAGTGTGAGAAAAGCAGTGGTGAATATCAATTAACATTCGATTTCTACATAGCGATCCTTATTGCTTTGAAACTCTGGAATTAGTAAATATTTACTAATAAAAAAACACTTTTAAAAAACTCTAAATACGAAATTTTTGTAGAAAAATGGATTCCTATATTAATACTGTAAAATATTATCAAATCGAATCGAAATTGTGCGATACAATTTCCATTTAAAAACCAATGTATTATTGTGTGTTCATTTAAGTTCAATGAAGCAATAATGAGAAGAGTGCAATTTTACGCAAAGGATAACCCGTACACAATACACAGACATTGTCTCTGTCACAATACCAACTAAATCCACAGACAATAGGCTTGTATGAGGCAACCATATTAAGTAAAACAGAATAAATTAATAACATTGACTATATGGAAGAGACGAATAGAACTCCAAGTGCTGTACAGTATCAACTGATCCACCCACCTACAGCTCTGCTGACGTAGACTCCTCCAGGCAACAATAAAGCTCTGCAATGTTTTAGTGACGATTTACTCGAGACAATAAACTGGTCGGATAGATATCGCCTTTGAGTGGAGAAATGTTATGTTTTGCGTTTTTCTCATTATATATTAAGTAGTTAATGGATTCAGTCGGTCTCCCTGTTGCTTTAAATTACCATAAAAATATTTCGAGGATTAGAAATTTAAACAATTTTAGGAGTCGTAGGTGTCGCTCGATATTTTTTACAATCAGTTGTGCTATGTTGCCTATGTTTTTAACGAAGGAAGTTTAGTAATCCTTTCATGGAGAAAGAATCGTATACTAAGTATACTATAGTGCATCACTTATAGCAATAGTTTATAGTGCTCTGTGTGTGGAGTTACCGTATAATACTCTAAGGCCACCTACATTACTTCCATGTATCAGTGTCCAAGGTATCAAGTCGTGTAGAGGTTGCTTACTTAAACGTAGTAATAAGAGTATGTCTAATAAATTCCAAGTATTCTTGATTTAAAATATAATATATATATAAGTAAAATTTGACAATTATTATAACCACATACAATGATAAATTAAATCAATCATACGGTTTATAAAAAAATGCATTTGAAAAAGGTTCATGACTCTCAAGGACAACTTAAGCAATCTGTGTAATAAATAAGGTAATCCAGTGGAATTTAATACGACATGAATATAATCCTATTGATATAAAACTTACAAGAGCACGTTAAAGAACCTGTTTTAATGCTTTATGTTATAGCTCTGACATACAATATAACATGTGTGACAATATAACATATGTGACTCTCAAAGATAATTTAAATAAATAAATAACAATAATAATAATAATAATAAATAATAATTCTTTATTGCAGTAAAACAATTTACAAAATTGCATTGCAAGCGTCATTTTAACATATTGATTTAAATGAATGTGTGTAATAAATAGATAAACCAGTTAAATTTAATACGCCATGAAGTTAATGTGTTCTGTTGCCATACACTTCTCATGACCAGCTCTTAAATCATGCGAATGATATTGTTTTCATCACCACGCATTTGCGGCAAGCTGACGAGAAAAATTTATTATTAAATTCCAATCTCTTACATCCATTAGTGACCTTGTATAACAAGGCACATTTTAGTAGATTTTCAATGGATTAGGAAAGACATCCAGAATTCCATCTTGGGAAACTGCTTAATTATTATTAAAACTAAGGATACAGTAATTATCTTTATTTAAATCAATTTATGCATTATAGCAATACAACTAACTCTTATATTTAGGCTTTGAGGCAGAGTTACTGATGATTGAATAGTACTCTTAACTTCAGTTTTGCCACACTGTGTCACACCAATTCTCCTAATTGTGATTGTCAAAATACTGCATGGCTTCCTTAAGAAATACACTACAAAAAAAGGAATTTGGTTTGTGATAAAGACAATCACTGTTGCTACTTCTATCGTAATCCAAAAACAGATTTTTGAAACCTAAAAACATATAATGAAATTACTACAATTCGAAAATCGTTTCGATAATTCGTATTTCAATTCATGATTTTAACATTCAAAACAAATGTGGGTTATCAAGTTACACGTTTACTCTTCATAAGTTACCCTTTATTATAAACACAATCAAATAGTGATATGTGTAGCTAGTGACATATATAGCAACTTGTTTCATAAGGATTATCACTAAATAAACTTTGAAATATACCTAACAGAATCCACACTTTAATTAAAAAGCATATAACGTTTTTTATGTTATTGGTTTAAATTGCAGATTTTATATGCATTGTTTATTGTATCCTAACAGGACATCTAAAATAAAAATCAACATAATGTTTCTATGAGCTGTTGTAACACTCTTAAAATCCGTTTTCGAATTGTACAAAACACAAAATAGTTTTTTTAATGTAATCTTTACATTAGACGGTTCATCAGTTTCCACACAAACTGTAATTTTATTAAATTTCACAAATGTAACTGGTTGTAATACGGCATCTTTACAAAAAGATTTGTGTACCGAACTAAACTTAGTTGATTCAGTAAAAAATTTTTTTAAATTGAACATATTTGGTTTTAAGAGTTATGAAAAGACTGTGTATTATATCACAAACTAAGGAAGTACAACTTCCTGTCTCAACAGGAAGTTGACATCCGGTGGAAAAAACCTTGTTATCTTTAACAAACACACCTCCATTTAATGTATTATACCATGAGGGAAGCAAATTTCAAGAAATGTAATATACAATTTGTTCCATACCTTATATCGTCCTATATAACAATTATATAAATATAACCCGTAAGAAAGTAAAAAACGATGTTTAAAGTTTATGATTATAGTACGGTATACAAAACAAATAATTATTATAACAATGCTATAAAAGATAATGTCCCACGGAAGAGCTTGAGTGTTTACCACAACAGCTGTCTGGGGATATTAGACACAGGCAAGGAATACAGATGCGTTAAAAGCATTTTGTGTATTGTATTACTTAAAGAGCTGTGTAATATTATCCTAATGGTAACAAAGTCGTTACTTATTTAAAAATAAACGAGAACTGTTCTAAAAATCAAATTAAATAAATTATTGTAACTAAAAATAGTTTTATAGAATTCAGCTATTTATTTACAATGTACAAGAAATGTAACTTCTACTTTTAATATAACTCTTTTTTAATAGAAAAAAGAATTTAAGATTTTTGCCATCTTTATAGGTTACAAAAGGTACAACACAACATTTCGAGGATTGGAATCTTCCCCTTTATTAGATGGGGAAGGTATTTAATACATTTTTAATACATAAGAAAATAAAGAACGGAATGAAGTAATCTATTTATACCAACTTTATAGTTATTTTTAATACTATAGGAATGAGCAAGTGTATTAGAAAAAGAGAACAATGGAGTGGAATTCTCGATATTGGAATAAAAAGAGAAAAGTCACAAGAAGGGTATATTACACATGTATTTAAATTACATTCAAGATCCTAAAAATGTTATGAAAGGCAACTTGAAGAGCAAATTAAGTCAAACTTTTGGGATGATTAATACATTAAATATGGCAACATGAATACTACAACTGTGTCACTAAAATATAACTATGACATGCTTTAAAAGTGTTCCATATGTTAATATTTACACATTTGTTTATTTTAATTTTATCAGAGTAACACTATGTACATAGCATAAAGGCTAAGCAAATGCCATATATAATAAAATAAAACATATAAATAAAAGGGTATAGATTATTTGTTATAGCTGGAACTTAATTAGTAGAATAAATATAATGTTAATTAAAAATGAAGAAAAGTGCATCAATAATGTAGAGAAATGAATGAAATTATTATGATAAAATATGCTATAACTTATGTGTAGAAAATGTTTATTTGAAAATGTATAAGCATATTTATTAGGGTGGGCTGAAAAAAACTAAATTTTCGAGTATCGAGTACTAATAGGGCTCAAAAGTTGCGTATTCTTGAGCTGATTAAGAGAAAAATAATTATAAAAATATTATTTCAAATCTTTAGTTCGCGCAACGAGCTTAAAGTTTTGTAAAAGTGTACTTTTTTGCTCTTTTCAAAAAAATATTTTAAACCGTCTTATGATGATTTTTTTTATTGTACTACCATATATATATTACGTTTATAAGTCCATAACGTCAATAAAAATATTTAGATACTTTAAACAAAACATATAAGGTTCTCAAGAAATATGGTAATTATTAGAAAATTGTACGAAAATAACAATGTTTCTTCAAAGAGTAAAACATCACAGATTTGCAGCTCTTCGCCCATTTCACCAATGTAAATATTATTTATCCGACAAGCATTTAAAATGAAGTTAATCTTTGTATCCCACCATGCATGCTGGTATTATTACTCAATACATAGCAGCGGTGAATGTATTAACTAAAGCTGACGGTATGTATTAGACAGTATGCAGCTTTTGTACAGTACCTTAATACGTTACGTATATTTTAAATCAAGCTCGGTACAAACCTATACAGGGAATGTTTTGTGTCATTTCATTGTGCGTCGTTGATTGACATGACACGCATCTTGTCTATTGAAATCATTGAAGAAATAATGTTTGTTGTTTGTGAAATGTTATTAAGAAATCCTAAGTGTGTTTGTTTGCCTGAAAAGGTGTACGAGATATGCAAGAGTAAGAGCCTGATTTTTGAGACAAAAGGACAATTTGTTGGAGGACTCTGTCTCTAGTGAACCATTACGCGTAGCCCCCGGACAACTGACTAACTGTCTCCGTGGAGGGGCAGCTGTGATAGTCGACTCCCAACATCTTGCAAGGTAACTTCAACTACACAATATTTTACTTTTGTATTCCTTAAAGTAGCATTGTTGGTTAAGTCAGGTTATCCTATTGTGATACCAAATTATAAAACCTTATAATTGTAAACTTATACCTTATGAATAATTAAAAAGTTCAGTGACGGCAGTGTGCAAAGTTCTGTTATAAGTTTTCTGTACATATAGCTATAACAATGTATATTAATGTGAGATGAGTTCAGTGGTACATTAATTATTTACACAAATTACTGTCCTCGTCTTGATATGAGCCATTATTTGTGGTCTATTCTGTAAACATAGCATTGAAAACCCCAATATCTCCAAATCCCAAATGCCTGACTGAGTATATAAAAATATAACATTGTCTTTAGATCCGATGTAAATTTAAATTCAATTTCTTACTATGACTTCTTCAATTGTACCGAATCTAGCAGTAAGTTTATATAAATAGTTAGTAATGTTTCAAACAAAATTATCAGTTGGAGAGCATTTGTAAATATAAATCTCTAGAACATATATTTTTTTAATTCAGTTTGCGTTTATATGGTATATAAATAGAAAGGACCTATGGCAGACCCGAATGGTAAAGTTAAGGGAGTTAATAGTTAGAAATTGTATAATAGGTTGTTAAAAATCTATTTGTTGTATTGTCAACATGAGAGAGGAAGATTACGACGGGAATATAGTTAGAGCATTCTGTGATCATGAACAAACCACATTATTTATCACGTAAACAAACACTGCGTTATACGGTTAACTTTGTAACTAATGTCGAGCTTTCTGTGTAGGTAGCTATATGCTGATGTTCATAACCAAACCACACTATTTATCATGTTAACTAACATTACTTTATACGAATTCCTTTGTAACTAAAGGTTGAGCTTTCCATATAACTAATAAATGATGTTCACAAACAAACCACATTTTTCGGTATGTGAGTAAACTGTCCGTTATACAGTTAACTTTGTAACTAATTTTTTACTTTTCATGTAGCTTCTGTATGATGTTGACTAACAACATTATTCGGTATGTGGGTAAACACTACGTTGTTTGATACATTTTGTAAACAATATTGAGCTTTCCGTGTGGTTATAGGTTGATGCTTATTACGAAAACCACATTAGGCATCATTTAAAAAACGCCTTACTGTGTAAAACACTATGTAACCAATATCGAGTTTTTTATTTGGATACCGTAGTTCTGATGTTTCCAAACTGTGCAACTGAGAGTGTGAAACAACTCGTCATGACCATTTTACGAGGGATTAAAGATTAATCGTTAAATAAATAAGTTATTTATGCATAAATGAGTTGATATTTTATTAATTAGGGATTATTTTTAACATAACACAATCTCATATTCTGATATTTCTCATTAGTGTTTAACTTTGCCACAATTAGCATATGACGTAATTCTCTCATAGGCTTTGTTAATTTTCTCCTAATATTTCATACAACTCCCGCTTTTTTAATAAATCAGGAAAACCGTTAACGTTATAAAAGAGAGTGATGTCTATTGTCGACGGGAGAAGTTGTTATTTTTATATTTGGAATAATTTATTTATTTATTTTTCTCCTTTGCTAATGTATAAAGTGGTAAATATCCTGAGCGAAAACAAAATCTTTTATGAATGGTTTTATCTCCATTCCACTTTTAGCGTCTACAACGTACCACTGACACAGACTCAAGTACTCCTGAAATCTGGACTCCACGTCTGTCTGAAGTGATCCAAAACATTCGATGATAAAGATTTTCAAGAATAACTTTATGAATAGTACACCCGATCGATTCCATGCGATTTCTACATATTTATTAATGGTTTATATATGAGTTGATATTGTTTGTAATGTTTAAGTCCTTAGAGGCTCATGTAGTAAGAGTGGTTTTTTGTGTTTTACTAAAGTTATAATCCTTAAATATAAGCTCTAAATGTAGTTACTACGGAAAAATAATGACATCGTTTGAAAGAGGATAAATTATTTTAGCAGAGAAGGTTCAAGCACAGAGGAACAAAACTTTTCTAGTTTAAGAACAAAGATTTGTCAGGGAAACAATTACTTATATTTCAAAGCGCCATTTGTGAATTGCACACCTTAAGTAAACATCGCCCTGAACGGTCGCCGTGCTCAGCGGGAATGGAAGCAGTTTATGCAAGGATTAGCGCAGAGTAAACACAGTGACAGACAAATGTGGAACATACATGTAGTTACACAAGCGGTGAGTCCGTGTTGGTATTGTATAAGCGGGAATGGAAGCAGATTATGCAATGATAAGCGCAGAGTAAACACAGTGACAGACAAATGTGGAACATACATGTAGTTACACAAGCGGTGAGTCCGTGTTGGTATTTTATAAGCGGGAATGGAAGCAGATTATGCAATGATAAGCGCAGAGTAAACACAGTGACAGACAAATGTGGAACATACATGTAGTTACACAAGCGGTGAGTCCGTGTTGGTATTGTATAATTGGTGGTAAACATGTTACCTCGATGTGGTTATGCAATGATTAGCGTAGAGTAAACACAGTGACAGACAAATGTGGAACATACATGTAGTTACACAAGCGGTGAGTCCGTGTTGGTATTGTATAAGCGGGAATGGAAGCAGATTATGCAATGATAAGCGCAGAGTAAACACAGTAACAGACAAATGTGGAACATACATGTAGTTACACAAGCAATGAGTACGTGTTGGTATTGTATAATTGGTGGTAAACATGTTACCTCGATGTGGTTATTTTTATATTTTATGGTTGGAAATAATAATTTTGGTCCTTGAAAATCACACCATCGATTTTAATATATATATATAAATGACAATAAACAACAACGTAACTACGACATAACGTGTTACATAACAATGTATGAGTACGATTTCTTACAAGCTAAATGAATCACGTGACTATCTCCTTTTCTGTGCTTTTAAAATCTATATGGAAATAATCTAAAATACTCATATATTAATACTATATAGTTTAACACACTAAACACAATATAATAATATTAAAACATTCATAAAATAATGCGTACATACATATTTCTACTCTTTGCTGTACTTTGAGAATATATAAAACGTTCTTTAATTCATTTATAGTTTTCACAGCTGTCGTGTTCTATGTTACTATTAGGTGTTTCTAACATCAATTAGTAAATTTAAATCTACCATCTTCTAAAAGAACCCTTATGTATTATATTAGTAAAAATATGTCTACTGACTGCCTCTGAAGAAGAGAATACAGTACTCGTACATTTCAACACTCGATACGTACTGTTATTCCTTTTTGTGATACATAACGATGGCCAATGTCCAAAATCCCATTATCCTTTCAAACCTTACATCATTAAAACTAAATGTTTTAATTTGCTTAGACTTGAATAATAGATCCATTAATCCTAGTTAGTTACGAACAGATAACAATATTTTTGATAGTTACCTTTAACATTGAAGTATAATGTATGACAGTGATATAATGTACTAGAGATTAGTTTATATTTATAAAACAGTTCAAACGTTATCCTAACGTTTAAAAACGGAAAATCAGATGTGTGACCGACACTTGACTAACTAGCATGCCCTCTTAAGGTTTGGTATAATCATATGTAAACCAATAATAAGCCAACCACTTTCGTATAAATACATGTTAATGTGTGTTTAACCATCTAGTGCATGTTTGAAATGTTTGAGAGGAACGCTCGGATCTCGGGTGAAAATGAAGGAATACGACGTATTAGGGTACACTAACACTACAAATGATCGCTCTACTATTGTTCTTGGATTCCATCTCATTCGTTTTAACTTTCTCTATCTGCGCTTTGTAGGCAAATGATCTCATATCGCCAACTGTACAGATAGCCTGGTAAATTAATGTATTAAACTATATTACATCTTTTCCACGCGTGCTGTGCCAAACACATGGAATTGTACATTTTTGTAAATTTTTTGAGAAATGAAGGATTAATGAACTGTGAACTGAACTGAACTTGATATAATAAAGATAAGATACTACTTAAATTGCATTTATTTGACTGCAGTTTCCTCAGATTTGTGTCAGTAAAACTAACACAATAGGAAATGGACTGACTGGAAATGTTTACACAATGTTGCATGCCCAATAAAAAATGTTATATTTTACTTTTTATATCTGTATAGATGTTGGATTTGAAGCACTCAAATGTATTTCCTTCAAAATATTCAAAATAATAGTTATAAAGAGTTAGTATATATAATAAGTTTATTAAGAACATGAAATAATAAAAACTTAGAAAAACTAATAACCCATTTAAATTTTATGTTAGAGAATACCATTATATTGAGGATATCCTGTAAAGTGCA
The DNA here is from genome assembly GCF_021130785.1 of Homalodisca vitripennis. Lineage (NCBI taxonomy): Eukaryota > Metazoa > Arthropoda > Insecta > Hemiptera > Cicadellidae > Homalodisca > Homalodisca vitripennis. The sequence goes on along the minus strand of NC_060213.1, from coordinate 121,439,190 downwards.
AATAATTAGTGTTATGGTGTTAGAAGCGACATGGGGAGTACCCTCTCAGTAACAACACTTTAACCTGTTACAAAGTAAACATCCGTTACATCTAAATGCTTACAATTTACAAGTATCTATACCTGTAACTTTAAATGTGACAGAGTCTAAGTAACTGTAACGGAAACTTAGATTTAAGTAACGGTTACTCTTGGGACACATGAGCAGTACGTTGAACCTGAACTACGATATGTTTATTTTATCAATGGAGGCAAATATATCGAGCAAAAACTTTAAGATAGATTCGTAGCGTTTGCCAAGTTTCCTCTCAAGGATATTGTTTACAAATTGACCCTTTCATATGTGAAAATAAAAAAAATACAGATATTTCGTATGAGAAGATTAAGATCCCGTTCATAACATTAATCTTTACCTAACTCCTTTAGTCTTTTCCTGATGAGTTGTCACACACAATTAGAGTGTAATACTAATAAGATTAGCCTAGGTGTTCAAAATAGTAGAAGCTTTGCAGGAAAGTGTTCTATTACTCAACCATGTAATTATCGCTTAATTCAAATGTTATGAGTAACGGAGGTAAAATCATTACTAAAACTACAAACAACACAACGTGTTTAACTTGCTAATATTATTTATAACAACTTAAATTGCCTACAATTTTCAGACCAATACTTTATTACTTTTTGGAGATTTTGAAATAAATAAGTACAGAAAACGTAGATGCAAACCAATTATATTAAAACCAAAACCTTATTATAAGCACTGGTTTTGTTCCTTAAATATTCAGTCTGTATTTTTGTCTTATCTATAAATACTTTTACACCTTCAACAGATTTAGCTCAGTTTATTACGTTAAGTTAACTATATGTTAAGAATACATGTTTCGGTATATATACAGCAACCTACGAAAATGGACTTCTTAGACTTTGCGTTAATGCAAATGCCAATGTAACAGAAAAATTGCTTTCTTCGCATTTAAAGTGGAAATACAATTCCGTTTGAAGTTCAGGATGTACGTCCATTATCTAACACCAAAGAGTAATGCTTTTAAACCTTTTTTTTCTTCGGGGGTTGAGAAAATACTAATTAACTTATCGAATCACGATACATTTTAATCATTAGCATACACATCATCTGGTCGCAACTCACTTCATTTTTTATCAACATTCTTTCATGCATTCATCAAAATGGAAAATACATACAATTTCTTACTAATCCTTTGAAACTAATATATACCCGATTACTGTGCATGTAAAGATCATCTTCCAAAGTTTAATTGAGTACGTTAGGTATTCATCTTCTCCATCTTTATCTCATGTTTAAGTGACTGGTAAAATTTTATTGTGTCCTATTCAGAGTAAATACTTACTTTATATGTTATTAGTTCATGAAAGCCCAACTCTAAGTTTTGGCGGTTTAATTCTAATAAAAGACCAAACAGTCTAATTCAAATTGAGTTGATATATCCACTTTGTGAACTACAGAAATTTTCTAACAGTAAAAATGGCAGAAAACTCTGGCCTTACTGCTTTTGTGATTTAATAAAAATAATCTCAATTTTCTATGAATAGTTACTCGACTATTCATGCGTCAGCTTTCGTTGAAACCAATCTTGATTCGTCAAGGAATAAACAAAGGATTTAGTCTTCTATTTTGGATTAAATTTAAATTTTAGATTATACTCTCATGTAGTCTATTTCATCCAATACAGCTGGAATGTCTCTAGCTTATATCTATTCCGTCATTTATCATCGATTTTGTCGGAATAAATAATAACGCAGACGTTCAGGCGAAGTTATCCTTAACAGCTTCAAATTGGGTGTATGAATCTGCTATGATATTGAATTTTATCATTATTTATAGGTAAACGTGTAATTTTTTAATTTTAAACAAAGAATTTTTTTTACTCTTATGTTCTATAAAACAGAATTTTATACACACATTCTGTTCTGGACCTAATCACTGTCCACTGATTGCAAGCACAATATAATTTCTTATAGTTCATTAAAAGCATTGTGCTAATGATTTATTTCTAACTATTACAACTTTTATAAAGTCATTGTTTCCGAAAATTTATAATTTAAATTGTCTGGTAGTGTTCAATATATAACCGTAATATAACATAGTAATTATATTTATTTTCATAACTAAAATGCAATACATCGCAAACGGAGCGTATACTCGTATTCCTCATTAACTCTAAATGATTACTTTTACACCCTATACCAGTGTTTGCGATACTATGAACGACTTCTATCTACAACTTTTATGCCCTCATAAGTATTTAACTAATCATATTATATCTTATTATTATGTTACAGTTCTTGGTGTATTATTACTAATCATAAAATACCATACTACAACTTTGGTATGGAAAATATTACAACCAAAGTTTATTGCGCATATGTTAAATTAAAGGAATTTTAAACCTAAACATATTTGGTTTAGTGTTTACTTGCTTTTCACTGATTTGGTGTTTTAGAACTAAATTGAAGCAATGTTCAACATAAGCAAGAAGACATAGAATCTTAACATATACTCGTACAAAAAAACTTTCGAGAAATAAACTATTTTAAAGTCCTAACATAAATAATGTAGTATGAAAACTTTTTAACATACATCTCGCCAACTTTGAAACTAATAATAATTATTATAAACTAAATTACGTTTGCTCTCAAAGGTATTAAACATATTAAATACATTTGGATACAAAGCTATGCAACAAAATGCCGTAAACAGGTAAAGTTGAAGAAGTGAGAAGATGGACGGACACAAGATGGATGGCTCAGTATCAGAAAGCCATTACAAGAGGTAGTCCCAGCAATCACAGTTACATGACCTTCGAACACCATTGTTAGTGATTTACTGCAGTGTTCTCGGAGACAGCTTACTGTTCGTCACCATGCACACTAGCGACTTATTGATATGTGAAGATCTCATTAGTTTATTTATCAACATATATAAAGCTAAAAATTATAAACTCCACAGTGCATGAGAAGTGCAGCGATCCTTTATTAAGGAAAATTATTCCTTCCTCCAGTTTCTTCCATTCTAGGTGGGACGGTGTTTTCAGTACACTACTTAGTAACGTTCTTTTCTCTAGTATATGTAGTGGTTACTGAGAACCAAAAATAATAATGACAGATGCTTTGTATTTAGATCTCCATATGGTTACAATATACATATATTTTCTCGTACTGATTACTTTACTAGCCTTGAAGTACTCGTTTCCTGTCTGATACTCAATACTGAAATAAAGATTTAGGCTAAGTATTTATTTAATTTATTTTTGAATACTAACACAAAATAAATACCTCGATTTTAACGCTCCAACTGGAAAATATAAACAAAACCAAAGTACAAGTTAAATAAACAATTTATATTATCCATTGATTTTAAAGTGTTTAATTATGTAAACTATGATTAGATATTTTATGTTTTTAATTCCAAAAAGCGCTCATTTTTTCGTAATAAAAAACTGTATTAATATAACAAAAAGACAACCAAAGATAATTAAAATGACTTATTCAATAAAATGTTATTGTCATAACTTGAAAGAATACCCATTGTAACAGCACATTTGACTGTATTCAAAGAAGCAGAGCTTCAATTTATCGTACAATTCATTAATCACATCTAAACGTATAAACGTTTTTAATTATAATAAATTATATATCAAAATTTCTTACATAATTGTTTGCACATTTAATTACTATTGTTTACATGAAAGCATTTACAAAAACTGAATGTTTATTACAGTAAATACTCAGTATTTTAAGCATTACAATTACGGAAATACTGATTTAAAATCTCCTGGTATTTAAAAATTTTAAACGTTAAAAATACTGAATTCAAGTCTCCAGTATTTAAAACGTTACCAGTACGGAAATAATGATTTCAAGTATCCAGTAGGCTTACTTAAATAGTTCCTTACACGGAAATATTGATTTAACTTTCCTACCTATCAGATAGGGGTATTCGGAAATTCAGTGTCCAAACCAGTATTTGTAACCAGCACATGTACTCAGTTCTGCCGAGTAACGGTATAAGAAATAACGGTTAAATATACGTACTGATTAGGCCATCTCTAATCCGTACCTAATCTCGACAAAGGTGGTCAGAGCGCTGACTGACTTTGTCGACCACGTGGTGACGACTCTGTTGGCTGCAGTCTGCAGTTGGTAACCAGCTCATTGACATTTGCATCACATATTACAGTGCTGACAACCTCATTTGTTACAGTAAGCAAACTTCTCTGTGATTTTCATTGGATATGTTTCTGTCTCCAACATCACGTAGTAAACTAAGTTCTCTTTACAAATTTACAATTTTGAATCATTTCGCTATCGGTTTCGTAGAGATTGCGCCTCCTGTTACATATTTTAATTTATTATAATATTTGAATTCTACTGTGTATATAAATATATCCTTTTTAAATATGAACCTTAATTTATGTTAGTTATGAAATATTTAGGTAATATATTTTTTTCGGTAATTTATAGTAACTATGCACTTTCTTTCCAGCAAAACCGACCATTAAGCTGATTCTTGTAATATAACTATAATCTTCCAAAATAGTACTGATATCATGTGTGGACCATATTTTTATACGATATTCGGTATATAGATTGTTTTTATCAGGGCGTAACCGACCATTGTATTTTAGTCGACTTAAAAGCGCAATAGTTACACTATTCTCGCTTCTCTAATAAACATGATATGTTGGATAGAAATGTTATTAATTATAGTTTGGTACGAGTAAATCTACAAATATTTCATCAGGAAGAATTAAATATGGAAGATAAGATGAATATGTCATATATTAAATTGTACAGTATTTGCAATTGTAAACGTATTAAAATTACTACTTGGGTATTAATTATTTGAAAGATAATGTACTGTATACATGGTTAACAGCAAAAATTTAGAGATAAAAGTATACTTTTAAAATATAATTATATAAATAATACATTACAATCAAGTATTTATCAAGCATTTAAAAAAATATGTGCAGATGAAAAAACACGTATACTTATCACGAAGAACATTTCCTACTCAAATAAAATAATTTATTGTAACATAGATCCATCCCAACAATCCAAAATAATAAATAACTTTATTGGTCGGTTAGAGTAAAAATAAACACGTTGTCAAAATTGAGATGACAGACTGAACTGTTGTCGCTGAACTGAATGGGGTCGCTAATGAGATAAACAAAATACAAAGGCCTTATCTCTGTTCGGTGTGTCGACCGTGTCCTGTACCTCCTGTGGTTTTGCAACCGTTACGCACATATCTGTAGTCGTACCTCATAATTCTAACTAATCATGTGAGGTAGAATTTGTGCATTAAAGTTAAAAAAACAATTACAGGCTTTAAAACATAAATGTACAAATGTTAAAATTTATTTTCAATGGCATTACAGCAGTATTGGTATGTATTGTTAATAATAGTTTTAGTAGGGAAATAATTTTCTGAAAATTTAAAATTAAGATCCATCCATCTTGAAATAAAAAAATTATCTTTTAATAATTATCTCTTACACAAATTAGTTCATTTTCAATGTTCTCTAAAGTGTTTAGAGAGATAATGGTGTATAATATAATAACATTATCGTGATATATTACATTTGTTGTACTTTTAATTATTGTTTTATTAGAGTAAATGAACTAAAGACGCTTTAAAAATAGAGACAGAAAATATTTCCAGTTTAAATTTTAAACTTAAAACAGCAGCATGTTTAGTTCCTTTTGATTTAGATATCAGATGATTAAATCCATTAATATATATTGGACTAAGAGGAAATTCATTGAAATTATTTAAGGGTTTCATTTTTGGAATAACACAACAAGTAAAAATACGAATATTGTGTAGCATTTAAAATAGTTGAATCTGGTGTATAACAAGGCTTAATAACAATTGCAATATTATTTACAGTTTTTATAAATTGTTTATGTAAATAAATGTTAAGGGCAATATTTTTACCAATTGCATAGCTCTTTTTTATTTACACAAATATGTCTAAGACATAGGCAAACAAAATTACTCACCAGATATTCTTTGGATATTTGTGCTATGCAAATATAATGCAGGTAATAAAAATACTCAGTTTTTTCATTACTATGGTTTTCACGTACACTTCACTCTAATATCACATGAGAGAACTTGTAATAAACATACATTAATCTGTCAACCTTTAGAAAAAATTTAACAGAATTCAATATTTAGGCAGCATATCGTCTTTGATATCATACTCTGTTTCGTGTTACATGTGATCTTGCACAGTATACTAAGATATTTAAGAAACATTGTATGAATAATGTTTGGACATTGGAAATATATATTTTGTACACAACATCAATGGTTTATGTGCAAGGTAATTTATTAGTTAAGGAGAGATTATGGAAGGTGTTTAGTTTTAAAAATTATTAAACAATTATTTTTTTATTTTTCAGAAAAATACTTAATTTAATAAAATTTTATTTTTAAGATATTAAGGAAACTGAATATTGTGACTCAAATGCGTTACTCCTGAGCGTCTGTGGTGTATTGGACAGGTTTGAAAGTACACACTGAAGAGGACCTCTCATATGAAATGCTAGGACCTAGTGTAAAACTACTAACTATTAAAGTATATAGTTTAAAAAAAAAATATAACCATATTTATGTTACATCAATACCATTACGTCCGAATAGCTTTAGCGTTTTCTTAATGAAGTGAAATTAAGCAGATGATTTGAGATTAAAATCAGGTGGGTTTTCACAGGGATGTGTATTTAGCCCAAGTTTTATTATATTTGTAAAAGTTATTTAAACAGGTCCTTACCATCCACATTTCTATTTAAACTGAAACAACATTTGAGCATATATTCAGGAAAAAACCTCCATAATAACAATAAGTATAGGTAAATTATATGACGTAATGTAATGCGCATGATGTAGGTAAATATCGATGTACATATTGAAATGTTATGAAATAAAACCCACCAATTAAAAATTAACTTATGCCAATAGATCATAACTAATAAATAACCATGACTTGAGCAACATTATCATAATAGCGAATGAATATAGAATATTGGATAAGATATACTTATACTGAAATAATGAAGAAGGAATTTTTGATGATCTGATTGAAAATAGGTTTTATTAATTTACACACAGCGTCAAACTTCTTGTTTGCTGTAACCTGTTTATGTATAAAGTTTTATAAAAAATTAAATTAAAGTAAATTCTTCTAAAGACATTTCTTATCATTAGCGGCGAATCTGAAAGATCTAAGTTTACAAAAAAAGATTCGGGACTTGAAGTGACCTAAGAAGAACAACCTAGTGTAAAGACGAATGTATCCAATTTCAATCCCAATACATTTTACTAGTACGATTTCATACTTGGTAAAGCATGTAAAAGTCTCTCTTTTATACATGCCTATAATAGAAAAAACTACAATACATATCAATAAATTGAAAATGTCAATGTCATATTGAATCACACATACAAAAACCACGTAAATCACCAACTATATGGATTGATTCTTGGGCAAACAGGTCGTTAGTTAGAAGAGCCTCATCCAATCACTGCACAGCTCTGCCGCCTTACTTGCCAGGCGGATATGTATTATAAGCAGTTGACACAGGGTGGCTTCCCACAGTGAGACTGAGGTTTTTAGACGTTTGGATCTGACGATGACAGATGTAACAACGGCCGTGAAGGTCTCATTTCAGAGTATGATTGATTCAGTATAGTGCAGTAGATCTTAAAACGCTAATCATCATAGATTAAACAATCCTGACTTGACCCTTTAGGTGTAAATACGTTATTTTTCGTTATCGTTTTCAGCATATTTAGATTAAAATGTTTTGTTAATATTAATATAATTACATTTCTAAAGTTATTTTACTTCCTTCAACATTAAAGCTTTACCACAATCGTTTTACCGAATACCAATTTACTGTTAAAATATAGATAAGAAACATTTGTATAATGTATAGTGTAGTAAAAGGAGGGACCGTATATCTGATAATCATCGATGGCAGTTAGCTTCATTTTAATATAACTATGTAATCATATGTATGTAATCATATGGAAACTTAATAACTACAGCACAGTTTACTAGATATGTATGATAAAGGCTCAACTGATTGTTGAACGAAGAAAAACAGTTTTTTGCCATCGCAATGTCCGTAACGAGTCATTACACCCAAGTGTTACTCTTTCTCTTGCACTCTCACTGTCACCTTATCTGTCTGTTGATGAGGCGGAGTTATCTAACAGTCTCTCCTCGACCCACTGTGTGCTTCGTATCCTTTCTTTGAGACAAAAAACTAGTTACATATAATAACCCAATTCAAATAGTGTTATATAAGAACTTAGTTTCTAGTATAAATATAACGAACATAGTACGTAACCTGTTAAAGATAAAAACTTACGAAAAATACTTTTCTGAACAGGGAATAAATTAGTGTAAAGACATGTTACTCATTATTATACTTGTAAGATACAATGACTTGGTGAACCGTTGGAAGAGAACAAAATTGTTTTGTTATATATCACGAATAACATTATTTTATTAGGTAAAAGTCAAGGTCCTTTTATTAAAGTCACTCTTAAGTGTGAAATATGATGGTTTTAAACCTGTGTCAAGCTGAGAAAAAGCATTCTCATTTTAAATTTTCGGCCATTTCAATTTCTCAATCAATTTCAAGACGGTTTAATAAAATTTTATGTTTATGCAATATAAGTGTCTAGGCTCATAGATTATAAAGTTTTAGTATTTATTTATATTTTCATTGTTAATTACTGGTGACGCTTATATATTATAAACAAAATATATAAAATTAAGAACTAAAACATTGCTTAAACTAAGATGGACTTCGTTAAACTTTATTAAAATATCAAGTAAATTAACATACGTAAACGTGACCTCTAAAATGCAAAAATAAAAAGATAACACTTTCTCCGATACCATTACACCACAGAGTTTAAATTTTTGTATTTAAATTAATTCGAATTTGTCTGCGTAAGCCAGACATGATTAAATAAACAAAATAAAATGTAGTTGCGAAGCCGAAAGCCAATGTGCAGTGTATAAGCGCTTATTTTGGGCTATCTTGAAATTTGTTGAGGAACTTTCCTAAAGAAAAATATTTGTCAGCCAATGTAGTCAAATAGCGTAATTTTGATTGAAGCGTCTAAGGAGAACACTTTAAATGTAAAAAATATTAAGAGGAAATAGTTTTGAGTGTTAATCTATGAAAACCTTAATCTGAGAAATGCATTATCGTTTCATATTCTTAACAATTTTATACCATCAATTTAGATTTTCACCAAAACTAGACTGGCTGACGATTTTAGGGGAAGTTTTTACTATTGATAGCTAGGAAATCTACGCTGTGCGACATTGTACATAAATTGGTGCATGACCTCCATGAAAATATTTGTTTCCTTTATTGAGAAACTTGTGTGTCTAATTTAATCTTTATAAAACGTTAAGAAGTAGGAGGAATATAAAAAATATAGTTGCAAACCTATTTCAAACGCCTTGGGCGGTTGGTTTTCATGTAAATACTTTGGTCTGCTTAGAGGATAAAAAACACGTGTCAAATGTAACCTTTATAAAAGATTATAGTTCAATTCATTCTTGATACACCACCTGTTAACGCTCAGCCAAGTCCTGTAGATGAACTAGCACCATCACTGAACTCGATGATGCCTATAAATTAATAAGGTCTCAAGCAAAATAATATATATATACATATATACATATATATATATATATATATATATATATATATATATATATATATATAAGTAGATAGTAATATGGGGTTCCTGGCGCACTTTCGGAGCCGACCGAAAAGCAATGTAAAATACTGTTCAATGTACCATAAAGGAAGCTGAGAAATAACACAGCAAATCTCAATGAAAAATTAACCGAATCTACAGTCGTTCGTCTCCAAAAGCGATCGGTACATTACTATCTACTCTGTGGAATGAAAAATTAACCAAATCTACAGCTGTTTGCTTCTACTTTCTTAAGCTGTGCTTTGTAAAATGTTGTCAAATCTGCTACGAATAAAGGATTTATCTTAATAAAATTTAATCAATTTAAAACATTTTTACTAAAAACATACTGTACTTTAATAAAAAACTTTTCTACTAAATAAACAACATGAACTCACCAAGCTCCTCTTCAGTTTCTAGCATTTCAAAAACTTACAAAGAAAGACAATTTTAACGAGTTCAACGAATTACCAAAACATTTTAAAGAACAGTTGATACTTTCCTTAAATGATACAGAATTCAAAGAACTTGTAAAGTCTTTTGCAGAAAAAACGTCTAATGGAGTGTTTTACTATCGGCAAAAAACTAAAAAAGTAAGGGATTACATATTTAATATAATTACGAAAGATATTGAAAAGAAAGTAAAAAATAAACAAACAGAGAGTTTTTCATCGTTTTTTTATGACATTTTTCCCATATTATACGTTCTTTCAAGATAATCAAGACTTAATTGATGAATTTTCTTAGGAATTTTTGTGAGTATCAAGATTTATCAACACAATTCATTAAAGAGCATTATAGAATTTTTCTTATAGAATATAGCCACATTTTGTGTGAAACAAAAGGTATTACTGTAGATAATATTCCATGTGATTCCTATGAAGAAAGACACCAACTACGGTTATCAAAACAGTACTATGACGTGGGGAGGGACTGCAAGTTTTAGAGTTAAGACTTTATTCTACAAAGTTAATTGTTATAATTTCTTTATCTTTTATAGTCTTCTTTCCAGTAACAATCAAGTGTAATTTTTCATTTTTGTTTAATTCTTTAATCTTTTTTTCATCCAAAACAGTCAAAAATCTGTTCGGCAAGTGTACTTTACAATCTTCCAACTCGGCAATTATTGTAAACCCGAATTTATCTTTCATTTTCTCCAAATTCAAGATTCTATGTTTCTTCCTTTCTTCCAATTCATTTAACTTCTTATACTCTTTAAACTTACATTCTCCAATATCATTTAACTCTTTCAAGAACTCCATTTAAATAGAAAAAATTCAAAGTCAAAAAGTGCAAAACCATTTCTCGGTCGACCTTTTCTCCTCCCTCTGTCTCTTTCTCTCTCCCTCTCTTTTTATGCCTATGACACGATCACTTCTGCCGTTTATAGGCTAGGATCTATATTCAGGCTAGAGAGAGAGAGAAGAGCGAGATACGGATAGAGAAATGGTTCCGGAATACGATCTGAATACTTCTGAACTTGGTGTTTCTCCGCTATGGCCACTGGCCACTCGCATTGAAACAGTTCAGAAGTAAACTTCCTAACCGACCAAACCGAATTCGCGGACATATATACTCAGCAACACAATACAACAGCCCATCGAGAAGTAAAAATTTAAGAAATTAATTTAAAATATAATTTGAAAATTACAAGTAACAAAATGTACGCATATTTAAAATAGGTAAAATTATCTAAAATTTTGAAAAAGAAAATTTTATAATAGTAAACGGGAACACAATTTTTATTCTTAAAAGCAAATCTGCATTACCGACATTTTAGTTCCGAAAGATTGCGCTGTGTGTATCAATGACAGTCGAGGTGTGCTACTACAGACCGACCATCACGATAATCGCTTCGCCTGCGTCATATCCGTAGTGATATCACGCCGTGAGAGGCGCAATCGTTGGTTTACAAGCACCATTTAGTTAAATAAATTTTTCTATCTAAATGGAGCGCGAAAAAATATCATGTCCGTTCTGCAAAAAAGAAATTTTAAGAAAAAACTATGATCGCAATTATAATTCTAAAAGTCACGAAAAAAAACAAGCAAATTTACGATAATGAACTAAATTATTTAAGACAATGGGCTAGAGAAAATAAAATTGCCGATCACGAAAACATGTTTAATATTGAGAAATTACGTGAAATTAAAGAGAAATTTCAAAGTTGAAAAGAAAAATCTCGACCTATTTAATGATGAAAAAACTTCATTCAATAGCTGAAAAGTTGGCTATCGGTACTAACGATAAAACCAAGTCTGAAATGATCGAAGAAATTGATAAAACTCTTAAAGTAAAATCCGAAAATATCATTGATGTAGAAGTTTTATCCTCAATACACGGTCTTTTCAAGCAATACATTTTAACAAACTTGAACGACAATTCCATGTCAATTTACAAATATCTTTCAATTATGCGGTCAGAAATTAAAAGTTTAATCGAGAAATTTCAAGAAAATGTTAAAAATATGAAGGGCTATCTCTCTTTGGAATGTGAATACGAACGAACTTTAGTGAATGGTGAACCGCAAACATGTCTAATGTATTTTACTATCAAAGCAGACGAAATCTTTGACGTAAACGACTTTATTACTAAGCAATTTAATAAATTAACACATCGAGAACAAACGAATAATCCAAATAAAGGTTCCGGATGGACATTTAAAAGTTGTAAACAACTAGTTTTGAGCCTTAACAAACACGAAATGATGAATGCAGGATCATACATCGATTTACCAAAGAATATCAAAGATAAAAAAGCTTGTATAAATATAAAAAATAGAGATGATTTTTGCTTTATTTACTCAATAAGATGTGCTATTGAAAAACCAGAAAGAGACTGTGAACGTGTAAAGCAATACGAAAACTTGGTGAATGACGAAATATTTTTCAGGTTTTGAGTATCCAATGTCTCTGAAAGATATACAAATATTTGAAAAACGAAGCTACAATTCCAAGTATAAGTATCCAACAATGTCTATCAATGTCTACAGTTTTGATGAAAATATTAACATTGTTCCGTTACAAATTTCTGAAAAATATGACGCTGAAAACAAACATTGATTTATTGTATGTTAAACAAGATGATAAATCTCATTATGTTTTGATAACCGATTTAAATAAGCTTGTTTCTTCTTCGCAGTTGTCTAAACATAAAGAAAGAAAATTTTTGTGTAGAAGATGTTTAAGCCATTTTTACAAATCTGGAGATTTAACAGATCACTTACAAATTTGTAAAAATCATGAAGTTTGTAAGCCAATTATGCCATTTCCAGGTCAAACAACTAAATTTACTAATTATCAAAAGAAATTTAACCATCCGTACGTAATTTATATGGACTTTGAGAGCATATTAGAAAAAATTCCGACATGCAAGAACAATCCACAAAGATCGACTACAACCAAGATTCAGAGGCACATTCCTTATGGTTTTACTCTATATTTAGTGTCGAATGTGACCAATCGCATGTACAAACCGATATGTTATCGTGCCAAAAATGAAGAAGATTTGAAAAACGTCCCGACAAAATTGTTTGAAGAACTCAATAAATTATCGAAATACATAGCGAAAAAATATAATTCTAAGAACATGAAACCTATGAAATTGACAGAAGAAGAAGAAATTTCGTATCAAAATTCAAACATTTGTCATATCTGTGAATGGTCTGCTTATGATGTTGGGTCAATTCAGTATGGTTTTACTCCTGATAGTTGGAAAGATAAGAGTTATAATAAAGTGAGAGATCATTGTCATTTAACCGGCAAGTTTCGAGGCGCAGCTCATGCATGTTGCAATCTAAATTTGAAATTTCCTCAGAATATTCCCGTTTTCTGCCACAATATGTCAAATTACGATACTCATTTGTACATAAAAGAATTGGCTAAACAATATGGAAATGTTGATTTGATTGCAAACACCGATGAAAAAATATATAAATTATTCTGTAAATTCTGGATATGGCTATGAATTCGAAGGTGATAAGCCAAGAAAATTCATCAAGTTTTCGTTTGTAGACACGTTCAGATTCATGGCCTCGTCTATAGAAAAGTTAGCTAAAAATCTAAAGAGAGAAGACTTCAAACATACAAATCATTTTATACAAGATGGACTGAATGAGATAATAGAAAGACAGCCAAATGACGACGACGAGATTTTTAAAATTCTATCTGGAAAAGGAATATTTCCCTATGAATTTATCGACAGTATTGAAAAACTTGATTACACAGAAGAATTGAGAATTCAAGATTTCTATTCACTTTTGACAGATGAGAGCATACCTGAGAAAGATTTTCAACACTACTTAAATGTTTGGAACAAATTAAAAGAGAAAAATCTAGGAAATTACTCTGATCTCTATAACATTCAAGATGTTCTATTGCTCGCTGATATCTTTGAAAATTTTAGGAATATTTGTTTGAATTGCTATAAGCTTGATCCAGCACACTATCTAACAGCTCCCAGTCTTGCATGGGATGCTATGTTAAAATTAACGAAGATAGAATTACAATTAATTAGTGATTATAATATGTATTTGATGATCGAAAAAGGTATTCGCGGAGGCATTTCTCAGTGTATTAAACGATATGTGAAAGCAAATAACAAATATTTAAAAGATTTTGATAAGACAAAGCCCGAAAACTATTTACTCTATCTCGATGCAAACAACCTTTATGGGTATGGTCTTATGCAAAAACTGCCGTTTAGTGATATCAAGTGGTTGGATCCTAAAACGTATACTAAAGAAGAGTGGCAAGAAACAATTTTAGAACTCACTGGCGACGAAGATTATGGCTATATTCTCGAAGTCGATCTTGGATATCCAACAAATTTACACGAACATCACAAGGATTTACCTCTTGCTCCAGAACATTTTAAAAACAAACTTTGCACAACTCTACTGGATAAAACTGAATACGTTGTTCATTCGAGAAATTTGAAGTTCTATTTGGAACAAGGTATGATTTTGAAACATGTGAATAGAGTTATTGCATTCGATCAGAAGCCTTTTATGAAAGAATACATTGATTTTAACACAAACATGAGAACCAAAGCTACAAGCGACTTTGAAAAGGACTTTTATAAGCTGATGAACAACTCAGTTTTTGGAAAATCTATGGAAAATGTGAGAAACAGATGTGATATTAAGCTTGGAAATGAAGAATTTTCAATGAAACAGGCCAAGAAAACGAACTTCAAAAGCTTCACTATCTTTGACGACAACTGTATAGCGAGTCACATGTACAAACAGAAAGTAAAATTTAACAAGCCGATTTACATAGGGTTTTCAGTACTTGATTTGTCAAAGTTGTTAATGTATAAATTTTATTATGAAAAATTAAAGAGTTTTGATCCAGATTTGAATCTGTGTTACATGGATACAGACAGTTATTTTCTAGAATTGAAACGAGATCCTTTTAAAATTATTAAAGAAAATATAGATGACTTTGATACAAGTGATTATCCAAAAGATCATGAATGTTTCACTACTAAAAATAAGAAGGTAATAGGGAAATTCAAAGATGAGTTTAAATAGCGAAGTTTTAGAAGAATTTTGTGGATTGAGATCGAAAATGTACTCGTACAAATATCTAGACAAAAATCCAGTAAGATGCAAAGGGATTAAGAGAAGCGTTGTAAATAAAACAATAAATATTGAAAACTTGAAGAGATGTTTGTTCGAAGATAAAGAAGAATTTAGGGAGATGACAGTCATCAAAAGTTATAAACATGAGTTGTACACTGTTTACCATAAACAAGCTGGCACTGAACGCTAAAGATGATAAGAGAATTGTCCTAGAAAATAAGATCGATACAGTACCGTATGGCTATAAAAATGAAGCAAAATCTGATATATTAGACGAATTAAATAAACTTGGAAACTTTGATATGTAAATGGAAGACGATTTAATTCACTGTCACAAGTGTAAAAAGAAAACGAAAAATATAGATTCTAAAATTGTTCAAACTCAAAACGGATTGTATAGAATTGCAGCAAAATGTTCAAAATGTAAGACAAATAAGAGTAAATTTATAAAGAATCCTTATGAAAAACAAGTAAAGAAAGAATCTAAGAATAAGGAAGAAATCGAGATTGAAGCTAGAGAAATTCATGCACCGGTACGAAAGAAGTTTAAAAAGAGAAAAATTATAACATTAGGAATTGACGATTTATGGGCAGCAGATTTAGTTATAACGTCTAACTATTCGGATCAAAATGATGGATTCAAGTATATGTTAAATGTTATTGATACTTTCTCAAAATATGCTTGGTCAAGAGCTATCAAAAGAAAAAACGGTAAAGATGTTTCAAAAGCCTTCGAAGATATAGTAAAAGATGCCATAAGGATCAATCACAAACCTCCTAACCTACTTCATACAGATAAGGGTTTAGAGTTTAAAAATAAAGAATTTAACGATGTTTTGAGGAAATACAACATTAAGATTTATCATACTGAAAACGAAGAGAAATCAAGTATTGTAGAGAGATATAACAGAACTCAAAATGAGAGAATGAAAGTAATTTTTGAGATTAATAAAAACTTTAAATGGATCGATATTCTTCAAAAAATCGTAAACAATTATAACGATACAGTTCACAGCACAATCAAAATGAAACCGAAAGACGTAGATAAGGATGCAGAAAAGGAGTTATTAGAGACCGTTTTCAAGTATGTTCCACCTGAAATTCACACGTAAACTAAATTTAAAGTCAATGATCATGTAAGAATTGTTAGTAAAAAACAAACATTTTCGAACAAATATAAGAACAATTGGTCAAGAGAAATCTTTGTGATTTATCAAATTAATAACACAGATCCTGTAACTTATAGTATAAAAGATTTAAATAATGAAGAAATAACCGGAAAGTTTTATGAATATGAATTGAAGAAGTCAAAACTGTAATATAAATTTTCTATATATAAATGGCGCATCAAAAGAAATGTACAAAGTGCAAAGAATTTAAAGATTTAAATGAATTTTATAAAGATAAAAATAGGAAAGATGGAATGCATTATAATTGCAAAGATTGTGAAAGGGAATATCATAAAGAATTATATGATAAAATAGAAAAATTAACTTTGGAAGATAAAGAATGTCTTAAATGTAAAGAAACTAAAAAAATTTCAGAGTTTAATAGTGATCACTATAGTAGAGATAAGAAAGACTCATATTGTAAAGATTGTGTAAAGAAGAATCACCATAGATTATATTATGAAGATACTCAATGTGAATGTGGAAGAACTATAAAATGGTTAAATAATTATCAAAAACATTTACAAACCAAATATCATAAGTTAAGAGTTTAACATTTTCATCGTGTAATAATTTTTTCTATATAAATGGAGTCTCAAAAGAAATGTACAAAGTGTCAAGAAGAGAATAGAAAAGACTGTTATTGTAAGGAATTATATGATAAAATGAACAAATTAACTTTAGAAGAGAAAAAGTGTTACTTTTGTAAAGAAATTAAAAATATTTCTGAATTTAATAACTGGCAGTATAGTAAAGATAGAAAAGATGCTTTTTGCAAAGATTGTGCTAAAAAAATTTTCAGCGAAAGTTATAAAAACGAAATGCCTTGTGAATATGAAAAAAAGATTTTACAATGGTTACCTAGTTATGCTAAACATTTACAAACAAAATATAATAAATCGAGAGTTTTTTAGTAAAATTTAGAAACATTTTCATCGTGTAATTTAGATATTCTATAAATCAGTCGAGATTCTGCCATATTTGTAGTAAAATGATTTCCGTTGTATAAAATATTCAAAGATTCTTTCATTTGGTTATACAGATTGATAGAATTTGGTTCGTCATCAATGAACAAAATCTCTAATTCAGGATAATTTATTTTTTAGATGTTTTAATCGGTTTGGTATTTCTCGTTTCTGAGCTCTGATAACGTAATAAGGCCATTCCCACATGTGATTCTTCTTAATTAACACAAAAACATGGTGTTTTTTCTTATCAAAATCTTTACATACCATATCTCTCTTCATTAATTCCATTCGCAATTCTTGATTCTCTATTTTCAATGATTTCATTTCATCTTTAATTTGTAACTGTTTTATTTCATCTTTTAACTGCTTATTTTCGTTTTCAAGTTTGTACTCGCCATATTTTCTAATACTCGGTAAAACTTCTTCTAAAACCCAATTTTGAAACGTTTCTGCAATCTTCATTTTAGATTTCAGTATTAAAGAATATATGCCCGGTTCATTAATAAAAATAGTGTTTTTTTGAAAGTTTGAAGGTAAGAACGATTCGTTCCCCCCTTCTGAATCTATGTTATCGAAGCTTTTTTTATATTTTTCTTTAACGTGATCTCTAATCGCTTTCATCGTATTTTTAAATTCCAATATTTCTGCAATATCTTTTGCTTTAAACCAAAATTCATTATTATCATCGACAATTGTAAAGATATGTTTTGTTTTCAAATCTAAGTTGATTATTGAGTAGGTCTACAACTGACGCCATTTAGATAGAAAAGAAATTTAACTAGTAATTTTTATTTCGAGAATAAAGGCCAGATTCATTAACGAAAATAGTGTCAGGATGAAGATTTTGAAAGGGTCTATGGCATAGACTCTTGTAATTTATATATTTAAAGGCTATTTTCTCGTCATTATCAATATTATTTATGATAGCTTGTCTAGTATTTTCATATTATAACACCTCTGCAACATCTTTAGCCTTAAACCAGATCATATTGTTTTCGTCTACAATCGTTAAGATATTTGTGTTATTGAATTTGAGTTGATTATTGAGTAGGCCTACAAGTGACTCCATTTAGATAGAAAAGAAATTTAACTAGTAATTTTTATTTTGAGAATAAAGCCCAGATTCATTAATGAAAACAGTGTTTTTTTGAAAGTTTGAAGGCGGGGGCGAATCACCCCTACCTTCAGAATGTATGTTTTCGAAGCTTTTTTTATATTTTGGGGAACATTTTAATCCTTTTTCAATCTTAAATATATTGTTGTTTTACTCTCATTATTTAATAAATTTCCCTCAGAGTCTTGTATAGTCAGAACGATTTTTTTGAATTCTTTTAATATTTTTTCTAATTGGAATATAATCGATTTCATTTGGTTTTTTCACTGATTTTTGATCCATAAGCAACATTTGGGAAAAAAGTGTACAAAATTTCCGATTCTTTGTGTAAATGTTCGGTATGATTTTCAAAACTAGGTTCAACGAGATTACAATGTACTTCAATTACATCGAACGGTCTAAATTTTGGCGTTTTATTTCCTAAATATACCTGATTTGGCTCAATAGTTTCTTGAACAAACCCTAATAAATGTACTATAATTGCTGAAAACATTATTCTTACTGGTGATTTTATTTGAATTTTATTAGAGAGATAATTTTTTTGCATTTTCAAACTTGTTTTCGTCAAAGTTTAAAGATTTATCTGATTGTTTGAATGTTTTTCAGATAATTTTTAAGGGAATTTTTAATTTGATCGAAAGTATAATATCCTTTGTTTAAACCATAATATTTTGTTATGTTCTTCTCACTAAATCCTATACAATAAGGAGAACTTTCACTAATATTTATTACAAAATTGTCAGAATAAAAACCGCTTAAACCGATAAAATAATTTGATTCTTCCTCTAAGTGTATAGGATGTTCCAAGTTTAAAACTAATTTAGAGCTTTCTGAAGTCAACTTGAACAGCTTCATTTTCGCAAGCGTTGCTTCAAGATGAAAATCTTCTATTTAAATGGAGAAATTTTTAAAGCAAAAAGATCAGATAAAACTTCAAACGTTTGAAGAAAATAAGAAAGATAAACCAATCAGATTGTTAATTGTTGGTTCAAGTGGATGTGGAAAAACAACTTTATTATTGAATTTTATCTACAATAGGTTGATTCCTTATTCCAATTTGTATGTTTTTAGTAAATCTTTAGAACAAGACGCCTATAAAAAATTACAAGAAAGATTTGAAAATATTGAGAAAAACTTAAACAAAAAAATATCACATTTTTATAATGCTTCTGAGGACATAGTTCCGTTAAGCGAATGTAAACCCAATTCGTTAATCGTTTTTGATGATTGTATTTTAGAAAATCAAGACGTTATTAAGGAATATTTCGTAATGTCCCGTCACAAAAACATATCTTGTATCTATCTTTCCCAATGCTTTTCAAAGGTTGATAAACAAGTTATTAAAAATAATTTGAATATGTTGTGTGTTTTTAAAGCAAGATGATCACTATTCGAGAAAGATTTATAACAATTATGTGGGATCTGATATGAGTTTTAACCACTTTATTGAGTTATGTGATAAAATTTGGAAGGAAGACTACGGATTTTTAACTATTAATCTAACTTTGAAGCCTAAAAATGGTAAATATCTGAATAAATTTTCTAATATAAATGCTGCTCAGTGGTCTGACAAATCTACTTGATAAAATATTTGTTACAATTATTTTTATATTATCTTTACTTTTTATTTACATTATGAAAATAACAGAAAAACGGTAAATCTGTTCACGTTCCACGTTCACGTTCATGTTTCACGTTCATGTTTCACGTTCGTGTTTACGTTTCACGTTCATGTTTTACGTTCGTGTTTACGTTTCACGTTCGTGTTTCACGTTCGTGTTTCACGTTCCACGTTCACGTTTTACGTTCCGTGTTCACGTTTCGTGTTCACGTTTCCACGTTCCACGTTTACGTTTCAAAATTTTCCTAAATAAATGGCGAACGTAACTTCAGAAGAAGCAAAAAAACTTGATCAAATAGAAAAGAAATTAATCAAAGAATTTAAAGAACAGATTCGAATTGATGAAAAAGAACAAGAATTTATTCAAAAAATTAATCAACCTGTAACATCTGCAATAAAAAATGTTGAGGGCAAAATTGAAAATGTTTTAAGCGATAATCAAAATTTAATGAATTTGGTTCCAGTTGTACGACAATTTGCTGATATTTCGATACCAGAATCTGAGTTTTGAATTGCCAAAATTACCATCTTCAACACCATTTAGACCTCGAATCATTGAAGACTCTACCATAGTTGAACCAATAAGTCCTGGAACAACGGATATAATAATTGGTGAAATTGGTAAAAAATTTCTTCCTAGAGCAAAAGATGATAAATTTGGTTTGTATTGGGACAGAAAAAAGAAAAGTTTTATAATTGGAAATTTGCCCGTGAATTTTGAGCATAATGATATCATTATTAATGAAAAAACATATGAAGGAACTCAAGGTTTATGGAGATTATTAACAGGCACTGATGTTCCAAAAGACGGTTTATATTCTGAAGAAGACTTGAAAAAGTATACTGAAATTTTATGGAAATCTGATTCAATTTACAAAAATAATGATCCATCAACTAAGAAACCAAAGTCAAGTAAAGGTAAAAAATATCTCAATTTGATTAAACCAATTTTGGAAAAAAGAATCGAAGGATCAGGTGTGAGAAAATACAGTGATAATAAGATTGAATACAGATATATCGACGATTTGACAAAACTCGATGGAATTATTAATTATATTTATGCTCAAGAAAAGGCTGGAAACAACAATTTTTTGAACGAAAAGAAAGCGATTAAAGATTTTATTTCGAACAAACTTGATGAAATGATTGAAAAACCTGATGGAATTAAATATTTAAAACGAGTTTTGCCGGCAATAAGTTCATCTATGATTGAAGGTAGCGGACTTTTGAATGATTTTATCAACAATTTACCTTTTGAATTACACGTACCAACTTATCAGTATCTGGGGCCTGGCACAAAACTCGAAAAAAGACTAAAAAGAGGAGATACTGGTATAAATAAATTAGATCAAGCTGCTATGGAACACGATATTTTTTATGCAAAACATAGAGACACAAATTCCAGACATATCGCAGATAAAGTTTTGCAAGATAAGGCAATGGATAGATTTTTATCAAAAGATGCTAGTTTAGGTGAAAGATTTGTTGCGCTTCCAACAGCTGGAGCAATGTTTTTGAAGAGAAAACTAGGAATGGGAATCGAAGAGAACTTGAAATTTTAACTATATAAATGGAGGTGAACGTAAACTTCAGCAAAAATCAGAAAGAAAAAATAAAATCCGCTTTTAAGAAGAAAATACCCGTTAGTATTCAATTTAAAAATAGATCAACTAAAAAATGGGCGAAGATAAGATATTTTTAACAAATAGACAATACAATAAACTCGAAAAACATAAGAAAAACAATAAAGGAACCAGAATAGAATTTTCTTATAATCAGTTGAAAGAACTTAAAAATGGTGGACTTTTGAAAGATTTATTAGATTTTGGAGAAAATATTCCAGTTGTTAAAAATGTTGTTCCTTATGTTCGTAAAGCTGCTCCAATCGTTAAAAAGGATGTGATTGCTATTGTTCGAAACATTTTAAATTGGTTAGATAAAGAGTTGGAAGATGTTACAGGATCTGGATTAGATGAAAAAACTTTGAATTACGTGAAATCAAACATTGAAAAAAAAATTTAAACCTTTAACATTCGGGGAATTGGAAGAAATCTGCAAAAATATTAAACATTTTAGAGGAATCTTCATGAGAGATACATTACCTGAAAAAGTTAAGAAATTTGAATGTGGAATTGTGAATTTAGACTCGATTATGGGAAGTGGAACGCATTGGATTTGTTATTATAAAAATGATAAGAATGCATATTATTTTGATTCGTATGGAAGAATTGAGGACAAACCACCGAGAGAATTGATCCAATATTTAAAAAAATCAAACGTTTATTATAACGATTCTCAAATTCAAGACTATAAAGATCCCCCAATTTGTGGTCATTTATGTGTTTTTGTTTTGAATGAACTGAGTACTGGTAAAGATTTTAAAGAAGTTGTTAACAAATTATTACTTAATAAAATATGGATTCACAAAATATATTTTGACGTATTTGGAACACAAATTATTCAAAATGTAGATAATAGTTTGAATTTTGATAGTTTGAGAAATGAGTTTGATAACAAGTTAGAAAATTTATTACAAAACCTTCCAGATTCAGATATGTTTGCTGTCGAGATTGAAGATTTTAAAGCAGAATATGATAACAAACTTGCAAATTTCATGAGTTCAAATGAAGTTGCTGATAAAATAAAAACATTGGAAAAAGAAGTTGATGATGGTGTAAAAAAATTATTTACCAATTTAAAGTCTCATATCGAAAAAGCTGATAAAATTACTGAAGCGATCAAAGTTGAAAAGAATTATGTTAGTTTGGCTAATAAAAAAAGAATTGTCGGTGTTCGACCTGGTATTGACAAACATGATGTTGTTGTTAAAGAACAAATTTTAAAACCTCTAAAATTATCAGAAAACATCGATATTGTTGATTTACATGATCCGAATGTTAAAAAATGCCTTAGATTTTAAAGGAAAAAGAATTAGCGGTGTTAGTAAAGGAATTAATCCATTTGATGTTGTTGTAATGATTCAATTAGAAGATCCTGTTTAAAATGTTTAATGAACTAAAACAAAATTATGAGAATCATAAACAGCATGTTAAAGATTTTACAACAGAAGTCTATGAAAAACTTGATGAAAGAAGTAAAAGATCAGTAGACGATGTTGGTGAATTACTTGATAAAGTAAATAAACTAGAAGAAAACTTTAATACATATAAAAATGATGTTGATGTATTAGTTGGTGAAGTAATTAACAAAATTCTGGAAGATTTTGATACACATTTCAATGAGAAAGTAAACTTTTTTGAAAATTTTGGTACACGTTTCAATGAGAAAGTAACACATAATAATGAATTACTTAAAAGAATAGATGATCGATACTCTTTATATCTCGATAAAGTAAATAAACTAGAAGAAAACTTTAATAAATTTAAAGAAGATGTTAATAAATCTTTTGAAAACATTGATAACAGATTTAATGGATTAGGCGGCTATGATGACTAATTTTCCTTATATAAATGGCGCTCATATATTGTGTGAGATGTAAAGAAAAAACTGCAACAAATGATATAAAATACTATGCAAACATCAATGGAGTTAAGAGAATTTCTGGAAAATGTGCTGAATGTAACGCAAAAAAGAGCCAATTTATAAAAACTTGAAATTTTTTCTTAATAAATAGAGATGGCGGGACATTACAGTGCTTTCGATCTTTTTATCATGCAACACGAAAGAGATTTGAAAAAGGAACATTGGGATGACATTTCTCAAAAATATGAATTATCCGAAGATATGATGAGATTATACGTAAACAAATTGAATTGGTATAACATTGCTAAATATCAAACTTTATCATCAGAGTTCATTCAAGAAAATATACATTATCAATTAAAAGATCATATGTCTGTTCTTTGTCTCTATCAACACTTGAGTATAAAGTTTTTGGATGAAAATAAAGATACAGTTGATTGGAACAATATTATAGATAGCGGTTACTATCCTGTGCAGATTTTATTGAAATATGTGACCGAGATCGCAAAATTTAAGGAAGAGAATCCTGAATATGACGAAGTAGATCATTAAAAATGACTCTAATCTTTTTAATTATTTTACTAAAATTTATATCTTTTCTTATAAAAACGTACATTAGATCGATGAAAAAATGATACATGATGTTTAAAATTTCTAAATTTTCTCTTATTAAATGGCGGACTACAGAAAATATGCTAGTGATATTGAAAGGGCGGAGTTTAAAAATTTCTATCCAATTAGTAAACAACATTTGAATGAACCGAATAAAAGAACTGAGTTTAATATTGATTTTGGAGATAACTTTTGCTCGTCTAACTTCCAGTTTTTATATTTCTGGAACTTTAACAAAACAAGATGGTCAAGCATATCTTGGAACTGATAATGTTAGATTAATCGATAATTTTATACCGTTTTTATTTTCTAAGATTGAAGTAAGAAAACACAATAAATTGATAGAAGAAGTCGAAAACTGTGGCCAATTAAGCACAATTAAAGGAACTATTTCGTATTCAAAAAGTGATGTTATTTCTCAAACTTCTAATGGCTTTGAATCAGATTTTAAATTTGGTGTTTTTGAAGCAGCTGGAAATTTATCTCATTTTGGATTAGGATTTTTTTTTTGAAAATGTTACTATTCCGATCTATAAAGGAGGATTTTATCTAAGTTTTATAAGAGCAGAAGACGATGATGTGATTCTGAAGACTGCAACTGGAAATGTTATGCCTGTTGATGGAAAAATAACAATTACAGATTTTTTTATTAGAGTTCCAATGATTGATTATAAAATCACGAGTAAAATAAGGTTGATTGATGAAATTACAAAAAAGTCAAAACATTATGTTTAATTTTCTAGATTGGCAATGTATTGAACAAAAAGGTATTTCCGGAACAACTTATTCGTTCGATATCACAAATATTTTATAGAAATATCTTCAATCCCAAGTTCGTTATCATAGGTTTTTCAAACAGATAGACAGAATAATCAAGAAAAAAATCCTTCAAAGTTTGATAATTTGGATGTAAAAAATATCAGAGTAAAATTGAACGGTTCTTATTATCCAGATGAATTACAAAATTTAAACATTTCCGGAGGTCTTTTCAGAATCATGTATCAGATGTATCAAGATTTTAAGAAAGTTTACTGTAATAATAAGGAAATGTATTACAATCCTAAAGAATTTTTAGCGAATAGACCTATTTATGTCATTGATACAACAAAGAGTTTGACAAATATTTCTGGTTCAAAGAACGATATAATTATCAATATGGATTTTCAAAAAGCTGTTACAAACGCGATTTGTTATGTTGTTGTTGTCTCTGAGAAATTTTTAGCCTATGATGTGATTAAGAACGATATTAGAGAAATTCAGTAGTTAATGATGTTCATATTTATTCTCTTTCATTCCTTCTAATATTTCAAAAATATACTCTTTCGCCACTGAAAAATCCCGATTTCTCCCGTAATAATCTTTATAATCGTACACATAATATCCTAAATAGTTGTACAATAGAATGAAATTATTTCTATTTATCTCTGTTGTAGAAATGTAAACACAAACATTTGCGCTGAAAAATTTATATCTCGGCAGAGTTAGTTCCATAATCTCCATTTATAAAAAAATCTTTTTGTTTAAATGGAAGAGTATAATGCCAACTGTTACAAGTGTTCTAATAGAGGAGAAATTATTGATAAAAAATATTTAGTTTGTAGAGATTGTAATTTAATTTTGTACGAAAGACCTAAACCTAAGAAATTTCGAAATAAAACTAACACATTTGAATAATCTGCTTATGAAATTACAATACGGAGACAAGAAGCAAACAAAATTTGTTACAGAATTTAGAAAACAGAATAAAAATTTTTACTTATCTCTTGGAACCATTGAAAAAATTATTTTTCCTTTTCAAAGAATACATTAGGTTTGTAGGTATCGATACACACGTTTATTATGAAAAGATATTACCTGTATTTTTTCATTATCTGGATGTTGAATTTGTCTACGATTTTAAGCCAGAAATCCTCGATGAATTTATAGTACATTTGGAGAAATTAAACGAAGAACCTCGTGAAAAGAATGCGGTTTTACTCACATTCTCCCCGACTTCTCGAGTGAAGGTTAGCGAATTTCATTTTTTTCCGTCTTTAAATTTTTTCTATTTAAATGGAGTTCTTGAAAGAGTTAAATGATATTGGTGAATGCAAGTTTAAAGAGTATAAGAAGTTGAATGAATTAGAAGAAAAAAAGAAGTACAAAATCATGAATTTGGAGAAAATGAAAGATAAATTCGGGTTTACAATAATTGCCGAGTTGGAAGATTGTAAAGTACACTTGCCGAACAGATTTTTGACTGTTTTGGATGAAAAAAAGATTAAAGAATTAAACAAAAATGAAAAATTACACTTGATTGTTACTGGAAAGAAGACTATAAAAGATAAAGAAATTATAACAATTAACTTTGTAGAATAAAGTCTTAACTCTAAAACTTGCAGTCCCTCCCCACGTCATAGTACTGTTTTGATAACCATAGTTGGTGTCTTTCTTCATAGGAATCACATGGAATATTATCTACAGTAATACCTTTTGTTTCACACAAAATGTGGCTAT
The DNA here is from genome assembly GCF_021130785.1 of Homalodisca vitripennis. Taxonomy (NCBI): domain Eukaryota; kingdom Metazoa; phylum Arthropoda; class Insecta; order Hemiptera; family Cicadellidae; genus Homalodisca; species Homalodisca vitripennis. Next base: position 121,412,363 of record NC_060213.1, on the reverse strand, counting down.
ATTCTATAAGAAAAATTCTATAATGCTCTTTAATGAATTGTGTTGATAAATCTTGATACTCACAAAAATTCCTAAGAAATTCATCAATTAAGTCTTGATTATCTTGAAAGAACGTATAATATGGGAAAAATGTCATAAAAAAAACGATGAAAACTCTCTGTTTGTTTATTTTTTACTTTCTTTTCAATATCTTTCGTAATTATATTAAATATGTAATCCCTTACTTTTTTAGTTTTTTGCCGATAGTAAAACACTCCATTAGACGTTTTTTCTGCAAAAGACTTTACAAGTTCTTTGAATTCTGTATCATTTAAGGAAAGTATCAACTGTTCTTTAAAATGTTTTGGTAATTCGTTGAACTCGTTTAAAATTGTCTTTCTTTGTAAGTTTTTGAAATGCTAGAAACTGAAGAGAGCTTGGTGAGTTCATGTTGTTTATTTAGTAGAAAAGTTTTTTATTAAAGTACAGTATGTTTTTAGTAAAAATGTTTTAAATTGATTAAATTTTATTAAGATAAATCCTTTATTCGTAGCAGATTTGACAACATTTTACAAAGCACAGCTTAAGAAAGTAGAAGCAAACAGCTGTAGATTTGGTTAATTTTTCATTCCACAGAGTAGATAGTAATGTACCGATCGCTTTTGGAGACGAACGACTGTAGATTCGGTTAATTTTTCATTGAGATTTGCTGTGTTATTTCTCAGCTTCCTTTATGGTACATTGAACAGTATTTTACATTGCTTTTTGGTCGGCTCCGAAAGTGCGCCAGGAACCCCATATTACTATCTTCTTATATTATATATATATATATATATATAATTTCAATAAAACATTGAATCGCAAAAATTACTTGCTCCGCCGGGAGTCGAACCCGGATCTCTCACTTGCCGGGTGAATGTGCTACCATTACACATATATATATATATATATTTATTTATTTTTTTTTCAATCGTACATGACAGCTACAGGACATGATATAGCACAAACAAAGTAAAAAACCTTCAATTATTCCCAAAACAGCCATCCTAACTAAAATTAATGTACTCTTAATATGAACTTTACATAAAAACTAAACTAAACTAAACTGCTGGCAGTTACACAAATTAATATTTAAATTTCTTTACACAACATAAATAAATGAACTCTATACAATTTAAATAAAATAACAACTTGCTACATTTTACACATACACTTCTACAATGAACAATAAATTAAATCAAAATAAAAGGTTGCTGCATATCTAATGTCGGACAGGCCTATCTATCCCACGTTATTTTGTTGATTTTTAGGAAGACATTTATCCAAAATTATCTGACTTAGGATGCTGAAATTTTTTTTATTTTAAAGTACATGTATTTAAGTGTTTTATGAACGGAGGGTTTTTATTAAAGTGTTAATTTATATTTTTTACAGATTTTAAAACTTTTTTTAAAAATTACGATGGAAAAAAATTATTTTAAAATTGTGCAAAAATATAAATATGAATGAGTTTAATGATGTCTCTGTTTAAAATGTAAAGCTATAAAATATAAACAAATTTAAAAAAAAATCAAGATTATATCTTTTGTGGTTCTTGAGATGTTCCTAAAATAAAAAAACGCAAGTTTTCGGGAAATCGTATTTTAATATTTTTAAGAACTGATGTAAACAAAAAACTTACAATCAATGCATTCCAGCTCCATATGTTGGATTGTCTGGGTCCTCCATCTCTTCATAAGTGTCTTCTAGTCTCTTTTTAGCTAAGGCAAGCTGCTTACGGCACTTTTTTCCATTTCTTGCATCGCTTTCTCTGCTTTTTTTACCCTTAGCTCATCCAGCGACTTCATTACCACAATGCATTGATTGCCTGGGAACATTCCTAGTTTCTCTAAAACTTCTAATCTAACTATGTTACCTTTATTAAAGGTGGCAATAGCTTCATATACACCAAATTGTAGGGTTTTCTTCATGACGAATGTTGTCTTTGGGATCCTTGTCCATATAATATTATTCAATGACTCGTCAGGATTTTGAGTTCCTTTTGTGCAGGCATTTTCGTAGCAATTCTCGGTTTGACAAATCTCTGAAAATGGGTTTAATTTCCTCCATTACTGCTAAAGGTAAGTGGGTGTGAGCAGCATGGTCGTACATTGTATTTTCTGTTATCGCTCGCTGGTATTTATTAACTTTCGTCACCGTTTGGACATAAACCGTGCGCAGGAGATTCATTACTGGAGGCTAGATGAAAATAAGTAGCCCAAACAGCTTTCCTCATGTTTTCTAGGCTATCAGTATTTCTAACAATAGCTAAATGATAATAGTTTTGAATTTCATTTATCATTACTTTGGTCAAACGGCCTCTGTCGCCAATAGTTTTACCGTCAGACAACCTGTGATTTGGAACTTGGAATGTAAACATAAACAAACATCATTCCTTACAGACAGCAAAAGGTTCTGCGTTGTGGTATAGAACAGGTTAGCCAATCCGAAAATCTGAGTATAAAGGTAAAATGGAAGAAGGACTACCATAACAAATGAGTGTAACAACTCTAATCAGCTAAAACAGCTGAGAACGTCAAAATTGGCGCTGCATCACTCTACTAATATGCTTATAGAAAAAACTAATTGACAAAAATCTATAAATGTGGTATGAAAAGAAATCTAAAATCACAAGCTTTAAAATGACATCAAAAACAAAACAAAAATTTTTTTTGCAAAAATTCATGTCCGACCCCCCTTTTTAAAATATTTTCCAAACTATCATTAAAAATATCTAAGTTTAACTGGTTTACATTTAGAAACCGTAGAGTCTTGTACAAAGGAAAATTATAATGAGAAACTGTTCTACATCTAGGCAACGCAAATAAATTAAATTCTCTAAATATATGATCTGGTACATGTAAACCTATGTGACTTAACAAATACGAACTATCAACTGAATTATTAAGTAACTTACATAAAAAACTTATTGAGGCTAGTTCCCTTCTTATGGACAATTTTTTAATCTCAAACATTTCCCTTAAATTAGAAGTGGGCATGTCGTAAGGACATACATAATTATGTTAGAACTTCTGACATGAGTTTAAAAATTGAATTCACAAAAAATGGGAAACCAAACATTCTGTTTAACAATAATAAATACCGTGAAAGCTACTCATTAAAGTCTGGAGAAATTATTTGGCGCTGCCTGAGAAGGAACTGTGGAGCCACAATTAAATCTAATTCAGAGAGGACGACCGTTACTACAGTCAACTGTAAACACTCGGGTCCACACCCTGTTACGATGAGAGCCCTTACATCTCCACGGATGAGCTCATCGTTGCCGGCTACTCCACCCGCGGCCGAGACCACTACGCCCCGCTCTTCTACGACGCCTTCTCCAACGCACCCTGGGTCTCCCATTGAGGCGCTGACACAAACTGCAACGTCTGGCTACCTATCACCCGCTACGCTCGTCACACCATCTCCTGCCGTATCATCGCCCGATGCCGTCTCGGACTCCGCCCTTCCTCGGAGTTCAAGTGGGTTGGAAGCCGAAAACTTGGAATTGAGGAGGCGTATCGACCAACTTACGGCTGAACGAGAACAAATTCTCGACCACTCTATTCAGTCGGACGCACGTCTTCTCCAATTCACCGATCAGCTGTTTGTAGCGAACTTGTCGACGATCAAGACTCCTGGTGGCCGTACAGCTGATTGTGCCGTACAATGTGACCTGTCGTCGTCTACTGCCTGCCAAGACCCGCGCTGCAGTGAGATCCGCAACTTAGTTGCCAGCCTCAAGACCACCGTGGAGGTGCTGGAGGCTGAGTTGGAGTGTTTTAAGGCTGAAACGGTGAAGAAAAGTAAGTTTCGGAGCGATTCATAAAATGAGGGCTGGGTGGTAATACAAAATAAATCAAAAAGAAATTCAAAAAGTAACCCAAAATCTGAAAATATTTTATCCGAGCATAAGCGCCATAAAAAATCTGTTCAAAAAACCCAAAATTCAAAATTCAAATTAACAAAAAATGCCCACAGGAAACAACATCTCAAATATATCGCACATCCATCATCCAGGTAATAACCACCCCCAAAATGTTAAGGGTTCGGAGAAAAAAAAGTTGCCATTTCCAGCGGTGTATATCGAGGGAGACAGTCATGTCCGTCATCTGATCGGCCTTGTTCGACAGCGCGTGAGTCCATCGACCAGGGTGGGCGGCACCTGCAGGCCGGGGGCCAAGCTTCTGACGGTGACTGATAATGGTCTACCTCCGCCTGGGAGCTGCTATGTCCTGTTCGCTGGAACAAACGATGTCGCCGCCGATGAGTCCTATACCATCTTCGAGCACCTAGAGCGACAGTTAACTGCTCGCCTCAGCTCGTCGGCCGTCATCGAGTCAACTGTTCCGCATCGACATGATCTCTCTATGGACCACGCCGTGAACCGGCGTATTGCCCTCGTTAACTTCTAAATCGAGGAGCTGTCTGTTCGATATAAAGGAATAGAGGTGCTAAATTTCAACGAGATCGGAAGACGCTGGTTTACCCAAAACGGTATGCACTTGCGACTGCCTGGCAAGCGGCTGCTGGCTGAGCTTCTGTTGGGGTGTCTTGATCGTTTCGGTCAGTCACCAACCATCCGACCCCCAACCTCGCCTGCTCATGCTGCCTCTTCTTGTGCGGCCTCTTCCACTCCGTTGTCTTCACTGCCTGTGCAAGATCGCCAACAACTGAGCTCGGAGGCACTATCTCCAACGGCAGTGCAGCCTGTGGAGCCGGTCATCGTTGGGTCCACTACGTCGAGACCAGTTCCTCTACTTATGACGCCAGGACCTGCTTCCTCGAGATTCGCGCTGGTGCCATCTCCAGAGGGCGCGATGACACGTCCTGGCAATAAGACATTCGCCGAGGCCGTCAACAGCTGTCCGCCTGCCACCTCATCGCCGGTGCCTTTGGTCAAATTTGATTCTGTTTTTTTAGGGGCCCCACGCCTGGCCGACGAACAAAATTGACTGACGTTACCCAACAAATACAAACGAGTTCAAAATTTCTCAATCAGATTCAAATCCGACTGCTTCACCTAAATGCCCAATCTGCCACTAACAAGCTTGACGAAATTCAACTGATGTGTGCAGAAATGTAAACAGATGTACTTGTATTAACTGAGAACGGTTTTAATGACAAGAACATCGACCTATGCAAAATTCCAAATTTCACATTGGCTAATTCATATTGCCGACAACTTTCCAAAGGAGGAGGAGTCGCCATTTTTGTTAGAAAAAATTATACTTTTTCTCCATTTTCACCCATAAAAACTAGCGAAAAAGATTTTGAAGCAGTTGGGATAAAATTCACTTCAAACAGATCAAAATTAACCGTCATCGGAATCTATAGGTCTCCCAATGGCAATGAGGAAAATTTTTTTACACATTTTGAAGCCCTACTGATGGATTTGACTAGCCATCAACAGGATTATGTCCTAATGGGTGACTTCAACATTAATGAAATGGACACTAATCATCCTTCCACCAAACGATTTGTCGACTTGTTAAGGTCATTTTGATCTAGAATTTTTAGTCAAAACGCCAACGCGTGTGACACATTCAACACAGTCGACAATTGACAACATCATCTCCAATCTATCAAGTGTCGCAGTGTCCGTGGTCAATACAGCTATCTCGGACCACTATGGCCAAGAGGCCATAATTAATTAGTGGAGTAAAAATCGAGAGGGAGCTAAAAATCACGAAAACAATAAGAGACTTAATGCCAGGAAACATCGCTCTTCTCAACACTTCCCTTTCTAAAGAAAATTGGAAACACCAAGATTCAATTCATTCAGTAGATGAGCATTTTAAAAGGTTTAGTGATACACTCAACTTTCATCTTGACATGTACTGTCCACTCAAAACCATAAAAGTTTGTCCCAAAAGGGTAAACAACAAATGGATAACTAAAGGAATTTTGGTTTCTAGAGAAAAACTAAAGATTTTCTCAGAAATTCAAAAAAACGTCCCAAAATGAAGAATTCAAGCGGTTTTTTCGAAATTACAAACGAATTTATAGAAAATTTATCCAAGCTGCAAAGGCATATGATGTTTCCAATTCAATTATATCTTCCAAAAATATTTCTAAAACTGCATGGGACATCATCAACAATAAAAACAAATCAAGTAACAAACAAATCAAATTAAAAAGTGGTGATAGACTTGTGGAGGACGCGGTAGAGGTTGCAAATAGGTTTAACAGATTCTTCGGATCTGTGGCTTGTGAGCAAGGCCCTTGCCCATCACCCCCACAAGGAATTACAAGACGTAGGCAGTGTCCAGTAGCCTCTCTGGCACTGGCACCTGTCGTTGAGGAAGAGCTTGAAAAAATAATTCAGCAGCTCCCAGCCAAAAAAACAAATGATTTAAATTTAATGTCAACGTGGCTCATAAAAAAAATGTTCAAAGCATATTGTGAGACCATTAACCCAATTAGTAAATTTCTCTTTTGAACAAGGAGTTTTTCCCTCACTCCTCAAAACCGCTAAAGTAACCCCTATTTTCAAGAAAGACGATCCCCAATCCCCACAAAATTACCGGCCTGTCTCAATTTTGCCAGTTATGAGCAAAATATTCGAAAAGCTTTTCTTGACACGAATGCTTCAATTTTTGAATAAACACAACCAGCTATCGGAAGACCAGTTTGGCTTCAGGAAGGGCAAGTCGACAATAGACGCAGTTGTAAATCTTGTCGACATGGTTGTAGAGGGACTAGAACGTCGGGATCACACATTGAGTGTGTTCCTGGACTTATCGAAGGCATTCGACTGTGTTGACCATGTTACAATGCTTGACAAACTTGAATCTCATGGCATCCGAGGCGTGCCTCTCCAGTGGCTCAGATCATTTCTAAGCCATAGAACTCAAATTGTCCAGATCTCAAATAAATTATCTGAACCAATTCACCTGAGTTATGATAATTTACCTGAGCCCACAGGGCTCAATTCTCAGTCCAATTCTCTTCCTGATCTATGTCAATGATGTAGGTTCATCACTTCTGAACGGAAGACTAGTGCAGTATGCTGATGACACGACTCTCTGTTTCAATAGCAAATCAAAATTGACTTTGGAACAGCATAGTTTTGTTGAAATTAACAACTGTGTCCAAAATTTTAACAGCCTCAATCTTAAAACAAATTCTGCAAAATCCAATTTTATAAATTTTGCTTTACGACCAGTAGATAGTCATGATGAGCCAGCTGTTATGTTGGCTGACACTATGCTGGAAGAAGTATATTGTTCGAAATTCCTGGGAATATACCTAGATCGAGGGTTGACTTGGAACGATCACATCGACCACGTTTGCTCCAAATTGGCCTCAGGCATTTATGTTTTGAGGTCTCTAGCCAAATACTGCCCGACTCAAGTTCTGATGGTGGCGTATTATGGCTTGATTTACCCCCACCTCACTTACGGGCTGGTGTTGTGGGGAGCTTGTGCAAACAGAGTGTGTTCAAGCTGCAAAAACAAGCGATCCGCATTATCGCTAAGTTGAAATTTAGAGAGACGTGCAAGGAAGCCTTCAAAAATTTGCAACTGTTGACGCTGCCCAGTCTCTACATCTTGGAAACAACTCTGTTTTGTATGTCTAAATGTGCCATGACGAATGGCCGAGACATACATATGTATGAGACTAGAGGCAGAGATAACTACTGAACTGGTAGACACAGAACGGTGGTTTATGAACGCTTGCCTTCACAGGCAGGTGTTCAATTCGTCAATAAGTTACCAGATTCAATTAAAAACACTTCAACACTCAAAGTGTTAAAAACTCGTTTGAAACGCTTTTTAGTGTCAAAAACATTTTATAATGTTGACGAGTTTTTTGCTTATGATTGGGAGACCACCAATTAAAAAGACTGACAAAATTCGTCGCTGGAAGTGGGAATAATTGGTGAATGAATGGATGTGGGTACGTTTGCAAAATTGTATGTTTGAATGAGATTTCTTGTGGTGTGTTTGACAAAAATTTTAGCCAGTAAAATGTAAAAATATGACATTTGCCATGCGTTGTATAATGTTCCGGCAATATAAAAACTGATTTGATTTGATTTCATGTTGTTTGTAAAATAAAAATATAAGAAATTTGTTTTGTATTATCTCTAAATTGCTACACTCTAACACATTTATTGAATTCCAGATAACAGAACAATACTCTAATTTACTTCTTATCAAAGTTTTATACAAAGTCATAATTAATTGTCTCAGTATTGTAAAATATCTTGAATTTCTCTTGACAAAGCCCAGAAGTTTGTATTCAATCGACACCAGCATGTGGACATGATCATTAAAACCGAATTGAGCCCTGAGGAACACCCGAGGAGCTTGTATAAACACAAGAAGATTTGTTTAACATTGACACAAACTGAGTTCGGTTTTGTAAATATGACGCCATAAATATACAAAATCAAATGAAAATCCTATATATATATATATATCGTGCGGGCAGAGAGCAGACTGAAATAAAATTTTTTCATCCCCTCGAGTTGGAAATGTAATAATTTAAATCGTATCATGCAAAACAATGATTTTATTCAAACAAAATAACATCCCTAACCATGAAATTATAAAACTTTTAAAATAAAGCTAGACCACCCTTCTATAGAAAAAGGGACGATATATGTGTGCATATTTGCGATTCAAATAATTAAGAGTCGCGTTAATTTAAGGCCGTCACCTGGCAACAGTGAAATGTAGCGAGCTGGCCTTTTGAAGAGGACTTGAAAAGGATTAATTCCGCTGGTAGATTTGCAACTTTAAATAATATTGTCTTGTTGTACCCATCCTACAGTATTCTTCTGGATCTTCTATTTTTCATAGAGACAGTTTATTTTGCACATTTTACAATTCCACCACCAGCACTCTTCATAATTATTCTGGATCTATTGTAAACAAAAACCATTTAATTTATTCATCTATTAACTTGGATAAACATCAACATTAGTATGTTTGTCCAAGTACAGTAACTAGTTGTAAAAATCAGTGGTTTTGATATATTTCCATGAACAAGATAGAGGCAATGTGTTCTTGTATACTATAGTGATGTTTTCAATTTCATCACACAGTAATAGACGAAAAAAAGCGATAAATTTTGACTTCCACTTTTGTTTTTGCTAAAACCATGTCACGTATCACATAATACTTGGTTGAATGACTGAGCAATATTATTGTTATAGACGTAATACACTAAACGTACACCTAAATAGTTTTTAAAATGTTTTATATTTTTTTTTTAAAACCTTTCTAAAAATTTTTTTTCTTAAATAAAAAAAATCATTTGATAATATGGTCTACATTTTTACTATTGTTATAAGTTATTAATAAAGGAAAATCCAAGTAACCCACACATATATGAAAGACATTATTACACGAAACATGTATGTGCTTGTAATGTTATTTGCTATTTGTAAATTATTATTATTATTATGGTAACAATTCAAGCAATGACATTTCATTTGAAAAATTCACACACATACAAATATGTGTTGCTTAACCAGCACATTCGTTTCGAGACCAAATGTGGTACAGGGTAGATATTACTGACAGTTGTGGTTGCCGGAAAAAAATGTGACTGAAATTCAGACCGCATCATCGTCATCTGCTGTTTCCCACTGGTATATTCAATCCATTGTGGCAGTTTTAGAATTTTAACAATTTATGTCTATTATCTTTATTTAATGGGGTTCTTTTAGATCATGTTTTTATAATTTTTCAATTGTTCAAATTATTTATTTATCTTCTAACTTTTATTATTTCAAGATTGATAGTTGATGTTTGCGTCACTTATATCTCCGCTGCGCCAGTCCTGGCAGTATTGCTGCCATCGTTATATGTTACATAATTACTACACTACGTACCGCGGTTAGATAGTTGAAGTTTACATCAACATTTATGTCTCTGGTGTGCCAGTCCTGGTAGCATTGAAGCCACCGTTATATCTTACATAACTATAACACTACGTACCGCGGTTTGATAGTTGATGTTTACATCAACATTTATGTCTCTGGTGTGCCAGTCCTATTAGCATTGAAGCCATCGTTATATGTTACATAACTATAACACTACGTACCGCGGTTTGATAGTTCATGTTTACATCAACATTTATGTCTCTGGTGTGCCAGTCCTGGTAGCATTGCTGCCATCGTTATATGTTACATAACTATATAACACTACGTACCGCGGTTTGATAGTTGATGTTTACATCAACATTTATGTCTCTGGTGTGCCAGTCCTGGTAGCATTGAAGCCATCGTTATATGTTACATAACTATAACACTACGTACCGCGGTTTGATAGTTCATGTTTACATCAACATTTATGTCTCTGGTGTGCCAGTCCTATTAGCATTGAAGCCATCGTTATATGTTACATAATTATAACACTACGTACCGCGGTTTGATAGTTGATGTTTACATCAACATTTATGTCTCTGGTGTGCCAGAACTGGCAGTATTGCTGCCATCGTTATATGTTACATAACTATAACACTACGTACCGCGGTTTGATAGTTCATGTTTTGCATCAACATTTATGTCTCTGGTGTGCCACAACTGGCAGTATTGCTGCCATCGTTATATGTTACATAACTATAACACTACGTACCGCGGTTTGATAGTTCATGTTTACATCAACATTGATGTCTCTGGTGTGCCAGAACTGGCAGTATTGCTGCCATCGTTATATGTTACATAACTATAACACTACGTACCGCGGTTTGATAGTTGATGTTTACATCAACATTTATGTGTCTGGTGTGCCAGTCCTGGTAGCATTGAAGCCATCATTATATGTTACATAACTATAACACTACGTACCGCGGTTTGATAGTTGATGTTTACATCAACATTGATGTCTCTGGTGTGCCAGAACTGGCAGTATTGCTGCCATCGTTATATGTTACATAACTATAACACTACGTACCGCGGTTTGATAGTTGATTTTTACATCAACATTTATGTCTCTGGTGTGCCAGAACTGGCAGTATTGCTGCCATCGTTATATGTTACATAACTATAACACTACGTACCGTGGTTTGATAGTTCATGTTTGCATCAATATTTAAGTCTCTGGTGTGCCAGTCCTGGCAGCATTGAAGCCCCCGTTATATCTTAAATAATTATAAAACTACGTACCGCGGTTTGATAGTTGGTTTTTTGCATCAAAATTTATGTCTCCGGTGCCCTAGTTCTGGCAGCATTGCTGCCATCGTTATATCCTACATAATTATAAAATTACGTTCCGCGGATTCGCGGATTGAATGTATCGTTTTCCAAAATTTTCAAACACGCTTAAGACTCTTGGTAAAAAAGAACTATATGATAGTTGGTCCAATATTAAGAGTAGATTAGTTCTTACGCGTACTTGTCAATTCTTAGATCACAGACGATAGTTTGGATTTATATTATTGCGTGGTTCAACTTTTGCGAGGTTGTGTACGATCAAGAACGAAAAGTGATCAGTTAAATTAAAACCTAATTCAAGAGCCAATAATCTATTTTACATAATAAATTAACATCTCTAAAGCTTGTAGTAAAATCCTTTAGATAAATTGTAATTTACAAATGTTTAAGAGTGAAAAAATAAACTTTTGATTAAAGCTCTGTCACTTGCGAGCTAGTAGGTATGGTATATTTAAAAAGAGACACAGTATATTAAAGGGACGAAAGGATAATTACAGGATTGCAAGATAGACATGTTACATGTAAATATTCTAAAGGTTTTACGAAGGATTGTTTTAATCCGTGATCTTTATTATTAAGTGGGTAGAAGTGGAGTAAAAGAAAGAAACAAATACTCCTGCTCCATAGTTACTAATGATATAATGTCAAATGTGGTTGAAATGCTTTTTCTGACAAAAAAAGAAAAGGAAATAAAGCCACTGCGGCTTTCAGAATAAGACAAGAAACCAGGGACAATATAATTCGAAGGTAATGGCTATGGTAAAGCCATGGTAATGGCTTTTTATTGAGATATATTTCTCATGTTCGGCCATTCAATACTTCTCTCTGTTACATTCACCTGTTACTAAATGAGACGAATAAGTGGTTCTTAATTTGTTTCCAACGACGCGACATCAAATTGCTGAAATGATACTTAGCGGCTTTGTAACTTTTCCCGGTTTACAAAACTAAGATGCACCAATTGAATACTCAGACTGTTTCTTCCTTTCTTAGGTTTGTTACTTCGTTTGCCTCTCCTTATTACATTCTTAAAATGTTTAACCACTACTAGTACAGTTCAGACATGCACCACTGCCTGATCAGCTTTAGTACTCCTCGTAGTGGAATACACCTCAAGCTAGCCCAGCGAAGAGATATACTCATTATCATTCACTCCCGTGTGCGTCTTTTATTTTATTACTAATTAAATGATTCAGTATTTTGTTCAAGCGTTAAACCATATACATAACAAACTAAAGCTGAAACGTGTGGTGATAGACTATACCTCTCAAATGTTTAAATCATAATTGAATGGTACACCAATAGCATACGGTATAGACTAGATAAAATGTATCCAAGCGCAAGAGATAAGAGAAGAAACATCACGTCACGTTAAGAGCTTATGTATATAGTAACAGGTTATATTACAAAACTAGCGTGCCCAGTGATGAAGATTAGGATATATTGAGAATCAAACCCTAATATATGGGCACAAAATCAATTATTAGAAACAAAGTATGGAGTATTAATAATAGTTTTGTTATATTCACGACATGTGGGATTCCTTATACACAAAATAATACCTAAAAATATTTATAATGTATTTTATTAAATAAAACCTAATAATGTATGATGTATCTAAAACATCAATGTATGTCCTTCCATTTACCTCAAATAATTGTATGAGGAATTAGGTTCAGGTGTTAATTCTGACTATTGAATAATTTCCGTCAAAATATAAGGTAACTGCCTGACGTATCACACTTTGGGGATTTGGATTGTAACTTTGACAAGTTACTTGACTAATTGCCGACCTCTGGCCTAGACTGAGGGTGAGTCCCTTCGGTTTGTCCCTTCAACTAGAAACAATATTTACGGTGACATCCATCAGGGTGTATATAGGGATTATACTAATACACTAGCGTGCACTATAACTTATAGTAATACTTACCGAACTCTCCTGAACTGGAACTGTCACCTCGTAGTGGACATCGGAGAGCCAGAGTGTATATAGGGATTATACTAATACACTAGCGTGCAGTATAACTTATAGTAATACTTACCGAACTCTCCTGAACTGGAACTGTCACCTCGTAGTGGACATCGGGCAGCCAGAGTGTATATAGGGATTATACTAATACACTAGCGCGCAGTATAACTTATAGTAATACTTACCGAACTGTCCTGAACTGGAACTGTCACCTCGTAGTGGACATCGGACAGCCAGAGTGTATATAGGGATTATACTAATACACTAGCGTGCAGTATAACTTATAGTAATTCTTACCGAACTCTCCTGAACTGGAACTGTCACCTCGTAGTGGACATCGGACAGCCAGAGTGTATATAGGGATTATACTAATACACTAACGTGCAGTATAACTTATAGTAATACTTACCGAACTGTCCTGAACTGGAACTGTCACCCCGTAGTGGACATCGGACAGCCAGAGTGTATATAGGGATTATACTAATACACTAGCGTGCAGTATAACTTATAGTAATACTTACCGAACTGTCCTGAACTGGAACTGTCACCTCGTAGTGGACATCGGACAGCCAGAGTGTATATAGGGATTATACTAATACACTAACCTGCAGTATAACTTATAGTAATACTTACCGAACTGTCCTGAACTGGAACTGTCACCTCGTAGTGGACATCGGACAGCCAGAGTGTATATAGGGATTATACTAATACACTAACGTGCAGTATAACTTATAGTAATACTTACCGAACTCTCCTGAACTGGAACTGTCACCTCGTAGTGGACATCGGGCAGCCAGAGTGTATATAGGGATTATACTAATACACTAGCGTGCAGTATTACTTATAGTAATACTTACCGAACTCTCCTGAACTGTAACTGTCACCTCGTAGTGGACATCGGACAGCCAGAGTGTATATAGGGATTATACTAATACACTAGCGTGCAGTATAACTTATAGTAATACTTACCGAACTGTCCTGAACTGGAACTGTCACCTCGTAGTGGACATCGGACAGCCAGAGTGTATATAGGGATTATACTAATACACTAGCGTGCAGTATAACTTATAGTAATACTTACCGAACTCTCCTGAACTGTAACTGTTACCTCGTAGTGGACATCGGACAGCCAGAGTGTATATAGGGATTATAATAATACACTAGCGTGCAGTATAACTTACATTACCACTTACAGAACTGTCCTGAACTGGAACTGTCACCTCGTAGTGGACATCGGACAGCCAGAGTGTATATAGGGATTATACTAATACACTAGCGTGCAGTATAACTTATAGTAATACTTACCGAACTGTCCTGAACTGGAACTGTCACCTCGTAGTGGACATCGGACAGCCAGAGTGTATATAGGGATTATACTAATACACTAACGTGCAGTATAACTTATAGTAATTCTTACCGAACTGTCCTGAACTGGAACTGTCACCTCTTAGTGGACATCGGACAGCCAGAGTGTATATAGGGATTATACTAATACACTAGCGTGCACTATAACTTATAGTAATACTTACCGAACTGTCCTGAACTGGAACTGTCACCTCGAAGTGGACATCGGACAGCCAGAGTGAGTAAAATAATTCCGCAGTAATATGCCAGTAATAATTTAAATAACTATTTTCCTGGCATTGAATGTCAGGAACTAATAATACTACATAATCATATTTTGTTCTTAAATTAATATTATCTATTAGTTATTTAAATCATTATAAAGCTACTATATTAAATTTCTTAAAATATTCAGTAAAAAAATATATCTAACGTAAAACATTTTCTTCGTTCTCAAACTTACGCAGCCGTTGTCAGTAAGGGTGAAACGAATTAGTTGTCATCAGAAGAATTAATAACATAATTAATCTTGGCATTTTTATGCGTAGATTTCGAACAGAATCTTCAATTAATAGATGATAAATAACAAAACTGAAATATTACGAAATTTTTACAATTCTTTATCATAAAAATCTAGAAGTTAAAAAAATGTTAAATAGAAGAAGAAATATTTGAAACTAATATTATTTATTAATATTAAAACTAATATTTAAAGGCTTCATATAAAGCTCACAGGAATTTGAATAATACCTTAAAACTACTATGATATATGTATGAAAAATGGTTATTATAATAAATGATTATCCGAAAATTGATTTTCGATGGGTAATAGAACTCGTGAAGTTGCATGCAACATTTCAAGTCTATAACTGATTTCATTTTCCTAATGTTCTCCGGTCTGACAGTCATACACAAGGAAGTTTGTACTTCCTCTAGGTAGACCAAAGTGCTTTTACCAGCTTACTGAATGATGGGCTTCGGTCAGCCACATCGCATAGACGAACATGATCGTTATCAAAAACGACGTTCAATTACAATATTTGAAGTCCATAGTTCAATTCCTTTTTTGAGATATCCTGCGGTAAACCGATACACAAACAGAGGAACAAAATAAAACTTTTTCCAAACGTTAATTAGCTAACGATTAAGCAGGATGTCGATTGGTGTATATACTGAAAAATCAATGCGTAACCAATAAATCATGAATACGATAAATTTATTAAAAGCCATTACTAAAATATTAAGTGGACCCATCGTCCAGCCACTAGCTTCCGAGCCATTACCTTCACTCTATTGGCAGCGAAGAAATTGCGAGGACCGCCTTGCCTTTCCGTTCAGGTTCAACTCATTCATCACTGCTATGTGTACTAACTTTGTAAGTCGCTTCAAATCTATACAACCGTTTTGTCATTTTTATATTGTGTAATAAATGCCTAAAACATAAGTAGTTATTAAATTATATTTGGCCTGTTTGTATAAGTCGAGAATTAAAATGAGCTCCTGTGTGTTTACTTTTTCATAACAAAACTCGAGTAGTTAATATGATGGATTCAGAGCTGAGTGTAGGAGACTAATTTTCCCACACCTTGTGGGCACGCTAAGTGATTCGTTATAATCTGTGCGAATGTGTCAATATTTCAATTCTCCAGTTCTCATTTGTACGTCAGTATTGTGAAAGTTTATCCTTGCTGTTATGTGAAAACTGTTTGACTTAACTCCTTTTGGTAGTATTAGATATTTAGGTGGTGTTGTAACATAATTAATATGTATTACAGATTTTAAATTGATACTGCATTTGTTAAGTAAAACAGACCCTCTCTTCTTTTTTCGTTAACTTTTTCTGGTCAATTTATTGTTTAAAGATTTTTTAAATAATTCTACTCTTTACTGATCAAAACGTAAGAAAAATACATTTTATTGTTCACGCAAAATATAAAATCTTCACTTTAAAAATGTGAAATAAAGCTTTTTAGAAGTAGATTAATTTAAACTAACTACAATGTATCCCTTTATTTTGCAGTGTTTCCATAACTGGGAGGTTTTATCCTGCTAGTATTTAGGACACCTCGGTCTGGTGTATGCTATAACTAGGAGGTGTTTTCCTACTGGTATATGTGACAACTCGGTTTGGTGTACGCTATAACTAGGAGGTGATATCCTACTGGTATATGTGACACCTCGGTTTGGTGTATGCTATAACTAGGAGGTGATATCCTACTGGTATATGTGACACCTCGGTTTGGTGTACGCTATAACTAGGAGGTGATATCCTACTGGTATATGTGACACCTCGGTTTGGTGTACGCTATAACTAGGAGGTGATATCCTACTGGTATATGTGACACCTCGGTTTGGTGTATGCTATAACTAGGAGGTGTTTTCCTACTGGTATATGTGACAACTCGGTTTGGTGTACGCTATAACTAGGAGGTGATATCCTACTGGTATATGTGACACCTCGGTTTGGTGTATGCTATAACTAGGAGGTGATATCCTACTGGTATATGGAATACCTCGGTCTGGTGTATGCTACTCTGAATACTCTACAAGCAGATGGGAGTTGATGTAATAGTGTTATCAATATTCAAAAGCTATTTATTTAAAAACTAAATATGGAGAAACAGCAGAATGACGATTATTGGCTGGGCCTGAATCATAGCGGTGGAGCAAGAGCAAGAAAAAATGTCTCGGGAAAAGGGGGTTGTCCAGAAACAAGAAGACCAATTGAAAAAGAGGATTGGTTACGGACCAAGCGAAAGGAAAGAAATAATAGCGTAAAACGAAAGTAGTACGGATGTAAAAGGAATGAAGTACAGATTATAAAGAAAAGTAGTACGAGTGTCAAAGGATTTAATAATTATTCTCAGTAACTAATTATCTTTGGTGTAATTTAAGTTGTGGTGTTCATATAAGTAGACCTCAAACATCCAGGAATCTCGGCGACAAAATGGTCGTTACAGTTCCTACTCCCGGGATAGCATTACAGCTTTCTAACTGATAACATCAGGATGGGAAGTAAGGGTTCAGGGATTCTTTGTGAGAGTTCCCCGTTATTGTGGTCACAGGCTCCTGGTGCGGGACACGGGGTGTGGATGGTCCGTATCAATAACCAATATTATTTGCAAGAAGTTTGATGCTCCACAATGAATAACATTGTTTCACGCAATGTATAGACTTATATCAGCAGAAGCGATGGATTTTATAGTTTACGTTTTGTTAAGATAACCATAAATTACCTTAACAACACATTATTTTTGCGTTATAGCAATGTCTCTAAGATATGAAGATTTAATTTAAGGCGGTTTTTAAGTAACACCTTATTTATTTTGTCGTGGAAAATAAACATTTATTATTTTTTTATATATTTAATGCACGTTTTAACGATATTAAATTGTTGTAATCGTAGTTAAATTGAAAGTGCATTCATATAAATGCTGATTTGTAGTAAGTTGTTACCATGTGTGTTATGTAATGTAATGGATTATTGTTATTGGAACAGCTTACATTCTAATATTTTATGTTTATTAAAGCAATTGAGAAAATTTAAGTTGGTGTTACAAAGTCGAATATCTCAAGTACTTTCAAGTTATTTCTTCAGCAAACTTACAGGAAGTGGGAAAGTTTTAACGCCGCGCCGCATAAAAGTAAGTAGAACAAGTTTACTTTTCAATTAAGTCGCCTTTTTAGCTGATTTAACCGAGTGGCTCTGACGTAATTTACTATTTGTGTCTTGAAAACTGGTCTATAACTATTGTCGTTTCTAGCAACACAGTTGTAGGTTGTACCCTAAATTTCTAGAATTTTTATTACCCAAATTTTATGACTGAAAGCTCTAGTTGCCTTATCTGGAACAAGTGGGTCAAAGCAAGGAGACCGTACCTTGAAATATCATGAAAAATTACAGTTCTCGTCAATGAAGCTAGTAGTTAAGAAATATTTCTCTTAGAAAATATTTCTCTAGTTTATAGTATACGCTAGATAGCATAAAAGAATAGGACAAACAGTCTGTTTAAATAATTTATAGTATAACTAACTAGTTTATAGTATACGCTAGATAGCACCACATTACATGAGCTAGTAGTTGTGAATATTTCTCTCGGACAAACAGTACTTGTTTAAATAATTTATAGTATAACTAACTAGTTTATAGTATACGCTAGATAGCACCACATTACATGAGCTAGTAGTTGTGGAATATTTCTCTCGGACAAACAGTATTGTTTAAATAACTTATAGTATAACTAACTAGTATAACTAACTAGTTTATAGTATACGCTAGATAGCACCACATTACATGAGTTAGTAGTTGTGGAATATTTCTCTCGGACAAACAGTATTGTTTAAATAACTTATAGTATAACTAACTAGTTTATAGTATACGCTAGATAGCACCACATTACATGAGTTAGTAGTTGTGGAATATTTCTCTCGGACAAACAGTATTGTTTAAATAACTTATAGTATAACTAACTAGTTTATAGTATACGCTAGATAGCACCACATTACATGAGTTAGTAGTTGTGGAATATTTCTCTCGGACAAACAGTATTGTTTAAAATAACTTATAGTATAACTAACTAGTTTATAGTATACGCTAGATAGCACCACATTACATGAGTTAGTAGTTGTGGAATATTTCTCTCGGACAAACCAGTATTGTTTAAATAACTTATAGTATAACTAACTAGTTTATAGTATACGCTAGATAGCACCACATTACATGAGCTAGTAGTTGTGGAATATTTCTCTCGGACAAACAGTATTGTTTAAATAACTTATAGTATAACTAACTAGTTTATAGTATACGCTAGATAGCACCACATTACATGATTTCGTAGTTAAGATATATTTCTCTTGGACAAACAGTATTGTTTAAATAACTTATAGTATAACTAACTAGTTTATAGTATACGCTAGATAGCACCACATTACATGAGGTAGTAGTTGTGGAATATTTCTCTCGGACAAACAGTATTGTTTAAATAACTTATAGTATAACTAACTAGTTTATAGTATACGCTAGATAGCACCACATTACATGAGTTAGTAGTTGTGGAATATTTCTCTCGGACAAACAGTATTGTTTAAATAACTTATAGTGTAACTAACTAGTTTATAGTATACGCTAGATAGCACCACATTACATGATTTCGTAGTTAAGATATATTTCTCTTGGACAAACAGTATTGTTTAAATAACTTATAGTATAACTAACTAGTTTATAGTATACGCTAGATAGCACCACATTACATGAGTCAGTAGTTGTGGAATATTTCTCTCTGACAAACAGTTTGTTTATATAACTTACAGTATAACTAACTAGTTTATAGTATACGCTAGATAGCACCACATTACATGAGTTAGTAGTTGGGGAATATTTCTCTCGGATAGACTGTATTGTTTTTATGGTATAGCTAACTAGTTTATGGTATACGCTAGATAGCACCGCATTACAGTAGCTAGTAGTTTGGGAATGTTTCTATCGTACAAATATATTATTTTATACAGTATAACTAACTAATAATAAGAATAAGAATAATAAATAATTTAGTACTCCAGTAGTTTACAACTAAACTAATGATGGACATTTGCTTGGAATTACTAGCCATAATATTAAATACCTATGTCTAGAACAACTGAAACTAACATAATTAAGTATATATTTATATATTTACAATCGATAAGTGTCAAATAAAAAACTTGCGGTTCACACTGTAGCATTCTTAATTTAATTACATGTGAAAAATTATAACTTCTATTTTCTTGACAAAAACACATACCTAACACAAAAATAAAAAAAGAAAATACTAGAAATTATAAGGTTACTTAAATGTATTAAAATAAGAAATTGAATTATGTACATATTTACGAATACAAAATCAAAAATATATCTTCTACGTGCATTAAAATAACCTATCTGACTAACCAATAACCTCAAGCAAGTCACTTAATTTGGCTTTTTCTAAAAGTCACATGTTTAACTTATTTGAAATATTTTTATGTCCATATTTTTTTACAAAATAAGGAACATGATAAATTATTTTGGGGCCTTACAATTAAAAAAGATTTTCTGAAAATAATTTTTTATATTTTGGTCTTATGTAATCACCTTGAGTACAGGCGCTTTAATAATTCTTAAATTGTTTAGAACTGAGATTACCCCTTCTTCCGTAGAACACTTAAAGTACTTTAAAGACAAACATGTACTTTAAGGGGAGAGTTTGTAAAGTTTAACTTTATAGAACACTCACGTTTTGCTTTATATAATGTTATTTTTAAATATTATATCTAATTATACTTAAACTCTTAAATATAACTATATTACTAACACCGTTGAATTTATTAACCGCAATGATCTGTATACACAACTGTAGAACGACAGTGCAAATAAACAGTGATGATAGTCGGTATTTAAATAGCTTTCAACCAAATGGTGTTACAACAGATGTAAATTGAAAATATCAGTGCTTAATTATAATTAACCTTAAAAGTATAAACGAAAGAGGGCGGATGTTTCTATAACTATGCCGTTATAATATGACCTAGTTTTTCCCGTGGATGAAAAGTGTTCACTCTATTGTTCTATTCTAGTATACAATTAAAAGACAGCCACTGGCAAAGCTGCAGTATACCATATAGACAACAGGCTGGAGACGAGTATATCACTCGTGCTTTGTCTTCCATACCACTTTTTCATGAGAGCTCATTATTAATTAAAATTTCAAGCTTATGCATTCGAATGTAATAAGATATTTTAATTCTATTTCGAGTAACATTTAAGCATCTACTCAACAATGTGTTTTAAAACAAAATTAACATTACTTAAGAAAGAGTTAATACAAGAATTGCTAATATTATATAAGCACAGAGTTTATTTGCCTTTTCACAGATATTTATATCTATACATTTGGTATATTAGAGACGCAAAGTAATATTCAATAAACAGAATATATCTGGGATAAAAAGCAGTATATCTCGAGATCTGATGATCATAAATGGTAACATGAAGTAAAAGAGAATAACCTCAGGCAATCTCCCACTTCAGAAAGTACAATAACAACTGTATTATAAGTGACGTCATGGATACTCTTCAAAGCGGTATATAGAGAGGAGACAGAAAATAGGTCATATAAATCACGTGATAGACAGAAAAAACTTACGTGCACTTTTAAAGCTATTTAAAAAGTTAGTTAGTACTTAATATATAATATAAGTATAATAGTTTTTCTTCGGTCAGCATACCTAAATACATGTTGGGGGCACGCGAAGCGATATGTAACAGACTTCACTGAGGTTGTATAGGTACCAAATTTCAGATATATAGATCAATTATGTTTTGCTGCGAAGAGACAGACGGTAGACAATCATACATATAAGAAATTTTTCCATCTCCGATCAATAAAGACAGAATTTTGGCTGTCTACTAATTGACAGGTTTCTAAGACCTTCGGCCAGATCGAGTGTATGGACACGTGCCATCGTAGAATTCATTCTTGTCCATTTAGAAACGACATTAAGCAAAACTTTAGTTTACATATGAAATCTTACGTGAGATATGTTAACATGTGTTGCTATGTTACATGTTAAAAAGTAACATGTCGTGTGATAGTACTCAAGTGGTTTAAAATATTGAATAGAATATTAAGATTGTGTCACGTGATTGTCCGTGTATTCGTGCCTAGTTACTCTATGATATTCTCTTTGCCATCAGATTACTTATAAGACCAATATAAAAATGTTTGCTAGCACACAGCTAACTCACGTGGAGTAATATGCATTATTGAACTAGATGCCTATACAGATAATTTAAACTTCATGTAACATTTTGTATATATTGTACTAACACACAAAAAATCCTAGTGAGTAACATGCGCATCATAAATTCCAAACTGCCTGTGTTGGAGTTAAACTTTGTGCAAAATTTGAAGTCATGTTGCTCTTCAGATATTGTGCGGGCAGTTTGAGTATTCTATTAATAATACCTTTCAGAATTCAACAAGACCGTAGGCAATATTCACATTTGACTATTAGTAAAAAACATGCTCAATATTTTTTAAGTGGCCATTTGACAAGTATTAAAGCTTCAATGACATGTCAAGATCTACTAAAAAGCATTGCAGCTGATGTTTTATGATAAAACAGTATTCACAGCAGATTATTATCTGAATAATCAATTTTGATAATACCTTAGGATCATGCTTGGGATTGCAGTTTCAGGTGGCTTGCGGTGACGAGGCAAATAAACTTGGCGACTGTCGTGTAACAAGATAAAGCTGTTCTATCAACACTTTGCAGAAACAATTTGTGATGATTTAGATTTATCCCCAATCTGAGACATACGATGGTCTTTTTTGGGAGTGTGCTATGATAACGCTCGGATTTTCAAGGTTTCACCCAAGTATCGACCGTCTGTTACCACGCCCAGCTTTTATTTTAATTACCACATGCTGATAACACTTTGCCGGAATTACTATTTAACTATGTAACACTAACCAACACTCAATTAGCGTTAGTTGTTCTATTATTCAAAACTATTTCAAAACAGCTTTCAGTCTAATACGATTTAGATACTATATTGTTATAAAGAAAAGTTACATAAATCTCTCAAAAACATTTGTGTGTTCTACCTTAAACAGTAATGTATATAAACGATCGGTATTGTCAACAAGTATATCTTTTACCTATAAAAACTTTAGACCATCTGACGCAAACTATTAATATTTTAATTATTAAATTGTAACAGTAGATTTTCGATACGGACACTCTTTTAAGTACGGTAAACATTTTGCATAACCATCGTGTACGAACTAACAAGTACTAAGATAAATTAGTGATTAACTAAAGGCTTACCAAAGAACTAGCAACTACTAATTAGTGTTAGGTAGTAACTAGCTCGTCCTGAAAAATGTAAGGTACAGCATTACCAGTGGTAGGGGTAGTTACTACCACCTTTCTATTTACATCAAACCTAGTTAAAGCTTTACAAAGTTAAGTAATAGCAACAACTTCTTGTTTGACTTCACCTAATCAACCGCGACCTCTAACCAAGACTTACATAACTCCTCTAATTGCTAAAATTAATTTATGATGAAACGTGTGAAATCCAAAATAATATTGTGATTTAGGAAGTGTGTAGTGATAGAGATCAGTAAGGGTTGGAAGTCAAGAAACTTCTTACCATGTGAAACAACGAAAGGAACGAAAAGGCTTCTGTAAATACGAACTTTGCAAATTGTTCTTGAAAGGTAAAGTGTAAGTATGACAGCAACTGTAACAACCTGAACTACAATAACTAACACAGAGTAAGTAATTTTATTCAGAGTTCTGTAGAATCGAATGTACAAGTACATGTTTTGGAAAGGGTTTATAAGCCACGACCTAAATGTGTATTTAATCATTAATAGCAAAATTCTTATTGTATGCATCCAATAAAACTTTATTATTATTTATTTATAAATTATCAGTGACTTTACTTAGTTAGTGGTTTTAATGGTGAAAAAAATATAAAGTAAAACTAATATTAATGTTTAGAATTATAGTACAAACATAAAATATTGGGAATTGCACTATACTTTATCGTTGTTCTAGCTAGTACGTACTCTCCGTCATGTAATTAATGAATTTAGCAACACCTTTATTATAACTACTATAACAACTATTATAATTTTTTTTTTTTTTTTTTTTTTTTTTTTTTTTTTTTTTTTTTGCTCTTATATGCTATAGTTTATGCTATTTCCATTGATTGTTTAAACAGTAAAAATAGTTTTCTCTATTATTTTGAAATGTTTCTATATGTTTAATTACATAACTATTAATATTGTCACTTAGAATTTTCTAACTAATCGGTAAACACTCTGATTAAATATTTAAGTAACTTAAATTCAAAATTATTATTTTCTGTAAACCTAGTTTCTTATTTCGCCATGTATTTTTCCTCTTAAAGTAGAGAATTATTTCACCACCTTCTAAAACTTAGAGCAAATTTATATAAGAACAGCAGTTAAGAAAGTAACACCATTTTTAGTTTTCGGGATAACAGAGAAATATGAGAGTAGAAACTGCGTTAGGGAATTGGTCGCAGGGCAGTCAGAGCGACACGGGGCCTGAAATATTCAATAGAACTCGGTCACCAGACCTTCCCTTGAGTAGCTTTGTTATATCAGCCTGGACATTGTGTCCTTGTTCTCACTGGTGTTATTGTAATACAGGTAATCGATATTCGGGTAGTTATATTATTACCTGCATTTGCTATACTCGTTGCTCATTCATTGATATGTAGTTTAATGTTTTTTGTATTGTGTACTGTAAAAGTTTTGATTTGAAAAAGGTTACGTAAAATACCAATATTATAATTTAATTTTACCATACGAACAAACCACCATACGGCCAATGAAAAAATATGCGCTAACCGTTATCAAAATCCCATGCACTCTTATCGAAATAAGTGGTGCTCATACAGAAAAGTAGCTTTATGTAGAATTTCAAGACTATTAATAGGTTATTGAGTTACTGTACAAACAATCAGACAAATAGGCAAACAAACAAAAATTTACATTTTCCACCCTCTTAAGTGATATGCTTCGTTAATAGGGTTCTCCAATTATTATTATACTTGTAAAATTACAATTAATAATCACGTAAATACGTCCTTAAAATCGTCAATGAATATCGTTTAAATGAATAGTTCCTAAGAAATTTGTAAATTTGTAAAAATGTATTGGTTTAGAGAGTGGTGATATGGTAAATTGGCAGTTCCAAAGATAATCTTTATCAATGTATTTGATCTGTAGTGATGGGCAGAGACAACTGATATAGCCTAGCTTCCGAAGTAAACAGGAAGTTGACTATCATTGTAGCAGCAAACGCCCTGGCCCGTTTTTTTGTTACAAATAATATGTAATCAGCAATTCAATAAACTTTATTTTATACACATTAAGCCATCTCAAATAGCTAATCTAGCGCATAATATATAATTTTAAATTTAATTTAATCTGAATCGTTCTTTAAATACTTAAAATAGTACAAATACTATACAGTCATATAAAACTGAAATTTCTAGTAACAGATTAAATAAGTTTCACGAACACTACTCTTACGTACATTATTAATGTTCTCCAGTCACGGCAAGATCCGGCAGTATTGCCACGCGGGAAGAAATGTAGGGATTTATTGGTGCACAACATTTGGTCCAGTACTTACTGCTCGGAAATATAAATTCCCTTAAAACATTTCTGGTTCAATCTTATGCGTTTTCTATGTCGAGCGTTTTGAAACAGTAATGTAAATAATGTATTTTATTGCCACATCCTGTTTCATCACTCCTTAACAAATCATTAAGACAATACAACATCAAATTTAGTATACATATTTCTGTCGATTATATTGCTGTCTGATTGAAAAATTCCCGGAGCAGTTTTTCATACTGATGAGCGCACCAGAAATTAAAGATGTCTTATCACTAACTGTTTAAAACCTAACAATATGAAAATAAAAGTTATAAGTGATGGAGTTTATTCTATAGTAAACGAATCTCTTGTGCACTCAAGAAAGTAAAAATGTTAAAAAGAAGTGTCCAACTCCAACCTAGTTAAGAGTCAAAGTTAATACTGATATAGTTCTTTTGTGGCTGTATTAAATACTACAGTTTACGACATCTATATTAAAAAATAATTAGGGAAGACGAGAAATAATTTAGAAAACGTATTTGGAGTTGATGATTGATTGATTCAAAATTGCAAGTCACCAAAACTAATATTACGTTTTAAAAATTTGTTTTTAATAAAGTAAGTATATGAAAAATAGTTCAATATACCGAGTAACATAATAATTATTTTTTTCATTGATGTATTGATGAATTCATTCATTGATGTCTTATATATTTAAAATTAACACATCCTTAAGGATTAAATTTATAGTAGATTTATAGTTATCATTGAGAATAGTGTGCATTGTAACGTAGCCTACTTCTCATTGTCAAAGACAACATTGAAAAAATAACTGTAAAATATTGTTCATATGCAAACGCTTATCAAGTATTATTAGATTGAAATAATTAATCTGGGTTAGTGGCCGTTTAAAAATATAAAATTGTCTATTGAGCAAATCTAAAATACTGATCAGACCTAGCAATCATTTCTTTCTTTATTTTACAAAAGTTATTTGTATCTGATCACTCACTATTATTAAAAATTATCGTTCCGTTGTTTTTAATGGACTTATTTTCCTTTAACCTCGCCAGTACAGGATAAGAAGAACGTCACCGAGTAACGCACAAATCCTTTAAGTATAAACCCTCACACATCACTTTCACTAAATTTAACTTGCTGTAGAACGTCTCGAGTATCTTCTCGATAGTGAAGCTTACGAAAAAATCGTTGACACTTATGTGACAGATGACTGAATAAAGTGACGTATACAAATCCATATTATGAAACAAGGTAATATTCTTAATTTACAGTTTACTAAACTACTGTGAAATAACTTACAAGCTATAATACACGATGTTATTATTCAAAGGTAGGTTAGAATTTCATTCCGATTCCAAGTGCATAATAAAGCATTGTTGCTCAATATGAAAGTAGCTCAAAACTTTACATTGACAGCTTTATTGTAATTTTTATAGTGTGTGCTCCAGGCTATCTCAAATGTTTCGAGATTTCTAATTATTGTGCATTTTATTTCCTGAAACCCCAAATAAGTATATTTTGCAGTACACTAGTTCCCGAAGTTGAAACGATTAAATCAGTTTTGAATATTAAAAATTCTACATCAACACAGAACATGTAATACTGTATTAACCAGATAATTAATAGCTCGGTTACCTAATACAAATTAAAAACTAATTTTTAATATTTATAGAGAAAAAGTTTCTTACATATGATACAAATTTTGTTAAAATACTCATAATCTGGGATATATAAAATACAAATTAAAAAATGAGTACTATGGTGATGTAAAAAAACAGCCATACTTTGCTTAAAGTTAGTGTCGCAATGATTTCCTCGACAGTGTTCCATGTTCGCTAGTACGGGTGCGTCGTGTTGTTAGTGCTCTTGGCTTCTGTGCAGTGACATCGCTTGGGTTCATTCTCTCCAGTCTCGACTTAGTGCAATTTGTAAACCAGTAATGTATCCCTTTAAAATACCTTAGGATGTCAGTCCATTGTTGTAGATTTTAGTTTATTGGTTTTATAAATATTAGGATACACGACACCTAAAGAAGAGGGTAGATTTTAACTGTCGAAAAGTAGTTTTATACTTTATGTAACATAAAACAATGGCAAATATCCAGTATCAAAAAATACTTTAATTTTAGTTTATTGGTTTTATAAATATTAGGATACACGACACCTAAAGAAGAGGGTAGATTTTTAACTGTCGAAAAGTAGTTTTATACTTTATGTAACATAAAACAATGGCAAATATCCAGTATCAAAAAATACTTTAATTTTAGTTTATTGGTTTTATAAATATTAGGATACACGACACCTAAAGAAGAGGGTAGATTTTAACTGTCGAAAAGTAGTTTTATACTTTATGTAACATAAAACAATGGCAAATATCCAGTATCAAAAAATACTTAAATTTTAGTTTATTGGTATTATAAATATTAGGATACACGACACCTAAAGAAGAGGGTAGATTTTAACTGTCGAAAAGTAGTTTTATACTTTATGTAACATAAAACAATGGCAAATATCCAGTATCAAAAAATACTTTAATTTTAGTTTATTGGTTTTATAAATATTAGGATACACGACACCTAAAGAAGAGGGTAGATTTTAACTGTCGAAAAGTAGTTTTATACTTTATGTAACATAAAACAATGGCAAATATCCAGTATCAAAAAATACTTTAATTTTAGTTTATTGGTTTTATAAATATTAGGATACACGACACCTAAAGAAGAGGGTAGATTTTAACTGTCGAAAAGTAGTTTTATACTTTATGTAACATAAAACAATGGCAAATATCCAGTATCAAAAAATACTTTAATTTTAGTTTATTGGTTTTATAAATATTAGGATACACGACACCTAAAGAAGAGGGTAGATTTTAACTGTCGAAAAGTAGTTTTATACTTTATGTAACATAAAACAATGGCAAATATCCAGTATCAAAAAATACTTAAATTTTAGTTAATTTTATCAAGCATTTTCTCCAATATTAAAGAAAATTTTAAGAGGTAAAGTTTGACAGCGAATACCGAAGTTCAATTAAATTTTCTGACCCAATTTAACAGATGTATAATATAAAATTTACTTATATTATACTCTAGATTGTTCTAAGACATCTGCGAAAAATTTGACATCTTAGGAAACAAATGAACCAAGTATGAATAAAAAACGACGCAACTATCGAAAGTCAACTACTTGGATATTATTTTTGTTGTCTTCAGAGGCTCGTGTTCAAATGTGGACTTTTATAGTATAACTTGTGGAACATCATTCGGCAACTGGGATAGAAGCGGGAGTTGCCAAACTTTATACTTTACTACACTTTCTCTCAATATGTGAAGAAGGAACTGAACGAGCCATTGAAAGATTCGTTGCAAAAGAGATAGTAGTGTCAGAACTATTGATTTGATAAACAAAATGTGTGTAGATAAAGTATTTCAAAGTATGCTAAAATACCTAAATAGTATGTTATAATATTTTGAGGTTATGTTTAAGACATATCTGTAATTATATCTGTCTAAATATTAAGTAGAGTTTGATGACGTAAAGTCAAAGAATACTACGCGATAGGTGTTGAATATTGAGTGCTGAGTATTACTTGTTTCTGATAGTGCAATCGATTTTTGTTTGAGAAATATTTTATTATTTCTAAAGCACACAGTCATTAAATAATGATTAATTATTAATAGTAATTAATACAATGTCCCTCCGAGGACATACACTGAGATAAAATATTGTTTGCTTCTACGTGGAAATACAAACGTCTAAAGTGGGAGATTTATAATCAGGCAAAATGAAAACGGCTGCTAATAAATTCATATGTTTTTCAGTAAATACAACTTTGTACTTGTAATAAATGCTATTTTTAAAACCAGGCCACTCCCACATTCAATTCTCAGGAGTGTAACCCAAGGATCAGTCCTAGGACCGGTACTCTTGATTTTGTGAAAAAATTTCCTCCCAAAGTTGTGAGAGGAAAGTACACAAAAGAATCTATAAATTAATTTAACATTTTAAAATAATATTTCATTAATTAATTTAATAACACAAGTAATTGTCAACTTAAACAATTAATTTAAGTTATAAATAATTCTAATGATTAACGCAATTAATTATGCTATACAGTTTCTGTGCGCTGGTTGATACAAAATATTAAATTGGCGCTCTCAAGCGTGACAGGTATGAGGGAGATCTGAGGAGTTTTTGAAATGCGAGAATTAATAATTGGAGTGTTAACAAACGATACTTTGTAAATGCTTCTATCGCAATCGCTGTTAGTTAAAGAACTTTGTTTTACGTTTCGAAGTACTGTTACTAGGACTCACAGGAGTTTAAATCGTCATCTTTATTAATAATCTCGATCTGTATTCTCGTGTTTACTCTTATGTAGATATTATAATTAAGTACTGATAAATATTTTTACATTCGGTAGACAATTTTTGAATTCCGAGATCTCATTTACCGCGCATTATATTTGCAACGTTTTAAAAACTGCTGCAGATTATTTTATTGACAATAGATGATTTGAAAGGAAAATAGAATTTTGGTATTTTACCATTGGTTTACGTTGCAAACAGAAATGTAGTGTTCTATTATTTTTGTAACATAAAAATATGGAAAATAGTCAAATGAGAAAAATCAGTAATGCGTCTTAAGATATATTATTATGAATTTTCTTGTAACCACAAAGAAAAATACTTAATAGCCACATCCAGGAGACATAAACATTTAATTAATATTATACAGCAACATATAACTGAAAATGCATTAATTGTTTCTATACAAAATCGCATAAAGTTGTTATTATGTTGACTATGCAATGGTTAGTAATTAGTTTATAGTAATAACACATTTTTAGTCTATTTATCTTGATCGATATAAAAATAGTTATAAACAAAATGAACATATAAAAATTTAGAGTTTAATAAATAACATATTTTACGCTATATTAGACCATACCCAGGATTAAAGTACTGTGTGAATATGACAATTTAACAATTTCCATACGTTGAATGGTCTGTATTGTAAAATATTCGGAAAATGTTTTAACATATTATTATAATATAATTTTAACATACTGAAAATTGTATTGAAACTAAACGAAAGTATCGGGTTCGACTGCAACTTCTTGCATAAATGTGATAGAGCTTGGGGTAATTTAATTTTCATAAAACAGTGTACAGCCGTCACTTTAAAATCTTATTGAAAATCTAATAATCTTAAGAATTCTGGTATAAAACGTTACCCAAATGTAAAAGGCTGTCATCTTGAAACATGTAATTGCATGAGATACACACGGACTAATTCAAAATATGTATTAATAATTAGTATTACTAAGTCACTTTCCAAGTTGCGTGTGAACGAGATGTTAACAACTATGGCAGTTTAAATGTTTGGATCTCCACGTTTATTAGTAAGCTAGTATCAAACAGGGTTAACATTATCGGAAATTCATATTGTAGAAACGTTTTCTTGACATGCTTTCAAGGTTATGAGTGCTATATGCAAATTTCTATGACAGTAAATAATATACTAAAAACTAAGTACACATAAAATCAACTGTGAGTGTTATACAAGTACTTGGTCAGAGTTAATGAGGTTATTCTAGTACTGAATATAAGATAGTTAATGAAATTGACTGACAGGTAGCACTAGCTACCAGGGCACTGACCCGCAACTTACATAAGGCAAGTGCCTAATCGGCAGACGCCTTAAAAGAAGTGGGGGATCCACCCCCCCACATTCACAATCTGCCTGCCTGCCTGCCTGCAGTTAATGAAACTTACTAGTAGGTCTAATAAAACGCTCAGTTTCCTAGGTACTATCATAGAAAGATATATATTACCTTTCAGATTGAAATGGTTAAAAGAAAATTTTCTGGATCTAATACGATACCTTAATTTTCTTGTCTAGCTGGACCTGAAAAATGGTTAAAAACGATTTTAGAACAATAAATCGCTTTATGTTTTAGGCAACTGCTGTTGAGGCTATACCATTTTGGCAAACGAAAGGTTTAATTTTGGTGCAATAACTTTACTAAATTACTATTAAATGCATTCACCTATGAATTACATGATGTATAGAACTTAACGTATTGATCATACTGATGTAAAGAAAGTTCAATTTATGTGGTAATACTTGGTGGTTAGGTAATTATGTATTAGGATAGTGTTTACACCTACTACACCTATTTCATCCCCCCCACAACTTCATCACCCAATTACCAACAGTAAGTGTGAGCTTGCGGATCCCTGTTATTAGACCGTCTCTTTACCATACTATGTCGCCAACACGCTATACAGGCACTTGACCTCTGTGATAAAGGGTTTACAAGATGAATCTTTCAGCGGCTGGTCACGGCCTGGTCTCGTCCGGACAGAGCTGAGTTCATCCTCTCTACCCACTTATCCCTACTAAAAATTACTGCCTTAGTTACGGCTTACAATTATATCAAACGTCTTTGAACAATCTTATTTCCAAGATTTAAAATTGCTATTTTTATTTCCCTTTTGTAGTATTTGTGTTATATATGTTATATGGAACGTCTCATCAATACGATATAGTAACAAACATGGCACAATGTCACATAGTCAGTTAACAGAAGTGGTGCCACGTCTCAAAAGCGGTAATGTGTGCATCAATAATGCAGAGGAAGAGTAAGGGTGTCAGTCATTGTCCTTGTGGCACTCCACTGTTTGTAATTTCAGATTCAGGGACGTGTCATCAATGTGATACAGTGTATATCATGATACAGTGTCAGAGAGTCACCTAACAGAAGTGGTGCTACGTCTCAGAAAGTGTTACTACAGTGTTTTGAATCTATATGCTATTCGAAATTACAATGCTTTAAATATATTCATTAAGTTTTTCAAATATTTTAAGCTACCTAATTTTTATAACTCCAAAATTTAACGATATTTATGTATAAAATATACTATATAACAGCTTAAACTGGATATGTAAGTATCGTCTT
The DNA here is from genome assembly GCF_021130785.1 of Homalodisca vitripennis. Classification (NCBI taxonomy): domain Eukaryota; kingdom Metazoa; phylum Arthropoda; class Insecta; order Hemiptera; family Cicadellidae; genus Homalodisca; species Homalodisca vitripennis. The sequence goes on along the minus strand of NC_060213.1, from coordinate 121,379,713 downwards.
GGGATGTATTTACTTTCAAAAAAGTTTAATAAGAGTAGTGTTATCTTTATTCTAATAAAATAAATGCCTAATGCTTAAACATGGCGCTTATTATAAATTATTAATATTAAATTCTAATATTGCTATCATGTCCAAATATTAGTTCTGTTACAAACTAAAATCACCTTGCATAAAATGTCAATAAAATGTGCTCTGTGTCCCATCAATGCCTGTCAGATTACAGTGAGCGCTCGTGACTGGTTTCTAATCTAATATGGGCCAAATCAAGTTTCAAATTTTTATTAACTTCATATTAACTAATAAATAATTCCAAATAAATGATAACCATGGTTTCTACTAAAAGGGGCTCACTAATTATAATGAGCTCATACTCTCGCCTACATCAAAAGAAGTTTGTCAAATATTCATTAAAGAAATACAAATATCCAACACTTTTTTCGGTAGTTCAGACCAAAACCAAGATTGATAAAAATTCATGCTTTAGAGAACGGCCAAGACATTAGATTTCTTCTCTAAAGTAACTTGACCGGGGAAAAGTTATTTTACTAATAGACACTTTTTAAGGAAAAGTCTGTGTAAGTTGTAATTTAAAGCACTTATCCGTGAACCAATGCTTGGTAGGATTGTGCCATTCACCACCGTACTCACTATTACCGAATGGCCTAGAATATAATGATGAAAAAATGTTAATTATATCTACGAGAAAATATGTAAACTTCAGAACTTCTCGAATTATGTGGTTTATGCTGCTTAGGGCATCCCAGGTTGTGGTTGGTAAACAATTGTTTCCCTTTTAAGAGGAGAATGTTGCACCTGCATTCCGAGTGTTGTTGCATGTCATGTTCCAGAAACCGCTGCTAACCTAATTCATCATATGCTAATAATATACTGGGTAATAATTGATTTATTATTAGATGAAAATCTATGTATCTAGTAAACAAGATTATATTTCATATTTATACAGAGTGAGTTTTTTGTCCTGGCACACCTGGATATAATTTAAACGGCCCGATATATCTATGTGAAACCTTGACCCTACCTATTATAACATATTTTTTTAATTTTTAAAGTTGTTGAAAATTTTGCCCCCCTTTTCTAAAGGGGGGTAAAGGAGGGCAACTAAAAAATTTCAAATACAAACCCCTATCATGTGACCCCTCATTTTAAAGGGAATAAAAAAAGAAATCCAATAATGCAAACTAGAGGTCTCTGCGTTTATTTTAACAGATTTTATGACAAATTTACAATGTTGCATTATTGGATTTCTTTTTTTATTCCCTATAAAATGAGGGGTCACAGGATAGGGGTTTGTATTTGAAAATTTTCAGTTGTCCCCCTTTACCCCCCTTTAGAAAAGGGGGGCAAAATTTTCAACAACTTTAAAAATTAAAAAAATATGTTATAATAGGTAGGGTCAAGGTTTCACATAGATATATCGGGCCGTTTAAATTATATCCAGGTGTGCCAGAACATAAAACTCACTCTGTATAACCCTTACTAGCAAGTTACTGTTGATAACTCGCTTAAAGCTAACTAAAATGCGTTATACAAGCGAAAAAGTAACGAGAGACAAACACTGCAAGTCATTGTTATTTTATATCGACTCCACTATATGCATTATATTTTCTTATATTCTGCTATCTCATACAGACAGCAACGTCAAGAGGACGGAGGGGTGGACTACGAGAACTGATTAACCGGTCCGATGCTTTCAACATAATTGTTTATTCGGTCTGGGACTGGGAACTAAAGAAATTTTACACAATCACATTCTTAATCCGTTCTAATATTGATAAATAATAATTTTTTAAATTTAAAATTAAATTTTATACGGATGATAGGTCATACTATTCCTTAATGTACCTACTATAATAATAAAGTGCACCAGTGATGTACCAATCTAAGATACCATACAAAACAGAAGTGGGAGAGATGCCAGAGTCTGTACTGAATGAAAACATCTCAATTAGTTATGACAGATGTCTTCAATCTCAGTAGAATACACAACAGAGCTCTCAACAGCCAGGCCGTGCTTCGTTTCATTATGCAAAGTACAGTAGGCCGTGACGATACTATCCAATGGAGTTTAATACAGCCATTCCGCGCTATATTTCACTATGGCAGGTACGTTTACCAGTCTCTAGGCCATGACGACATTATACATTGGAGCTCTCAACAGCCATATTTCAGTATGGGAATAACCTTTCCCAGTCTAGGCCTTGAGGATATTATATAATGTAGCTCTCGTCAGCTATAATATGGAAGTACGTTTACCAGTCTCTAGGCCATGACGACATTATACAATGGAGCTCTCAACAGCCATATTTCACTATAGGAATAACCTTTCCCAGTCTAGGCCTTGAGGATATTATACAATGGTGCTCTCGACAGCGTTACAGTGCTATATTTGGTTGTGCTAAGAACATGTACCACTCTGTAGGCCATTAAATCATTGTTTCCTAATAAACTACATGTTAAAATAATATGTATTGGGTGGTTACAGAATGCAGTGGCATAGATTGGCAGATTCTGTGGCCCACATTAAACCTGTGTAACAATATTATAATGTTACGCATCTGACACGTGCATGCATTACAGTAACAATGTACTAATGTCATCACTGTCTCTCCCTCACACATCGTAGCTAAAGGGATTATCGGTCCGGTCTCAACATTAAATAAAAAAAGTTAACATTCCTTTTTTTAAGAGAGTTTTTAGTTCGGGAGAATAACTCATGTCATTAATTGTTATAGTTACAGGTGACATTGGAACTAACTTAGCTTAAACTAATAATTAAAATCAAACTAATAAAATTGTATGACATTGGTTTTAACTTCATCTTAAAGGCTTTGCAAGACAACACTTGCAATGTTGTCGGGTACTCTCACTCAGGTACTGCGGCTCCTTTAGAGACGGAACGTAGTGGGCCATGACAAACTTCAGCATCCTGCAGGTAATTTCCATTCGAATAGGTAGGCGAGTTAAAAACGTGAGAGGCATTAAATAAATTTTACTGCAGTGTTTTGCAACTTTTGAATCCTTCCCGTGTCCTCCATGAGAGGCTATTCCCATATGATGGATAATAGTATTGCAATACTGACAAAATTTCTGACTGCATGAGGTGGACTTTGAAGGGTTCAGGTAATACAGTTCTTAATCAATACAGTCCCCTCAGCCTTACCAGTGATCGCTGAATGACATGGTTGAGGTGACAAAAAATATGAGCTGTTTTTCAAGCTCCACGTTTTCATCTTGTCAAAAGACGAGGACAGTATTTGTGGGTTGCGAGAGACTCTGGTTGACAGCAGATGTCGTCTTATTGCTTGTCCAATAAATCTCCGCGTGTCCCAAGCAGTCTTATTTGTCCATGAAAAAACAAGTTCCTGGAATTTTACTGTATTCTGGATGCGACAATCGTTTTGTACAATTCATTTACAGTGCATCATATATATGAAAATTATTTTTGTCCATAACACTCCCATAACCACACCTAACGGTAGCAGACTAAAGGTAATCCCCCTTGGGTTCCTTTGTGGTCAATTATTATGATATGGTATTAAATACTGCAGTTAAACCTGTCTTACCTTCCTAAAATGAATTAATGTAATTGAAATTCTGTGAATATTTGAAAATGTTTATTGACCTCTAACTATTTTCTAAAAATCTTGATATTACTTAATAAATAAAAATATCGATCCACAATTACATTATTTTTTCTATAACGCATGTACTAACTATGAACGAAATCTTTATCCCTGGTTAAATGTACAATAATAAACATAAAGAATTAAAATATAAACAGCGAGTATGTACAAAAAGGTAATGTTTTTAACAATGCAGTTATGTTTTGGCAACAGTGCGTAAAAATTTTGTAATGTACCGTACCCATTTATGAAATCCTTCAAATTAATTAATAACTTTTAACATGTAATATATTTAATGTTATCCAGGGTTAGGCAGTTGGTTTATCTGTCACCATTTCTTACTATCCAAGATATTGTCAAACAATAATACAGCAATATTTTATTGTTTAAGGGAGCTATTGATAGTAAAATTAAAGCCATACTCGGCTGATTGAATTTTTTAGGTTTAGTGAGTTGGAAATATCCTTTATTTGAAATATAAAAATGAAAATGTGGTTGAAAGTGACTGTAACACGTTTTTAGAAAGAGTTATTTTTTTGGAAACTCTAACGTAACAATAAAACAAATTACGAAACCATACAACTTTAAAAATTTGGGCTACTCTTTATGCTATAAGCAAAATAAATAAAAACTTTTTCCAAAATGATCAGTGAATAGAGAAACCTATAAAATGAGGTACGGCTCGTAGGATTTACATTTGAAAGTCTTTGAAAAGTGACACCTTTTGTCACTTTTGGGGTACATCCTGAACGGGTGGTCTGCCTCCTCAATAATTAAATTCATCCCTAATTCATAACTGATTTGTTAATTACTTTTTAAAATAAATTTGATGTATTTTCATAAGATCTTACATCTTGTTTGTAAAAACATTGTGTAAATTGGAAAAAATATACTGTAAATTTATAATATAGTTCTTTGATGAACTAGTTTATTCAATGAAACATTTATCATTTTCGGTTGTTTGTATTTCTGCAAAGTTAATACATAACCTTCTACATAAAATATACACATAATGAAATCTTTTGAGACATTATAAACAATCTAATACAAACATTAGCCAATTATCTCTTGAAGTTTTAAGGTAACAGCATTTAAAAATATCAACAGAGAACAGTTATGTGTCATGTAGAATACAGTAATCGCATTGCTTTTTCTAATATGGTTATGGACACTGAGGTTTTCTACATATGTAGTTTTGTGAAATTCACGATAGTAGCAGCACAGTTACAACAGTAATTTCTAACTTAATGTAACTAAACCTTGCAGTCTGCCCGGCACAATCACCTCTTTTATGATTATTTATTTATTCTGAGCGTTTCACACAAAAAAATCTTAATTTTACAAACCAACCATGTCCTTATGACTATTTACAGCTTCAAAGATTTATGACAACTTTTTCCTTACTGGCGAGGTTAAATAAATTAACGTGTCAATTATTTATATTTAATATACATGCTACCTACCCAAATTATGCAATGTACTACTGCTTAAGTTATACAATTTCGCAGGTCAATAAAGACTATTCGATTTAAAAATTATGAGTTTAGGCCTATGGCCAATTTCGTTATTGTAGTTTCTTCCGATATATGGTATCTGATGTCTAGTTCAGTTTGTCTAAAAGGACCAACGAAGATGTGTTTTATAACAGTCTTTGAATCTGTAGCAAAAGTTAAAGATTAACTTTGTGTTTCAGATATGCATCACACTAATGATCAAACACTGCATATTCCGTAATGTTTGTAATGTAAAATAAAATCACATTTGAACTAAAACGTCTAAATTTATTATCTCTCTCATATATATGCCATAATATTAGGTAAAAATTATAACGATCATTACAATCACACTTGGTGCTGTAAGATCTTTTATTATATATAGAGAATTATTAGACAATTTTTTTAGTTTGCCTACCATAGCTGTTATATTCAATACAAGAAAGAGCTTTTCCTGATAGAATATGGCAATTACTAAACCAGCATATATCTTCAAAAATGAGGTTTGATAATTTATGTTAAACTTAACTAATTACATTTCTTGGTATGTGTATATAAACGCATGAATATTGTACTTTGAGACTGTTTCACCACGACTCGGATGACGAAAAACTCGCAAACTTATAATTAAATTCAACTGCTGTTAACCTAACCAACAATTTATTTGTCTGCAGCCAGTCTGTAATCTGTAGCCACTCTGTAGTCTGTATGTGGCCTGTCTGTAGCCACTCTGTAGTCTGTATGTGGCCTGTCTGTAGCCAGACTGTAGCCACTCTGTAGTCTGTATGTGGTCTGTCTGTAGCCAGACTGTAGCCACTCTGTAGTCTGTATGTGGCCTGTCTGTATCCAGACTGTAGCCACTCTGTAGTCTGTATGTGGCCTGTCTGTAGCCAGACCGTAGCCACTCTGTATGTGGTCTGTCTGTAGCCAGACTGTAGCCACTCTGTAGTCTGTATGTGGCCTGTCTGTAGCCAGTCTAAAGTCTGTCATGAGATAAGTCTGGTGTCACGTGTACTCTTACAAGCCCGACTCTACTTTAATTTTACTCTATTTAATTTATTAACTTTTTTCAGTATAATCAGAAAATTTATAGCAATAACGGAGAGCAAAATAGATGTAACGGAATGTCGAAGAACATGATAGAACGTAAAGATAGAGGTACCACTAGATGTTCGGTAGCTATTTAATCTTTTTGCCACAACTTTTTTCTTTGGACTATACGAATCTGTGAATCAAATTTCAATTCTCTAGGGCCTTCTTATTAGGAGGTATAACAGAAAATGGTTTAAATATGTAATTGTATCTCACCTCTAAAAAAAATCATCATCGAAATAGCCCTGTAAAATTAATGTCACAAACAGGTTTTTAAATATTTTATTTGATTATTACCATGACGTCCACTTGTGAATGTACTTTTCTTCCGCTTATGGGAATTACAGAATACTCTCCAATTATTAATTACTCAAAACTTGAACATTGATCAATATTGATACGACACGAAAATAGTAACGCTTGTAATAAGTTGTTTACTTAATTTTCCTTGTATTTATTACGGTCCAATGTGAATGGCCGTATGCCTAGAATCTATATTCTAAAAGGGTAAAATGTTTTCTTTCAAATCATTTTTTTATGTACTGAAAAAATTTCAGTAAAGAAAAAGCTTTTCTTAATTAAAATAAAAACTCTATTTTAGTGTATAATAAAGGGCGGCTTAACTATATTTGTATATCTATATGGACATTCAATAAAATATTGTATTTTTAATACGGCATGTGTAACCAACATAACTGAGGCAGTGAAAGATGATACATAATATGTGAGAGATAGTGAGAGAACGCCTCCCCCAGCTATAACAGAGGTGAACTGCGTCCAATCCACTTTCACTGAATGTCACAATGCCTCGTTCATTCTAAACACCCAGTTACTATCGGGAACTGAATGTAGTTAAACTCACATTCTCTGCTACTACATGCATAGACAACACTCGCCAAAGTTTTAATTAATTTTGCATCTCACTTTGTATTATATAGTATTTATAAATTTTAAGGTATGAGTAAAAAATTGCTTCAGGAGTATCATGATTAAAACAAAAAAATATAAATGTAATTGTAAATAAATAAATAACTTTAATCACCAAGAGTAAAGTTATATTTGTTTAGTTTAAAATGGTTAAAGGCAAATAATAAAAAAATCTAAACTTCGGTAAAATAGTGCTAGACTGCGATAAAAAAATGAAACCCGGACAGAAAGCAGTTAAAAAACAAAAAAAATTAACAAGTCTTCCATCTTATTCCTCAGCAAATACTTTCATTTGAAACGATTACAAAATCCATCCCAATATATTATTGATGCATTATACTGGATTATTTTACTAAATATAAACCACTGCCATTGCGCGTATATTGTTTCAATTAGTTGCTCGATATTATGCTTTTTATACAGTTGAGTCATCAAAGTTGAAAATGTTACTGAAGATCTAATGAATGATCCGCATCGTCTGAACTCAATGTACAAAACCAGTTGATTCGGAGACCACTAAATACTTTTAACTTTGCGGAGGCCATTCGGGTCACTACCAAAGATAAATAAGGCTTCCGTCTCGTCTGATAAGGCTACAATTAGCTCAATAGTAAAACACTATTCGTAATCTGTTTGATCATCCGCATCCGCTCCATCTGAAAGACCTTTATTGCATGTCTATCTATGATCTATGATGCGCTGTCGTTGATGGATGGTGACGTACTGACAAGATTATCACTCACGCCATGTTGAAACTGTAAGTATGTAAATATTGTTTTGTCGTGTTTCCTAAATGTTCTGTATAGCCTGATCGTATGCAGTAGACTCATCTGCCTTCTTCAGTTCGCTTATTGTCTATCTGTTTACGATCTATTCTACACTACTGTTTGAATAGAAACTTACGTGACAAATTAACAAGTCAAATGGCTGTTTGAAGTTCAAGTTTACAAGTCAAACGACCACCAGCAGACAATGGCCAACATTTCACCATTCACGAGAAATTTGTTTCTGATCTTAAATCATGGATGGATCTTGAAATGCACTGTGAGATGTAGAACTAACAGAATCATTATGGCTTGGAATGTTGGATAACATAAGTAGTGACGAAATAATATCTAATAGTGAGATGTCTTGATAGAGTTTTGTATACTGAAACAATAAAGGTAGTAATAAAATATCAAATTAAAACATAAAATTTAACCACAGCGTCAGTAGTATTATTGTTTTTAAATTTAAAATTTTGGTCCCGAATATAGATACTAAATATTACTTAGTTAGTTTCAAATACAGTGTACAATTGTGATTGCTCAAATATAACTAATATGAAAAACTGAATCTGAACCGTTCATTGTTACATGCTGAAAATTAATGTATCGTATTATGCACTGAACTTTTAATCTATATTTTTTATACGGTAAATAACAACAAATCTTTAAGTATATAGTTCTACAAAGTAGGAGTATGTCATACAGCATGTTCCACAACAGAAGCTGAGGTGACATGCAAAATTTAAAATCTATAGTTAACTTCATACTCTAGAGTTTCTGCAGACAGAGAGGATGAATGTAGAAGAGACTTTTTTACAATCCCCCGCAGACAAAAGAGAAATTTTGTCATCCTTCTAAGTGATAGGGTTGAAGACGCTCAGCCAAATTAGATAGTTGAACATGCACCATCATAGAACCCATTCTTATCTATTTCTAAATTAAGTTTAATCCAAAATGTAAACCATCAGATAACACCTTTCTTGGATGTCTGATAAGTTCAACTTTTTTTTTTAATGTAAGTTTCAATGCAGTCTCCAAATAATAAAGATAATAGTGAGTAAGGAATATACTGAAACGCAAGTGATCTAAAATAAAGTACTTTTCACCGATTTTTACACGAACTTTCCAGGCTATTATTTTGTTCTTTTTGGTCTAAATAAAAATTTCAAATGATATAATTTCATATGATTGTAGTTTACTCACAAGTTTATGTTAAGCTGTTACTCATGGCCATCATGATTAACCATAACAACAATTTTAAAATAATCACTAACGTTCAGCCTCTTGATATTGAGTGACATGCATCATCACTTAATTCAGTGGTGCTTGTACAGAAATAAAGGTTCATGCAAAATATCAGGATTATGAATTATTTAGTTTTTATGGAGACAGTGTGGACAGACAGGAAGCTAAACAAAGAGAAATGGAATGTTCCCGCGATAAGTTTTATCAACTCTTTAGACTATTAGTGATATAAGATTACGTTAAAAGTTGTAAATCACGCTCAAGGTAAAGACCTTTCCAATATAATGAGTGAACTATTTAATATAATGCTTACGTGCATTTTCCTAAATGTGTGTTAACACGTAATATTTTTCCTAACCAAGAGACTTTTAATCTTACATTGAACTTGTTATAATGTAAATTTATGCAGAATGGTGGAGAAATGGAACTGTTCCAGATACATCCTTGGGGAGGATAAGGACAAGTTAGTCCGTTGTACCTTGCTCAGTGTTAGAAAAGCTTTACTTTGCCAACAGCGGGTAATTAATTAAAACAGTTTACTTTGGTATGGTAAATACACAGCGCCGCGTGCAAATGTTGAAGCTTTGTTCTTGGTCGGTAGCGTTACCGAGGTAATTGTTAAGTACGTTTGGGTTTATATTAGTTAGCACAATAATCTGCATGCATCAGGGTTCTGGTCGAATTTTGCATAGAATCATGTCACTTGAAATCTCACATGTTAAGCGATACGATTTGAAACAAGACTTTAAGTGTCCTGATGCAATTACAGTTACAACACTGTAATTTCGCCGAACCTGTTCTACAAACAGTGGTACAGGACTCGCATTATTTGTAACTCAACGTCTGGTGACCTCAAAGAGTTACTTGGTATCCGTCTGAGCTAATTACTTTAAACCCACTAAGTAAATACGAGTGCAGACAAGTTAAAAACAGGACAAGTCTGTCACATAGTCTGTTTGAGTTAGACTTGTAACAGTTAGACATTGTTAGCAGCCTGCAAGAGTTTGTAGTGTTTTCCAAGGACACTTCTTACAAAATTAAACGACACTTAATATACTGTTTGGTTTTTAAAATTTGCCCGGGGTTCGCGAGGATTGGCTTAACGTGTCTATAAAATGTACTGTGTTCATACGAGATATAAAAGTATTTGTGTAATACTATGAGATATTTTTAGGATACCTAAAGGCTAAAGTGCACATGTCAACAAATACTACCCCTTCCTTTTTATCAATGAAACGGAACCATCATATTTTTGGTTTTACCCATAGGCCCTATACTAAAGCTCCTAGGCTGAAAGTTAATGTTAAATAAAGACCACAATAAGATAAATATTCAACATTGTATATAATTTCAAAGCATAACTATTTAATTTAGAGTTTGAAATACTGATTTATAGGTTTTTATTATTTGATTTCATGTCTTCTGGCAAAAACGTAAGGTACACATTGCTGTCAAGTCTAGATAAGTTGATCTCTTGATAAAAGCATGGGTGATCAACGTCTGGTAACGAGGAGGGGGTCGTTAGCTGTGGTTGGAGAGGGAGGGTGTAACCTCAATGAGGGAACGTCCGGAGGGAGTGATTATTGTTCTTAAATACCTGGAAGAAATTATAGTTTATAGTGTTAAGGCTGTCTTAAAGAAGGTACTTACTCTTGATATTTAAGTAACTATGATGAAAACTATTTGCATTTGAGAGTTGTAACTTTGTAAAACCTGCCAATTAACTGTACACTAATTCTAAGACTCATTTAAGTATAAAAAACCAAAGGAGAATACTGTATTCAATATATGGGTTGTTTAACTAGATTTTTCTTTATTTCACTTGACGTCTAGTTTTAATCAATTTTAGGAAAACGCGTAGAAAAATTAAAAATTATTGTTTCCGTCATGTCTGACTCAGACTTCTCAGAGTTTGACGGTCGATGCTGTTAGCTTTCAGCAATAATCTGAATTGCTTTAAATGGGCACTTCTCACAACATTCAATGTCCCTTCAAGCTTGTTTACGCTGTAGCACTTTACTAGGATTTTTAGTTTGAGGTTGGAGAAAGATGGTTGGTTGCACAATAGATAGTCACGATGAACTGTCATTGATTTACTTCATTTACGAAAAAACATTATTGGATCGTTTACGGAGGCAGTGAAAGTATACACTCTCTGCACCGGCAACAGACCACTTTCACTCTGTAATTATTTTTAACTTCCATATTATATTGCTGTTACGAGTATTTTATTATATCCCACGTCCAAAAAAAACTGTTAATTTTTTCGGTAACCTGTAATTAAGGTTTTTATTGTTTGTATTTCACAATATATTGGATTTTACACTGATTCAGAAAACGAAAATCATTTCATTTTTATATGGTCTCCTACAATTTTAATAAGAAAAGATAACAGTATAATATAACTAGTATGGGCGATCTTATACACTATCCACGAGGTGAGAGAAAGCTGTTCATAGAGAGCACTGTTCTACATCCTCCACAGCGGGTGGAAAATACGTCATCCGTATGTTAGTAACAGGAATAAACTTGCTGAGGTTTTTACGGACAATCTGCTTCCAGACCAACCATTTCACCACAAGTAATTGTTACAATATATTTACGATTTGTTTAGCTATTTCAAATCATTTGAAAAAAAGAGAAATTGGAACCAAATCGATAAATCTTTTTAGATTTCTTAAAATATTGTACCTGTTTTTAATACCTCAGATTATCCTGGGTTAGTTACATTAATCACAGTACACGTGGACATTAGAGGACAAGTCTGCTTCAGACAAAGAAAAACATGTTGTTTGATAATAGACCAGGAAAAAGTTTCTTGCATACAACATTGGGATATACAGCTATAAGTGCAAAGAAATTAAATATCAACAACTAATAGTAATAATATTTATTTGAGATATAAAGTTAAACTTACAGTCCTGATATATTAAGCTTATAAACTGGCATCCTGCGATAATATTATTCGTGTGAAAGTATTATCGGATCGTTTTATGTAAAGCTTTAGTTAAACCACCCTTTTACTGCGTATATTTTAATAAACAGTATCATTAAAGATTAGACTCACATAAAACATAAATTAAAGATTATACTAACATAACGTCTACGCTGAAATGTTTCACATTATTTCCCGTACGGAACAATACAGTAGGTAGGTTAGCTTCACCCCGGGGATCCGGGGATCAGGTCTTGGTTTGGAGAAGGCGTTTTCTCATATAAACCAACCCGAGCCTAGCCGCAAGAAATCCATAAAAGTGTTGGGCTAAAACTTTAGATATATACTGGCCCAATATATAGATTATGAATAACTAATTTCTAATGCCTAGTTTGGGGTTTTCAATATTGAATTGTGCAATAAATAAGCCCAACATTGAATATTAAACGTTGTACAAAATATATAAAATTAATACTCCATTGTGGTATTTTATTTCTCTGACATGCGTATAAAATAGAATAACTAATGTAATAGGGTTATTTCTGTTATATATGAAAACCTTACTTAAAAAATGAAACCAGGAAATTGTATAGTTAAATTTTCTAAAATATATTGTCGTTGCTACGTAACGAGTCGTTAAAGCACTGGTCGGTATTGCTCATTCATAACCAAGACTAAGAGCTTCTCCATTAATGTTTGTGCCTAAAGCCATCAGCATATAAGGTTACAGGCACATTAGGCGATGTTCATCCCCCTGTATATCCGTGTCCTCCTTCATACTCTACACAAGTCTCCATAGAACGTGCTCTATCAGTTCTACTCTACTCCATTAATGGATTTACCCACAGGTATAAGCATACAAGGTTAGATGCGATTTTTATCTCCATGTAAATACTCTTTCATATTCTACACAGTGTCGATGGTACGTGCATATTGTGGATATGGCCTACAAAAGGTTCTTGGAACAGATAACTTTGATTTTGTTTTAAACCGTGACAAAGAATTCTTTAAAAAGTTAGTATGTAAAAAAGGCGTAAGACATAAAACAGAATTTTGTTAAACGTATTGCTTGCTATTTAAAGTAAAGTTTAGTTTTATTTTTCATAATAAACAGGATCAACCTTGTGCTACTTTACAATATAACACAACAAGATATCTACAGTTACTTTCTGATAATAAATAAATTATAAGTTAAATATTTACAATAAATTAAGATCCAGCAATATTCTGTTTCATACCTAATGTTTAATTATGACAAGTTCATAAAGAAATAAGTGCAAACATTGCGGTAATTGTATAGCCTGTGTTATTCAATATTTGCGTTTAACCAAGTGTATTTTATTGATTCCAGATTTGAAACTCTTGGTGAAACAAAAGCTTTCAACAATCGGGTTATCGCTTGTAAATGGTTTTAAAATTAAGGAATAGGTAAACAAACTCCGTAGCGGAAGAGTAAAATTAAAATTATATAAATGAATCAATGTGACCAACCCGCTCCTTTATTTCTGCAAAATAATGGTTTATAACACTTTTGAAATTAACTGAAATTCCGTCGGAATTAATATTTTCTTGTTCGTTAACTTTTAGATCATAATTGTAGATGTCTTCGAAACCAAAGAATTATTCCAACTTTTAGAAATATCATAATAAAAAGCATTATCATAACAGGTAAACAGTAAACTTAAATTGGTTGAAATTTGCTGGCATTGTGCAAATATTTCATTTTTGTACTTTATTATTACTATTATTTTTATGATCAAACAACATAAACAAACCTTTTCTATGCCTAATTAAACTAAAAACTAAACAAGTCTTAATAAATATATATATAAGAACTCAAGATACGTGTTATAATTCCCTGGAACAGCCTGTATAGTGACGTCTCTTTCTTGCTTAGTAAGGTAGTCCCGTAGAAGTCACTATAGTTTCCTTTGCTCTGGTTACACGATTCATATTCAAATATCGGCTGGGGAGGTCATTTTAATTTTCGAGTGAGAGGACATTTCACTTCTCTTATTGACTTTTCTTTCGCCAATAAGAATATCTATGTAAAATCTCCAGGAAAATGTTACAATTATCTCGCAGTTGAGACATTCCCTTCCGACACAATTGCAGGGCAGATCATGGAAAAACCGATCACTACACTTTAACATCCCTCAATCTTTTTTATTAATTACATTTTATCTCGTATTTCACATTTTCCACGGTAATACGTGAATTCCGATAAATTGAACTCTCGTACGCTTTTCCAGGTTTTACTACTAAATGAACGTTATATATCTTTTGAAGCAAAAACTTCTTTCTTTAAGCCTTATTTCTTTATGTACTGTAAAATTATGCACATTCAATTCCGAAGGTGTTCGCATTGTTGTCCATTTTTGCGCTAAATTTATGAGCAAGATTTTTATACATGAGGGCCTACACAGGTCACGTTTTCCTTCATCGTATAACATAATAACAGTTTGATTACACAATGGTTTAAATGGAAACAATGGTTAATTTTAAATCGGGTGGGTAGTGTGACAGAGACAAGGACTAAATTTGTTGCCAAGTTACAATTGGGAGTCACACTTCATCACCGAATCTAACAAACATCATGATGCATAAATCTTGTTTCTTGTATAATTTAAGCATCTTTTCTACACAATTTTGCTATGGTAACATTGATATCTGACCTATAATTGAGTTTTAAATTTCTTAGGTTTGTAGCTTGTAAAATAATATGCACAATACCGTATAAAATACAGTATTTTTTATATATAAGTTATATATATTTATTTATTTTTTACTTATCAAAATATATCCTGGTTTACTAGTTTACTGCAAACACGTTTTCGCGAAGAGAGAATGTTTTATTAATAACTTTATCAAAATATACATAAATATATATATATATATATATATATATATATATATATTATATATATTTATGTATATATATAATATTAACGGCTCGGTCTTCGTTCTGTTAACGGTAATTCTACATTATTCCACATTATTCAGTGTTGTTGATATCATGCTATCGTTACAAGTAACACAGATTATCTCCTACGTGTAGTACATTAACAAGGAGCGTACACTGTATACATATATTCTTCTTCTAATATCTATATTCATATTTTTAATCTAAGAGTGTATTTACTGTTTATTTATTGTTAAAATAAATGTATGTTTAAGGTCAGGCTTGATTAAATTACGTTTAGGAATAATCTGTAATAATTCATAATATTTCATTTAACCTCAAAAATATAATTTAATTTTCCTATGTAATATTAATGAACAAAAGATAGATAGAAAGTGGTTAGGACTTACAAATACATTGAAATTTACAATTTTATCCTCACTCTGGGAGGAACGTGGGGTGAAAAAGTGCCTTGTAATTTGTGAGTTTCCTCAGCTTTTTCTTTTTCACTATATACACCTGATATAAAGAATAGGATAACAATATTTAGGTCGTTCCTGTAACTATTCATACAGAATTTGTACACTGTACATTAAGGAATAAGTAAAATTGAAATTTATCTTCAAAGTTTTTTTCATAACAATTTCGTATGGGCTTCATCTGAAAGATATCACCGTTGATTGTGAGACATATGATTTAAAACTAATAATAAATTAAATGTATTACATTAATACACTACATATTGAAATTTGAATCTGTCAGTGACTTACTCTGAGAATATAACTGTGAGCCTGGTGGTTTCTTTCTCCTCAAGCAAAGGATTTCAGGAAAGATATTGAAGAGAAGTGAGAAGATTAAGAAAATAAGTTTCAGTCCCACAAGCTTTATTGGAGCGTTTCTGACAGTCAGGCGGGCGGGAGAAAAACTGGAAATTGTTTCCATGTCCTGAAATCCCTCATCGTAATTACCGCTTGGGTCTTCAGCTTGTTTCAGAGGAATGCAATCATTGTGATTGCTCGTTTTGTGGCTTTACATAGCTTTACAATTACTTTTGTTTTGGTGGTAATTTTTATATCGAAACCAAACTGTCGTATGCAGTCCAACCATTTTCGCGGAGATTAAGCGTTATACAAAATATATAAATAGCCTTAGAGAACGTAGGAAAAAAGAATTTTTCCAAAATATTACACTGTTATGAGCGTCTAAATGGAGTAGAATAATATTTCATAGTCTCACTAAAGATTTGGCATATGTAATTACCGTTATAGTAAATAATGTCGATAAAAAAATATATTAAAATCTTAAAGTGGAAAGGAAAAAACATTACTAAATACAAAATAGGTTCAAGTCATATATTTCAGGAAATATGTCACTTAATGTCACACTAGCCTGCAAACTCTTGCCCTGGTGTCGCTATACTATCATTATTGTGGAATACAAACAATCGAAACAAAAAAAACTATAATATTACTGACCGTCACTCTCTCTATACTCTCTATCAATTTCCATTAAACTAAGTCAATTACATTACAACACTCTGGATTCTTCCTCACTTCTGCCTGATGTAGGTTTTTGACCTCTTCAATAATCCACGGAAAAATTATTTGATCATGCTGAAATAAATATTCCTGAGCAGGAAGAAAAGTGGGGAACAAAGAACATAAGATTACTAACCGTAACTCACTCGGCGGCCCCTATCCATTAAGCTAACTGTATTACATTACTACCCTCTGGATTCTTCCTTACTTCTGCCTGATGTAGGTCTAACCTCGTCAATATTTCACGACAGCAGAAGTATATATTCATGCTTAAAAAAAGGATTGTCTTAAGTTTGGCACGCTTAAAAAATCGTCTGCTACTGAAATAAATTTTAAATTAGTGTCACATAGTAATATAAACTTTTAATACACGTTTACAAGGAGGATGACACGTTTTGACAGCACTTATTTGTGATTCGATTTTTTAGCGACAGATTTTTTGGTTTTCCGTGTGTGTTGACGACAGAATTTATATTTTTATCCAAGAGTCCGTAAAATGACAAAAGAATAACATTTGTCGTTGAGCTATTCTGGTTTTGCAGACTTTTACCTCCAAACACCCTTCTCCAAGCATAAGAACCACGTCTGCACCTACGGCCCAGTACTTCCGAAAGTGGAAGCTTTTGTAGTTCGTTACCTGTGAGTTGAGTGAGTGCAGTTATTAATGGGATTAGAGATTACTTCTATAGAGTAGTCGTGAAAACAGAGAGAGAACTATTCAGAGATGTTCTATTAGTGTAACCATATGATCTACGGAGTGGAAATCTATACTAGTGCAAAGTTAAAAAGTAAAACAATAGTACTTGGTCAAAGTTTGGGAAATTACGCATTCAGCTGCTGCAAGCACATCCTCCATATTCGTCATCTAAACTATGGATCATCTCTACCTTTCTCTCTCTACATCTTATGTAAGGGTCGAAGAAAACCTATTAAGTCGAGCACAAATGTATTGTTTAGCAAAAATCGTAAGCGATAAATAAACTTGCATTCAAATATATGCATTCAGTCTATCATTACTTACCCGCATAACTATTAATAAAGTGTCCGAAAGTGTTTTATGTTACTTAAGTTAGAAAGCATATAGTTCACTTCATTTTGATCACGTTGGCTGAAAATGAAACCATAGTTCAAATTTACCACTACTGAACAAATCTATTTAATATTATAATAATCTTTTTTTATATTGTTTTAGAGTTTAAAAAAATTATCTTTACTTTTAAATCAAGCTAGGAGTACTCTACATCACATATCACATTACAGGCTGAGATTAGATAGTAAATTAAACACGTAGATAAATTGTGTCTGGCCTACTGAGTGATCGGTTTGAGTGATGTTTAGCTCAAGTGTACACTATCATAGAGCTCATACTTGTCTATATAGAGATACAGTAGTAGCATGTTATAACAATCGCATTACCAGACATTGAGACACTTAGTAGCCAAAGAGTTAAATTAATCATTAAAAATCCTAAAGTCTTGTCTGTCTTATTTTTATCCTAAAGATAATGTGCTTTCTGACTGAAAATACATATTTTAATATAAGATTTCTTACTATAATTGTAATATGCAGTTTATTTCAAAAATGTACTATAAAAAATGTATAAAACGCCACTTTCACCATATTTAAAAAATGTAAATGACTCATATATATATATATATCACAAATCTGTACTCCAAGTTACTGTGTAGATATTTATTTCGATTTATTACTTGAAACATAAAATTTATTTTTTTTAATGAACTCTAAAATCGTGTTTACATGTAAAACTGATTATATCAGTCTCTACCAGATCAACCCTACTTTTACCGGAAACGTTAGCTGTACTACTTGACATATATCACATGTGAAGTTAGGTATGATTGTAACTACTAGTACATTGTATAACTTATACAGTATATCGAAAATAAAAAATTTTATAATCACAAAACTGTTTGAAATAGTGTATCTTTGGTCTAATTATGCATTAGAATCAAAATTGCTTGTACAAATTACAAAATCGCCCTCAAACTGTTGAGGAATACTAATATAAATATTATAAACTTTTATTAATATTGAAATTGTATATACGTAAAAACGCAATCAGGGGGCTTTTTGCCACCTGAACCTTTCATGCAAATAATTCTCAGTATGTCTTTTAAAAATTGTTCTGGGATTTGTGTTATGAGTCATTGCTCATCTAATTTTTAATATCTAGACGTTTCAAAAATTGCTATCGAATCAAATATTTTAAAACTTATCCTTCAATGTTCTTTACTGTATGCACAAAATAACACCCTGATTCAGAACATTTAAAGATAATCTGTGAAGTCTTCGCTTCAGTAAGCACTAAAAAATCATTTATGAATTTAAATGCATAACATGTAAATAGAAACGAGAACGTAAATAAAAAACATTTGACTCCATATTGAGTTTATCTCTGGTAATGAAGACTAATGTGAAGCGGTCAGAAACAGTCTAGAGGCTGAGCATGTAATCCTGTTTGGTTGCTACGTGCGACGCTCAGTGACACCGGAAGTGATATACAACTTTAATGTGTTGCTCATAGCAGATACTCTGTGTCACTCATAATGATAACATGATATCACCAACTACTACTAATGTGGAACGGTCACAAACAGACTAGAGGCCGAGCCGGTAATCCTGTTTGGTTGCTACGTGCGACGCCCAGTGACACCGGACGTGATTTACAACTTTAATGTACTGTTCGTAGCTGATACTCTAATTCACTAATAGTAATAGGTTTAAATCCTCATAGGTGAATATCATATGGATTCTAGAATTAGGTGTTCAGTTAACAGAATGATGAGTTCAGAGACGTCCGTGGCAACTTAAATAACTATCTGCCTAAGAGTTTGATACACTTTACATTTATGTTTATTTCCTGATCCCCTATCCTTGGTCTGGTAGTGGAAAGTATTAAAACTAGATTTAAGTTATAAGTCCTGCAGTACTTTAGAGTGATTGTCTTTATACTGCTAACATTGTTAACGCAAGTCAGTTCATATTATTCATTTCTAAGTACGAATCACTTACAGAATTATAGGACTATAATGATAAGTGATATTAACAAAACAGATCTTTAGTTTCTTCCTACAATACTGAGTGATTAGATTTTCTGTACGGCTTATAATATGTCACGTTATGCACCATCACATGCTTCCTTGAAGTTACATCACTCGCTAAGCCACATGCTGTTGCTTACTTTACCACGTAATGTTATAGCCAGCACAACATAACATTTGCATAAGGTATAGCACTATGTGTACTGTATACAATAATGCATATCATTATGCATTATTGTCCGCTGCGGGCAGCGGTATCCACCGGACGCAAGCGTCTGAGTTCATGACGAACAACGACTGGGAGTCTACGCGTGTACAAAGATGGCCGCCGCGAAAGTGAACAAACACTCCCCCAGGTAAACTGGTTTAGCGGCTGTGCACCTCGTTGTGGTCAGGACCGTTGGTGTGGTTTGTCGCATCCCAACCGGACGGTTTAGCCTAAAAAGGCGCGTTTTAAGATTCCTCGAGCCGGCCGGCGGACGATGGAGCACACAATGAGAGAGCTCTACGCCGCCACCAGCGACCAGGGTACCGGCGAGCGCGCAACCGTTGGTAAGGTGTTCGCGTCGCTTTCCTCCTGCAGGGAATCGGACACTCGTGCTCGGATCAGGAGTCCTCGCTTTCTGGACGCGGAGCGCGCGCGCGGCCATTCCGGCGCGGCTCTACGCGTCATCGTACTCGGAGTAAATTCTGACTGCAATCTGGACGAGGACGCCTCCAGGGACACACACCTATTTTCGGTTGTTAGATACGGTGTTCCTCAGGAAGGGCTCCACCCCGACCCGGTACTTACCGCCAACCGTGGTATTGTTGGGAGTTGCACGACCCACTGTGCTCCAAGCCATTTAATGGGCCTCGGGACCGCCACGTGCGGCAGGCCGTAGCTTGAATCTCAAGTACAAGGGGAACCACAGTGGAGACGGGATGCCGGCAACGCACGGTCTTGCGCGCACCATCTTGCGACGCCTTCATCGCGTACGCTGCACGACACTGTGCATCAGTCGTGTGTAATGTGCATCAGTTCGGCCCGCGGGCCTCTTGAACTGTGTTGGGGTAGTGGTTGCCAAGCACTCCCTAAAGCAGTGCCCCCTCACTGCCGCACTTTACAGAGAAAATATCGGCCCGCCATCTCGTGACTGCGACCGTGAAAACACAACTCGTATGTAGAGAAGATCGGCTACGCCGGATCTTTGCGTCGGTTCGGCCCGTGGGCCAGACTGTTTTTGTTTGCGGGCCAGTGCTCGCTCAGACAATCCCCTGGATTGTTTCTAAACACTCCCATTCTGCGGCCTCTCTCGGCTCGCCAGTGGTGTTTGTGCACCTCATTGCCACATAACACGTTAATGATCCTTCCGCAAGTTCACAGACGGATACTTTGTTACGACTTTTACTTCCTCTAAACGATCAAGTTTGGTCATCTTTTCGGCAACACCGGCGACCGCACTACGCGATCGCCGCGCACCAGTCCGAAGACCTCACTAAATCATTCAATCGGTAGAAGCGACGGGCGGTGTGTACAAAGGGCAGGGACGTAATCAACGCGAGGGGTCTAGGAGACTGGCTGACCTTAGTTCGGGTGAACCCCAATGAACTGGGAAAGTACCTCTCCAGGGGCGGCACCGCCAAGGTGTCGCTCAAGACCGAAGGGGGATCCGAATCCAATCATCTAACTAATAGTTAGTCTCGGATAAACGCTTACTTAGCGTCCTGCATGAGGTGGCCCTGCTGTCAACAAAACCCCAGAATCTAGGGTAGTGCCTCGATAGTGCACTCTGCGCGGTGACGGCCCTCGGCGCCGCGCAGTAGTGGTGCCAGTCCGGGTTCGCCTGGAATCGCACCACACAAAAACTTGTTTTTGACTGAGGGCACCCCAATCCCACGGTGTGAGGCGACCCGTGCCTAAGGGATGCATGGCGCAGGGGTTGTGCGTCGTAAAAGGAGCCCTTGGGAGTCGGGCGCCCCCCCAAGCGTAAATAGCCTTACATGGTCATGCGGGGCTCTGGCTGGGTGGACCGTTATTTCCTCGGTACTCGTGGT
This sequence comes from Homalodisca vitripennis, assembly GCF_021130785.1. Taxonomy (NCBI): domain Eukaryota; kingdom Metazoa; phylum Arthropoda; class Insecta; order Hemiptera; family Cicadellidae; genus Homalodisca; species Homalodisca vitripennis. The sequence goes on along the minus strand of NC_060213.1, from coordinate 121,358,071 downwards.
ACCTTTATGGATTCTGTCAAAAAAAACAAAAACAACACCAACAGATTTAGATCTGGAAGAACTGCAACAGGCAGTTGCATCCGGCACCCAGGCCTTGGGTGTATCTGCCTGTTCCTCTAGCGCTACCACCATCGACGACAATGTAGTACTCGATGATGCAAGCGGAAAGGTTGAGTCCATGGACACAGACACAGTAGCATGTGTAATGGATTACAACCTTAAGCTCTCCTTTAAACTGCGCAAGCGTTGGGCGATGGAGCAGAAGAAGGCCGACGACACCTGGCTTCCGGACAGTCAATGAAGGCAACTGAATGTGCGGTCTCTACTCCTAGTGGGAAGAGAGGGCGCTCGGGCGGTTCTTCGGCGGAAAACCCCCTGCCGAAGAGGCGCCCGACCGCACCTCCTGAGCAAGCAGAGCGTGCGAGGAGTACCAATCCCTCAACGGAGGAGGGATTGGGAGAAACATTCAGGGAGGTTCTGACGGGACATAAGCTAGTCTTGGTCCCTGCGAAATTTCCTGAGAGGCGCCTCTCTGAGGAGGAGGATATGGAGCTGCGGGGGTACATTCTCGACGAGGTACTCTCAGGAGAGGGTGTGTGCCTGCAGTTCAAGAGGTGTTCATGCTGTGTGGCAGTGACGAGACCAGAGATTGGCTGCGGGGTCTGGCTCCGGGGCTGGGGATCGGTGGCCCTGGGGGAATAGGGGTGATCTGTGGGGACTACAAAGACCTCATAAGATCTACAAAGGTCTCTGCGACCATTCTCAAGGCCATAAATAAACAGAATGCTGGGGTCTCTGTGTCCGACTAGAGGGTTGTTGGGGATGTCCAAACGGGAGATTCCAGAACACTCGTAATCTTAATAGATGAACAATCTTCAGCCACTCTTAAGGGAAGGGGCTGGAGGGTGTTGATTGGTGTGGAGCAGGTCCAGCTGAGGGCGCGGGGTGGGGCGGCTGATTATGGAGATCAAGGTTCTTCAGATCAACCTGCAGCACAATAAGGCTGTATTCTGCAGACGCTTCCTGTCGGAAGAAAAAAAAATCAACGCGAGCTTATAACTCGCGCTTACTGGGAATTCCTCGTTCATGGGGAATAATTGCAAGCCCCAATCCCTAGCACGAAGGAGGTTCAACGGGTTACCCGGGCCTTTCGGCCAGGGAAGACGACACGCTGATTCCTTCAGTGTAGCGCGCGTGCGGCCCAGGACATCTAAGGGCATCAAAGACCTGTTATTGCTCAGTCTCGTGCGGCTAGAAGCCGCCTGTCCCTCTAAGAAGAATTTAATTCACCGGTAGCACTATTTTGGATACTGGAGACGCCTAGTTAGCAGGCTAGAGTCTCCTTCGTTATCGGAATTAACCAGACAAATCGCTCCACCAACTAAGAACGGCCATGCACCACCACCCACCGAATCAAGAAAGAGCTATCAATCTGTCAATATTTCCGGTGTCCGGGCCTAGTGAGTTTTCCCGTGTGAGTCAAATTAAGCCGCAGGCTCCACTCTTGGTGGTGCCCTTCCGTCAATTCCTTTAAGTTTCAGCTTTGCAACCACACTTTCCCCGGAACCCAAAAGCTTTGGTTTCCCGAAAGCTGCCCACCGAGTCATCGGAGGAACTTCGGCGGATCGCTGGCTGGCATCGTTTATGGTTAGAACTAGGGCGGTATCTGATCGCCTTCGAACCTCTAAATTTCGTTCTTGACTAACGAGGACATAATTGGCAAATGCTTTTGCTTAGGTACGTCTTGCGACGATCCAAGAATTTCACCTCTAACGTCGCAATACGAATGCCCCCGCCTGTCTCTATTAATTATTACTTCGGATTCTTAAACCCAACAAAATAGAACCGAAGTCCTATTCCATTATTCCATGCACACAGTATTCAGGCAGAAATCAGCCTGCTTCAAGCACTCTAATTTGTTCAAAGTAAACGTGCCGGCCCACCTCGACACTCAGTCATGAGCACCGCGGCGGGATTTAATCGGCGGCCGGTACCCTCAGGATGCTTCAGGCGGACCATACAAACCGCCGGAAGCCCGGACCGCCACCGGCAGGACGTCCCACGGGACATGTCAGTTAATACCGCGAGCGATGAACCGACATCGTAAGACACAGATCCAACTACGAGCTTTTTAACTGCCACAACTTTAATATACGCTATTGGAGCTGGAATTACCGCGGCTGCTGGCACCAGACTTGCCCTCCAATTGGTACTCGTTAAAGGATTTAAAGTGTACTCATTCCGATTACGGGGCCTCGGATGAGTCCCGTATTGTAATTTTTCGTCACTACCTCCCCGTGCCGGGAGTGGGTAATTTGCGCGCCTGATGCCTTCCTTGGATGTGGTAGCCGTTTCTCGGGCTCCCTCTCCGGAATCGAACCCTGATTCCCCGTTACCCGTTACAACCATGGTAGGCGCAAAATCTACCATCGACAGTTGATACGTCAGACATTTGAAAGATGCGTCGCCTGTACGAGGACCGTGCGATCACCTGAAAGTTATTCAGAGTCACCAAGAAGTGCGGGGCTAGTGCCCCGATTGGTTTTGATCTAATAAAAGCGTCCCTTCCATCTCGGTCGAGATTCTATTTGCATGTATTAGCTCTAGAATTACCACAGTTATCCAAGTAATGGATTGTACGATCCAAGGAACCATAACTGATTTAATGAGCCTTTTGCGGTTTCGCCTTAATGTGGCTTGTACTGTGACTTGCATGACTTAATCCTTGAGACAAGTATATGACTACTGGCAGGATCAACCAGGGAGCAGCGGATATACTCGATATCTAGTCTGCGCGACATTAACACAGATGCCGTACTCGGACGGGCGGAGCGAACGCGCGGACAAGCCGCGGCACGACCGCCCGAGTTGTGAGAGTGGAAGCCGCTTGGTCCGGGTCAGCCGCGCTAACGCGCCGCGCCGTAGAAAGAACGCCACGATGTTTAAACCACGCCGAAACGTGGCCCCGTCACGGACCTACGCGCTACGACGGGCGCGCCACTGCCCGGGCGACTCGGGATGATGATGTCGGTACTCGGTGCGAACACCGGTCCCAAAATCATTTTATTGAGCTCATTTAAACTCATTTCAGGGTCTCCGGTCTGCGACCGGTAGCCGTATCTCTTGGCTAGAACACGCAGTTCGTTTTGCTTACGCCCGGTGAGGCGAAGTGTTTACTATAACAGATTTGGCACGGAAACGTAAGGCCACCGCAGACGAGCTACTCGAACCGCCCGGGGGTTTCCGCCGCGTGTGAGCTGCGTACCGGCGGTCACAGAGGACCGTCGGCGAGCTCGCGGCAATGCTGTGGGTCGAGGACAAGCCCCGAGATCGGTATCGGCCGCCAGAAGCGACCGCCCCGCCGCCTAGAATGATTCTCGGGTCGGCTACTTCAAATCCCTGTAAAAACCGGTAAAAAGCCAAAAATTCAATAAAATGGCTAAAAACCATTTTAAATATGTTGTACAGGCCCCTACTGTACTTTGGGAGGGTTTTGGCTACTTTTTATTTTTCACTCTCAGGACACCACCACCCCCCTATAAGAGAACTGGAATTTACATGAAACGTAATTGAGGAACGTCTCGCAAAAACCCGAGGTGCATATCGGTTTAAAATTTGTTTATTATTTTTATAAAATAACCTCGGATTATTGTCTATTGCAATGTTAAAAGAATAAAAAAGCTCTTGGCGATTTCTCGAAAAGAATTTATTTACCGATATACGGGCGTTCAAAGAGAGTCCGAGTTTGTAAAATAAATTATTACCGATGAAATGACCGATGTGGCTTGTTTGCGGGCATCTGTTGAGCATATTCAGCTTCTTGGAGTTTGGCAGTAAACAATTTATTTACAGAGATACGGCCGGTCAAAGCGAAATCGGGACAAGAGGACATTTCTCCAGTTACGGGACTTAGAAAATTTTCGGGACTTCAAAAAATTTCCGGAGGTTCATATCGGTTTGCTTTGGAGGTGAAAAAATGGTATAAATATAGGTTTTAGAAGAAAGTTGTCGAATGATAAAATGAAATAGACCTTGTTACCTACATTGTACATTAGGAGTTTGATTTTTAAGATTTGTTTTCAAAAAGTTACGGGACTTTAAAAATTTTCGATTTTGACACCAAAGGGGGGACCCTTCTCAAAAGTGCATATTGGTGCGTCTCGAAAACGGCTCGATAACAGTTTATGAAACTATGCAGTCGACTAGAATGGAATCTAGCGCGTCTTTAAATGTATTTGGAAGAAAATATATCGACGGGTTTGTTTTGACAGGCGTCGGAACGCAACTCGACACGGTCAAATTCCGGCCGGCCGAGGTTCATATCGGTTTGCAAAAGTGGGGAAAAACCGAGTTTGGCCTACATCTCGGGCAAGAGGACATTGTTTCCGGCCTAACATGTCTCTTGGCGATTTTTCGATAAAGCCCAATTTCTCGAGTCACCGGACTTAGAATTTTTAGACGTGCATATCAGTTTTAAAATGGATCATTTCGGTTAGAAAATGGTTCATATCGGTTTGAAAAAGGTGCATATCGGTTTGAATCTGGACTTAGAAAAAAGTCGGGAGTTAAAAATTTTTCAGACTCCGAGGTGCATATCAGTTTTAAAAAGGTGCATATCAGTTTAAAATTCAGTTCATATCGGTTCTGTTCCGGGACTTAGAAAAAAGTCAGGACTCTGAATAATTCCCTTACTTCGAAATCCGTCCTGAGAAAATCTAAAATTGTTTCATAAGATTCTTCATTACCCGGTGTTTGGCCCTGAACGGTGTTTACCGCTTTCAAAATCTCGTGCAGAGTCGGTGGAGATTATTTCGGACAAATAAACCAGCCCGCTAGCTGACCGACAAGTGTGAACTTGGCAGTGGTTTGGCTAGATAGTAGATAGGGACAGATGGAATCTCGTTAATCCATTCATGGGCGTCACTCATTAGATGACGAGGCATTTGGCTATTTGTTTTTTGTTTTTTTTAGGCTATTTGTAAATGATTCCTCTATAAGAGTTGTATTTGTATATTTTGTCTATCGTCTCCTATTTCAGGATCTTTTACCATGCTTCTACTTTTCTATCTTCCACTTGCCTTTTAGGTTCCCAAGGTGGCCGTGCAGCCGGCGTACATCCCGGCGACAGTCCGTTGTAAACAAGGCGACACCCCGTGACTGCGTAGCACTTCTGCGATGGCGTCGTGGGATACGGTGACGAACGCCTTACTCACGTCGAGCTGCACGCCGACTACCTGGCTCCTCTTCCCTTGTCGGATGACCTCGTCGAGGATCCAGCAATTGATGTGGCAACCAATCCCTGGGCGGAAGCCCCGCTGCCTCTCCGACATCGTCATTTGTCTCAGTAGTCTTGTCTCCAACGTCCCGCTGTACATCCGGCCGACGAGTGGGGCAATGGTGTTGGGCCTCCAATTTTCCGGCCTCGACTGGTCTCTTCCCGCTTTCGGTATCAGGGTGGTCCTGTTGGTCGGCCATTCTCGGGAGTACAGGCCACGGAACAGAACGATGTTGAACAGGATCGCAAGGGTGTTCGCTGCGTAAGGGTAGGATGTTAGTCCCTTCTTTGTTACACCGTCTTGTTCGGGAGCCACTCCTGGGCGCAGGCGCCTCATTCTGGATGTCACCTCCCTGGGCAACACTGGGTCCATTCTGGTGTTGGACTGCTGTTTTGCCTGCTGCATTTTGAGTGATGTCCCACACGGTGTCCCCCACAGGCCCTGAAACAAGTTTTGAACTTCCTCCCTCGGCGGGTCGACTCGGGGTTCATCCCTGGTCACGTCACCCAGGTTGTCATTTATGACCAGGTTGGCCAGACGGGAGGGGTTTTTCTTGTAGAGATCCTGGGTCCTCGCGTACCTCGTCAGTTTCCTCCTGGTCTTTTCGGAGCGGGCAGGTCTGGTCCCTCTCACCGTAGGGCGTCTCCTCTCCTCTTCGGGGATGGCCTCTCTGAAGGCCCGGTGAAGCCCTTCGACCTGCAGGTCCAAGTCCTCACGGATGTTGTCCTTCCTCGCAGCTAGATCTTGAAGCCACATACCTATTGGGCAGAGCGGTTGAATGTTGTTAATCACCGCCAGGATCCGGTCCCAATCATTTCCTTCATCAGCTTGGCCGGGGGCTCCTGGCGAGTCCCCTGGGGGACCTGGTGGATAGGCGGGCTCAGCTGGAAGTTGTCTCAGTGCAGAGATCCAGGGTGGGAGGTCCGCTGGGGTGTCCTTGGGGAGAGTGGGACAGATGGATTTGCCCTTAGATTAGATGAAGGGACACCAATAGGTGGAGGGGGGCCCTGATGGGTGGGTCTCTAGGGACCCTGACGGATGGGAACCTGATGGAGGACCCTGATGGATAGGACCCTGATGGAGGGGACCCCGATGGATAGAGCCTTGATGGAGGGATCCCTGATGGAGGGGTTTCTAATGGAGGGGACCCTGATGGAGGTCTTGGTAAGGGGTCATTGGGAACCCAGATGGAGGGGTCACTGAAGGAGAGGGCCCCGACGGGGGCCATTGGGGACCCTGTTGGAGGAGTCTTTAATGGATGGGGCCCTGATGGAGGGGGCCCTGATGTCGGTTTTGCTTTTGGCAATCTCTGCCTCTTAGTTGGTTGTCCAAAAGGTTGTGGCCCCACTGACTTCCCCGACTTCCCTGTATACGGAATTCCCTGTATCGCTTTATCAGCACGTTGTCCTCCTTTTCCGACCACAGGTTGGACGCCCTGAGAATCGGGGAATGGTGGGGGAGGCGAGCCTCTCCCCGTTTCCTGTGTCCGGTTGGCATGCATTTCTGTGAATTGTGAGGCCGGCCTGGCTTGAAAATTTTCTTCCACATACACATTTGTGTGTTGTGCCTTCGGCCGCCGCAGGTGCTCCACTACACCTACCATAGTGTGTCGCCACACCATTCCACTTTCTGTAGAGCGAATCCCACTTTGTACATCGAAAGCGGAGAGGCTCGTCGACGTGTTGGGCCTCATGGTGCGCCCGCAGTTCCACTGCCCTGGTGAACCAGGAGTGGCAGAGCCTACATATGCTTGCTACCCACGGGTAGTCGTATATGGACTGGACTAGTTCCATGCCAGCAGCCCCCGAAAGGGTGTTGTCATTACGGCCGCTGCGCTCTGGCCTATTTACCTCCCCTGGGAGCGCAGGTCCAGGGGGGGAATACGAGGCTTTGTTTTGATTTTTGGGAACAGGTATTTAGATGTCCACTCAGGGGGAGTTGGCCCCTTCGGGTAAGCTCCCTAGGGGGGGCTGCCCCCTAAAGGCCTAAGAGCTGGCCTCCTGCGGCTGCCTCGAATGAGTGCACCCCTCGGGGTGGTCCTTCTTTGGACGTAAATATGGAAATGCCATCGCACTTTATAGTTTTTGTTCCTCCCCCACGCACTACCTCATGGGGGTTGCAACACGTGAAGTTTTTTTGCCGACCAGGGTTTCCGCAGGGGTAAACCCCCACCTCACCCGGGTTGCTCGGCATCTTGCGGCCCGGGGATCCACCGGGGTTTAAATCGATCTCACCCAAACCCCTTGGGGAAGAGAAAAGGGGGAGTTCCCCCCGCCAGGAGGGTCTCGCGGGCAGGCAAGCTTCTCCCACGTGCCATGTTGAGGGAGGAGTTCGAAGATGGCGGGCTCCAAGTTGGGGGGCGATGGCTAGGGCGGAGGTGTACTTGCCTCCCACCATCTTCAGAAAAACGTGTCGGGTGTAGGTGCATCCCTCGACCTACACGTTAGGCCGTCCCTCCTGTCCACGTTACTTTCAGGCAAAGGGAAGCTCTCAGCGGTCACCGCGTGGAGGTCCCCGAACTCCGGAAAATTAAAAGTTTTATTCAGGTACGGCAAACGCGCCGCAGAGCACCTATAACACGCGAGAACCGCGTCCTACGAACTAGCACGTCTAGTTAAGAGAGTCATAGTTACTCCCGCCGTTTACCCGCGCTTGCTTGAATTTCTTCACTTTGACATTCAGAGCACTGGGCAGAAATCACATTGCGTTAACACCCGTGGGGGCCATCGCAATGCTTTGTTTTAATTAGACAGTCGGATTCCCCTGGTACGTGCCAGTTGTGAGTTGATCGTTGAAAGGCGACCCCTGAGACGGAAGGCCCGTCCACGCCGGCCGCACCGGCGCCCCCCCCCCCCCGAGGGGACTGACCCGATACGGACCCGCACGCGACCAGACAGCCAACGCCTCACATCAAGGAAGATCCGCGTGAGGTTAAGGCGCGGGACCGAGCAGAGAATCACGACGGCGCAAACGCGCGGGGTCGCGACGGCCCGAAGACCGCACGCCACACCGCGACGCCGCAACCGCCGATCGACTCGCCCAGGCTCGGCTACCGGCAGGTCTACGCTTCCTGACCAAGCCCAACCCTCAGAGCCTCAGATGCGGACACCGCCGCAACTCCTACTCGTCAAGGCGTAACGGCCCGGACCCCGCAAGGGGACCGCCCACTTTGCCGTTAACGGCAGAGTATAGGCACGGCGCTACAGCGCCATCCATTTTCAGGGCTAGTTGCTTCGGCAGGTGAGTTGTTACACACTCCTTAGCGGATTCCGACTTCCATGACCGACTTCCGAGTAATGTACAGAACTATCGTGATACACATAAGAACGAGTACCACGGATACCGACACTTTCAGGATATTTCAACCAATTTTTCCTAATCTGTTTGCAGGGATATATATATATATATATATCCCTAAAATACTAACTATATATAAGTAGATATGAATATGGCGGTCCTAGGACACTTTTGGGACAGTCAGAAAATCAATGTAAAATACTGTCCATTGAACCATAAACAAATCTGAGAAATCAAACAGGAAATCACGAATGTTAAATAACCGAATCTATAGCTGTTTTACTGTTCATTGTAGGCTTCTAATTTATAAGCTGTTTTAATGAAAAAATCCAGAAATCTTCGAAATCTTTATTCCACGAAGTTAATTGTAACACAGTCTTTATCTTTAATAGTCTTCTTTCCAGTAACAACCAAGTGTAATTTTTCATTTTTGTTCAATTCCTTAATCTTTATTTCATCCAAAACAGTCAAAAATCTGTTTGGCAAGTGTACTTTACAATCTTCCAACTCGGCAATTATTGTAAACCCGAATTTATCTTTCATTTTCTCCAAATTCACAATTTTGTATTTCTTATTTTCTTCTAATTCTATTAATTTCTTGTATTCTTTGAATGTTAAATCACCAACCTTATTCAACTCTTGTAACAGTGCCATTTACATAGAAAAAAATTAATACTTCTACACTTTTAAGGTGAAAAATCAACACTATACTTCCAAAATACACAAAAAACCGGGGTTTTGACCCTAAAAACGTGTTTTTAGGGTCAAAACCACAGCTCTTAAGGTGCATACATACTAGAGTTTTTTTAAAAAATCCTGAAAATCTACTGAAATATCTCTAATTATTGCGGATTTTTAGCTTAAAAGTTGATAATTTGAACGAAATTTCTCAAAAAATCACTAAAAATTTGAAATTTAGAAAATCTCTAAATAAATTCTTTTCCTATCTAAATAGAAGAATCTACAGCTGTTTTACTACAATTTGTGCTGATTTGTGTCAAATTCTAGTAAAATTCTCCACTTTTCAAAGTCTGAGTTATACAAATGTTCCCTATATAAATAGAAGAATCTAACGCTGTTAAATCATAAATTCTGCTGATTTGTATCAAAATCTTTAAATTTTTCCTATATAAATAGAAACATTTAACGCTGTTTCTACATAAATTGTGCAAATTTTTATCAAATTTTGATAAAAATCCTTAGAAATCTACTGAATTATTGCTATTTTTCAGCTTAATAAAAAGATATTTTACTAAATAGTAAAACTTGGCAGATTCAAATTTTCCCTATTTAAATGGATAGGAAAAAGATATCCTGCCCGTACTGCAAAAAAGACATTTTCGAACATCATTATACCCGACATTATAAGTCGAAAAATCATCTAAAAAACAAAGACATTTATGAAAAAGAACTAAATTATTTGAGGACTTGGGCTAAAGAAAATCAAATTGCCGATCACCAAAACATGTATAATATAGAAAAATTGCGTGAACTAAAGAAAAATTTTAAGGAAAGTAAAAAAGATCTCAATCTATTTAATGATGAAAAAATTCATTCAATAGCTGAAAAATTGGCTATCGAAACTAACGACAAAACTAAGTCAGAAATGATCGAAGAAATTGATAAAACGATTAATGAGAAACCTGAAAATATCATTGATGTAGAAGTTTTATCCTCAATACACGGTCTATTTAAGCAATACATTTTAACAAATTTGAACGACAATTTCATGTCAATTTACAAATATCTTTCTATTTTGCGCCCAGAAATTAAAAGTTTAATCGAAAAATTTCAAGAAACTGTGAAAAATAGTAAAGGATATCTCTCTTTAGAATGCGAATACGAACGAACTTTAGTGAACGGTGAAACACAAACTTGTCCAATGTACTTTACTATAAAAGCAGACGAGATCTTTGATGTAAACGACTTTATTTCTAAACAATTTAATAAATTAACACATCGAGAACAGACAAATCATCCAAATCGAGGTTCTGGATGGACATTAAAACGCTGTAAACAACTGATTTTGAGCCTTAATAAACACGAATTTATGAACGCAGGATCATATATCGATTTACACAAGAAATAAAGGTAAAGAAAGCTTGTGTAAATATCAAAAATGAAGATGACTATTGCTTTATTTACTCTATCCGATGTGCAATTGAAAAATCAAAATTTCATCCTGAACGTGTAAAACAATATGAAAAATTTGTAAATGACGAGATATTTTCAGGTTTCGAGTATCCAATGTCTTTGAAAGATATACAATTATTCGAGAAACGCAGCTCCAATTCCAAGTACAAATATCCAAAAATGTCTATAAATATCTATACTTATGATGAAAAAATTAATATTGTTCCGTTACAAATTTCAGAAATTTATGATGCCGAGTTAGAAATCGATTTATTGTATGTTAAACAAGATGACAAATCTCATTATGTTTTGATAACAGATTTAAATAAGCTCGTTTTCTCTCAGTTATCTAAGCATGAACACAAAAAATTTCTATGCAGAAGATGTTTAAGCCATTTCTACAAATCTGGAGATTTAACAGATCATTTAGAAATTTGCAAGCAACATGAAGTTTGTAAACCAATTATGCCATTTCCAGGTCAAACAACATCATTTACTAATTATCAAAAGAAGTTTAGCCATCCTTACGTTATTTATATGGATTTTGAGAGCATATTAGAAAAAATTCCGACATGCAAGAACAATCCACAAAGATCGACTACAACCAAGATTCAGAAGCATATTCCTTATGGTTTTACTCTATATTTAGTTTCGAATGTGACCAATCGCATGTATAAACCGATATGTTATCGTGCCAAAAATGAAGACGATTTGCCTAATGTTCCTGCAAAATTGTTTGAAGAACTCAATAAAATATCAAAATACATAGCTACAAAATATAATTCTAAGAACAAAAAACCTATGAAATTGACTGAAGAAGAAGAAATTTCATACCAAAATGCAAACGTTTGTCATATTTGCGAATGGTCTGCTTATGATGTTGGGTCAGTTCAGTATGGTTTTACTCCTGATAGTTGGAAAGATAAGAGTTATAATAAAGTGAGAGATCATTGTCATTTAACCGGCAAGTTTCGAGGCGCAGCTCATGCATGTTGCAATCTGAATTTGAAATTTCCACAAAACATTCCAGTTTTCTGTCATAATATGTCAAATTACGATACTCATTTGTACATAAAAGAATTAGCTAAGAAATATGGAAACGTTGATTTGATCGCAAACTCAGAAGAAAAAATATATAAATTAATCTGTAAATTCTGGATACGGGTATGTAACGTGTCTATAGTAAGGTTATCTTCTATAAACAAATCACAACTATTTTTGTTTTAGTATAAGAGCGATTAATTGTGTTCTGAACTAATAACCCTTTATTTTAAGAATGCACAAGTTCCAATGGAATTCAATAATTAAACTCAGTATAAAATAATAGTAATTTTAATAAAATTTAAAATCAATAATACAGCAACGCCAAGCTATCTTTTTTACTTAGAATTTATTCTCAATTATTTCATGTTTTTAACCCATCAAAAGTTCACAAGTCCAGTCTTAAAACTAACAATCAATCAATCATTCAATAATTGTCTCCTTCAAGTTCTCAGTGCTAATGTTTCAACACAAACTCAAAATAAAAATCTTCATTAAACTTCAAAATAAAATAATCTTCTTATAATATAAAATACAACAAATAATAAAATACGACTTCTTCTCAAAATAAAAATCAAACAAATTAAGATAATATTAATATTTTATTTATGAACAAAGACAATGTCCAACCAGTTAAAGTCAAAATTGTATCAATTTCAAACTACTTATTTTCTGTAAATTTCCAATTTACAAATTATTGAATTATCTAGAATTATCCGCTTGGCTTTGAATGTTAAATTTAGGAACTTGTTAAAATATATATAGAATCTCAGAAGATTAAATAAATTTTCTTTTGCAGTAGATTATTCCTGATTAAACCAAATTGAACAGGAAAAGATCATCAAGTAATTTTCTATTTCAATATTAAATTCTAACTTTCACAGTACCTCGCACATCTGCTGAAGACTTCTCCAAGTAACTAAAATGACTATTATAGATTAATTAATTCAAACTTGAGACTTTAAATTTTGAAAATAAATTTTAATCTTACAACTCAACAAACTCAACCTTCTTCCCGAAAAATCAAAACGGCAAGAGTAGGCTAAACCTTAATACGTCTACACTCTCTGAGCACACAGCAAAGAAATTCCTGAAAACGTGGTTGAAGCCACCGGAAGGATCTAGAAGTCCCTCCCACCATCTAATCAAGCTAACATTGGCCAATCAAAATTGAGCAACACAATGTCCGAGTTGAATGGTACCTATCCAACTCAGACCTGTAACCTATGCTCAATACCAACATACAAAAGGAAGCTTCTAGCATTCCTCGAACCCGAATTGACAAGAAATTCAGCACTGCTGGAAGGCTCACAATCTTACAATTCAATTACTATATTAATTTACAATTCTCTTAATTAAAAATAAAAATATTCCTATAAATAATTCAATAATATAGGAAGCATCCTATATCCTCCCTACCTTCAATGCTAGAAGCAAGGCTTCTAGTAATAATACGGGCAAACTACTAACATCAATTAGCAAGGGGCTTTATTAATAATGAGGACAAACTACTAACATCAATTAGCAAGAGGCTTTAGTAATAATGAGGACAAACTACTAACATCAATTAGCAAGAGGCTTTAGACCTCACCTACCTTTTACCAGAAATAAAAAAAATTTTTTTTATACAACATTCACCTTACAAAGTTCAACCTTGAATATCCCTTAAACCAAGCAGATCAAAGAATAATTTCTTCCTACAATATGTTTACTTACAATTACTTACAATATGTTTACCTAATCACCTACAATAAAAACAAGTTAAATTCAATTTAAGTTCAGAATATTTAAATTAGTACATCATCAATTAAGTTTACAGTTTAAAACACTAAGTTACTTCTCTAAACATTATTCTATTGAAAACCATAATTTATTCTGTTAATTTAATTACACTACATCAAAACAATCAACATTTTAGAATCACTATAATCTTGTTACCTAACAGTCTCAGCTATATATAAATCAAATATTTACATTTAATGTTTGGTTAAGTCCAAAACTGATGAACATATGTTTACAAACAAAGTTTAAAATGTAAACAAACAAGAATTATTAATGAAAGTTAAATATCTATACTATGCTTCTTAACATCAATTAGACTACTAAAAAAAATTATTTATTGTTACAAATCTTTGAATTTTAAAACCTTAATTCTCCAAGTTTGTTTTGTACCTTAAAAGTACATAAAGTATAATAACCTATTTTGAATTTACTATCATTAAGTCAAAAGTTTTAAAGATCCTTAAAACTAATTATTTAATTATAAGAAGTTTACTTTAACAATCAATAAACATTAATCAGTACATAAACAATTGATTAATTTTGAAATGAATTTAAGCAAATACAATGATCTAATATACAAATGATGCAAATACAATGATGTTTTATATTTATTATCATTAAATCAAAATTTTAAAAGATCTTTAGAAGTAATTATTTAATTATCACAACTTTAGTTCAACAATCAATAAAATATTAGTCAGTACATAAACAATTGATTAATTTTGAAATAAATTTTAAGCAAATACAAAGATTCATATTTTTACATAATTCATTAATTTAAATGTAAAGTAAGTATTCTAAAACTAACTATTTCGATGAATTTAGAAATGGAAAGTCTGTAGATAACGGTCCTGGTTATTGATCGAGAGCAGTTAACAATCTTATCTCGGTCCTTTGTTTGCGATGCCCACTGATAATCGACAGTCGCTTCCGAGACAGCTTGGACGGTAACGACGGTATACAGCTCCTGGCCAGGTCGCTCATCTCCTGCACCTCGTACATAACCAATGACTTCGTTCCCTGATGTTGCATTTGTCTCGTTCTCAGCAATCGTTCCATATGAAACATTTATTTAGAACCCTTTAAAAGTTAATCTGTAAAGATTAAATTATCAAATGTCCCTTTTTATTCACTCAGTACAATTCTTTGTATACCCCCAAAACGTTTAAGTTATTTCATAAATACATTTATTTCGTCAGTCAACAACTTCATCAATCCACAGCACAAATCTTTACCATAAGGAGCTTTCTACAAGATCATCTCTTCTCATCTTTAACTGTGCAGTGCAGTGCTTTTAAAATAATGTTCTTTCTTTAAAATTTTTGGTAATCATTGTGGTGCAAATTAATACAAGTTAAATTCTTTTTATTTTAATTTTAATCAGTGCTAGTTACTTGTTAAGTTATTATGGATAACCAATCCAGGTAACAATTATATATATAAGCTGTATCCTTTTTCACTAATTATTTTAATCTTAGTTTAGTGCTTATAATGAGGTAATATCATGTTGTTCTTTCTCACTTTCACTGTGTAAACATTTACTCAGGGTTGTTGGAACATTTCATGTTATAGACCACAACCTGGGATTTCCACAACAAATACAGATTATTTTTCCATCCAAATTTGTTATTACAATCGGTAGGATAGGACTCACATTCACCAAATATATATAGTGTGTCTGTATGCGTGAAATAAACACATGTCTCATTGTACTTTCACTCATATGGTAACATGTATGTTGATTTCATAAAACATTAGTAATATCTATAACTAATTGGTTTGTTTATAAAATCCCACATTATTACATACTCATTAATCGTACAAGTTTCATGTATTAAACACTCACAGTCCATGTCCAACCCAATCGCACACATGTCTCATTGTACTTTCACTCATATGGTAACATGTACGTAGATTTAATAAAACATTAGTAATATCTATAACTAATTGGTTTGTTTATCAAATCTCACATTATCACATATTCATAATTAGTACAAGTTTCATGTATTAAAGACTCACAGTCCATCTCCTACCCTGAAATTTACACCATACACTTTCTACACCTATATTCATTTTACCATCATTGTTTTACCAGCTTCATGTTCATGCTGTGAACTCGCTTATATATATTTGCATCTCTCAGATCTTGCACCACAAAACTGACATCTGAAATTATGGCAATAATTTTGTAGGGTCCTTCGTAAATGGCATCCAACTTCTTTCTCTGAAAATTAACTTTACAATACACAATATCACCCTTCTTAAATCTAACATTGTTACCATATTTACTTAGTTTCTGATTTTTCAAACATTGTTGCTTCAAATTTTTGACTGCACTGATTAATTTATTTTTATTCTTTCCCCTTAATTCATTATCTATTAAGTCCTTCAGATTCCACCTCAAACTTAAACTATTATTTGGTTTATAATTAAACATCAGTTCAAACGGGGTCGATTTCACACTTTCATTAAATGTACAATTTAGTGATAACTGAATTTTTCCCAAATCTTTAGCCCATCCTCTTTTATTTTCAGAATAATAACCAATTAAAACTTGATTTAAACTTCGTAGGTAGACACTCCCCTTTTAATTAAAAATAATGTGTATTCTTCAGTAGTTAAACAACTTGCATTGTCATCCACTATACATTCAGGTAATGAGTAATTATTAAGTAATACTATTTTCTAAGGCTCTTATCACATTACCTGATCTTATTTCACGCAGTGGAAGGAACAAAGCGAATATTTTCATATCTTCCATAACAATCATTATATATTGATATCCCTCTAAGATGTTCCACATTGAATACTAGCTCTAATTTAATAAGTTGTCATAATCTTTTTTTTGACTTTACTGCCTCAGACTGGTTTAGGATAAACACCCCTAAATTTAATTTCAAACAACAGTTCGTCTTTACTAAGTAGGTCCACCTTCAGCGACATCGTTCACTAATTAAAGTTCAGTACTGTTCACAAAAGTCACTTTATATTACAGTTTATTCCTAACAGAATTATTTTTTATTAAAAATTATTTATCAATTAATTTAATGTCTTCATTTAAAAGTTCACACAAATACTAATCACTGTTCAAATCTCCTTCACATCAACCGCTCAATTATACCGAGCAGAGTTGCGCAATTATGTAACGTGTCTATAGTAAGGTTATCTTCTATAAACAAATCACAACTATTTTTGTTTTAGTATAAGAGCGATTAATTGTGTTCTGAACTAATAACCCTTTATTTTAAGAATGCACAAGTTCCAATGGAATTCAATAATTAAACTCAGTATAAAATAATAGTAATTTTAATAAAATTTAAAATCAATAATACAGCAACGCCAAGCTATCTTTTTTACTTAGAATTTATTCTCAATTATTTCATGTTTTTAACCCATCAAAAGTTCACAAGTCCAGTCTTAAAACTAACAATCAATCAATCATTCAATAATTGTCTCCTTCAAGTTCTCAGTGCTAATGTTTCAACACAAACTCAAAATAAAAATCTTCATTAAACTTCAAAATAAAATAATCTTCTTATAATATAAAATACAACAAATAATAAAATACGACTTCTTCTCAAAATAAAAATCAAACAAATTAAGATAATATTAATATTTTCTTTATGAACAAAGACAATGTCCAACCAGTTTAAAGTCAAAATTGTATCAATTTCAAACTACTTATTTTCTGTAAATTTCCAATTTACAAATTATTGAATTATCTAGAATTATCCGCTTGGCTTTGAATGTTAAATTTAGGAACTTGTTAAAATATATATAGAATCTCAGAAGATTAAATAAATTTTCTTTTGCAGTAGATTATTCCTGATTAAACCAAATTGAACAGGAAAAGATCATCAAGTAATTTTCTATTTCAATATTAAATTCTAACTTTCACAGTACCTCGCACATCTGCTGAAGACTTCTCCAAGTAACTAAAATGACTATTATAGATTAATTAATTCAAACTTGAGACTTTAAATTTTGAAAATAAATTTTAATCTTACAACTCAACAAACTCAACCTTCTTCCCGAAAAATCAAAACGGCAAGAGTAGGCTAAACCTTAATACGTCTACACTCTCTGAGCACACAGCAAAGAAATTCCTGAAAACGTGGTTGAAGCCACCGGAAGGATCTAGAAGTCCCTCCCACCATCTAATCAAGCTAACATTGGCCAATCAAAATTGAGCAACACAATGTCCGAGTTGAATGGTACCTATCCAACTCAGACCTGTAACCTATGCTCAATACCAACATACAAAAGGAAGCTTCTAGCATTCCTCGAACCCGAATTGACAAGAAATTCAGCACTGCTGGAAGGCTCACAATCTTACAATTCAATTACTATATTAATTTACAATTCTCTTAATTAAAAATAAAAATATTCCTATAAATAATTCAATAATATAGGAAGCATCCTATAGGGTATGAGTTTGATGGTGACAAACCTAGAAAGTTCATAAAATTCTCTTTCGTAGACACATTTACATTCATGGCCTCGTCTATTGAAAAGTTACCTAAAAACCTCAAGAAAGAAGACTTCAAACATACAAATCATTTTATACAAGATGGTCTGAACGCAATTCTAGAAAGACAACCAAATGACGAAGAAGAAATCTTTAAAATTCTATCTGGAAAAGGAATATTTCCCTATGAATTTATCGATAGTATTGAAAAACTTGATTACACAGAAGAGCTAAAAATTCAAGATTTCTATTCACTTTTAACAGATGAGAGCATATCTGAGAAAGATTTTCAACATTATTTAGCTGTTTGGAATAAATTAAAAGAGAAAAATCTAGGAAATTACTCTGATCTCTATAACATCCAAGATGTTTTATTGCTTGCCGATATATTCGAAAATTTCAGAAACATTTGCCTAAATTGCTATAAACTCGATCCGGCACACTATCTAACAGCTCCCAGTCTCGCATGGGACGCAATGTTAAAATTAACGAAAATTGAGCTTCAGCTAATTAACGATTATAATATGTATTTGATGATTGAAAAAGGTATTCGCGGAGGCATTTCTCAATGTATTAAACGATATGTTAAAGCAAATAACAAATATTTGAAAGATTTTGAAAAGACAAAGCCCGAAAACTATCTGTTGTACGTCGATGCAAACAACCTTTATGGGTATGGCCTCATGCAAAATTTACCATATAACGATATCAAGTGGATGGATCCTAAAACATATACAAAAAAAGATTGGCAAGAAACAATTTTGGAACTCACCGGCGACGAAGATTATGGCTATATTCTTGAAGTCGATCTTGGATATCCAACAAATTTACACGAACATCACAAGGATTTACCTCTTGCTCCAGAACATTTTAAAAAACAAACTTTGCACAACTCTACTGGATAAAACTGAATACGTTGTTCATTCGAGAAATTTGAAGTTCTATTTGGAACAAGGTATGATTTTGAAACATGTGAATAGAGTTATCGCATTCGATCAGAAGCCTTTTATGAAAGATTACATTGATTTTAACACAAACATGAGAACCAAAGCTACAAGTGACTTTGAGAAGGACTTTTACAAGTTAATGAACAACTCAGTTTTTGGAAAATCTATGGAAAATGTGAGAAACAGATGTGATATTAGACTAGGAAATGAAGAATTTTCAATGAAACAAGCTAAGAAAACAAATTTCAAATGCTTTAGTATCTTTGACGACAACTGTATAGCGAGTCACATGTATAAACAGAAAGTAAAATTTAACAAGCCGATCTACATAGGATTTTCAGTTCTCGACCTCTCAAAATTGCTAATGTACGAGTTTTATTACAACAAATTAAAGAACTATGATCCAGATTTGAATCTGTGTTACATGGATACAGACAGTTATTTTCTAGAATTAAAACGTGATCCTTACAAAATTATTAAAGAAAATTTGAATAACTTTGATACGAGCGATTATCCAAAAGATCATGAATGTTTCGGTACTAAAAATAAGAAGGTAATAGGGAAATTTAAAGATGAGTTAAATAGCGAAGTTTTAGAAGAATTTTGTGGTTTAAGATCAAAGATGTACTCGTACAAATATCTAGACAAAAATCCAGTTAGGTGTAAAGGAATTAAGAGAAGCGTTGTAAATAAAACAATAAATATCGAAAACTTGAAGAGATGTTTGTTCGAAGATAAAGAAGAATTTAGGGAGATGACAGTAATCAAAAGCTACAAACATGAGTTGTACACAGTTACCATAAACAAGCTGGCACTGAACGCTAAAGATGATAAGAGAATTGTCCTAGAAAATAAGATCGATACAGTACCTTATGGCTATAAAAATGAAGCAAAATCTGATATATTAGATGGGTTAAATAAACTTGGAAACTTTGACATGTAAATGGAAGATGATTTGATTCACTGCCACAAATGCAAGAAAAAAACGAAAAGTATAGATTCAAAAATCGTTCAAACTCAAAACGGATTGTATAGAATTGCAGCAAAATGTTCAAAATGTAAGACAAATAAGAGTAAATTTATAAAGAATCCAAATGAAAAACAAGTAAAGAAAGAATCTAAGAATAAGGAAGAAATCGAGATTGAAGCTAGAGAAATTCATGCACCAGTACGAAAAAAGTTTAAAAAGAGAAAAATTATAACTTTAGGAATTGACGATTTATGGGCAGCAGATTTAGTTATAATGTCTAACTATTCAGATCAAAATGATGGATTCAAGTATATGTTAAATGTTATTGATACTTTCTCAAAATATGCTTGGTCAAGAGCTATCAAAAGAAAAAACGGCAAGGATGTTTCAAAAGCTGTCGAAGATATAGTAAAAGAGTTGCCATAAGGATCAATCACAAACCTCCTAACCTACTTCATACAGATAAGGGTTTAGAGTTTAAAAATAAAGAATTTAACGATGTTTTGAGAAAATACAACATTAAGATTTATCATACTGAAAATGAAGAGAAATCAAGTATTGTAGAGAGATATAACAGAACTCAAAATGAGAGAATGAAAGTAATTTTTGAGATTAATAAAAACTTTAAATGGATCGATATTCTTCAAAAAATCGTAAACAATTATAACGATACAGTTCACAGCACAATAAAAATGAAACCGAAATACGTAGATAAAGATGCAGAAAAGGAGTTATTAGAGACCGTTTTCAAGTATATTCCACCAGAAATTCACACAAAAACTAAATTTAAAGTCAATGATCATGTAAGAATTGTTAGTAAAAAACAAACATTTTCAAACAAATATAAGAACAATTGGTCAAGAGAAATCTTTGTGATTTATCAAATTAATAACACAGATCCTGTAACTTATAGTATAAAAGATTTAAATAATGAAGAAATAACCGGAAAGTTTTATGAATATGAATTGAGAAAGTCAAAGCTTTAATTTTTTCTATATAAATGGAGGCTGAAAAGAAATGTATAAAGTGTCAAGAATTTAAAGATTTGACGAAGTTTTCTCAAGATAAGACTAGAAAAGATGGATTATACTATTATTGTAAGGATTGTCGTAGTAAATATAACAGAGAATTATACGATAAAATAGAAAAATTAACGTTAGAAGAGAAAAAATGTTGCGTTTGTAAAGAAATTAAGGATATTTCCAAATTTTACGATTGGCATTATAGTAAAAATAAAAAACATGCACATTGTAAAGATTGTGCTAAAAGAATTATTCAAAAAAGTCCAAAGAAACCGACTCTTTGCGAGTGTGGACGAATCATTCAATGGTTACCTCATCTTCAAAAACATTTACAGACAAAATATCATAATTCGAGAGTTTAACATTTTCATCGTGTAATTTAGATATTCTATAAATCAGTCGAGATTCTGCCATATTTGTAGTAAAATGATTTCCGTTGTATAAAATATTCAAAGATTCTTTCATTTGGTTATACAGATTGATAGAATTTGGTTCGTCATCAATGAACAAAATCTCTAATTCAGGATAATTTATTTTTAGATGTTTTAATCGGTTTGGTATTTCTCGTTTCTGAGCTCTGATAACGTAATAAGGCCATTCCCACATGTGATTCTTCTTGATTAACACAAAAAACATGGTGTTTTTTCTTATCAAAATCTTTACATACCATATCTCTCTTCATTAATTCCATTCGCAATTCTTGATTCTCTATTTTCAATGATTTCATTTCATCTTTAATTTGTAACTGTTTTATTTCATCTTTTAACTGCTTATTTTCGTTTTCAAGTTTGTACTCGCCATATTTTCTAATACTCGGTAAAACTTCTTTTGTAACCCAATTTTTGAAGATTTTTGCCTCTTTTTTATGTGATCTCAAAATTAAAGAATAAAGTCCAGATTCATTGATAAAAACAGTGTCAGGATGAAGATTGTTAAGGGGCCATTCGAATAGCCCCTTGTTTTTTAAGTAAAAATATTGAATTTTGTCATCATCTTCAACATTTAATTTAATTGCGTTTTTTTTTTTTTCATAACCTAATATTTCACAAACATCTTTAGCCTTAAACCAGATTACATTGTTTTCGTCTACAATCGTTCCAATGTCTTTATTATTGAATATAAGTTGATTATTGAGTAGGTCTACAACTGACTCCATTTAGATAGAAAAGAAATTTAACTAGTAATTTTTATTTTGAGAATAAAGCCCAGATTCATTGATAAAAACAGTGTCAGGATGAAGATTGTTAAGGGGTCTATGGGATAGACTCCTGTAATTTTATACATTCAAAAGTTGTTTTATCATCATTATCGACATTATTTATGATAGCTTGCCTCGTATTTTCATATTCTAATACTTCTGCAACATCTTTAGCTTTAAACCAGATTACATTGTTTTCGTCTACAATCGTTACAATGTCTTTGTTATTGAATGTAGGTCTACAACTGACTCCATTTAACTAGTAATTTTTATTTTGAGTGTAAAGTCCAGATTCATTGATAAAAACAGTGTGTTTTTGAAAGTTTGAAGGTAAGAACGATTCGTTCCCCCCTTGATTCATCATTCTTTCGACAATCTTAAATATATTGTTGTTTTACTCTCATTATTTAATAAATTTCCCTCAGAGTCTTGTATAGTTAGAACGATTTTTTGAATTCTTTTAATATTTTTTCTAATTGGAATATAATCAATTTCATTCGGTTTTTTTTCACTGATTTTTGATCCATAAGCAACATTTGGGAAAAATGTGTACAAAATTTCAGATTCTTTGTGTAAATGTTCGGTATGATTTTCAAAACTAGGTTCAACGAGATTACAATGTACTTCAATTACATCAAACGGTCTAAATTTTGGCGTTTTATTTCCTAAATATACCTGATTTGGCTCAATAGTTTCTTGAACAAACCCTAATAAATCTACAATAATTGCTGAAAACATTATTCTTACTGGTGATTTTATTTGGATTTTATTAGAGAGATAATTTTTTTGCATTTCAAACTTGTTTTCGTCAAAGTTTAAAGATTTATCTGATTGTTTGAATGTTTTCAGATAATTTTTAAGGGAATTTTTTATTTGATCGAAAGTATAATATCCTTTGTTTAAACCATAATATTTTGTTACGTTCTTCTCACTAAATCCTATACAATAAGGAGAAATTTCACTAATATTTATTACAAAATTGTCAGAATAAAAACCGCTTAAACCGATAAAATAATTTGATTCTTCCTCTAAATGAATAGGATGTTCCAAGTTTAAAACTAATTTAGAGCTTTCTGAAGTCAACTTGAACAGCTTCATTTTCGCAAGCGTTGCTTCAAGATGAAAATCTTCTATTTAAATGGAGAAATTTTTAAAGCAAAAAGATCAGATAAAACTTGAAACTTTTGAAGAAAAAAAGAAAGATCAACCAATCAGATTGTTAATTGTTGGTTCAAGTGGATGTGGAAAAACAACTTTATTATTGAATTTTATCTACAATAGGTTGATTCCTTATTCCAATTTGTATGTTTTTAGTAAATCTTTAGAACAAGACGCCTATAAAAAATTACAAGAAAGATTTGAAAATATTGAGAAGAACTTAAGCAAAGAAATATCACATTTTTACAATGCTTCTGAGGACATAGTTCCGTTAAGCGAATGTAAACCCAATTCGTTAATCGTTTTTGATGATTGTATTTTGGAAAATCAGGACGTTATTAAGGAATATTTCGTAATGTCTCGTCACAAAAACATATCTTGTATCTATCTTTCCCAATGCTTTTCAAAGGTTGATAAACAAGTTATTAGAAATAATTTGAATATGTTTGTTTTTTTTTAATCAAGACGATCACTATTCGAGAAAGATTTACAACAATTATGTTGGTTCTGATATGAGTTTTAAACCACTTTATTGAGTTGTGTGATAAAATTTGGAAGGAAGACTACGGATTTTTAACTATTAATCTAACATTGAAGCCTAAAAATGGCAAATATTTGAATAAATTTTCTGATATAAATGCTGCTTAGTGGTCTGACAAATTTACTCGATAAAATATTTGTTACAATTATTTTTACATTATCTTTACTTTTTATTTACATTATGAAAACAACTGAAAAACGGTAAATCTGTTCACGTTTTCACGCTTCGTGTTCACGTTTTACGTTCCACGTTCACGTTTTCCCGCTTCGTGTTCACGTTTTACGTTCCACGATCACGTTCTCGTTCTCGTTCTCGTTCACGTTCACGTTTCAAAATTTTTCTAATTAAATGGCGAACGTAACTTCAGAAGAAGCGAAAAAAAAACTTGATCAAATCGAAAAGAAATTAATCAAAGAATTTAAAGAACAGATTCGAATTGATGAAAAAGAACAAGAATTTATTCAAAAAATTAATCAACCTGTAACTTCTGCAATAAAAAATGTTGAGGGCAAAATTGAAAATGTTTTAAGCGATAATCAAAATTTAATGAATTTGGTTCCAGTTGTACGACAGTTTGCCGATATTTCGATACCAGAATCTGAGTTTGAATTGCCAAAATTACCATCGTCGACACCATTTAGACCTCGAATCATTGAAGACTCTACCATAGTTGAACCAATAAGTCCTGGAACAACGGATATAATAATTGGTGAAATTGGTAAAAAATTTCTTCCTAGAGCAAAGGATGATAAATTTGGTTTGTATTGGGACAGAAAAAAGAAAAGTTTTATGATTGGAAATTTGCCAGTGAATTTTGAACATAATGATATCATTATTAATGAAAAAACATATGAAGGAACTCAAGGTTTATGGAGATTATTAACAGACCATAACGCTCCAAAAGATAATTTATATTCTGAAGAAGATTTGAAAAAGTATACAGAAATTTATGGGAATCTGACTCAATTTACAAAAATAATGATCCATCTACTAAGAAGCCTAAGTCAAGTAAAGGTAAAAAATATCTCAATTTGATTAAACCAATTTGGGAAAAACGAATCGAAGGATCAGGTGTGAGAAAATACAGTGATAATAAGATTGAGTACAGATATATCAACGATTTGACAAAACTCGATGGAATTATTAATTATATTTATGCTCAAGAAAAGGCTGGAAAACAACAATTTTTTGAACGAAAAGAAAGCAATTAAAGATTTTATTTCTAACAAACTTGACGAAATGATTGAAAAACCTGATGGAATTAAATATTTAAAACGAATTTTGCCGGCAATAAGTTCATCTATGATTGAGGGTAGTGGACTTTTGAATGATTTTATCAACAATTTACCTTTTGAATTACACGTACCAACTTATCAGTATCTGGGGCCTGGCACAAAACTCGAAAAAAGACTAAAAAGAGGAGATCCTGGTGTGAATAAATTAGATCAAGCTGCTATGGAACACGATATTTTTTATGCAAAACATAGAGACACAAATTCCAGACATATAGCAGATAAAGTTTTGCAAGATAAAGCAATGGATAGATTTTTATCAAAAGATGCTAGTTTAGGTGAAAGATTTGTTGCGCTTCCAACAGCTGGAGCAATGTTTTTGAAGAGAAAACTAGGAATGGGAATCGAAGAGAACTTGAAATTTTAACTATATAAATGGAGGTGAACGTAAACTTCAGCAAAAATCAGAAAGAAAAAATAAAATCCGCTTTTAAGAAGAAAATACCCGTTAGTATTCAATTTAAAATAGATCAACTAAAAAATGGCGAAGATAAGATATTTTTAACAAATAGACAATACAATAAACTCGAAAAACATAAGAAAAACAATAAAGGAACCAGAATAGAATTTTCTTATAATCAGTTGAAAGAACTTAAAAATGGTGGACTTTTGAAAGATTTATTAGATTTTGGAGAAAAATATTCCAGTTGTTAAAAATGTTGTTCCTTATGTTCGTAAAGCTGCTCCAATCGTTAAAAAGGATGTGATTCCTATTGTTCGAAACATTTTAAATTGGTTAGATAAAGAGTTGGAAGATGTTACAGGATCTGGATTAGATGAAAAAACTTTGAATTACGTGAAATCAAACATTAAAAAAAAATTTGAAATCAAACCTTTAACATTCGGGGAATTGGAAGAAATCTGCAAAAATATTAAACATTTTAGAGGAATCTTCATGAGAGATACATTACCTGAAAAAGTTAAGAAATTTGAATGTGGAATTGTGAATTTAGACTCGATTATGGGAAGTGGAACACATTGGATTTGTTATTATAAAAATGATAAGAATGCATATTATTTTGATTCGTATGGAAGAATTGAGGACAAACCACCTATAGAATTGATTAAATATTTGAAAAAATCAAGCGTCTACTACAATGATTCTCAGATTCAAGACTATAAAGATCCCCCAATTTGTGGTCATTTATGTGTTTTTGTTTTGAATGAACTGAGTAATGGTAAAGATTTTAAAGAAGTTGTTAACAAATTATTGCTTAATAAATATGGATTCACAAAATATTTTTGACGTATTTGGTACACAAATTATTCAAAATGTAGATAATAGTTTCAATTTTGATAGTTTGAGAAATGAGTTTGATAACAAGTTAGAAAATTTATTACAAACCCTTCCAGATTCAGATATGTTTGCTGTCGAGATTGAAGATTTTAAAGCAGAATATGATAACAAACTTGCAAATTTCATGAGTTCAAATGAAGTTGCTGATAAAATAAAAACATTGGAAAAAGAAGTCGATGATGGTGTAAAAAAATTATTTACCAATTTAATGTCTCATATTGAAAAAGCTGATAAAATTACTGAAGCGATCAAAGTTGAAAAGAATTATGTTAGTTTGGCTAATAAAAAAAGAATTGTCGGTGTTCGACCTGGTATTGACAAACATGATGTTGTTGTTAAAGAACAAATTTTAAAACCTCTAAAATTATCAGAAAACATCGATATTGTTGATTTACATGATCCGAATGTTAAAAATGCCTTAGATTTTAAAGGAAAAAGAATTAGCAGTGTTAGTAAAGGAATTAATCCATTTGATGTTGTTGTAATGATTCAATTAGAAGATCCTATTAAAATGTTTAATGAACTAAAACAAAATTATGAGAATCATAAACAGCATGTTAAAGATTTTACAACAGAAGTCTATGAAAAACTTGATGAAAGAAGTAAAAGATCAGTAGACGATGTTGGTGAAATTAAGGGGAGATGTACGCCTATATTGTAAAAAAAATCAATATTTTTTTTTTATATTTTTATCTTAAAGTATAGATTTTTCTGAGTTCAGTGATATAAACACATATACAGGGTGTAACTGAAATACACCGACAAACTTCAGGAGGTTGTTCCTGAGGTCAAAACGAACCAAAAAGTTCCTATAAATGTATGTCCTAAAATGCAATCGTTTTCCGTCTGTCCGTCTGTTTGTGTTTATTACATTAAATTTCTTTTCTAAACAACCATTAAAGGTACAAAGTTAAACTTTTCAACATATGCTAATCTAGTAAAGATTGTCAATTTTAAAAAAAATTGAAAATTTTTTACTCAACAAAGTTCAAAATGGCGGCTAGTTAAAATCTTTGATGGTGAATTTCTCAAAAACTACTTCCTGTATAAAAAATTTACTAGAATATAAAAAATATAAATTTTATTTATAAAACGAACGGTACCTCATTTTTTGAAATCGCTCAAGAAATAAAAAAGTTATGGCATTTTTCTTAACCTAGTAACATATCACATTTACAAGTTTTTTTCTTGTTTCAAAAAAACTACAGTAGCCTACAATTGTTTAGAACATTCAACAAAAATATCTCACATTAAACAAAGAGTTTAAGCTGTCATTATTAAGAAATACGGAATAACTTAACAGATAGCAACATTTATTTCAAAATATTAGGGATCACTTTTAACAACAAATGTTCAATATGCCTTCCATTTGATGCGATGCATGCATTAACACACGTCTGGTCATTGATTGCCGAGTTCTTTCAAGTATTCCTGGTGTATTCCTTACAGTGTTACAGGCTGCAGTGATACGCTGTAAAAGGTCATCCCTGGTATTAAACCTCTTAACGCCCACTGTGCCAAATTTGTCACATACCCATTTTATGCATGTAGTATAGTGTCAGAATGAAAATTACAACCTTAAATGCCCATTGTGACACATATGGAACTATTTTCAATAATTTACTGTACTGTGCTGTTGCCTGGTGGCAATTATGTGAACTACAGCCAGTGAGCAGATCTACCATACACAGTAAACACCAATTCTTCATAACCTCTAAGTCTTCATACCTGTATTTAGCAGAAAAAAAGTAAGTACCCTTTTTATAAAATATGGTCTAGTTTACATAGTTAACTGAAAGTGTGTTACAGTAGTTTTAGTTCATAAAATATGTCTAGTTTATGTTTTATGATGCTTTTTAGGTTTGTGCCAAATTTGTCACATTGGGCACAACTGTAAAACTGCAGTTTTTCAGTTCGTCCCAAAAATGGCACATTGGGCATTAAAGTCAACCTACAAGCTTTTTGTACAACAATGTTTATTTTTGTCAGATGTCACATTGTCGACTAAGAAGACATAACAACACAACTTCGCTTTTACCCCCCCGATGACAGTGAAGACAGTTTGGTGGATGACTCAGATGAGGATCCAGATTACACCCCTGGCCGTGACAAAAAGAACAAGTTAGCCTTATTTTGTAAGTTTATTTATACCATTAATTCCATAATTAACTTAGTTAGGCTCATACTTACTAATCTAAATTTATATTCAATACTAATAGGCTATGTTCTGTTTATTATATGTCTTTTCTTGTTATGACAGCACACCATTTTTAATGCACACGGTTAGGATAATTCAGATTATGTTACACTAGGCTGTATAGAAAATTGTTTCAGCGGTGCTGTTATATACTAGTAAAGACCTCAATATGTTATTTATTTTAGTGTGAAATACATACTTTTTTGTGGTTTGAAAAAAAGCAAGGCAACAGCGAGTTTTGTTTTGTTTCAGTGAACAATGCAGCGAGCTCCAGTGATGTCACAGATGAAGACGACGAAGAGAACATCCCTTCAACGTCTACAGCCACAAAAAAGAAGATTCCAAAAAAACCAGCACCTGCTTGGAATGAAGTGAATCCAGATAACAGTGAGAAAACCTTCTCCGCCAATGCTAGAATTAAGTAACGAACATGTAC
This sequence comes from Homalodisca vitripennis, assembly GCF_021130785.1. Classification (NCBI taxonomy): domain Eukaryota; kingdom Metazoa; phylum Arthropoda; class Insecta; order Hemiptera; family Cicadellidae; genus Homalodisca; species Homalodisca vitripennis. The sequence continues at coordinate 121,329,016 of NC_060213.1, read as the reverse complement.
TTCAGTCTCCAGTTGACTACTTCAAAGATTTTTTTGACAATGACCTTTTAACTTTGATTGCTACTCAGTCAAACTTGTATAGTGTCCAAAAAAATCCGAATAAACCCTTGAATACCTCAGAGAAGGAAGTAGAGCAGTTTATAGGCATTTGCATCTACATGAGCATTTATGGTCTACCTAGGAGTAGGATGTATTGGAATGGAAATACACGAGTAGAAAAGGTTGCACATGTTATGTCACGTAACAGATGGGAGGAACTGAAGGCCAACTTGCACTTCAATAACAATGATCACATGCCATTACAGAATGATCCAAACAAAGATAGGCTATTTAAAATCCGCCCACTAGTTGATGCTCTTCAAAACAAATTCAAAAACATTCCTATTGAGGAACAAATGCTCTGTGTTGATGAACAGATTGTGCCCTTCAAAGGCACATCTTTACTAAAACAGTACAACCCGATGAAACCCCACAAGTGGGGATACAAACTGTTTTGTACTTTGTGACAGCAAGGGTCTGATTCACAATTTTGAGATCTACACTGGTCGCATACTACCTGCTACTTCCCTACTACCTGACATTGGAGCTAGTTCAAATGTTGTTTTACGACTGGTTGAACACTTGCCTCGTAATGAAAACAAATTCTTAATCTATTTTGATAACTGGTACTCATCACCAGCTCTCTTAGTGACTCTAGCAAATATTGGTTTTCCAATCCCTCGGGACCATTCGACTAGGACGATTTCCAGGCTTGTTGTTTTCATCTGACCAAGAAATGAAAAAGAAAGGCCGTGGGGTCTTATGAGGAAAAAAGAGGCAACAATTGATGGGGTAAAAATTAGGGCTGTAAAATGGTTAGACAATCGAGGGGTGTCTCTTGCGTCAACTTTTGAGTCTGCTTGCCCTATCAACACTGTGCAACGCTTTGACTCTAAAGGTCGTGAGCAGATTGATGTCACTTGCCCTAAAATCGTTACAACATACAATAAGTTCATGGGGGAGTGGACCTTCTAGATGGACTTATCAGCTACTATACCGAATTAATCTAAGATCTCGGAAGTTTTATTTGAGGTTTTTCTTCCACTTTGTTGACGTAAGTATTGTCAATGGATGGCTTCTCTTCAGACGAGACTGTCAACATAATGGAATTGCTAAGCAGGGAGTAATGGATTTGCTAGCTTTCCGGTGTGAGGTGGCCGAGTCTCTTTGTAACTTAGGAGCTGACCCAATAAAAAGAGGAAGGCCATCAACAGACAGGGTAGAGAACGAATTTTCAAAGAAAAAAGAAGAAAGGTCCATGTGTCAATATCCCTATACCAGATGTTTAGAAAAAGATGGAGTTGGACATTGGCCATCTGTTGTCGAAGATAGGCAGAGATGCAAGCATCCCTTCTGCAAGCAGAAATCATCCATTATGTGTGAAAAGTGTAAAGTTCACCTCTGCCTAAACAAAGGAAAGAACTGTTTTGTGGATTTCCACTTGTAAGGTGCTCCTTATACTGTGTAGTAATGTGTTTTACTTATAATTCTAAATATACTGTAATTATGAAGCAATATACTATTAGTTTTTTCTTATGTCCTGTTTACTTTCTCTAAAGTGCACTATTTTCTCTATTGCCCAATGTGCCAGATTTGGCCACTTACCCAAAATTTGGTTAAATAGTAAATTTAAAAATCTGAAAAAAATTACAGGTCATCTAAGTACCATTTAAAGTAACTTTTAGCATAAAATAATTTTTTTTATATACTGCATCATGTAGTGGGCATTAAGAGGTTAACTGGTCTTTCATAAACTAGAGTTTTAAAAATGGCCCCAAAGGAAGAAATCGATTGGATTTAGATCTGGCGACCGAGGCGGCCATGATACAGGCCCCCCTCTGCCTATCCATCTTTCCCCATAAGTTTGGTCCAGAAATTGCCTGACATCTAGTCTGAAATGCGCGGGAGCTCCATCATGCATGAACCAACAGTGCTCTCTCACACCCAAGGGAACATCATCTAAAATTTCAGGCAATTCGTGTTTGTAAGAAATGTCTGTAGTTTTCACCATTTAGTATGTCAGGTAATACAAAAGGACCTAATAAACAGTCTCCAATGATGCCTGCCCAAACATTTATTTTAAACTGCTGTTGATGTCTCCCTTCATGAATGGCTTGTGGGTTTTCATCAGCCCATTGATGCATATTGTGGTAGTTGGTTATTCCATCTCGATTAAAACAAGCTTCATCTGTATACACAACTAATGATGTAAAACCAGGGTTGTTAGCTTGCTGATAAAACCATTGGCAAAACTGTAAACGTAATGGAAATTCAGCTGGACCAAGGGCTTGTACACGCTGATAATGGTACGGATATAACATCTGCTCATGTAGAACTCGCCACACTGTCATGTAGTCTACGTTGAGTATTGCTCCTAACTGCCTAGTACTTACGCCTGGATCTTCCTCTACTCGCTGTAAGATGTTTTCTTCCAAATCAGGAGTTCTACGCTGTCTCTGTACACCTCGGTCTGCAGTAGAAGGTAACAAAGTGCCAGTCTCATGAAGTCGGTTGAAAACAGCAACAAATGTTGAATGAGTAGGTTGTTGTCGATTTGGAAATGATTCGTAATACAGGCGGGATGCTAGGCGACTATTACCGTTAGCTTTTCCATACATAAATATCATGTCAGCTTGATGGCTAAATGGGTAACCTGCCATCTTCAATAGAATAAGAGCACTATCGACTAATAATGTTTCTACAAGTGAAAGTAACAGATCATATCTTGTCAAAAATAAACAAGGAAATGACTTACTTATCTGAATTCATTGTTGTTCTAATCAGCTGTGTCTCAACATGAAAACATATTCAGCTGTTTAAACCAAGAAAGTTGAGTCATGTAGATTGCTTGTTACAATGTCGTTTTTAAAATTTAATACTAATTATCATGTTTAAAGTTTTTTAACTCAAAATATCGTTTTATTTTTATACTGCCTAAATACTTACATTAACTTTTGAAACAAGAAAAAAAACTTGTAAATGTGATATGTTACTAGGTTAAGAAAAATGCCATAACTTTTTTATTTCTTGAGCGATTTCAAAAAATGAGGTACCGTTCGTTTTATAAATAAATTTATATTTTTTATATTCAAGTAAATCTTTTATACAGGAAGTAGTTTTTGAGAAATTCACCATCAAAGATTTTAACTAGCCGCCATTTTAAATTTTGTTGAGTAAAAATTTTCAATATTTTTTTAAATTGACAATCTTTACTAGATTAGCATATGTTGAAAAGTTTAACTTTGTACCTTTAATGGTTGTTTAGAAAAAAAATTTAATGTAATAAACACCAACAGACGGACAGCCGGAAAACGATGCATTTCAGAACATACATTTATAGGCACTTTTTGGTTCGTTTTGACCTCAGGAACAACCTCCTGAAGTTTGTCGGTGTATTTCAGTTACACCCTGTATATTTGGGTTATATTTATATGCTAAAAAAAATTATAAACATGCTAGTCGGGCGCACGGATCCGTGGTCAGACGTATCGAAAACGTTCTGAACGATAGGATATTGTTTTGAGCATTTTAATATACATAACTTGCACTTTTTAATATTACTCTTTTTCTTTTTACTCTTTGGTTTAGTTTACTTCTTATATTTGTTGGCTTTGGGTAGCTTGTTAGTTGTTTGTAACTTTTAGTGTGTTTTGTCAGCTGGTATTTGTTTTGTTTAGTGTTTGTTTACATTTGAAATAGATCTCAGTTATTGATACCATTTGTGTTTTAGAATAACAAATATGCCTCGATCAACTAAGATAACAAAGAAAAAACATTTCCGGGGTAATCAGTATGCTCGGATATCGTCGGGTAATGTAAATAGTTCAGCTGCAGTTAGTGAATTACGTGAAAGTGATGTGTTGGAAGTGCCTCGTCCTACTCCTTTTTCTGCCTCAAGAAGGAAAATAAGTACCGGTATATTACCAAACACTTTAGACACAGTTGGTCACAATAATGTAATTGTAAGTATGAATATTTTGTGTCAAGCTTTGGTTCATGCTACTGTGTGTAAATATTGTAAAGTAGAAAATTCTTTGAGCTTGAAAGAAGACGAAGCTGCAAGAGAAGGCCTAGCTTACAAACTGTTTGTTGAATGTAGTAACTGTAATAATAAGTATTATTTTTGGTCATCAGAAAAAACTAATGGCTTTTATGACGTGAACGTCAGATCATTATATGGTCTGAGATCAATAGGGAAAGGATCAATATCCGGAAAACCACTTTTCGGTATCCTTGATTTACCTAACCCTCCTAAGAGATTTGAACGCTACAATCCTTTGTTTATTAGGTCAGTAGAGAAAGTAGCAACACAATCAATGATTGATGCTACAGAAGAGGCAGTGGCATTGAATGAGTCTGAAGATGGTAGTGTGAGCAGAGACATAAGTGTTGGTTTAGACGGTACATGGCAAAGACGTGGGTTTTCGTCTTTGAACGGTGTAGTGTCGGTTTCAAGTTTTGACTCTAGTAAAATTGTAGATACAGAAGTACTTACCAAATACTGCCATACATGCAAATCAATCAAAAACCCAAAACCTCATTTTTGTGATAAGAATTTTTGACGGGTCAAGTGGAGCTATGGAAGTTGCAGGAGCTAAGGCTGTGTTTGCTCGTTCAGAAATGACTAGAAAAGTAAGATACAAATATTACCTGGGAGATGGTGATTCCAAAGGGTTTCAAACAGTAGTAAATTCTGAACCATATGGCCCAAATTTTCATATTGAAAAACTGGAATGTGTTGGGCACGTTCAGAAAAGAATGGGGGGTCGACTTAGAAAGTTACGGAGAGAAATGAAGGGGAAAGTATTGAGTGATGGATTGAAAATTGGTGGAAAGAAAGGAAGATTGACTGATGCAGCTATAGACTCCCTCCAAAAATTATTATGGCCTAGCAATAAGAAGAAATACAGACAATTTAGAGAAGATGAAAAAAGATATATGGGCCATATACTTTCACAAATTGTCAACTGACGAGAATCCACAACATAATCTCTGCGATGACTCGTGGTGTAAATATAAGAAATGCATAAAAGAAAATGAAACTTATGAGCATAAAAATTCATTAGATAAAGCTGTGATGGATGCCATCAAACCAACTTTCCAAGCATTGGCTTCACCAGACCTGCTTAAAAAATGTCTCCATGGTCAAACACAGAATGTAAACGAAAGTTTTAATTCTGTGTTGTGGACGCGTATACCTAAATTAAATTTTGTAGGCCTGCAAACACTAAGATTTGGTGTTTTTGACAGTATTATTACTTTTAATGAAGGAAGTCAAGGCAGAATAAAAGTGCTTAATGATCTAGGTATAAAGCTAGGCCAAAACTGTGTTTATACCCTACGTCAGATTGATGAGGACCGAGTGAGGAAAGCCGAAAAAGCTGGTGAAGAAGAGACAAAGCAAGCTAGGAAACGGGCAAGAATGGTGAGGAAAAAACTAATTGATGATGATAAGGCCAAGGAACAAGACTATGAAGCAGGAATGTTTTAAAAGGTACTTTTCAATCATATTTTTGTATACATAAAAGTGTTTTGTGAATTACCGAAAATTTACTTTTTTGAAATTAATGTTCCTTTTTTCAGGAACTAGTTGTCCAATCTTCATGAAATTTATACCATATATATAACGTACCTATTCATACAAGCCCTGCCACTTTCATAAGTCTAGGTCAAAATTTAAAAAAAATTAAAATTTTTTTTAAAACAAATAATTGAAAAAAATATTGAGTATCTTTAAAAAATTTCTAAAGCCAAAAATATTGATTGGAAATCTTTAAAAGTGGCAGGGCTTGTGTGTAATAGTATGTTTTAGAAGTGCTAAAAATTTCAATTCGTTAGGTATCATAGTTCTTGAGAAAAAGGAACATAAATATTTGAAAATTAACATGAGCTGGTATAGGGCGTACATCTCCCCTTAATGAAAAACTTACTAGATTTAAAGAGTCTTTTGATAAGTTTAGTTTAGATGCCACGAAAACTTTTGAGAATATTGGTCATAAATTTGTTGAATACAATGATTCTTATGCTGTCAAATTTCAAAAATTAGAAGAAAAAATTAATAAGTTCGAGGAAGATCTTACTGAAATAGGTATTCTCGCAGGGTTTTATGCATGATAAAATTTCCTTATATAAATGGCGCTCATATATTGTGTGAGATGTAAAGAAAAAACTGCAACAAATGATATAAAATACTATGCAAATATCAATGGAGTTAAAAGAATTTCTGGAAAATGTGCTGAATGTAACGCTAAAAAGAGCCAATTTATAAAAACTTGAAATTTTTTCTTAATAAATAGAGATGGCGGGACATTACAGTGCTTTCGATCTTTTTATAATGCAACACGAAAGAGATTTTAAAAAAGAACATTGGGATGACATTTCTCAAAAATATGAATTATCCGAAGATATGATGAGATTATACGTAAACAAATTGAATTGGTATAACATTGCAAAATATCAAAATCTGTCCCCAGAGTTCATTCAAGAAAATATACATTATCAATTAAAAGATCATATGTCTGTTCTTTGTCTCTATCAACACTTGAGTATAAAATTTTTGGATGAAAATAAAGATACAGTTGATTGGAACAATATTATAGATAGCGGTTACTATCCTGTGCAAATTTTATTGAAATATGTGACCGAGATCGCAAAATTTAAGGAAGAGAATCCCGAATATGACGAAGTAGATCATTAAAAATGACTAAAATTTATATCTTTTCTTATAAAAACGTACATTAGATCGATGAAAAAATTATATCTTTCTTATACATGATGTTTAAAATTTGTCTTATTAAATGGCGGACTACAGAAAATATGCTAGTGATATTGAAAGGGCGGAGTTTAAAAATGTCTATCCAATTAGTAAACAACATTTGAATGAACCGAATAAAAGAACTGAGTTTAATATTGATTTTGGAGATAACTTTTGCTCGTCTAACTTCCAGTTTTATATTTCTGGAACTTTAACAAAACAAGATGGTCAAGCATATCTTGGAACTGATAATGTTAGATTAATCGATAATTTTATACCGTTTTTATTTTCTAAGATTGAAGTAAGAAAACACAATAAATTGATAGAAGAAGTCGAAAACTGTGGCCAATTAAGCACTATTAAAGGAACCATTTGTTATTCCAAAAGTGATGTATTTTCAAACAGTTTTGAATCAACTTTTAAATTTGGACAATTTGAAGCGGTCGGTGATTTAGCACATTTCGGCTTAGGATTCTTTGAAAATGTAAATTTTCCAATCTATAAAGGTGGATTTTACATTAGTTTCATAAGAGCTGAAGACGATGATGTGATTCTGAAGACTGCAACTGGAAATGTTATGCCTGTTGATGGCAAAATTACAATTAACGAGTTTTTCATTAGAGTTCCGATGATTTATTACAAAACCACGAGTAAAATTCAGTTGATTGATGAAATTACAAAATCTCAAAACATTATGTTTAATTTTCTAGATTGGCAATGTATTGAGCAAAAAGGTATTTCCGGAACAACTTATTCGTTCGATATCACAAATATTTATAGAAATATCTTCAATCCTAAGTTTGTTATTATAGGTTTTCAAACAGATAGACAGAATAATCAAGAGAAAAATCCTTCAAAGTTTGATAGTTTGAATGTAAAAAATATCAGAGTAAAATTGAACGGTTCTTATTATCCAGATGAATTACAAAATTTAAAAATTTCAGGAGGTCTTTTTAGAATCATGTGTCAGATGTATCAAGATTTTAAGAAAGTTTACTACAAAAATATGGAAATGTATTATAATCCTAAAGAATTTTTAGCGAATAGACCTATTTATGTCATTGATACAACAAAGAGTTTGACAAATATTTCTGCTTCAAAGAACGATATAATTATCAATATGGATTTTCAAAATGCTGTTACAAACGCGATTTGTTATGTGGTTGTGGTTTCTGAGAAATTTTTAGCCTATGATGTGATTAAGAACGATATTAGAGAAATTCAGTAGTTAATGATGTTCATATTGTTCTCTTTCATTCCTTCTAAAACTTTAAAAATATACTCTTTCGCTGATGAAAAATCACGATTTCTTCCGGAATAATCTTTGTAATCATAGACAAAATATCCTAAATAGTTAAATAATAAAATAAAATGATTTCTTTTTATCTCGGTAGTTGAAATATAAACATAAACATTTGCGCTGAAAAATTTATATCTCGGCAGAGTTAGTTCCATACCTTCCATTTATTCTTTTTGTAAAAATGGAAGAGTATAATGCCAACTGTTACAAGTGTTCTAATAGAGGAGAAATTATCGATAAAAGATATTTAGTTTGTAGAGGTTGTAATTTAATTTTGTACGAAAGACCTAAACCTAAGAAATTTCGAAATAAACTAACACATTTGAATAACCTGCTTACAAAATTGCAATATGGAGGTAAAAAACAAACAAAATTTGTTACAGAATTTAGAAAACAGAATAAAAATTTTTACTTATCTCTTGGAACCGTTGAAAAAAATTATTTTCCTTTTCAAAGAATACATTAGGTTTGTAGGTTTAAATACACGCGTTTATTATGAGAAGATTTTACCTATAATCTTTCACTATTTGGACATTGAATTTGACTACGATTTTAAACCTGAAATCTTTGATGATTTTATAGTACATTTGGAGAAAGTAAATGAAGAACCTCGTGAAAAGAATGCGGTTTTACTCACATTCTCCCCGACTTCTCGAGTGATTGTTAGCAAATTTCATTTTTTCCGTTTATAGATTTTTCATTAAGATTTCTGGATTTTTTCATTAAAACAGCTTATAAATTAGAAGCCTACAATGAACAGTAAAACAGCTATAGATTCGGTTATTTAACATGATTTCGTGAACGTGATTTCCTGTTTGATTTCTCAGATTTGTTTATGGTTCAATGGACAGTATTTTACATTGATTTTCTGTCTGTCCCAAAAGTGTCCTAGGACCGCCATATTCATATCTACTTATATATATATTATGTTATTAACTCCACTTATAGGGTTATCTATTTATATTAATGTAATGAAATTAACTAAAACCCTTTTATAGTATTAACATAAATTAACATAACATTTTAAATAGTAATCTAAAAAATAAGACAAATCCAATTTTTGAAAAAAATAAAATATTTAATACAGATTAGCAAGTTTGTACTAGTAACTGAAATATTAAGACTGAAATAAGTTCACTTGTTAGAAGCTCCAAACATTGCCAAACAAACTTTTAACACTTTTTAACTTTTTATTTTTATTACACTATGTACATTTCAGAATCATTGATTCCATCTTCGTACCTGAAGATGGAATCAATGATTCTGAAATGTACATAGTGTAATAAAAATAAAAAGTTAAAAAGTGTTAAAAGTTTATTTATATTATGTTAATTATTATAAAACACTTTTTGAGGCTACATCTCTAACATTGCCAAACATTTATACCACAAGCTGTGTGCATGAATAGTGATGAACAACCATAAACATTGACTTCGAAATACTCTTAAAAAGTAGCAGGCAATATTTTTCTTAATGATGATTTAAATTGAATTTGCAAATGATAGGCTGAGTTTCATACTCCGTAAGTAGGTCAAATTGGCTACTACTCCGTAAGGAGCTCCAGTTGGCTACTACTCCGTAAGGAGCGCTAGTTGACTACTTCTCCGTAAGGAGCTCCAGTTTACTAGTACTCCGTAAGGAACTCTAGTTGACTACTTATCCGTAAAGTGCTCAAGTTGGCTACTATTCCGTAAGGAGCTCCAGTTACTACTCCTCCGTAAGGAGCTCTAGATGATGCATCATCTGTAAACATAAATTTGAATGTTTATTTTCTTTCTAACGTTATTTCCTGCTGTTGATGTTGTAGCATGATAGACTATTGACAACTTTGTTTTTGATACTTCTAGACTCAGTTTTCTTAGTTATTTTAACTTATTATGGTATTATTGTCGCCACTTGTATGGAGCAGGAAACTATTGCGGGTAGTACAACGCAAGAGGTATCTCTACATCGGTGTTTAATACTGGCTTTACGCTCCAACACTTTTTTATTTTATTCTCTATGTTTAATTACCACTAAATTTTTCCTCCATCACAATATTTCTATTTTTAAAAGGTAAATTATTAGCAGGTAAGCAAAGAACACAAAGAATACAATTAATGTGCAGATAGCAAAAATATTAAAATTAACCTTGAAAAGGAACTTATAATTATTAGCGAACTGACAGTAATCCCTCAGGGCATTAGCACGTGTGGTGATGAACTTAAAACATAACTCGAGATATACCAAAATAATCAGAAAAATATAAAAATTTTAAAGGGTCTGAGATTTTCTTTTGAATGATTAAGAAGTACCTAATGTGAAAGGGTTAAAATGTTTTGGAAGTGAATTAAGGAAATATTTCAAAACGTTTTATACTTATGACAATTTATAGAGGCCATCCGATAGATAGAACAATTTTGAGTTGTTGTAGTAAGGATAATATGTTCAAACTGTTTAAAATTATTTATTGATAAAAACAAATATTGAAATCTGTTTATCAGTTTAGTAGGTATATAAAATAGTTCTAAGCTGTGTATTAACTGCAAGTATAAGGAAAAATTAGTTAAATTAATAACATGTTTGCTATCAAATGTTAAGACACAATAATAGAGAACAGGTTTTTAATCTTGTATGTTATATATAGACGGAAATTTTGCTTCTTTCCCAATAGCAAAACATTTTTACCCACGTACGCATTACAATGTAGCGGGAAATTAATTTGAAAGTACCGAAACTGGAATATAATTTAAAAATAAATTTATCATGTCAGATAATAAAATGTTAATGTTAACATCATATTTCATAATTATTGATTTACGGTTTTAACAATATAATCGGTATTGAATCTTTCTAGTAGACTGACACTGTGGTGTGAGGTCTGACGTCAGAGTATTATACGACAAGGTCACTGACAGAGATCTCAGACTACATGTGCATTATTGATATATACATTAACTTTTGTGAAGTGTGGCAAGACTTCTCGTCACTAGTCGTCTAGCCTTTCTTGTAATCTGTATCACACTTTGAATTTGTAAGCTGACACTACAGTGTGGTACACAAGTGATTATTACACTGTAATACTGCCTATTTATGTATATTATTTGTTTTAAACGTTCCTATACCTAATCATTGAAACACTCCTTATCCTCTCTTCACCAGATAAAAATCAGCGCATGTGTCATGTAACGTGGTATCTTAAAAAACACATACACACACACACTTTGTGTTGCATCACTATTCCTATGTGAGCTTCTTCATAAAAAGCACTATTAAAATATTGTCCAGTAAAAATTTCACACATGGAATTTCAATTACGGTGGAGCTACATCATACGTAATGGACCATGTTCTCATTTAAATAAAGGGGCAGGTGGAATTGCTATAATGCTAGGCAATAATATATTTCAGTCTAGTTAAAAATGGGTTTATATTTGTTTGCAAAACACAGCACACGCCATTCAATGTTTTAAAATTCTAAAGCAAAAATGTCAGATAATGATTCATAGCAATAGAGCAATTGAAAATATTAATATGAAAATGAATTCTCATTTTACTTTAATTTCATAAGGAGGTACAATTTTTAGTTCAATTTTAATTTTGAATAAAGAACTTAACTATAATGTAATTTATTTTTATATTATAGAATATTATATGAAATTAAAAGTTTTAGTTAAATTTAAATTTATTTTATTTATTTCATATAAAACAATTAATCATGTTCTTAAGAAATCTTTTACAAGATAAGTGGTCGTATAAGAATTTGATAATTAAGTTTATATTACAGAATACCAATTTTAAAACTCAAGTTAATGATCTGTTATCAATAGATTTATTTTATAGTAATATAAGAAAGTATTCTCCTTTTTTTGCACTAACAAATATAGTTAATTGATATTTATAAGATACGTGCATTTAAGCTGATAAGAAAGTATATAAAGATATTTTGAGAGATTTTCTAATCTCCTTACATTGAACTGCGCTACTCTGCATGTTTATTATGTCACTTTATTATCTGGTAAAATTACATTTTGACAGTAAGGTTTACTGGGAAATATAATAATATTTTGAGGTATTCTGGTTTATTTCCGATACGTGTTTATAACATGAACTGTTTGTGATTCAAAATATAAATTATAAAAATTATAAAACATTAACCGTCCTGTGACAAACATCGTAAACTATGATAAGGTGTGATACTGATTGAACTCGCCTCGTAGTTGACACCACCATATCAAAGGCTTGGAGACGACTCGCATGAAAATCTTAATCAAGCCCTTGGATAATATTGTGATGAATTCCATAAACTATGATGCAGGCTGTTTTTTTATACAATTTTGATAAGGATCTGATGAAAACCTTCGTAAAGGCTTATTAGGTTTGTTAGAGAGTGATTAAACACTAGTTCATGAAGTAGGATTTAGGATTGTCTACAGATTAAACTAGGCATTGGTCAATAATTTAAGATAAAAATCGGATTGATTTTGTTATACTTGAGGAACACAATCTACCACATCTTTTACACTGTCAATCTAAAATAACTTCTTAAAAAGTAAAAGAGTATTTAAATCTCAGACCGTTCCTCATGATACAAGTTCAGGCTAAGATGATAACTCATCTATCAGAGCTGGAACTGCGTATAGTGTTATTAGGCTTGGCTAGTTAGTGCTAAATTCATTACTTATCGATGACAACAAAATTGTTAATATCTGGTAATTGTTTACTAATCTTATGGATTCGTTTCGTTTCAATTAACATTTATTGAATTATATTTGTAATTGTTTTACAATAATTTAAAAAGAATTGCATGAAACTTTCAATGCGTGTTATAATTTTGATTCCAATTATAACGAATTTAATAGTACAAATTGCAGATACAAGACTGGATCGTATCTCCTTAGTTTCTTTCTGAGATCTTTTCTCTTTTAATTCCCACGGTCTTTGTAACTACTAAATAAAAGAACTATTTATGATTCCATTCCCTCAAGACAATGAGCTTGGTAAGTGACTACTCGTTTAAAAGTCACGTTTACGAAATATCCATTACCCTCCTTTCCTCAGCATGAAGTATTATTTGCATAAAACTGAAATGTGCATTTAGTGTATCTGGATATCATTTTAAAACCTCACTGAATATTGAACTGAAAAGTTTTTTGAATGTTATAACGGCTGTACCGTATGACGATAACACATGGGGGTGGTGACTTCTGAGGTCGTAGTAATAAATACTAGAAATACAAAGTTTACTTATAAATTCAGTTTAATTACGAAAACTTAAAAGCACCACTTTTAGATGGTAAAGGAAAAGTTATGTAATGCCACGTTGCTGCCAATTAGAATATAATAACTAAAAAGTATATCTTCTAGGTGGGCCTAAAATATCCAATGTTCTATTGAATTATGCGCACGACGTTTTACTTTACAAAACAATAATATTTCACTTCCCTTCGCAATAGGTAGACTCACAACCCGGGTGTCGGCGTCTTGGCACGAGACATTGAAGCTGTAGTCTAAGAACGGTTATTTCTAGAAGAGGAGTAGAAGTTGGGAAGCAATAGCCATCTATTCAAACAACACGTGAGATACATCAGCTACGTAAACTCGCCTAAAACAAATTCGCGACGGTATTAGCTATTTAATGATACAAATTACTATTTATAATAACGTGCTCGTCGCCATAAGGACGACGCCACAACCTTTATCTATCTCCATCAAGCAAATAAAAGATCTTCATGGGTAAGTTACTTTACTATTCACATCTTTACTTTACGTTACATTCATTTTATACGTTTGGTATCAAAGGGCTAATTTAATAATACGAAAAGATAAATTTTACTTACGGACAAAGCGCGCGAGGTCTGATCGGTTACGTAGTTGGGCTGCTACAAAGGGTTAGAAGAAAAATTCATACGCGTGCCAATTAGGTAGTTACTCCGCCCAATAATTTAGTTCCGGAACATTGGATGTAAAATAATATTATATTATACTGGCTGATTAGGTTGCGAAATTTACATTGTATGAAATTTTATTAACTAATTTACGGTACAGAATATTCCCCCTGTTTTGATTTCGCAACCTAGTTAGTCGCTTTACTTTAAACATATTCTAAATAACAAACTTAATTCAACCTTTTATTCATTACATAAATTCAAATTCAACCATAACAATACGATAGCGCAGGGTTTCAAAAGTTTCCTATGAAATCCGCTAGATCGCATGCCAATGCAGTTCTATGACTGCTCGCTTAGGGACCAAAAATAGAAAATCAATTTAGGCAAACTATTTTCATGCAGTGCACGTTGCAGCGTTTTAGAATTTGCGGGTCGTTGCAAGAATAAGGGCATTTAAGGCGATTAAATCGTAAACAAGTGTAGTGTAGTGTTTTGTTATATAGGCGCCACATTCATACTTCTTTTTTGCATTCATACCAGTGTTTTGTGTATAGTGTTTTGCCATTAAATACCCTGAGATTTGCGGACAAGTTACCAATATGGATCGAATACTTTGGAATGAAACGTCCCCTCACGAGAAGCTAAGTCTCACATTTCTTATTAATACTGCATCACTCTTAATATATATTTACATACAACATCCTATACATCTTACATCTACATAAATTTTAACACTTCAAATATATCTACAAAATTCAAAATTCAACATTTCGGTATACATACAAAACACAGACAATTTTTCATATTTGATTCCCTCATTACAAACGGTCAGGATCAACTTTGTCTCATTTCTTTATACTAAGTCTATTTACAAATTCTTTTTCTATATTTTATTTCCATTGACACATTCGTTAAGAATTCACCAAACAGTTAACTTCCTGGATTTTATCTTATCTTTTAAATTTGGCAGCAAGTGCTTCCTTAAGCTAGGGATGCTACAAAATTCTTTTTTATATACAGAACAGGTTTTAATTTAATTTTAAATCTACAATATGAACCTTTTTTACATTCAAAACATTTTCAGTGTGTTGTACAAAACAAGTTACAGGGCTTAAAAAATATAAAATTCTATAAATTCCTATATATTTTGGTGCTAATTTTGCACAAAAATTTTCTACCTTATTGCTTAAATAGTGGGTTCTAATCCATACTAAGGAATGCAACTTAAAGGGATGTTTTACATTTTGCTCTGAGTACTTTTGTCTATTACTGTTATGTGCTATACTCCTTTTTACATTCACCACAGCTCTCTTTAAATTGTTTACAACAGTTTCCTTGGACAAATTCTCACCAATTAGATCATTTAGCTTCCATAAATTAGATAAAGCATTATTACCGGAATGATTAAACATTAAATCAAAGGTAGCAAAACCTGTGCTTTCATTATGGGCGGTGTTTAAACTTAATTGTATATAGCCTAGGTCATTATCCCAATTACTATGACAGTTGTGATAGAAACTACGTAATAATGTAGATATGTTTCTAATATGCCTTTCTGATTGATTTCCATTAGCCCTGTAAGGCGCTAGTCTACGGTGTTCAATAAAATTCTTAAATATGAACTTCTTAAAATACAGTGATGTAAAATATGCGGCATTGTCTGACACTATTATTTTAGGTACAGAAAAGTTGTTAAAAACTATGCGGTCTAATTTATTACATATTTCAGCACTCTTACATTCCCTCAAAGGGATTAGCCATAGAAATTTACTGGCGGCATCTACAACTACAAGTAAATATACATTGCTGTTTCTAGTTCTCACTAAGGGACCTAAAAGATCTATGAATAAACAATCCATATTGTTCTTAAATGGCACAGATACTAATTCGCCTTCATATTTTCTTTGGCACACTTTACTCATTTTACAAACATTACATTCTTTGACTTTTGCCTTTATAATTTCGTCTAAATCAGGTCTATAAAAATACTGATTAATTTTTCTTTGCGTTCTAGCAATGCCTAAATGACCTCCTATTAAAGAACTGTGGAAGAATTCATATACTAAATCAACTAACTGTACAGGTAAAAATATCTTACTCTTACTTTTTACATTCCTTTTGTACATCAGTAAATTGTTTTTTATAAAATAACATAAATTGTTATTATTGCTTTTTACAGATTGAATGATTTTCTGAGTTTCTTTATCTTGAAGTTGATATTTTTCTAAATCTTTAAACGCTAATGGCAAATCATTAATTAACAACCACAAATTATCCTTGTTATTGCACTTATTATTTATCTGCATTTTAGGCTTTACATTAGATGTTCGTTTACATGTTTGCCTTCGGGAGGAGTTTGAATGGCAGAAGGAAATCGATAATCTATTTTTATCCTGGTCAGGACCGTTCCGGCAGTCACTGGGGCTCGGATCAGCTGTTCCCGTCGACTCGCCCTCAAACATACGTGAAAGGGCGTCTGCCAGCGCATTATCGGTGGAACTTTTAAATTCCACCTCAAATGGCAAATTCAAAATCCTCTCGATCCACCGGGCAAGTCTTCCTACCTTCCTTTTGTGATTGAGGACATAGGATAAAGCTTGGTTATCAGTTATTAATTTAAAGGTTCTTACTTCTAAAAATTCGTGCCATTTTTCGATGCAAATTAGTGCACTCAAAGCTTCTTTTTCATAAACAGTATATTTTAATTCGGCATCAGTAAATTTCCTAGAGTAATAGGCTATTGGCATTAATTCATTTTGGTCGTTTTCCTGTAACAAACAACCACCTGCGGCTATTCCACTAGCATCTGTCATTACTATAAATTGCTTTGAAAAATCGGCTAACTGGAGTACAGGAGGATTCATTATAGCTTCTTTTAACTTTACAAACGAATCTTGACATTCACTTGTCCAAACAAATTTAGCGTTTTTCCTTCTTAAACGATTTAAAGGATTACATAATTCGGCATAATTATTTATAAATTTTGAAAAGAAATTGGTCATACCTAAAAACTGTGAAATTTGTTTGGCGTTCTTAGGCGGCATAAATTCTCTTATACTCCTTGTTCGCTCGGGATCTATAGTTACTGTATTATTTTTTATTAAGTTCCACAAAAAGGAGATTTCCTCAAAACAAAACTTTGCTTTCTCTAGGTTTGCCGTTAAGCCATGTTTGCTTAGTCTATTTACAATCTCTCTGACATGTACTAAATGCGAATCAAGGTCTTTACTGTACACTAAGATATCATCACAAAAATTTATCACATATTTAAATTTTATATTGTCTAGGACTTTGTCCAGATATGCGGACAATACAGCACTACCAACATGTAAACCAAAGGGTACTCATTTAAATTTATATTTACCAAATATAGTGCTAAATGAGGTAAGATCTTGACTATCAGGTAGTTACTCCGCCCAATAATTTAGTTCCGGAACATTAGATGTAAAATAATATTATATTATACTGGCTGATTAGGTTGCGAAATTTACATTGTATGAAATTTAATTAACTAATTTACGGTACACGGCTTCATACGTAGCCGTTTTTAAAATCGTACAAACAAAATTTTAAAAGATTATATAATATTAACACTTTATTCATATTTAATCTTTCAGGCTGTAAATACAATATATATAACATTCATTATTTAAAATACCAGACTTTTTACTCGTAGTTTAGGTAAATTTAATTATAGGGCCGGAAGATTAAACAGCAGCTTTTGTCCTCTAACGGACAGAAACATCAAGAGAGAAGTAATAGAACACACCCTGACTCCGTTTACGACATGTGATGGACATTCTGCCATTTATGACTAAAGGACGCTAACACAGGACACGCACCTTGAACTGTGTGACGAACTTTCACAACAACCTTGAGTTCATCTTTCATAAAGAATAAGGTTTCAAATTTATAGAATAATAAATGCACTGAATCTTGAATTGGCATTTATTAGTTTTATTCTATTCTTCCGGTAAATAACAACGATAATAGCCGTATAAGTGATATTATCATTTGAGATAAATAATTTTCATAATGTGTTAAACACGATAAAATATATTAATTTAGTGGATTTTCAAAACACTAACGGCTGTAAATAAATGAATACTCCCCATAAATCTACGAATTTCTCCTTTACACTATTTTTGGTGGTATGTTTACAAGTTAAATTCCTAATTATTTTCTGATAAGCAATGACTAGTTTTTTTTTTTTGCTGCCCAGAAATTAAGTATTAAACGCTGTGGCCTACTGTGCTTTTCTCTCTCCGGCCAAAAAATACTCGTAATAAAAATATAAATCTAAGTAAATTCCATTTAAAAACAAAACTGGCTTGAAATATATATATTCACTACTAACTTTTATAATGCGTGAATATTTTTTCGAGTCATAAGCTATTAGGTGCAAATCTGAAAAGTGAATTGATATATATATATGCAAATTCTCAGCTTTTTGTCTTAAGAGAACAAAAACGTACTGATCTAGACTATCGTGTACTTCACAGGTTATTATCTACTGACAGACTGCCGGAGTTAGACTTTGTTGTAGAATTTACGAATGAAGGCAAATTGGAATATGATTAGGTAGAATAAAACTTATATTATAAAAACTATATATATCATAAAACTTATAACAAAGACAAAAGCTGAGAATTTGCATTTAGTCCCAACACGATTTTTTCGCTGCTTCCGGAATGACCGGATATTCAGGATGGATAAGATTGGGTGTAGTGGCTGCCTCCTGTATAAATCCATGACGAAGATCTTTGGGCATTTATCTCAATCATGTGCCCTTGGAAGAAGGGGAGGCCGATTCTGTACAAGCCTCTCCAGTCATAATACGTATGTGTTGCACCCATCTATTTCTACGCTAGCAACCACCTCTAACACTTAGGGAGCCCCACCAACTCCAAATAATTTTATTACTCACAGTAGACAATATATATCAATACAACCTTCACCCCAATACATCGACATTTGCAGTAAGTGATGATCCTCTCCTGGAAAAACATACGGTTGTCGAGAATTTAGTGACACATCGGTTTTTGTTGAAGGGAACACTCCTGAACGCAGAACAGCATTTTCAAGAAACTTTTATGGATTACTTGATGATAGGCTCACATTGAAGTTCTGGTAATGCCAGATCCGACTATGATATGAAACTCTTACTTCCAAGCGAGGTAGTGGTGAGCTACAGTAACATGCTGTATCTGGATGACAGAATTATTGAAGGTCTGGTGATGCCAGATCCGACTGTCGTATGAAACTGTTACTTCCATGCGATGAGATTATTATTGTACGTCTGTTGAAGTTAGACTAGACTTTCATTTGAAATTCTCACTTCCACGCACGGTTATGGTGAGTTACAATAACATACCGTATTTAAAAGAGATAATTATTGTAGGTATGTTGATGTTAGGCCGGACTGTCATATGAAACTCTAACTGCCACGCACGGTTATGTCATTCTACAATAACATGATGTATCTGGATGAGATCATTATTATAGTTATAGTAATACCAAGTCAAATTTTATCCGTTACAGGATGGTACTCATTTAATATTTAAACCTTGTTTTAATTAACACTAGGATTATTTTATTTATAAATATTTAAAACTCCTTTATGAAATATACCTGTGTAAAAGTTTCTAAAGATCATCAAGAATTAAAGATTTGATGTTTTGCGTACATATATATTAAAATAATATAACATTGTAAATATTAATTGATACTGCTACTGACTCAGATTTTTTGTCGTCAAAAAGAAATAAAATTAATATTACCAATTAAGATTCCTTTAAAAGTTTCTGTACAACAATGAATTCATGTTTATAAGTTTAAATTGCCAAGAGTGAAGACTAAGTAAAGGGAGTTTCTATTATACTAAACAGCGATGATATCACATTAAAAACGCAGTTTAAAAAGTATGGTTATTAATATGACTTTATTAATAAACTTTTTTTATATTCGGTTGCTTAATGAAACAGCTTATAATAAAAACGAGATTACCTCTTAAAACGAGGTAAGAGTACGGCAGGCCACGTATCTTGGCTGTGGTCGTTATCTAAATGACATCGCGCTAGAATATACCAATGTCCGCTAACATGGCTTAACCTTATTACCGCAAAAAGTAAATAGTTTAAGGGTCTGTATTCATGCTAGAACTGCTCGATCCACAGTTTTTGAAGGAAAAGGACGTACCCTTAACGTATCTAAAACATCCTCTATCGAAGAATGTACCGCCATCGAACTCGATCTTGCCTACGCAGTAATTAAGTTTTCTCTCAATTTCAGGCTCATAGCTTATTTCGTTCTCAATATATTCTCAACGATATACCTCCTTTACTCTCTGTAAAATGTCATTAAATAACAAGACCTGCATCAAACCTTACATTCGTTCTAAACGAATAAAAAATTAAAAAATCAAATCTGTACTCGATATTTCAAGCTGTAACTAAATATACATATTGCGGGACATGTAGAAGAATAATTTTAATAACTGCTTGAGATTTAGTAAAAATGCTAAATTCAAATTGTATAACTTCCTGCGGAAACTCTTCTTACAAACAACCAAATCCAGTAGAAATACTAGTCAGCTTAAATACCTCAATCTTTTGATAGAAACCAATTCTAGTCTGAGGTAAACTTAATCTTCTGTACTTATTATGCACGAATTCAAGGTACTGTAAAGGTACTCTTTGGGCGAAGGCAAGTGTAGTCGTAAAGTACGGCGTTATATTGCATAGTAGAAGTTAACTCATTAGCTATCCGATTACGCTGCCTCACTATATTGTTCGTACAATTCAATTCTTAAAATCGTATTGCTCTGGAGATCTTTCTTCAGTCGAGAGTTGTCAAAGCGAAACTACCAATAGTATCATGCGCTACACAGCCGGGTTTAATGTAATTGGACTGTTTAGTATTTGGAAAAAGTTTAATTAACCAACCAACCACCCAGTGACGATACTGCAAATAATATTATCCGCTAAACAGCTGAGTTAAAGTTTGATGTAACTGGACTGTATCGTATTAGGGTAAAGCTTAATTAACCAACTTAACAACCACTAAAGAAACTGCAAATAATATTATATACTACCGACGTAGTTGAAGTGTAATTGTGAGATAGATTAATATCCCAAAATAATCGCAATGTAAAGACATATTTCATAGCGTTCTACAATTTCTTACTTTCTAAAATATTTGAGTTGCTGTTATATTTTACTTGAATCAAATTAATATTATTATGAGTATTTCTGAGGAATGGAACAATATGATCTAAACAAAAACTCTGTTTGAATAAAAAGAACACAATCTATAATAATAAACATTATAAGAAAATTAAACAATTTTAATAAAATTAAATCATGAATACTGTTCTTTGTTTGAAGGTTATTTTTGACGATGGAAGGACTGTGAAGGAAACAGGATTTTTCCGGACATTTGCCATCGTTCAGTGAAACAAGAAATCAGTAACAATAAGTTTCGAGATCTGCAGATCTCGAAACGTAGTGTTAATGAGTACTGTATTTGTATTGATATTGAGGCATAAGGTAAACTTGAACAACAGTGTTGTGGAATCTGCCATACACCACAAAGATGGAGAGAAATATCCTTTAGTAGAGATATCTGTTGAGACGTACCGTGTTCAGTGTACAGTAGCCTAGTCCCCGGGGCTCTGATGTGTGTGATGTATGTTGTAGCCTACATGATGTATGGATGATGTCATCCCACACTCTCCAATACATTAACAAGAGGTGACATCTTACCGTCAGGTGGTAAGATCATCAGTTAATATTGTATCATTAATGTACGACTAAACGTTTGATTATCTTAGAGTTTAAAATTGTATGACTGAATTTCAAAGGCTTTATTTTAATTCAAAGTTTTATTTCTTTAAATAAACATTATACACTTTCACGACCTTTAAATGTTCTGTCTTACACAAAAGTAAAAGTGAGGGAACATGCAGAACACATACAGGAAAACGTCACTAATAAAATAAATGAAATATCAACCAACTGTGGTGTGCATAACGATCTCATTCGTTTTTAATGGATCTTACATCCTTGTAGCCTCGGGCAGTTTGAACTGTGGTATGTGCAGTGCATCAACCGCGTAATAGATATCATCATCACACACATTTATGTTAATAAAATTGGATGAATATTTTTTTATATAGACTTTTTATTAAGTTCTCTGCGTATCTAATACATATTTATCTAAGAATTAGTTTACTGCAAAAATAAAAGCTGTTATTTCATCGGAACTTTACAAGAACAGGGATATATATTCCAAAAGTAAAATGTAGGATAAAGGTCTCTTTTTTGTCCAATCGGATCAAAGGGGACGAAGTCCTAGGGCGCAATGATATGGGAAAAATCATTTTTCACTCAAGACTTATAAAGTTACAAGTATGCCAAATCCGTGGATTTGAACCCTAATTGATCTTTACTTTCAATGGAATGAATTTTTAACTTGTACAGATGTTCACTCTTCAGGAGAATGAGTTCACCATTTCGTAAAAAATATAGATTTTATGTTAGACTATATCATATTTTAGAACACAAATTTTATACATAAAAATTTCAACATTTACTTCATAACCAGCATCAATAAATGTTATACCGCCGTCAGAGAAGTAAATAACATCCAGCACTCGTTATTTAAATCCTAATTGTCGGTAATTATGTGATTAGCTGACGCTGACGTAATATTGAAGTGTCTGACGGTTGGGTTTAAGTGTGTCACAAAAATATGATTTGATAAGAGTTATCACTTCATATTTTTAATAGTTTAATTAATAAATGTAGTAGTGTGATTAAAATTAAATCACACGAATTTGTAATAATATTATGTTAATTCCAGTCAACTTTCCAATTTTAAATTATATTTATCTTTTTAAAATGATTATTATAATCTTACAAAAGTATAAAGGTCCTCTTAAAAAAATTATGTAATCGATCATGGTCCAGTGAGATGTTTTCCCTGAAGCACTTTACTCTTGCTATCATAAAAGTTTAGATTTTCTCTACGTTTTTGACAAGTATTTGTTTGGAACAGAAATAAATTTCCATTTGGAGGTATTTTCAGAAGGTATTTATAGGAATTTAAAATTGCTGCGCTACGTTAGGAAAACGTATTAGCTCCCAGATGTGTTTCAGAACACACAATATTTTACTTACTAAATTTCAAAAGCATTTGCTTACTTGAGTCACAGCATAAAGATACCAGCAATGAGTTAATTTACTTATTTGTTCAGCCCCGTAGGTAAAATAACATTGGAATGTGAACTTAGATCTAGTTATATTTGCTTTACAATTTCACTAAAGATTCAAATGCGCGCACAATTACAACAGACACACATTTTGAGGAGAATGAATTTTCTGCTAGTCTAGCTAATTTTGACAAAATGTAAATGGACAATATAAACTCCTGTACACAACAATATACTAAAGAGGCAATGAGATGAATGTATCTGAAACTGATACACTCTTACCAACACTGTATACTTGTACAAACACGACATGGCCCAAGAGAACAATGAAGATGTGTCAATAAATAACTTTTCAGTATTGTTTATAAACACTCAGGTTCTTGAAGATGAGTGTTTGTCTTTGCCACAAAGTACTCTTCGTGTCTTCCCGGCCAAACAGACCAATTTTTGGCTGATTCAACTTATTTGAAAAAAATTATGAATTTCTATTACAAAGCTCAACATGTATTACACAGCATGAATAGAGAAGTTCCTGTTGACTATGAATGATACATGCACAATCAAATTTTATTTCGATAGTAACAATTAGAAAACAATATGGACTTTTTAAAATTAAAATTTACTTTTAATGGGTTGATCGTCGTTGTCTTTATAAATAAATTGCAATGAGCGTAAGTGGTTAATACGATTAGATGTATTATTTAAGTTTAAATATTTAAAGAATAATATACGGATGATTAATTTTCTTACCCATTAAAAAATGATAGATCCACGTGATGAAGTATAGATTATCAAACTAATTAATATTTCATACAGCTTCCAGATTTCGGTAAAGTTACATTAGAACTGCATTTGATGCAATTATTTAAGTAACTGGTAACATAATTTTCACTAACTAGTGACAATATAAATAACTTAAATACCGCAATTATTATTGTAGAGCAAACCATGTTTCTGCTGCTGAGATAAAAAGAGAACCAATAAATCAGGAAAACTGTCGATGATGACACATAAATGCCGAACTGACCCTTACACACCGACAATGTCTAGTGCGGATAATAAATTGTTCACTTGCCGCGATAAAATCGACTTTCCCGCTAAACGATTAAGCCAGGACGCGTCCATTTTGTTTTATAACAAATAATCCGTAATATTTTTTTAGTAAGAATAAATAGAATATGATCCTAATCAAAATAATGTATTTTTGATAAAGTAGATTTGGGATATATCAAATAACTTACAAACCCACAAATTAATTCCAGTATTAATTTAGTCAAATTAAATACATATAATCCCTAAAATACTGTTTATTATTAGTTAAAAACTATAACACATTCAGTTAAAGGAAGCTGTCAATGATACTAAACTTTATTATGATAATAATAATTGTATTCTGTATGTAGTCAGACTCTAAGAGTTCTAAGAATGCATTTGCTTTAACGTCTACAAGTTTCTAAGCAGATCGCAGTAATTATTTCACCACTTTTAATTGATGCCTTAATTACAATCATTGTGCTCCTTGCTTCTTAAAATTATTCACTCGTTGATTTCTTGACTCGAGTTCCCATATGACCATTACTCAGATCTAACACTATGCAAATATCAATGCAAATGTTACACTAAATAACGGTTTTATTAAAACTGGATAAAAAAGCAAAGAGTTTAGTTTAACAATTATGAATTTTAAATGTTGAGAATGTAAAGGTATTAATTTAAACTGTGTCTATAATCTTGGCAAATCCAAATTTTCAAATCGTCAAATTATTTTGCAAACAATCCAATTTTCGATTTTCATCCTTATTCTCCTTCTTCAAATGAGAATGATAATGTCAGAAAAGTAAACGTCTCCAAAGATAACCATATGACCTAAAACTATGCAATATAATACAGCACATAAGAGTATGATGGATAGACGGAAACTTATTATCTCGCTACTTAGCAGAGTGACTAGACATAGAGTGTAGACTCACAAATATTTAGGTTAAATGAAGGTCATATTTATACGCATGCCTGTGATTAGTGTACCTGAATATAATTTGCAAAATCAAATGTAACTTTTTTTACTAGTTTATGAAAATTCGAAGTCCTTAATTTTAACGAGTAATTTTAATAATAATTAATTATATATGAAATGAAAATGAGGACATACTTTTTGTATTTGTGAGATTCATAGTATCAGTTCATGTTATATCGGTGAGGTTGGATAACATTTTTTAAAGCTCTGATAGGATGAAACTTTGACCCCAGGATTTAATGGTAGAAGAAAATAAAAATATGCTGACATGGACCCAAAAGAGAGAATAATATTTGTAAGAAACGAAACCAAACCAGGTTAAGAAGGTGGAAATATGCGAGTAAGATGGTATGAGTGAGAAAGAAACTGAAAGTAAATCAACCAGTTAAATTTGCCAGTGAAAATAACAATTTTAAAGAGAGGTTCAGAAGACGGTTTCATTGTGGGGAAGCGGGAACAGCTGTATCATGTGTAAATGGACTGCGAATTTTACGAACAAGTGAAAAGTCACTTAAGAGAAATCCTAGTAAACAAATGTACTAACTGTGAGCATAATAGAAGGAAAAGAAAGTAATATGAAATAACAAGATGGAATAAGCGAAGTTACAGTTAATAAAACCTGGGAAGAACAATAATGTCAGAAGCCAGTTAGAAACACGGAGTGGTAAAAAATCAGATGTTTGCTAGGGCAGGTTCAGAGATTAAAGAATGATAAAGAATAATAGAGAATGAAATATAGAGGAAAATCTTAGGGAATACTGCCAAGTTTTAAGCCAAGGATTGAGATAGAGATTTAAGCACACGAGTTTCAGGAAAAATATACATTTCCATATCCCTTCCCCACCCATCAAACTCACTAATACATACATTTGTTACTGCGATGTAACCACTATAACTCACGCTCTTTATTATAGCATCCAAGTAGATACGTAAGCATTTTATGAGATGCGCAATGAAATACAAACCGTGGTTTTAAGAAGTGATGCTGTCAAATAAGTTTTTAAAATCATAATTGTTAAAAAATAAATATAAATTAAAAAATTAAGAGTAATATTTGTTCAAAAATAACATAAATTGCTAATACAATATCAAAGAACGTGTAATTCTTCAGAAAGTTAAGTTCCTCAACTAAACTTATTTCCGCTAAACCAATGGCATTACACTTTCCGTTACAATGTTTAAGTTTTAAACTCAGAGAGCAAGTTTGTATATTGCTGTAACCGGCTTTGTTTGTTAAACTTCCCAAACTTCACGTGAAGTGACAGGTAATCAAACAATGCAGCTGACTCGCAATAAAGCACAGCCAAGTTTTCTTGCAAAGTGGTTTATTAGTTAATTATTGTTTTAACTATATGATAAGTATTAGTTTCAAAATAATGGCAGTTTACTACTGTATTTATTTATGCTCACAGATAAGACTGTATCAATCTTTCAGTGCACAAGATTTGGAAAAATAAAACTAGTACACACGTTAGCTTGTAGTAGTGTTGCAATAAAAGAAGGCCACAAAGTTTCAACAGGCCAAATACTATTATTTAGTTTAGATCAACATAAATGTATCACATGGTGGTGAACAAGTTCAATATAATAAAAGATTCACACACACAAACACAAAATAAACATACATCAACTAGCAGTATGTAATGAGAAACGCGCACAACAACCTCGACTCACTCCCCATATATAGCGCTGAAACTCTGATACACGCAAACTGCTAGTGGCAATAAGTAAGGCATGCAATGAATATTTTGAGTTGTGGAGCTAATTAATACTCACTTCTGTATTCACTACACGCAGATATCACATTAGTCTATGCAATATAATATTGTTGTACAAGGCTCCAAACACAGAGTAAACACGAAGAGCTGTAAATTGATTAATACATTTACCTAAGCCCTGCTCATGGCAGTCACTCTACATGCAGACTGTGTTAATTTTTAAAACTTCAATATCACAGAGTATCTCGAAAGAACACTTGTACATGAATAATGTTTCAATATCTTCCTAAACTATTTGTCTCGTTTTGACTCAAAATTATTTATTCCTTGACACAAACGTACCATAGAAAACTATAAGGAAGTAACAGCTGATTTATGAAGCAATATAAACGCTCCCGCACATTGTTTGAACAGCTTGGCCTCTGCATAACATCACAAAGCTTTTCTGTTTTAGTTTACACGTGTTTTTTTTTATTTAATTAAATAAGCTGTAAAAATAATAACCCGAAAATTGTTACAAACAAGCTCATAGCAATGATTAAATTCGTTAACTGTTAAATTGTTAATGAGTACTCTATAATTGGATCTAAACCTGAATTAGGAATTACATCGATTTCTCCACTGCCGTTTGCTCTTTAATTAGTGAAGCTGGTAATAAACGGAGCACTAGTGCTTTGGATACAAATGTATTCGTTTAATTCAATAACATTTTATTCCAAACAGTACTGACATTACAACTGATAAACTTGGTCACTTGTTCAGTTAAAATAATAGTTGTACTATAATTTCTTAGAAACTTTTAAATAAATCTCGAAATAAATATTTCAAAGTTGATCTTGAAATATTTACACGAAAAGGATACTCTTGACAAAGTTTGTTGCATAAATGTAAAGAAAAATATTTTTTTTTGTAATCGAACAGCGACATTCCAATCTACGTCAGTACATATTGAACTATTTTATGGAAACTCATGATTTAATTATATAAAGCGTTGAAAATACCCTTAATTTAAAAACTTTATACTTAATTTGCAGCATAAGTGGCATTGAAACTGAAATTTGAAAAATATAGTACGTATGCAAACATTTAGTTGGTGAAATTACGTCAGTATGTTTGTAATAGCTCAATAAATGATCCTACGATGGGTCAGTTGAAGACTCTTGTATCAGCGTTCACCAGAGTGATAGATCGCATTAAGCATTAGGATAATAATTTTCCAACTAGGTATAAAACTATATTGTTTGAACCAAGATCAATCTTAATAAGTCTAAATAAAGGTGTATATAATAGCGATTTAAAATTCAAACACAGAACAGCATGTACAGTACTTAAATTTACCAATAAAAATAACTAAGTAATCTCACACGATAATCAGAATAAATAAGTACATACATATTTCGAAATAAAGCCTTTATAGAGAGTAACAATCATGAGCTTATATAAGGAGAAGGGTCCAGGAAGCTCAAGCCCCTCGAAATTTTTGAAGATGAAGATTAAAATTGGACCTAGTAGTTTCTCTAAAGTTTAGAACATATTCATAGGGGCGTAAGTTTCAATCAAAAAATTTCCTGGTAAATATTCCTCACTTTCTGTTTTGCAGGGTATTTTATGCTTTTATTGCTACCTATTTTTACCTATTTTAAATTATCTATAGATTTTAGTAGCCACTCGTAATTTCTACCTCATTTTTAAACACGATTAGCTTACGGTTATTGCTATTCCTTAATGTAATCCCTCTTTCAATGTTAAATATGATTATCATCAGCTAATGAGACGTGCACAGTAAGCAGGGTATTAAACAATATGGGCTGTATTAAATGAAGTGATCCGTTTAAATAATCTTCAACCCTCGAAATTATAATATAATGACTATATTACAGTTTTAATAATATTTTGAGTATATGAGAATATTTATTGTAAATACTGGTGCATAATAGCATACATATTATGCAGGATAAAATTCATGTTTAGGGTAATCTGTTATATTCAAGTAATGTTTTCAAATAGTATCTTATAACACTCTAAAGCCTGCGATCGCCAATTTAAAAGCATATGGATATTAAATTATTTCGTAAACTATAATTAATTATTAACACATTAAAAATTAATTATGTGTCTTTATTACCTTAACTGAACTATATTCATGATTGGACATCAAATTATTGCTCATATACACAACTGGTGTTTAACATTATAAGACTGTGAAATACACGTAAATACGAAATAGTAAAACAAATCTTTAGATAGTTGATATATTTAAACCTAGTATATCATAGAATGAGTCTGTAACCCTCTCGATTTTCTAAATACAACTCGAACTTTTCTTTTCGCAATATTAAAGGATTTTAACGAAGTATTTTCCTTTACTTGTTTTGCTCCATTATCTGAGAACAACATGATTTTACTTAAGGAATAATCACATTGAGTTTTTTATTTAGGTACCATACATTAAGAATTAATGAATTCATCTGAACACATAGCTTTAAAAATGTACTTGTGTCTTTATATTTTGGAGAGACAAGCTGTACAGTTCTCAGTATGAAGCCGTTATTCAATTAATGTAAAACGAATTAAACATGACTGACAACAGTTCACGTGAAAATTGCGCCACATTCACTGCAGTTGTAACATTTTACCTACATTTGACGCGGAGTGTCTGTGGGATGAGTTAGTGTATTATTTGTACAGTTTTCTCCTGTTATTTCTAAACTCAAGATTTATTTGTAATGTGAATTGCCAAGGGTTTGGCAGGAACTATGTTCCACAGCTTCCCTGCTTATGTAGCGATAGGTATTCACAAGGGTGTATAGCTACACAGCAAACGCGACCATTTCTTACACCATGTCTTGGTCACCTAAGTATCTTCGTCTTTTTCAGCAATCACTTAAACGTAAAATGTAATTCTATACTGTTATCAATGAAAAAAACGTAAGACGACAATGAGTGAAAAGCGTCTTTAATTTTCAAATGTGTAAAAATATTGGATGGTTTTTTTATACAAGGTACAAAAGAAGCTAAGTCCAGTCTATCCAAAGCTAGCTAGTAAAGTAGTTAATGCAGGAGGAAAGGAAAAAAGCAAAAGTAACTTACTTGTGGAGGAGAAAGTTTTAGGCAAACTCTATAATGTATTTAGTAGGTCATGATTGTATTCTACTAAAATCGGTTATTATATACTTCATTTACTTTCTGTTACCTTCGAAACAATATTGGGGAGTAATATTAGTGTAACCTATTAACATTAAAACAACTTGATGGTGATAATAATATTATAAATTAAATATAACTATAAGCTTTTTATAACGCTTACACTAAATACGATATGATATTATATATATATATATATATATATATATATATATATATATATATATATATATATTATATATATATATATATTCATTATTGAAATTATGTTGTAATATAATATGAGCACTAGGCTACATATTTTACGGGATAAACCATTACTAATGAATGGACTTAAAAATCGAATTAAAAAAAATAACTTTCCCTGTGGAATTGTAATTAGTCGCAAAGCTGACGAGTTTAGAATTTTTATCATCAGGTTATTTATACTCTTTATATATGTAATTTGACTATTAAGACTACAGTATCACTAAAAATATAATTATTATGTAATTATAATAAAATGACAAAAAATCGTTTCAAAATATCTGTCAAAGATAGAAAGACGTAAACAAATTCAAAGTTATGTGTTTAGATAAATTAATGTTTTTTAAACTGATTCCATCCAACTGTATAAAGTAATGTAATTACTTTATTTTTAACTAATTGTAAACTTATACTACAAAATCTGGGTTGCTTGTGTCTAGGATCAAAGACACCAGGACAGAATCAAGGGACTAGAACGATGTCGACTAGAAATAAAATGTACGAAATTCGTTGTTATGCGGGGAACTTTAAAAATATAATTAAAATTAAATTAGCTACATTTTATATTTGTGGAGGGGCTTTCTGTCAAGTCTCTACTAAGAGATGACCATATTTTATTATAGTACGAGGCACATAATTGGAAGATTGGCCGTTTGACATTATTATTTTGCGATAAGATTAATTTAATTCTTAATACTAGTTTTATCGCAAGATATTGATTGTTTATACTCGTGTAAAGTTTAAACAATATATCTCAGACCTAAGTGGATTACGCAACGGTTTATTTGCCAAAATCTTAATTTCCAATTATATATGTCGTAGTACGATAAAAAGGTAATCATGTAGTTTGATTATATAACATATGATTTTCTTATTGGATTCCTAATTTTAGACGTAAATATAAATTTTGATACTAATGGTCGTTGTCCATTCCGTATTCTTTTACCAATCAAGGATAGTCCAACGTCAAATTAATTCATGTACATCATCAACAATTCCGAATCTAGTATCTTTACATAATGAACTGTTTCAGTGATATTAGCATTACTGCTTACTGACAAGGCTTTGCCTCTTCTAAAACAACGGAAAATAATTACGTAAATGATAAAATATTTTATTGATCGAGAAATGGTTAATATATTACTAAATCCAATATTTAAATTATTGTAAGTGAAGTAATAGTAGGTGGGTTTTTTTTATTCAGATATTCTATTTACTGAGTTACTCAAGTTTCTTTGTCCCGTATTTATTCAAGAATCGTAAGGAATCCTTCAATAATAATGCATTTGGGAGACAATCGTACACAATTTCAATCTGATCAGTTGATTGAAATTGTGTACTATATGAAGAAAGTAAACTATTTTCAGATGAAATGTATCTGGAAATACGGTACATCAAAGCATTTTATAAGCGGAAAATTTGAAAAGGAATAGCAGATGTTCATTACAGAGGTAATACGTTGTAATTGGACTAATTATAATGTTGTTAAAGCAAAGTAAAATAATGAACGATTAATGAGTTGTTCAGCGCGATATATCTTCCCATTAAATGTTAACTGTGAGCCTTCCTAAGTGGAACAGAGCTACTTATACTAATCCTTTGCTAACTACTCGAGTACCACTCCTTGTTACATTAAATATAAATAAAACCTGATTGTACTTTTTATAGCACTTAAAAAAGTCAAAAGTGTTCTGAAGTCTAACGTACTATACTAGATTGTAATTAAAAATTACTTCAATCATTAAAAAATAATGTTTAGCTTTAACTGTAAAAGATATACACAAAAGTAAAAAAGTATGGGTACTTGTACTTGTTGTACAGTGATTTATGTGTTTAAACTTATATACGATTTAATTTATAATTTAGTTGCCAGTTCCAGTGTTAAGCAGTTTAAAGTTTTAGATTTTTTGAAAATTTTTGTTAATGTAACAAATTATTAAAATATTGAATTGAAAAGACCTAAAATCAACCCAGTAGTATCCTATTTATGTTTTCAAAAATACTAATTTTCATTACATAAATGCATTTACCACTTTATAATGGATATTTTAAGTTGTAAAATACTTACTTAGAACTTTTATCCAGTGGAGCGCTGATCCTTTTTATCGGAACCTACGAGTAGTTTATAAACTTGAGTTGAAAAAAAAACATCAAAATATAGGAAGTAAATAATAGCATACTGCATTTTTTTTAAATGAACTATTATGAAAATCATACCAGGTTGAGCCGGGGCTCAGTTTGGACAATTTATTTTTGTCTATTATTTTTTCCCACCTCGGCCACTCTTGTCAGTCGGTGGGGGAGTCACTCCGTCAGAGTATTGATTTTTTGCCTGGTTGGACTGATTGGTTGAGGTCAGCTGGTTGACCTTGACTAGTTTACCGACCAGCTGTTCACCGGCACCGGCTACTGTTCGGAGCGGTCAGACACGTTCGGAGGGGGACGCTGCTTTAGCACCCCCTGGAATAAGCACCCCCTCGGGCTCTGACGTCACGGCAGGGGGGTGCTAATTCAGCGCACGGACACGGACCAGGCACGGAATTAGCACCCCCCGACTACAAGGGGGTGCTAAATCAGCGCATGAACATGGTCGAGGCCCTGAATTAACACCCCCCTGTTCCAAGGGGGTGCTTATTCAGCGCATGGACATGGCTCAGTCACTGAATTAGCACCCCCTAGCATTCAACCAGCAAAAAGGATATTTATCTTTTACATATTCAATTCAATCATAAATATAATAGTTGTTATCTGGATTTTTGTGACGCTGCCACTTATAAGCTACTATCTACGATTGTTTTGCAATTTCCGATGAACGATTAAATAATATAATAATCAAATATGGCTACTTTCTCTTAAAAAATACCATAGACTTAATATTACATAATAATGCTCCGACTAACAAGGCTAATAGACCTTAGCACTCCTCCCTCTCATACGCATTGTCATATTTGTGTAATAATTTTCACTCATGACTTTGCTTTCTTAATTTGTTCTATATATCACATATTAAAATAATAAATTAAATCATATCCTTCATTTATTCTACTTCAGTTTATTCTTTCAGTTAATATGTTTGTAAATTTAATTAACGCACTGCTAAATATATCTTGAAAAAAACATAAAATTCTCGTCGATTCTGAGTCGATTTTTGGAATATTACGGAAGGTAAAATGTAATTATGGTTTTTATACACAATTAGTCTAGTATCTTTGCTGTGTCATTTTTATTGTACAGGCATTGAGTACTGGGCGTCCATACCAATGAAATATCTAGTCTACTCATAGTCTAGTTAAGGGTATTCACTGAGCATTAACGTTTCAAGCTTAACCCAATCGTGAAAACTCAATGAAACATGTTTCTACATATAATTAAAACTATGTTATTTGTATATGAATCCATAATTAAAGTATTTATTTCATTTAATAGCTTCACGGAAATGGAATCTTCTTTTTTTAGTTTAATTAACTCAAATTTAAAAAACAATTACAACAAATAATTTTGTAAACAATTTAGGCTCGTATTTTAGGCAAAATAGTTCACTGTCACACAGTATAGAATTTTTCTCTGCGGCATTTTTGTTTCATATTTAATTTTAATTACATTTCAAAATTAGGTTTTATAGAATGAAACAGATGAAGTATGAACATTACAGTTTTTGAATTGTCATTTATTACAGAAATAACTTTTCAGTACCTGCCCTTAAATAATTACTCGTAACCATCTGCAGTAAGAAACTAGATTATAATTTTTTATCTTATGCACTATTAGGCGTACATTGAATCATCTGCACAATGGAACAGCTACATAGACTTAACACTACACAAAAATCCGTAGAATGGTACTCACAAAAATATCTCAAGGTTACGCCCATAAGTATTACTATTGCTTACGTGTAAAATATCCTCTATAGAATCATGCCTAACTATTTTTCATGATTAAAGAAATATATAGAAACATCAAATACATTTCACATGAGGCTACAACTTGAAGATACATTATTAGTTTATGAACTTAACACTGTGATAAAAAAACTTATGGATGAGGCATTGGTAGCTAAGAATGAAGTATATTAATCCGCAAAGGTTTCTTCCTAACTAGTTAATGTAAAAAAATGTTTGGTCGACTTCTGTCCATCTTACTTCTAGCAGATATATCCCTCTGGTAAAGGATTATACCCTCGATTATATTATTTTTTTCTAACGGTATCGATGGTAATTAGTGTAATATTACGAGAATGAATAATAGAATTCATATTGGGACTTTCATATTAAATGATATCATCTATTACATGTAAAATATTCTCACATATATGTTTTGTTGCTCCTTTTATGAGTAACCCTATTTTCAAATGTGGATCATAAATCTTTTATTACCTACAGTACTTTAGGAAAGGAGGGATCGTGAGTTTTAATTACTTTAGAACATCAGTTCAAAAAATCATGGAATGTCGCATTGAAATTAAAATTGGAATATTTTCCAATGACCATAATTTATTTCATCAGTAGTATGCCATTTTTTTAAAGACATGAAGGAGATGTCTATGACGTACCAGTTATTCTACAAAAATTCCGTACGAAGGGGCGGGTATCAGCTAGTAAACATTTAAAAACTTGAAACTCGTTATTTTTGCCTTAACATCGTTGCTCGTTATATATCGGCCGTCTACCAAATATGAAATATACAGAGTGAAATCAACCTGCAAATATCGATTGTAGGACTGTAGGTCCACACATAATTATGACGAAGCTGACGAAACCCGTCCGTGTACTACCGACCCTACTTTTCAAACTGATGTGGCCGTATCGAGTGGTTGAGTAATAATATCGATGTTATTCTTAGTTGTTATTCCTATATTAATACATAACTTATTATGTATAATGAATTTGTTTGATGAATTTCCTAAAAAAATATAAGAAGAAATCAAACAATGTTTGAGTGTACAGGTGTGGCATATTATACTCTCTAGGTAACGGATAATTTTAAACGAGTAAAGAGAAAAGATAAAGTAGAACACGGTAATGATGTATGGACAAAAACTGAAAATCATCGCCTTTTTGTATGCAGTTAAAGAATATTTAACTATTGTGTGTTACATTAGTCAGACGTGCACTTCTAACCCCATGTATCTGGAAGTGTCAAACTTAAGGATGAACATTCTTACAATATTGTAAAAAGAAGAGTGAAATCTCAGTGAAGTCTTTAATAAAGCGTCTATAAAAAGGTAAAATTTAAAATTACACTTCAGCTTAGCTGTACTTTTATTTTAAGGCTATTTATATCGGAAAGTGTAGAGAATTTTGTTACACTCTAATTTTCAATTCGTTGTAATTTTTATAACTGATTTGTAAACTAGGTAGTAAACAGATGTATAGAAGCATAAATATTACTTCATTAATAATAAAAAAATACTATACAAATATACATAATATTTCATTTTGTATACAGTAAACTTTTATGTTTTTTAATGTTTTATTTTCCGGGTAGAACAAAATCTTCAAACCTCGGTTAGAACAAACTTAACAACGCAACAAATAGCAATATTTACTGGTACATTTAAGCATCTACGTTTAACACCGTAATCAATAGCATATCTACAAACTCCGTATAAATTTACAAGCCAAAAGTAGGTCTGAGGTCTTCCATTTAAAAACAAAATATTAAATAGACATTTAATAACTACAAAGACATTTTTAATTTTTGGTCTAGGTAATCAACATGTATTAGAGTGTTTTTTTTCTGACGTCTCAATCAAAAGAAACTTTGTTTAGAAATAATTAATAATATTATGACCACAGTTCAGCAATGTAATGTTAAAATCACTTGATTAGAGCAGCTAAAATCAAAACAGCTGATTGTTGCAGCCCACATTCAGTCATATAATAAAGGTGGATACTGTTTGGTAATTGGTTTTAAAAAACAGTAATTGGTTTTAAAAAACAAACTATCTCCCTTATTTCACAACCAATTTTTAAAACTTGGTATCGTTAGATTTTTTATTAAATTGTGTAATAATTTAGATCTTTTTTTTACCATATATCGCTTTTAAGATATTTACGCTTAAAGATCTTTTAGAAATCACTATTTTGAAAATAAAGCTTGTAAGAAATTTAAATTTTTGCTTTTCCTTAAGGTTATAAACGTATATACAAAATTTTAACCTAAACAATCCATCAAATATAAATAGTAAAGTAAAAAAGAAAAAACAAAACAAAATTGTGGCTATTAGAGTAATTATTGAGTTTTAGAAAGGTGAATATGATTGTTTTTGCCTTTGGTCCATGAATAATGTCTGAAAATATTGGTAGAGATTGTGGAACACTCTCTATAATAATTTTATGTACAGAGTGTCCTGTAATTCTTAGGACAAGTCTATATACCGCAACTGCTCAGGTCATGGCAGACGCATTTCAGAATATGGAAATAGATCTTTGGTGCTTAGTTTCCTATCCGTCAGTCTGCGTGTTTTTTATAGACAAATTCGCTTTAATATCTTAAAACGAATAAACAAATCCTACCTAATTTGGATAAAATAGTTTGGTAATAAGGACAGTTATAAAAAATATTCATTAATACTTTCAAAATGGCGGCCATTAAATCTGATTAAATTTGAATGTCTTAAAATCCAGCAGGTATACAAGAATAAATCTGATCGTGGATTGTATCACGAATCCAATTACTCAAATAATATTTCAAACAAATATGAAAATAAATTAACATCAGCTTTAGAGTATCTTATCCCTATTTTTTACTTTTGTCATTTATTATGCAAAACATTTGAAATTCATGTTTCAGGCCTATCTAAGGATAGAATTGAATCATATATTAGATGTTTAATGAATTTATTTAAATATCTGTTGTTTTAGGACATATTTATTTACGAAAATTTAGTCAAGCGACAATCAGATGTATTTCAAATAAAACCGCTTATCTTTGATTTTGTCATATATAAAAGCATTATTGTCTGAATATTACTGTACGATTTTTCTTGTTGTTTATTATTCTTAATATATAACAGATAACCTAGTTACTTTATTTAGTTTTTTTTACATATATGTGAATAAATTTAAGCTTTATGATAAATACAACAGTTTATTATTGTTAATTAAGACGTTTGTTTTTGTCCTTCATTGTTCATAAAGGCGTTCATTGTTGATAAATTTTGCAATATCTCTAGTAGTTTTTAATTTATTAGACAAAAAAGTAACTTGGCAACAGATATTAATGTATTTCCTGTACTTTAAATAAAGGGACTAAGATGTAAGCACAATTGGCATAAGATAGTCTAGAGCTGCCGTTTACTCGATTTTTGTATTGTGACCTACTCGCTGAGAAACTCAATGTCGACAGTGTTTTGTTACAGAAAATCTGTGCATATTATATTTTATATATTTGGTCATTAGATTTGTGATAGAACCCTATCAAATTCATTTTCTTGCAATATTTTAAAATAATTGCAGATTTTAAGAAGTTAAAAGGTAAAATATTTTAATAGCCACTATTTTGAAAATATTAAAGATAACATCATAATATATTTTTAGCCGCCATAAAATTTTGACCAAGACTTGGTAGGATTAAATATTATTTTCCTTTCAGATTTTCCAAGATATTCCATTTTTAACAACAACAAAAAAACGCACACTAACCGACAGAGGGGAAATTAAGCAATGTAGATCCAGACAGACCATTGCTCAGACAACAGTACCATTGGCATTTGTAGACTCAGTATATAAATGTATGTTTTGACCTAAGCAATAACGCTTTTGAAAATACGGTAATATATTTATTGCTACGCGTTTTAACATTGTTTTCAACGTTTTTTTTAATTATATTTGAACTAACTGATATGGATAGAACTGAATGATATTGATTCTTGTAGATATAAAATAATATTTAAATTGTTTGTCAAGTGTATTTGTATTATACTATTCAGTTTAAATAGTATAATTCAGTTTATGATGCGTCCTTAAAAAAATAATTGGCTCTTAGCCGTCGCAAAATTACAACTTCACGGTTCTAAATATTCCCGCTTTTGATTGGTATTCGAAAAATTGAAATAAATAAATAATTGTTTTTAAAGTGGTTAATAAGTTGATATAATCTATGACCATGTATATTTATTACACATGCCGGATTTAAGCAGTATCAGTTCCTCTGCATTGTTCGTACCATGATTTCAAATTAAATTTACTTTAAAATAAACCTGTATTTGAATGCCTATAACCTAGTTTTTACTTAAGTATATTTGATGCATACTATTTTTACAATTGGTAATGAACTGTTTGTTTTTGAAATATTAAGTAAACCACAGCAATGCAGTAAATATACTCATTGCAATATATTTAAATTATTATTATTATTATATATATATATATATATATATATATATATATATATATATATATAATTTTATTTTATTTTATTGAGAAATAAATCACAATATGGTTAAACGTTTATTATTCTATTCTTTTGGGTAATTATTCATCTCATCAATACGGCGCTGATTTAGCAGCCCCCAGATTCAAGGGGGTGCTAAATCAGCACATGAACACGGTTAAGGCGCTGAATTAGGACCCCCTATTCGAAGGGGGTGCTAAATCAGCACATGAACACGGTCAAGGCGCTGAATTAGGACCCCCGTATTCGAAGGGGGTGCTTATTCAGGGCCTGGACACGGCCACTGTGCTGATTTAGCACCCCCTTTCGTGACGTCAAAATGACGTCAGTAGCGAGGGGGTGCTATGTCCAGGGGGTGCTAATTCAGGCGCACCGTTCGGAGAAGCTACTGAGTTGCTGTCTGTTCACTGCTCGTCCCGTTCCACATGGCTGGCTAATTCTACTACTTTCGGCAGGTAATTGTCTTTTTCACTCTCTTTACTTAATTAGTTGGCGGTTTTTCTCTCCCACCCAGACATATATTATCGTAGATTAGTTATAAGTAGTTTTTATATATTATTTTGTAACTGGTGTTCCTCGTGTACGTGTTCGTGTCGCAAAGTGTTCTTTCCTGTCTATCGTACGTTCTAAATTTGTTAATTTTTTTTTACTATGCCAGTTAAGTTTTTATATTTTTGCGCCGTGCTTTCTAACCGATCCGTTCGGCGAACGGAAATTATTTATTTAGTAATCACCTTGTTTTATTTAGTGTAAGCGAGACGGTACAGACTGCAAATTTCGTTACCTCGTGTTTTGTGTTGCGTGCAAAATTGGGTGACAACATTAATGATTTTCTTTTTATTGCTTAATTAATTATTTGCCTTAGAGTAGCGTGAACAGATTATAATTTAATTATTGTTATTTGGGAAATAATGTACGGTTATTATTATTTGTAAATTATATAATTATTATTAGGCCTACCTTACAATTAATATTTAATAATAAAATGTAAATTATTATAATATTATAATAGAATGATTAAAATCCAGCGAATTATAGTTACTAGTAAATGTCATCACGCTTAATCATTTAGTATGGCTGTTCTAGCCTATGTAATATTTTATCTTGTCACCAAGTAGTGTATCTTAAAATACTTGGTGTCTTGAGTTATTTTTAGGAAACAGTTTTCAATACTTAAAAGGTACTGTTAGTTACAGATCGTTATTTTTAATTGTTAAATTTAAAAAAAAATTTAGATATACTTTGTGGCAAACATAATTAAGTTATTATTATTTCTCAGGTTACAATAAAATTTTTCTAAATATCTACTGGTTATGTTGGGATTTAATAGGGTCCCCGTGAGTGCCGTCAACGGAATGGTGCGGCGAGTCTGCCCAATGGTAACATCCTGAAACAAACATTGAATGCCCGCGCCCTGCCAGCGCTTCTGTACCGGCATCCAGCCGGAGTGTATGTGCTCCTATTCATTTCATCTGGAACAAGGTTGGATCCAAAATGTTTTTTTACTCTTCTTATACCACTTGAGAGGATTGGTTTGTATGGAGCGCTGCCAGATGTTAGATCTGGAGGAGGGCTAGTATATTAGCCAGTGTTTATTTAGTTTAGTTACATGAACTGAAGGGGAGGATTTCATCTTTAATTCGGATTCATGGAGGCAACTAAGCCCCTGCCTCCTTCGAAAATTGGCTTTAAATATTTTTTTTTTAATTTTCGGCTACAAACTTGAAACCAAATTACTTTTTAAAATTAGTGGGCCTAGAAATTCTACAACCTTTTCCCTCCCCTCAGTTCATAAAAAATTTACCTGTTAAAAATTTTATATTTACTACTGCCGTACCTGATATTATGTTATTTAGTATATTATATTATTTATTTATTATGTTATTGTTTCTATTTATTATGTTATTGTCATTATTGAAATTCTATTTATTGTTGTTATTTAGTTTTTAAGTTACGTGGTGCACCGTGGTGCTGCAGTAATTGTATTTTGTGTAAAGATGTTTGCCACCTAATAATTATATTATGTACTCGAAATCTTGTCTCGTTTTTTGTCTCTTCCCACTAGTGGCATGTGATTGTTTTTTTTTTTTTCTTTGCTCCGAGTTTGGGAGGGGCGCGCTTCCGAGACCTCCTGCCTATTTTCGCTAACTCGGAACAAGGTTTATATATGTATTATAACAAATATATATATATATATATAAACTTCGTATGATTATATATCTGCTAATAATAGTTAATTTAAAAAATTCCGTATGCTATCATATATATACTTACTCTTACTCCTGTGGCCACTCGAAACCCAGATGATTTTTGACCTCGCCAAAAATGTCCCTCCAACTTCCTCCATCTTGAGCCACTTCCAGTGTAGTACCAATCGTTCTTAAATCCTTCTCCACCTGATCTCTCAATCGCATCCTAGGTCTGCCCAATGGCCTCACTCCCTCTGGTTCCCCTCGCCACACCTTCTTTATCATTTTATC
Organism: Homalodisca vitripennis; assembly: GCF_021130785.1. Classification (NCBI taxonomy): domain Eukaryota; kingdom Metazoa; phylum Arthropoda; class Insecta; order Hemiptera; family Cicadellidae; genus Homalodisca; species Homalodisca vitripennis. The sequence continues at coordinate 121,287,847 of NC_060213.1, read as the reverse complement.
TTCTCCCCTACGGGCAACATGGCCCATCCATCTCAGTCTTTTACTCCTGATCAGTGCAATCACATCGGGATCTTGGTATACTTCTCTTAATTCTCTGTTCTTCCTGATCCGCCATATGTCTCCTTCTTGAACTGGTCCAAAAATTCTTCTTAGTATTTTGTTTTCAAAGGTTATTAACTTTTTTGGGGATTTCTTTGTGAATGCCCATACTTCCGACCCGTACATCAAAACTGGCAAGATCATGGTTTTGTAAATTCTTAATTTAACTTTCCTCATTAATAGTTTGCTTTTGAGAAGTTTTGCAAGGCTCCAGTATGTTCTATCTGCTGCTGCTAATCTTCATTGGACTTCAACTTCTTCTCTATTGTCATGTGTTATCGTCACTCCTAAATACTTAAATTCCTTTGTAGCCTTGAAATCATGGTTGAGTACTTCTAGCTTTTCTCCTTCCTGTTCCATTCTTCTGCTTATTTTCATTTAGTGCGTCTTGTCTTCGTTTACTTGTAATCCTACTTTTGCAGCCTCAACTAAAAAGGCTTCAACTAGTCTGTTTAAGTCCCTCTTTCTCTCAGCTAGAATGGCTACATCATCTGCAAATGCCAGGATATTGAACTTATCTCCCAATTTTACTCCTTCAGGCATCCCCTTTATCTTTTTTAGTGCTTCTTCCAGAGCAAAATTGAATAGAATTGGTGATATTCCATCACCTTGCCTCACTCCTGTATTTATATTAAACAAGTTTGTGTACTCCTTTCCCACCTGTACTTTTACTTTGGAGCTGCTTACACAGAGTCTTGCTAGACTTATCAGTGTATTTGGGATACTAAAACTTTTCAAAATGTTCCATAGACTACTTCTAGAGATACTATCGTATGCTTTTCTAAAGTCTATAAATATTATATACAGATCCTTATTGTATTCATAGTATTTAGAAGCTACCTCTTCCATTATAAATATCTGGGCTATTGTAGATCTTTCTTTCATGAAGCCTGCTTGATGATCTTCAATGTTTCTATCCGCATACTCTTTGAGTCTATTCAATATTAGCTTAAATAATATTTTGTAGGTTGTGTTGAGTAGAGATATACCTCTATAGTTTTTACAGTCCAGTTTGTCGCCTTTTTTGTGAATAGGTACAATAACTGCCTCTTTCCATTCTTTCGGGGTTAATTCCGTTCTCCATATTTTTATTATCATTTTGTGGAGGTATTCTAAAAGTGAGTCACTTCCATGTCTTATTAACTCTATTAGTATTGCATCATCTCCTGGTGCTTTTCCCTGTTTTAAGCTTTTTAGCACATCCTTTACTTCTTCTAATGTAGGTTCTGATATCTTTTTGTCATAACCTGGTGGTCTTTCTTGTTGTTCTTCTGTTTTCGCTTTCTCTTGGTCTTCTTCTGTTTCTGATATTGCTTGTTCTTCCGAATTTAAAAGATCTTTGAAATAGTTTTCCTAGACCTTGAGTACTTCTCTAGGTTCATGTATTATTCTTCCTCTTTCATCTTTAACACCCTGGGGTTTGGTTTAAAACCTTTTTGGAAGAATCTTATTCTTCTATAGAAATCTTTTGTATTGTTGTTAGTGAGGTCTTCTTCCGCTTTCTGGAGGGTGTTATTTGTATTTTTTTTTCTCTGTTCTTAATGTACGGTTAACACATCTGTTGATCTCCTGATACTCTTCTTTGTTTTCGATTTTTGGATTTGTCAACATCTTCTTCTTTATGTTCCTTCTTTCTTCCACCAACAATCTGCATTCTTCTTTAAACCATGGTTTCTTTGGATTTTTCTTCTGAGTAAAGATTTTCTTTGCTGCTTCTTTTATAGCCATTTTGAAATTTGACAAAACTTCTTCTACTTGTCCTTCCCGGTCATTGTATTCAGGTTCTACTTCTTTTGTTTGTAGTGCAGCAAACCTATTACTCACCTCTATTTGGTACTCTACCACTTTGTGTCTCTCAAAGATTATATTTCCTTCCACTTTATTTTTGTCCCTCTTTTCTATCTTTATTCTTTGTCTAATATTGGTTTTGACTAGATAATGATCTGATCCTAGTTCTGCTCCTCTCAGGCTTCTAACTTGTGTAACATTTCTAGCGTGCCTTGCTTCCACCAAGACATGGTCAATCTGATTTTTTGTCAGTCCATCTGGTGAGGTCCAAGTTTGCTTATGTATGTTTTTACGGGGAAGTGGTGTGCTGGCTATTGAAAAAATTAATGCATCTGCAAAGCCTAATAGCCGTTCACCGTTGTCATTGGATTTTTCATGTAGACTTTCCGATCCTACCGTCTTCTTCCACACCGCTTCTCTTCCTATTTTTGCATTAGCATCTCCCATCAAAATTTTAGTATCATAATTTGGTATGTCTAGTGTTACTGCCTCTAGTTGAGCATAGAACATATCTTTATCTTCATCATCACTTTGTTCTGTTGGGGCATAAAAACTAATGACGGATATATTGTTAAATCTACTTCTTAACCTAAGGTAACACATTCTCTCACTAATTGGTTTATAGTCTATCGTAGAATATATATATATATATATATATATATATATATATATATATATATAACAATATATATACAAAATATGTCACATCTACAAGACATTTCAATTTTTAATGAGAATTGTGCTTTGCATGTAAAAAAATAACCAATTAAAGGGTTTTTATAATTTACGTTTTAGGAGTATTCATTAATCCATGCAGCTACCTTGAGTATATATACTCTACCATTAAATTACTAATCAAATTATTATATTTCCACAACAGATAAACGCTTGCGAACTATTACACTTGTATCAGCGGTTACGCTGGTTAAAGTACTTTTTATGCTGAATGAAATATCTAAATTTGAAATACAAGTAATATTATTATAATTGCGGTAACCTGCACATACAATACTATGGATTCTATACCCTGCATTCATATTTAATATATGAGTGAACAGTTGAGAATAAGAAACTCAGTTTTATATTTTCCTAATGTAATGAATATAATAAGCTTCAGGATTGTTACAATATTTTTCGACGTAGTTTTATTAACTTTTATTGCCAATAATGGAAGTATATGGGAGAGACTTACCCAACTACTTGCCATTCTTCAAGTTTCGAATCATTAACCTAGCCTTTTGACTTAATCCTTCATTTTTCTTCGTTATTTTCTCTTCTTCTTGTACTTTTCTAAGCTACGTTAAGCGTTTTCTACCACTCATTACGAAATTTCATAGTAGGTTATCTTTTGAGTTTCATTTCTTCCTTTAACTTTTTCCATCATCCCGTGCTTTTATTTTTTTATATATTTAGTAACTTCACTCTATTCTTTCAGTTTATATTATTTTTTTTCGAAATTATTACTGCCATATAATTCTAAAATTTACTTTGCTACTTCTTGTAAAACCACACAGGTCATTTTCATCCATATAAAATTCCGTATTCTTAAGACTTCACTCAAGTCAGTTCTATTGTTCATGAAACTCGCCGTTTATTGTTATATACCCTGCATCGCAAAAGTTGGCAGACACGATGGATAACCAATCTTCACTACCAAGCTAACTCTCAACTTGCTTTGAAATTCCTATATGAACAGACAAATTTAGGAGCGAGTTTGTTTCGCCTTTCCCTCACGTCTGCAACTTACTGAAGATGAACCTTTTGTACAGTGATTCCATCTTCTTTACCAACATGAGATTCGTTTTTAGCGCTTTACTTATATTTTATCTATATCTGTTTCTTTATTTCAATTTTTATCCTCTACTCCACCATAAAATCCAGTTATAACAAACTTATAATGGTCATAAGTTCCTGGAGGAATGTTTTACCATTATTTTTGATCTGAGTATTAAATGTACCCTTTTTCACTGCTGGCATAGTCATAGCTTACCACGTGTTTCACGTCATACGTGGACGCAGGCAACAACGTCCTAAAATAAAATTTTCATAGACTCTCATTTACCACACCGCAGTTTGATTTTGCAAATCCTTTCCATTCATCAAATCGGCTAGACATCTCTCTCGCATATTACATACAACGATTGATATGAAAATATGAGAAAATAGTAATTATATTATGAGTCCAGTAAAGACTGTACAGATGTCTTAGAGTTAGTGAATATCCTAACTAATTCAAACTTTGCTTATTAGAAGGCGAATGAAAAATTATCAATAACATAAAAAAGAATTCATATAATTCCTAGAATTGTCTAGTTTAACTGAATTTTCATGCTCCATAAAGCTTTAAACCTAAAAGGGTTCGTTGGGAAGATATAAAAGTTCCCTTAACATAAAGTTACATAAAACAATGCCAATAATTTACAACAATGCCTTGCGGTTAAAGCTGAGTGCGGATGACGGGCGATGATAAAACGGCACATTGAAGCTTATTTATAACCAAAAGACAGTTAAAGCTGTATAAATTTAAACATTTCGACTGTAACTGTTATAAAGAATACATAACCCACATCACTACTAGCTTTTTACTTTTATTTGGCCGTACTCACCAAATACCGGCGTAAAACATGACGGCGTAAAGAATCATTACATTCTTTATTGAGGGATAAAACGACGACTGTGAAACGAGTGACACTCAAAAAGAACGTTATCTTTGACATTTCACTCGATAATCTCTCCAAGAGATAGTAGAAACCCATTTATGTTCTTATAGCTAACTGCATGTTCTCCAGACTTGACTTAACGAATGAAACTTGGCAGTAACGTATTATCAACAACGAATGTAACCAGGATCTTTTCTATAACGTTATTATGAAGTCCACTAATTGAAATTAATCACTTCACAGATGCAGTAACTCTATTCACCAGTTCATAAAGTAGAAGAATAACGGTCATGCCAGTGATCAAAGGCTCTCAAAATATGACCATTATTTAACAATATTATTACTGTAGTTTTCTATACTAAAGAAGTAGTACAACAAGATAGATAACAACAAGTCTTGTACGTACTCCAACAGGGTATACCATTTTAAACCATATTAAATTTTGTTGGATAAAAAAATACTAAAATAATATTTTGTTTTGAAGGTTTTAATTAATTTTTACATCAGATAATGTTTAATGTGTATAACTTATTCCGAAGGGAATCTTGTTATTTTAATGCGTACCTTTAATCAGAATAAGTGATATAAATTCGTGAAGAACTTTATCAAAAATAGTATTTTATCCTTATTACTTTTATGACGTTAAGTAAATTCTATTTTTAAAGTTAAATTAAAAGTTAACCTTATGAATGTGTATTGTGGATGACACATCTTGCATACATGACATACTTATATACGTGACATATTTAGACTACGTATGGATGTCAGGCCAGTTTTGACTTATGGAAGTGTAGATTGGACAACAACCATAATGTTATATCATGATTGAAGCTTCACAAATGAAATTCTTGATAAATATAAAGTTACTATTGATTACACGACTACAGATTATGCAACGAAGAGATAAGACACTATCCTAATATTGAAAATATTCAGAGAAATATTTAATAAAATATCTACAGAGAAACATGGAAACACAATTTAGAGAGAATACCAGTTTGGAGAAGGTTGAAAGAAATTTCATACACTAAACCGGAAAATATGCAACTTGTATAAGATTTAAAAACAATATGGAAATAATCTTAAGATTATTAGCAGAACAGGCTCTAGCTTAAACGCTAAAAGAAAAAGAAGAAGTAACAGAAAACGTGATTGTAATTATTATTGTATACAGATAATTAGTTATATTTAAAAACTATCGAAGCTGTCTAATTACTGTCTATTCTTCAATTAATGGTGTATATGGAATTTGAATAGTGTTTATTACAAAATTGATTGTGATTTAAGATACGTCATCCTTTTTAAAAGAAAATAATTGTTATTGCTAAATGCAATGCGACATTCGGTTATTTGAAGGGAAACTCTGTCTTAGAAAACACAGAGAATAATTTCTGTTCACATGAACAATGAGTTTACCCCTCGTTTATTGGACATAATATTCAATACTGTTTTATCAATGCCAGAGAAATAACCTTATTTACTTAAGGATTATCAAATAATATGATGTTCTTCAATAAATTTGTTACGATCCGAGTTATTATTCTGTACCCTAGAGAACGTTTTCAAGCGAACATCTCACAATATTTTATTTCGAGTGAGTGTAATATTTCAATATCAATATAGATTATTTACCTATAGAAATGAATATTACGATATTGTCTCTTACGAGTTAAGAGTCACAATAATTGTATTTTCATCGTAAATATAAATTCAATTTTAAATTATATCAATTAATTCTTGGTTAAATTTCGTATAGGAATATTTGAAGATTGTTTAACAAATGTTGACAAATTAGAAATTTTATTCGCCTACTCAATTTTAATAATTTTTATTAAAACCATTTTGGTAAACTCTTAACTTTCATCGGACACTGACTGTTAAATAATCCTCCGAGGAAGATGTAAAATAATGAGACTCTCACTAGTAATAAATTGCATTTTCATGATCTGCTATTATACATTTTTTCTCTTTTTTTGTTGGCTACATGCAAATATTTCCTGCCGCGTTTTGCTGAAAAAATTAAATTTAGCTATTATTTTTCCATTCGCGAGAGTTGAAACTGTTTTCCTACAATGGTAGTGTCAAAGTTACTTATTTAACTGTAGTTTGTTAGCTACTAGGCTATGCGGGGTATGTAGTCTGTTAACTAGTAGGCTGTATGGCCTATGCAGTATTGTAACTATATACGCTGTGGAATGTAGAATGCCTAAACCTCGTGTACACAAGAGTCTACAGGCTTTCAGGCGTAAAGTAATTCAGTTCCCGAGAAAGTCAAAAGAACAGTCCCTTATGAAATACGACGGACATCTACCTTGATCCTGTGACCCGGGAACACAAAAGGTATTTTCTTTGTTTTGCATTAGTTTAAAGAAAATAAAAGTTGTTCTGTTGATATTTACAATTATTTGTTATTCAAGTTTCTGTATATGAAAAAGAATTTATGCTTTTTAACTGACTACAAATAGGAGAAGCTTATATCTTTACAGCTGTTTTTGAGTTACTGTTTGATGTATGTCCACCGACTGTAGTGAGCTTTATAATTGTCACAACCCAGCTTTGTGTTTAAACAGACAAGGCTGGAATATGTTGTTCCCAAATTTTGGCTTAATAGTTAAAATTAATATTAACGCGTTAATAATGTATAAGTTGAGAAGAGGGAATAACTTTAATTTTAAATTATTGATCCCTACGTTATCCGTCATAAATTTAAGACTGCTCTGTTAAAAAATTTATGTTAAAACGTTTTGAATGTATGTTAAAATAGTGGTTTTCTAGCAATCTGTCCAAATGATGAACCGCTAGCCAAAATTCCCTTTAAAAATACACTAAACTTCAGAATAAGGATCATATTAAAGTACTATTGGTCATAATACTAATAAATCTAGTATGTTCCTAAGTTCTAAAAATAAAACTCCAGAAAATTCCTATTTACTTTCTAACTGCAATAAATACTCCAAGTAAATTACTTTTGTCTGCGCTTGCTAGCATTAGCTAATTAAGCTAGGGTAGTAAGGCTATTTAAGAAAATAAAAAGAATAGTTTGAAAGTACATGAGGATTGCGTTAAAAAAACACATTACTTTTAGCCAATATCTTGTAAAAATACAAAAGAATGGCGCACAGTATTCAGTAAAATGTGTTTATAGTATAAAATTTAGTTTCAAAAGATAATACATAGCCGAGACGAAAAGGCCATTCATTATACGTAAGGATATAAATACACATAAAAACACGAGCAAGCTAATAAAAGAAAAGTAAACAAAATTGCACCTCATTGTTCGCCCGAAGGCAATTGTATGAATTGGGATGCATACATACATAATACATCGGTAATCTCATTTCCTATAAAAAGAATTTATTGATTCTTTATACAACCATTATTAAGACTTTCATATTAGACTACAATCTATACAATCAGTCAAACATCAGTCGAAAATAAGGCGCTTTGCATGCCAATTCCGTAAAATTACCTCACAAAATAACTAAAATATCAAACATACTAGTGATTAGCTATGACACACTGCAAAGGCACAGTATGGTTTTGAGAATTTTTTAGAATATAACAATAAATAAAAAGGCCCACTCCCGATTTCTCCTTATTTGTGTCATCTTGATATTGCATTGACGATCGCGTTTCACTATTTAGTATTTAGAATTCTAGTCAATTCTCTGTGGCTAGTCGGTAGTGTAGAACAATTATGATCTATGTTCTTGCATGATTTAGCGTTGGTCTGCAAAGAGTGCAAACAAAACATGGTTCTTGTGATTTATAATTTGTGGGTGTTACAACGCTTTGGTATAATTAGTATATTTTAGGTATAGTTATGTGTTAGGTTGGTTATTTACCGGAGGAAGGTACTAGATTTCAGTACTTGAAACACAGTGTTACTTATGGTTTGTATCACTGACAGATGAGAAATAGCAGGAAATCATGTTTCCTCCAAAATCATTTCTTTGTCCAATTCAATATTTTACGACGTAGTTTTATTAACTTTTATTGCCAATAATGGTAGTAGATGGGAGAGACTTACCTTAATACTTCCCATTGTTCAAGTATCTAATCATTAACCTGGCCTTTTGACTTAATCCTTCATTTTTCATCGTAATTTTCTCTTTTTCTACTACTTTTCTAAGTTACGTTAAGCGTTTCCTACTACTCATCATGGAATTTCATACTAGGTAATCTTTAAAGTTTCTTTTCTTCCTTTAACTTTTTCCATCATTCCGTGCTTTTCTTTTTTTTATTTTTTTATGTATTTTGTAACTCCACTGTATTGTCTTATTTTATATTATATTTTTTCCAACATTATTCCTGCCCTATATCTGCCATATAATCCTACAATTTCCTTCACTACTTTAGTTCAGCACAAGGTTCAGACTTATCAATATGAAATTCAGTATACTCAAGACCACTCAAGTAAATTCTATTGTTCATGAAACTTGCAGTTTATTGTTATATACCCTGCATCGTAAAAGTTGGCAGACACGATGGATAACCAATCTCCACTACCAGGCTAACTCTCAACCTGCTTTAAAATTCCTATAGTATAGAGTTTGTTTCGCCTCTCCGTCACATCTGCAACTTACTGAAGATGAACTTTTTGTACAGTGATTCCATCTTCTTTACCACTCATGAGATTTGCTTTCAGTGCTTCACTTATATTTTATCTATGTCTGCTTCTTTGTTTAATTTTTTATCCTCTCTTCCATCATAAAATCCAGTTATAACAGACTTATAATGGTAATAAGTTCCTGGAGGAATTTTTTCCATTATTTTTTATCTGAGTATTAAATGTACCCTTTTTCACTGCTTGCATAGTCATAGCTTACCACGTGTTTCACGTCATACGTGGACGCAGGCAACAACGTCCTAAAATAAAATTTTCATAGACTCTCATTTACCACACCGCAGTTTGATTTTGCAAATCCTTTCCATTCATCAAATCGGCTAGACATCTCTCTCGCATATTACATACAACGATTGATATGAAAATATGAGAAAATAGTAATTATATTATGAGTCCAGTAAAGACTGTACAGATGTCTTAGAGTTAGTGAATATCCTAACTAATTCAAACTTTGCTTATTAGAAGGCGAATGAAAAATTATCAATAACATAAAAAAGAATTCATATAATTCCTAGAATTGTCTAGTTTAACTGAATTTTCATGCTCCATAAAGCTTTAAACCTAAAAGGGTTCGTTGGGAAGATATAAAAGTTCCCTTAACATAAAGTTACATAAAACAATGCCAATAATTTACAACAATGCCTTGCGGTTAAAGCTGAGTGCGGATGACGGGCGATGATAAAACGGCACATTGAAGCTTATTTATAACCAAAAGACAGTTAAAGCTGTATAAATTTAAACATTTCGACTGTAACTGTTATAAAGAATACATAACCCACATCACTACTAGCTTTTTACTTTTATTTGGCCGTACTCACCAAATACCGGCGTAAAACATGACGGCGTAAAGAATCATTACATTCTTTATTGAGGGATAAAACGACGACTGTGAAACGAGTGACACTCAAAAAGAACGTTATCTTTGACATTTCACTCGATAATCTCTCCAAGAGATAGTAGAAACCCATTTATGTTCTTATAGCTAACTGCATGTTCTCCAGACTTTACTTAACGAATGAAGCTTGGCAGTAATATATTATCAATAACGAATGCAATCGGGACCATTTATATGACTTTATCATGAAGTCCACTAACTAAAATCAATCACTTAACAGATGCAGTAACTCTATTCACCAGTTCATAAAGTAGAAGAATAACGGTCATGCCAGTGATCAAATGCTCTCAAAATATTACCAGTATTCAACGATAATATTAATGTAGTTTTCCATACTAAACAAATAATAAATCAAGATAAATAGTCTTATATGTACTCCACAATAGTAAACCATTCTAAAACATTTTAAACTTTGCTGGATAAAACAAAATACTAAAATAGTTTTCAGTTTAAAAGGTTTTAAGTAAATGAATAACATCAGATATTGTTTAATGTGTATAATTAATCAGAAGATAATCTTATTATTTTAATGAGTACCTTATATCAAAATAAATGATATAAATTAGTGAAGAACTTTATCAAAATCAGTATTTTATCCTTATTACTTTTATGACGTTAAGTATACATTTTTTTAAAGTTAAATTACATTTAAACCTTTTGAATGAGTATTGTGGATGACACATCTTGCATACATGACATACTTATATACGTGACATATTTAAGTATGGATGTCAGGCCAGTTTTTACGTATGGAAGTGAAGATTGGACTAAAAAAATGTAATAACATGATTGAAGCTTCGGAAATGGAATTCTTGATAAATATAAAGTTACTATTGATTACTTGACTACAGATTATGCAACAAAGAGATAAACAATTACCATAATATCGACAATATACAGAGAAATATATAATAATAAACCTACAGACAAACATGGAAACAACATTTAGAGAGAACACCAGTTGGGAGAATATTCAAAGCAAATTCATACACCAAACCGGAAAATATGCAACGTGTACAAAATTTAAAAATATATGGAAAGAATCTTAAGAATAATAGCAGAACAGGCTCTAGCATAAACGCTGAAAGAAAAGAAATATAAGTAACAGATTAATTGTATTAATTGATGTAATTGGTATTGTATAAATATAATTAGTTATATTTAAATATTATCGAAGCTGTTTAGTTACTGTATATTAAATTCAATTGTGTTTATTACAAAGTTAATAATATTTTAAGATGCGTCATCCTTTTTCAATTAAACTAATTGTTATCTCTAAACACAATAAAAAATTCGGTTATTAGAAGGGAAACTCTGTCTTAGAAAACACAGAGAATAATTTCTGTTCACATGAACAATGAGTTTACCCCTCGTTTATTGGACATAATATTCAATACTGTTTTATCAATGCCAGAGAAATAACCTTATTTACTTAAGGATTATCAAATAATATGATGTTCTTCAATAAATTTGTTACGATCCGAGTTATTATTCTGTACCCTAGAGAACGTTTTCAAGCGAACATCTCACAATATTTTATTTTGAGTGAGTTTAATATTTCAATATCAATATAGATTATTTACCTATAGAAATGAATATTAAGATATTGTCTCTTACGAGTTAAGAGTCACAATAATTGTATTGTCATCGTAAATGTAAATTCAATTTTAAATTATATCAATTAATTCTTGGTTAAATTTCGTATAGGAATATTTAAAGATTGTTTAACAAATGTTGACAAATTAGAAATTTTATTCGCCTACTCAATTTTAATAATTTTTATTAAAACCATTTTGGTAAACTCTTAACTTTCATCGGACACTGACTGTTAAATAATCCTCCGAGGAAGATGTAAAATAATGAGACTCTCACCAGTAATAAATTGCATTTTCATGATCTGCTATTATAAATTTTTTCTCTTTCTTTGTTGGCTACATGCAAATATTTCCTGCCGCGTTTTGCTGAAAAAATTAAATGTTAGCTATTATTTTTCCATTAGCGAGAGTTGAAACTGTTTTCCTACAATGGTAGTGTCAAAGTTACTTATTTAACTGTAGTTTGTTAGCTACTAGGCTATGCGGGGTATGTAGTCTGTTAACTAGTAGGCTGTATGGCCTATGCAGTATTGTAACTATATACGCTGTGGAATGTAGATTGCCTAAACCTCGTGTACACAAGAGTTTACAGGCTTTCAGGCGTAAAGTAATTCAGTTCTCGAGAGAGTCAAAAGAACAGTCCCTTATGAAATACGACGGACATCTACCTTGATCCTGTGACCCGGGAACACAAAAGGTATTTTCTTTGTTTTGCATTAGTTTAAAGAAAATAAAAGTTGTTCTGTTGATATTTACAATTATTTGTTATTCAAGTTTCTGTATATGAAAAAGAATTTATGCTTTTTAACTGACTGCAAATATGAGAAGCTTATATCTTTACAGCTGTTTTTGAGTTACTGTTTGATGTATGTCCACCGACTGTAGTGAGCTTTATAATTGTCACAACCCAGCTTTGTGTTTAAACAGACATGGCTGGAATATGTTGTTCCCAAATTTTGGCTTAATAGTTAAAATTAATATTAACCCGTTAATAATGTATAAGTTGCGAAGTGGGAATAACTTTAATTTTAAATTATTGATCCCTACGTTATCCGTCATAAATTTAAGACTGCTCTGTTAGAAAATTTATGTTAAAACGTTTTGAATTTAAGTTAAAATAGTGGTTTTCTAGCAATCTGTCCAAATGATCAACCGCTAGCCAAAACTCCCTTTATAAAATACACTAACCTTCAGAATAAGGATCATATTAAAGGACTATTGGTCATAATACTATAAAATCTAGTATGTTCCTAAGTCCTAAAAATAAAACTCCAGAAAATTCCTATTTACTTTCTAACTGCAATAGATACTCCAAGTAAATTATTTTTGTCTGCGCTTGCTAACATTAGCTAATTAAGCTAGGGTAGTAATTTCGCAACTGCATTTTCTTTAAGTTTATCTTGACTTAGTAAATCAAAATAAATGTAAATTTGTGTTGATCCCTAATGTAATAGGACTATTGTATAAAATTAAAAGAATAGTTTGAAAGAATGTACATCTGAAGGAATGTACATCTGGGTTGCGTTAAAAAAACACATTACTTTTAGCCAATATCTTGTAAAAATACAAAAGAATGGCGCACAGTATTCAGTAAAATGTGTTTATAGTATAAAATTTAGTTTCAAAAGATAATACATAGCCGAGACGAAAAGGCCATTCATTATACGTAAGGATATAAATACACATAAAAACACGAGCAAGCTAATAAAAGAAAAGTAAACAAAATTGCACCTCATTGTTCGCCCGAAGGCAATTGTATGAATTGGGATGCATACATACATAATACATCGGAAATCTCATTTTCTTTAAAGAAAATTTATTGATTCTTTATACAACCATTAGACTATCATAATAGACTAAAATCTATACAATCAGTCAAACATCAGTCGAAATTAAGGCGCTTTGCATGCCAATTCTGGAAAATCAGCTCACTAAAATAACTAAAATATCAAACATAGTAGTGATTAGTTATAAAAGACTGCAAAGGCACAGTATGGTTTTGAGAATTTTTTTAGAATATACCAATAAATAAAAAGGCCCACTCCCGTTTTCTCCCTATTTGTGTCATCTTGATACTGCATTGACGATCGCGTTTCACTATTCAGTATTCGGAATTCTAGTCAGTTCTCTGTGGCTAGTCGGTAGTGCAAACCAATTATGATCTATATTCTTGCATGTTTTAGCGTTGGTGTGCAAAGAGTTCAAACACAACATGGCTGTTGTGATTTATAAATGATTTATGGATATTTATGATTTATGGGTGTTACAACGCTTTGGTATGATTAGTTTACTTTAGGTTCTAGTTATGTTGCATGTTAGTTATTTACTACCGGAGGAAGAGGCCAGATTTCAGTACTTTAAACGCAGTGATACTAATAGGTTTGTATCACTGACAGATGAGAAATAGCAGGAATAAATCCTGTTTCCTCCATAATCATTTCTTTGTCAAATTCAAACTTCAAAGAAAGAGATTACATTGTTCTCTATTACTTGATGAAAGAAAAGTCACAATTATTTAAAAGTAACAAATAATCTTTACGATAATTCTGACTTTTCATTCATCAATTAATACAAAATAGTGTATTCCAATAAAAAGAGTTTCTCCTTCAATGAAAGAACTTTCAGTTTGTTGCTAGTTATTATGAAACGTTCAGTAATATGGCAAAAGTTTAATTTTAAAAGTTCTTCAGCTTCAAATTACGTTTAATATAAAGCATAACATGGCCTACTTTTCTATTTGAACTGTTTTAGATTTTTCCAAATTTTGAGTATCATCAAAGATTGAAATAATACTCATTCATGGAGTATATGTTAAATGTATTTTTATATTAAATAATACATTAGAACTAACCGAATAATAGCAGCAATATTAACCTTGGGTTTATGAAATGGAAAATATGCTAATTTTGTATTTATTGGCCACTATTTCGAAACGTAAATATATAAAGTGCGTAAATGTTTACAAGCTTTTGGCTTAAAAAAGTTTAAGTTGTTTTAATATCTTGGACCTTCGCTCTTGAAGTTCGTCCACAGAACATGTATTCTGTCCATGGCATTAATAAAGTTTGTACTTCCATGAGAATACTTTGAAAAAATACATTTTTTATAAGGTATCAATAAATAACAAAAATAGTTGATTAGAATAAATTCCTCTAAGCTGCACAATATTTTCCACATCTTCGGAATATCTTACACAACCGTCTCGACGAAACTCTACTACAGTCAGTGATGCGTGTGAGAAAACATTCAGATCTCCGCACACCAGAACTGTAGTCTAAGAACAACAAAAAAGATTGCCCAATAAAAGATTCCTTTAAACTACGAAGATACAGACGCGTACAATGGAGTGAGTGTTGAGAACAGTATATAAAAACGTAGGAGATTAAATCAATGACTTCTCACAACCATTGTTAAAAATCCTCATTACGACAATGTTTTGTGGTTGAAGTACTTCGAGAATCTAGAAACTGGCTCAAACGAAAATCCTCTGCCCCACCAGTACAGTTTCAAACAATGTTTCTGAGAGGTCTACCTCTAACTCTACTTGCCTTGGTAACGATGGTATCGTATATCGTGTCATCTCTGTCACTACGATTGTTAAAATTATGTAAAATGGATTGGACTTACAAAGAGGAGACAGAATAATTTATAAAATGGACAAAACTTCAACAACAAAAACACATTTTTGATTTAAAATTGGTTATATGAACAGTTAATACATGGGTTTATAAAGTAATATACATATACTTATATAAATTATATGATATATTTAGTTTAAAATTGAAAGAAAAACTAATTATAAATGGGGTTACGATTTCAGTCATAATAGGTTTCTAATTTGCTCTGTCATAAGATAACAAATTTTATCATGATGAAGCTAATTACTCTTGCCCTCCAGCTCATTATTGGGTTTGCAATACAAAGTAACGTCAGTATATCTTGTAACTGTTTAATATTTGAGGGGAAGACAGATGAGGCAATAACAACTATTGTTTGGAGCGAAGAAGATCCTTCTTTGGCAGTAAATGTGTTTATGGCAAAGTTTTCACTAGCTTGCGGATCATTTAATGGTATAATATAGTTGTTTAATATTTCAGAAGAAGCGAGTCAAACGGCAGTATAAAAGCATCGGGTAGATCCACTCAAATTCCTTGTCACAGGAAATTTATTTACGGCAAGGTTTACTGCCAGTGAATGTTTTCAAACGTTTTATCAATGATCTTTGGAGCAAAGATTTTCATTTGGATTATTTACTTGAATCTTGTATATTATTATCTGATCGCATAAAAGTTTTTCCGTGAATTTAAGAGAACCGATTATAGTTGTAAATATGATTGATCTCAATATGCGATATGATTTACTAGTGTCATGCAGTTTTGTAATATTGTGAGGCGAATACAATAAATGTTCGATACGCTTACCAGCATCACAACCCCTGGTTCAGAAATCTTTCCAGTCGTGTTAAATGTCCAAATGGCAATTCCCTACAATGTGAATATTAATTGGCCTGAGACGGATACTATTTTTTAGGATTTGGGAAGACTATACATAAAGGGGAATTTGGAATGGTCAATGGGTACTTTAGATTTTAACATTTCTGATTAATTTTGTTTGTATTTCTTTAGTGCGCTTAGTACTCTACTTTCAAAAATGTCAGATGAATTTTGGTTTAACTGGAAGCATTTAAAGTGTTCGTAATATATTATATATTATACTGAATGAAGATGACAAGAATGGACACAGCCTCTTCCTCCTCTTCCATAAAACACGTAATGGTTGCAATCTCCTCCGGCAAATGTGTGGTCTGGTCTGAGGATGTAATTTTGGTACATCATATTTTATGGGTGTCCCTTACTAAAGTTTAAACAACATAAATGAATAACAATACAATTTCGTATTTAAGCTCAGTAAATAACAAATAACGTCTAAAACACACAGATTACTTCAGTGCTGCTGAATTAGGAACATTGTATAACAACACGAGTACGTGACTCTCTAGATATGGAGTGGTCTCACATTAGTAGAGGTCAGCAGTTCTTACATACTTACGTATTCGGTTTAACAATTTAAGACTTTTTATGAAAAGCATTGTAAAAGTTTTGTGGTAAAATATACTATTTCTTTATTTGCTCTAAACGATGCAATCTTTATAAAACAAATTTTAAGTATCGCATCAAGGATATTGAATACGTGCTCAAAAATGGTAGAATGTTCTGTCTCATTCACTGAAATCAAGTACTTTATTAATTATTAAATAAAAGTGGTAGGCTTTAAATATATTAAAAATAAGAACGTAAAAGTAGAGTAAATTTATTACTTTAAACCAAGAAACGTAAGCAAGCATGTGGTCATTGATACAATTTTACAATCCAGCAGAAATCGTATTGTATTATATCTCTTTAAGTTTTTTACATTAAATATAGTAAATAATTAACTAAAATATATTTTTAAATTATTAGTTTCGGCAATTAGCCATCTCCATTGTTCATGAAATACCTCCCTTAAATTCTGAGAATGACTTTGTGTGAGGAATTAATACTTAAATTATAAGTAAAATTCAACTTACTCTTTCTCCTGATCTCATTGCTCTGTTATTTTAATTTGAATTAAAATATATATCTAAGATGTGCTCAATGAAATCAAAATGGCTCTACATATGATCATTTAGAAATGGCTATAAAATAATGAAAATGTTAAAAAATTATGGTTGCCTGTAAAGTCGGTTTTACGGGCGAAGATTTTACGTGACAACGTCTTTTTCTCGGTAGAATATTTATTGATATGAATATTATTAAATTGCACAATAGGAACAAGGAATTGAATGAAAATAAGAATTGCACAAATTTTAACTATAGAAATATATATTGTTTACTAAAACATTGTACATAATTTGAAATTAATTAAAATTAGTTATTGTAAATGGTAAAGTTGAATAAAACATTTACTAAAATTGGAATTTGAAATTCTTGCTAAACACATTTAAATTCTAACTCCGCGCGTGGTGATTGGTCGGTTTAGTTCGTTTGTTTGGTCGCACTGTTATGACAGGTTAGAGGTTATAATTTGTTATTTTAAATGTTTGACTAGCAATACGCGCTGTTTCTTCTCAATCGACTGAATTACGATTGATTGCAGAGTGATTTAAACTAATAATTTACTTAACACTATCAACATTTCTCAATAGTATGACATAACCTATAAACTCAGTTTCTCAACTTTTGTGTCAATCTAACAATTAATCAATCAATCATAGTTTACGATAATGAAATATCAGTGTACAATTATTTACCTTTATTGTTGTATTTGTTGTAAATGACGAATCTAAGCACTCCACATTTTCACGAATAAACATAGTTATCTGCTTTATCCCGTGCGGCGGACCCACAGTTATCTGCTTTATCCCGTGCGGATCCCGTGCGGCGGACCCACTGGACGGGCATCGTAACGTTACCGGGCGTTACACTTTTTCATGAGTGACTCCGAGCCGCAACCTAATTTAAGACGTTGTCACGTCAAAAGAATTTATGTATTTAATCCTTTTTTCGAATCGCATGTTATTTCTGCGTATTTAATATGTGTCAATAGACTAATGTTTATTTAATGGACATAAACAATTTTAATTATGACAGATGTGAAAATCTCATTAGAAAGTACAGCTCTACAACACACAAAGAGATGTAGTCAACGATGAGCTTGTGCTGGAATAGTGTCGCAATGGCGTCGTGAATTGTTAGGTATACAATATCGCTTTTGAATATCAAATGTCTTTACAAATTGGATTTCTTATCTTTAGGCCTATTGGAGTGAATCTTTTGTTCCATAAAAATAACAACATCTCATTCATAAAATGAAACCTAAAATAAAATTCTTAACTGTTTTATAATACTTTTTATTGTTAATATCGTAAAATAAACATCAAAGAGTTCCTCAGAAGCCTGTAATTAGTCCAGTAGTGCCATCGTGGAATGGGTCTACTGATAGATAATCAATCCTAATCCTAATGATATTGTAAATACAAAAGTGTCTTCATTTGTTTGTTTTTATTTCATGTATAAATCATTCAAGTGATTGTACTGAAATTTTGCAAGGATATTCTTAGGGTACCTGGGATGAATACAGGCTTATTCTTATTTCAAAAATTCCTTTGGTATACGTCCCACTGGTCGGTAAAGTGCCCAAAATTCCATTTTGTCCTCTAAAGTAAAATATTGATTGAAATATTCTGTCAAATGAAATCAACTGTTCTATGTAAAAACTGTCTTATGACTGCACAACCATATGTTTAATTAGTTTTACTCTTAATTCATGATTTGTTAACATTGTTAGTGTGAAAGCCTAGAGTATGATTAATAGTAACAGTTCTTATTTCAATATTTCCTGCAACCGCTGTTGAGCATAGAGTAAGAAAATACCCAGAAAAAATTTAAAGTATCAGTAAAAATATACTTTAGACTATACACATTTTGCAAAAATTATATTAAATATATATTAAATTATATGTAAACACTACATATAAAATACAGACAGAATGACAGGCAGACAAACAATGGAACCTTTCACTGCACATCGAGACATAGGCTTCACTGAGGTTAGCCGACTATTATAGCACGATTTAACCGTTTATAATACAACCACATAGCGCGCAAATGCTTGGAAGATGGATACGAATGAACTACATATAGTATGATCTATCTCCATGATTCTCTAGATAGTTTTTCATAAATCATAATACGATTTCCTTTATAAACCTTTCAAGTAAATAAAATTAAGTAGGTGCCACACTTACCGCTCACTTGAAACTTGCGTGATAGTTTTAATAGCACTCGGATTGGTAAATTTTGTACTGCCTTCACTTAACGCTCAACTAAGGAAGCTACATCGTAAACGAATAGCATAGGTTAGAGCGGCGTCATTCAGTTTAAAATTACCCACACCTGCAGAGAATACTTAGAGTATTACGCTGAAATATAAACAAAACTTGCATAAATAATTATATCTACAGAGTTTATTAACCAAGATACCGTCATGTTGCCGTCGCAGAGTTTTTATCTTTATCTATAGTAATAGTAGTAGTAATATACTAGCATAGTAAGGTAAATAATTTACCTATACTAATACTATAGTCCACGACTAAACACCAAATTCTATTGTATAATTACCAAACCCAGTTTTTATACAATACTGGATGCAATATATAATTAATCTTCTCATATTAATAAGGCAATCTCCGTTAGAGTACGTGTTACAATCTATATTTGTTTGGAATAAAGCTGTGGAGAGTACTCTTTGCTTCTTTTCCCATTAATGGTGATGACCAAACGAGTAGGGTATGAATTTCCGAATCAATATGAGTACCTACTACACACATACGCCATGTACGAGTTATCAATCCTCTAGTCTTTAAAGTAAAATAAAAATGTCTACTTAGTATAATATTCCTCAAACAATTGGTTTAAGCTTTACACTCATTTTGATCTCCCTATTGTCAGCGAATGTCAATACTTCCTAAGTGCGACGATTACGGACTTATACACACAAAGAACATTCTGCTTTAGCTTTCGCGCAATGTTGGTTAAACTATTGCACATATACAAAGTTTGCGTAGTTTATTCATCGGTAATAATAGTGAATACCCGAAGCCTCAAAATTTTGATAGTTACAATTTGACATTATACTTATGTGCTAAGTGTAGTGTCTAAACATCCGTTAGATATGTATTCACAGTAAAGTACCGTATAGTACTCGTTGGGAATCAACCTATATTACTCCATTCCATGTGTCAGTGTCCAAGGTACAAAAGGTGTCAAGACATTGTTTACTTAAACATAGTATTAAGTAAACAAAATTTATTTCTAGTAAATTAGAAAATCAAATGTTCTATATTTAAAATACATATTACTATATGTATTTTCAACTTTCAGGAAATTAGAACATTCTTATAAAAACATAAAATTATAAATTATAATGAAACAGTCTATAAAAATGCATTTGAACAGCTTTTAACCAAGGGAATCTTAATAATAATTTAAAGAAATATGTTTATTTAGAGTATTTTATGTATTCTAACAATAAATTCAAAATTATAATTAATATTATTATTCTATGAGCTTTTGTAACACTATTAAAATCCGTTTTAAATAGTATACAAGCAATGCAGTTATTCTGTATTCCTTACATAAGACGGTACATCAGTTTCCACACAAACTGTAATTTTGTTTCATTTCACAAATGTAACTGACTGTAGCACGGCTTCCTTACAAATAGATTTGAGTACTGAACTAATCTTAGCTGATTCAGTGAAAAAACATTCAATATTAAACATAGTTTGTTTTAAAGGTAATGAAAAGAATGTGTATTATTTCGCAAACAAACAAATTTCAACTTCCTGTTTCATCCGGAAGTTGACATCCGTCGGAAGAACCTCGTTAGCTTTAACAAACATTCTTCCTTTAATATATTGTACAATGAGATAACAGAATTTAATATAATTGTATATTAAATTAAATGTAATATATAATTTGTTACATATTTTATATCGTCCGCTACCGATCACGTAATTGTGACCAAATTATAAGATAATTTTTGAAGTTTATTATTATTAGTACGGTATATTAAACAATTAATTATAGCAATCCTACGAAAGATAATGTCCCACGGAAGAGCCCGGGTGTTTACCACAACAGCTGTCTGGGGATATTAGGCACAGGCATGGAATACAGATGCGTTAAAAGCTTTGTGTGAATTGTATTACTTAGAGAGCTGTGAAGTATTACCCCAGTGGTAACAAAATAATAATCAGTACTTATTTTCAAATAAACGAGAACTGTTCTAAAATTACATTAAATAAATTAATATAATTAAAAATTGTTTTTTTTAATTTATGTCTCAAAAACATAGCCACAGAGAATTCAGTTATTTATTAATGCAATGTACAAAAAATGTAACTTTTACTTTTAATTTAACTCTTTTTTAGTAGATTACAGGATTTTAGATTTTTGCCATCTTTAATAGGTAAAAATTAGTACAACACAACATTTCGAGGATTGGAATCTTCCCCTTTTTTAAGTCGGGAAGGTATTTAACACATTTTTAATACATAAAAAAATAAAGAACGGAATGAAGTCTTTTTATACTAACTTTATTAGAAAAAGAATACAATGAAATGGCATTCTCGATATAGGAATAGAAAGAGAAACGTAATAAAAAGGGTATTACACATTAAATTATACTCAAGATCCTCAAAAAAGTTATGAATGTCAACTTGAAGAGCAAATTAAGCCCAATTTCTTTGACGATTAAAAAATTAAGTAGGAAAACATAAATACTACAACTGTGTCACTAAAATATAATTATAACATGCGTTTAAAGTGTTCCATATGTAGATATTTACACATTGGATTATTTTAATTTTATGAGATTTACACTGTGTATGTAGCACGAAGCCTAAATCAATGTCACATATAGTAAAATAAAATATGTGCATAAAAGAATATTGTTTTTTTTTATAATTATAGTTTTTCTTATAATATTTATAAGAACATAATATTAGTAGAATAAATACAACTTAATCGTAATTAAACAATGATGAAAAGATTATCAATAATGTAGAGAAATTAATGAAAATATTGCGATAAAATATACAAAAAGTTATGTGTAGTAAATGTTTATTTTAAAATGTACAAGAAATTTAATGCAACAAGTATTTAAAATAAAATTAGTCTTTATATCCTACTATGCTTGCTCCTATTATAACTCAATATTACTCAATACATACCAGCGGTGAATGTATTAACTAAAGCTGACGGTATGTATTAGGCAGTATGCAGATTTTGTACAGTACCTTAATACGTTACGTATATTTCTAACCAATATCAGTACAAACCTATACAGGAAATGTTTAATTTCATTTCATTATGCGCATTTACGTATATTATGTTGATTCATATGACACGCATCTAGTCTCATTGTAAATCATTGAAGAAATATTGTTTATTTCTTTGTGAAAAGTTATTAAGAAATCATAAGTGTTTTGGTTTGCCTAAAAAGGTGTTCGAGATATCCAAGAGTAAGATCCTTGTTTTGAGACAAAAGAACAATTTGTTGGAGGACTCTGTCTCTAGTGAGCCATTACCGCGTAGCCCCCGGACAACTGACTAATTGTACGTCTCCGTGGAGCGGCAGCCGTGATAGTCGACTCCCAACATCTTGCAAGGTAACTTAACACATTCGCTGCTGAAAATTTGTATCAAGACGTACCCTAGGTGCTAAATAATGTTATGTTACTAAATCCTACCTTATATGTTGAAATGTCTGGAAATGGCATTATAGCCACAAATCCGAACTCCTGATGTGCGTTCTGGCCCATCAGAGTCATCAGTCGCCAGCTCCTGGCGTTGTCACTCCTGTACTCTCGCGCACAAGCTGCACTGCCGAACGCGCTCAAGAGCGTCAACCGTGACCGCATTTCATCACTACGCACTTTTATTGTACATTGTGTCCTAAATTTAAAAAAAAAACTAAAATTTAAACTATTTACACTATATACAATCCTCCCACTTATGTTCAACTTTATAATTTGTCGTGGAAGATTTCGAAACAGGTCTCATTCCTGAAGTTGTTATTGTCCATTGTGGACCTGTAGTGTATATGTCGGGGTCCTCATCAGCATCATTTACCGACGATCTATCATCTGATTCCTCATCCGATACGTCATCCACAGCGCGTTGAACAGGGTCATCTACGTCTACATAGTCTAGATTTTCAATTTGTAACTCGATGCGGGTAGCTTCTCAGGCGTTTCCAGACGGTCCAGGGATTGAGTGATCCATTGTACTCATCGTACAACACTTTTGTACTCACAACAAACACTATTGTTTATATCCAATTTCCAATTTATATCTCATGATAGTGTAAGAAGCACTCGCTCTGGTTCTCGTACCTTAAGAATGCCCCAACACAGGACTGTAGTATTTGATAGATCTTTTCAAGTGATGGGTTGTCGTCTGTGGAACTCCCTCCCTCCAGAAATCACTTCCATTGAGGGAGATCGGCGGTTTGTGGCGGCACTGAGACGTTTGTACCATGAACGATTGGTCGGGGCGGGTCCGTCCTAGGGGTCTGTGGGTGTGGTGCTGTGTGTGAGGAGTGTGAGTGAGTCAAAACTCCATATATATTATTTATTTCAAAAATGGAAGTTGTAATATTATTTTGTGTTATGATTGTATAATTATATTTTTATTTAGAAGTATCATATTTATAATTTTTTAGTGTTTAGATTAATGTTTAATTTAATGTATTTAGTAAGGTAGATTAGTGTTAATATTTGTGAATAATTATTGATCAGACAGGTTAAGTGTAAGAAAGGGCCATGAGGCCCTAACTTTGCCTGTTTAAATAAAGGAATTTTCATTTCATTTCATTTCATTTATTGTACACAATAAAATAACAGTGAACACTCTAAAACTTAACAGACAGTAATAAAAACTAGGGGTCGCGGGCGGACCCCATAGGGTGGCGGCGAGACACGAACGAACCACGTTCCAAGACCGACACGAATCACTAGCCAACTGTTGTAGCGTACCGACCTACTCCGGCGACTGGCTGAACCACACTAAGCCTATACAAAATGCGATGCGCGGTAGTCCGCCCGCGGACCCCCCGCTCCAAGGCCATTAAGCGCGGGTCCCGCCGGGGGGAAAGCCGCACCGAATACTACACAACATTTTACTTTTGTATTCCTTAAAGTTGCATTGTTGTTAAGTCAGGTTATCCTATTGTAATACAAATTATAAAACCTTATAATTGTAAACTTATACCTTATGAATAATTAAAAAGTTCAGTGACGGCAATGTACAAAGTTCTGTTATAAGTTTTCTTTACATATTGCTATACAAATGTATAGTAATGTGAGACACAAGGCAAAAGCCTAACCGGCAGAGGCCTTGAAAGATGTGGGGGATCCACCCCCCCCCCCCAAAGTCACAGCGACTTGGACTTGGACATGATTTCAATGGTACATTAATTATTTACACAAATTACTGTCCTCGTCTTGATATGAGTAATTATTTGCAGTCTATTCAGTAAACACAACATTGAAAATCCCAAAATCTCCAAATCCCAAATGCCTGACAGAGTATATAAAAATATAACATGGTGTGATTCCGGTGTAAATTTAAAATTTAATTTCTTACCATCACTTCTTCAATTGTAACGAATCTATGTTAAGCAGTAAATTTACATAAATAGTTAGTAATATTTCATGCAAAATTATCAGTTGGAGTGCATTTGTAAATATAAATATCCAGAACATAATTTTAAATTCAGAATTCAGTTCGCGTTTTATATGGTATATAAATAGAAAGGAACTATGGCAGACCTGAATGCTAAAGTTAAGGGAGTTAAGAGTTAGAAAGTGTATAATAGGTTGTTAAAAATCTATTTGTCGTAATGTCAACATGGTAAAGGAAGATTACAACAACGGGAATATAGTTGGAGCATTCTGTGATCATGAACAAACCACATTATTTATCACGGAAACAAACACTATGTTAAACGGTTAACTTTGTAACTAATGTCGAGCTTTCTGTGTGGCTGTAGGCCATGTTCATAACCAAACCACAATATGTATCATGTTAATAAACAATACTTTATACGAATCCCTTTTGTAAATAAAGGGTTAAGCTTTCCATGTAGGTACTGAATGATGTTCACAAACAAACCACATTATTCGGTATTTGAGTAAACTGTCTTTTAATATACGGTTCACTTTGTAACTAATTTTGTACTTTCCATGTAGCTTCTGTATGACGTTGACAAACAACATTATTCGGTATGTGGGTAAACTGTCCGTTATACTGTTCACTTTGTAACTAATGTTGTACTTTCCATGTAGGTTCTATATGACGTTGACAAACAACATTATTCGGTATGTGGGTAAACTGTCCGTTATACTGTTCACTTTGTAACTAATGTTGTACTTTCCATGTAGGTTCTATATGACGTTGACAAACAACATTATTCGGTATGTGGGTAAACTGTCCGTTATACTGTTCACTTTGTAACTAATGTTGTACTTTCCATGTAGGTTCTATATGACGTTGACAAACAACATTATTCGGTATGTGAGTAAACTGTCCTTTATACGGTTCACTTTGTAACTAATTTTGTACTTTCCATGTAGCTTCTGTATGACGTTGACAAACAATATTATTCGGTATGTGGGTAAACACTACGTTGTATGATACACTTTGTAAACATGATTGAGCTTTCCGTATAGTTATAGACTGATATTTATTACGAAAACCAGATTAGGCATCATTAAAAAAAGCCTCACTGTGTAAAACACGTAACCAATATCGATTTTTCTGTGTGGATACCGTAGTTTCGATGTTCCCAAACTGTACAACTGAGGGTGTGAGCAACTCCTCATTACCATTTTAAGAGAGATTAAAGATTAATCATTAAATCAATAAGTTATTTATACCTAAATGCGTTAATTTTTTTTATTTGGGATTATTTTTAACATAACACAATCTCACATTCTGTTATTACTCATTACTGTTTAACTTTGCCACAATTAGCATATGACGTACTTCTCTCATAGTCTTTGTTAAGTTTCACCTGATATTTCATGCAACTCCCGCTTTATTAATAAATCAGCAAAAACTGTTAGCGTCGTGAAAGAGAGTTTTGTTTTGTATATTGTTGACGGGCGAAACTCTTCTTTTTGTACTTGCAGTCATAAAAAATTACATTTATTTTACTCCTTTCTTAGAGTGACAAGTAGTAAATATTCAGATCACAAAACATAGCATTTATGAATGATGATTTTTGCTCAATTCCCCCTTCAGTGTCCACAATGTAACACTGACACAGACTTGACTCCTGAAATCTCGAGTCCTCGTCTATCTGAAGTGATCCAAAACATTTGGTGATGAAGATTTTCTAAAACAGTTTTATGAATTTTATGAGTAGTAACCCCGATTTCCACATATTAATTAATGGTTTATATATGAGTAGATATTGTTTGTAATGTTGAAGGTCTTAAAGGCTCATCTAAGTAAGAGAAGTTTATTTTTGTTTTTACTACAGTTATAATCCTAATGTTACTATATACAGCTCTAAATGTTACTATTATGGAAAAATTAATGATTAAATAAATTGATTAAAAGAGGAGAAATTATTTTAGCAGAGAAAGAACAAGCACAGTGAAAAAGTACTTTTCTAGTTTAAGAACATAGATTTGTCAGGGAAACATTTACTTATGTTTAAAAGCGCCATTTGTGAATTGCACACCTTGAGTAAAAATCGCCCTGACCGGTCGCGGTGCTCAGCGGGAATGGAAGCAGATTATGCAAGGATTAGCGCAGAGTAAACACAGTGACAGACAAATGTGGAACATACATGTAGTTACACAAGTGGTGAGTCCGTGTTGGTATTGTATAATTAAAAGCATGTTACCTCGATGTAGTTATGTTTTCATTTTATGGCTGGAAATGACAGTTTCGGTCCTTGAAAATCACACCATCGATTTTAATATACATAAATGACAATAAATAACAACGTAACTACGACATAACGTGTTACATAACAATGTATGAGTACGATTTCTTACAAGCTAAATAAATCATGTAACTATCTCCTTTTCTGGGCTTTTAAAGTCCATATGGAAAATAATCTAAAATAGTCATATATTAATACTATATAGTTTAACACACTAAACAAAATATTAATATTAAACATTCATAAAATAATGCGTACATACTTATTTCTACTCTTTGCTGTACTTTGGGAATATATAAAACGTTCTTTAATTAATTTATACTTTTCACAACTGTTCTGTTCTATGTTACCGTTAGGTGTTTGCAACATCAATTAGTAAATTTAAATCTACCATCTTCTAAAAGAACCCTTATGTATTATATTAGTAAAAATATATCTACTTACTGCCACTGAAGAAGAGAATAAAATTCAACACTCGATACGTACTGTTATTACTTTTTGTAACACATAACGATAGCGAATATCCAAAATCATATTATCCTTTCAAACTTTACATCATTAAAACCTAACCTTTTAATTTGCTTAGACTTGAATAATAGATCCATTTATCCTAGTTAGTTACTGACAGATAATCTTATCTTTGACAGTTAATTGCCTTTAAAATTGAAAAATTTAATGTATGACGGTGATATAGTGTATTTAAAACGAATTTATATTTATAAAACAGTTCAAACATTATCCTAACGTTAAAAACGGAAAATCAGATGCGTAACAGACACCTGACTAACTAGCATGCCCACTTAATGTTTCGTATAATCATATGTAAACCAATACTAAACCAACCACTTTCGTATACATACATGTTAATATATGTTTAACCAACTACTGCATGTTTGAATGTATACATACAAGAGGAACGCTCGGATCTCGGGTGTAAATGAAGGAATACGACGTATTGCGGTTGACACTACAAATGAACGCTCCACTATTGTTCTGGGATTCCATCTCATTTATTTATTTTACCGTTCTCTGTCTGTACTATCTAGTTAAACGATCTCATGCCGTATGACTTGTTATAATAAAAATTAAAAGCTACTTAAATTGTATTTATTCGACTACAGCTTCCTCACATTTGTGGCTGTAAAACTAGCCAAATTAGGCAATTAATTGAAATGGAATATATAGTTACATGGCTCGTGAAAGAATGCTCTATTTAACTTTTTATATGTGTGCATAAATGCGGGAATTTACAATAACAGGAAAAGGATATCATAAGCGATTTTGCAAGGAACGGCCAACACACGAAGCAATGACAATAATGTAATCTAACTTTTACTGTAGATAGTGCTAGTGAGGAATCCAAGCATTTTAATATATTCTAAATATTGTTTACACACTGCTATAAAATTATATGTGATGTAAATAATTGTGAGTGTGTCCACATAAATTACTATAAAATTTGCGTATCTCTGCCGTTGTGATAGACTAAATAGGGACTGGGCACTAACATGATTCAATGGGACATTCGTTCCGTACTACAATTTAAGAAAAATAAGAGAACATAGTGAACCCGTGACTATTGGACAAGGAATTGAAAAGTAATGGACCAGAAAAATTCAATTTCAGTATCGAGAAAATTATAGAGTCCGTTTTGCACTGATGAATGATTCAATACTGGTTAGGTTTATAACAGTTGTTATAATTCCTATACTGAGCAAACAAGTAGCGAATATAGATATGAAAGCAAGAAGATACTCTATATTATATCAGATTTACGGACAATTCATACTTTCCAAGGTAGGAACCTGACAGTACAAACGATAACCGAGAGCGAAGAGGAAAGTATGTCCTTTTACGGAATCAACATAATTGTAAATATTGTGTATGTGAATATACGTATACAAAACAATTTGGATGTTGGTGTTTCTGTCACTTGTGTATTACGTTTATAATGCTGCTATGTATTATTGTGTTAAATTTGTTCATGAATACTGAAATAAGCTTTCTATCAACATCACAAGAGGGCTGCATCATATATGCATTCAACTAAGAAAGGAGGATACTCCCCTTAGCCTAAAACTGTTTAAGACCTAATGAGATGTTTGGGGGATATTCCATACAATACCGTGGGGTTTTTGCCTACGTCTAGGTCCTGGAAACAATAATGTTCCCATAAACATAACTTTTTATTGTTGTAAGGTCTTATTCGGTACATAGGCAAACACTACGTTGTGTGATACACTTTGTAACTAATGCCGGATTCTCTGTCTAGTTACTCTAGTTTCTGATGCTAAAAAAACTGAGACTTGCACACTTAAATGCACACCTGAGACTGTGGGACTATATAATTTTTTGATCGAGCAAGAATACATACTAAAATATAACATCAAAAATACCTTAGATTGTAAGTAGCTTACAAGGGTCAGAAGTAAGAGCTTTTTGATCGAAGTTAGTTTCTGAGCCTTGAATTAGTAATACTTTTTTAATCGGGGCATCACGGAAACCCGAACTGTGGTACCAAATAAATTACACTGGAAGTTATTTTATACAGCTAAAATATACGCTTTTTAACCGATATATGTTTCCTATACCTACACACACACATACATATATATATATATATATATATATATATATATATATATATATATATATATATATATATATATATATATATATATATATATATATATATTCATGATTGGGAAATCAAGGCAAAGTCAGCCTCGGAAATATAATTCATTCTAACCAGAAATGCTCCTGCACAAGCAATATCTAATATGTGTAACTCGTAATTGCATTTAACCCCGGATTCTCTTAACCACCAAAACTAAAATAATGATTTACTGATATATGTACGCCTAATTCCAATTGAAACATATCATGGGGCAACATTATATTATATAATTGCTTTCACTAAGACTACAGGGAAAGCTACGAGTAGTAAATAAGTAACTGATTTTCTTAAATTCATCAATTCAGAAAGGTACTTACACTAAAATTACTGAGCAGACATAAAATATTTTCAATTAGCAAAAAAATAATAACCAATACAAAACAAATGTATATTAACTTTAACTGTCGACTGGAAGTAATATTAATCTACCTGTCTATTGAAGTAATATTAATGATAAATAAAGTGAAACAATCATTGTCGAATATCAGCCAGCGGTAAAAGAAAGAACAACCATATATTTTTTCAGAACTAAAAGATAGCCAGTTCATAAAGAGAAAAAAAAACATGTTTTGCTGAAAACCCAGAAGTGATCACCGGAGACAATATTCCATTTTTTCAAACGATGTTTCCAAAATTCTTAACTTCTTTTAATGTGAGGCCTGTAAGTTACAGGAAGCATGTTCCCATTCGAACAACCGCTGTTCCAAACTTATTCAGGGCACTTATTAAACCGTTATTCCTCGATTGGCAGATTAAGTGTTACATCACATGAAGTGTTTGTGCAGTGTAAGTTATGTGATCAATGTTTGTACAAAACCGAGCGTACCCTCTGTGCTAATCAGTTACTCCGCAGTAACCGTTACAACCGTTGTACTTTAAAGTAACGATTAAAAATATCGGTTACAGTGTATTCTTCGGTTATAAAGTAGGTAATCACCAGTTTCGGTATTATGATATACATGGTGTGAGTACGATAAATTTTTCAATAAAACGCGAATGAACAAAATAAATTTACTTTAAAAGCATTGAGCAGAGTAATTTATTGCTTTTAAAACAATAAAAATAATGCCAATAAGAATCAAACAGGTTTATTAAAAAGAACATAAAAAATTTAAAAAAAACATTTCACTGTGATGTTCTAGAATACCATTAAATTCAGCATATCTCTAAGCTGCAAGGAATTAGTGTTATTGTGTTAGAAGAAACTTGGAGAGTGCCATCTCAGTAACCGTACGTTAACCTGTTGCAAAGTAAACATCCGTTACTTCTAAAAAGTTACTAGTTACAAGTATATGTGCCTGTAACTTCCAACGTGACAGAGACTAAGTACCTGTAACTGAAACTTATATTTTAGTAACTGTTACTCTTGGGACTAAGTAACAGTTACAAAGTAACAATTACAGGATTCCCGACAAATCTCTAAACATGAGTGATTCTGAAGTTCCTGTTAAATGAACCTGATTAGTACGTTGAACCTGCAACACGATATTGTTATTTGCTTAATGGAGACAAATAGATAGAACAAAGGTTTAAGCTTTAATTGTGGCTATTGCCAAGTTTTCTATCATGGCTTTTGTTTATAAGTTGACCCTTTTATGCGTGAAAACAAATAGCAATGCATAGATGTTGTATGAGAACATTTAGATCCTTTCCCACTAGAACTTCATGACATTATTCTTTTCCTTCGTGTTTCTGTTTTTCCTGATGAGGTTTGACACACAATTAGAAAGTTTATAATATTATTAAGATTAGCCTTGATATTTAAATTTGTGGAAGCTTTGTAGAAAAGTGTTCTATTTGTTGATAGTGTAAATATCGCCTTATTTAAATATTATGAGTAACGAAAGTAAAAGCATTATTAAAAAAACAACAACACAATGTGTTTACCGTTCTGATCGTTATTTCTAAAAACTTACATTGCCAAAAAAGGCAATAATTTTTAAATCTATACTGTATTATTTTTTGAAGATTTTGAAATAAATAAATACAGAAAAAGAAGACTTAAACTGAATATATTAAAAATAAAACCTTTTA
Source organism: Homalodisca vitripennis (assembly GCF_021130785.1). NCBI lineage: Eukaryota > Metazoa > Arthropoda > Insecta > Hemiptera > Cicadellidae > Homalodisca > Homalodisca vitripennis. The sequence continues at coordinate 121,255,971 of NC_060213.1, read as the reverse complement.
ATGACCAGTGGTTTTGTTCGTAAAATATTCAGTTGGTATATTTTTTGTCTTATCTATAAATACCATTACACTTTTAAAACATTAAGCTCAGTTTATTACATTAAGTTTAGAATACTTATTTCGGCATATATACAGCTACATAGGGAGGTGTAACTTCCTAGCCTTTTTAAATGTTCATGCAAAATGCCAATGAAGCAGAAAATTGCTTTCTTCACATTTAAATGGAAATAAAATTCCTTTTGAAGTTCGAGGTGTACGTCCATTATCTAACAGCAAAGGGCAATGCTTCTAAACTTTCTTTCCTCCGGGAGTCTATAAAATACTACTTATTAACTTATTAAATTCATCACGATACACATTAATTATTAGCATACACATAAGTTGAAAAAACCTCCGATTTTATTAATACCTCATTCATAAATTTATCAGAATGAAAGTACATACATTTTATAAGTAATCCTTTGACACTAACTTATAACGGTTTACTTTACAGGCAAAGAAGTTTTGGCAACTTACATTTGGTACGTTGGGTATTCATCTTCTCCATCTTTAACACATTTTTAAGTGCTTGGTAAATTTGTATTGTGTTGTATTCAGAGTATATACCAGCTTCACATCTAATTAGTTCATGGAGACCCAGCTCTAAGTTTTGACGCTTTAATTGTAATAAAATACCAAACGGTCTAATAAAAATTAAGTTGATACATCCACTATCTGAACTACAGAAATGTTCTCACAGTAACAATAGCGGTTAATTCTCGCTTTACTGCCTTTGTAATGTAATCAGAAATAGTCTCAGTTTTTCTGAATAGTCACTCGACTATTAATGCCTAAGCTTGAGACATCCGTTGAAACCAATCTTCATTCTGCAAGGAATAAACAAAGGCTTCGGACCTGTATTTAGGAATAATTTTAAATTTTAGATTATACCCTCATGTATTTCTTGAAACACAGCAGCTTATGTCTCTAGCTTATATCTATTCCGTTATCCGTTATTTATCATTGATTTTGTCGGAATAAATAACCGTGCAGACGTTCAGGCGAAGTTAGCCTTAACAGTTTCAAACTGAGTGTATGAATGAATCTGCTATGATATTGAATTTTATGACTATTTATAGGTAAAACGTTATATGTAAAAAAATTATTGTTGTTGCCTCTTATGTTTTATAAAAGGGCATTTAATAAACACACATTCTGTTGTAGACTTCATCATTATCCAGTGATTGCAAGAACAATACAATTTTATTTCTTATATTTGATTAAAAGCCACAAACAGCTAATGGGTTATTTCTAACTATTAATTAAAACTCATTGTTTATAAACTCATTGTTTCCAAAAATTGGCAATTTCAATTGTGTGGTATTGCTCAATATATAACCGTAATATAATACAGTAATTATATTTCTTTTCACAACTAAAATACAATACGTCCCATATGGAGTGTATACTCGTATTCCTCAGTAACTCTAGATGATTACTTTTACATCCTATACCAGTGTTTGCGATACTATGACCATATTCTATCTACAACTTTTCTTGTCTTCATAAGTTTTTAAGTAATCCTAATATATTTCTATCTTTATGTTACAGTTCTTGGTGTCTTAATTATTACTAATCATAAAATACCATACTACAACTTTTGCATAGAAAATATTACAACAAAAACTAAGTTTAATAATTGTGCATATGTTAAAATAAAGGAATTATTTTATTCCTAAAAATGTTTAAAGTAGTACCATATTTGGTTAGTGTTTACCTGTTTTTCACTGAGTTGGTGTTCTAGAACTAAACTAAAGCAATGTTCAACATAAGCCAGAACACATATAATCTTAACATATACTCGTAAAAAACCACTATCGAGAAATAAACTATTTTAAAGTCCTAACATAAATAATGTAGTATGAAAACTTTTTATCATACTTTTTGAAAACGTTGAACGTCGAAACTAATATAATAATAATTATTGTAAACTAAATTACGTTTGCTCTCAAAGGATTTAAACATATTACATACTTTTGGATACAATTCTATGCAAGACAATGCCACAAACATATAAAGATGAAGAAGTGAGAAGATGGACGGACACAAGATGGATGGCTCAGTATCCGAAACCCATTACAAGAGCCAATCACAGTTACATGACCTTCCTTCGACCACTATTGTTAGTGATTTACTGCAGTGTCCTCGGGGACAGCTTACTGTTGGTCGTCTAGCAAACTGGCGACTTATTAATATGTGAAGATCTCGTCAGTTTATTTGTCAATATGTATATAAAGTTACAAAATTATAAACTGCACCTTCCTGTTTAAATAAAGTAGCTATCCTTGGCTATTTATACCTCCCTCCACTTCTTATAGTCAGACTCATAACCGTACCTCGTCTCGACAAAGGTGGTCAGAGCGCTGAATGACTGAGTCAACCACGTGGTGTAGACTATGTTGTCTGCAGTCTGCAGTTGATAACCAGCTCATTTACGTTTGCCAAACAGATTACAGTGTTGACAACCTCATTTGTTACAGTTAGCAAACTTCTATGTGATTTTCATTGGCAATTTTCTGTACATCGCGCAGTCCTCTAGTTCTCTTCACAACTTAAAATTTCTGAATAATTATTTGATAATTATGTAATATTTGATTTAACTATTATATATTACTACATCCGTTCCAGATCTAAAAATAAATCTACGATAGCTTTGAAATAAATGTACAAATATATATATATATATATATATATATATATATATATAAATATATATATATATATATATATATATATATATATACATTGTGTATATGTTTGTGTAATATATTTTACTCATTAATCTAGTAGGTATCCATTTCCTTTCTAGCAAACCAGACCTGCTATCTATAAGCTTATTCTTGTAATGTAAATATAATGTTACAAATAAAGTACTGACATTATGTGTTGACCATATTTTTATACGAAGTAGGGATATAGACTGTGTTAAAACATTTGGGCGTATTGGGCGTGACAGCCCATTGTATTTTAGACCACATGTTAACGTAATCGCCATACTACTCTCTCTTCTGTCATAAACCTAATATATTGGATAGACGTGTTTTTACTTTTTAATTCGGTACGAGTTCATCTACACTCAGTTAACTAGGAAGAAGTATATTTGGAAAATAAGATGAATATGTTATATAATAAATTGTAAAGTATTTACAATATTGTGTAAAATTACTAAAACCATTAATTGGGTTAAAAGTATTTTAAAGATAGTTGAGTACAGACAACAAATATTTAGTGATAAACGCAAATCCAAAAAATATAATTATGTAAAGAATACATTGCATTCAAGCATTTGAAAAAATTCTTTACAGATTAAAACCACGTATAGTTATTAAAAAAAATTCCTATATATTAAATTATATTTTCTCAAATAAAATAATTAAACGTGAGAGAGATCCATCCCAACAATGCAATATAATAAATATTTTTCCCGGGCTGTTGGGGTAAAAATAAACACGTTTTAAAAATTGAGATGACATATGGAACTGCTATCGTCGAACAGAATTGTTTGGCTAATGAGATTATAAAAAAAAAGCAAAGGCCTTATCTCTGTCTATTGTGTCGACAGTGTCCGGTACCTCCTGTGAATTTACAACCGTTACGCACATATCTGCAGTCGTTCCTTACAATGCTAACTATTAAGGTGAGGTAGAATTTGTTCACGAAAGTTGAAAAAACAAGTACTGGGTTTGATAACGTAAACGTTCAACTGTTAAAACGTATTGTTAATGGCATTGCAACAGTATTGGTGTGTGTTGTTTATAATAGTTTTAATAAGGAATTTTTCCTACAAACTTAAAATTAAGTTCGGCCTATCTTGAAATTCAATAGCAATATTCCATTCTTGTACTAATTATACAATTATAAATTTTCTTTACAATATAATAACATTATCTGAATATATTACATTTTTTTGGTACTTTTATTGTGGTTTCATAAGATGTCAATAAACTGAAGACGCTTTAATAACAGATACGGAACACGTTGCGTCTTCAATATAAATATTCGGTTTTTCATACTAAATAAATCTATATAACGTCAATGTTTTCTTTATTAAGTACTCAATTGTATAAGCAGATGCCTTCTGTATAAATATTTTCGTAGTTTTTTATGCAGGATGATAACTTTTTATTTGAAGTTCTTTATAATGTCATTGTATATTTTCAAAGGCTGGCTAAGGGTACTACATGTATCCAGTGATACAAGCGTAATTTATATTAGAAATTTTGTATACATTTTTAATGATTTTAATTTGTTCTTTTCCGTGTTTTTGGTATTATACCATATCATTATTTAAGTTTATTTCTTGTACGTAATGGCGACATTTTTATAAATCAAACATTTTATAATAATAATATATTTTCATAGTAGTTCATGTACACTCTTAAGCATCTTATATTGTTCGGGTTTGCCTTTAGGACATTTTAAGGCACACAGATGCAGAAGTCGGCATTTGATTTTAGTTTTTTTATCAATGCTAGATTTATACATTTTTATTCTTATTTTGTTAAATTATAAAACAGATCACGTAATTTGGTTAAGTGTCCAGGAAAATTCCTAATAAATTATCGATATCGGTACCAGTTTTATTAGCAATAGAGATAACATAATTTATTCATGTATTCACATAACTTACTCTATAAAGTGTTTCTAGAGTTACCCGGAACACTTCTCGGAAGGTTTCTTCTCATCAAAATAATGAAAAAATCATATAAACATAAGTCCGGAAACGTAGTGAAATAGTTTGTAGAAAAGATCGGAAATAAAGCGAAAGGGATGTTTTCATGGCGTAAAGATAGTTGTTCAATTTATTATATTTTATGTAACATGAACTGAAAAACTGAAGAAAACAGGTCCTAGACATGTTAGATCACCCATTTCTGAGGTATCAGACAAAATATTCAAAATTCGGTCTCAAATCATGCTTTGCTTAGATTTGAAGTATATTAACTTCATTAAACGGGTAATAAAAACATAAATTTTATAACCTAGACCGGAAATGCAATATCAGTTTATAAAATGTACTTTCTTCTTAAAAACAAAACATTTGAATATGTATTATTCAGTCAAATAAATAGTAACAAAACATTTACAGTACAAAACATTGTATGCTGAGATACAAGATTTTAAAATACAGCTTCAATTGAAATGCTTTTAGTTTATTGAAAATCGAGAGTTGGCAACACTGCTGCAACAATACCTGAATACAAGTTATTATTGTACTGCTGTTCAATAATTCATCCGTTTTAGTAACTCTTGTATCATCTTTGTTTTATGCAGTGTATATGTATTATTCTATTATTTGTTGTACTTTCATTTCAAATCAAACAATATTTAGATATATAACCAGGTGAAAATTACCAAAATAAATATAGGTATAGGTAAATTATATGATTTAATTTAAAGTCCATTATAAAGTTAAATAAATATGCACAGGACATTTATTTAAATCAAACCAACAAATAAAAATGAACTTATATACTACTAACACTTATAAATATATTATAAAACAATGACTTGAGCAACACTATCGTACAATGAATGATTGTAGAATATTTTTTAAGATGGACTGTAAGAGATATGAAAATTGCTTTTTTTTTTTAAGTTATACACCATGTCTAACTTCTTCTTTGTTATAATCTGTTTAGGTATAAGGATTGATTAAAATTTTAATTTATTTTAAATTCTTTTACTGACAGTTCTTGTTATCAACAGAAATTTGTAAGATCGAAGTTTATAGAGCAAAAAATTTGAGACTTGAAGTGAACTAAGAGAAACAATTATATACGAATGTATCCAATTACAATCCCAATACATTGTACTAATACCATTCTTATTTGGAGAAGCAAGATTCTCTTCTACTCGCCTGCATACATGCCTCTACATGTCCATTTGCTTTGATTGGAATACATCCCATAAGTATTTATAGTAATTCTTCACTGAAAACTTATTAGTTTACGATAAACATAGGCATCATTAATAGGTAAAAAACAATTCCTAAATTCATAATTTTTAGCAGTAACTTTTACACCAATTTTTATAACGTTGTATTAAACGTAAAGTGTTCAGAGGTTACTGCACCATAATAAATGACAGAGCCTATGATAAGGAAGCTGTATTGATTGATGCTTAGAATGTTTAGAAGTTACTACACCATAATACAAATGACAGTGCCTTAGGTAAGGAGACTATTTTATTTCATATTATTTATTTATAGATAAACCCCTTTTACATTCGAAATATAATATATAATCAAATAAGACGGTTAGGCCTATAAATAAAAAACAAAACATAGCAATAAACATAGATATATACTAAACGTGATCAGACGTAAATACCTTAATACTAGGTATACCAGAATATACGACTAAAGAAAGTATATAAATGTTATTTATATATATATATATATATATATATATATATATAAATAAACATAGACAAACTTATATACATATATAACGAATACAAAATTACTAACTACAGCACTAGACGTGTAAGATAAAGGCCCAACTGAAAAACAGTTTGTTGCCATAGCAATCTCCGTAATGAGTCATTACACCAATTTTCCTCTCTCGCACTCTCCCTGTCACCTTATCTGTCTGTTGATGAGGCGGAGTCAACTAACAGTCTTGCCTTGACCTACTTTGTGCTTTATGAGAAATACAATGTGAGAAAACTTTATCGTTTCATATTGTTAAAACTTTTATTTATTATAACTATTTACTAATTATTGTTTTATTATTGTAAAAATTTTGTAACATTCATTTATATTTACACCAAAACTAGATTGGCTAAAGATTTTGGGAAAATATTTACTACTGATATTAGGAAAATCTACGTTGTGTGATATTATAAATAACTTGGGGAAACATAAACTATAGTTTTTCTAGGGTTACAAATATATATCAACCTCGATGGATGGTTGGTCTTCAAGTTCTTCCTTTGTCTATCCAAAGGATAAGAAAAGTGTATGAAATGTAATATTTATGACATATAGAAGTTGGAAAAGTGGGGGGAGTTCACGGCAAAAACACTAAAAATCAAATTTTTTTGACATTTTATAAATTTATTTTTTTCTTATTCTCTGTGTTTTTACGAACACGGTGATGTATAATACATGACCAAAAACATTTTTTTTCTACTCATAAAAAAATAATTAGTGCGGCACTACACCGCTAAATTTTGCCACTTTGAGCGTTACCTCTAGTGTCTCGCGAAGGCAACTCCCAATTTATTAGATAACATGCATTTATGGTGAGTACATGACTTATAGTATGTATTCTATAATTCTTTTGTAAATTATTTATACTAATAGAATCTTTGGGATATGATTTCTGCAAGTCTGCCTGCAGACAGTTGTGATGTGTCTTCTGCAAGATCAACAAGTGATTCATACTACCATCTGATTGTATTTACAAAACAGTTTGTTATTAGTTCTCATAAAAAACATTACAGTGATCTGTGTATTGCAATAACATTTAGTGATTATTCAGTTTTATTTATTGCTTATTTAGTTTCATTCCTTCTAGTAAGTGTTGGTTTCGTGTATTGGTTAGTAAGTATTGTAGAGTAGCCAAACTAGGCTAGTTCAGCTGGAAAATGCCTCGAATGAAAAATAGTTCAAAAGTAAAACAAGATAGAGCTAGGTTAGCTATTCAAAAGAGATGGGAATTGGACAAAAATCTAGAATCAAAAAATGAAATCCTGAGTGGGGATATTCTAAGTGGCACTAGTTCAATAGGCAGTCCAAATATGCCTGAACCTATTCCTAACATAGAGCAAATAAGTCTAATACCTGGACCAAGTATGTCTACTCAACCTAATGTACCAGAACCAATGAATATAGATGATTTGTACACGAACGTCAGAAAAAAAGGACTTTGTAGACAGTGACATCCAGGTAGGCCTACAAGATTTAGACGCTGCGCCTGAATATTTGTTCGTGGACAAAAGTGTTCTGAGCAATTTGGTGACAAATTTGTTATGCCCCGATTGTTTTAGGTCAAGCCTGAAACTATCTATTACAAATAGAGTAGGGTTTAACGCTCAGCTTTCTGTGGAATGTAGTGATTGTGTGCCCGGAAACATAATGTCCATGTCTAGTTCAAGGCAAATAGAATCCGAAACTGAGTACGACATAAACAAAAGAGTTGCTAAAGCTTTTAGTACTATAAGCAAGGGATATGCCGCTATAGAGCAGTTTGCTTTAGTAATGAACATGAACATTATGAGCAAGGGATATTATAGCAAGTGTATGAAAAGCGTAAACAAATCCACAAAAATGGCCGGTATTGCTAGTCTTTCAAAAGCACGAGCACGTGTGCGTGAACATTGTCAAAAAGAAAACAGCGCCTTAGAAGCTAATAGTGCCATAGACTTAGCGGTCAGTTTCGATGGATCGTGGCACAAAAGGGGGTTTACGTCAAACTATGGAGTAGGCTCTATTATTCATATAGATACGGGACTAGTAATTGACTATTGCGTTCTCTCGAAATTTTGTCGCAACTGTGCCTCAGCAGAACATGATTTGGGGAGAGGAAGCCCAGAGTTTGACATTTGGTATGCAGGCCATGCTATAGATTGCGATAAGAATTATGAAGGATCCTCTCCAGGTATGGAAGTCGCCGCCGCTGAAATTCTTTGGAAACGCTCACTAAGCTACAAATTTCGCTACACAACATTAGTGAGCGATGGAGATTCAAAGGTGTTCACTCATTTAAAAGACCTCAACATCTATGGAGAAGATGTTTTAAAAAAAGAGGAGTGTATAAATCACGTTTCTAAAAGACTGGGCACTGCTCTCCGCAACCAAGTAAAAGTGTGCAAAGCTCAAAAAATCACTCTTGGAGGAAAATCCCATGGCAGTCTAAAGGACTCAACCATCAAAAAGCTTACCAGGTATTACCACAATGCTGTATTTAGTAGTATCAACAAAGATGCACCCACTGTTAGAAACTCTATCTTAGCTACTCTTCACCACTGCACATCGACCGATGAAAAACCTAGTCATACCAAGTGTCCAACCGATACAAATTCATGGTGTTTTTACAACCGTGCGATTGCTAATAATGAAATTCCTGGAAGCCATAGTGACAACATAAAAACACCTCTCAATCCAACTGTTCTCAAACATATTGCTCCAATATATAAGAGACTCACAGAAACTAGCCTGTTAGAAAGATGTCTCAAAGGTCAAACTCAGAATGCCAATGAAAGCTTACATAGCTTCATTTGGCGGAAATGTGACAAAGCGAGAAGTGTATCAAGAAGGATAGTTGAAGCTGCTGTAGCTGAGGGTGTGAGTGAATTTAACTTTGGAAATGCCTCAGCTATCAACATTCTTCAAAAGAACAAAATTTCACCTGGAAAAAAAAGCATCATGATTGCAAGAGTGCGAGATCGACGTCGAAAACTTAAAATCCATCAAGCGAAGTCGGAGAGAGTCAAACGAAGAAGGAACTATTTGAGAATGAAAAATCTGCAAGAAGAGGAAAAGAGGAAGGAGCTAGAGGGCATAATGTATGGTGCTGGAGAATTTTAATAAAAGGTAGGCCTATTCATCAACTAGTCTATTTTTTCCTTACTATTTTTAGTTTTTTTACGTTTTCCGAAAGTTTGTTTTTATATAACAAACATTTGAATAACTCAGGTTGTAAAAGAGATAGAGCCCTAATTGTTTTTTTATTTTGTTCATAATTAAATTGTCTACAAAGTGGAGTATGGATTTGCTGTTAAAATAATGAGAAGTGTTTAAAAATCATTTTTTTAACTAAAAAAGTTGGTTTATTTATTTCTGAGTTTGAAAAAAAAGTTTTCTCTACCTAATTTTAATACTAAGTACAAACCCATACTCCACATTTTAAAGACCAGTATTCATGACAAAATAAAAAAAAAAATAGCTGAAAATGTTTATTAGTTTTTGAGCCTTAGTAATTTTACTAAACAGCTAAAATTCGGCAAAAACCCTCCCCCCTGGAGGGGGGGGGAGAATTTTCAAGGTTTAAAAAATACAATTGCTTTCTTAAACTGTCCTCTATCCAATTAAAAGGGTTTGAAAACATAATAATAACAAATAAAAAAATTGTCCTTTTTCATGAACTCCCCCCTAAGTGTATGAAATGTAATATTTATGACATATAGAAGTTGGAAAAGTATAGTTCTTAAAGAAGTGCACCCCATTTCAACCTTGAGGTTGTTTTTTTCCTTACGAAAATACATTAGTTCTATTTAAGTATTTAGAGGTTAAGTGGTAGAGAGGACCTTTAAGTCCTAACTTCGCCTCTGTAAATAAAGTCATTTTTCATTTCATTTCATTAAGTCACGAGGCATACGTATGACAAATTTCTAGTTTCTGAAATACCGGGAAGAGGGGGAATAAGTGATGAGTAGGTGAGGTGTGAGTAAGTAATTAAGGGCCTTCAATATATAGAGAGAGAAATAAACAAATTTCTATATTATAATTTAATTCATTCTTGAGGTATAGCATGATAACCTTAACCAAGTCCTATAGATTGATTATCACAATCATTGAACTCGATTGTGCCTATATAGTAACGAGGTTTCAAGCAAAATTTAAAATATATATATTTTGTTCTCCAACTATCGTGCGGGCAGACAGGCAGACAGAAATAAAATGTTTCTATCCCCTCGAGTTGGAAATGTAACAATGTAAACTGTATCGAGCAATCCAATTATTTCATAGAAACAAAATAATATTTCAAGGCGTGATCCTAAACCTTTTAAAATTAATCTAGACCACCACTCTAGAGAAAGAATAAATGTGTCACGCCATACTATAATGTGAGCATATCTGAATTCAATTAATTAAGATTCGCGGTAGTTAAAGTCTGTGACCTAGCAGCATTGAAATGTAGCGAGCTAGTCTTTTGAAGAAAACTTGAAAATAATTCATTTATCTGGTACATTTTCAACTTTAAATAATATTGTCGTGATGTTCTCGACCTTCAATTTAGTGCGGAATATTTTCTTTTGCAACTTCTATTGTTCATAGAGACAGTTTAATTTACACATTTTACAATTCCACCACCAGCGCTCTTCATAATTATTCTAGATTTATCCTATACAATAAGCATTAAAATAATGGATCCATTAACTTAGATAAACATCAAAATCATTATGTTTGTTCAAGAACAGTAAATATTTGTATAAATCTGTAGTTTTGACATATTGCCCTGAACAGAATAACATGAGGCAATCTAGTCGCATATAGTAGAGTTTTCAAATTCATCACACAGTAATATACGAAAAGAGCTAAATTTCGACTTCCACTTTCTTTCTTTCTTAAACTCTGTGACACATCACATAATGCTTGGTTTAAGGACTGTGCAATATTATCGTTATAGACGTAATACACCAAACGTAGCCAACTAAAGAGTTTTACAATGTTTTTACATTTTTGTTTTAAAACCTTTCATGAAGAGATATTTGTCTAAAATAAAAAAATATCGTTGGTATTGGGGTCTTAAATATTACTACTTGTTAATAAAGGAAAACCCAAAATCACACACATATATAATGACGTTATTACACAAAAATGTGTGTGCTTGTAATGTAATTTGCCATTTTTTAATTATTATTGTTACTATTGTAATAAACTAATAAGGACTGATATATTATTTCCAAAATTCACACACACACAAGTCTTTGTTCCTTAACCAGTGCATTCGTTTCGTGACCAAATGTGGTTCAGAGTAGATATTACTGACAGTTTTAGTTGTCGGAAAATACTGTGATGGAAAATTCAGTCCACATCATACACATCTGGTGTTTCCTTCTGGAATATCCTATCCATTTCGGCAGTTTTAGAATATTAACAGTTAATTTATATTAAGTTTCTTTCTTTATTGGAGTCCCTTTAGATACTTTTTGTACCTTTTTCAAGTATTCTACATAATTAGTTATCTTTAACTTATATTATTTTCCGGATTGATAGTTAACGATTGCATCAAGATTTATGTCTCTGATGTGCCAGTCCTGGCAGCATTGCAGCAATCGTTATATTTTACATGACTACAACACTACGTTTCGCGGATTTATAACTGATGTTTGCATCAATACTTATGTATCTGATGTGCCAGTCCTGGCAGCATTGCAGCAATCGTTATATTTTACATAACTAAAACACTACGTTTCGCGGATTTATAACTGATGTTTTGCATCAATACTTATGTTTCTGGTGTGCAATTTCTGGCAGCATTGCAGCAATCGTTATATTTTACATAACTACAACACTACTACGTTTCGCGGATTTATAACTGATGTTTGCATCAATATTTATGTTTCTGGTGTGCAAATTCTGGCAGCATATCTGCAATCGTTTATCTTACTTTGCTATATCACTACTTTTCGAGATCTGAATGTATTCTTTTCTGTTAAAAAAAAGAACTGTATGTTAGTATGGCCATTAAAAGAGGAGATTAGTTCTGATGTGTACTGGTCAATTATTAGATGACGGGCGGTATTTGGGATATATGCTATTGCGTAATTCAACTTTTGTGTTTGATCAAGAACGGAAAGTGAACAATTAAATTAAAACAGAAATAAAGGGTCCACAATGTATTTAACGTGATAGGTTAACATCTTTAAAGTTCGTTGTATAATATACAATAGGTTAAAGTAGTTGAGAAACCATACTAAAATGTGTTTGCAGTGAAAAAACAAACTTTTGTTAATGCTCTGCCACTTACGAGGAAGTGGGTCTGAAATTTATCAAAAACAATAATATATTGAAGAGAAAATTTGAAAATCTCAAGATTGCAAGACCTTTGTTACACAAATATTTATATTTAAGACGGATTTGTTTTGAAACCTTTGATCTCTATTATAATGTAGGTAGAAACTTCGTAAAAGAGAGAAACGAGTACTGCTGCTTCAAAGTCACTAATGATATAATGTGAAATGTAGTCGAAATACTTTTCTGACAACTAAAGAAAAGGAAATGAAGCCACTGCGTCTTTCATAATAAGACAAGAAATCACTGACAATAGAGTTCAAAGGTCTCTTGTAATGGCTTTCTACTGAGATATATTTCTCATGTTCGTCCATTTAATACTTCTCTCTGTTACATTCGTCTGTTACTAAACGAGACGAATAAGTGGTTCATAATTTGTTTCCAATGACTCGACATCAAATTGCTGAAATGATAACTAGCGGCTTTGTAACTTTTCCCGGTTTACAAAATTAAGATGCCAATTGACTTCTAAGACTGTTTCTTCCTTTCTTAGGATTTTTACTTCGTTTGCCTCTTCTGAATAAATTCTTAAAATTTTTTAACCACTACTTGCACAGTTCAGACATGCACCACCGCCTGATCAGCTTCAGTACTTCCAAGTAGTGGAATACACATCAAGTTAGCCCAGGGAAGAGATATACTCATCATCATTCACTCCCGTGTGCGTACTTGTACAGTTCAGACGTGCACCACCGCCTGATCAGCTTCAGTACTTCCAAGTAGTGGAATACACATCAAGCTAGCCCAGGGTAGAGATATACTCATCATCATTCACTCCCGTGTGCGTACTTGTACAGTTCAGACGTGCACCACCGCCTGATCAGCTCCAGTACTTCCAAGTAGTGGAATACACATCAAGTTAGCCCAGGGAAGAGATATACTCATCATCATTCACTCCCGTGTGCGTACTTGTACAGTTCAGACGTGCACCACCGCCTGATCAGCTTCAGTACTTCCAAGTAGTGGAATACACATCAAGTTAGCCCAGGGAAGAGATATACTCATCATCATTCACTCCCGTGTGCGTACTTGTACAGTTCAGACGTGCACCACCGCCTGTTCAGCTTCAGTACTTCCAAGTAGTGGAATACACATCAAGTTAGCCCAGGGAAGAGATATACTCATCATCATTCACTCCCGTGTGCGTACTTGTACAGTTCAGACGTGCACCACCGCCTGATCAGCTTCAGTACTTCCAAGTAGTGGAATACACATCAAGCTAGCCCAGGGTAGAGATATACTCATCATCATTCACTCCCGTGTGCGTACTTGTACAGTTCAGACGTGCACCACCGCCTGATCAGCTTCAGTACTTCCAAGTAGTGGAATACACATCAAGCTAGCCCAGGGAAGAGATATACTCATCATCATTCACTCCCGTGTGCGTACTTGTACAGTTCAGACGTGCACCACCGCCTGTTCAGCTTCAGTACTTCCAAGTAGTGGAATACACATCAAGCTAGTCCAGGGAAGAGATATACTCATCATCATTCACTCCCGTGTGCGTACTTGTACAGTTCAGACGTGCACCACCGCCTGTTCAGCTTCAGTACTTCCAAGTAGTGGAATACACATCAAGCTAGTCCAGGGAAGAGATATACTCATCATCATTCACTCACGTGTGCGTCTTTAATTTTATTACTAATTAAAAGATTCAATCTTTTGTTCAAGCGTAAAAATATAATACATAACAAATTAAAGCTAAAACGTGTGGTGATGGACTATACCTTTCAAAGGTTTAAATCAATACTTAACTGGTACACCAATAGCATACGGTATAGGCTGGATAAAATGTATCCAAGCGCAAGAGATAAGAGAAGAAACATTTCGTCACACACGCACTAGTGAATATGGAACACGGAGACTTTAAGAGCTTATGTATATAGCATGTTGTAACATGTTATATTACAAAACTAGCGTGGCCAGGGATGAAAATTAGGATATATTGAGGATCAAACCCTAATATGTGAGCACAAAATCGATTATTAGAAACCAAGTTTGAATATTAGTAATATTTTTGTTATATTCACGACATGAGGGATTCCTTATACACAAAATTATACCTAAAAATATTTGTAATACATTTTACTAAATAAAACCTAATAATGTGTGATGTATCTAGAACATCAATGTATGTCCTTCCATTCACATCAAATACTTATATGAGGAATTAGGTTCAGGTATTAGTTCTCAATATTGAATAATTTCCGTCAAAGTATAAGGTATCACACTTTGGGGATTTGGATTGCAAGTTTGACAAGTTACTTGACTAATTGCCGACCTCTGGCCTAGACTGAGGGCGAGTCCCTTCGGTTTGTCCCTTCAACTGGAAACAAACTTCACGGTGACATCCATCAGGGTGTATATAGGGATTATACTAATACACTAGCGTGCACTATAACTTATAGTAATACTTACCGAACTGTCCTGAACTGGAAATGTCACCTCGTAGTGGACATCGGGCAGCCAGAGTGTATATAGGGATTATACTAATACACTAACGTGCAGTATAACTTATAGTAATACTTACCGAACTGTCCTGAACTGGAACTGTCACCTCGTAGTGGACATCGGGCAGCCAGAGTGTATATAGGGATTATACTAATACACTAGCTTGCAGTATAACTTATAGTAATACTTACCGAACTGTCCTGAACTGGAACTGTCACCTCGTAGTGGACATCGGGCAGCCGGAGTGTATATAGGGATTATACTAATACACTAGCGTTCACTATAACTTATAGTAATACTTACCGAACTCTCCTGAACTGGAACTGTCACCCCGTAGTGGACATCGGACAGCCAGAGTGTATATAGGGATTATACTAATACACTAGCGTGCACTATAACTTATAGTAATACTTACCGAACTGTCCTGAACTGGAACTGTCACCTCGTAGTGGACATCGGGCAGCCAGAGTGTATATAGGGATTATACTAATACACTAGCGTGCAGTATAACTTATAGTAATACTTACCGAACTGTCCTGAACTGGAACTGTCACCTCGTAGTGGACATCGGGCAGCCAGAGTGTATATAGGGATTATACTAATACACTAGCGTGCAGTATAACTTATAGTAATACTTACCGAACTGTCCTGAACTGGAACTGTCACCTCGTAGTGGACATCGGGCAGCCAGAGTGTATATAGGGATTATACTAATACACTAACGTGCAGTATAACTTTTAGTAATACTTACTGAACTGTCCTGAACTGGAACTGTCACCTCGTAGTGGACATCGGGCAGCCAGAGTGTATATAGGGATTATACTAATACACTAACGTGCAGTATAACTTATAGTAATACTTACCGAACTGTCCTGAACTGGAACTGTCACCTCGTAGTGGACATCGGGCAGCCAGAGTGAGCGAATGTGTGGAGCGGAGACACGCGGAGATAAATTTGTATCTTATCCAGTTCCTCGCACGTCACATGCATTTTCAAGAGTACTTTTTTCTTACGGTTAAATCTTAAAGCTCTGACTATCCCTATGGGGATGCGGAGGCAAGAATACGCTTACCACACGTTCTTCTTCTGCAGACGGTGGGAAAAGGAAAGACAATAGGACAACACTTATAAAGGATACTATTTACCGGAAAATGGTTTATTATAAAAATAATTCCTCAGTAATATGCCAGTAATAATTTACATAACTATTTTCTTGGCACTAAACGTCAGGATCTAATAATATTACATAATCTGATTTTGTTCTTAAATTACTTTTATCTATTACTTCTTTAAATCATTATAAAGGAACTATATTTAATTTTTTTAAATATTCAGTAGAAAAATAAATCTATCGTAAAACTATAACTTCGTTCTCAACCTTACGCAGCCGGTTTCAGTAAGGTTGAAACGAATTAGTTATGTTATCAGAAGGTTTGATACCATAATTCATCTTGACAAATTTTATGCGTCGATTTGGAACAAAATCTTCAATTAATAGATGATAAATAATAAAACTGAAATATTAGGAAATTTTTTATATTAATTTTTATCTATTAATATTAAAACTACTATTTAAATTATTCGAATAAAGCACACAGGAACTTGATTAGTACCTTAAAACTAATATGAGAGATATACGAAAAATGGATAGTATAATAAATGAACAATCTAAAATTGATTCTCGACGGTTAATAGAATTCGTGAAGTTGCATGCAAAATTTCATGTCTATAACTCTTTTAATTTTCCTAATGCTCTTCGGTCTGACAATCATACACAAAGGAAGTTTGTACTTCCTCTAGGTAGACCAAAGTGTTTTTACCAGCTTACTGAATGATGGGCTTCTAGCAGCCAAATCGCATAGACGAACATGCTTGTTATCAAAATCGACGTTGAATTACATAATTTCAAGTCCATAGTTCAATTTGTTCATGAGATATCCTGCGGTAAATCAATACACAAACAGAGGAACAAAATAAAACTTTTCCAAAACTCTTATTTAGTTATCGATTAAGCAGGATGTCGACTGATGCATATACTGAAAAATCTAAACGTAACCAATAAATCATAAATACGATAAATTTATTAAAAACCAATATTAAAAGATTACGCGGACCCATCGTCCAGCCACTAGCTTCCGAGCCATTACCTTCACTCTAATGGCAGCGAAGAAATTACGAGGCCGCCTTGACTGTCCGTACAAGTTAAACTCATTCATCACTCCCAGGTGTACCAACCTTGTTTAAAATCAGTCATTTTAGATCCATAAAACCGTTTTGCCATTTTAACTTTGTAATATAAGTAGTTATTATCACATATTGTGCCTGTTCGTCAAAATCGAGAGGTGAAATGTGTGTTTTACTTTGCACAAGGAAACGCCAGTAATTAATATGATCGATACAGAGCTGAGTGTAGGAGACTATGTTTCCCACACCTCGCGGGCTTGGAGATTTGTCATATTCAAAGTCAAAGTCAAAGTGTTTATTTGTCAATTAACAATTAACATTGCATGACAATGGTCAATAATTTACAATAATAATAAAAACAAAAGATAAAATAACTAAACATCTTATTTGTACATTAGATAATCTCTTACAGAGTAAAACTCTCCATCAATCAAAAAACACTTAAGTCTTTTTCTAAATTTGCTAACAACAGTTTCTGCTTTTATTTCCAGTGGGAGACTATTAAATAATTTGATTGCTGAAAAATATAACTGGTTTTCAAAAAATGAGGTACGGTGTTTTGGTACAGGTATACAGATGGAGTTTCTTAAGTTGTAATGAGTAGGAGAATCAGAGGTAAAAATGTGCATATTTTTCTTAAAGAAGGTTAAGGTTTCGAGTATGTATAGGCTTGGGAATGTAAGAATTTTGTTTGATCGGAAAAAACCCCTGCATGATTGACTTCTTGCCAGCCCTAATACAATCCTTAGAGATTTCTTCTGCAAACGAAAGATGTATAGGGTCTTTGTGTTTTCAGAGCCCCACATTGGAAGTCCATAAGCAAGATGTGGGTAAATGCACCCATAATAGCCAGCCAGAAGAATTTCAGTACTAGAAAAACTGGAGAGTCTACGTAATAAAAATATGCCGCTGCATAATTTCCCACACACCTTGTCCATGTGAAGGTGAAAGTTCAGGCTTGAGTCCAAAATCACACCCAAGAAGTTTGTAAATTGTGACGAGTTAATAACGGAATCGCCTAAAATAATGGATGAACTTCCACTATCACCATTCATGGGTGCTCTAATATTAAAATCCAGGAATGTCGTCTTTGCAGTGTTCACAGTAAGGTGATTTTCTTCCATCCATTGAAGAAGACAGCTGCCTTGTACAAAAATATCATATTCCAGGTTTTCCCTATTTTTATGTGACATATTGAAAGATGTGTCGTCAGCAAATAAGCACAGATTTCCTCCGCCCACACTAGATGAGATGTCATTAACAAATAATAGGAATAAGACTGGGCCAAGGACAATCTGTGCGAAAGTGTTAACTTTTCAACTCTCCAGTTTCCCTTGTTAAGTCAATATTGTGTTACATTATACTTGCTGTTACGTGAAAACAGTTCCACTTAACTCCTATTAGGTTTGATAGATTGTCAGGGGGTGTACCGTGTACGCTAGTCTGAATATTTTATAGGCAGACGTGCGTTAATTTAATAGTGTTATCAAAAGGCAAAAAAATTATTTTGAAACCAATTAAAGCTATAAAATTTAGTTAACGCTTCCGTCACCTTTCTACAAATACCCTAAGGATGGAGTAATCGCAGAATGAAGAGTAGGGGATGGGCCTGAAACATAGGAAATTATGCTAGAACAACGGAAACTGTTTCGGGACAAGAGGGTTGCCTTGAAACAAGAAGAGCCCACGAAAAAGAGGATTTGTTACGGACCAAGTGAAAGATTGGTTATTAAAAAATAATTATTAATTACTTTATTTTTGCGCTCCAGCAATGTCTCTTAGATACAAAAATTTTATGTAACACTGTTTTTTAAAGAATACCTACTTGATTTATTTAATTGAAATAATATTGTTGGTTGTTATTCATTTGATGCGGGTTTTCACGAAATTAAACAATTGTAATTGCAGTCAAATTGAAAATGCGTTAACATAAAAGTTAATTTGTAGTAAGTTGTTTCCAGGTATGGTACATAACATAATGGGTTCTTGTGATGGAAACAGCCTCTATTCTAATATTTTATGTTTATTAAAGCAATTGTGAAAACATAAGTTAGTGTTACAAAGTCGAATTTCTCGAGTACTTTCAAGTTATTTCTTTAGCAAACTTTCAGGAAGTGGGAAAGTTTGAACGCCGCAGAAAAGTAAGTATACCAAGTTTACTTTTCAATTACGTCGCCTTTTTATTCGATTTAACGGAGTGGCTCTGACGTAATTTGCTATTTTTTTAAACAAGTCTGTACTTACTATCATTTCTGGCAATACAGAAGTAGGTGGTGCAGTGAATTTCAAGAGTTTGGTTTACTGAAATTGATTACTCAAAGCTCTAGTTGCCTTATCTGGAATAACTGGGTCACAGCAAGTACATGAAATATCATGATAAATTACAGTTCTCGTCAATCAAGCTAGAACTTAAGGAATATTTCTCTCGGACTAAGTGTATTGTTTAAATAAGTTACAGTATAACTAAATAGTTTATAGTATACGCTAGATAGCACCTCATTACATAAGCTAGTAGTTTGGGAATGTTTCGCTCCGACAAACAGTATTGTTAATAACTTATAGTATAAGTAACTAGTTTATAGTATACGCTAGATAGCACCATATTACATGAGCTAGTAGTTTGGGAATGTTTCGCTCCGACAAACAGTATTGTTAATAACTTATAGTATAACTAACTAGTTTATAGTATACGCTAGATAGCACCACATTACATGAGCTAGTAGTTTGGGAATGTTTCGCTCCGACAAACAGTATTGTTAATAACTTATAGTATGTATAGTTTATAGTAACTAGTTTATGTAGTTATATTGTAGCGCTAGATAGCACCATATTACATGAGCTAGTAGTTTGGGAATGTTTCGCTCCGACAAACAGTATTGTTAATAACTTATAGTATAACTAACTAGTTTATAGTATACGCTAGATAGCACCACATTACATGAGCTAGTAGTTTTGGAATGTTTCTCATTAGTTTCTCAAGTTATTTATGCAATAAATTTCAGTATAACTATATTACTAATATCGTTGAATTAACCGCGAAGATCTGTATACACAACTCAGACTGCAATGACGTAGAACTATTCAGTGCAAATAAACAGTGATGATATTTGATACTTAAATAGCTTTTAACCAAAGGGTTTTACAAATGGTTTGAAATGGAAATGATAATGATTAAATATAGTCAATCTTAAAGTTTAAACTAATAAGGGCAGATGTTTCTAAAACTAATGTATTATAATGTGACCTAGAAGTTTCTTGAGGATGAAAAGTTCTCACTCTATTGTTTTATCCTAGTATACAATTAAAACAGAGCCACTGGCAACGCTGCAGTATACAACATAGACAACAGGCTGGAAACGTATATATCACTTTTGCTTTGTCTTTCATACCACTACTATCTAGAAGTTTATTATTAATTAATGTGTCCAGCTTATGCATTCGGGTGTATTACATTATTTTGAGTAACTTTTAAGTATCAGCTCAACAGTGTGTTTTTACAGAAAATAAACATTAAGGGAAGAGTTAAATCAATAATTATAGTATAGGCACAAGGTTTATTTAGCTTTTCACTGATATTTTTTATTTATACATTTGAATTTTTGACATACAAAGTAATATTAAATTAACGGAACATAAAAGGAGAATATCTCAAGATCCGATGATCATGAACAGTAACATGAAGTAAAAGAGAATAACCTCAGGAAATTTCCCCTAAGAACTGAATTATAAGTGTACGTCATAGAAACTCTTTATATCGGTATATAGGTAGCAGACCGATGTAAACATGTTCGATAGCGCTCAGCCATTATATTAAGTGCCATATATTCTTATATAAAACTGTTCATATATTGGTTCGTTCTTCAGATTTAAACCATTCAGGCATACATGCAGAAATAAAATTTTCCAGTTTATGGCTCATTTCATTCTCAAAATCACCCTTTACTAACGCTGAGCCAAACCTCGCTGAGTGAAATGCGCCATTATCAAACGCCGTGCTGCCTGAGTAAAAATTAAACTTTGTGCAAAATTTTAATGTCTCTCTTCTGATGTTGTACGAACAGTTGGAGTATTCTATTATTAATACTTTTCAGAATTTAACTTAAAAACTGTAGACAATATCCACATTTCATGATTCGTAAAATAAAGAATTCTAAATATTTTTCAGTAGTCATTTGACATTTCCTTAAACTTGACCTATGCTCTTGTATAAATTATGAATATTATGAATTAATATGAATATAATGAATTTCTTTCAGCTTTGAAATTCTTTAAGCAGTTATTTATTATTAACACCATTTCTCATCAGATGATGAATGTATCAAGATATCTCTTACCTTCCGCTTCTATCAATTTTAGGAATTGTCAGTAACAATGTCAGGACCTTTACTGCTATTAGCGAGTGTCCACGGGGTTGACAAATGAGTCGTAGTATGATGGTCTCGTTAGGAGTGTGCTAAGATGATGGCCAGATTATTTTGCATTATACCAGTCTCTGACGTTAAAATGATTACATCAGTTCGGACTTTTTAAAATTCTATATCAACACTGACCATATAATACCTTAGTATCCAGATGACTTATAAACCTATTATGTACATATGTTATGTTCATACCAGTACACTAGCTGTGTAAATAACATTTCACCCCGGGTTTTATATAAAACGTAGAAAATATTTGAGATAAGTGTAGATAGCAAATTTTGACAGCGAATACCGACGTTAAATGACACTTTCTAACCCAATTTTACTTACGCATAATATAACATTTATTTATATTATATTAATGTAGATTGCTCTAAGACAAGTGTGAAGAATGTTACATTTGAGGAAACAACTGAATCAAGTATGAATCGATTAAAGAAGGACGACGCGGTGCTCAAAGGTCAACGACTTGGAAATTACGTCTTTTGTTTTCAGAAGCTCGTTTTCAAATATATGCAGTCAACTTTTAAAGTAAAACTTGTAGAACATCATTCGGCAAATGGAATAAAAGCAGGAGTTTTGAAACTTTATACTTTACTACAAGCAACTAAACTAGTCAGTGACAGATTCACTGTAAAATGACTCGTGGTATCAGAACTATTGATTTGATAAACTAAATCTATGTAGAGAAAGTATTTCAATGTTTGTGGGAATAACAAAATTATTAACGTACGCCTACGGTTATAATTTTTGTGTGAATTATTTTAAGACATATCTGAAATGACATCCGTCTAATTATTAAATGTAGTTGGATAATTTTAAGTCACAATTAATATTACGCGATAGCTGTTAAATATTAAGTATTCAGTGTTGAGTCCTCAGTACTGAGTATTTGAGGCTGAATATCTGAGTTGTTTGAGGTGGTGCAATAAATTTTGGTTTGTGGAATTTTATAATGAATTGGATTGTAGATATTAATATTCAGACATCCAGGACGACATAAACTATTTTTTGATTAGTAAGCTCCGAGTGAATATTCAGTAAAAGTTACTACTATATTGTTAAAACTATTAAATATTATCTGGTTTGTCTTAAATAAAAATCACAGTTCTAAATTCAAATAATAGATTTATTTTAAACTTGGAAAATTAATAAGTTCAACGTTTCACAATTTTCTTCACTCTATTTTTCATCAAGAATTGACAAACTGTTTAGTAATTTTAAAAGGTCCTTTGGCAAGAAATAAAAATATTAATCAAATATATCAAACTAAACATCTGAGCTCTCTACTGAAATGAAGTAATAAAGTTTTCAAATAAAAACCTGATACCACTTTGAAAATAATAAAAATTAAAATGTTTACTTCTAAGTTCTCTCAAAATGCTAAATAAAAATAAAACTTCTCTTTCCACTAGTTGTACTTAAATTTCAAGTTTTTGCAATTCAGATACAACTCTCTCAAACAATAATTAATGTTCAATTATTTACCAATTAATAATTCACAATAACACAGTTCCAATTATATATTAATAAATTACTAAATTTCCGAATTTCAATTAAAGTTATTAACAAAGTTTAATTTTAATTCACTTTTCTTGCAAGTTTGAACCAAATGTAACTTCTATGGTTCTATTGTGCTCTATTGTTCATCGAGAATCACTTATGCAGATTGTTCTGTAGTTTCTATGAATTTAATTTTTCCTATAAAAAAACAACAAAATTAATTTAATATCAGATCTGGAAGACTATTTCAATATATAACGTACAATAGATTTGTTGCTTACCTCAAAATCCCTCGCGGAAAAAATTTAGAAACACGGTGCACTGTAATCAACTTAATTCACGAAAATCACCAAAAGAAGGGCGAAATTTATGAGCTGGCGGTTTTTATAGTTCCCCTTCCTTCCCAATTCTGATGGACATCCGTGGTGTTTTCTCATTGGCCCAGCCGTATCCAACTGGAGAAGAATAGCCTTTTTAGATTTAACGTAACTGCAGTACTAGACAAGTTCTGATCAATTCAAGGCAGTAAACCGCATTTCTAATAATTTAAAGTTACCAGCACTAACTTGCAAAGGATTTCATATTCGTTTTTATCCTAACTTCTCACAATCTAATTAAAATTAAATCCCAATTTTTCTTTCCTAAACTTTTCATTTAATTTAAGTTTTAATTAAAACACGCTACAAATATATTATTATTTTTAAAGCTATAGTCCTTAAGATAATTTATCCAAGAACAAACACAAAGATAACCCATCGTTTAATGCTTTTACGTGGAAATACGAACAAATAAAATGGGTAATTGACAAGTTTTAATCAGGCAAAGTAAACAAATTTAATGTTTTGAATTAATATTTGATTAATTTAATATAATTTTAACATGAACACAATTAAGCAATACAGTTTCTGAGCGCTATTGGATACAAAATAATTAACTCATGCGTGACAGGTATGAGGAAAATCTGAGGAGTGTTTGAAAGTGAGAATTAATAATTGGAGTGTTAACGAACGATACTTTGTAAAAGCTTCCCGCGCACTCGTAGTTAGTTAGAGAACTTTGTTGTACGTTTCAATTGAGTTGTTAACAGGACTCAAGACAACTTTAAATCGTTATCTTTATTAGTAATCTCGATCTGCACGTCCCTCGTTTACTGTTATATAGATATTAAGTCCCGATAATTTTTTACATTCCATAGACAATTTTTAGTTCCGAGATCCCATCTGCTGCGCATTATAATTAAAACTTTTGAAAAAGGCTGTAGATCATTTTATTGATAATAGATGGTTTGAAATCATAATGGAATGTTGGTATATTGCTATCGATTTACCTTGCAAACAGAAATGTAATGTTCAATTTTTCTATGGAAAAGTATGGAAAATGTCCAAAGTCAAATGATACCAATAATAAATTTTCTTGTAATGACGAAGAAAAATATCTCAATCGCCACATCCAGAAGAAATGAAGATTTAATGACTATTATAATGCAACATAACGCTGAAAATGCATTAATTTGATTCAGGACAAATTTGCATGAAGTTTTTCATAATATAGCTATGCAATGGTTAGTAAATTAATTTATGTATATTAATAACATATTATAAGTTTATTTACCTTGGTTGATATAAAGATAGTTATAATCAAACTTAATTTCTTCAAATTTAGAGTTTACTAATCATCTTATTTTACGCTATGTTTGACCATACCCTGGATTAAAGTACTATTAGAATATGAAAATTTATCTATCTATAGGTTGAATTGGTTTATGTTCTAAAATATACGGAAAATGATTTTAAATATTAATATAATCAGGCGCCCTAATGAAAGTTTATTGAATACGAATAAACGTTTCAGTTTCGAAAGCAATTACTTGCATGTTGTGGTAGCGACAGTGTTCTGTGTTTACATATAAAGCTAATAATGTTAAGAATTGTTTGATTATTCCGGGATAAAACGTTACCGAATGTGAAAGGTTGTCATCTTGAAACCTTTAAATGCATGATATACATACGGACTAATTCAATTTATAATGTACTATTAATAAGTATTACCAAGTTACGCGTAAACGTGATACTAAAAACTACGGCAGTTTCCGTGCTCGTATGCCCTAGTTGTGTTACGTAAGCTAGTATTTAAGTTTTAAGAGGGTTAATGTTATGAGAAAAATAAATTGTAGAAATTTTTTCTTTAAATTATGTCAAGGGTATGAGTGTAATAGGCAAATACGTATATGACACTTATACAGTATGATAGTATATTACTTATATACTAAAAGCTAACTATACGTAAAGTCTACTAATATACTGAAGCTAAATTACTTACAATAATTACAGATTCTTGTAAGCGATTCTAGTACTGAATATAAGAAAACTAAAGAAACATACGAGTAGGTATAAAAACGCTCAGTTTCCTAGTTACTTTCATAAAAAGGTTTATATTACCTTTAACAATGAAATGAATTAAGGAAAGTTTTATGGATCTAAATCGATATTGTAATTTTCGTAACTTTATAGCTACTGACCTTAAATATGATAAAAACAAATTTTAGAAAATATATTGCGTCATTTATATAGGCAACTGCTGTTGAGCTATACCATTTTGGAAAACGGAAGTTTTAATTTTTGTGCAATACTAAATTACTATTGATAGTACATACCTATAAATTCCATCATGTAGAGATTGTCATGTAAACTAAGTGCAATAATTGTGGTAATAGTTGGTGGTTAGATAGTTATGTTTTAGGATAGTGTTAACAGCTACTACACCTATTTTCATCCCTCCCCCTAACTTCATCACCCAATTACCCACAGTGAGTGTAAGCTTGTGAGACGTTATTATTCGACCGTCTCTTTACCTTACTATGTCGCCAATACGCTGTAAAGGCACTTGACCTCTGTGATAAGAAACATAAAGGAAGAGTCTGTCAGCTGCTTAAAGCGGTCTCAGTAACGGTAATTTAATGTATCAATAATACAAACAATAAATAAGAGTGTCAGTCATTGTCCTAGTAGCACCCCAATGTTTGTGATTTCAGATTCAGGCACGTGCCATTAATGTGATACAGTAAATAACATGGCAAAGTGTCACAGAGTCAACTAACAGAAGTGGTTCCACGTCTCAGAAACGGTAATGTGTGCATCAATAATGCAGATGGAAAGTAAGGGTGTCAGTCATTGTCCTTGTGGCACCCCACTGTTTGTAATTTCAGATTCAGGCACGTGCCATCAATGTGATACAGTAAATAACATGGCAAAGTGTCACAGAGTCAACTAACAGAAGTGGTTCCACGTCTCAGAAACGGTAATGTGTGCATCAATAATGCAGATGGAAAGTAAGGGTGTCAGTCATTGTCCTTGTGGCACCCCACTGTTTGTAATTTCAGATTCAGGCACGTGCCATCAATGTGATACAGTAAATAACATGCAAAGTGTCACAGAGTCAACTAACAGAAGTGGTTCCACGTCTCAGAAACGGTAATGTGTGCATCAATAATGCAGATGGAAAGTAAGGGTGTCAGTCATTGTCCTTGTGGCACCCCACTGTTTGTAATTTCAGATTCAGGCACGTGCCATCAATGTGATACAGTAAATAACATGCAAAGTGTCACAGAGTCAACTAACAGAAGTGGTTCCACGTCTCAGAAACGGTAATGTGTGCATCAATAATGCAGATGGAAAGTAAGGGTGTCAGTCATTGTCCTTGTGGCACCCCACTGTTTGTATTTTCAGATTCAGGCACGTGCCATCAATGTGATACAGTAAATAACATGGCAAAGTGTCACAGAGTCAACTAACAGAAGTGGTTCCACGTCTCAGAAACGGTAATGTGTGCATCAATAATGCAGGTGGAAAGTAAGGGTGTCAGTCATTGTCCTTGTGGCACCCCACTGTTTGTAATTTCAGATTCAGTCGCACGTCGTTAGTGTAATAGGATATCCTGTGGACACCATCATGTCTTGCATCTCATTTTCTCTTACTCCATTCATTTGAATCTATATGCTGTTTGAAATAACAATGCTTTAAATATATTCTTTACGTTTGTTAACTGTTTTATGTTACCTTACTTTTATAATTTTACAAGATTTAACGTTATTTATGTCTAAAATCTAACATATAACAGCTAAAGCCGCATTTGTGAGTATCATCTTGGGATATCTTTACTATCAAATCAAGTTTAATAAGAGTAGTGTTATCTTTATTCTAATAAAATAAATGCCTAATGCTTAAACCAAACATGGCACTTATTATAAATTACTAACATTAAATTATAAATATTTCTACCATATCTAAATATAATTAATTCTGATACGAACTGAAATCACCTTGCATAAAATGTCAATGATCAAACAAAAAATACTGTATGATTTAAATTGTGTCTGTGGAACAAAATAAAACACTATTACAAATTATTTATTTTTCAAAGTAAATTAAACCTGATATTTTAAATATTATCAGTTGCTTAATTAAATATTAAAAATCTGCCCCTCACCTGTAGTGTGTGTACCAGCAATGTCTGTCCGTTTACAGTGAGCGCTCGTTACAGCCAACCAATGGTTTCTTATCCTTATATAGGCGAAATTAATCTTCAATGCATTATTAACTTCATATTAATTAAAAATAATTCCAATAAATGATAACCATGGTTTCTTCTAAAAGGGGTTCACTGATTATAATGAGCTCATTCTCTCGCCTAATTCGGAAGAAGTAGGTCGATTATTTACTACAGAAATACAAATATGCTGCACTTTATTGGTGGTTTCCGACCAAAACGAAGATTCATAAAAGTTAGTGCTTTAGATAATGGCCAGAACATTTGCCTTATTCACCAAATTAACTTGACTGTTGGAAAAGTTGTTTTACTAATAAACAGTTTTTAAAGAAAAGTTTGCGTGAGTTCTAATGTACAGCAGTTATCCTTGGGATTGGCAGGATTGTGCAATTCACTACTGTACTGAACGGCTTAGAATAGAATGGTGGAAAAACATGTACATTGTATCTGCGAGAGAATATGTAAACATCAGCACTACACAACTTATGTGGTTTATGCTGTAACCCAGATCGTAGTTGGCCAACAATTGTCTCCCTCCAACAAGGAAAATGTTGCACCTACATTCCCAGTGTTGTATGTATTGTTCCAGAGACAGATGATAACCTAATTTATGATATGCTAGTAAGTCAGGCACATCGGGTAATAAATTATTTATTATTAGACGGAAATCGATGTATCCAGTAATCAGGGCTATTTTTATAGCCTTTGCTAGCAATAACTCGCTTGTAGCTAAGTAAAATGCATTGTACAAAGGTAAAGGTAACGAGAGCCAAACACTGTATCATTGTTCTTTTATATAAACTTCACTATATGCATTATATATTACCACATTTTTTTGTTTTATACTCTGTTTTCTCATACATAACGCAGCGTCAAGTGGTTGGAGGGGTGGACTACGGGAACAGATTAACCGGTACGATGCTTTCAACATAATTGTTTATTCGGTCTGGTACTGGGAACTTTCCGTACTGTTAAACAATGGAACAACTTTAAGTTGTAATAGTACATTAGAGAAGTTTGCATAAACTGTAGACATCTAATATCATCAGATCTAATATTCACAACTAAAAACTTTTTAAATATAAAATTAAATTTTGTATAGCTCATACTATTCTGTAATGTACTATAATAATAAAGTAGAATTTTTATTCACCAATGTGAGGTACGAAACTAAATAGGAGTGGGAGAGATGCCAGACTCTGTACTCAATGAAAACATCTCAATTAGTTTTGACAGCTGTCGTCAATATCAGTAGAATATACAATGGATCACTCAACAGCCTGGCCCTGCTATATTTCATTATGCCAACTACGTTACGCCGTGAGTTTATTAAACAATGGATCTCTCAACAGCCAGGCCCTGCTATATTTCATTATGCCAAGTACGTTACGCCGTGAGGATATGAAACAATGGATCTCCCACCAGTCAGGCTCTGCTATATTTCATTATGCCAAGTACGTTACGCCGTGAGGATATTAAACAATGGATCTCCCACCAGTCAGGCTATGCTATATTTCATTTTGCCAAGTATGTTACGCCGTGAGGATATGAAACAATGGATCTCCCACCAGTCAGGCTCTGCTATATTTCATTTTGCCAAGTATGTTACGCCGTGAGGATATGAAACAATGGATCTCCCACCAGCCAGGCTCTGCTATATTTCATTATGCCAAGTACGTTACGCCGTGAGGATATGAAACAATGGATCTCCCACCAGCCAGGCTCTGCTATATTTCATTATGCCAAGTACGTTACGCCGTGAGGATATTATACAATGGATCTCCCACCAGTCAGGCTATGCTATATTTCATTTTGCCAAGTATGTTACGCCGTGAGGATATGAAACAATGGATCTCCCACCAGCCAGGCTCTGCTATATTTCATTATGCCAAGTACGTTACGCCGTGAGGATATTAAACAATGGATCTCTCAACAGCCAGGCCCTGCTATATTTCACTATGCCAAGTACGTTACGCCGTGAGGATATTAAACAATGGATCCCTCAACAGCCAGGCCCTGCTATATTTCATTATGCCAAGTACCTGACGCCGTGAGGATATTATACAATGGATCTCTCAACAGCCAGGCCGTGCTATATTTCATTATGCCAAGTACGTTAGGCCGTGAAGATATTATACACCGTTTTCACCAGCTATGTTTAATTAAAGCAAGAACTCTTATCATTCTATAGGCGTTGAGGATATTATATAATAATAGCTCTCTACAGCTATAATATGCTAAGTACGTTTAATAGTTTCTCTGTAAGTAGTGAGGATATTATATAAAGCAGCTCTCTGCATGTCTAATATTCTAAGTACGTTTACCAGTCTCTGAGTAACAGAAAGTCGTGAGGATATTATTCAAAGGTGCTCTCAACATCCTTGCAGTGCTATATTTGGTTGTGCCAAGAATGTCTACTAGTCTGTATTCAGTGAGAACTTTGTTTCCTAATAAAATAAATGTTAAAATAATGTGTATTAGGTTACAGAATGCAGTGGCATAGATTGGCAGATTCTGTGGCCCACATTAAACCGATGTAACAGCATTATAATGTTACGCAGCTGACACGTGGATGCATTACAGTAACAATGTACTAATGCCGTCACTGGCTCTTCCTCATACATTGCAGCTAAAGAGATTATCGGTTAGGTTTCCAGATCAAGTAAAAAGATAAAAATTCTGTTATTTAAGAGCGTCTTTCTTTTACAAACACTCGTGAGAAAAACTCCTGTCATAAATAATTATACTAAAACTAAGATTAAAAATAACTCATATAAAGCTATTA
Source organism: Homalodisca vitripennis (assembly GCF_021130785.1). Classification (NCBI taxonomy): domain Eukaryota; kingdom Metazoa; phylum Arthropoda; class Insecta; order Hemiptera; family Cicadellidae; genus Homalodisca; species Homalodisca vitripennis. The sequence continues at coordinate 121,225,297 of NC_060213.1, read as the reverse complement.
AACAATCTAAACAGCTTAGCTATTTCAAAACTACTTCGTGTGAAATTTGTTTTAACTTGATTTTAAAGGCTTTGCAAGCTACAACACGTTTAATGTCATCGGGTAGATCATTATAAAGGGTAAGCCAGAAGTAGAATGGCTTTCCAGTCACACTGTAGCCTAACTCTGTGTAAGTGAAGCGTACCACGATGACGGACAAATCGTTCTGCAACCTTTTCCCGGGAACAAAGTCTCTTACTCAGTTACTGCGGCTCCTTTAGGGACAAGACTTACTGGACCATGAAACACTTCAGCATCCTGCAGATAATTCCAATAGGAAACAGATAGGTACCACTCAATAAACCTTACTGCACTGTTTTGAAACTTTTGAATCCTTCCCGTGTCCCTTATGATGGGTAATAAAATACTGAAAAAACTGGTTACTGCAAGAGGTGAACTTTGGTAAAACAGGTAAAACAGTTCTAAATCCATACAGCCTCCTCAGGGATCGCTGAACGACATGGTGAAACGACATGGTGATATATATATATATATATGTGTGTGTGTGTGTGTGTGTGTGTGTGTGTGTGTGTGTGTGTGTGTGTGTGTGTGTGTGTGTGTGTGTGTGTGTGTGTGTGTGTGTGTGTGTGTGTGTATTTAGTAAGGGTTAAGCAAAATTAAGCACCATAACTTTGTTGTTCACACAAGCACCTTGTCAATCAATTTAGGTAAATGTTGTGTATAAACCAAAACAGCAGCCGAATAAAGAATAAGGTTGCCAGGTAATTGGAATGAAGACACTCTATGCGTGAAACTCAGGTTTTATATGTTACGTATTACTCATACTTACACTAATTATTTTACTCTACTATGAACACAACAATGTTTAAACAGCACTTGTGTACTTCACCAGTACGTAAAAATACAATAGGAGCGCGCCGCAAGCAGTGTTATTTGTCGATGGTAGACAACAGGAAACGAGGCCAGTATCTATGGGTTTCGAGAGACATTCGTGACAGCAGACATCGTCTTATTGCTTGTGAAATAAATCTTTGCGTGTCGCAAGTAGTGTTATTTGTCGATGGTAGACAACAAGAAACGAGGCCAGTATATATGGGTTTCGAGAGACACTCGTGACAGCAGACATCGTCTTATTGCTTGTCAAATAAATCTCCACGTGTCGCAAGCAGTGTTATTTGTCGATGGAAGACAGCAAGAGTCGAGCGCAGTAACTATGGGTTTCGAGAGACACTCGTGACAGCAGGCATCGTCTTATTGCTTGTCAAATAAATCTCCACGTGTCGCAAGCAGTGTTATTTGTCGATGGTAGACAACAAGAAACGAGGCCAGTATCTATGGGTTTCGAGAGACACTCGTGACAGCAGGCATCGTCTTATTGCTTGGAAAATAAATCTTTGCGTGTCGCAAGCAGTGTTATTTGTCGATGGAGACAACAGGAAACGAGGCCAGTATATATGGGTTTCGAGAGACACTCGTGACAGCAGACATCGTCATATTGCTTGTCAAATAAATCTCCACGTGTCGCAAGCAGTGTTATTTGTCGATGGTAGACAACAGGAAACGAGGCCAGTATCTATGGGTTTCGAGAGACACTCGTGACAGCAGACATCGTCTTATTGCTTGTCAAATAAATCTCCACGTGTCGCAAGCAGTGTTATTTGCCGATGGAAGACAGCAAGAGTCGAGCGCAGTATCTATGGGTTTCGAGAGACATTCGTGACAGCAGACATCGTCTTATTGCTTGTCAAATAAATCTCCACGTGTCGCAAGCAGTGTTATTTGTCGATGGAAGACAGCAAGAGTCGAGCGCAGTATCTATGTGTTTCGAGAGACAATCGTGACAGCAGTCATCGTCTTATTGCTTGTCAAATAAATCTCCACGTGTCGCAAGCAGTGTTATTTGTCGATGGAAGACAGCAAGAGTCGAGCGCAGTATCTATGGGTTTCGAGAGACACTCGTGACAGCAGGCATCGTCTTATTGCTTGGAAAATAAATCTTTGCGTGTCGCAAGCAGTGTTATTTGTCGATGGAGACAACAGGAAACGAGGCCAGTATCTATGGGTTTCGAGAGACACTCGTGACAGCAGACATCGTCTTATTGCTTGTCAAATAAATCTCCACGTGTCGCAAGCTGTGTTATTTGTCGATGGAAGACAGCAAGAGTCGAGCGCAGTATCTATGGGTTTCGAGAGACACTCGTGACAGCAGGCATCGTCTTATTGCTTGTAAAATAAATCTTTGCGTGTCGCAAGCAGTGTTATTTGTCGATGGTAGACAACAGGAAACGAGGCCAGTATCTATGGGTTTCGAGAGACACTCGTGACAGCAGACATCGTCTTATTGCTTGTCAAATAAATCTCCATGTGTCGCAAGCAGTGTTATTTGTCGATGGTAGACAACAAGAAACGAGGCCAGTATATATGGGTTTCGAGAGACACTCGTGACAGCAGACATCGTCATATTGCTTGTCAAATAAATCTTTGCGTCTCGCAAGCAGTGTTATTTGTCGATGGAGACAACAGGAAAAGAGGCCAGTATCTATGGGTTTCAAGAGACACAAGAGACATTCCTTGCAAAAGATGTCGTCTTATTGCTTGTCAAATAAATCTCCGCGATTCGCAAGCAGTGTTATTTTTCGATGGAAGATAAAATGAGACGAGGGCAGTATTAATGGGTTTCGTGAGACACTCCTTGCAGCACATGTCGTCTTATTGCTTGTATAATAAATCTCCTCGTATTGAACATAAACATGAAAGAAATCCGGACCTAAAATATTCCCTTGAGATACTCCTGGTTCAATAGCTTTTTACATTTTAATTTTTTTTATGAGTTTACCATAAAAGTTATATTTTCCCATGAACTTCCAAGCCAGTTTAATAAGTTGCTCTCAACTCCCCAAGTTTTAAGTCCACGAAGCAAACCCCTTACATATTATTAGATGTGTCGCTTAGACAGTTATTCTCATTAATCATCTTAATATTAGATGATTTGTTATCAATTAATGTCATTGCAAAATATTTTTGCCCATAACACTTAACAGTAGCAGACTACAGTTCTACCCCCGTTGCCCCTCTGAGACCGAATATTGTGATGTAATGTTAAATACTGCAATTAAACCTATCCTACCTTCCTAAAATGAATTAGTGTATTTAAAAGTATCTGGATATCTAAAATTGCTATACACTTCTTACTATTTTCTAAAAATCTTGATATTGTTTAATAAATCGAAATATCAGTCCAAAATTGCATTATTTATTCATGAATGTATGTAATAATAATACTTAATCTTTATTTCTAGTTAAAGGTATAATAATGAACATAAAGAATGAAAATATAAACAGCTAGTATGTACAAAAATGTAATGTTTCAACGATGCAGTCATGTTTTAGAAAAAGTTCTTATACATTGTCTACTATACCGATTTTTAAAATTCTTCAAATTAATTAATTACTTTTAACTCGTAAAATGTTTAATGTCATACAGAGTTAGGCAGACCTGTCGCCATTTCTTTATTATCTAAGATATAGTCAAACAATAAATACAGCAGTATTTTAATGTTTAAGGGAGGTATTGATAGATAAAATGAGATCCATGCCTTGCTAATTGAATTTTTTAGGTTTAGTGAGTTCTAAATACCATTTATTTCAACTATAAAAAAATTAAAACTTGCAGGAAAGTAACTGTAACACATTTATAGAAAGAGTACTTCTTTGGAAACCGCAAGGTAACAGTAAAACAAATTATGAAACCATAAAACTTTAAAAATTTGGACTACTCTGTATGCTATAAGCAAAATAAATAGAAACTTTATTATAAATAATCATTTAATAGAGAAACCTTTAAAATGAGGTACGGATCGTATGATTTACATTTGAAAGTCTTTGAAAAATGTCACCAAACTCCAAAAGTGCCGTTTTGGGGTACATCTTGAACTGGTGGTCTGCCTCATCCTCAATAATTAAATTCATCCTTAATAGTTCATAACTGATATATATTTATTTTCAAAATATCAAAAAATATTGATTGTAAAAACATTGTATAGATTAGAAAAAATTATACTTGCAACTTATAATATACTTATTTGACGATCTAGTTTATTCAATGAAACATTTCTAAATTGTGGTTGTTTGTATTTGTAAGAAATTATTTTTTAACCTTCTGTGTAAAATAGTCTAATAGTAAAAGTTTTGTGCGATTATAAACAATATAATACAAACATTTTCCAACTATCTGTTGAAGTTTCAAGGTAACAGCATAAAAACCTTCAGCAGAGAACAGTTATACATTAGCTTATATGCGATATAAAATAGAGTAATCGCGTTGTTTTTGTTCTCATATGGTTATGGACGCTGTTATTTTCTCTTTATACAGTTTTGTGAAATTCACGATAGTAGCAGCACGGTTGCAGCAGTAATTTCTAACTTAATGGAAATAAACCTGGCGGTCTGCCTGGCATGGGTTTGTTCACAATCACCTCTTATATGAGGGATGGGTCTTTTTATTCTGAGGGTTTCAAACAGAAAATCCTTTAGTTTTGCAATCCAACCATGTGCTTATGAATGTTTACAGCTTCTAATATTCGGATGGTAGATTATTATATTCCTTACTGACGAGGAGAAAATAAATAAACTTGACAGGTTTTTATATACGTCATGTACAAACTACGTATAAAAATTATTGATGTATCCTCAACTCAGTATCACAATATACTACTACTTAGTTACACACGAAATATATATTCTCTCAATAATTGCTGGAGTTATATTTATTTCACATATAATAATAATAATAATTTCTATTGCAGTTTGACAATATGTACATTGTATTGTTATTGTCATTTGTTTTAACTCCTATAGCTAAAGCATTGACACAAACATTCAAACATACATAAGTGATAATTCATTTCTCATTCAGTACTATTAGTACCGTCATATACGCACAGAAATTTGAGATTAATTATCCCAGCGGCATGTCAGGAACTCATCGACAGAGTAAAACGCATTTGACACCAAAAGGTGTCTCAACTGAGCTTTGTAATGATTAAAATGTTTAGTGCGTTTTAGCTCTTCAGAGAGCCCAATAATTGGTTTGACACCAACTTGCTTGGGAATGCTCGCAAAAGAATCAGTTCTGTGTTGCTGAAGACGTAAGATATCCCTGCCTTCAGTCCCATAATTGTGGACCTCCCTGCCCAGCACTAAAGTGCACCGTGAAATGCAGTATAATACCACTTCAAGAATATAGAGGCAGGGTAATGTCATCAACCCAAGCTCCGTGAAAACATCTCTACACGAAATTGTTATATTAATATTCTCATTGTGTAACTGTTTAACATTTCTAATTGATAAATTCATTTAATTAGTTACTAGCAGTTACCCGCGGTTTCTTACTCAATTTCTCACTGAAAACATGGAAATTCATGTGCATATTTGTTTTAAATTACATTATAAATACTCCTGAGTTATGTGATAATTATTGATAAAATTCCAAACTTGTGAAATATTTTAGATTTAAGTTAAAAGAGAAGTGTTTTGAGGTTCTCCAGATGGAGAGTGATACAGTTTTTATAAGTATCTTTAAATAACTCGAATTTCTATTAAATATTTGTTAAAAGATTTCAGTAAAAATAAAACAATTGTAGCCCAATGTAGAGGAATCCTAAAGTCAAAGTTATTTACACACTTACGGTGTAATGAATAATGGCGCTCTTTGACATTGCGATTCTGCGTTGATGCCCCGATCAAGAAAGTACGTTACTACGCAGGTCTATGAAGCTTATTTAAGTTAGACAGTTGTTACAATTTCGTTATTGTAGTTTATTATATTCCACAATTAAAACGAAATATAAGTTTATTTCCACTATATTCATATTGATACAGATATTACAAACATGGCTGCAAATAATTAGTTTTTTTCCAAAGATAATACAACCTTGTTATTTTTGAATATATATTTTATTGGAAACTAGCCTATATGGGTAAGCAGCCTGTGTGCAGACAAGAGACGCTATACTTTACAGAAATTAGTTTTAGTTTATTTTGCCGGGTAGGATACAGAAGCAAAGGAAAGCATAACAATAAATTAACAAATGAAACTATCAGGCTTGAAAAAATATACCTAAACTAATTGTCAACTTGAAAACAAAATGAAATACAGGTGATTTTGGGAGGAGGGGATGGGTGAGAGAAAGGAACACGATTAAGCCCGCCCGTATTTAGACAAGATTAAGGCCTCGGCTCCCTCAAGGCCGATTTGTAGAAGGAAGAAATTAACGTTTTTCTTAAAAATTTAAATTGAAGTTGACTGGAATAATTTGAAGTAATTGAATTTTTCGCAAATGTCTCTAAATAATAAATGAGAAAATTAAAAGGAATTTGTTATTGGAAATTATTTAACTAACCTGGTAACAGGTATTCCGACACTAAATGACTGGTATAATAAGAATATGATGTTTCTTGGAAAATTATGTAGTAATATTTGTAGATACGGACTAAAAGATGCTTTTTGTACAACTGTCGCAAGGAAAGTATTAAAGATTAATTAAAAAGAGTGTCAGTAGGATCACGCTTATTTATCCTTAATCCTGTTTTTAGATCCATTTTGCGTTATGTAAATGGATTCCAAAATTAATTTTAGTGGGCCTCTCCAAGCTATTTCTACAAATTAAGAAGAATTGGGCGTAAGTGCAATACGTTATTTTAATTTCCTTCCAATTAAAACATCAATTAATCTTTTGTAAGCGAAAATATATTGTCTTACTTTACACCTACTTATTTATTTTATACCGATAAAAGGTATAGTTTTATACCGATATAGTTCAGTTTGTCTAAAAGGACTACTTCAATTAAAAACTAACTAAGATGTGTTTTATAACAGTCTTTGAATATGTTGGTAAATATTAGTTAGATATTGACTGTGTACTTAATGTGTGCATTAAAACACACACATGTATGTGTACTGGTCAAGCACTGTATACTTCATACTTTCTAAAATGTATACTTAAAAGAATAGTTAAACTGAAACTTATAATTTTATAATCTAATTAAAATATGTGTGCTACCATTAGGTGTAAATCGTAGAAATCATGACATTCACACTTGATGCTTTAAGGCCTATTATTATAAATTGAGAACTATCCAACAATTTTTATTCTTTGTTTACCGCAATAGTTATATTTATTAAAAAGAAGAGCTCCTTCTGCCACAATATGGCAATTATTAAACAAGCACATATCTTCGGAAATGACGTGTATTAATATATCTTAAACTTAACTAATTCCACTACTGGGTAAGTGTATAAAAGCGGATAAATCTTATATATATATATATATATATATATATATATATATATATATATATATATATATATATATATTAACATCTTAACTTTTAGATTTTTTCACCACAACTCGGATGACAAACAACTTGCAAACTTATAATCACATTCCACCGCTGATTATACATATATATATATATATATATATATATATATATATATATATATATATATGTATATATGTATAAATATATGTGTATATATATATATACACTGCCACTGCATGTATGCAGTGTAAAATAGTTGCTTGATTTCATACTTTTAGAATATTAAAGTCAACCAAATTTAATAAAATATACGATGATATTTTCTTAGGCTAATGATTTACCATTATAACCTCAATTCATGACTTAATGTAACCCAGATCCTTTCATTTATTCTAGTAACACTCGATTATTATGTGGTGTACAGATACTTGCTTGATGAATTCTGATGACTAACTAATGTCTGTCTGAACTCCAGCAATCTCACTTTCCCAGTTCACTGGAGTGTGAAGAATGCCTTTAAAAATTACTCTCTTACTAATGTTACTGAAGATATAATGACTGATCCCTTTCGTCTGAACATCGTCTAACTCAAAGTACCAAACCGGATGGTGCAGACTCAGAGACCAAAGATAAGAGAGTCTTCCATCTCGTCTGGAAAGGCTACTTTAAGCTCAATATTAAATACTATTCTTAACCTGTTTTAGCATCCTTATCTGCTCCGTATAAAAGAGCCCTTATTGTTTGTGTGTCTACGATCTAGTCTACGCTGCCGTTGATGGATGGTGGCGTACCGACTGGGCTTTTGTGGCTGCTTTCATTCATTAAATGTTGATACGCTTGTAAGTATGTAAATATTGTTTCGAGTATCTCTGTCATCTGTCGTAAATATTCGGTAAAGCCGATTTCAGTAGACTCATCTGACTCCTACATTTCGCTTATTGTGTGTCTGTCTACGATATATTCTACGCTATCTTTTAGAATAGTAACTTGTGTAACAAGTGTGCTAAAATCAGTACGTTAAATGGCCACCAACAGACATTGACTATCATTTCACCGTCGACCAGAAATTTGCTTCTGATCTTAAATCATGGACGGATCATGAAATACACTGTGACATGTACAAATACCAAATATGACTCGGCACATTGCATAAAATAAGTAATAGAGAAATAATAATATGTAAAAATAATAATAATAAATAATATAATAAATGCAACTTTATTCTATAGTCCAATGCTGACAGTATTGTAGCTTATAAAAATATTACACTTAAATTACTCGACTGCAAAACTTAGCTTTTCCTAATACCCTATTACTCATCAAATCAGTAATAACTATATAAAACCAGTTTTAAACGTTTTTGCATTGAATAAAATAAGTAATAGAGAAATAATAATATGTAAAAATAATAATAATAATAATAAATAATATAATCAATGCAACTTTATTCTATAGTCCAATGCTGACAGTATTGTAGCTTATAAAAATATTACACTTAAATTACTCGACTGCAAAACTTAGCTTTTCCTAATACCCTATTACTCATCAAATCAGTAATAACTATATAAAACCAGTTTTTAAAAACGTTTTTGCATTGAAAATTATATTGGTAAACATTTGAAAGTTTTCTTTTTTTACAATTTTTTTATCTACGCGTAATCGAATATTTCAGTTTACTCGACATCTAAATCTATTTTAGTTATATTTTAAACGGTTTGAATTGGAGATACATGTATTTTAGTTTACGTGTAATTGCTTTATATACGCTTGTAAAATTAGTTTAGTTTATTTACTGTTGTGTCGAGGACATATTGCCAATTGGTTGGTTACTGCTAGTTTCCTGTAATGTAACAGGAGCCATTAATGGAAGGGCGGGTTGTCGTTAGCCTTAGGAGGGTAATTACCTCAAAGTTGAGAGTAATGTTGTGTCCTTTGAAAATCTTCCACTTTTTGTAATTATTAGATGTGAATGTAGAGTTTAAACTCCACATTACCTCCATCTTAGTGTAGCATCTGGAATCTGACGCTGTCACAGACTTCACTCCTGGAATCTGGAATTATGTTCGTCTAAAGAGATCCAGAAAGTAGAAAAAGTTTGAATTGAACTCTTTACATCGTTTTGATACCAATGACACCTGGAGTAAAAATCTATACTATGTATATTATAATTGTAATACAGATGAGAAGGTAGTATCAAACTCAACATTCCCTTCACATCAACCCTTCCCACATAGCTTCGTTTCGTGTAGTTAAATGTATTAATTAGTGATGAGATATGTTAAAAGTTTACCAATAATATAATTTTGTTATATATTTGTATTAGTAATACACAATAAATGTGTAAAAACAGATGTGTAAAATGTCCCGTTTTCAAAGATTAGAACTCCGTTAATCTTATAGTGTGCTTTTTATAGTTATAACACTATAATAATGTTCAATCAAAAGCCATAAAAAATTTTGTATTGGGCGTTATTTAAAAACCCCTTAGTGTAGTCTGAATAATTACTAGCCATCAAATAGTATAATTAAAATATATAGTCAGTAATATTAAATCTTATCACATTTTACTGTGGGTCCCGAATACTAGTTACTAAATACTACTAATATAGTTTCAAATACTGTGTACAATTGTTATTGCTCAAATATAACTAATATGAAAATCTGAAATATTGAATCTTTCATTGTTACTTGCTGGAAATTCATCTATCGTATTATGCACTGTTATACTGATTATACAGTAAATATTAATAATGCTTTAAGTAAATAGTTATACAAAGTAGGAATGGGCCAAACAGCACGTTGCACAACAGACGCTGAGGTTACATGCAAAATTTAAAACCTAAGGCTCATTTCATACTCTAGAGATCTAGACAGACAGACAATCATGTAGAAGAGCCATTTTTACATTCCCCCGGGGTACAAAAGAGAAATTTGGCAGCCTTCTGAGTGATAGGCTTGAATACGCTCAGACAAATAATCAAGATGGGTGAAGTGTCATAGCACTCATCCGAGTTTATTTAGAAATAAAGTTTCATGCAAAATTGTAATACCTTCAAATGCAATCTTTCTCGATATATCTTATAAATTTACATTTTTTGTTTAGGATTATTACTCGTAGCCATTATTGTTCCCCATAAGATCAGTGTAAAATAATTGCTAACGCTCAGCCTATTTTCATTGAGTATAATGTTCCATTATAGAACTCAGTGTTGTTGCACAGAAAAAAGGTTAATGCAAAGTTTCAAGTCTATGGAACAGTTCGTTTTAATGGAGGCGTGTGGAACAGGTAGTCAAATAAAAATTAAATTTTCGATAATAGGTTGCTTACGCGATAGGGTTCGTTAATGGCCTATCATATAAGATTACTATAACAGTTGTAAATAATTCTGAACGGAGAGAAACGTACAATGAAACGTGTGAAATATTTAAGACAATGCTTACGAGCATTAACCAAAATGTGCATGGAAATATAATACTTCTGCTAAAGAAGATATATTTTGAATCTTATAATTTATTATAATGTAAATTTAGGCAGAGTGATGGAGAAATGTAACTGTTCCAGGTACATCCTTGGAGAGTACAAGGACAAATTAGTCCGTTGTAACTTTCTCAGTGACAGAATAGCTTTACTGAGTCATCAGCGGGTGATTAATTAAAATTTTACTTCGGTATGGTAAATACACAGCGCCGCGTGCAAATGTTCAAGCTTTGTTCTTGGTCGGGAACGTTACCGAGGCCAGTGTTAAGTACGCTTGGGTTTATATTAGTTAGCACAATAATCTGCATGTATCACCATTTCCGGCTCGAATTTTGCATAGAATAATGTTACTAGAAATCTCAGATAATTTAAGTGATACGATTAGGCACTTGCAAAGAGGTTAAGAATTCGGACGCAAATACAATCACAGTGTTACAATTTCGCTGAATGTATTCTAGAAACAGTAGTAGAGCACACGCATAGTCTGTAACTCGGTATCAGGTAACCACAGAGAATTACTTGGTATCCCACTGAGGTACTTACTTTAAACCCACTAAGTAAATAAAAGTACAGAAAAGTTTAAAACAGGACAAGTCTGTCACATAGTCTGTCTCAGTCAGACTTGTAAAAGTTCGACATTGTTAGCAGTCAGAGGAGTATGAAGTGTTTTACAAGAACACTTCTTAAAAAATTCAACATCACTTAAATAAGGATGGTTGTTAAGCTTTGCCCGGGGTTTGCGAGTATAGGCTTAACGAGTCTATAAAACTTTGCCTCTAGCAAATTATATCAGATAATTCTTTCGAGCTTTATTAAAACTTTATACGAACATATAATACTCTTTCTTACCGATATATATTTAAAACTTCTGTTGAATTATTGTGATACAAAATTAGGCTGAGTGATGGAGAAATGGAACTGTTCCAGATATGCTCTTGGCGAGGACAAGGACAAATTAGGCCGTTGTACCTTTCTCAGAGTCAGGATAGCTTTACTGAGACAACATAGGGTAATTAATTAAAACAGTTTACTTTGGTATGGTAACTACTCAGCGCCGCGTGCAAATGTTTAAACTTTGTTCTTGTTCTCGGGTGACCTAAGAGTATTACTTGGTATCCCACTGAGGTAGTTTATACCTAATAAGTAAATAAAAGTACAGCTAAGTTAAAACATAACAAGTCTGTCAAATTGTCTGTCTCAGTTAGACTTGTAAGAGTTCGACATTGTTATCAGCCTGAAAGAGTTTGAAGTGTTTTAAAAGAACACTTCTTACAAAATTCAACGTCACTTACGATAACGTTTTGTTGTTAAACTTTGCCCGGGTTTTGCGAGTATAGGCTTAACGAGTGTAAAAAACTTTGCTTTAGCATTTAATGCAGTCAGTTCTGTTTTAAAATTTTCCGTGGCAAAGCAAAACTTCCGTAAAGCATATTTTAGAAAACCTTCCAAAATTAAGTTAGCGTTAGATTAATTACAAATTAAAAATAAGTTTAATTATTTGAATTTATAAGTAACGTATCAAATTCACTTTGGTCACACTGCAATTCATGTATCTCCTTCCTACTTACAGCTACATACCCATTTACCGCAATTTTATTATATTATATTTAATTATATTATATACAAATACACAACTCATAATATTTTAATATAACTTTTTCAACTTTATTTAACTTTAACTTAACTTGTCTTAAAATTTAGGTTATAAAAATTAGTCTTTCTATGTCCCTAAAGAAAAATTTTACTATTTCCACGGTACGAATTTATCTTTACGTTTTTATGTATTTTAATTTGACTTCACGTCTTGCAAAAAAACGTTAGATCCACATTTCTGTCAAGTCCACGTAAGTTAATCTCTTGATAAAAAACACGAGCGATCAAAGTTTGAGAACGAGGAGGAGGTCGTTACCTAGGGTTAGAGAGGGAGGGGGTGACCTCAATGAGGGAACGCCCGGAGGGAGTGATTATTGTTCTTAAATACCTGGAGGTATTTATAATTATTAGTGATAAACACTGTCTTAAAGAAATTAGTTACTCTTGACTTTTACTTCACTATGACGATAACTATTTGCATTTATAAATTGTAAATTAAAAATAGTAATATATAACACAAAAATTGGAATAAAAAAGTGATTCCGTTTTCATTTCCACCAAACAAATTATTTCCAGAACATTTAAATACAGATTAATTAATTAAAAGCAGTTATAGGTAGGACAGTATTGAAACAGTAAGCAGACAATTGTGTTTGGCTAATGAATAATCCCAAATCTCATTATCTAACCATCAAATATATATTTATTGATGCAATCAAATTGTGTATTTATGTTACATTTAAATAAATTTATTAATAAATATTAAAGTCACCTTTGTGACTTACATTAGAAATATACTATTGATTACACTGCGAATAAAATTATTATTCATTTAGAAATATCGGTAATGGTTGATAATGTTCACTCAAATTTTTGAAAAATAATAACTTATGTTTTTATGTTCAGTAAGGACTAATATATCTCAGAACAACAATAATATGGAGTTACTAAAGGCATGACCTGTGACAAATGAATACTAAGTTGGAGTTATTCCCGTATATAATTCCCCGTGTTATACAAGTTCTAAGGCTACAATGGGTAATTATTTACGTGAGTTTGCTTTTGTAAGGTAAATACCAGTAAGCGGCTTGCTAGTTTCCTTGCATTGATGGTGTTATCCGTTGTATTATTTCTTGTCATAACGTTTTAAATGTTACAATAGGTAGTTAATTATGGTATTTGTTTATGTATTTGAGTTTAATTTATTTAATTGTTATTTCGTTTTTAGTTAGATCTCCTTTTATCAAAAACAAAGTTTGATATACACTCTATATGAAATTAAATATAAACTGTGTAGTGTGTTAAATCACTAATAGATACCACATATTTACTTTTTAAAGTGACTCCTGTGACTACAGAATTCAATTTCTTTGACAACCCCCACGCCTTTTTCCTGCAGGTTTATTCAACTTCAAATTCATTTACGGTTTATGATATGGAGTATGATTTTCAACCTACCCGTATTACTTCAGTGATGGTCCAACATTTCCGCAAGATCTTCGCTCAGATTGTAAGAAATTAAACATTATCGTCAGTGTTCCTTTTTCACGTTAGGTGTTTTGAAATCAAGATAGGATAGAACATATTAGAGCAGTGTAGCATAGTCTAGAGTATAGTAGAACATAGCAGAATAGTGAAGAGTAGAGTAGAGTACTGGGTACCTCTACTTCCATTGAAATTGAGAATATTCAGATCGTCTACGATCAAATTCAGTGATGGCCCAACATTTCCGCAAGATCTTCGCTCAGCTTGTAAGAAATTAAACATTATCGTCAGTGTTCCTTTTTCACGTTAGGTGTTTTGAAATCAAGATAGGATAGAACATATTAGAGCAGTGTAGCATAGTCTAGAGTATAGTAGAACATAGCAGAATAGTGAAGAGTAGAGTAGAGTACTGGGTACCTCTACTTCCATTGAAATTGAGAATATTCAGATCGTCTATGATCAAATTCAGTGATGGCCCAACATTTCCGCAAGATCTTCGCTCAGCTTGTAAGAAATTAAACATTATCGTCATTGTTCCTTTTTCACGTTAGGTGTTTGAAATCGAGATAGGATAGAACATATTAGAGCAGTGTAGCATAGTGTAGAGTATATTAGAACATAGCGGAATAGTGAAGAGTAGAGTAGAGTACTGGGTACCTCTACTTCCATTGAAATTGAGAATATTCAGATCGTCTACGATCAAATTAATTTACCCCCAACGGACATCCCACGACATGAATATTTACTGCTACAAGGCTATCCGACTATAGGACAGATGTAATACTTCAGACCCAGTTTACTATAACTATTTCTTAAATGTACAACGTTTATTTGTGTTTCTAATGTCTTAGCACCTAAGGTTTCAATATACCAATGTTTTTAAAGAGTTTAATTATTTCCTAATAATAAAATCATAACATGATGTATAGCTCTATAAGAATTCAAGTATTTTTGTGATTCCTAATAATAGTATTTCAATTTATATAAATTATTGTACGATGCCCTGTCCCTTAAATGCGTGTAGAACGCCCTGGGCAACAATACATTTTTCCATTGTTATACATTGTTTATTAACAGTACTAAATAATGTTTTCAAATTTTATATACCCTAGGAATGCAGAATATAAAATGATTCATGCTTTTGACAGGAGATATATAAATGAATGCAATTTGTGTTATAAGGGCCTAGAGATTTGATTATTTCATGTGTTCACCATATACGGACATAAATTATGATCATGGTAGTCACCATTATGATACTACACCGAATAGTTGGTAGTGACAATAACTGATGCTGAATGGACTGTTGTGTAAGAGTGATAATCGGAATTGTAGATAGTCGTGGAAAACCGAGAATCATCAAAACTGATGTTATCGATATCAGGATGTTGATGGTTACTTTTACGTCAAGCCATCAGCACGACACTTGAGTACAGACATCGTCATCACCGAGGGTGGCTTTGTTCCAAAAACGCCTTTGAGAATCTAAAAACATACAGTCATATAAATTATCAGAGTGTTGAAAAAGTTTCAGATTTCCCAATTCGGGTTACCAGAATTGCTACGTGGGTCATTTGACACAGCCACATGAATTACCAAACCCCTGATCAAGTAAGATCACGTGACTTGCGAGACTAGGTGGGTTCACCAATCCCACTTGCGGGTGTACAGTCAATGCTGTGGTACTATAAATCTTCTCGGCATTCCTGTCCACTCATATTTCCTTACGTACCCCGTTTTCTGTTATCAAACAACATATTTTTCCTCATAGTGGCAAATTAACTGTATTCCAATACTTTTAAGAATCATTTACTCTTAAGTATAAACAAACCAAAGGAGAATACTATATTCAATATATGGGTTGCTTATCTAAATGTTTCCTTATTTGACTAGGTATCTAGTGGTAATCAATTACAATTGATTAACATTTCTACGTACCTTCCTACGCGTAGAAAGTTTAAAACTGAGTGTTTCCGTCACGTCTGACTCAGACTTGTCACAGTTTTACGGTCGATGCTGTTAGCAGTCAGCAAGAATCTGATGTGCTTTAAAAGGGCACTTCTCACAACAGTCAATGTCACTTCAATCTCGTATTGGTTGTAGCACTTTTCTTGGATTTGCAGCTGGAGGTTGAGAGACATAGTACTTATGGAACAATGGATAGTAAGGATGAACGTGTCATTATTTCATTCATTCACGAACAATATACACGTATATTGCAAACTTTACGAAGACAGTGGGAATGGTAAATATTACGCTCTTTATACTAGCCGCATACCACATTTTTGACACTTCCATAATACGAGTATGTTTCATTATATTCCTTGTATTAAAAAAATTGTTTCATATATTAATCAAGGGTTTTATTCAACTGGTTATACAAAAATTGTATTTCACAATAGAGTGAATTTTATAACAAAAATTAGTTCACTGTCATATTGTCTCCTATAATTTTCCTAAAACAAAAAAAACAGCATAATATTACTAGGATGGACGGTCTTATATTATT
Organism: Homalodisca vitripennis; assembly: GCF_021130785.1. NCBI lineage: Eukaryota > Metazoa > Arthropoda > Insecta > Hemiptera > Cicadellidae > Homalodisca > Homalodisca vitripennis. Next base: position 121,208,909 of record NC_060213.1, on the reverse strand, counting down.
CCGACCAGGAGGCAGCTGTTAATAGAAAGCTCTGCTCTACTTCCAGCCAAGTGAAAGGAAAAAACGTCAATCGTATGTTAGTAACAGTAATAAACTTGCTGAGGTTTTTATGTAAATTTTCTATCAGGCCAACACATTTGCCACAAGTAATCATTACATAATGATTGTGATTTGTTTTCCCATTTCAAAACATTTGAAACCAAAGATAATTTTGAATAAAACAATCCATATTTTGTATAACTTCACATTATCCTGGATTAAGTTACATTAATCACTGTATACGTGAACAATAGCGGATGAAAGTTTCAGTTAATGGAGAGAATACTCATTTTTTTATCAAACCTTTGTATCACATTCCACAGAGGGAATAAATTTTCTGACTTCTACAACAAGAAAGTGAACGTACGAAAACAATATCGCGTTATTAATGTTCACTCGTAAATATCAGAAGTTCCTCAGATTCCCAAGATATGGGGGACGTTTCTACATTTTCTAACAAATCAAATAATTCCATCTGAAATAATATTTGGATATTTATAGGCTATAGGAATACTCCTAGTTTCTTAACGTAAATTGTTTACTGAATCTTTTTTTGCCACTTTTGATTTATAATTCGTTTTCAAATTGTCTTTTTGTGGTCGGCGGGAGGGCTATAACAAGTATCCATACATAAATCTCAATAAAATCTATTATAAAATTATGTGGATTGTGGTTGATTTTCCCCTCCTCAGCTCATTATATGGATATTAAAAATTTATTTTCATATTTGAATATAATATTATACAGCATCAGTATCAACGTATGTGATATTTCATTAATATCATATAATTCTACAACAAACTTTAAATAAAAACACAATAACTAAGAATAAAACTAATTTTAATATTTTACTGTTAAAGAACAAACTGTTTAGAAGACGGAAAAACAAGTTACAAATTTATTGCAGGGAGTTTCGTGAGAAATGGGAAGAGGGGCTTTTTATATGGTAATAATATTCATTGGAACACTTAAATCTCTCAATTGTTGTGTTTGTGTTCAGTTACTGATGTTGCACTTTAATTACCTCTTGCTTGACAAAAACATATACCTTAGAAACTGACATTAATTATTTACAACGTTGAATTTCTAATTAATCAGCGATAGTAATGGCAGCTACAGGTAAGGCTGTGGGAAAATTAAAGATGTGGACATGTTTGAGACTAGGAAAGAAGCAGTCTGTTTAACCATGTTTTTTTACAAGACAATGTAGAACGTCTAGAGAGAAATTTGTATGATTTGTAACGATAACAATACAAATGATGCCCATTTACTTTTATGATAGAGAATTCTTCTCTTCTATCTGAATTTAATCAAATTTTAACTTTAAAAAAGTTAGCACCTATTATATGGCTATTGCTTCTGTAAGCAATACTCCTTATAGTTACAGAGGTGGGCTGGAAACATTATGTAGGTAACGCACAATTGGAACAAGTTGGAACTATATCGTAGAGGTAAGAACTGCAATATCATTATGCAAGGTATTTGCACGACACATATTTTTTAATATTTTATCCTATTTCTACAAATCAAAAGTATGATGAAACTGTACAATCAAAAGTACAATGTACTGCATGTAGGAGATACTATGTGTTACTTTTAACGATAGCATGATGTCGCCAATATGGAATAATGGAATAATGTAGAACGGTAACAAACAGAACGAATACCGAGGGGTTAATTAACATATATAGTATATATTTATGTATAATTTGATAAAGTTATTAATAAAACTTTATCTCTTCGCGAAAACATGTTTGCATTAAACTAGTAAACCTGGATATATTTATAACCAAAATAAGTAAAAATAAATAAATAAATATATATATAACTTATATATAAAAAATACTGTCTTTTGTACGACATTTTACATAAGCTACAAACCTAAAAATTTTTTAACTCAATTATAGGTCAGAGATCAATTTTACCATAGAAAAATTGTGTTAGAAACGATGCTTATCTTATACAAGAAACAGGATTTATGCATCGTGATGTTTGTTAGATTCGGTGATGAAGTTCGACGACCAATTGTAACTTGGCAACAAATTTAGTATTCCTTGTCTCTGTCACACTATCCACCCGATTTAAAATTAATCATTGTTTCCATTTAAACCATTGTGTATTCAAACTGTTATTATGTTATACGATGAAGGAAAACGTGACCTGTGTAGGCCATCATGTACAAAAATCTTGCTCATAAATTTAGCGCTAAAAATGGACAACAATGCGAACACCTCCGTAATCGAATGTGCATAATTTAACAGTACATACAGCGATAAGGCTTAAAAAACGAAGGCTTTGCTTAAAACGAAATATAACGTTCATTTAGTAGTAAAACCTGGAAAAGTGTACGAGAGTTCAGTTTATCGAAATTCACGTATTACCGTGGAAAATGTGACATAGGAGATAAAATGTAATTAATAAAAAAGATTGAGATGTTAAAGTGTAGTGATCGGTGATTCCATGATCGACCCTGCAATTGTGTCGGAAGGGAAGGTCTCAACTGCGAGATAATTGTAACATTTTCCTGGGGATTTGACATAGATCTTCTTATTGGTGAAAGAAAAGTCAATAAGAGAAGTGAAAAGTTTTCTCACTCGGAAAGAAAAGTGACCTCCCAGCCGATATTTGGATATAAATCGTGTACCAGAGCAAAGGAGACTATAGTGACTTCTACTGGATCACCTTACTAAGCAAGAAAGAGACGTCCCTATACAGGCTGTTTCAGGGAATTATAAAATATTCTTGAGTTCTTATATATATATATATATATATATTTGGTAATTCTAAGCAATATATGGGTCAACCTCGATTTTTCTCATATTACAATATAATGTTCCAATAGTCAATTAGAAAAGGAAATGACTAGGATTTCTTGCAGGAAAGCAGTTATAGGGAGCAGGCAACCACCAGACGGTCATATATTGCTTAGAGTTACCTATTAGTGATCAGGGCTTCAAATTTGGAACTACTCGAGTTAATTTTTTTTCTAAAAGAGCAAGCAGCGCGAAGCGCTGCGCAGCGGGCAGGCATCGTGCGTGATCCTTTTTTATTAAAAATTTCTGATAAATTGTTATTACATATTACAATATAATGTAGGTAATGTATGTAAAACAATTTTAAACACATAATTACATGCTGGAAAGCAAAGTAAACCAATATAATCCGCCCAATACAAAATCTCCGTAAAAATCTGGTAAAGGAATCTGTGTCATTCCTTTGGCCTGAATCAATTCAGTATTCTATAGCTTCGCGCTGCTTGCTTTTAAGAAAAAAAATTAACTCGAGTAGTTCCAAATTTGAAGGCCAGATCACGTCAGTGCCCCTGATCACTAATAGGTAATTCTCGCGGTTGCCTGCTCCCTATAACTGCTTTCCAGCAAGAAATTCTAGTCATTTCCTTTTCTAATTGACTATTGGAACATTATATTGTAATATGAGAAAAATCAAGGTTGACCCATACATTGCTTAGAATTACCATATATATATATATATATATATATATATATATATATATATATATATATATATATATATATATAATATATATATATATATATATATTATATATATTTATTTATTTATTTATTAGGAATTGTTTAGTTTTTAGTTTAATTAGGCATGGAAAGGTTTGTTTATGTTGTTTGGTCATAACAATAACAGTAATAATAAAGTATAAAAAAAGAAAGATTCGCACAATGCGTGCAAATTGCGACTAATTTAAGTTTACAAGGCCTGTTATGATAATACTTTCAGGAATAATTATGATATTTCTAAAAGTTGGAATAATTCTTTGGTTTCAAAGACATCTCCAATTATGATCTAAAAGTTAACGAACAAGAAAATATTCAGTCCAACGGAATTTCAGCTAATTTCAAAAGTGTTTTGAAACCAATATTTTGCAGAAATAAGGAGCGAGTTGGTCACATTGATTCATTTATATTATTTTAATTTCACTCTTCCGCTACGGAGTTTGTTTACCTTTAAAGTAATTAATTTTAAAACCATCTACAAGCGAAACACCGATTGTTGAATGCTTTTGTTTCACCAAGAGATTCAAATCTGCAATCAATAAAATACACTTGGTTAAAGGCAAATATTGAATAAAACAGGCCATACAATTTCCGCAATGTTTGCATTTATTTCTCTAGGAACTTTTCATGATTAAACATTAGGTACGAAAAAGAATAGTTACGGATCTTAACTTATTGTGAATATATAATTTATTTATTAACAGCAAGATTACTGTAGATACCTTGTAGTGTTATATTTTAAAGTGGCACAAAGTTGATCCTGTTAAACATAAAAACTAAAACTGTATCTTTACTTTAAGTAGCAACCAATAAGTTTTAGGAAATTCTGTACTATGTATTACGCTTTCCTAACATACTAATTTTGTAAAGAATTCTCTGTCACTTAGTTTGAAACAAAATCAAAGTTATCTGTTCCAAGAACCTTTTGTAGACCATATCCACAGAATGCACGTACCATCGATACTGTGTAGAATATGAAAGAGTATTTACACGGATATGAACATAGCATAATGCCTGTAACCTTACATGCTCATAGCTGTGGGTACAACCATTGATGAAGTACAGTAGAGCTGATAGAGTACATTCTATGGAGACTAGTGTAGAGTATGAAGGAGGACACGGATATACAGGGGGATGAACAATGCCTAATGTGCCTGTAACCTTGTATGCTGATGGCTGTGTGTACATCCATTAATAGAGTAGAGTAGAGCTGATAGAGTACATTCTATGGAGACTTGTGTAGAGTATGAAGGAGGACACGGATATACAGGGGGATGAACAATGCCTAATGTGCCTGTAACCTAGTATGCTGATGGCTGTGTGTACATCCATTAATGGAGTAGAGTAGAGCTGATAGAGCACGTACTATGGAAACTTGTGTAGAATATGAATGAGGACATGGATATACAGGGGGATGAACAACGCCTAATGTGCTTGTAACTTTGTATGCTGATGGCTGTGGGTACATCCATTGATGGAGTAGAGTAGAGCTGATAGAGCGCGTACTATGGAGACTTGTGTAAAGTATGAAGGAGGACATGGATATACAGGGGGATGAACAACGCCTAATGTGCCTGTAACTTTGTATGCTGATGGCTGTGGGTACAACCATTGATGGAGTAGAGTAGAGCTGATAGAGCACGTTCTATGGAGACTTGTGTAGAGTATGAAGGAGGACATGGATATACAGGGGGATGAACAACGCCTAATGTGCCTGTAACTTTGTATGCTGATGGCTGTGGGTACAACCATTGATGGAGTAGAGTAGAGCTGATAGAGCACGTTCTATGGAGACTTGTGTAGAGTATGAAGGAGGACATGGATATACAGGGGGATGAACAACCTTAAGTGCCTCTAACCTTGTATGCTGATGGCTGTGGGTACAACCATTGATGGAGTAGAGTAGAGCTGATAGAGCACGTTCTATGGAGACTTGTGTAGAGTATGAAGGAGGACATGGATATACAGGGGGATGAACAACCTTAAGTGCCTCTAACCTTGTATGCTGATGGCTGTGTGTACATCTATTAACGGAGTAGAGTAGAGCTGATAGAGCACGTTTTATGGAGACTTGTGTAGAGTATGAAGGAGGACACGGATATACAGAGGGATGAACAACGCCTAATGTGCCTGTAACCTTGTATGCTGATGGCTGTGTGTACATCCATTAATGGAGTAGAGTAGAGCTGATAGAGCACGTTCTATGGAGACTTGTGTAGAGTATGAAGGAGGACATGGATATACAGGAGGATGAACAAACTTAAATGCCTGTAACTTTGTATGCTGATAGCTGTGGGTACATCCATTGATGGAGTAGAGTAGAGCTGATAGAGCACGTTCTATGGAGACTTGTGTAGAGTATGAAGGAGGACACGGATATACAGGGGGATGAACAACGCCTAATGTGCCTGTAACCTTGTATGCTGATGGCTGTGTGTACATCCATTAATGGAGTAGAGTAGAGCTGATAGAGCACGTTCTATGGAGACTTGTGTAGAGTATGAAGGAGGACATGGATATACAGGAGGATGAACAACATTAAATGCCTGTAACCTTGTATGCTGATGGCTGTGTGTACATCCATTAACGGAGTAGAGTAAAGCTGATAGAGCACGTTCTATGGAGAGTTGTGTAGAGTATGAAGGAGGACATGGATATACAGGAGGATGAACAACCTTAAATGCCTGTAACCTTGTATGCTGATGGCTGTGTGTACATCCATTAATGGAGTAGAGTAGAGCTGATAGAGTGCGTACTATGGAGACTTGTGTAGAGTATGAAGAAGGACATGGATATACAGGGGGATGAACAACGCCTAATGTGCCTGAACTTTGTATGCTGATGGCTGTGGGTACAACCATTAATGGAGTAGAGTAGAGCTGATAGAGCACGTTCTATGGAGACTTGTGTAGAGTATGAAGGAGGACATGGTTATACAGGAGGATGAACAACCTTAAATGCCTGTAACCTTGCATGCTGATGGCTGTGTGTACATCCATTAATGGAGTAGAGTAGAGCTGATAGAGCGCGTACTATGGAGACTTGTGTAGAGTATTTAGGAGGACATGGATATACAGGGGGACGAACAACCTTAAGTGCCTGTAACCTTGTATGCTGATGGCTTTTGGCACAAACATTAATGAAGAAGTTCTTAGTCTTGGTTATGAATGAGCAATACGGACAAGTGCTTTAATGTCTCGTTACGTAGCAACTACAATATATATTGGGAATTTTTAACTATACAATTCCCTGGTTTCATGTTTAAAATTTATTCGCCACACGAACTTTAAGTAAGGGTTTCATATATAAAAGAAATAACCTTATTACATTAGTTATTCTATTTTGTACGCATGTCAGAGAAATAAAATACCACAATGCAGTATTACTTTTATATATTTTGTACATCGTTTAATACTCAATGTTGGGCTTATCGATTGCAGAATTTTGTATTGAAAAGCCCAAACTAGCCATTAGAAATTAGTTATTAATAATCTATATATTGGGCAGTATATATCTGAAGTTTTAGCCAAAAACTTTTATGGATTACTTGTGGCTAGGCTCGGGTTGGTTTATATGAGAAAACGCCTTCTCAAAACCAAGACCTGAACCCCGATCCCCGGGGTGAAGCTAACCTACCTATTATGTTGTTCAGTACGAGAAGCAATGTGACACATTTCAGCATAGACGTTTTGTGAGTATAATCTTTAATTTATGTTTTATGTGAGTATGCTATTTAAAGATACCGTTTCATTTAATAAAATATACACAGTAAATGCTCGGTTTACCAAAAGCTTTATATTAAGCGATCCGATATTACTTTCACAGCATTTACATTATCGCAGAATGCCAGTTTATAAGCATAATATATCAGGATTGTAAGTTTAACTTTATTTCTCATATAAAGATTATTACTGTTAGTTGTTAATATTTAATTTCTTTGCACTTACAGCTGTATATCCCAATGTTGTATGCAAGAAACTTTTTCTGGGTCTATTATCAAACATGTTTTTATTTGTCTGAAGCAAATTTTTGTGATTTGATTTAAATTGGGGATTGTAAAAGATTTTATTTGGTTAAAGATATATTTAATAAAACAAATATCTCACGTTCTCATGGTGTGGGAGTCAACGTCAGCATGAACGGAAGTCATTTAAAGTGTTATTAAGTTATTAAGCTCGTTGGAAACATTCCAAAGAACACTGAAATTGCCAGGTCTACTCCCCCAAGATATCAACTTAGTTGATTATTTCTCTGTTTTGCAACAACGTGACAAGTCATATTTTTATTTTAACGTCTATTAGTGGTGCTTGTAGGTTTTATTTGACATAATTATTAACTTAATTTTGCAGAGATCTCCAATATTATATGAATTTTTAAAATCTAAGAGTGTATTTACTGTTTATTTATTGTTAAAATAAATTTATGTTTAAATTCAGGCATGATTACATTACGTTTAATATTAATCTGTAATAATTTATAATATTTCATTTAACCTCAAAAATTTCATTTCACCTCGAAAGAGAGAGATAGAAAGTTTTTAGGACTTACAAATACATCGAGAGTTATAATTTTATCCACACACCGGAAGGAACATGGTATGAAACACTGTTTTGTCATTTGTGAGTTTCCTCAGCCTTTTATTTGTCACTGTATACACCTGATATAAATAATAGGATAACAATATTTAGGTCGTTCCCGTAAGTAAATTTATTACGTTACTATACTACTTATTGAAATTTGAATCTGTCTGTAACTTATACTGAGAATATAACTGTGAGCCTGGAGGTTTCTTTCTCCTGAAGCAAAGGATTTAAGGAAAGATATTGAAAAGAAGTGAGGAGAATATTCTTAATACAGTATAATACTATTTTATAGCTTACCTGATAAATTTTGCATATAAACTTACTGTTATTGCAAATAATGGCGACAGATAAATGCATTACAAGCTTAAAGTGAAGATGAAAAAATAATCATCACTAAATAAGAAATTGGTTCATGGCATATATTTCAGGAAATATGTCACTTAATTTCACACTCATCTGCAACCACTTGCCTGGTGTCGCTCTAGTATCATTATTGTAGAATACAAACAATCGAAAAAAAAACACTATAATATTACTGACCGTCACTCTCTCTGTACTCTCTATCCATATTCATTAAGCTACGTCAATTACTTTACCACTCCTTGGATTCTTCCTCACTTATGCCTGATGTAGGTTTTTGACCTCGTCAATAATCCACGGCAGCAAAATTATTTGATCATGCTTAAATAAATATTCCTGAGCAGGAAGAAAAGGAACAAAGAACATAAGATTACTAACCGTAACTCACTCGGCGGCCCCTATCCATTAAGCTAACTGTATTACATTACTACCCTCTGGATTCTTACTCCCTTCTGCCTGATGTAGGTCTAACCCCGTCAATATTTCACGACAGCAGAAGTACATATTCATGCTTATATACAAGATTATATTATGTTTGACACACTTAAAAAATCGTCTGCTACGTAAATAAACGTTAAATCAGTGTCGGATAGTAATATACAGACCGATTACAAGGAGGATAACACATGTTGACAGCACTTATTTGTGATTCTATATTTTAGTGACAGTTTTTGGGTTTTCCGTGTGTGTTGACGGCAGAATTTATATTTTTCTCCAATAGTCCGTAAAATTATAAAAGTGTAACATTTGTCGTTGAGCTATTCTGGTTTTGCAGACTTTTACCTCCAACCACCCACCTCCAAGCATTATAAACACGTCTGGTACCTACTGCCCAGTACTTCCGAAAGTGGAGGCTTTTGTAGTTCGTTACCTGTGAGTTGAGTGAGTGCAGTTATTAATGAGATTAGATATTACTTCTATAGAGTAATCGAGAAAACAGAGAGGGAACTATTCAACGATTTTCTATAAGTGTAATAATCTGATCTCCGCAGTGGAAATCTTTACTAGTACAAAGTCAAAAACAAAAACAATAGTGCTTGGTCCAAAGTTTGGGAAATTGCGCATTCAACTGCTGCAAACACATCCTCCATATTCGTCATCTTAAATATGGATCCTCTCTACCTTTCTCTCTCTACATCGTCTGTAAAAGTCGAAGAAAACCTAATAAGTTGAGCCCAAATGTATTTTTTAGCAAATGTCGTAAACGACAAATGAACTTGCATTCAAATATGTGCATTCAGTCTATCATTACTTACCCGCATAACTATTAAGGAAGTGTCTGAAAGAGTTTTATGTTACTTAAGCTAGAAATCATATAGTTCACTTCATTTTGATTGTTGTAGCTGAAATGAAACCATAGTTCAAATTTACCACGACTCAATAAATCTATTAGAGTTTTTTTTTTTTATAACCTTTTCTTTTAAATCAAGTTAAGAGTACGCTACATCACATATTGTATTACAGGCTGAGATTAGATAGTAAATTAAAAATGTATAGATAAATTGTGTCTGCCTACTGAGTGATCGGTTTGAGTGATGTTTAGCTCAAGTGTACACTATCATAGAGCTCATACTTGTCTATGTAGAGATACAGTAGTAGCATGTTATAACAATCGCTTTACCATACATTGAGACACTTAGTAGCCAAAGAGTTAAATTAATTGTTAAAAATCCAAAAGTGTTGCCTGCCTTGTTTTTATCCTAAAGATAATGTGCTTTATGACTGAAAATACATATTTTAATATAAGAGTTCTTACTATAACTGTAATATGGAGTTTATTACAAAAATATATTATAAAAAAAGTATAGAACATCACATTCATTATATTTAAATATTTTAATGACTCAAATTTATTCCAAATGTATACTCTGAGTTACTGTGTAGATATTTATTTAGATTTATTACTTTCAACATAAAATGTATTGCTTAAAAATAATTCTAACATCGTGTGTACAGGTAAGACGGACTATCTCAGTCTGTAACAGATCAACCCTACATTTACCGGAAATCTTAGCTCTATTACTTGACATAATATATCACAGGTGAAGTTAGGTATGATTGTAACTACTAGTACATTATATAACTTAAACAGTATTTTTAAAACTAAAAAATGTGAAAATATGAAAACTGTTTGAAAAATGTATCTTTGGTCTAATTATGCATTTGAATAAAAATTTGCTTGTAAAAATTACAAGCACGCCCTCAAACTGTTGAGGAAAACTATAATAAATATTTTATATATATTGAAATTGTATACTGTATACGTAAAAAATGCAATCAGGGAGCATTTTCCATCTGAAACTTTCATGCAAATAATGCTCAGTATATCTAATTAAAAATTGTTCGGTATTTGTGTTATGAGTCATTGCTCATCTAATTTGTAATACCTAGATGTTTCCTAAATGGCTATCGAATCAAATATTTTAAAACTTATCCTTCAATGTTCTATACTGTATGCACAAAATAACACTCTGATTCAGAACATTTAAAGATAATCTGTAAAGATAATCGCTTCAGTAAGCACTCAGAAATCAAATTAGAGAAATTATGAGTTTAAATGTATAACATGTAGATAGAATCAAGAACATAAACAACAAAAATTTGACTCCATATAAAGTTTACCTCTGGTAATACAGACTAATGTGGAGCGGTTACAAACATACTAGAGACCGAACCGGTAATCCTATTTGGCCGCTCCATGCCAGACTCAATGACTCCGGGAATGATTTATAACTTATATGTGCTGCTCGTAGCTGATAGTCTGTGTCACTAATAGAGATAACATGATAACACTAACTACTGCTAATGTGGAGAGGTTACAAACATACTAGAGACCGAACCGGTAATACTATTTGGCCGCTCCGTGCGAGCCTCAACGACTCCGGGAATGATTTACAACTTATATGTGCTGCTCGTAGCTGATAGTCTGTGTCACTAATAGAGATAACATGATATCACTAACTACTGCTAATGTGGAGAGTTTACAAACATACTAGAGACCGAACCGGTAATACTATTTGGCCGCTCCGTGCGAGCCTCAACGACTCCGGGAATGATTTACAACTTATATGTACTGCTCGTAGCTGATACTCTGTGTCACTAATAGTGCTAACATGATAACACTAACTACTGCTAATGTGGAGAGTTTATAAACATACTAGAGACCGAACCGGTAATACTATTTGGCCGCTCCGTGCGAGCCTCAACGACTCCGGGAATGATTTACAACTTATATGTGCTGCTCGTAGCTGATAGTCTGTGTCACTAATAGAGATAACATGATATCACTAACTACTGCTAATGTGGAGAGTTTACAAACATACTAGAGACCGAACCGGTAATACTATTTGGCCGCTCCGTGCGAGCCTCAACGACTCCGGGAATGATTTACAACTTATATGTACTGCTCGTAGCTGATAGTCTGTGTCACTAATAGTGCTAACATGATAACACTAACTACTGCTAATGTGGAGAGTTTATAAACATACTAGAGACCGAACCGGTAATACTATTTGGCCGCTCCGTGCGAGCCTCAACGACTCCGGGAATGATTTACAACTTATATGTGCTGCTCGTAGCTGATAGTCTGTGTCACTAATAGAGATAACATGATATCACTAACTACTGCTAATGTGGAGAGTTTACAAACATACTAGAGACCGAACCGGTAATACTATTTGGCCGCTCCGTGCGAGCCTCAACGACTCCGGGAATGATTTACAACTTATATGTACTGCTCGTAGCTGATACTCTGTGTCACTAATAGTGCTAACATGATAACACTAACTACTGCTAATGTGGACAGGTCACAAACAAACTAGTGGCCGAACCGGTAATTCTAATCTTACGTGCGAGCCTCAATGACTCCGGACGTGATTTACAACTTTAATGTACTGCTCGAAGCTGATACTCTGTGTATATAATAGTGATAACATGATAACACTAACTACTGCTATCCAGTAGGTTTAAATCGTCATAGATGAATATGGTATGGATTCTAGAATTAGGTCTTCCAGGTAACAGATTGATGAGTTCAGAGAGGTTCGTGGCATTGTAAATAACTATCTGCCTAAGAGTTTGATACACTTTACATTTACGCTTATTTCCTGATCCCCCATCCTTGGTCTGGGGATGGAAAGTATTAAAACTAGATTTAATTTATAATTCCTGTAGTACTGGAGAGTGATTGTCTTTATACTGCTAGCATTTTTAACGCAAGTCAGTTCATATTATTAATTTCTAAGTACAAATCACTTACAGAATTATAGGACTATAATGATAAGTGTTATTAACAAAACAGCTCTTTAGTTTCTTTTAACCTACAGTAATGAGTGAGTAGGTAAAATTTTTAGTTCAATTTTAATTTTCAATAAAGAAGCTAACTTTAATGTAATTTATTTTTATTTTATATATTATTATATGAAAGTAAAAGTTTTGGTTATATTATATTTCGAATCAAGAAGTTGAATGTGTTTTATTTATTTAATATAAAGCTAATAACCTTGTTCTTAATTAATATTTTACATGATAAGTGGTCTTATAAGCATTTGATAATGAAATCTAAATATTGATACATAGATAAAAATTGTATTAAAGAGTGCCAATTTTAAAAATCAAGTTAATGAGCTGTTATTAAAAGATTTGTTTTATAGTAATATCGGAAAGTATTCTCCTTTTTTTTCACTAACAAATATAATTAATGCATAATTAAACTGGAAACATAAGTGCGTTTAACCTACTAAGAAGGTATATAAAGATATTTTGAGAGTTTTCTAATCTCCCTACATTGAAATGCGCTACTCTGCTTGTTTATACTGTCACTTTATTATCTAGTAAAAAATTACATTTTTTGCAGTAAGGTGTACTGTAAAATACAACAATATTTTGAGGCATGCGGGTTTATTTCAGGTACGTGTTTATAACATGAACTGTTTGTGATTCTAAATATATAAATTATAAAACATTAACCGTCCTGTAACAAACATGGTAAACTATGATATTGATTTAACTCACCTCGTACTTTACACCACCATATCAAAGGTTTGTGGGTTTATTTCAGGTACGTGTTTATAACATGAACTGTTTGTGATTCTAAATATAAATTATAAAACATTAACCGTCCTGTAACAAACATGGTAAACTATGATATTGATTTAACTCACCTCGTACTTTACACCACCATATCAAAGGTTTGTGGGTTTATTTTCAGGTACGTGTTTATAACATGAACTGTTTGTGATTCTAAATATAAATTATAAAACATTAACGTCCTGTAACAAACATGGTAAACTATGATAAAGTGTGATATTGATTGAACTCACCTCGTACTTTACACCACCATATCAAAGGTTGCGGGTTTATTTCTGGTACGTGTTTATAACATGAACTGTTTGTGATTCTAAATATAAATTATAAAACATTAACTGTCCTGTAAAAAACATGGTAAACTATGATAAGGTGTGATATTGTTTGAACTCGCCTCGTACTTGACACCACCATATCAAAGGTTTGGAGACGACTCGCACGAAAATCTTAATCAAACCCTTAATAACAATCCTTGGATAATATGGTGATGAATTCCATAAACTATGATGCAGGCTGTTTTATTTCGCAAATTTAAGTGAACTTCATGACTTCATGACAGGCTTCATTAAGGCTCATTAGGTTTGTTTAAATTGATTAAACATTAGTTCTTGAAGTAGGATTTGGGATTGTCTAAAGAAATAACCAGGTATTGGTATAAGTCAATAATTTAAGATATATAAATTGGAATTTATGGTAATGTATTACTTATCTATGACTACAATTGTTCATTTCTGGTAATTGTTTACTAATCTTATGGATTTCGTTTCGTTTAATTAAACGTTTATTGAATTATATTGGGAATAGTTTTACAATAATTTAACACGAATTTCACGAAACTTTCAATGCGAGTAGGCCTATGATTTTGATTCCAATTATAACAAATGTATTTAGTAAAAACTGCAGATACAAGATTGGATCGCATCTCCTTAACTTATCTCTAAGATCTTTTCTATTTTACTTCCCATGGTCTTTGTAACTACTAAAAAGGACTATTTGTGATTCGATTCCCTCAAGACAATGAGCTTGGTAAAAGACTATTCCTTTTAAAGTGACTGTTACGAAATATCCATTGCCCTTCTTTCCGCAGCATGAATAAGTATTATTTGCATAAAACAGAAATGTGCATTTAGCGTATCTGGATAGCATTTTAGACCTCACTGAAAGTTTAACCGAAAATGCTTTGAAAGATATAACGGTTTCATAGGTAGATCTATTTTAAATGCGATGATTATATAATATTAACACCTTATTCATATTTAATCTTTCAGGCTGTAAAGACAATACAATATATTACATTCATTATTTAAAATACGAGAATTTTTACTCGTAGCGTAGTTAAATTTAATTACAGTGCCGGAAGATTAAAAAGCAGCTTTTGTCCTCTAACGGACAGAAACATCAAGAGAGAAGTAAAAGAACACACTCACCTTCCGTTTACGACATGTGATGGACATTCTGCCATTAAAGACTAAAGGACACTAACACAGGACATGCACCTTGGTGACCAACTTTCACACAGCCTTAAGTTCGTCTTTCATAAATAAAATGGTTTCATATTGATAGGATAATAAATGCACTGAATCTGGAATTAGTATTTATTATTTTTATTCTCTAGCTCCAGTAAATAACTACAATAATAGCTATATAACTGATATTAACATTTGAGATAAATCTTTTTTATATCGCGTTAATTAAACACTATAAAACATATTAATTTAGCGCATATGCAAAACACTAACGGCTGTCTATAAATTCTTCCCGTACAATATTATTTGCGGTATGTTTGCAAGTTATATTCCTTGCAAAATTGTTTTGCAAAACTTTCCAGAAATTAAGTATTGAGTGCTGTGGCGTACTGTGCATTCTTATATCCAACCAAAAATAATAAACATAAATTTAAGTTAATTAAATACTTTAGTAAAATATTTTCTCTACTTAAAAGCAAAACTGGCTTGAAATATATATTTTCAATACTAACTGTTATAATACGTGAAGATTTTTTCGAGTCATAAGCTATTATGTGTAAATCTGAAAAGTGACTTGATATAAATTTAGGGATTTCGAATAAACATAGACATACGAGTTTTATTCTACCTAATCATATTCCAATTTGTCGTTATTCGTAAATTCTACAACAAAGACGAACTCCGGCAGTCTGTCAGTAGATAATAACCTGTAAAGTACAGGACAGTCTATATGAGTACGTTTTTGTTCTCTTAGGACAAAATCTGAGAATTTAGTCCCAACACGACCTTTTCACTGCTTCCGGAATAACATGATATTCTGGATTGATCGGATTGGGTGTAGTGGCTGCCTCCTGTATATATACAATAATGGTTTCACTGATTATTATTTATAAAAAATAACAAAAAAATTTAATTCAAAAATTAAGTGGTAAGTTAACTATTCCACCAACAAAGAACAATGGTAGAACTTAATTAATTCATAAACATAAAGACGATGAATTCATTTTAGTTTTATTTATTATGTTATAAATTTATGACATAATTTGCTAATTAAAAAAAGTCAGTGAAAACACATCGGTTAGTAGAGTGGAACGCCGCCTACCGCATCAGAATACGACGATCCAGTCAGAAATGGCAGCGTATAATGTACTTCACAATATGTACCTAAAACAACCCGCCATTTCTGATTGGATAAACCTTTTGAGATGCGGTTTGCGGCATTCAACTCTAATAAGTTAGCTCTTTCAAATGAAGTATCACTCGACCCATGCTTTAATTTAAGATTTCTATGTTTTCCTCTGTGGGCCGTCCCCCCATGTTTGGCATGGTAATAGCAAGGAAAAATAGTTTACATAGCCATATGACACTGTGCAAAGTTTATAGATGTTATCTGCTATGCTTTTTAAAATATTAAGCCGTACCCAGACTTTTCAAACACCTTGTATATAAGGCAATTACCATTTATACAATTTAATATATATAAATGGGTTATATATATATAAAATTATATATATTAAAATTATTATTATATATATTAAAAGTACGTCTTGGTACTATGTATTAAAGCTCCAACAAAACATGAATGAGAAATAATTTCCTTTTTAGAACTGAATTCGTGCATTCAGTTTTTTTTCTAAATTAAATCTGAGGACCAACAACTCCAAATCAAATGCACTAAATTTCTGTTTGCGGCAAAGAGAGATTGAGGATCGCGCTGCTGTGATGGCGGACGATGTCCTCATAGAGGAAACTGATTCCACCAAGTTCCTCGCAATGTACCTTGATCGAGGTCTGACTTGGGACGATCACATTGAAAGTACCTGCTCAAAGGTTTCTTCCGGCATTTATGCTCTACGGAACCTTTCAAAATTTTGCTCCCGGGATGTACTAAAAATTGCCTACTTCGGCCTTGTACACCCCCATCTAACGTACGGGTTGAGGCTATGGGGCAGCTGTTCTAAATACAAATTTGAGCGAGTATTTAGAAGTCAAAAGAAAGCTGTCCGCATCATTTCAAAATTGAAATCCCAAAATTCATGCAGAGATGCCTTTAGGGAGCTTGGATTGCTAACTTTGCCCTGTCTCTACATCCTCGATGTCGCCCTGTACTGCCGATTTAAGTGCGAGTTGGTCCGGGGCAGGGACGTCCATCAATACGGGACAAGAGGCAGGGACAACCTTCGGTTACATCCTCACAGAACAACCGCATTCAAACGTTTGCCATCCGAGGTTGGTGTTAAGCTGATCAACAAGCTCCCTGATGAAATCAAAAATATGAATGAACCAACAAAATTTAAAGCTCGATTGAGACACTTTTTGGTGTCGAGGGTGTTTTACTCAGTGTAAGAGTTCATGGTGAGCCGCTGGGATGAAATTTAAAGTAATTGGATCATCCTCTATTTCTGGTGGTAAAATTTAGAAGATTTTAAAACGTATGGCTGTAAGTATGAGTCTTAGGAATGAATGTGGACTGTATATGAACGGGTATGAATGAGTGCAATTTAAAATAGATGTACATATTTCAAAATAATCTAATTTGACGATTGTATGCAATTTTTATAATTGTTGACACAATAAAAAGTATTATTATTATTATTATTATGTATATAGTACCAAGCTGATTGACAAAAATAATTGGACTTTGCAGGCAGTATAATTTCAGAGCCACGATTTATGAAGACTTTTCCACTGCTGTATAATCATCATAACACCCAGTCAAGGGTGAATTCCTTTATTATTTTTATCCAGAGTTACAGACCAGGTCGCATATTTAACGTTGCTGCGTGAACTCTTACGGCTCTAACAACAATATTTCAACTTTACAACCCCACAATTATCGCTCTAGTGAACATTCCTCTTGAAAACTGTTTATCCGCCTGAGGGTTATAAAAATCCATATCGTGTTTAGGAGCAAACAAAATTTGTTTTACTAATCGAGTCTTTGAGATATGATTAAATATGAATTATGAGTTTCGACTTAAGTGGTGCTGATTTTACTGCGGAACCTTAAGCCTATGTTTGTAACAAATAATTTAATATTATTTTCGTAATTTAAGCGCCATTTTAACTTTGCATATAACATTTACAAGTATTAGTATTTAGAAAATAAAACGCTTCCGGAGTGTGTAAACACTCAATACAAACTTTTCACAAATAGTATTTATAAATCTTAATTTATTTTTAGCTCTATTATGAAATTAATTGAACAAATAACTATCAATTTATATTCCTATACTTATCAAGCTTAAGTATGATGTCCAGCTTTGGTCTGTGCAAATTACATAAATTATAACTCAAAATCAGAGTATTTACTAAAATAAGTTGATATTATAGTCAGGTTCTTTATGGAATTCAGTCAATCGTTCGTTATAAAATGCCTGTACACCACAAATTCTTTACTAACCTATTGAAAACAGAATTTGTTATTATTTTAGTTTGATTATTCAACAAGTAATCAGTATTAAGTGGGAATGTCCCTGGAGATTTGAGTGTAGCACATGAAAAATGGTATGAGATATGAATTTATCAGAATTCGCAGATTACCGCTGAAAATGCGAAATAATGGAAAAGATTCAGAGAAGTCTATTTCAGTTCAGTCACGGATTTTCTTTCAGTTTTAGAGTAATTAATTTGAAAACAATTTACAAGTGACTTACCAATTGTAGAATGCTTTTCGATCACCAGTAAACTCTAATCATGAATCAATAAATTGCACTTAGTTAATCACAAATATTTAGTACCAATGGCCATAACATTAATGTAATATTGCATCGATTTCTCCAAGACATTGAGGTAACTCTACATTAGGTGGTACAGAATAAGATTTAGATCGTACCTTTGTTGAATAAATAATTTTAACTATCTACAGGATTAAATATATAGTTTTTGTTGTGTTATTTGTAAAGTAAGATAAGGTGGTTCATGGTTTTAAAAGACGAAAAACAATACTCTAAACTTAACTTTAAAGTATAAACCGTTTGTTTATTGAATATCTATTCCAGGTCTTTTACTTTTCCATATATTGTATGAAAAGATTCCTGACAGTAAAAAAATACAAAGCCTCTAAAATTTCCTTTTGTCAATTGGTAGTTATCTGTAGCAAGAATGTTTTAAAGGGTATATCCACGTCACGCACGTACAATCGAAACTGTGTAGAATATAAAAGAGGCGATACACGGGGAGGGGGGGAACAGCGCCTAATGTAGTCTAACTTTGTAGGCTGATGGCTCTGGGCACATCCATTGATGAAGTAGAGTAAAGCTGATAGAGCGCGTTTGATCGAGACTGTGTAGAATATGGAGGTAGGTATAGATATACAGGTAGATGAACAGCGCTTAATGTGCATATAACCTTGTACTCTGATGGCTCTGGGCACATACATTGATGGAGATGCGCTTAGTCTTGGTTATGAATGAGCAATACGGACCAGTGCATTAGTTATGTGACAACTAAAAAATGGTTTAGAAAATATAACTATATAGCTGCCTGATTTTAGGCTTATATGTTAAATATTCTGATTTTAAATAAGGATTTTATACATATTTAAAACAATTTACGCATAGTAACGAACAAATACTCCTAGGCAATATTATTTTTTAACTGTGTTGTTGTACACATTTAAATTTTATTATCAGTTATTTGTTTATAGATTATAGAATTGAATATTTAAAAAGTTCAAAACAGCCCCTATTAACTAGTAATTGGTAATGTATTGTTCGGGCGATCTAAAGCTTTAGCTCAGAAACTTTTCTGAATTACTTTAGGATAGGCTCACATGATTATTTGGTATTGGTTGAAAACATATTGACCAACCCCTTATTAGAACCTTATCCCTGCGGTGAAAATAATCTCTTCTAACGTATCCACTAATAATTTTGAGGAGGATCACTGTGGAACATTTTATGCATAGCCGTTATACGAATATAATCTCTAGTGATTCTATTTCATTTAATGAAATGCATGCAATAAAAACGTGGTTCACTGTAAGAGTTACATATAAAACGATCGTATAATACTTTCCAGGCTCATCATTGTCATGGGATGCCAGTTTATATGGTTAATATATGGTTTATGTTATGTTACCTTGTTTAACAAATAAGGATCATTATCATAGGTTGTTTGCATTTAATAATTGTGAGCACTTATTATTGTATATAATAATATTGTATAAAAGCAACTTGTTCCTTGTCTATTATTAAATAACACGATTTTTTTTGTCCATACATTAGAACAGACTTTTGGTATATCATTTTAATTAGTGATGTACAAAAATATTTTCTGAGTAAATTTTACTAAAGATATTCCAAAATTAAAATAACTCTAATATTATCATGGTTTAAATTAAGTAACGTATGTAACTCTACCGTAATCGACCAACACTATTTTGGTCGTGCTTTTATCTGGATGAGAGAATTATTAAAGGTCTGGTGATGCCATATCCGACTGTCATATGACACTCTCACTTCCAGGCGAGGTGGTGGTGAGCTACAGTAACACGCTGTATCAGGATGAGATAATTATTGAAGGTCTGGTGATGCCAGATCCGACTGTCATATGAAACTCTCACTTCCATACGAGGTGAGCTACAATAATATGCTATATCTGGATGAGAGAATTATTGAAGGTCTGGTGATGCCAGATCCAACTGTCATATGAAACTCTTACTTCCAGGCAAGGTGGTAATGGGCTGGAGTAACATGCTGTATCTGGATGAGAGAATTATTTAGGGTATGTTGATGCCAGATCTGACTGTCGTATGAAACTCTTACATCCAGGCAAGGTGTTGGTGAGCTACAGTAACATGCCGTATCTGGATGAAAGAATTATTGAAGGTATGGTGATGCCAGATCAAATTTTTGTATGAATCTCTTACTTCCGGGCGAGGTGGTAGTAACCTTCAGTAACATGCTGTATCTGAATGAGAGAATTATTGAAGGTCTGGTGATGCCAGTTCCAATTGTCGTATGAAACTCTTACTTCCAGGCGAGGTGGTGGTGAGCTACAGTAACATGCTGTATCAAGATGAGATTATTATTGTACGTCTGTTGAATTTAGACTAGACTTGCATTTGAAATTCGGTTATGAGCTTCAATAACTTGCTGTATCAGGGTGAGAGATTAATATTGGTATGGTAATGCCAAGTCAAACTTTATCCGTTATAGGATTAACGTCGTGTACTTATTTAATATTTAAACAGTGTTTAAATTAACACTACGATTATTTTATTTATGAATATTTAAAACTCCATGAAATATACCTGTTTTAAATATTCCAAAGAGCGTGAAGAATTAAAGATTTGATGTTTTGCGTTCATATATATTAAATAATATAACAGTCTAAATATTAATTATACTGCTACTAATCCAGTTTTCGTGTAGTCAAAAAGAAATCAAATAAATATTACCGCTTAAAATTTTCTGTACAACAATGAATTCATATTTATAAGTTCAAGTAGGTAAGAATTAAGACTAATTAATGGGATTTTCTATTATAATAAACAGCGATGATATCTGTGACTAGTAATATGACCAACTTACTAATAAAGTTCTACATAAAATCAAAATAATTAAATGTATAGGGAAAATTGGTATTATAATTTATCCAAGTAAACCTTTAATTTTTTCATAATCGGTTGCTTAATGAAACAGCTTAGAATAAAAAAGCGATGACCTCTTAAAATGAGGTAAGAGTACGCCAGACCATGTATCGTGGCTGTGGTCGTTATCTAAATGACATCGCTGTAGAATATCCCAATGTCCACTAACCTGGCTTGACCTAATTATCCCAAACAGTACAACAGTTTAAGGGTCTGTAATCATGCTAGAACTGCTGGATCCACAGCATTTTAAAGGAAAAGGATGTACCCTTGACGACATCCTAGCCAGATCGACAGCATCCTCTATCAAAAATGTACCGTCATCAAACTCGATCTTGCCTATGCACTAATTAAGTTCCCTCTTGATTTCAAGCACATAGGTTATTTCGTTCTCAAATATGTACTTCTCTAACGCTCCGCTATGTCTCATTACATGACACTAACCATTATAAATTCAAAATTCGTTTTATACGAATAAACCTTAAAATAAATATCAAACTTTACTCGATATATCCAGATGAAAATAGATGCCCATATGGAGAAGAAGAATTTTAATAGTTGTTTGGGCTGCAGAAAAAATCCTAAATTCCAATTCTATACGTTCCTGCAAACAACCTTAACCTCTTGAGAGAGGAGTCAGCCTCATCGATGTATAATAGAACTAGATCGCTGACTGAAGGCGCGGAAACGCACTAAACGGTCCACCGGCCACTGACACCTCCGCCACCCCCCTGGAGGCAAGAAGGCGCTCCTACCCTCAGTTTACACACACTTGCTGCACATCTGTTTTGAAGTTTACAGTTGTTTGGCAGGTACTGATTCAAGGTGCCTTACTTGATACATGATAATTTAGTTTTCATGCCATGAGCATTAGAAAGCAGATTTTAGAGGACCAAAATGAGGGTAAAAACTGTGGTTATGTCACATTGGACAGTAATGTGCGAATAGATTCTCCTGAGACACTGGCTAGTGAGGCACTTGTGTTTCAAGTTGTATCATTGACAGGTAATTTTAGGTGTACAGTAAAATAATAAACTTAGTGGTTTAGGTTTTTATACTAAAGCTTCTGAAAGAAAAAACATTTTTACAAGCATGAAAAAACCTATAAAACGGACGGAGTTCGAGACACATGCCATAAGACGCTAAGCCTACACCAGACTCTGTTGCCTACAGGTGGTAGGGGGAGCTACGGAGCAGCTGAACCTTTTACAGTATACGCAGCGCCTCATACAGTTCTATTATACATCGATAGTCAGCCTTAACCCCTTCATAGAATCCAATTCTACTCTGAGGTCAACTTATTCTTCTGATCTTACAATTCACGAGTTCAAGGCACAGCAAAGATAGTCTTTGGGTGAAAGCAAGTGCAGTCGTAAAGTACGGCGTTATACTGCAGAGTTTTAATTCCCTCATTCATGTTCCAAATACGCTGTGACGATATATTCCTCGTACGATTCAATTCTTAATATATTTTTGCATTGATGTAAAGATTTCGTCAGTCGATATTTGTCAAAGCGAAATTGCCAGTAATAATATCCGCTACAAAGCTGACTTTGATGTAATTGGACTGTAGCGTAGTTTTGGCCAGAGTTTTACTAACCAACCAACTACCCAGTGACGAAACTGCCAATACTATCATCCGCTACACATTTTAGTTAAGTTAATTGTGAGATAGTTTAAGATTCCAAAGTAAACACAGTGTACAGAGATATCTCCAAGCGCTCTACAGTTTTTAATTTTCTAACAGTTTTGAGTTCTAAATACGTTGCTGCAACGTAATATTGTTAGAATTATTTCTGAGGAATAAAAAAACTGATATAACCGAAATTTCTGGTTGAGTACGAGAAAAAAAATACTGTAATAATACATTTTTAAATAAAACTAGACTATTTTATGGTTATTAAATCATGATTACTAAATATTTCACGATATTCTCAGCCTAATGACCGACACATTATGTGGTTAGCTGACGCTGAAGTAATATTGAAGTTCTGACGGTTGAATTTAAGTGTGTCCAATTTATATTATTTGATAAGAATTATCTCTTCATATCTTTTACTGTTTAATCAGTACCTGTAGTGGGACGGTTTCAAATAATTCACATGAATTGGTAAAAATATTACGTTAATTCCAGTCAACTATCCAATTTTAAATTAAATTTTTAATTTTAAAAATAAATAAATACCTTATCTTAATATTATATATAATCTTAAAAAACGCAAAGGTACGGTACTCTGAAACAAATTTTTAAATTCATCATGATCCAGTGAGGTGTTATCCTTGAAGCATTTTACTGCTACCGTCAAGTTTTGCTTTCCTCTACTTTTATGACAAGTGTTTCTTTCGAACGGAAATAATATAGAATTTTGAGATATTCTCTAAAGGTTTGTATTGGATTTTAAAATTACTGTGCTACGTTCAGAAAACGTATTACTTACCAGAAGTATTCCAGAAGTCATAATATTTTACTTACTTAAATTCAAAGCATTCACTTACTTTTGTCACAGTATAAAAATACTAGCAATAAGTTCATTTACTCATTTGGTCAGCATCTTGGGTAAAATCACATTGGAATGTGAAACTTTGCAGATCTAGTTATATTCACTTTACAATCCCAATACAGATTCAAATGTATGCACGAATATAACAGAAACTTAGAGCATTAACATATTTTTGCTAGTCTAGAGAGAGTTGACGAGAAATGCAACAACATAAATTCTTGTTTACACCGATATACTACTAGTGGCAACGAGATGGATTTATCTGAAATAGTTAATCTCCTTCCTACCAGCACTTTTTACGTGTACAAACACGACATGGTCCAAGAGAAAAAAAGAATGTTTGAATAAATAACGTTTCATTATTGTTTATAAAAACATTCACGTTCTTGAACACGAGTCTTTGTCACAAATTAGTCTCCATGTGAAATGTAATTGGGATGTAAAACTTATGTAATGGGAAAATAATCTTAAATATGTGATTTGTTCAGGCCAATTTTTTGGTCCTCACATCACGTGTGGAGGAGCTCCGGTTGACTATGAATGATGCATGTACAATTACATTTTATTTTGACTCTAAAAGTAAAAAAGTGTACCATTTTTAAAACTAAATTTTGACTTGTAAATGGACGAATGTCCTTTTAGTTATAAATACATTGAAAATGGCATAAGTGGTTAATTAGTAGTTATATTATTTAAGTTTAACATTTTTAAGAATATTATACGGTCGTTTAATTTTTTACACATTTACGAAAATTATAAATCCATGTGACGCAATTATAGACTATCAAACTAATTCAGATTGTATACGGCTTCCAGATTTCAGTGAAGTTACATTAGAAATCTGCAGGAAGTAGAGAATTATTATTTAAACAGCTGGTAACATAATTTTCTTTAACTAGTGACAATATAAATAACTTAAATACCACAATTATTGAAGAGCAAACCATGTTTCTGCTGCTGAGAAAAAGTGAACCAATAAATCAAGAACATTGTCGATTATCACAAATAAATGACGTATTGACGCTTTCACACTGACAATGTCTAGTGAGGATAGTAAATTGTTCAATTGCCGCGATAAAACCAACTTCCCCGCTAAACGATTAAGCCAGGACGCGTCCATTTTGTTTTATAACAAATAATCTATGATATTGTTTTAGTAACTCTAAAATATACTTTTTTTATCATTTTCTTCACTAATTAATAATATTATAAATATTCCAGATGTACTTTAGAATTGTATTTACATTCGATTAGTAATCTATAAAAAAATACAATATGAAGAAAAGATATTCAGACAAAATATTGATGTTTTATAAGGCGTAAATTGCTGCTATTGCAAAATATGGCATTGTTTGAATGAATATATACACTAAAGGAAAAATGATTTTTCGGGCAATTGTGATTATTTAAATATACAAAAAAATCGGTAACACTACATTTTGAGATCTGCAAACTGATCTCTTCCTCAGGTGGATAAATAACCTAACACATAACTAAAATCGAGCTTAAAATAATCGATTCACACCAGACTGTGAGTGGGCCAGGAATCATTTTATGTATTAACTTCACAGAGGCGGATCTAGGTGAAGAACTATGTGGGCTATGCCCCCAAGATGATTTTCCAAAAATAAATTTTTGAAAGAAACATTTATATATTTAAAACTTTTATAATCTTTAGTTCAATAATTCTGTTATTTAAAAAAATAACACTAAATTAAACTGTATGAACTAAACATTAAGTAAGAGTACATTGCTTTCAAAACATTTGCACTGAAATGCAACATTTTCAGCTTTGAATAATAGTAGTTAACTCACTTGGCCCCCTCCAGACTTTAAGATCCTTTTAACTCGTTGCACACTATACGAAAAGCTATCTGGGATTGACCTTTTTATTATTTGTCTATTCTAGGTGACCTTAAAACCATACTGTACCTCCGCATTGATTTGTTAGAAATCTCCATTAAATCTCTAGATATATATGTAAGTTTCCTTTTTTATTTAATTTCAAAACTTGGTACAAAAACATTATAATCTAGACCGATACTTACTGATCGTTTGGTTTTCTAATTTAATTTATGAAAAGTTGATTAATTTCATTATAAAGAAATGATGAACCTGATATATAGTGTTGGCGTCATCACAATATTGAAACGATGAACCTCTGCCAAAATTTAAGTGACATTTCATAGTCTTCTCTTAGCATAATTCTGATGTTGTTTGTGTTCTTCTGTCCTAAAATTGAATAGTTGTTTTTTTTTCATCCATGAATTTCTTGTTAAAACTGCAATTATAATAAAAATACAATTTTTAATTTTTTTAAATTTTTAACCCTTATCTCACATATGCTCCAAGATAAGAACGTATATACTGCGCTTTTCAGTGCACAGTATTTGGAACAAAACGGAATTACGCAAGTTAAGTGTTTCAATAAAAGAAGACGACAAGGTTTCAACTGGCCAAATACTATTATTTAGTTTAGTTCAGCAAAAATGTATCAAAACCAACACATGACAGTGTGAAAGTTAAAGAAAATAAAAGGTTTTAAACACACAAAATAAACATACATCAACCAACAGTATGTCAAGAGAAGCGTGCCCAAAAGCCTCGACTCACCTTTCATATATAGCTACTCTGATACAGGCAAATTGCTTGTGGAAATATATAATATATACGATGAATATTTTAAGTCCTGGAGCTAATAAATTCTCACGTCTCTATTCAATATACTCAGATATCACATTAATGTATGCAATGTAATATTGTTGTACAAGGCTCGAAACACAGAGTAAACACGAAGAGCTGTAAATTGATTAATCCATTTACCTAAAACAAGCTCATGGCAGCGCTCTCTACACTCATATTGTATTAATTTTTAAAGCTTCAATATCACAGAGTATCTCTAAATAACCTTTGTACATGAATAATGTTTCAATACCTTCCTAAACATTTTGTTTCATATGTAACTCAACGCATACAAGGAGTTATTTATCCCTTGACACAAATATACTAAAGAAACCCATAAGCAAGTAACAGCAGATTTATGAAGCAATATTACAATTCTCGCACTTTGATTGTACAGCGTGACCACTGTATAATATCATGAAGCTTTTCCATTTTGCCTTACGTGTTTGCTGTTGTTTCAATGAATAACAAACTTATGACAATGAATAAATTGATTCACTCTTAATGGGTAAACTAATTGGATTTAAACGTGGGCTAGTAGTTACATCGAGTTCTCCACTGGCGATGTTCTTTGTAGCTTTGTATTCCTTATTCACGAAGGTAACTTTAATTAGGGAAACTCGTAATAAACGTAACACTAGTGCTTTGAATACAAATGTATTCGATTTAATTAAATAACATTTTATTCCATTTAGTGCCATTTTTTCAGCTGATGCACTTATTAACCTACAGTACTTTAGTTTAGCTATTGTTTTCTTAGACAATTTTAAAAAGATAAAAATATTTTTTTTTTTATTTTTTGAGATATTATTACCAAAATTTTGCTCTTCAAAAGTTTCATATCAAAGCTTTTGCATAAGTGTTAGTTAAAAAAACTTTTTCTACGAACTCAAATTCCTTTCTTAAGATTGAGATACATAATACAAAACGACTAAAGAAGCAAAAGGAAAAAACCATAGTATTATAAGTTCATAAGGAGTGCTTATTATTAACCTGTTTTAAATTACACAAGGAAGTGAATAGCTTTTAATTTCTACCACTGATTTATACACGAGTAACGTATAGTTATTGTTTAATCCCTCTTTCACTGTTAAATATCATTATCATCAGCTAATGAGTCGTACACAGTAAACAGGGCATTAAACAATACTGACAGTATTATATAGAGCGATCTGTTTAAATAATCTTCAACTCACAAAATTATTACGAAATGTTAATATTACAGATCTAATAACATTTGGGAACATTTACTGTAAATGTTGGTTTATAATAGAGAACAGTATTATATAGAGAGATCTGTTTAAATAATCTTCAACTCACAAAATTATAACGAAATGTTAATATTACAGATCTAATAACATTTGGGAACATTTACTGTAAATGTTGGTTTATAATAGAGAACAGTATTATATAGAGAGATATGTTTAAATAATCTTCAACTCACAAAATTATAACGAAATGTTAATATTACAGATCTAATAACATTTGGGAACATTTACTGTAAATGTTGGTTTATAATAGAGAACAGTATTATATAGAGAGATCTGTTTAAATAATCTTCAACTCACAAAATTATAACGAAATGTTAATATTACAGATCTAATAGCATTTGGGAACATTTACTGTAAATGTTGGTTTATAATAGAGAACAGTATTATATAGAGCGATCTGTTTAAATAATCTTCAACTTTAAAAATTATAACAAAATGTCAATATTACAGATCTAATAGCATT
Source organism: Homalodisca vitripennis (assembly GCF_021130785.1). NCBI lineage: Eukaryota > Metazoa > Arthropoda > Insecta > Hemiptera > Cicadellidae > Homalodisca > Homalodisca vitripennis. The sequence goes on along the minus strand of NC_060213.1, from coordinate 121,180,334 downwards.
TGAGAACATTTACTGTAAATGTTGGTTTATAATAGAGAACATATTAATCAGGATTTATTTTACATTTTAGGTGATCTATAATATTCATGTAATATTTTAAATTATGTTTTTATCACATTCAAAAGCATTTGAAGCCTGCGATCGCCAATTACAAAGCTGATGGATAATAAATCAATTCGTAAACTATAAATATTAATCCATTCAATTAATGATGTTATTTAGTTACAGTACATTAACTGAAATATATTCGTGTTTGGACATGAAATTATTGCGCCTATACACAAATGGTAATCAAATTGTGAAATCCATCAAAACAAATTATGAACCATAAATATTTTTAAAGTATATTATATATGTTTAACATAAAATACTGTGAAAGACATGGAATTAACTAAGATAATATAGTGAAACAAAGTTTCAGTTGGTTGATATATTTAAACCTAGCATATAATAGAGTAAATCTGTAACTGGCTCAATCTTCTAAATAGAACTCGAACTATACTTTTCGTATAATTGTACTATATTCATCACAATAAATACCAGCTGATTGTGTTATCATTATTCTTAATTTTACTGTAGGGTTTAAAGATCCAAATACTAGTATGTTGAATAGATTTTATTATCTTCCTACTTTTTGTGTGAAAACGTTCTACAATATAAGAAATACTTATATCCTTAAAACGTAACGTATTAATATTGTGTTAATAATTTTTAAATTATAACACACGAAGTGACTTATAAATAAACAAAGCAATTAGAAAAGAGAAAGATTATTCTTAAAAATCCATATTTATTTATGTTGGATGTCTTAAAAATCGAATTGGGGTGGGCAATTTTTATTAATAATCCATGTTTATTATATAACCGCTCTCGACCTGAACTCTGATCCTCGCTGTAGGAATTAAATAACGTGTTTCCTTACAATTCTATAATTTACGACTATACACATAATTGATTTCCCTATTTTCTTTCGTATTTTTAATTTAAATATTGAGCTTAGTACCAAGCTTAGTAAATTACTTTGACTTTTTTATTATTAATACATTAACTCATTTGTTTCGTAAAACTGAAATATAAAGTTATTACATTGCAGTGCTGAGAGCAAGATAATGTGTACTGTAAGATCCAGAATTCCTACAGTTCTTTCAGAATTATTTATTACTCGTTTAAAATTAGACAAACATGTGCCACATCCCTGCAAGTACATCTTGCTTCAAATTTTAGAGTTTTTCCTGCTGCAAAGTCCAATATCCATATTGTGAATTTTGAGAAGGAATTTTTACATTTTTTAATACACTTAAAGGCTTAGCGAAATGAAAATAAGATTAATGAAAATGCTTGCTTCTATTTAACCTTAAAATAACTCGTCCTCTACAATATTAAATTGCATATCCTGTACAGGACCTGTACAATGTATTGAGACATATAGGACCAGTAATAAATTGCATAATCTAAGGAGCCATTATTGAATACAGTATTATACAGTATTTAGTGTTTAGCATACAGTATTATTATGCTAACCCGATTGAAAATGTAATTCATCGAAGTATGTGTACTCATTAAATTTGAAATATATCTTGCCACAGAGTATAAAATTATGTAGTGTTTGAGTTAGTAGATACTTTTTTTTAACTTTTAGGTTAATTTTTTATATACCATTATATGTATTATACTTATTGTATCATTATATTTATGGCAGTAGGCACTACTCTTAAACCTTTAAACACTTCATGTACTACAATCATCGACGGTAACAACCAAAATGGAAGTCAGTTGAATGGCAATAGAGGTGAACTGTCTAGTATCCTACAATCGTAGGAACATAGAGTCATTTGGAATGATTTTTAATTTTGGGAAAGGTCTTTTCTTGGATAAATGAACAGTTACTACCCATACCATTTAGCGAGTTTTAGTTTAGCTTAAATTTCCCTTTTCATTTGGTGGAACATACAAACCTGACGTTATCACAGACCTGATTCCTGAAATGTTTGAGTCTAAGCACGTCTGAAGAGATAACACATTCTGTGATGAAGACGCTGAAAAAGAACACTTTACGTCGCTTATATATTAGAGACACATAGAATACTTAAAGCATAATTCAAGGTTCAGTGAAAGAGAGGCCTTTTTGTCACAACTTCGTCTCTATATACAAAGACATTTTTGATTTGATTTTATTTCATTTTACTACAATATTAGATGCAATCTAAATGAAGATGAAGTTCTTATTGTCTCATCAGATGCACAATTGTGTGCACTACGATATTTTATATACGGTTCCAAAGCAGATACGGAGAAACGGAGTTTTTCTGTGTTATGAAGCTATGGTGGGAAGAGATGGTAACATTTCCAATTCGTTTCAGGTACATTGTGCAGCGCAAATACACACATGTATATACTTGTAGACGAAATCAAATGACATTTCTGTTTGCTTAGTGTCCTTGATATTCTGCTCTGGAATGGGTATTATTGTGATATTCATTCCAAGATTATACTGAGAGTAATCTAAGAACTAAATTGTGGAATGATTGAAATTACTGAATCTAAACACGAAACAGGGAGTTTTCGTAATTTAATAAAATGCTTGGAAAACGTTCTTAAAAGGTAAACTCGTGATCCTAATATATGTGAAAAACAAGGGTCAATCAACATAGAAATTACGGCAGTATAAGTTTATCTTATTACAATTTTTGTATTTTATTATATTGTGTTTTCTGGCGTATTTAAAATACTAAACAAGTAATAACTTTTTAAATTATTACTTAAATATCATTTTTAATGGGGGAACAATCAGTTTGTAGCGTTGGAACTTCTCAGCATGGTTGTTTTTTATCACTGTAAGTTTATTGCCATTATTACTGAAAAACTTTGTTTTGCCTATGGCAACCACGTCATGTCTTTTCTTTCGCACGTGTGACTGCATAACATTTGTTTAATTTATTTTTTACACTTTTTATACTTATAGTGTATTTATGTTATTCCATTTTTTTTTTGTCAACACTATTGCGATTTAATTTGTGCATGATGAAAGGTAACAACTAGATGTAAATTAGGGGTGGTTTAGAACTTGGAAAGAAAGAGTTAAATAAGTGCAGGCAAAATACCTTCACTTCATAAAACCGTTTTATTTTTGAAAACGATAACAAATCTTGAGTACGGTTTGACAATACAAAACTAGGTTTAAAAACTATAAACGCATTTACCCTAACGAAGGTTTGAAAGCACTTAAACTTAATTGCATATATCATTATTATGTAATTTATAATATAAAATAGGAGACGACTCGTGCAAAGTTCACTAATTACAGCTGAGGTTTATTTTTACCCCTAGTCCGAAATTTATTAATAGTTGGATTCTTTTGTTAATATAAAGTCTCCACCGAATTTAACTTCCTATGTGGAAAGGTAGATGAGGGCACTAACAGGCGAACAGATCAATGAGTGAGGTTATCACATCCACACGTAAACTCTACTCATCGCTTCAGTGGTACAATAAACTCGTTTTAACAATTTAATTTGTTCTGTTGCAAACTGGCTTTCGTGAGGGATTCCCCGAAGTGCGGGGTGTAATCAACGAACGTGTAGATTTTGTTAAATACAAATTACGAGGTCAGACAGAATAAACAACTTGGGCTTTACGGCGCTCACCTGCACTAATTTATACATTACAATACTGTCGGTATAATTTATTTCGAGTAGATGGTGTAATTTAAGTTCTAATGATACAGAACCGAACTAATTTAAGTCAAATCTTCCGTCAGGAAAGTGTTTTTAAAACAGTATTAAAGAAAGAACAGAAAGGCATACAACAAGATAAATGTTTGAATGCAATTCGTTATATTTGTAAACAAAATAAAAACATATTATGTTACTAAGTATCTGAACTCTGGTTATATATATATATATATATATATATATATATATATATATATATCTTATTAAATACAAAACTCAAATTATAGATACCAATAATCCATTTATTCGTAATAAAATTGTTAATAATGCATTATAATGAAAACGTATAATCAAAGTCAAATCATCTTAATTTACATAAACTTTAGATTTAGTAATTGTGTCAACAAATAAAGGTTTAGGTCTAGTTGTCTGGTTGGCCTTAGGTCTTCCTTCCATAGAATTCGTTTAGCGAGTAAAATGGTCGATCCAGTAGCCAGTTCTTAAGAGTTTGTCTGAAGTGTTTCTGGTCGTATGGTGATGCCAAATGTATGGTTAAATAAGCTATTAATTAACTTACATTTACACTTACATGACAGTTGCGCTAATCAGACCGACTTAGATTTTTCCTCTAATTTTCTAAACCTTCCACTGTTGAATAGTAACAAAGTTCCTCTCCATCAAAAGACGTTTTAGTTGATTAGGTTTTGCGTACGTTTGTGCCCTTTATTAAAGATTTCTTTTACTAGTAATACGGATCGCCTCCTTGATACAAAGCCAGAATAAATTCAATTATTCTATCTCCCTGAGTTAACTTTAACACTGTTGAGAGTTGGCTCTCAGCATTTTAACTTCATACATATTTTGGAATGTTGTTTTATTAAATCTGTTCTGAGCAGAGATCCTGAAAGTGAGAATATCAACTCACAATACTCCATTTCCAAGGCATATAAATTATAGGTTGCGGCAATGAAGAGATATAATGCTGGAAGTACATTTTCCAAAATTGGTTGTTCGTAATCTGAATCAAGGTACACATGTAAATGAAACTTTATAATCAGTTCCTAAAACTTCAGTAGTGTAAACATTTAATAAATTTGACTTTTCATTATTAAACTGGTTTTTTCTTTCAAGAAAATCCTAAATATAAGTATTCGTCCCTATAAAATTGGTAACAACCTGTGACGTGTCTTTTCTCAACCGAACCAGTTACTGTTGAGAATAGCACGTATAGCATACCCTGGATAAGCTCAATCGAGCCGGGGTTCCATCCAGGGGTCTAAATTTTATTTTTTGCATTATTTATTTCAGTAGGGTTGAGATATATTGTTACCACTTAAGGTGGTGTAGAACAGCAACTCTCTGAGAATCAGTCTAGGACGCCAACTCTCGGACAATCAGTCTAGTACAACCACTCTCGTACAGCCAGTGTAGGACAGCCACTCTCGGAGAATCAGTCTACGACACCAACTCTCGGGCAACTATCAGTCCAGTACAACCACCCTCGTACAGCCAGTGTAGAACAGCCACTCTCGGAGAATCAGTCTAGGACACCAACTCTCGAACAATCAGTTTAGTACAACCACTATCGTACAGCCAGTGTAGAACAGCAACTCTCGGAGAATTAGTCTAGGACGCCAACTCTCGGACAACCAGTTTACTACAACCACTCTCGTACAGCCAGTGTAGAACAGCAACTCTCGGAGAATCAGTCTACACCAACTCTCGGACAATCAGTGTAGTACAATCACCCTTGTACAGCCAGTGTAGGACAGCCACTCTCGGAGAATCAGTCTACGACACCAACTCTCGGGCAATCAGTTTAGTACAACCACTCTCGTACAGCCAGTGTAGAACAGCAACTCTCGGAGAATTAGTCTAGGACGCCAACTCTCGGACAATCAGTTTAGTACAACCACTCTCGTACAGCCAGTGTAGAACAGCAACTCTCGGAGAATTAGTCTAGGACGCCAACTCTCGGACAATCAGTTTAGTACAACCACTCTCGTACAGCCAGTGTAGAACAGCAACTCTCGGAGAATCAGTCTACACGAACTCTCCGACAATCAGTCTAGTACAGCCACCCTCGTACAGCCAGTGTAGGACAGCCACTCTCGGAGAAACAGTCTAGAACGCCAACTCTCGGACAATCAGTCTAGTACAGCCACTCTCGTACAGCCAGTGTAGAACAGCAACTCTCGGGGAATCAGTCTACACGAACTCTCCGACAATCAGTTTAGTACAGCCACCCTCGTACAGCCAGTGTAGGACAGCCACTCTCGGAGAATCAGTCTACGACACCAACTCTCGGACAATCAGTTTAGTACAACCACTCTCGTACAGCCAGTGTAGAACAGCAACTCTCGGGGAATTAGTCTAGGACGCCAACTCTCGGACAATCAGTTTAGTACAACCACTCTCGTACAGCCAGTGTAGAACAGCAACTCTCGGAGAATTAGTCTAGGACGCCAACTCTCGGACAATCAGTTTAGTACAACCACTCTCGTACAGCCAGTGTAGAACAGCAACTCTCGGAGAATTAGTCTAGGACGCGAACTCTCGGACAATCAGTTTAGTACAACCACTCTCGTACAGCCAGTGTAGAACAGCAACTCTCGGAGAATTAGTCTAGGACGCCAACTCTCGGACAATCAGTTTAGTACAACCACTCTCGTACAGCCAGTGTAGAACAGCAACTCTCGGAGAATCAGTCTACACGAACTCTCCGACAATCAGTCTAGTACAGCCACCCTCGTACAGCCAGTGTAGGACAGCCACTCTCGGAGAAACAGTCTAGAACGCCAACTCTCGGACAATCAGTCTAGTACAGCCACTCTCGTACAGCCAGTGTAGAACAGCAACTCTCGGAGAATTAGTCTAGGACGCCAACTCTCGGACAATCAGTTTAGTACAACCACTCTCGTACAGCCAGTGTAGAACAGCAACTCTCGGAGAATTAGTCTAGGACGCGAACTCTCGGACAATCAGTTTAGTACAACCACTCTCGTACAGCCAGTGTAGGACAGCCACTCTCGGAGAATCAGTCTACGACACCAACTCTCGGACAATCAGTTTAGTACAACCACTCTCGTACAGCCAGTGTAGAACAGCAACTCTCGGGGAATTAGTCTAGGACGCCAACTCTCGGACAATCAGTTTAGTACAACCACTCTCGTACAGCCAGTGTAGAACAGCAACTCTCGGAGAATTAGTCTAGGACGCCAACTCTCGGACAATCAGTTTAGTACAACCACTCTCGTACAGCCAGTGTAGAACAGCAACTCTCGGAGAATTAGTCTAGGACGCCAACTCTCGGACAATCAGTTTAGTACAACCACTCTCGTACAGCCAGTGTAGAACAGCAACTCTCGGAGAATCAGTCTACACGAACTCTCCGACAATCAGTCTAGTACAGCCACCCTCGTACAGCCAGTGTAGGACAGCCACTCTCGGAGAAACAGTCTAGAACGCCAACTCTCGGACAATCAGTCTAGTACAGCCACTCTCGTACAGCCAGTGTAGAACAGCAACTCTCGGAGAATTAGTCTAGGACGCCAACTCTCGGACAATCAGTTTAGTACAACCACTCTCGTACAGCCAGTGTAGAACAGCAACTCTCGGAGAATTAGTCTAGGACGCGAACTCTCGGACAATCAGTTTAGTACAACCACTCTCGTACAGCCAGTGTAGGACAGCCACTCTCGGAGAATCAGTCTACGACACCAACTCTCGGACAATCAGTTTAGTACAACCACTCTCGTACAGCCAGTGTAGAACAGCAACTCTCGGGGAATTAGTCTAGGACGCCAACTCTCGGACAATCAGTTTAGTACAACCACTCTCGTACAGCCAGTGTAGAACAGCAACTCTCGGAGAATTAGTCTAGGACGCCAACTCTCGGACAATCAGTTTAGTACAACCACTCTCGTACAGCCAGTGTAGAACAGCAACTCTCGGAGAATTAGTCTAGGACGCGAACTCTCGGACAATCAGTTTAGTACAACCACTCTCGTACAGCCAGTGTAGAACAGCAACTCTCGGAGAATCAGTCTACGACACCAACTCTCGGACAATCAGTTTAGTACAACCACTCTCGTACAGCCAGTGTAGAACAGACTCTCTCGGAGAATTAGTCTAGGACGCCAACTCTCGGATAATCAGTTTAGTACAACCACCCTTGTACAGCCAGTGTAGAACAGCCACTCTTGGAGAATCAGTCTACACGAACTCTCCGACAATCAGTCTAGTACAACCACCCTCGTACAGCCAGTGTAGGACAGCTACTCTCGGAGAATCAGTCTAGGACACCAACTCTCGGAGAATCAGTCTAGGACACCAACTCTCGGGCAATCAGTCTAGTACAAACATCCTCGTATAGCCAGTGTAGAACAGCATCTCTCGGAGAATTAGTCTAGGACGCCAACTCTCGGACAATCAGTTTAGTACAACTACTCCCGTACAGCCAGCGTAGAACAGCCACTCTCGGAAAATCAGTCTACACGAACTCTCCGACAATCAGTCTAGTACAACCACCCTCGTACAGTCAGTGTAGGACAGCTACTCTCGGAGAATCAGTCTAGGACACCAACTCTCGGGCAATTAGTCTAGTACAACCATCCTCGTATAGCCAGTGTAGAACAGACAATCTCTGACAGTCAGTGTAGGACAACCAGCCAAGGTCTGGCGCTATGGACAGCAGCGTTAAGACATTACCGAAGAGCGTGAGTAAGGCTATAGTTTTATCTACGGAATGTAGAAGTTTCCCCAACTCGTGTTGCATTCTTAGGTACAAATCCACTCAAGAATATTAGTGGTATAATTCTTTTGGAGATTTAAAAGTTTATTGATGTAACTTAACTATCATTGATCACAATCATCGGTTCAATATTTACTAGCTACAGTCAATACCTTATGTTACAATATTTCTTTATAAATTTTGTCTAGTATCCGGTCTATATTAAATTTCTCCCTCAAATATCAGATCATTTAATACAATACTATTATTGCAAACGAAGAAATATAAACTAGTATACCAATACAAATTCAACATATCGTTTCGATAAAATAACAAACCACTGAGCACAGTACCAGTTTTGGCAACTGCGTCATTAAGATATTTATACGGCTAGGGTTGGGTCGATTATGTCCAATCTTGCCTCCTTAAAGGAACGCAGTCTAAAACCTAGACAATATTTTCTTTTGACACTCTCTCGACTAGAGTAGTACTGTCATTTCAGAGTGCCGTTGTCTTCATAGAACGCAGTATAAATCTTGGTAACTGTGTTTTCTGGGTACTCTCTCAGGAAGGGACTAATACACAACGGTTCCTTACTACTGAACGATATTAAATTTATTGTATTATATAATAGTTATTTGTCATTAAAAATAATGAAATATGCACGACGAAAATGTATGTAATGTTTACAGAAGTTAGACGTCAAACTAAAACAGCTTTTGCTTTTAAAAAGTTTATTTCATTTAGGGTTTAATATATAATTTTTCAATTTCTCGATAAATCAACTCTTCCGCACTCAAATCAAATACAGATACTGAAATATCCTGAGACTAAGAGCTTTAATTTAGATAACAAGCTTACCGAACTCTTTACACAAATTAAAAGTAACTGTCTCGTTAATTAGTGAAGTCTTCTTTGAAACAAGTTTAAAAGATTTACTTAATATAAAAAAATTATTTTAACTTTTATTCCACACTGTTAGCAATATTTATATTATATATTATAGTAAGTTTCCAACACAGCTTTTAAATCATTATATGAATGGAAATACAACTCTATATGGAGCTAACTATAGTAAAGTTTTAAGAACGAATTCTTTTAAAAAACATGAATCGATAAATTAAATTAAATTTCTAATAATTGGGGATTCAAATATTTTAAATAAATCACGCCAGTGCTGGAAATGTAATTATTAACATAATTGTAGTTATAAACTATTATAAAAAGGCGCTTAAAGCGTGTAAACATGTATCTGTGTTTGTGTCCACCCGGTTATATAACATTGAAAAAAACGTTATTATTTTTTGTTAATAAAATATTATTAACGTTCTTTACATATATTTCCTAATCAAAATTTATCTTAAATCAATCGATGAACAGTAAATTTTAATAATTTTTAGTACTCAATTATGAAAACAGAAATTACTTTCACGATTTATAGCTTTATAAATGGATGTCTCATCAATCTTGACGTTTGAAAGATAAAGAGAATGTGGGAAGTTTACATTGACGAATTAATTAAACCAGAGCTCTCAACAAGATTGTTTTATACACTGTGTAACATTGTAACGTGCAGACTACATCTGGATATCTCATTTCCACCAACACAACTTGATCAATACTGGCTAATTAGATTTTCAAATGTTCGTGGTATTCATCACGTCGGTATCGTGACATTTATTTAATTCTATATTTAATTTGCGCAGTATAAGAATGTTCTTCCTTAAAAAATGATTTTAGATCAAATTGTATACATTCATATGTGAGAGATATTAATTAATAAATTATAAAAATCTAAACAAAATTGTGATTTTTATTGCAAAAGAACGTAAGTAAAAATATTAAATTTACCTCAGACTACAGTAAGTTCTTTTGTAATAGACATTTACTACAGTTCTGCAGTATAAATTTATACTGCACTGTTATACTCCAAATCACGGTGGAGCAACTGAGTTATCAACATATAATGTAGCTATTTTGGTAAAGTTATTCTAACCTTGACAACCCTCAAAATGTTAGAACGAGTAATAAGTGCAAATCTGTTCCATCTGTCACCCAAGTCCCAACCTAAACTAAAAGAAAACACTATCATTCTAACGTGGAAAACCTACTTAATATCTTGATTTTTTTTATTATACTAGCAAATATATACAGGATACAAGTAAACATATTCATAACTAAACAAAGCTCTCATGTCTTAAACCCCTATCGTATCTGGTTTTTATACAGTGTAAGCATTCTTAATGGGTTTTGCAACTCTAGTCACTCAGCTATATTGAATACAGTAATGTATATTAAGCGAGACCAGAATTATAGATCGAATTATTATCATTTTATTATTTATAAAATAATAAGGAAAGACGTTAGTCTTCATCGATGGGGAAAACCATTATTAGGTTCCAGAATAATAGAAATGAGTAAACAATAGACAATATACATTTCTGTGGAGAAGGGAGATAAAGAAAACGACAATTAAAAAAATCGCAATACGACAACGACTTGTCTGAACATGTAGTGTTTCAGTTACAATCATTAAGGGGTTAATGATGAACTTATGTGACGATGAATAAAGTATATGGTAGAAATCATAAATATTCTAGTTTATACAGGATTCCGTTGATAGACAAAATAGATAAAGATGCAGGGTTCTAGTCAAATATACATGTTTATTACACCTACTATATTCTACAATAATATAACAAATGCAAATGTCCCTTAGCATCTTTATGTACAACATAGCGGACTCACTTCCTTGTTACATCCACAAAATCAATGTATCTGTTTGTTAGAGCCATAACATTGCAAACAAAAATACATTGCAAATTAGAACGAACTACGGGTGCTGCTGTTAAAGGATATCGACAAACAACAACACTTATATAATGTAACGCTTAAAGCATTGTCAATCTAAAATCATGCTAAATTTTCAGGGAAATTATCTTATATAAGATCCAAAAACATGCAAAATAAACAAATCAGCCCTGATAGAAATGAATTACAGATCCATCCTAAAATCCGTTTGTGCAACAATTTATTACTACATACTGCTTAATAATTCCGAAATTGTCCTGTGTACTACAGGATTTTGGGCCCAAGACAACGCGCTAGCAGTGAGCCCAGTGCTTGTGTCTTATGGAGGCACATAACAGGATGGCGAGGCACTGTGCGACGACACACAAGTGCTGGCAATTCAGCTATTGGCCCAATATCATCGCACACCGTGACATCAACAAAGACTTCCAGCTCGCGTTGTTTTTGTGATCACTTTAATCATAAGTACATTAGAGGTAAGCCCAGAGCATATATCTTAAAAGGGCAGGGAAACCCTTTTTAAAATACAATAATACATTAATTATGACTGTGATTGTATACATTTTTTATACTTGTATTGAGATGTAAATTTTTTTGCAAAGCTATTCCTCACCTAATTGAAGATATCCACTAGAACCCAAGCTGGGCAGAAAGAAAAGAACAAAATACGGGACTCTAAGGACTGACCATAAATGAAAAATCACGAATGAAAAATAACCGAATCTATAGCTGTTGGATTCTACTTTCTTAAGCTGTTTTATGAAAAATAAGAAATCTAAAATTTTACTGGATTTCTCTACTATCGTTCTTAATCACGTCATATGATAAAAATTTCTCAGAAATAACAACATAACAAATCGCATTTGCAACAGCATTTTGAAAATCCATATTGATAATTATATCGTTCTTTGAACCAGAAATATTTGTCAAACTCTTTGTTGTATCAATGACATAAATGGGTCTTTTTGCTATAAATTCTTTGGGATTGTAATACATTTCCATATTTTTGTAGTAAACTTTCTTAAAATCTTGATACATCTGCTACATAATTCTGAAAAGACCTCCGGAAATGTTTAAATGTTGTAATTCATCTGGATATTTATACAAACGTAGTCTACAATAATTTGTTTTGGACACTTCTTTTAAATTATCCTACTTTTCTTGCCTGAATTAAAACACAACTTATAAAAATGCACACTGGATTCCTAATGTAGAATCTATTGATAGAAAATAAGAGGCATTTATGGCAATTTTAAGTGTTTTGTAGTCGGGATTGTAAGATTTTTTTCATTACAAATGATTCTTTACAATGATGCACAATTCAGTATAGCTTACGTATGGGCGTTGAGATTAGGTCCAGTTTAGCTTCCTCTTAGTGCAGCGTCTAAGAACCTGACGCTATCCAATCCTCCCATCGCTCCTGCAATCTGGTGCCATGTTCGTCTGGAGTAATCCAAAAAAACCTACGACGAACAAGCTCAAAATGGAACACTTGACATCAGAGACACCCAGACTAAAATATAATATTGTAAATTATTATAAGTATGGACAGCTTCGGAGTACAGGATTAGTCAGGAAAGTGAACTGGGGCAAACTGAAATTGAATTAACCCTTTTCCCAGCGTGTCTATTTTAGGGTCGACACATACATATAAAAGCGTACTTGTGTTATTTTTTTTACCTAGCCATAAATTCTGTTTAGGATACATTACTAATGATAATTATCGTTTGAGTATAAAATTGTTTGTTATAGCAGAATTATCTAGACGATTCATTGTTATGCTACTCAATACTTTTGTTTTTGTTATGTTCAAAGATACTTTATACAGCTTTTTCGTTTAACGGTACCACAATCCTGTTTACACGCTTTTTATTGAATTCAGGTTTTTGGGTGGGGGGGGGGGGGGGTGGGGGGGGGGGGGGGTGGGGGGGGGGGGGGGTGGGGGGGGGGGGGGGTGGGGGGGGGGGGGGGTGGGGGGGGGGGGGGGATTTGGTATTACAATAGGATAACCTGACTTAACAACAATGCAACTTTAAGGAATACAAAAGTAAAATGTTGTGTAGTATTCGGTGCGGCTTTCTCGCCGGCCGGACCCGCGCCTTAATGGCCTTGGAGCGGGGGTCCGCGGGCGGACTACCGCGCATCGCATTTTGGTATAGGCTTAGTGTGGTTCAGCCAGTCGCCGGAGTAGGTCGGTACGCTACAACAGTTGGCAGTGATTCGTGTCGGTCTTGGAAACGTGGTTCGTTCGTGTCTCGCCGCCACCCTACGGGTGCCGCCCGCGACCCCTAGTTTTTTATTACTGTCTGTTAAGTTTTAGAGTGTTCACTGTTATTTTAGTGTGTACAATAGTGTTTTGTTGTGAGTACAAGACAGTGTTGTACGATGAGTACAATGGATCACTCAATCCCTGGACCGTCTGGAAACGCCTGAGAAGCTACCCGCATCGAGTTACAAATTGAAAATCTAGACTATGTCGACGTAGATGACCCTGTTCAACGCGCTGTGGATGACGTATCGGATGAGGAATCAGATGATGGATCGTCGGTAAATGATGCTGATGAGGACCCCGAAATATACACTACAGGTCCACAATGGACAATAACAACTTCAGGAATGAGACCTGTTTTCGAAATCTTCCACGACAAATTATAAAGTTGAACATAAGTGGGGAGGATTGTATATAGTGTAAATAGTTTAATTTTAATTTTTTATTTTTTTAATTTAGGACACAATGTACAATAAAAGTGCGTAGTGATGAAATGCAGTCACGGTTGACGCTCTTGAGCGCGTTCGGCAGTGCAGCTTATGCGCGAGAGTACAGGAGTGACAACGCCAGGAGCTGGCGACTGATGACTCTGATGGGCCAGAACGCACATCAGGAGTTCGGATTTGTGGCTGTAATGCCATTTCCAGACATTTCAACACATAAGGTAGGATTTAGTAACAAACATTATTTAGCACCTAGGGTACGTCTTGATACAATTTTTCAGCAGCGAATGTGTTAAGTTACCTTGCAAGATGTTGGCAGTCGACTATCACGGCTGCCGCTCCACGGAGACGTACAATTAGTCAGTTGTTCGGGGGCTACGCGGTAATGGCTCACTAGAGACAGAGTCCTCTAACAAATTGTTCTTTTGTCTCAAAACAAGGATCTTACTCTTGGATATCTCGAACACCTTTTTAGGCAAACCAAAACACTTATGATTTCTTAATAACTTTTCACAAAGAAATAAACAATATTTCTTCAATGATTTACAATGAGACTAGATGCGTATCATATGAATCAACATAATATAAAATTGCGCATAATGAAATGAAATTAAACATTTCCTGTATAGGTTTGTACTGATATTGGTTAGAAATATACGTAACGTATTAAGGTACTGTACAAAAATCTGCATACTGCCTAATAAATACCGTCAGCTTTAGTTAATACATTCACCGCTGGTATGTATTGAGTAATATTGAGTTATAATAGGAGCAAGCATAGTAAGGATACAAAGACTAATTTTATTTTAAATACTTGTTTGCATTAAATTTCTTGTACATTTTAAAATAAACATTTACTACACATAACTTTTTGTATATTTTATCGCAATATTTTCATTAATTTCTCTACATTATTGATAATCTTTTCATCATTGTTTAATTACGATTAAGTTGTATTTATTCTACTAATATTATGTTCTTATAAATATTTATAAGAAAAACTATAATTATAAAAAAAAACAATATTCTTTTATGCATATATTTTATTTTACTATATGTGACATTGATTTAGGCTTCGTGCTACATACACAGTGTAAATCTCATAAAATTAAAATAATCCAATGTGTAAATATCTACATATGGAACACTTTAAACGCATGTTATAATTATATTTTAGTGACACAGTTTGTAGTATTTATGTTTTCCTACTTAATTTTTTAATCGTCAAAGAAATTGGGCTTAATTTGCTCTTCAAGTTGACATTCATAACTTTTTTGAGGATCTTGAGTATAATTTAATGTGTAATACCCTTTTTATTACGTTTCTCTTTCTATTCCTATATCGAGAATGCCATTTCATTGTATTCTTTTTCTAATAAAGTTAGTATAAAAAGACTTCATTCCGTTCTTTATTTTTTATGTATTAAAAATGTGTTAAATACCTTCCCGACTTAAAAAAGGGGAAGATTCCAATCCTCGAAATGTTGTGTTGTACTAATTTTTACCTATTAAAGATGGCAAAAATCTAAAATCCTGTAATCTACTAAAAAAGAGTTAAATTAAAAGTAAAAGTTACATTTTTTGTACATTGCATTAATAAATAACTGAATTCTCTGTGGCTATGTTTTTGAGACATAAATTAAAAAAAACAATTTTTAATTATATTAATTTATTTAATGTAATTTTTAGAACAGTTCTCGTTTATTTGAAAATAAGTACCGATTTTATTTTGTTAGCACTGGGGTAATACTTCACAGCTCTCTAAGTAATACAATTCACACACAGCTTTTAACGCATCTGTATTCCATGCCTGTGCTCTAATATCCCCAGACAGCTGTTGTGGTAAACACCCGGGCTCTTCCGTGGGACATTATCTTTCGTAGGATTGCTATAGTTAATTGTTTAATATACCGTACTAATAATAATAAACTTCAAAAATTATCTTATAATTTGGTCACAATTACGTGATCGGTAGCGGACGATATAAAATATGTAACAAATTATATATTACATTTAATTTAATATACAATTATATTAAATTCTGTTATCTCATTGTACAATATATTAAAGGAAGAATGTTTGTTAAAGCTAACGAGGTTCTTCCGACGGATGTCAACTTCCGGATGAAACAGGAAGTTGAAATTTGTTTGTTTGCGAAATAATACACATTCTTTTCATTACCTTTAAAACAAACTATGTTTAATATTGAATGTTTTTTCACTGAATCAGCTAAGATTAGTTCAGTACTCAAATCTATTTGTAAGGAAGCCGTGCTACAGTCAGTTACATTTGTGAAATGAAACAAAATTACAGTTTGTGTGGAAACTGATGTACCGTCTTATGTAAGGAATACAGAATAACTGCATTGCTTGTATACTATTTAAAACGGATTTTAATAGTGTTACAAAAGCTCATAGAATAATAATATTAATTATAATTTTGAATTTATTGTTAGAATACATAAAATACTCTAAATAAACGTATTTCTTTAAATTATTATTAAGATTCCCTTGGTTAAAAGCTGTTCAAATGCATTTTTATAGACTGTTTCATTATAATTTATAATTTTATGTTTTTATAAGAATGTTCTAATTTCCTGAAAGTTGAAAATACATATAGTAATATGTATTTTAAATATAGAACATTTGATTTTCTAATTTACTAGAAATAATTTTTGTTTACTTAATACTATGTTTAAGTAAACAATGTCTTGACACCTTTTGTACCTTGGACACTGACACATGGAATGGAGTAATATAGGTTGATTCCCAACGAGTACTATACGGTACTTTACTGTGAATACATATCTAACGGATGTTTAGACACTACACTTAGCACATAAGTATAATGTCAAATTGTAACTATCAAAATTTTGAGGCTTCGGGTATTCACTATTATTACCGATGAATAAACTACGCAAACTTTGTATATGTGCAATAGTTTAACCAACATTGCGCGAAAGCTAAAGCAGAATGTTTCTTTGTGTGTATAAGTCCGTAATCGTCGCACTTAGGAAGTATTGACATTCGCTGACAATAGGGAGATCAAAATGAGTGTAAAAGCTTAAACCAATTGTTTGAGGAATATTATACTAAGTAGACATTTTTTATTTTACTTTAAAGACTAGAGGATTGATAACTCGTACATGGCGTATGTGTGTAGTAGGTACTCATATTGATTCGGAAATTCATAACCCTACTCGTTTGGTCATCACCATTAATGGGAAAAGAAGCAAAGAGCACTCTCCACAGCTTTATTCCAAACAAATATAGATTGTAACACGTACTCTAACGGAGATTGCCTTATTAATATGAGAAGATTAATTATATATTGCATCCAGTATTGTATAAAAACTGGGTTTGGTAATTATACAATTGAATTTGGTGTTTAGTCGTGGACTATAGTATTAGTATAGGTAAATTATTTACCTTACTATGCTAGTATATTACTACTACTATTACTATAGATAAAGATAAAAACTCTGCGACGGCAACATGACGGTATCTTGGTTAATAAACTCTGTAGATATAATTATTTATGCAAGTTTTGTTTATATTTCAGCGTAATACTCTAAGTATTCTCTGCAGGTGTGGGTAATTTTAAACTGAATGACGCCGCTCTAACCTATGCTATTCGTTTACGATGTAGCTTCCTTAGTTGAGCGTTAAGTGAAGGCAGTACAAAATTTACCAATCCGAGTGCTATTAAAACTATCACGCAAGTTTCAAGTGAGCGGTAAGTGTGCACCTACTTAATTTTATTTACTTGAAAGGTTTATAAAGGAAATCGTATTTTGATTTATGAAAAACTATCTAGAGAATCATGGAGATAGATCATACTATATGTAGTTCATTCGTATCCATCTTCCAAGCATTTGCGCGCTATGTGGTTGTATTATAAACGGTTAAATCGTGCTATAATAGTCGGCTAACCTCAGTGAAGCCTATGTCTCGATGTGCAGTGAAAGGTTCCATTGTTTGTCTGCCTGTCATTCTGTCTGTATTTTATATGTAGTGTTTACATATAATTTAATATATATTTAATATAATTTTTGCAAAATGTGTATAGTCTAAAGTATATTTTTACTGATACTTTAAATTTTTTCTGGGTATTTTTCTTACTCTATGCTCAACAGCGGTTGCAGGAAATATTGAAATAAGAACTGTTACTATTAATCATACTCTAGGCTTTCACACTAACAATGTTAACAAATCATGAATTAAGAGTAAAACTAATTAAACATATGGTTGTGCAGTCATAAGACAGTTTTTACATAGAACAGTTGATTTCATTTGACAGAATATTTCAATCAATATTTTCACTTTAGAGGACAAAATGGAATTTTAAGTACTTTACCGACCAGTGGGGCGTATACCAAAGGAATTTTTGAAATAAGAATAAGCCTGTATTCATCCCAGGTACCCTAAGAATATCCTTGCAAAATTTCAGTACAATCACTTGAATGATTTATACATGAAATAAAAACAAACAAATGAAGACACTTTTGTATTTACAATATCATTAGGATTAGGATTGATTATCTATCAGTAGACCCATTCCACGATAGCACTACTGGACTAATTACAGGCTTCTGAGGAACTCTTTGATGTTTATTTTACGATATTAACAATAAAAAGTATTATAAAACAGTTAAGAATTTTATTTTAGGTTTCATTTTATGAATGAGATGTTGTTATTTTTATGGAACAAAAGATTCACTCCAATAGGCCTAAAGATAAGAAATCCAATTTGTAAAGACATTTGATATTCAAAAGCGATATTGTATACCTAACAATTCACGACGCCATTGCGACACTATTCCAGCACAAGCTCATCGTTGACTACATCTCTTTGTGTGTTGTAGAGCTGTACTTTCTAATGAGATTTTCACATCTGTCATAATTAAAATTGTTTATGTCCATTAAATAAACATTAGTCTATTGACACATATTATATACGCAGAAATAACATGCGATTCGAAAAAAGGATTAAATACATAAATTCTTTTGACGTGACAACGTCTTAAATTAGGTTGCGGCTCGGAGTCACTCATGAAAAAGTGTAACGCCCGGTAACGTTACGATGCCCGTCCAGTGGGTCCGCCGCACGGGATCCGCACGGGATAAGGCAGATAACTGTGGGTCCGCCGCACGGGATAAAGCAGATAACTATGTTTATTCGTGAAAATGTGGAGTGCTTAGATTCGTCATTTACAACAACTACAACAATAAAGGTAAATAATTGTACACTGATATTTCATTATCGTAAACTATGATTGATTGATTAATCGTTAGATTGACACAAAAGTTGAGAAACTGAGTTTATAGGTTATGTCATACTATTGACAAATGTTGATAGTGTTAAGTAAATTATTAGTTTAAATCACTCTGCAATCAATCGTAATTCAGTCGATTGAGAAGAAACAGCGCGTATTGCTAGTCAAACATTTAAAATAACAAATTATAACCTCTAACCTGTCATAACAGTGCGACCAAACAAACGTACTAAACCGACCAATCACCACGCGCGGAGTTAGAATTTAAATGTGTTTAGCAAGAATTTCAAATTCCAATTTTAGTAAATGTTTTATTCAACTTTACCATTTACAATAACAAATTTTAATTAATTTCAAATTATGTACAATGTTTTAGTAAACAAAATATATTTCTATAGTTAAAATTTGTGCAATTCTTATTTTCATTCAATTCCTTGTTCCTATTGTGCAATTTAATAATATTCATATCAATAAATATTCTACCGAGAAAAAGACGTTGTCACGTAAAATCTTCGCCCGTAAAACCGACTTTACAGGCAACCATAATTTTTTAACATTTTCATTATTCTATAGCCATTTCTAAATGATCATATGTAGAGCCATTTTGATTTCATTGAGCACATCTTAGATATATATTTTAATTCAAATTAAAATAACAGAGCAATGAGATCAGGAGAAAGAGTAAGTTGAATTTTACTTATAATTTAAGTATTAATTCCTCACACAAAGTCATTCTCAGAATTTAAGGGAGGTATTTCATGAACAATGGAGATGGCTAATTGCCGAAACTAATAATTTAAAAATATATTTTAGTTAATTATTTACTATATTTAATGTAAAAAACTTAAAGAGATATAATACAATACGATTTCTGCTGCAATTGTAAAATTGTATCAATGACCACATGCTTGCTTACGTTTCTTGGTTTAAAGTAATAAATTTACTCTACTTTTACGTTCTTATTTTTAATATATTTAAAGCCTACCACTTTTATTTAATAATTAATAAAGTACTTGATTTCAGTGAATGAGACAGAACATTCTACCATTCTTGAGCACGTATTCAATATCCTTGATGCGATACTTAAAATTTGTTTTATAAAGGTTGCATCGTTTAGAGCAAATAAAGAAATAGTATATTTTACCACAAAACTTTTACAATGCTTTTCATAAAAAGTCTTAAATTGTTAAACCGAATACGTAAGTATGTAAGAACTGCTGACCTCTACTAATGTGAGACCACTCCATATCTAGAGAGTCATGTACTCGTGTTGTTATACAATGTTCCTAACTCAGCAGCACTGAAGTAATCTGTGTGTTTTATACGTTATTTGTTATTTTACTGAGCTTAAATACGAAATTGTATTGTTATTCCTTTATGTTGTTTAAACTTTAGTAAGGGACACCTATAAAATATGATGTACCATAATTACATCCTCAGACCAGACCACACATTTGCCGGAGGAGATTGCAACCATTACGTGTTTTATGGAAGAGGAGGAAGAGTCTGTGTCCATTCTTGTCATCTTCATTCAGTATAATATATAATATATTACGAACACTTTAAATGCTTCCAGTTAAACCAAAATTCATCTGACATTTTTGAAAGTAGAGTACTAAGCGCACTAAAGAAATACAAACAAAATTAATCAGAAATGTTAAAATCTAAAGTACCCATTGACCATTCCAAATTCCCCTTTATGTATAGTCTTCCCAAATCCTAAAAAATAGTATCCGTCTCAGGCCAATTAATATTCACATTGTAGGGAATTGCCATTTGGACATTTAACACGACTGGAAAGATTTCTGAACCAGGGGTTGTGATGCTGGTAAGCGTATCGAACATTTATTGTATTCGCCTCACAATATTACAAAACTGCATGACACTAGTAAATCATATCGCATATTGAGATCAATCATATTTACAACTATAATCGGTTCTCTTAAATTCACGGAAAAACTTTTATGCGATCAGATAATAATATACAAGATTCAAGTAAATAATCCAAATGAAAATCTTTGCTCCAAAGATCATTGATAAAACGTTTGAAAACATTCACTGGCAGTAAACCTTGCCGTAAATAAATTTCCTGTGACAAGGAATTTGAGTGGATCTACCCGATGCTTTTATACTGCCGTTTGACTCGCTTCTTCTGAAATATATATATTATACCATTAAATGATCTGCAAGCTAGTGAAAACTTTGCCATAAACACATTTACTGCCAAAGAAGGATCTTCTTCGCTCCAAACAATAGTTGTTATTGCCTCATCTGTCTTCCCCTCAAATATTAAACAGTTACAAGATATACTGACGTTACTTTGTATTGCAAACCCAATAATGAGCTGGAGGGCAAGAGTAATTAGCTTCATCATGATAAAATTTGTTATCTTATGACAGAGCAAATTAGAAACCTATTATGACTGAAATCGTAACCCCATTTATAATTAGTTTTTCTTTCAATTTTAAACTAAATATATCATATAATTTATATAAGTATATGTATATTACTTTCAAAACCCATGTATTAACTGTTCATATAACCAATTTTAAATCAAAAATGTGTTTTTGTTGTTGAAGTTTTGTCCATTATATAAATTATTCTGTCTCCTCTTTGTAAGGCCAATCCATTTTACATAATTTTAACAATCGTAGTGACAGAGATGACACGATATACGATACCATCGTTACCAAGGCAAGTAGAGTTAGAGGTAGACCTCTCAGAAATATTGTTTGAAACTGTACTGGTGGGACAGAGGATTTTCGTTTCAGCCAGTTTCTAGATTCTCGAAGTACTTCAACCACAAAACATTGTCGTAATGAGGATTTTTAACAATGGTTGTGAGAAGTCACTGATTTAATATCCTACGTTTTATATATTCTTCTCAACACTCACTCCATTGTACGCTTCTGTATCTTCGTAGTTTAAAGGAATCTTTTATTGGGCAATCTTTTTTGTTATTCTTAGACTACAGTTCTGGTGTGCGGAGATCTGAATGTTTCACACGCATCACTGACTGTAGTAGAGTTTCATCGAGACGGTTGTGTAAGATATTCCGCAGATGTGGAAAATATTGTGCAGCGTAGAGGAATTTATTCCAATCAACTATTTTTGTTATTTATTGATACCTTATAAAAAAATGTATTTTTTCAAAGTATTCTCATGGGAGTACAAACTTATTAATGCCATGGACAGAATACATGTTCTGTGGACGAACTTCAAGAGCGAAGGTCCAAGATATTAAAAGAACTTAAACTTTTTTAAGCCAAATCTTGTAAACATTTACGCACTTTATATGTTTACGTTTCAAAATAGTGGCCAATAAATACAAAATTAGCATATTTTCCATTTCATAAACCCAAGGTTAATATTGCTGCTATTATTCGGTTAGTTCTAATGTATTATTCAATATAAAAATACATTTAACATATACTCCATGAAGGAGTAATATTTCAATCTTTGGTGATACTCAAAATTTGGAAAAATTTAAAACAGTTCAAATTGAAAAGTAGGCCATGTTATGCTTTATATTAAACGTAATTTCAAGCTAAACAACTTTTAAAATTAAACTTTTGCCATATTACTGAACGTTTCATAATAACTGGCAACAAACTGAAAGTTCTTTCATTGAAGGAGAAACCTTTTTTATTGGAATACACTATTTTGTATTAATTGATGAATGAAAAGTCAGAATTATCGTAAAGATTATTTGTTACTTTTAAATAATTATGACTTTTCTTTCATCAAGTAATAGAGAACAATGTAATCTCTTTCTTTGAAGTTTGAATTTGATAAAGAAATGATTATGGAGGAAACAGGATTTATACCTGCTATTTCTCATCTGTCAGTGATACAAACCATAAGTAACACTGTGTTTCAAGTACTAAAATCTGGCCTCTTCCTCCGGTAGTAAATATCTAACCTAACACATAACTATAACCTAAAATAAACTAATTATACCAAAGCGTTGCAACAACCCATCAATTATAAATCACAAGAACCATGTGTTGTTTGCACTCTTTGCAGACCAACGCTAAAACATGCAAGAATACAGATCATAATTGTTCTACACTACCTATTAACCACAGAGAATTGACTAGAATTCTAAATACTAAATAGTGAAACGCGATCGTCAATGCAATATCAAGATGGCACAAATAGGGAGAAAACGGGAGTGGGCCTTTTTATTTATTGGTATATTCTTAAAAATTCTCAAAACCATACTGTGCCTTTGCAGTGTTTTGTAGCTAATCACTAGTATGTTTGATATTTTAGTTATTTTATGAGCTAATTTTACAGAATTGGCATGCAAAGCGCTTAATTTCGACTGATGTTTCACTGATCGGATAGTCTGCTAATGATTGTATTAAGCATCGATAAATTTTCTTGAAAGGATACTAGATTTCCAATGTATTATGTATATATGCATCCCACTTCATACAATTACCTTCGGGCGAACTATGAGGTGCATTGTTTTTTAATTTTTCATATTTCTTTGCTCGTGTTTTTATGTGTTCTTCCATCCTTACGTATTTTTTCCTTACGTCTCGGCTATGTGTTATCTTTTGAAACTACATTGTATACTATAAACACATATTTTTTTAAACTGTATGCCATTTTGTTGTATTTTTACGAGATATTGGCTAAAAGTAATGTGTGTTTTAAACGCAACCCAGATGTACTTTCAAACTATTCTTTTAATTTTATACAATAGTCCTATTACATTAGGGATCAACACAAATTTACATTTATTTTGATTTACTAAGTCAAGATAAACTTAAAGAAAATGCAGTTGCGAAATTACTATCCTAGCTTAATTAGCTATCGTTTACAAACACAGAAAGAAAATCATTTGCTTGGAGTTTATATTGCAATTAGAAATATTAGTTCGTTTGAGTTTTATTTTTTTTTGTCTAGGAACATACTTGACTTAATAGTAGTATGATCACTACTCCTTTAATAAGATCCTTATTTTGGCGTTTAGTATATTTATAAAGGGGGTTTTGGCTAGCGGTTGATCATTTGGACATATTTCTAGAAAACTACTATTTTTAAGGAGCTATTTCGAAACGAATTTTGTTTTTAATCGATTATGCCAACAGTTTTAACAAAACATATCTAACAGAGCAGTCTTAAATTTATTACGGATAACGTAGGGATAAATCATTTAAAATTAATATAATTCCCTCTTCCCAACTTATACATTATAAATGCTGTAATATTAATTTTAACTATTAAGCCAAAATCTGGAATCCACATATTCCAGTGTTGTCTGTTTAAATACAAAGCTGGGTTATAAAGCTCACTAAAGTCGGTGGAAAACATCAAACAGTAACTAAAAAAACAGCTGTAAAGAAATAAGCTTCTCCTATTCGAAGTCGGTTAAAAAGCGTAAATTCTTTTTCATGAACAGAAACTTGAATAACAAACAATTGTAAATATTAACAGAACAACTTTAATTTTCTTTGCAGAAAGCCAATGCAAAACAAAGAAAAGACCTTTTGTGTTCCAGGGCCATAAGATCAAGGTCGACGTCCGTCGTATTTTATAAGGACCTGATCGTTTGACTCTCTCGAGAACTGAATTAGTTTACCTCTGACAGCCCGTAGATTGTTTGTGTACATCAGCTTTAGGCAATCTACATTACTCAACCTAAACGGACTACCGGTTAATAGACTACATAGCCTATATTGCCCACTAGTTAACAGACTACATAGCCTATATTGCCTACTAGTTAACAGACTACATACCTCGCATAGCGTAGAAGCTAATAAAGTACAGTTAACTAAGTAACTTTGGGTACAATGACACAACCATTGTAGAGAAACAGTTTTCAGCACAACTCTCGCTAATGTCAGAATTACAACTAACATTTAACTTTTTTCTGCGAAACGCGGCAGGGAATATTGACAACGTGGTAGCCATCAAAAAAAGACAACTTGTAATGGAAGAACATGAAAATGCAATTTATTTCTAGTGAGAGTCTCATTATTTTACAACTTGATTGGAGGATTATTTAACAACCAGTGTCCGATAAAAATTTATATTATATTTACCAAAGTGGTTTTAGTAAAAGTATTAAAATGGAGTAAGCGAATCAAATTTCTTATTTGTATAAATTTGTTTAAAAATTAAAAGTCTTCTTATAACCATATTTTAAACAACAATTGATAATACATTTTAATGTACGATAACAATATAAATATTATGACGTCTTAACTCGTAAGAGATAATATCATATTATTCATCTCTATAGGTAAATAATCTATATTTATTTTGAAACATTCAGCTGACTTCAAATAAAATATGGCATAACGTTCTCTTGAAAGAGTTCTCTAGGGTACAGAACAATAACTCGGATCGTAACAAATTTATTGAAGAACATCATATTATTTGATAGTCCTTAGGAAAATAAGGTTATTTCTCTAGCAATGATAAAACATTATTGAATATTATAACCAATAAACCAGGGTAAACTAATTGTTCATGTGAATAGAACTTATTGTCTGTGTTTTGGAAGACGGAGTTTCCCTGTAAATAACCGAATGTCTTATTGTGTTTAGAGACAACAATTAGTTTAATTGAAAAAGGATGACGAATCTTAAATAATTATCACCTTTGTAATAAACACAATTGAAATTCAATTTACACCATTTAAATAATGATGAATGGACAGTAACTAAACAGCTTCGATAATATTTAAATATAACTAATTATATTTTATACAATACCAATTACATCAATTAATACAATTAATCTGTTACTTATATTTCTTTTCTTTCAGCGTTTATGCTAGAGCCTGTTCTGCTATTATTCTTAAGATTCTTTCCATATATTTTTAAATTTTGTACACGTTGCATATTTTCCGGTTTGGTGTATGAATTTGCTTTGAATATTCTCCCAACTAGTGTTCTCTCTATATTTTGGTTCCATGTTTCTCTGTAGATTTGCTATTATATATTTCTCTGTATATTGTCGATATTATGGTAATTGTTTATCTCTGTGTTGCATAATCTGTAATCAAGTAATCAATAGTAACTTTATATTTATCAAGAATTCCATTTCCGAAGCTTCAATCATGTTATTACATTTTGGTTGTTGTCCAATCTTTACTTCTATAAGTCAAAACTGGCCTGACATCCATACGTAAATATGTCACGTATATAAGTATGTCATGTATGCAAGATGTGTCATCCACAATACACATTCATAAGGTTTAGTTGTAATTTCACTTTAAAAAATGTATACTTAACGTCATAAAAGTAATAAGGATAAAATACTATTTTTGATAAAGTTCTTCACGAATTCACTTATTTTGATTAAAGGTACTCATTAAAATATTAAGATTCTCTTCTGGATAAATTATAAACATGAAACATTATCTGATGTTCATTTACTTAAAACCTTCTAAACTGAATATTATTTTAGTATTTCTTTTAATCCAACAAGTTTAAAAAAGTTTTAGAATGGTTTACTCTTGTGGAATAGATACAAGACTATTTATATTGTTTTATTACTTGTTTAGTATAGAAAACTAGAGTAATATTATCGCTGAATACTGGTAATAATTTTAGAGCCTTTGATCACTGGTATGACCGTTATTCTTCTACTTTATGAACTGGTGAATAGAGTTACTGCATCTATTATGTGATTTCAGTTAGTGGACTTTATGATAACGTTATATAAATGGTCCTGATTACATTAGTTATTGGTAATACGTTACTGCCAAGTTTCATTCGTTAAGTCAAATCTGGAGAGCATATAGTCAGCTACGAGAACGGAAATGGGTTTCTACTATCTTGAAGTGATTATCGAGTGAAATGTCAAAGATAACGTTCTATTTGAGTGTCACTCGTTTCACAGTCGTCGTTTTATCCCTCAATAAAGAATGTAATGATTCTTTACGCTCGTCATGTTTTACGCCGGTATTTGTACGGCCAAATAAAATTGAAAAGCTGGTAGTGATGTTGGGTTATATATTCTTTATAACAGTTACAGTCTAAATGTTTACGTTTATACAGCTTTAACTGTCTTTTGGTTATAAATAAGCTTCAATGTGCCGTTTTATCATCGCCCGTCATCCGCACTCAGCTTTAACCACAAGGCATTATTGTAAATTATTGGCATTGTTTTATGAAACTTTATGTTAAGGAAACTTTTATATCTTCCCAACCAACCGTTTTAGGTTTAAAGCTTTATGGAGCATGAAAATTCAGTTTAACTAGACAATTCTAGGAATTATATGAATTCTTTTTCATGTTATTGATAATTTCTCATTCACCTTCTAATAAGCAAAGATTGAATTAGTTAGGATATTCACTAACTGTAAGACATCTGTACAGTCTTTACTGGACTCATAATATAATTACTATTTTCTCATATTTTCATATCAATCGTTGTATGTAATATGCGAGAGAGATATCTAGCCGATTTGATGAATGGAAAGGATTTGCAAGATCAAACAGCGGTGTGGTAAATGAGAGTCTACGAAAATTTTATTTTAGGACGTTGTTTTCTGCGTCCATGTATGACGTGAAACACGTGGTAAGCTATGACTATGCAAGTAGTGAAAAAGGGTACATTTAATATTCAGATAAAAAATAATGGCAAAAATTCCTCCAGGAACTTATTACCATTATATGTATGTTATAACTGGATTTTATGATGGAAGAGAGGATAAAAAATGAAACAAAGAAGCAGACATAAATAAAATATAAGTGAAGCACTGAAAGCAAATCTCATGAGTGGTAAAGAAGATGGAATCACTGTACAAAAGGTTCATCTTCAGTAAGTTGCAG
This sequence comes from Homalodisca vitripennis, assembly GCF_021130785.1. Lineage (NCBI taxonomy): Eukaryota > Metazoa > Arthropoda > Insecta > Hemiptera > Cicadellidae > Homalodisca > Homalodisca vitripennis. The sequence goes on along the minus strand of NC_060213.1, from coordinate 121,152,336 downwards.
ACGTGAGGGAAAGGCGAAACAAACTCGCTCCTAAATTTGTCTGTTCATATAGGAATTTCAAAGTAAGTTGAGAGTTAGCTTGGTAGTGGAGATTGGTTATCCATCGTGTCTGCCAACTTTTGCGATGCAGGGTATATGACAATAAACTGCAAGTTTCATGAACAATAGAATTTACTTGAGTGGTCTTGAGTATACGGCATTTCATATTGATAAATCTGAACCTTGTGCTGAACTAAAGTAGTGAAGGAAATTGTAGGATTATATGGCAGATATAGGGCAGGAATAATGTTGGAAAAAATATAATATAAAATAAAACAATACAGTGGAGTTACAAAATACATAAAAAAAAGAAAAGCACGGAATGATGGAAAAAGTTAAAGGAAGAAAAGAAACTCTATAGATTACCTAATATGAAATTCCATGATGAGTAGTAGGAAACGCTTAACGTAACTTAGAAAAGTACTAGAACAAGAGAAAATGACGATGAAAAATGAAGGATTAAGTCAAAAGGCCAGGTTAATGATTAGATACTTGAACAATGGGAAGTACTGAGGTAAGTCTCTCCCATCTACTACCATTATTGGCAATAAAAGTTAATAAAACTACGTCGTAAAACATTGTAACCAACTTGAAGCTTTTTACATTCATTGCTTTAGGAAAATATAAAACAGAGTTTCTTAAGATTATATAAACTACCGTCCGTACGTTCCGATAAAAAGGATATCTACTGGATAATAAGTGCTAAGTAAGTATTTTAAATATTAAAATCTGCATTAAAAATTGGCAAAAATCTAAATTAGTATTTTTGGAGACATAAACACTACTGGGTTGATTTTAGCTTTTTTTAATTTAATACTTTAATAATTTGATAGCATAACAAAAATTAAAAAATCTAAAACCTTAAACTGATTAACACTAGAACTGGCAACTAAATGATAAATAAAATCCCATATAAGCTCGAATACATAAACCACAGTATAACAAAGGTACATTTTTTACTTTTTTACGGTTGTGCATATTTTTAAAGTTCAAGCTAAACATTTAGACTATAGGATAACTATGTTCTAGCTCATAAAATCAACAGCAAAACAGCTTATATAACGACAGTCCTAGCTTGACGGGAAACAAGTATATGCAGACATCTGAGTAACGTGAAAGAAAAAAGTATTGTTACATAGTATTAGATGCCCCATTTACATTCCAAAATCTAAACCCCAAGGGAATGGTATCCTCAAATTTGAATTTTTGATAGTTTTCGGAACGATTGAAGTCATTATTAAATACAATCTAGTACAGTACGTTAGATTTCAGAACACTTTTGATTTTTTTAAGTGCTATAAAAGAGTACAAACAGGTTTTATTTAACATTTACTGAAACAGGGATTGGTACTCGAGTAGTTAGCAATGGATTAGTATAAGTAGCTCTGTTTCATCTAGGAAAGCTCACAGTTAACATTTAATGGGAAGATATAAAGCGCTCAACTACTCGTTAATCGTTAATTATTTTACTTTGCTTTAAAAACATTATAATTAGACCAATTAATACGTTTTACCTGTAAAATGAACATATTTAATTCCTTTTTCAAATCTTCCGTTTATAAAATGCTTTGAGTTACCATATTTCCAGATACATTTCATCTGGAAATAGTTTACTTTTTTCATATAGTGCACAATTTCAATCTAATAAGTATGATATACTTTAATTTAAGATTTTCCCTCAAATACAATATTATATTGAAGGATTCCTTATGATTCTTGAATAAATAAATGATAAAAAAACTGGAGCATCTCATTGAATAGAACATCTTAATAAAAAAACTCACCCATTATTTCTTCACTTAAAATAATTAAAATATTGGATTTGGTAACATATTAACCATTTCTCAATCAATAAAATATTTTAGAGATGTAGCCTTTATATTGTATTATACATAAATAAAATATTTTATTACTTACGTATTATTTTCCGTTGTTGTAAAAGACCCAAGGCCTTGTCAGTAAGCAGTCATGCTAATATCACTGAAACAGTTCATCGTGTAAAGGTACTAGAACCAGCATTGTTAAAAGTATCCGAAATGTTTGTGAATCTGACAGGAATTAGAATGCTCTGCCTTGCTCTCCGTCACCATCGAGTATTATCTTTGAAAAGGCATGTTCTGGAAGTTTTATCTCAAAGTGTCAAGGTCGTAGTTCGTAATCGTAGGGGACAGATATGTTAATTTTGCAATAATTGTTTCCTTCAAATCAATTAACTCAACTTGCTCAACTTGCTCAAAAATATGCTCAACTTAAGAGTCTATATTAACTGTATCGTAAAACGTGGGTGATAACTTATATTTATGTTTTTAAAATCATCTAAATCACTAAATATTGTGTATACATCGGATAGTATATGCACATGAAAAAAGGATCTGTTACAGATACCTATGACGTTTGATAGTTTTTATCTAAGCACTTTACTGATGGAGTTAAAAACATTATTGCACATTATTATGGCCTTAAAAACCTCTTTCCAAAATAGAATTGGACCGCTGCAGATGATCCCGTTCTAAAATTTTATAATCTAAACTAAACAACTTTGGGAAGTATGTGAAACAATATCATTGTGAACCTTCTTCAGATTCCGTTTACTCAATAACGGAGTTTTCATCGACACTATTTTTATGCTTATCATTAGTGAATTATCTCCCGTATATAGATACTTAATGAAGACAAGCTGTGCTGCAACTAGACGGTAAATATATCTGAAGCAAACGTTGAAATCCTCTTATCAATTTAAACTGTCGATTACATCATCACTTACCTACCCATCATCACTTAATGTCTCATTTAGCTTGTAAGATTTATGGCTTTCCTGTCTTATAATACGTGTCCAGTATTGCTAATTATGTCAATACGAACATTTCCTGTGACAACGAGTCACATATCCTGAAACTATAAGGAACAAAATAGCGATGGTAATAAGGGGAAAATGAAGCTGCCGTTGTCCTTTTATTTATGATCTTAAATTCATCTAAAATGTTACTGGATTATGTTTGAATACTATTTGTGTACCTCTTCAGGTGTCATGAGAATAGATTCCAACCCTTAAGATCATAGCGTTCAATTTTTATTCTGCCAATTCTTTTACGAACGCATATGTAATCGACCTCACACAAACGTACATGTAAATATGTATACCGGTTTCACTAACAGATTTTACAACTAACGTCTGCCCACGCATGTAATCAATCTTGGACCGGTCACTTTGATGTTACAATCAAGGACTAGCCGGATTGTCCCAATTCGCTATACTGCAATAATAATAATATAACTCCCTTTATACCTAAGAGTTTCACAGTTTACAATATTATTACGAAAATAGTGTGTACAGTACAATACAATTCAAAGCTAACTAAACAATTGAGGCAGCATAACCCTAATAATAAAAAGGAAATAGACATACATTATAATGTATTTAAACATAAACACCACATTTAAATCTGATACTATATAACAATTTTAAAAGCCAAGCGTATTAAGATAGACAAGGTAGTAAGTTGCCAGAAAAATTGCCCCTAGTTTGTAGAGCAGTCGGAAGATGTCAGCACCGTGTAAGAGCCGTGCGGGGTTGAAGTGGAGAACGATGTAAGTCCACCCGCCATGATGTATGTTTCCTTGTCTATTCCGTAGTTTTATTTGCTGTTTGCCGGGCGGGCAGTGACGCTACGCATGCTCGCCGCTTTTTACGTTTTGTGTTGTTTTAACGTAGTGATTATTTTATTTAAGTGTGTTGCGTGTAACAGGCGTTGAAGTATTTATTAGTGCAGTGTTCTATCTTACTAAAAATGGAAGCACCTCCTGTTCGTAAGAAAGTTCTAGTGGAGAGAAGACGAAGGGCTCGGGAAAAAGGAGACAGTTATGTTACTTGTAAAGGAAAGACTATCCCCGCAAAAAATCCCCCACCTCCTGAACGAAGCTGTTCATGTAAGTACCAATGCAAAAACTTGAGTAACGAACAAAAACTGATATTGTTTATGGAATTCTACAAAGTTGACGAAAAAAGCCAGGAACATATTTACTCAACCACATGCAGATGCTACCTATTGCCCGTAGAAGACACGGGAATTACGATGATCCCAGTGAGAGTAAGACGCACCTGCTCGTTTGCATACAACATTCCTGATGGTTCTGGCAAAAACATACAAATTTGCAAAAAAAAAAAACTTTAAAGAAATTTTTGCTATTTCTGAAAGGAAGTTGATTGGTTTACAAACTAAAATAAAAAACAGGATGCTTTGATTTTCGAAGACAAAAGAGGGAAAACCCCTGGATCAAATGAACACAAGGTGAAGTATACAGAAAATGACCGTAATCTGGTTAGGTGTCATATAAATTCTTTCCCAAGATACGAAAGCCATTATTGCCGAAAAGTATCAAGCAATGAGTTTTTTGTCCCCAGACCTGAACAAACACAGAATGTTTATGGCATTTAAAACCCAATAACCTACAAGTCCAGTCAACTATAGTTTTTTATAACAGAAGTATTAAAAAAAAGATTTCCCAAAACTCAAGTTCAAGGCTCTTGCAGCTGATACTTGCAAAAAATGTGATCTTTTTAAAGTGCAGATTTCATCAACGACCAATGAAAGGGCAAAACGGGAAGTTAAAACTAAACAAGAAATTCACCATCGAAAAGCTGAAAAGGCCCATGTCTGCATGAAAGAGGATATTACTTTGTCCCAACTTCCAACTGGTACCGCTACAACATTATGTATGGACTTGCAACAGGTGATGTTCGTGCCCATGCTTACCCATAGCACCATGTTTTACTGCAGACAACTTTCTTGGTATAATCTAGGAATACATGTGGGGGATAATGACTCAGCGTTTATGTGTATGTGGCATGAGGGCATCGGAGGTCGGGGAGCCAATGAAAATAGCTTCTTGTCTGTTTAAAGTTGCTACTGTTCAAGGCCATTTTCTCGGAGAAGACTTGTAATATGGTGCGACAACTGTGGTGCTCAAAATAAAAACAGGATGCTCTTAATGGCAATTATTTTACCTATTCACAAAGGTTTTTATCGCTCTATTAACTTGAAGTATCTTGTAAAATGGGCACAGTTTATATGAACTGTGACAGAGACTTTGGCATTATTGAAAAAACGCCGCAAAAATGCAAAAGCAATGGTTCCTAAAGACCTGGAAGATGTAGTTGCAAGTGCAAAATTTAAATCCCCCTTCACAGTTGTTTCTATGAAGACAGAAGACTTTATAGATTTTAAAGGTCTTGCAAATCAGTTCATTAACACAAAAGATCTAGCTATCAGCAAAATTTCCCACTTCCGAGTTTCTCATAAGAATCCAAGCACAGTGAAGGTAGCGTCAGTTTTGGCACTTCAAGATGATGGTATGGTAACATGGAACAAAGTTGACGTCTTAAAGAAAAAGGCCGACCCTTGGCAATCTTCCCGACTTAAAGGACTTACCAAAAATCCAGTTTTAAATCAAAAATCTCACAAGAAAAGAAGAACGATCTGATAGGAATGATAGACTACATAGAAAAGGCAGAAGACAAGCAGTTTTATAGAGATCTTCTGGCAGCAGACACCGTTCCTGATGGTGTCATGGAGGTGGATGCAGACATTGAAGACAAGGACTACTAGTTGTATTAAAAGTAAGGTATTTTTAAATGTACAAAGTCCCTAGAGTTAATAATATTAAAAATAATATTAATAATATTACGTATATTATGTAACTATTTTCAGAAAGTCAAGACTATGACTAAAAGTGTTTTTATCTTTTGTACGTATTATCATGTATCCTTGTAACATATTTTGATGTTATGGTGTACATTAAAACGCTTCTAAACAATACTGGACTTACATCCTTTTTTTTAAACTAACCCTTCACTTACAATCATTTATTAAATAAAGAAAGGCACATACATCCTTTTCCACAAAAAAACCGATTGCTCTTATATCTTTTTCCATATTTTTTTGGTTTCCGCTTATATATTTATAGCAGAAATTGTATTATATGTTATTCCTATTGATTTTAATATTTTTATAAATATAAAAAATATTTTATTAGTAAATATTCAATGTTTTAGACATATTTTATTGAATACTGAAAATTTTAGTTTCTGGCACTTACAACCTTTTCCATTTTTACTACACAAATGCATTCTGTTTTTAAGACATTGCCTGTTTGAAGTTATTTAAATTTCTTTCCAATCAACTAATTGATCATTAGACTTGCAATCATAATAATGAATAGATAAAATAAAAATTACTTAAAAAAACAGAAGTGTAGCGAATTATCTTATAATTGCATGTTCAATCTAACAACCTCTAATAAAACAAACACAATAATTTTTAAATATCTGGATGATTTGTTACGTCAAAGTACATTAGATTTACTTCAGGAATTTCATCAGCATCTGACTTGGCTTACAGGAATACCATTTACATAACACATACGTAACACACAACTTTTTCTAATATTTCACTTCTCATAAACTACCCTCGGATTTCAACGAATATTTTATGAAAAAAATTAGCCGAATTCGTTCACCCGTTTTCCAGATTAGCGATTAGTGAAACATTTTGCGATTCCACAATAAAATATTTTGTTTTAAAATTATTGGAAAAAATTCATGATAAAAACCTTCACTGTAATCATCCAGCGTTGGTGGATCATTTGTATTTGGTCGCTTAAACGAGGAATAAGTGTAATGTTTTTTTGCCATGTACTTTACAAATATCGGATATCGCACGGTAATTTTTTTAAACTTATTAACTAATATTTTTTTATAAATCCATAATCACCCAAAAAACCCTTTACAAAATGTTTACTCCTGAATATTATTTGTAATTCATTTTTATTTCTGAATGTAAACTATGACAAAACTTCGAAAATAATAAAACGTTTCACAGCACAACTAGTAACCACAGAGACCACAGACGCTACCACACAGTATTTTCAGCGTCATAGCATTATTTGTAGGGAACTGGCACACATATTGCGTACTTCTGCTTCTATCGAAGTTTACACACTCACAGATCAACTAATGAAGTCAAACAGTCAATGATCATAACTTTTTAAGTTGGACATATTTAACACCCAATTTAGCTACTTTTAATTTTATATAACAGGAGTTTTGATGTTTTCCTTAAATAAGTATTTTCTTGCATTGTTATTATCTTTGTTACCCAGTTTGTTATTGTTCAATATTTGCTCTTCCTAACTAACTTTTCGGTTTTCACAAAATCTACCTACTTTTATCGACTGAACGTGAATTAATTTGACGTTGGACTCTTGACTGGTACATCGAATACGGAATGGACAACGACCATTATTATTAAAATTTACATTTACGTCTAAAACTAGGAATCCATTAAGAAACGAGTATAAACAATTAATAACTTGCTATAAAACTAGTATTAAGAATTATTAATTTTATCATAAAATAATAATGTTAAACGACCAAACTTACAATTATATGCCTCGTACTATAATAAAATTTATGGCCATCTCTAGGTAGGGACTTGACAGAAAGCCCCTCCACAAGTTAAAAAAATGTGGTTAAATTAATTTTAATTATATTTTTAAAGTTCCCCGCATAACAACGAATCTCGTACATTTTGTTTCTTCTAGTCGACATCGTTCAAGTCCCTTGATTCCGTCCTGGTGTCGTTGATCCTAGGCAAAACCAAACCAGATTTTGTAGTATAACTTTACAATTAGTTAAAAATTACTCAAATTACTTTATATAGTTGGATGGCATCAGTTTAAAAAACATGAATTCATCTAAACACATAACTTTAAAATTGTTTATGTCTTTCTATCTTTGAAAGAAATTTTGAAAGAATTTTTGGTCGTTTGATTATAATTACATAATAATTATATTTTTAGCAACACTACAGTCTTAAGAGTCAAATCTATAAACAGTATAAATAATCAGTATAAATAATAAACAGTATAAATAATCTAATGATATAAATTCTTAACTCGTCAGCTTTGCGAGTGACTAATTACAATCCACAAGTGAATGTTTTTTTTTCTAAATTAGATTTTTTTAAGGTTCATTCATTAGCAATTGTTTATCTCGTAAAATATGTAGCGTACTGCTCACATTAAATAACACCATAATTTCAATTATAATATTATAATCACTATGTTTTAATGTTACTAGGTTACACTAATATTACGCCCCAATATTGTTTCGAAGGAAACAGAACATAAATGAAGTATACACTAAACGATATTTAGAAGAAAACACTCTAAACCTACTAAATACATTATCGAGTTTGCCTAAAAGGTTTCTCCTCCATAAGTAAGTAATTGTTGCTTTTTTCCTTTCCTCATGCATTAAATACCTAACTAGCTAGCTTTGGACAGGCTGGACTTAGTTTCTTTTGTACCCTGTATAAAAAAACATTAAATATTTTTATACATTTGTAAGTTGAAGACGCTTTTCACTTTCTGTCGTCATAAATTTTTTTTATTAATATCAGTACAAAATTACACTTAACAAATACAAAAATACAACAAACCAAAGTGTAGAACCGTTAAGTGATTGCTGAAACAGACGAAGATACTCAGGCGACCAAGACTTGGTCTAAGAAATGGTCGCGTTTACGATACACACTTGTGAATACCCATCGCTACACAAGCAGGGAAGCTGTTGAACATATGTCCTGCTAAACCTTTGGCAACTCACATTAAAAATAAATCTGAATTTTTAAACAATAGTAGCAATAACTGTACAAATAAAACACTGAAACATCCTACATACGAGCTCGTGTCAGATGTGGGTAAAATGAAACAACTGCAGTGAATGTAGCTGCAATTCACGTGTGAACTGTTGTCAGTCAAGCTGACTTCGTTTTACTTTAATTTAATAGCGGCTTCATACTGAGAACTGGTACAGCTTTTCTCTGGAAAATGTAAAGACTTGTGTAAATTCTTAAAGCTATGTCTTCAGATGAATTCATTAATTATTAATTTATGGTACCTAAATACAAAACCCAATGTTAGTATTCCTTAAGTAAAATCATGTAGTTCTCAGATAATGGAGCAAAACAAGGAAAGGATAATATTTCGTAACAATCCTTTAATCCTTATATATGTATATATATATATATATATATATATATATATATATATAAATTAATTAAAATGGAGTAAGCGAACCAAGTTTCTACTTTGAGTAAATTTGTTAAAAAATTTTAAAATCTTCTTATACTAAATTTAACCAAGAATTTACATAATTTAGAATTGAACTTACATTTACGATGACAATACAATTATTGTGACGTCTTTACTTGTAAGAGACAATATCGTAGTATTCATCTCTATAGGTAAATAATCTATATTGATATTGAAATATTGAACTCACTTAAAATAAAATATTGTGAGACGTATGTATATATATATATATATATATATATATATATATATATATATTTGATATATATATATATATATATATATCAATTATTTTTTTTAAATATTTATTGTGCATAATTTGTCTTATGGGTTTCGCAATTTGATTAACAGTTGTGTATATGTGCAATAATTTAATGTCCAAACTTGAACATATTTCAGTTAATGTTACTAAAACACATAATTAATTGAATGCGTTAATAACTATATTTTATGAAGTAATTTAATATCCATAAGCATTGCAATTGGTGATGGCAGGCTTTAACTGCTTTAGAATGTCATAAAATAAAATTTCAAATCATTAGGTACTTGAATATAAAAATTACCCTAAAATGTGAATTATATCCTAATTAATCTATATGCTATTATACACTAACATTTAAAGGGGGGGAGTTCACGGCAAAAACACTAAAAATCAATTTTTTTCTTATTCTCCGTGTTTTTTACGAACACGGTGATGTATAATACATGACCAAAAACATTTTTTTTTTCTACTCATAAAAAAATAATTAGTGCGGCACTACACCGCTAAATTTTGCTACTTTGAGCGTTACCTCTAGTGTCTCGCGAAGGCAACTCCCAATTTATTAGATAACATGTATTTATGGTGAGTACATGACTTATAGTATGTATTCTATAGTTCTTTTGTAAATTATTTATACTAATAGAATCTTTGGGATATGATTTCTGCAAGTCTGCCTGCAGACAGTTGTGATGTGTCTTCTGCAAGATCAACAAGTGATTCATACTACCATCTGATTGTATTTACAAAACAGTTTGTTATTAGTTCTCATAAACAACATTACAGTGATCTGTGTATTGCAATAACATTTAGTGATTATTCAGTTTTATTTATTGCTTATTTAGTTTCATTCGTTCTAGTAAGTGTTGGTTTCGTGTATTGGTTAGTAAGTATTGTAGAGTAGCCAAAACTAGGCTAGTTCAGCTGGAAAATGCCTCGAATGAAAAATAGTTCAAAAGTGAAACAAGATAGAGGTAGGTTAGCTATTCGAAAGAGATGGGAATTGGACAAAAATCTAGAATCAAAAAATGAAATCCTGAGTGGGGATATTCTAAGTGGCACTAGTTCAATAGGCAGTCCAAATATGCCTGAGCCTATTCCTAACATAGAGCAAATAAGTCTAATACCTGGACCAAGTATGTCTACTCAACCTAATGTACCAGAACCAATGAATATAGATGATTTGTACACGAACGTCAGAAAAAAGGACTTTGTAGACAGTGACATCCAGGTAGGCCTACAAGATTTAGACGCTGCGCCTGAATATTTGTTCGTGGACAAAAGTGTTCTGAGCAATTTGGTGACAAATTTGTTATGCCCCGATTGTTTTAGGTCAAGCCTGAAGCTATCTATTACAAATAGAGTAGGGTTTAACGCTCAGCTTTCTGTGGAATGTAGTGATTGTGTGCCCGGAAACATAATGTCCATGTCTAGTTCAAGGCAAATAGAATCCGAAACTGAGTACGACATAAACAAAAGAGTTGCTAAAGCTTTTAGTACTATAAGCAAGGGATATGCCGCTATAGAGCAGTTTGCTTTAGTAATGAACATGAACATTATGAGCAAGGGATATTATAGCAAGTGTATGAAAAGCGTAAACAAATCCACAAAAATGGCCGGTATTGCTAGTCTTTCAAAAGCACGAGCACGTGTGCGTGAACATTGTCAAAAAGAAAACAGCGCCTTAGAAGCTAATAGTGCCATAGACTTAGCGGTCAGTTTCGATGGATCGTGGCACAAAAGGGGGTTTACGTCAAACTATGGAGTAGGCTCTATTATTCATATAGATACGGGACTAGTAATTGACTATTGCGTTCTCTCGAAATTTTGTCGCAACTGTGCCTCAGCAGAACATGATTTGGGGAGAGGAAGCCCAGAGTTTGACATTTGGTATGCAGGCCATGCTATAGATTGCGATAAGAATTATGAAGGATCCTCTCCAGGTATGGAAGTCGCCGCCGCTGAAATTCTTTGGAAACGCTCACTAAGCTACAAATTTCGCTACACAACATTAGTGAGCGATGGAGATTCAAAGGTGTTCACTCATTTAAAAGACCTCAACATCTATGGAGAAGATGTTTTAAAAAAAGAGGAGTGTATAAATCACGTTTCTAAAAGACTGGGCACTGCTCTCCGCAACTAAGTAAAAGTGTGCAAAGCTCAAAAAATCACTCTTGTAGGAAAATCCCATGGCAGTCTAAAGGACTCAACCATCAAAAAGCTTACCAGGTATTACCACAATGCTGTATTTAGTAGTATCAACAAAGATGCACCCACTGTTAGAAACTCTATCTTAGCTACTCTTCACCACTGCACATCGACCGATGAAAAACCTAGTCATACCAAGTGTCCAACCGATACAAATTCATGGTGTTTTTACAACCGTGCGATTGCTAATAATGAAATTCCTGGAAGCCATAGTGACAACATAAAAACACCTCTCAATCCAACTGTTCTCAAACATATTGCTCCAATATATAAGAGACTCACAGAAACTAGCCTGTTAGAAAGATGTCTCAAAGGTCAAACTCAGAATGCCAATGAAAGCTTACATAGCTTCATTTGGCGGAAATGTGACAAAGCGAGAAGTGTATCAAGAAGGATAGTTGAAGCTGCTGTAGCTGAGGGTGTGAGTGAATTTAACTTTGGAAATGCCTCAGCTATCAACATTCTTCAAAAGAACAAAATTTCACCTGGAAAAAAAGCATCATGATTGCAAGAGTGCGAGATCGACGTCGAAAACTTAAAATCCATCAAGCGAAGTCGGAGAGAGTCAAACGAAGAAGGAACTATTTGAGAATGAAAAATCTACCAGAAGAGGAAAAGAGGAAGGAGCTAGAGGGCATAATGTATGGTGCTGGAGAATTTTAATAAAAGGTAGGCCTATTCATCAACTAGTCTATTTTTTTCCTTACTATTTTTAGTTTTTTTACGTTTTCCGAAAGTTTGTTTTTATATAACAAACATTTGAATAACTCAGGTTGTAAAAGAGATAGAGCCCTAATTTTTTTTTTTATTTTGTTCATAATTAAATTGTCTAAAAAGTGGAGTATGGATTTGCTGTTAAAATAATGAGAAGTGTTTTTAAAAAATCATTTTTTAACTAAAAAAGTTGGTTTATTTATTTCTGAGTTTGAAAAAAAAGTTTTCTCTACCTAATTTTAATACTAAGTACAAACCCATACTCCACATTTTAAAGACCAATATTCATGACAAAATAAAAAAAAATAGCTGAAAATGTTTATTAGTTTTTGAGCCTTAGTAATTTTACTAAACAGCTAAAATTCGGCAAAAACCCTCCCCCCTGGAGGGGGGGAGAGAATTTTCAAGGTTTAAAAAATACAATTTCTTTCTTAAACTGTCCTCTATCCAATTAAAAGGGTTTAAAAACATAATAATAACAAATAAAAAAATTGTCCTTTTTCATGAACTCCCCCCTTAAAGTAAATATTTTCAGTTGCTGAAAATACTATTACAACTGTAATAATGACATAATATTAACATTTTGTGAGCTGAAGATTGGATTACTTACTTCATTTAATACTGTCAGTATTGCTTAATACCCTGCTTACGTGTACGTGCCATTAGCTAATGATAATCACATTTAATATTGAAAAGAGGGATTAAACAATAATGGATAACAATAACTGTGGGATAATCGTGTTTAAAAAAGAGATAGAAATCACGAATGGCTACTAATGCCCCTAGGTATTATAAAACAGGTAAATATAGGTAAAAATAAAGCATAAAATACCCTGCAAATCTGAAGGTGAGGAATATTTACCAGGAAAATAGTTGAGGTTTAAGCTTTCATTAGAACATTAAACAAATTACTATGTACAATTTAATGTACATTTTTAAAAATTTCGAGGGGCCTTCATTTTCCTGGTCCCTTCTCCTTATATGCCCATGATTGTTACTCTCTATAAAGACTTCATTTCGAAATATTTTATATATATATATATATATATATATATATATATATATATATATATATATATATATATACCACAGAGCGCTCACTTTTTCCGATTCAATTATTTTGTATTTGGCCGTATCTGTCACATATGTGTTTAAATAAGCAAACTAACATATGATCGGAAGACCAAATACCTGTCAAACGACAAGCAAGTCCCGGCGGAGCAAGTACTTTTTGCGATTCAATGTTTATTGAAATAAATAAGGCAATTGCCACTTATACAATTTAATGTAAATAGAAGTCGTTTGACAGGTATTTGGTCTTCCGATCATATGTTAGTTTGCTTATTTAAACACATATGTGACAGATACGGCCAAATACAAAATAATTGAATCGGAAAAAGTGAGCGCTCTGTGGTGTAATGGTAGCACATTCACCCGGCAAGTGAGAGATCCGGGTTCGACTCCCGGCGGAGCAAGTACTTTTTGCGATTCAATCTTTATTGAAATTAAAATTATATATATATATATATATATATATATATATATATATATAATAAGTAGATAGTAATATGGGGTTCCTGGCGCACTTTCGGAGCCGACCGAAAAGCAATGTAAAATACTGTTCAATGTACCATAAAGGAAGCTGAGAAATAACACAGCAAATCTCAATGAAAAATTAACCGAATCTACAGTCGTTCGTCTCCAAAAGCGATCGGTACATTACTATCTACTCTGTGGAATGAAAAAATTAACCAAATCTACAGCTGTTTGCTTCTACTTTCTTAAGCTGTGCTTTGTAAAATGTTGTCAAATCTGCTACGAATAAAGGATTTATCTTAATAAAATTTAATCAATTTAAAACATTTTTACTAAAAACATACTGTACTTTAATAAAAAACTTTTCTACTAAATAAACAACATGAACTCACCAAAGTCTCTTCAGTTTCTAGCATTTCAAAAACTTACAAAGAAAGACAATTTTAAACGAGTTCAACGAATTACCAAAACATTTTAAAGAACAGTTGATACTTTCCTTAAATGATACAGAATTCAAAGAACTTGTAAAGTCTTTTGCAGAAAAAACGTCTAATGGAGTGTTTTACTATCGGCAAAAAACTAAAAAAGTAAGGGATTACATATTTAATATAATTACGAAAGATATTGAAAAGAAAGTAAAAAATAAACAAACAGAGAGTTTTCATCGTTTTTTATGACATTTTTCCCATATTATACGTCCTTTCAAGATAATCAAGACTTAATTGATGAATTTCTTAGGAATTTTTGTAAGTATCAAGATTTATCAACACAATTCATTAAAGAGCATTATAGAATTTTTCTTATAGAATATAGCCACATTTTGTGTGAAACAAAAGGTATTACTGTAGATAATATTCCATGTGATTCCTATGAAGAAAGACACCAACTATGGTTATCAAAACAGTACTATGACGTGGGGAGGGACTGCAAGTTTTAGAGTTAAGACTTTATTCTACAAAGTTAATTGTTATAATTTCTTTATCTTTTATAGTCTTCTTTCCAGTAACAATCAAGTGTAATTTTTCATTTTTGTTTAATTCTTTAATCTTTTTTTCATCCAAAACAGTAAAAAACCTGTTCGGCAAGTGTACTTTACAATCTTCCAACTCGGCAATTATTGTAAACCCGAATTTATCTTTAATTTTCTCCAAATTCAAGATTCTATGTTTTCTTCCTTTCTTCCAATTCATTTAACTTCTTATACTCTTTAAACTTACATTCTCCAATATCATTTAACTCTTTCAAGAACTCCATTTAAATAGAAAAAATTTAAAGACGGAAAAAATGAAATTTGCTAACAATCACTCGAGAAGTCGGGGAGAATGTGAGTAAAACCGCATTCTTTTCACGAGGTTCTTCGTTTAATTTCTCCAAATGTACTATAAAATCATCAAAGATTTCAGGCTTAAAATCGTAATCAAATTCAATATCCAAATAGTGAAAGATTATAGGTAAAATCTTTTCATAATAAACGTGTGTATCGATACCTACAAACCTAATGTATTCTTTGAAAAGGAAAATAATTTTGTCAATGGTTCCAAGAGATAAGTAAAAATTTTTATTCTGTTTTCTAAATTCTGTAACAAATTTTGTTTGCTTCTTGTCTCCGTATTGTAATTTCATAAGCAGATTATTCAAATGTGATAGTTTATTTCGAAATTTCTTAGGTTTAGGTCTTTCGTACAAAATTAAATTACAACCTCTACAAACTAAATATCTTTTATCGATAATTTCTCCTCTATTAGAACACTTGTAACAGTTGGCATTATACTCTTCCATTTAAACAGAAAGATTTTTTGTTTAAATGGAGATTATGGAACTAAGTCTGCCGAGATATAAATTTTTCAACGCAAATGTTTGTGTTTACATTTCTACAACAGAGATAAATAGAAATAATTTCATTCTATTGTACAACTATTTAGGATATTATGTGTACGATTATAAAGATTATTACGGGAGAAATCGGGATTTTTCAGTGGCGAAAGAGTATATTTTTGAAATATTAGAAGGAATGAAAGAGAATAATATGAACATCATTAACTACTGAATTTCTCTAATATCGTTCTTAATCACATCATAGGCTAAAAAATTTCTCAGAGACAACAACAACATAACAAATCGCGTTTGTAACAGCTTTTTGAAAATCCATATTGATAATTATATCGTTCTTTGAACCAGAAATATTTGTCAAACTCTTTGTTTGTATCAATGACATAAATAGGTCTATTCGCTAAAAATTCTTTAGGATTGTAATACATTTCCTTATTATTACAGTAAACTTTCTTAAAATCTTGATACATCTGATACATGATTCTGAAAAGACCTCCGGAAATGTTTAAATTTTGTAATTCATCTGGATAATAAGAACCGTTCAATTTTACTCTGATATTTTTTACATCCAAACTATCAAACTTTGAAGGATTTTTTTCTTGATTATTCTGTCTATCTGTTTGAAAACCTATAATAACGAACTTGGGATTGAAGATATTTCTATAAATGTTTGTAATATCGAACGAATAAGTTGTTCCGGAAATACCTTTTTGTTCAATACATTGCCAATCTAGAAAATTAAACATAATGTTTTGACTTTTTGTAATTTCATCAATCAACCTTATTTTACTCGTGATTTTATAATCAATCATTGGAACTCTAATAAAAAAATCTGTAATTGTTATTTTTCCATCAACAGGCATAACATTTCCAGTTGCAGTCTTCAGAATCACATCATCGTCTTCTGCTCTTATAAAACTTAGATAAAATCCTCCTTTATAGATCGGAATAGTAACATTTTCAAAAAATCCTAATCCAAAATGAGATAAATTTCCAGCTGCTTCAAAAAACAACCAAATTTAAAATCTGATTCAAAGCCATTAGAAGTTTGAGAAATAACATCACTTTTTGAATACGAAATAGTTCCTTTAATTGTGCTTAATTGGCCACAGTTTTCGACTTCTTCTATCAATTTATTGTGTTTTCTTACTTCAATCTTAGAAAATAAAAACGGTATAAAATTATCGATTAATCTAACATTATCAGTTCCAAGATATGCTTGACCATCTTGTTTTGTTAAAGTTCCAGAAATATAAAACTGGAAGTTAGACGAGCAAAAGTTATCTCCAAAATCAATATTAAACTCAGTTCTTTTATTCGGTTCATTCAAATGTTGTTTACTAATTGGATAGAAATTTTTTAAACTCCGCCCTTTCAATATCACTAGCATATTTTCTGTAGTCCGCCATTTAATAAGAGAAAATTTAGAAATTTTAAACATCGTGTATCATTTTTTCATCGATCTAATGTACGTTTTTATAAGAAAAGATACAAATTTTAGTAAAATAATTATAAAGATTAGAGTCATTTTTAATGATCTACTTCGTCATATTCAGGATTCTCTTCCTTAAATTTTGCGATTTCGGCCACATATTTCAATAAAATCTGCACAGGATAGTAACCGCTATCTATAATATTATTCCAATCAACTGTATCTTTATTTTTCATCCAAAAACTTTATACTCAAGTGTTGATAGAGACAAAGAACAGACATATGATCTTTTAATTGATAATGTATATTTTCTTGAATGAACTCTGGGGACAGAGTTTGATATTTTGCAATGTTATACCAATTCAATTTGTTTACGTATAATCTCATCATATCTTCGGATAATTCATATTTTTGAGAAATATCATCCCAATGTTCTTTTTTCAAATCTCTTTCGTGTTGCATTATAAAAAGATCGAAAGCACTGTAATGTCCCGCCATCTCTATTTATTAAGAAAAAATTTCAAAATCAAGTTTTCATAAATTGGCTCTTTTTAGCGTTACATTCAGCACATTTTCCAGAAATTCTTTTAACTCCATTGATGTTTGCATAGTATTTTATATCATTCGTTTCAGTTTTTTCTTTACACCTCACACAATATATGAGCGCCATTTATATAAGGAAAATTAGTCATCGTAACCACCTACTCCATTAAATCTGTTGTCGATGTTTTCAAAAGTTTTATCGACATCTTCTTTAAATTTATTAACGTTTTCTTCTAGTTTATTTACTTTATCGAGATATAAAGAGTATCGATCATCTATTCTTTTAAGTAATTCATTATTATGTGTTACTTTCTCATTGAAACGTGTACTAAAAATCTTCAAAAAAGTTTATTTTCTCATTAAAACTTGTATCAAAATTTTTCAGAATTTTTGTAACTGCTACACTAATTATTTCATTAACAGTATTTTTATATATATCAAAGTTTTCTTCTAGTTTATTTACTTTATCAAGTAATTCACCAACATCGTCTACTGATCTTTTATTTCTGGCTTCTAACTTTTCATAGACTTCTGTTGTAAAATCTTTAACATGCTGTTTATGATTCTCGTAATTTTTGTTTAGTTCATTAAACATTTTAATATGATCTTCTAATTGAATCATTACAACAACATCAAATGGATTAATTCCTTTACTAACACTGCTAATTCTTTTTCCTTTAAAATCTAAGGCATTTTTAACATTCGGATCATGTAAATCAACAATATCGATGTTTTCTGATAATTTTAGAGGTTTTAAAAATTTGTTCTTTAACAACAACATCATGTTTGTCAATACCAGGTCGAACACCGACAATTCTTTTCTTATTAGCCAAACTAACATAATTCTTTTCAACTTTGATCGCTTCAGTAATTTCATCAGCTTTTTCGATATGAGACATTAAATTGGTAAATAATTTTTTTACACCATCATCAACTTCTTTTTCCAATGTTTTTATTTTATTAGCAACTTCATTTGAACTCATGAAATTTGCAAGTTTGTTATCATATTCTGCTTTAAAATCTTCAATCTCGACAGCAAACATATCTGAATCTGGAAGGTTTTGTAATAAATTTTCTAACTTGTTATCAAACTCATTTCTCAAACTATCAAAATTGAAACTATTATCTACATTTTGAATAATTTGTGTTCCAAATACGTCAAAAATATTTGTGAATCCATATTTATTAAGCAATAATTTGTTTAACAACTTCTTTAAAATCTTTACCATTACTCAGTTCATTCAAAACAAAAACACATAAATGGCCACAAATTGGGGGATCTTTATAGTCTTGAATCTGAGAATCATTGTAGTAGACGCTTGATTTTTTCAAATATTTAATCAATTCTATAGGTGGTTTGTCCTCAATTCTTCCATACGAATCAAAATAACATGCATTCTTATCATTTTTATAATAACAAATCCAATGCGTTCCACTTCCCATAATCGAGTCTAAATTCACAATTCCACATTCAAATTTCTTAACTTTTTCAGGTAATGTATCTCTCATGAAGATTCCTCTAAAATGTTTAATATTTTTGCAGATTTCTTCCAATTCCCCGAATGTTAAAGGTTTAAATTTTTTTTTCAATGTTTGATTTCACGTAATTCAAAGTTTTTTCATCTAATCCAGATCCTGTAACATCTTCCAACTCTTTATCTAACCAATTTAAAATGTTTCGAACAATAGGAATCACATCTTTTTTAACGATTGGAGCAGCTTTACGAACATAAGGAACAACATTTTTAACAACTGGAATATTTTCTTCCAAAATCTAATAAATCTTTCAAAAGTCCACCATTTTTAAGTTCTTTCAACTGATTATAAAGAGAAAATTCTATTCTGGTTCCTTTATTGTTTTTCTTATGTTTTTCGAGTTTATTGTATTGTCTATTTGTTAAAAATATCTTATCTTCGCCATTTTTTAGTTGATCTATTTTAAATTGAATACTAACGGGTATTTTCTTCTTAAAAGCGGATTTTATTTTTTCTTTCTGATTTTTGCTGAAGTTTACGTTCACCTCCATTTATATAGTTAAAATTTCAAGTTCTCTTCGATTCCCATTCCTAGTTTTCTCTTCAAAAACATTGCTCCAGCTGTTGGAAGCGC
Organism: Homalodisca vitripennis; assembly: GCF_021130785.1. Taxonomy (NCBI): domain Eukaryota; kingdom Metazoa; phylum Arthropoda; class Insecta; order Hemiptera; family Cicadellidae; genus Homalodisca; species Homalodisca vitripennis. Next base: position 121,132,512 of record NC_060213.1, on the reverse strand, counting down.
AACAAATCTTTCACCTAAACTAGCATCTTTTGATAAAAATCTATCCATTGCCTTATCTTGCAAAACTTTATCTGCGATATGTCTGGAATTTGTGTCTCTATGTTTTGCATAAAAAATATCGTGTTTCCATAGCAGCTTGATCTAATTTATTTATACCAGGATCTCCTCTTTTTAGTCTTTTTTTTTCGAGTTTTGTGCCAGGCCCCAGATACTGATAAGTTGGTACGTGTAATTCAAAAGGTAAATTGTTGATAAAATCATTCAAAAGTCCACTACCCTCAATCATAGATGAACTTATTGCCGGCAAAACTCGTTTTAAAATATTTAATTCCATCAGGTTTTTTCAATCATTTCATCAAGTTTGTTCGAAATAAAATCTTTAATCGCTTTCTTTTCGTTCAAAAAATTGTTGTTTCCAGCCTTTTCTTGAGCATAAATATAATTTATAATGCCATCGAGTTTTGTCAAATCGTCGATATATCTGTATTCAATCTTATTATCACTGTATTTTTCTCACACCTGATCCTTCGATTCTTTTTTCCCAAATTGGTTTAATCAAATTGAGATATTTTTACCTTTACTTGACTTTGGTTTCTTAGTTGATGGATCATTATTTTTGTAAATTGAATCAGATTTCCATAAAATTTCAGTATACTTTTTCAAGTCTTCTTCAGAATATAAACCGTCTTTTGGAACATCAGTGCCTGTTAATAATCTCCATAAACCTTGAGTTCCTTCATATGTTTTTTCATTAATAATGATATCATTATGCTCAAAATTCACGGGCAAATTTCCAATCATAAAACTTTTCTTTTTTCTGTCCCAATACAAAACCAAATTTATCATCCTTCGCTCTAGGAAGAAATTTTTTTACCAATTTCACCAATTATTATATCCGTTGTTCCAGGACTTATTGGTTCAACTATGGTAGAGTCTTCAATGATTCGAGGTCTAAATGGTGTTGAAGATGGTAATTTTGGCAATTCAAACTCAGATTCTGGTATCGAAATATCAGCAAATTGTCGTACAACTGGAACCAAATTCATCAAATTTTGATTATCGCTTAAAACATTTTCAATTTTGCCCTCAACATTTTTTATTGCAGATGTTACAGGTTGATTAATTTTTTGAATAAATTCTTGTTCTTTTTCATCAATTCGAATCTGTTCTTTAAATTCTTTGATTAATTTCTTTTCTATTTGATCAAGTTTTTTTGCTTCTTCTGAAGTTACGTTCGCCATTTATTTAGGAAAATTTTGAAACGTAAACGTGGAACGTGGAAACGTGAACACGAAACGTGAACACGGAACGTAAAACGTGAACGTGGAAACGTGAACACGAAACGTGAACACGGAACGTAAACGTGAACGTGGAACGTGAAACACGAAACGTGAAACATGAACGTGAAACATGAACGTGAAACGTGAACGTGAACGTGGAACGTGAACAGATTTACCGTTTTTCTGTTGTTTTCATAATGTAAATAAAAAGTAAAGATAATATAAAAATAATTGTAACAAATATTTTATCGAGACCACTGAGCAGCATTTATATTAGAAAATTTATTCAGATATTTACCATTTTTAGGCTTCAAAGTTAGATTAATAGTTAAAAATCCGTAGTCTTTCCTTCCAAAATTTTATCACATAACTCAATAAAGTGGTTAAAACTCATATCAGATCCCACATAATTGTTATAAATCTTTCTCGAATAGTGATCATCTTGCTTAAAAATACACAACATATTCAGGTTATTTCTTATAACTTGTTTATCAATCTTTGAAAAGCATTGGGAAAGATAGATACAAGATATGTTTTTGTGACGGGACATTACGAAAATATTCCTTAATAACGTCTTGATTTTCTAAAATACAATCATCAAAAACGATTAACGAATTGGTTTACATTCGCTTAACGGAACTATGTCCTCAGAAGCATTATAAAAATGTGATATTTTCTTACTTAAGTTCTTCTCAATGTTTTCAAATCTTTCTTGTAATTTTTTATAGGCGTCCTGTTCTAAAGATTTACTAAAAACATACAAATTGGAATAAGGAATCAACCTATTGTAGATAAAATTCAATAATAAAGTTTTTTTTCCACATCCACTTGAACCAACAATTAACAATCTGATTGGTTGATCTTTCTTATTTTCTTCAAACGTTTGAAGTTTTATCTGATCTTTTTGCTTTAAAAATTTCTCCATTTAAATAGAAGATTTTCATCTTGAAGCAACGCTTGCGAAAATGAAGCTGTTTCAAGTTGACTTCAGAAAGCTCTAAATTAGTTTTAAACTTGGAACATCCTATACACTTAGAGGAAGAATCAAATTATTTTATCGGTTTAAGCGGTTTTTATTCTGACAATTTTGTAATAAATATTAGTGAAAGTTCTCCTTATTGTATAGGATTTAGTGAGAAGAACATAACAAAATATTATGGTTTAAACAAAGGATATTATACTTTCGATCAAATTAAAAATTCCCTTAAAAATTATCTGAAAACATTCAAACAATCAGATAAATCTTTAAACTTTATGACGAAAACAAGTTTGAAATGCAAAAAAATTATCTCTCTAATAAAATTCAAATAAAAATCACCAGTAAGAATAATGTTTTCAGCAATTATTGTAGATTTGTTAGGGTTTGTTCAAGAAACTATTGAGCCAAATCAGGTATATTTAGGAAATAAAACGCCAAAATTTAGACCGTTCGATGTAATTGAAGTGCACTGCAATCTCGTTGAACCTAGTTTTGAAAATCATACCGAACATTTACACAAAGAATCGGAAATTTTGTACACTTTTTTCCCAAATGTTGCTTATGGATCAAAAATCAGTGAAAAACCAATGAAATCGATTATATTCCAATTAGAAAAAATATTAAAAGAATTCAAAAAATCGTTCTGACTATTCAAGACTCTGAAGGAAATCTATTAAATAATGAGAGTAAAACAACAATATATTTAAGATTGTCGAAAGAATGATGAATCAAGGGGGAACGAATCGTTCTTACCTTCAAATTTTCAAGAAAACAACTTTTGAATGTATAAATTACAAGAGTCTATGCCATAGACCCTTTCAAAATCTTCATCCTGACACTATTTTCATTAATGAATCTGGATTTTATTCTCGAAATACAAATTACTAGTTAAATTTCTTTTCTATCTAAATGGAGTCAGTTGTGAATCTACTCAAATTCAATAATAAAGAAATTTTAACATTTGTTGACGAAAATAATGAATTTTGGTTTAAGGCGAAAGATGTTGCAGAGGTGTTAGAATATAAAGATACGAAGAAAGCAATTAAAGAACATGTCAAAGAAAAATATAAAAAAAGCTTCGAAAACATACATTCTGAAGGTAGGGGTGATTCGCCCCCGCCTTCAAACTTTCAAAAAAACACTGTTTTCATCAATGAATCTGGCCTTTATTCTCAAAATAAAAATTACTAGTTAAATTTCTTTTCTATCTAAATGGAGTCAGTTGTAGACCTACTCAATAATCAACTAAAATTCAATAACAAACATATCTTTACGATTGTTGACGAAAACAATGTGATCTGGTTTAAGGCTAAAGACGTAGCAAAAATTCTAGAATATGAAAATACTATGCAAACGATCAGAATAAACGTTGACGAAGATGATAAAAACTTCTATTTTAATCTAAATATAAGGGGGGCTATAAATAGCTTACCTTCAAACTTCCAAAATAACACTGTTTTCGTTAATGAATCTGGACTTTATTCTTTAATTTTGAGATCGCATAAACCAGAAGCGAAATTGTTTAAAAATTGGGTTACGAAAGAAGTATTACCTTCCATTAGAAAAATATGGTGAGTAACAAACTCAAAAACGAAAATAAGCAGTTAAAAGATGAAATAAAACAGTTACAAATTTCAGGTCAAATGAAATCCTTGAAAATAGAGAATCAAGAATTGCGAATGGAATTAATGAAGAGAGATATGGTATGTAAAGATTTTGATAAGAAAAAACACCATGTTTTTGTGTTAATTAAGAAGAATCACATGTGGGAATGGCCTTATTACGTTATCAGAGCTCAGAAACGAGAAATACCAAACCGATTAAAACATCTAAAAATAAATTATCCTGAATTAGAGATTTTGTTCATTGATGACGAACCAAATTCTATCAATCTGTATAACCAAATGAAAGAATCTTTGAATATTTTATACAACGGAAATCATTTTACTACAAATATGGCAGAATCTCGACTGATTTATAGAATATCTAAATTACACGATGAAAATGTAAATTTTACTAAACTCTCGAATTATGATATTTTGTTTGTAAATGTTTAGCATAACTAGGTAACCATCGTAGAATGTTTTTTTTCATATTCACAAGGCATTTCGTTTTTATAACTTTTGCTGAAAATCTTTTTAGCACAATCTTTGCAAAAAGCATCTTTTCTATCTTTACTATACTGCCAGTTATTAAATTCAGAAACATTTTTAATTTCTTTACAAAAGTAACAATTTTTTTCTTCTAAAGTTAATTTGTTCATTTTATCATATAATTCCTTACAATAACAGTCTTTTCTATTCTCTTCTTGACACTTTGTACATTTCTTTTGAGACTCCATTTATATAGAAAAAATTATTACACGATGAAAATGTTAAACTCTTGAATTATGATATTTTGTTTGTAAATGTTTTTTGATAATTATTTAACCATTTTATAGTTCTTCCACATTCACATTGAGTATCTTCATAATATAATCTATGGTGATTCTTCTTTACACAATCTTTACAATATGAGTCTTTCTTATCTCTACTATAGTGATCACTATTAAACTCTGAAATTTTTTTAGTTTCTTTACATTTAAGACATTCTTTATCTTCCAAAGTTAATTTTTCTATTTTATCATATAATTCTTTATGATATTCCCTTTCACAATCTTTGCAATTATAATGCATTCCATCTTTCCTATTTTTATCTTTATAAAACTCATTTAAATCTTTAAATTCTTTGCACTTTGTACATTTCTTTTGAGACTCCATTTATATAGAAAAAATTATAGCTTTGACTTTCTCAATTCATATTCATAAAACTTTCCGGTTATTTCTTCATTATTTAAATCTTTTATACTATAAGTTACAGGATCTGTGTTATTAATTTGATAAATCACAAAGATTTCTCTTGACCAATTGTTCTTATATTTGTTCGAAAATGTTTTGTTTTTTACTAACAATTCTTACATGATCATTGACTTTAAATTTAGTTTTCGTGTGAATTTCAGGTGGAACATACTTGAAAACGGTCTCTAATAACTCCTTTTCTGCATCCTTATCTACGTCTTTCGGTTTCATTTTGATTGTGCTGTGAACTGTATCGTTATAATTGTTTACGATTTTTTGAAGAATATCGATCCATTTAAAGTTTTTATTAATCTCAAAAATTACTTTCATTCTCTCATTTTGAGTTCTGTTATATCTCTCTACAATACTTGATTTCTCTTCGTTTTCAGTATGATAAATCTTAATGTTGTATTTTCTCAAAACATCATTAAATTCTTTATTTTTAAACTCTAAACCCTTATCTGTATGAAGTAGGTTAGGAGGTTTGTGATTGATCCTTATGGCATCTTTTACTATATCTTCGAAAGCTTTTGAAATATCCTTGCCGTTTTTTCTTTTGATAGCTCTTGACCAAGAATATTTTGAGAAAGTATCAATAACATTTAACATATACTTAAATCCATCATTTTGATCTGAATAGTTAGACATTATAACTAAATCTGCTGCCCATAAATCGTCAATTCCTAATGTTATAATTTTTCTCTTTTTTAAAAAACTTTTTTCGTACTGGTGCATGAATTTCTCGAGCTTCAATCTCTATCTCATCTTTAGTCTTCAATTCTTGCTTAACAGGTTTTGGATTTGGATTCTTTATAAACTTACTCTTGTTTGTCTTACATTTTGAACATTTTGCAGCAATTCTATACAATCCATTTTGAGTTTGAACGATTTTTGAATCTATATTTTTCGTTTTCTTTTTACACTTGTGACAGTGAATTAAATCATCTTCCATTTACATATCAAAGTTTCCAAGTTTATTTAATTTCGTCTAATATATCAGATTTATAGCCATACGGTACTGTATCGATCTTATTTTCTAGGACAATTCTCTTATCATCTTTAGCGTTCAGTGCCAGCTTGTTTATGGTAACAGTGTACAACTCATGTTTATAACTTTTGATGACTGTCATCTCCCTAAATTCTTCTTTATCTTCGAACAAACATTTCTTCAAGTTTTCGATATTTATTGTTTTATTTACAACGCTTCTCTTAATTCCTTTACACCTAACTGGGTTTTTATCTAGATATTTGTACGAGTACATCTTAGACCTTAAACCACAAAATTCTTCTAAAACTTCGCTATTTAACTCATCTTTGAATTTCCCTATTACCTTCTTATTTTTAGTAGTGAAACATTCATGATCTTTTGGATAATCACTTGTATCAAAATCATCTACATTTTCTTTAATAATTTTAAAAGGATCTCGTTTCAATTCTAGAAAATAACTGTCTGTATCCATGTAACACAGATTCAAATCTGGATCAAACTTCTTTAATTTGTTGTAATAAAACTCGTACATTAGCAATTTTGAGAGGTCGAGAACTGAAAATCCTATGTAAATCGGTTTGTTAAATTTAACCTTTTGTTTGTACATGTGACTCGCTATACAGTTGTCGTCAAAGATATTGAAACATTTGAAATTCGTTTTCTTAGCTTGTTTCATTGAAAATTCTTCATTTCCAAGCTTAATATCACATCTGTTTCTCACATTTTCCATAGATTTTCCAAAAACTGAGTTGTTCATCAGCTTATAAAAGTCCTTTTCAAAGTCGCTTGTAGCTTTGGTTCTCATGTTTGTGTTAAAATCAATGTATTCTTTCATAAAAGGCTTCTGATCGAATGCAATAACTCTATTCACATGTTTCAAAATCATACCTTGTTCCAAATAGAACTTCAAATTTCTCGAATGAACAACGTATTCAGTTTTATCCAGTAGAGTTGTGCAAAGTTTGTTTTTAAAATGTTCTGGAGCAAGAGGTAAATCCTTGTGATGTTCGTGTAAAATTGTTGGATATCCAAGATCGACTTCAAGAATATAGCCATAATCTTCGTCGCCAGCGAGTTCTAAAATTGTTTCTTGCCATTCTGCTGTTGTATACGTTTTAGGATCCATCCACTTGATATCACTAAACGGCAGTTTTTGCATAAGACCATACCCATAAAGGTTGTTTGCATCGAGATAGAGTAAATAGTTTTCGGGCTTTGTCTTATCAAAATCTTTTAAATATTTGTTATTTGCTTTAACATATCGTTTAATACACTGAGAAATGCCTCCGCGAATACCTTTTTCGATCATTAAATACATATTATAATCACTAATTAATTGTAATTCTATCTTCGTTAATTTTAACATTGCGTCCCATGCGAGACTGGGAGCTGTTAGATAGTGTGCCGGATCGAGTTTATAGCAATTTAGGCAAATGTTTCTGAAAATTTTCGAATATATCGGCAAGCAATAAAACATCTTGGATGTTATAGAGATCAGAGTAATTTCCTAGATTTTTCTCTTTTAATTTATTCCAAACAGCTAAATAATGTTGAAAATCTTTCTCAGATATGCTCTCATCTGTTAAAAGTGAATAGAAATCTTGAATTTTTAGCTCTTCTGTGTAATCAAGTTTTTCAATACTGTCGATAAATTCATAGGGAAATATTCCTTTTCCAGATAGAATTTTAAAAATCTCGTCGTCGTCATTTGGCTGTCTTTCTATTATCTCATTCAGTCCATCTTGTATAAAATGATTTGTATGTTTGAAGTCTTCTCTTTTTAGATTTTTAGCTAACTTTTCTATAGACGAGGCCATGAATCTGAACGTGTCTACAAACGAAAACTTGATGAATTTTCTTGGCTTATCACCTTCGAATTCATAGCCATATCCAGAATTTACAGAATAATTTATATATTTTTCATCGGTGTTTGCAATCAAATCAACATTTCCATATTGTTTAGCCAATTCTTTTATGTACAAATGAGTATCGTAATTTGACATATTGTGGCAGAAAACGGGAATATTCTGAGGAAATTTCAAATTTAGATTGCAACATGCATGAGCTGCGCCTCGAAACTTGCCGGTTAAATGACAATGATCTCTCACTTTATTATAACTCTTATCTTTCCAACTATCAGGAGTAAAACCATACTGAATTGACCCAACATCATAAGCAGACCATTCACAGATATGACAAACGTTTGAATTTTGATACGAAATTTCTTCTTCTGTCAATTTCATAGGTTTCATGTTCTTAGAATTATATTTTTTCGCTATGTATTTCGATAATTTATTGAGTTCTTCAAACAATTTTGTCGGGACGTTTTTCAAATCTTCTTCATTTTTGGCACGATAACATATCGGTTTGTACATGCGATTGGTCACATTCGACACTAAATATAGAGTAAAACCATAAGGAATGTGCCTCTGAATCTTGGTTGTAGTCGATCTTTGTGGATTGTTCTTGCATGTCGGAATTTTTTCTAATATGCTCTCAAAGTCCATATAAATTACGTACGGATGGTTAAATTTCTTTTGATAATTAGTAAATTTAGTTGTTTGACCTGGAAATGGCATAATTGGCTTACAAACTTCATGATTTTTACAAATTTCTAAGTGATCTGTTAAATCTCCAGATTTGTAAAAATGGCTTAAACATCTTCTACACAAAAATTTTCTTTCTTTATGTTTAGACAACTGCGAAGAAACAAGCTTATTTAAATCGGTTATCAAAACATAATGAGATTTATCATCTTGTTTAACATACAATAAATCAATGTTTGTTTCAGCGTCATATTTTTCAGAAATTTGTAACGGAACAATGTTAATATTTTCATCAAAACTGTAGACATTGATAGACATTGTTGGATACTTATACTTGGAATTGTAGCTTCGTTTTTCAAATATTTGTATATCTTTCAGAGACATTGGATACTCAAAACCTGAAAATATTTCGTCATTCACAAATTTTTTGTATTGCTTTACACGTTCACAGTCTCTTTCTGGTTTTTCAATAGCACATCTTATTGAGTAAATAAAGCAAAAATCATCTCTATTTTTTATATTTATACAAGCTTTTTTATCTTTGATATTCTTTGGTAAATCGATGTATGATCCTGCATTCATCATTTCGTGTTTGTTAAGGCTCAAAACTAGTTGTTTACAACTTTTAAATGTCCATCCGGAACCTTTATTTGGATTATTCGTTTGTTCTCGATGTGTTAATTTATTAAATTGCTTAGTAATAAAGTCGTTTACGTCAAAGATTTCGTCTGCTTTGATAGTAAAATACATTAGACATGTTTGCGGTTCACCATTCACTAAAGTTCGTTCGTATTCACATTCCAAAGAGAGATAGCCCTTCATATTTTTAACATTTTCTTGAAATTTCTCGATTAAAATTTTAATTTCTGACCGCATAATTGAAAGATATTTGTAAATTGACATGGAATTGTCGTTCAAGTTTGTTAAAATGTATTGTTTGAAAAGACCGTGTATTGAGGATAAAACTTCTACATCAATGATATTTTCGGATTTTACTTTAAGAGTTTTATCAATTTCTTCGATCATTTCAGACTTGGTTTTATCGTTAGTACCGATAGCCAACTTTTCAGCTATTGAATGAAGTTTTTCATCATTAAATAGGTCGAGATTTTTCTTTTCAACTTTGAAATTTCTCTTTAATTCACGTAATTTCTCAATATTAAACATGTTTTCGTGATCGGCAATTTTATTTTCTCTAGCCCACTGTCTTAAATAATTTAGTTCATTATTGTAAATTTGCTTGTTTTTTTTCATGACTTTTAGAATTATAATGGCGATCATAGTTTTTTCTTAAAATTTCTATTTTGCAGAACGGACATGATATTTTATCGCGCTCCATTTAGATAGAAAAATTTATTTAACTAAATGGTGCTTGTAAACCAACGATTGCGCCTCTCACGGCGTGATATCACTACGGATATGACGCAGGCGAAGCGATTATCGTGATGGTCGGTCTGTAGTAGCACACCTCGACTGTCATTGATACACACAGCGCAATCTTTCGGAACTAAAATGTCGGTAATGCAGATTTGCTTATAAGAATAAAAATTGTGTTCCCGTTTACTATTATAACATTTTCTTTTTCAATATGTTAGATAATTTTACCTATTTTAAATATGCGTACATTTTGTTACTTGTAATTTTCAAATTATATTTTAAATTAATTTCTTAAATTTTTACTTCTCGATGGGCTGTTGTATTGTGTTGCTGAGTATATATGTCCGCGAATTCGGTTTGGTCGGTTAGGAAGTTTACTTCTGAACTGTTTCAATGCGAGTGGCCATAGCGGAGAAACACCAAGTTCAGAAGTATTCAGATCGTATTCCGGAACCATTTCTCTATCCGTATCTCGCTCTTCTCTCTCTCTCTAGCCTGAATATAGATCCTAGCCTATAAACGGCAGAAGTGATCGTGTCATAGGCATAAAAAGAGAGGGAGAGAGAGACAGAGGGAGGAGAAAAGTTCGACCGAGAAATGGTTTTGCACTTTTTGACTTTGAATTTTTTCTATTTAAATGGAGTTCTTGAAGGAGTTAAATGATATTGGAGAATGTAAGTTTAAAGAGTATAAGAAGTTAAATGAATTGGAAGAAAGGAAGAAACATAGAATCTTGAATTTGGAGAAAATGAAAGATAAATTCGGGTTTACAATAATTGCCGAGTTGGAAGATTGTAAAGTACACTTGCCGAACAGATTTTTTGACTGTTTTGGATGAAAAAAAGATTAAAGAATTAAACAAAAATGAAAAATTACACTTGATTGTTACTGGAAAGAAGACTATAAAAGATAAAGAAATTATAACAATTAACTTTGTAGAATAAAGTCTTAACTCTAAAACTTGCAGTCCCTCCCCACGTCATAGTACTGTTTTGATAACCATAGTTGGTGTCTTTCTTCATAGGAATCACATGGAATATTATCTACAGTAATACCTTTTGTTTCACACAAAATGTGGCTATATTCTATAAGAAAAATTCTATAATGCTCTTTAATGAATTGTGTTGATAAATCTTGATACTTACAAAAATTCCTAAGAAATTCATCAATTAAGTCTTGATTATCTTGAAAGGACGTATAATATGGGAAAAATGTCATAAAAAACGATGAAAACTCTCTGTTTGTTTATTTTTTACTTTCTTTTCAATATCTTTCGTAATTATATTAAATATGTAATCCCTTACTTTTTTAGTTTTTTGCCGATAGTAAAACACTCCATTAGACGTTTTTTCTGCAAAAGACTTTACAAGTTCTTTGAATTCTGTATCATTTAAGGAAAGTATCAACTGTTCTTTAAAATGTTTTGGTAATTCGTTTGAACTCGTTTAAAATTGTCTTTCTTTGTAAGTTTTTGAAATGCTAGAAACTGAAGAGACTTTGGTGAGTTCATGTTGTTTATTTAGTAGAAAAGTTTTTTATTAAAGTACAGTATGTTTTTAGTAAAAATGTTTTAAATTGATTAAATTTTATTAAGATAAATCCTTTATTCGTAGCAGATTTGACAACATTTTACAAAGCACAGCTTAAGAAAGTAGAAGCTCAGATTTGGTTAATTTTTCATTCCACAGAGTAGATAGTAATGTACCGATCGCTTTTGGAGACGAACGACTGTAGATTCGGTTAATTTTTCATTGAGATTTGCTGTGTTATTTCTCAGCTTCCTTTATGGTACATTGAACAGTATTTTACATTGCTTTTCGGTCGGCTCCGAAAGTGCGCCAGGAACCCCATATTACTATCTACTTATATATATATATATAGTTGCCTTATTAAGCTTGATATTGGTTTAAACAATATAGTTTTAGTCTTAGTTGGTTGATTAATAATAATAACATCTAATTTATGAAAAAAGGAACAAATTAAACCAAGCAAAAAATCAATTTATTAACACTTTTGCATGACCCAAATTTTAGGAAAGATTTAAATGCAAAGATGTAGAACTTTAGGGTGCTTGGATGGCGAAGTAGACAGCGATATTGACTGGAAGTCTCATGCCACTTTTTCAGGCATGTAAACCCAGCTCCGCTTGTTTCGTTTTAATAGCTTCATAAGTCCAGACATAAACTTTAATAGCTATTAACAGCTTTTAGCCTGTCTACTACGCACATGAATACTCACATCTGAGACATGGGGATTTTTTTGGGCAACCCACAAGCATCTAATTGCACGGGCATGTTACAGCATTTCTGTTTTTTTAGTGACAGGTAAATGACAGAATTGTTTTATTTTATAGATGTATATGTATATATTAATTTGTTTTCAATGGAATTTAATACAGATTTGCATAAATTATTTATATAACATAACTTGACGTAATATGTTTAACTAAGCATAGGTTTCTCATAATGTTAAAAAACAGCTTCGCATAGCTTAATGCTTGCCTTAATAATTTATTCTGAAGTTGAAATGTTACTGACTGTGTTGAGAACCCTCTTATACCCACAGTTGTTTGAGCAATATATTTTTATAGTGATATGTATGCAAATGATAACTGAACTAATCGAATCTGAATTCTTAATTATATTACATATTACACAAATAAACAGTCAAACCACTGCCATTTTCTAGAAAGTTTTTTATCAGGAGTTGAGTAGAGATAAACAAAGGTTTCTTAAAGTGTCTCTGGTTTCAGTGTCTTAGGTCGAATGGTAGAGAGGGCTTGATAGCAGTATCTCCGCACTTTAGTAATAATAATTTAAATTCATTCACCTGTAAGTGTAGGAAACAAAAAAAAATCATGTACTCCCTACTACGGCCAACCTGTTGTCAATAAGTACAGTGCTAATAAAGTGAATCGGGAGGGGTGTCTTCTGTTGAACAATCTATTATTGTCTGTGACCTTTGTGCTAGCGGATATTTTTACTACATGCGCGGTTTCTTTTCATGCTCGTTCGAGGAGTTATTGATTGTCCTAAACTTTGCAATTAGACAGTTTTCATGTACTGGGCTGATTTCAAATATATTAGTTTACTATATCTAAGTGTCTGACTAGGTATCAAACCTTCTCTTGCCATTTTAATCTTTGCTTGCACTACTCCTACGAATTCCTCACATTAACAGATCCTATTGATTGCCATACATTGGGTGTAATGTTTTAACAAGAATTTTTTATTATAATACGTTACACACAGTTTCAAACCGACGAAAATTGTGTAAAATTATTATCCTAATGCTTAATGCGATACAATGGTCTTCAACTAACCCATTGTAGGCTAATTTTTGAGCTATTACAAAAATTACTGACTTAATTTAACTAATTAAATGCAAGCATACGCCCCTAAATTTTTAAAATTTTAAATTTATTTCAACTTATGCCCATTAAGTGTATTTTTTTTATTAAGTGTATTTTCAAACCTTCATAAAATAAAATCGTGATTTTTTATAAAAAAGTTTTAAACTATACTGGCGTAGATTGGAATGTCGTTGACATCGCCGTTTACATTTAAAAATCGCACACCATTTAAAATTCCTAATTTCTAAACTAATCTGATTGGTTTATTATCCAATTGTAATATAACCATTATTTGGTGTAAAATTTGCATTGATATTTGCTTAATGACATCTGATCGATGGTAATGTGAGAACTCAAGCCAATAAATCAACGAGTGAAACGACTTTAGAAAGGCAGGGAACACAATGATTTTAATTAAGACATCAATTAAAAGTACTGAAATAATTACTGTGATCCGATCAGAAAATTGTAGACAATAAAGCGAACTCATTATTTAACTCAGTAAAATAAGGCAAAAATAAGGATGCAACCTCAGCTTCCTTTTACTGAATTTGTAATAGATTTTAACAAATAATAAACAGTATTTCATGGATTACATGTATTTATTTTAATTAAACTAATATTGGAATTAATTTGTAGATGTGTAAGTTAATCGACATATCCCAAATCTACTTTACCAACAAATATATTATTCTGATTAGGATAACGAAATTATATTCTATTGTTACTAAAAGAATATTTCGGATTATTTGTTATAAAACAAAATGGACGCGTCCTGGCTTAATCGTTTAGCGGGAAAGTCGGTTTTATCGCGGCAAGTGAACAATTTATTATCCGCACTGGACATTGTCAGTGTGTAAGCGTCAATACGTCATTTATGTGAGATAATCAACAATTTTCCTGATTTATTGGTTCACTTTTTTCAGCAGCAAAAGCATTGTTGCTCTACAATAATTGTAGTGTTTAAGTTACTTATATTGCCACTAGTTAATGTAAATTATGTTACCAGTTACGTAAATAATAATTTTTTACATCACACACAGTTCTATGTAACTTTACTTAAATCTGGAAGCTTTATGAAATATTAATTGGTTTGATAGTCTATACTTGTATCACATGGATTTACAATTTTTTATGAATAAGAAAATTAATCATCCGTATATTATTTGTTAAATATTTAAACTTAAATAATATAACTAAGCGTATTAACCACTAACACTCACTGCAATATATTTATAAAGACAATAATTATCAACCCATTAAAAGTAAAATTTAATTAAAAAAGTCCATATTGTATTTTAACTGTTACTGACAAAATAAAATTTGATTGCGCATGTATCATCCAAGTCAACAGTTGCTTCTCTATTCATGGTATGTGATATACCTAGAGCTTTTTACTAGTAATTCATAAATTTGTTTTCAATTAACTTGAGTCAGCCGAAAATTGGTCTGTTTGGCCGTGAAGACACGAAGAGTACTTTGTGGTCAAGACAAACACTCATCCTCAAGAGCCTGAGTGTTTATAAACAATACTGAAAAGTTATTTATTGACACGTCTTTATTGTTATCCTGGGCCCTGTATTGTTTGTACAAGTATACAGTGTTGGTAAGAGTGTAACAGTTTCAGATACATGCATCCCATTTCCACTCATGTATTTGTTGTGTACTCGCTAGACTAGCAGAAAATACGCTCTCCTCAAAGTGTGTTTCTGTTATGATGATTGTGCGTGCATTTTAATCTTTGTAAATCGCATATAAATAGATGTAAATGATCTACAAAGTTTCACATTCCAATGTTATTTTTACCTACGGGGCTGAACAAATAAGTACATTAACTCATTGCTGGTGTCTTTATGCTGTGACTCATGTAAGTAAATGCTTTTTAATTTTAGTAAGTAAAATATATATGTGTTATGAAATACTTCTGGGACCTAATAAATGTTTTCCTAAAGTAGCGCAGCAATTTTATATTCCTATAAATATCTTCTGAGAATACCTCCAAATGTAAATTTATTTCTGTTCCAAACAATTACTTGTCATAAAATTAGAGAAAATCGAATCTTTTATGACAGCAAGAGTAAAATGATTCGGGTAAAACATCCATGATCGATTAGATAATTTGTTTAAGAGGATCTTTATACTTTGGTAAGATTATAATAATCATTTTAAAAAGATAAATATAATTTAATATTTGAAAGTTAACTGGAATTAACATAATATTTTCACCGATTCCTGTGATTTATTTGAAGCCATACTACTTCATTTATTGCTTAAACTGTTAAAAATATGAAGTTATAATTCTTATCAAATCATACTTTTCTGACACACGTAAACCCAACCGTCAGACACTTCAATATTACGTCGGCGTCAGCTAACCACATAATGACCGACAATTAGGCTTTAAATAACGAGTGCATGATGTTATTTACTTCTCTGACGGCGGTATAACATTTATTGATGCTGCTTATGAAGTAAATGTTGAAATTTTTATGTATAAATTTTGTGTTCTAAAATATGATATAGTCTAACATAAAATCTATATTTTTGACGAAATGGTGGACTTATTCTCCTGAAGAGTGAACATCTGTACAGGTTAAAAATTCATTCCATTGAAAGTAAAGATCAATTAGGGTGCCAATCCACAGATTTTATATACTTGTAACCTTATAACTCTTGAGTGAACAATGATTTTCTCCATATCATTGCGCCCTAGGACTTCGCCTCCTTTGATCCGATTGGACAAAAAAAACGACCTTTATCCTACAGTTTACTTTTGGAATATATATCCCTGTTCTTGTAAAGTTCCGTTGAAATAACAGCTGTAATTGTTGCAGTAAACTAGTTCTTAGATAAATATGTTTTAGATACGCATAGCACTTAATAAAAAGTCTATATAAAAAATATTCATCCAATTTTATTAACAGAAATGTATGTGATGATGCAATCTATTACGCGGTTGATGCAATGAACATACCACAGTACAAACTGCCCGAGGCTACATGGATGTAAGATCCATTAAAAACTAATGAGATCGTTCTGCACACCACAGTTGGTTGATATTTAATTTATTTCATTAGTGACATTTTCGTGTGTTCTCTGCATGTTCCCTCACTTTTTTGTGTAAGACAGAAAATTTAAAGGTCATGAAAGTGTATAATGTTTATTTAAAGAAATAAAACCTCGAATTAAAATAAAGCCTTTGAAATTCAGTCATACAATTTTAAACTCTAAGATAATCAAACGTTTAGTCGTACATTAATGATACAATATTAACTGATGATTTTACCACCTGACGGTAAGATGTCACCTCTTGTTAATGTATTGGAGAGTGTGGGATGACATCATCCATACATCATGTAGGCTACAACATACATCACACACATCAGAGCCCCGGGGACTAGGCTACTGTACACTGAACACGGTACGTCTCAACAGATATCTCTACTAAAGGATATTTCTCTCCATCTTTGTGGTGTATGGCAGATTCCACAACACTGTTGTTCAAGTTTACCTTATGCCTCAATATCAATACAAATACAGTATTCATGATTTAATTTAAGTAAAATGGTTTAATGTTCTTAAGATGTTTATTATTATAGACTGTGTTCCTTTTATTCAAACAGAGCTTTTGTTTATATCATGTGTTCCATTCCAGAGAAATATTCATAATAATATTAATTTGCTTCAAAGTAAAATAAAACAACAACTCAAATATTTTAGAAAGTAAAAAATTGTAGACCGCTATGAAATATGTCTTTACACTGCGTTTATTTTGGGATCTTAATCCATCTCACAATTAAACTTCAACTAGGATAACAGCGTATAATATTAGTTGCAGTTTCATCAGTGGTTGTTTGTTTGGTTAATTAGACTTTAGCCTAATACGATACAGTCCAGTTACATTAAACTTTAACTCAGCTGTGTAGTGGATAATATTATTTGCAGTTTCTTCACTAGGTGGTTGGTTTTTAAACTTTGTTCAAATATGATATGGTCCAGCTACATTAAACCTTATTAACTCAGCTGCGTAGCGAATAATACTATTTCCAGTTTCGTCACTGGGTGGTTGGTTAGTTAATTAAACTTTTGCCAAATACTA
This sequence comes from Homalodisca vitripennis, assembly GCF_021130785.1. NCBI lineage: Eukaryota > Metazoa > Arthropoda > Insecta > Hemiptera > Cicadellidae > Homalodisca > Homalodisca vitripennis. Next base: position 121,115,054 of record NC_060213.1, on the reverse strand, counting down.
AAGAGTCCAATTGCATTACACTTAGCTGAGTAGTAGATAATACTATTGGTAGTTTCGCTTTTACAACTCTCGACTGAAGAAGGATCTCCAGAGCAATACCAAAATATTTTAAGAAAGGAATTGTTCGAGCAATTTAGCGACGCAGCGTAAATCGGATAACTAATGAGTGAATTGATACTATGCAATATAACGCCGTACTTTACCACTGCACTTGCTTTCGCCCAAAGAGTACCTTTACTGTGCCTGGAACTCGTGCATTATAATTGCAGAAGAATTAGTTGACCTAGAGTAGATTTGGATTCTATCAAAAGGTTGAGGTATGTACGATGTCTAGTCTCTCTACTGGATTTGGTTGTTTTTAAGAACAGTTTCCGCAGGAACTTCTTAATTGGGATTTAGCGTTTTTTACTATATCTCAAACAGTTGTTAAAATTCTTCTGCTCTCTGCCTCTCCATATATCTACATATTTTCAGCTCGAAATATCGAGAACAGATTTGATTGTTTTGGAGCTTTATTCTTTTAAAAAGAATGTTGGGTTTAACGAAGGTTTTTGTTATTCAATGAGATTTGACGGAGCGTACAGGAAGTATATCATTGGGAATATATTGAGAGCGAAATAACTATGAGTCTGAAGTTGAGATGAAACTTAATTACTGCATATGCAAGATCGTTTTCGATGTCGATACGTTCTCCGTTAGTGGATATTTTCCATTAGGCTAGGATGATGTCAAGTGTAAGTACTTTTCTTTCAAATAGCTGAGGATCCAGCAGTTCTCGCATTAATACAGGCCCTTAAAATTTAGGACTGTTTGTGGTAATTAGGTCAAGCCACCTTGGGATATTCCACTGTAGTGTCATTTAGATAACACACACAGCCTCGACACATGGTCAGGCGAACTCTTACTTCTTTTTAGAGGTAATTTCTCATTTATTCTAAGCTGTTGCATTAAGCAACATATTATGAAATCACGAAGGTTTAGTTGAATAAATTTTATTTTATTCCTATACATTGAATTATTTTGCATTAACACGTAGATCTGTATTACTAAAGTGTTCATAATAAATTGACATGCATTGTAAAAGGCGTTTTTAAGTTGATATCAACGCTGCTTGGCAAAATATAAATCCCATTAGTTAATATTTAATATTTAGCTATTTTAACTTATTATTAACATGAATTCGTTGTTGCGTACAACATTATAAAGAAATTATAAATAGCAATTTTTTGTTTCTTTTTGGCCACGCACCAATTGGTTTATCAGCAGTATAATTTAATATTTATATTATTTTAATATTTATTACGTAACACAACAAAACTGTAATTCTAGATGCCCTTAAAAAAATTGGACATAGGTCGCTCACCTGTTATACAAAAATTGGCGTCTTCAAAAATTAATGATTTTTCGTATTAAAAAGTGATTAAACTAAAATTTAACCTGTGACTATTTAATGAATTAGGTATTGTAGGTTTGTATTTAACGAATTAGAGATTCAATTAATTGATTTAGCATCAATAAAGTTACAGTGGAGTAAATTAAACAACAAAAGAATGTAAAGAGGGATAATAAATGTAATCGGGACTTAGATTGAGTTGAGGGCGTTAGAGAATTTAATAAAAGAGGTAAGGCTTGATTCCAGCAAGTAGTTAATATTGATAGGCACTTGTATTTTATGAAGGAATGTTATAAAATTATGTATATACAAAATAATACTGGTATTAAGTTTAACAAGGTATAAACATAAATAAAATGCACACGTCGTGCATCAACGGAGAAAGTCCGGTTTGGCATCGCCACAAATAAAATTGTAATCTCATCCAGATACAGCATGTTATTGTAGCTCACCGTAACCTAGCGTGGAAGTGAGTTTCATATAACGACCCGGCCTAACACCACCTGATCTTCAATAGTTCTCTCATCCAGATACAGCATAATATTGTAGCTCACCGTAACCGAGCGTGGAAGTGAGTTTCATATAACGACCCGGCCTAACATCACCTGATCTTCAATAGTTCTCTCATCCAGATACATTATATTATTGTAGCTTACCCTTACCGAGCGTGGTAGTGAGTTTCGTATAACGACCCGGCCTAACATCACCTGATCTTCAATACTTCTCTCGTCCAGATACAGCATATTATTGTAGCTCACCGTAACCAAGCGTGGAAGTGAGTTTCATATACCGGCCCGGCCTAATATCACCTGATCTTCAATAGTTCTCTCTCATCCAGGTACAGCATGTTATTGTAGCTCACTGTGTCTTAGCGTGGAAGTGAGAATCATATAACGGCCCGTCCTAACATCACCTGACCTTCTATAGTTCTCTCATCCAGGTACAGCATGTTATTGTAGCTCACCGTAACCGAGCGTGGAAGTGAGTTTCATATAAAGACCCGGCCTAACATCACCTGATCTTCAATACTTCTCTGATCCAGATACAGCATATTATTGTAGCTCACCGTAACCAAGCGTGGAAGTGAGTTTCATATACCGGCCCGGCCTAACATCACCTGATCTTCAATAGTTCTCTCACCCACATATAACAAGCTCGTGTTGGTTGATTTCGGCACAGTAGGAAAAACTACTTAGTTTTAACAATGAGGATGTAAGATATTTTTTTACTCCGTACATGTTTAACAAAAGTTTACTCCCTAAAATGGGATTTTTTTAATAATTAAAAAGATATCACAAAGGCCTGCTCCAATGATTTAGACAAATAAAATTGTGTTATTTTATGATAGAAAATTAAAACCTTTTTTATACAATATTGGGATATACAGTCTTAAGTACACACAATTTCCATTTACAATAAACCAATGATAATAATCTTTATTTGTAAAACAAAGTGAAACTGCTAGTACCAATATATCTAGCTTATAACCTGCTTCCCGGGATAAAATTAGTTCTGGGAAAGCATTACCTGATCGTTTTATATGTAAATCTTTCGGTAAACAACGTTTTTACTGTATGAATTACATTAAATGAAATAGAACCACTAGATATTATACTAGTAAAACGGCTATGCAGAACTGTACCACAGTGATCAATGTCATCATTGACCCTGCCGGGATCAGGGTTTTAACGGCATGTAGGGCAATGTGATTTCCTACAGTAGCAAATAATCATGTGAGCCCAGTCTGAAGAAATCCATAAAAGTGTCCGGGCTGAAGTTCAAGTAATCCAAACAATACATTCCAAATTACTAATTACTAATGGTTATTTTAATCTTTTACAATCTATAACCACTTGATTGAAACTAAAATGTAAATGTATAAAAAAAAGCTAAACAAATATTAATAACCTCGTGGTGTTTATTAACAGGTGTAAAGAATATTTCAAAAGACGTAAATGGCTGTTTTAGTGATGTATAAAACCCTTATTTAATATTTGTTTAGTAAAACTAGGTGCTGTTTATCTTTGTGTATATCTATACCTACATTCATATTCTACACAGATTCGAATTTTCGCGCTAAATCAGCTCTACTCTATCTAGTTCACTTAAATGAATGTGGCCAGAGCCATCTGCATACAAAGTTAGACGTACATTAGACGCTGTTCATCTCCATGTATATATATATATATATATATATATATATATATATATATATATATATATATATATATATATAAAACCTACCTTCATATTCTACACAGGCTCGATTTTACGCGCTAAATCAGCTCTACTCTATCTAGTTCATCAATATATGTGCCCAGAGCCATCAGCATACAAAGTTAGATTAAATTAGGCGCTGTTCTCCCTGTTTATCTCCTCTTTTTATATTCTACACATATTCGATGGTACTTGCGTTACTTGGATATAGCCTTTAAAACAGATAATTTCGAGTTTGTTTTAAACCAAGTGACAAAGGGTCTTTTGAAGCTCATTATATTTTTACTGTCAGAAAGCTTTTGACGCAATGTCTAGAAAGTCTAAATAAATAGAATAGATTTTCTCTAAACTTATTGTTTAGACTTTTAGTAAATTAGTGTAATGTTATAGGATATAGTTTTTGTTGTTTTGGTTTACATTTTCTTACTTTAAAACATAACATAACAATATATCTATATATTTTATACTTTATAAAATTTAAAACTTTTATTCAACAAAGTTAAGATCTAAAACTATTTCTCTCACACCTAATGTTGAACTAACACAAGTTATTACAGAAATAAATGCAATAATCACATTATAATGTTATGGCCAGTGTTTTCGGTTAACTGAGTGTATTTTATTGATTCCACATTTGAGTTTTTTGGTGTCAACAGTTGCTAAGCTGCTTCTAAATGGGTTTTGAAATTAATGACTTTAAGACAGAAAAAAACTCCGTAGTGGAAGAATGAAATTGAAATAATATAAATAAATCCAAGTAGCAAACTCGCTTATTTATTTTGCAGAATATTGGTTTAAATAACCTGTTTTACATTAGCAGTAAACCCGTCAGAACGATAATTTTCTTGTTCGGTAACTTTTAGACCATCATTGGAGATGCTACTGAAATTACAGGATTTGGAGACACAAGTTTGGAAACTATCAAAATAAGATTTCTAAAAATGTCAAAATATAGACGCATCGCGCGAATATTCTTGCTACTTTTATACCTTATTAGTGGTATTTCATTATTTATCAATCAACATATACAAAAATTTCTGTGCTTAAATAAATTGAAAACGAAAAAATAACTAATAAAGTGAAAAATTTAAGAATCTTAGAACTATTTTGAAATTCTCTGGAACAGTCTGCATGGTGAACTCTAACTATTTTCTAGCTTAGCAAGGTAATGGCGTAGAAGTCATATTGGTTTCATTCTCGCCGGAAACATAATTCATGTCCAAATATCGGCTCGGAATGCTACTTTTTATGCATCTCTTCCGGTCAGAAGATCTGTGTTAAACATACTGGTAAATGTCAATGTCATTCGCCGTAGTTCATATCTTCCTCCAGACATTACTGCAGGATCATTAATGGAATCACCGATCAACATACTGGGAACTCTCTCAATCTGTTTCATTATTTCAATCCCTATACAACATGACGCATTTCCGCGGTAATCTAAGAATTCCGATAATTCAACTATCGTACAGTTTTCCATGTTGTGCACTAAAATCTCCAAGTTTATGATATTGCCACTTAAATATGATACTTTGTTAAATAACTATTCTGAAATTATAAACAATTATCATTAAAATGGGTTTGTGCCGAAACTGTGGTCTATAAACATTTTATAACGAAGGAGTGACTTAATTTCATAAAAAACCTGACTATTGTATCAACTTATTTAAACAAATAATCTGATTTAGAGTCATAATTTATGTAATTTGCCCTGACCAAAGCGAGACATCATATTTAAGCTAGATAAGTATAGGAATACGAGGACAATCCGCTGTACAATCCTGTACATCCTGTGTAAAAGAGGATATAGTAAATGCTGATCTGTGACCAGAATTGTTTACATGGTTGGATTACATTCCAGTTCCACTAACTACAACAAAAACCGATATGTCATTAAAATCTCGGCAATCCTATGGCTTTTCAAGAGGAAGATTGATATGTCTATTCTTCTGAGAGTAATAAAATTTGGAGTTGGTGGGGCTCCCTAAGTGTTATAGGTAGTTGATAGCCTAGAAATAAGAGTGTAGAGTGTAGCCCCCACCTATTTTGCTGCAGAGTCTTATACAGATCTGAGCTTCCCTTCATCCAAGGAACTGACTAACATAAATGCCCAAAATCCTTCCTCATGGATTTTGACAGGATGCGGCCACTACACACAATCTTACCCATCCAGAATATCCTGACGTCCGATAGCTGCGAAAAGGTATTTTTGGGACTAAATGCTATTTCTCAGCTTCTTGGCCAAGGAGAACAAAACGTACTGATCTATACTGTCCTGTACTTGACAGGTGATGGTCTACTGACAAACTGCCGGAGTTGGACTTTGACGTAGAATATATGAATAAAGACAAATAGGAATCTGATTAGGTAGAATAAAACGTGTATGTCTCTTGTAATTTTAAATCCCTAGATATATGTATATATATATATATATATAGAAAGTAATTTTTCAGATGTACAAATAATAGCATATGACCTAGAAAGAAAAGTCGGCATATATTATAAAAAATTTTGTGGTGCAAATAAATCATCTTAGTCTAAACTAGTTTCATGAAAGACAGTATAAGATGTCAATCTTCGAAGAAATAAGTTCAGATTACAGTTCAATAAAAGACCTGTAGACATTCTTCTTCATATATAATCAAATTAATCCAGGTTTATTTTAAATTATGGACTTCTATCTACGCCATATTGGATTATCTCGCGATAACTGCCGTACCCGCTACGCTGTGAAATTGGCATTTGATAATGGGAATTTAATAGTGAAAAAATATTCTTAGGAAAGCAAAACAGTTTTCATGATAAAAATGTAATACTAATTTAAATTGCTTTATTAACATGCAACATTCTAACAGCTGAGGTCGATTTTTGTTAAGACAACCCAAAACTGTACTGCGTGTATCCGTCACAGCGGATATAAAGCTTGTTTTACGTTGACAATGTGGACACTTTTGCTGGAATTCCTTTGTAGCGGAAATATCGATTCAATTCCAGACCATGAGAAATGACCATGTATTTTACAATTTTATAATAAATTGCATTAATATTTCCCATATTACATACTTTCGTTTTGCCAATATAATAACTATTTCGTGTTATTTCGTAGATTAGAGACATATATTGACATACTTATGTGTTCATTCAGTAACACATTCAACGTTTAAGCCTACAAGTTCAGCTACGTTTAGTTACTTCAAATGTATAATTTTCAACAAACAAATAATTTACTGTATAAAATTATTTTAATTTTGTAACTAAAATTACATTACTTTCCTAATTCATGTAACTGACTAAAGTATTGTTTATAATATCGTTTTAAGCTTTCTTCAATGTTCTGGTCCACCGATAGTTTGAAAATATTAAATAAATTAAGTTCTTTATTTACTTTCAGGGTTTCAATTTGATCTCTCTAAACAGCTTTACTGCACATACAAATATTTACTCTAGCAACCTCCAATGACCTCTTTAATCCCCCAAGCTCGACCTCCATCTTCCTCATTCTGTTTGTTCGATGTTGATCTCTACCATCGACTTGATCCGCATCAATCTCTATACTCGACCTTGTCTCCTTTATCCTTCCGGTTCGACATAGATATCCATCATCCTCATGACATAGCTAGACTAAACTATGTATATAATGTAATTATTTAAGACTTTTTTACACGCTGCTGTTTGTTTAGACATAAGCAATAAATTTTTTACGTGGTATATATTCTGGTAACCTGTAAAGAATGAATCGTCTTAACGTGTTTTTTATGCTTATGTTCCAGCCATGAATCATCATCAAAACGTTTTGACTTTCCAACCTTAAAAATTTGAATGGCGTGTTTTGTATTTTTGCAACAAATATAAGCCCATTTTTAAAGAGATTGAAATATATTATAGAACACGGTCCATTACATATTATGCAGCTCCACCGTAATTAAATTCCATTTGTGATATTTTACTGGACAATATTGTAATAGTCCTTTTTGTTAAGAAGCCCACATAGGAATAGTGATGCAAAATATTGTGTGTATGTGTGTAAATGTTAGGAAACCAAGTTATATGTTCATTATTTGCTAAGCAAAAGTGATTAAGGGCTTTGATTCTTTTTACCGCTGCCAATGTACAGGAATACAGTATTAACATTAAAAAACGTTTTAAATTCAACAACCACCTTTTCGTGAAAATTGAGGAGGAATTTCCCTTAGTAAATACATTGATTGATAGGGAGAGGGGGAGGGTTTCAATGGGTTTAGTATAAGCTCGGTTGAAAATAAAATATAAATACATTTTCATTATTACAGTATAAAATCACTTTTGTATCACACTGTAGTGTCAGCACTCAAATGAAAAGTGTGATATAGTTTACAAGAAAGACAAGTCCACTAGTAAAAAAAGTCTCGCCATACCTCACAAACGTTAATTTATATATCAATAATGCACAAGTAGTCTGAGATCTCTGTCAGTGACCTTGTCGTACAATACTCTGACGTCAGACCTCACACCACAGTGCCAGTTTAATACGAGTAGAAAGATTTAATACCAATTATTTTGTTGAAACTATATATTAATAATTAGGAACATTATGTTATAAAGAAATTTAGGGGTTTTCCTGATGTTGTACCGTTTTACTGGCACATGAGGAGTTAGCTTTGAAATTTAAATTTTTGTGAAGGTTCAAAAAGGAAAAATTAAATCTTCTGAAATAAATAAAGTTCAAACTAAAATAAAAATTCTTCTTGAAAATAATTACTGGATTTAAAATTAAAATAAAAACTTATTGATGACTTTTAAATTCAAACTTGTAATATATTCGTCACTCAAAAATGTGCAAAGTTCTTACAGCTTGTCTTTTATTCAATTTTCAAAATTCAACACTTTTACACTCTAATTTGATCTGGCAATTCTTCACTTTAATTTATCTTCAAAATTCAATTTTATTTTATTACTAATTTTCTTTACTTTACTTTAAAAATTACTTCTTTTCAGTGTTAGAGAAATAAAGAATTCTTCAGTGTTTATAAATAAATATGACTTCTTTTCAGTTTTAGAGAAATAAAAAATTGCTGAAAGCATCTGTAAAAACCAGAAAACTCTTAGGATTTTTACATAAAATTGTATATACATGTGCCCACTGCACCAACAAGTTTTATATTGCACAGATAAAAAGAAAAAGTTCCTAAATTCCCATTTAATTTAATTTTTACAATATTTATTTCCCTAAAATTATTAAAAATAATTAAAAATGAATATTGACTGGACTCCAGTTAAAAGGTTCACTTACCCGCAGAATTGATGACGATTAGCAAGAACAACTCTAAGCACTTTTAAAGACTTTACTCGTTACTACTACTACTTCCGATCAACTGAGACGGGAGGTACGGCACGTCTACCTCACCCCACCACTCAATTTCGTTTTCAAACACTCCCATCTGCGATGCGCGCCTCACTGATAGAAGCTTCTTTTGTTCTGTCCAGTCCTTATCATTCTTCTTGGCCTACTCCTGCCACCGGTAATCCAGTTACTCCAGAATTCCAATTTAATACAATTGGTACAATGTGATAAACTTATTAGTGACTTTTGTTCCAGTTTAGATACTTTCAAATCAATTTCACGCTATTTAATAGTGGGTTAGTATGTATAAATGTTTTTATCATTAAGTAAGAAGAAAATGTCTGACTTTTAAATACAACAAACACGTTTAAATGACTCGTGTTCTCTACTATGTGAATTATCCCTTGATATCGAATATGTTATTATTGTAGCTCATGTTTCCTAATACTAACAGTTAATACACTGATTAGTACTAATCTTAGTTATTAACTAATAAACAGATTTAATACCAGCATTTTTACTTATCAATAAATAATCTTGAATTGTTGAACGTATTATTCCTTACTACCACAACTCAAAGTTATTTTATCTATAGCATAGCCTCTAGAAATAGTCATATCTATAAAATGTTTTTGAATCATTTCCATAATAATCTTGTACAATTTTTTTCACCCCTTTTTACATTATTTCTTAATCCTTTAAAAGAAAATCTCAGAGCCTCTACAATTCTTATATTTGACTGATAAGTACGGTATATCTCGAGTAATGTTTTTCGTTCATTTCCACACCGTGCTAATGCCCATGTTGGATCCTTTTCAAGCGTGGTTTCAATGTTTTGGCTTTCTGCACAAGTTTTCTGTGTTTTCTTTATTCACCTACTGAGCATTTTCCTTCTGAAAAAACTAGGCATAATGTAACGGGGTCGGAATGCGCTGTTAATGAACATAGAGTATAAAAGTAATAAACTAGAATGCTAATGTTAAAAGTCATTGTAGATAATATATTGTAGTACCCGCTCAAGTTTCATGAACCATACAAGTAGTGACAATAATACATGATGATATTACATAAAACTAATAATGATTAATTCGATTGATTTTGGCTAAATATTTCACTCCAATAGTTTAATAATTTTTGGTTGCAACGTATCATAGGCATACAAAATTAAATCACATACAACATTACAAAAGGTATTGATCAGTTAAAAGTACTAAGAATACTGAGTCTCGAAGTATCATAATCACATTTATCAGTACAATCAAACTACAACATAAAGAGCAGTAACAAACGTTAGTAATAACAAAACATTCGAATTTATGTTGACATCTGGTATTTTGATGTGAGTACTGCAGTACAAACCCCACGAACCTCAACTAGCGCTCCTTACCGAGTAGTAGCTAACTAGAGCTTCTTACAGAGTAGTATCCAATTAACGCTCCTTACAGAGTAGTAGCCAACTAACATTCCTTACAGAGTAGTAACCAACTAACGCTCCTTACAGAGTAGTAGCAAACTAACGCCCCTTACAGAGTAGTAGCCAACTTACGCTCCTTACAGAGTAGTAGCTAACTAGAGCTTCTTACAGAGTAGTAGCCAATTAACGCTCCTTATAGAGTAGTAGCCAACTAACTTTCCTTACAGAGTATTAGCCAACTAACATTCCTTACAGAGTAGTAGCCAACTAACGCTCCTTACAGAGTAGTAGTTAACTAGAGCTCCTTACAGAGTAGTAGTCAACTAGAGCTCCTTACAGAGTAGTAGCCAACTTACTCTCCTTACAGAGTAGTAGCCAACTAACGCTCCTTACAAAGTAGAAGCCAACTAGAGCTCCGTACATAGTAGTAGCCAACTAGAGCTCCATACATTACTACTACTCACAACCAACTAGCCAACTAGCACTCATAGACGTAGAATGAAACCCATTGGCATGATCACTGTATACAAGTTAACAAGCTCAGGTAATGACTTAACAGAAATTATCTCATGCTTTTAAATATTATAGGAATGAATAAAAGCCATTACTCGTTTGCATGGTGGTAATCAAACTAGTATTTTTAAATGCTGAAAATTCACGATGTCTGTACAAATTTATGTTTCATAATTCTTTTAACAGTAACACCTGTAGAGATGAGCGGCAATGTGTAGTAATGTACTTGACATGCTTGCAGGTGAGTCATCTGTTTATAGATTCAGAAACTCTCCTTTCAGTTGTGTTTTCCAATTCAATCATCAATCCGAGAAATATTTCTGGCTAATTTTTAAGAGCCTCAAATAAACTGATGTGGAAGTTCAACAATAATTTAAAATCTAGATCAAGGAAGTTTATCTATTCAAACATTAGTTAGTTTATTTAGTTAGTTTTAGTTTATTTGCAATATTTTAAATAAAAAAAGATACATAAAATGTTACTATTTAAATTCTTATACGAAATATATGTACTATAAATGTTTTATTGTCAACTCTTAACAACAATATAACAAAATATATTAATTATAGTGTTTTTTTTAAATTGTTTTAAAAGAAAAGGCTGGCTTAACAGGCAAAGTAACCCAGGTGTACACTTAAGTTGTTATCTACTAAAAAAAAATAAATATTGATGTACCTATTGACTATAGTAAATATTAATCATATATAAAACTATTATGTGAAGAAGCCTGCACTCTTATAATATGATACAAGTAATCATGGTTACACATAGACCAGTGTAAAATTGTTCACTAATGCTCAGCCAAATCCCTTAGAGAAAATGTTCCACCGTTGAACTCAATGTTATATAGAAATGAAGCTTCATGCAAAATTACGAGTCTACAGATCAGTTTATTCTCAAATTGTCATGCTTACAAACGGATAGAAAAAATGTAATTTTTTCAGTGATTTGCATGATAGGCTTCGCTAACACTCAGCCATTAAAAAAGTTAGCTTCTCTGTAATAAGATTGCTTCAAATATACTAATTAACAGAACGATAGGAGTTGTTGAAGGTGGTGTGAAGGGAGGGGGTTGACTGGGATTGTACAAATGGATTAACCAGTACAAAGCTCTCAGTATAATTGTTTCACACGACCTGGAGCTGCTAACTAGTGAACGTACTTGACAAAAAAATCCAAATATTTCACTTTACAGTTACTTAGTACAAACATGCTAATGTAAATGGTTGTTCATGACTACTCCTTCACACAGCTTATAGTATAATTATGTGGCCAGGTTTGGAGCTGCTAAATAGTGAACCTACTTGACAAAACAATCCAAATATTTCACTTTACAGTTACTTAGTACAAACATGCTAATGTTAATGGTTGTTCATGACTACTCCTTCACACAGCTTATAGTATAATTATGTAGCCAGGTTTGGAGCTGCTAAATAGTGAACCTACTTGACAAAACAATCCAAATATTTCACTTTACAGTTACTTAGTACAAACATGCTAATGTTAATGGTTGTTCATGACTATTCCTGCACACAGCTTATAGTATAATTATGTGGCCAGGTTTGGAGCTGCTAAATAGTGAACCTACTTGTCAAACCAATCCAAATATTTCACTTTACAGTTACTTAGTACAAACATGCTAATGTTAATGGTTGTTCATGACTATTCCTGCACACAGCTTATAGTATAATTATGTGGCCAGGTTTGGAGCTGCTAACTAGTGAACGTACTTGACAAAACAATCCAAATATTTCACTTTACAGTTACTTAGTACAAACATGCTAATGTTAATGGTTGTTCATGACTATTCCTGCACACAGCTTATAGTATAATTATGTGGCCAGGTTTGGAGCTGCTAAATAGTGAACCTACTTGACAAACCAATCCAAATATTTCACTTTACAGTTACTTAGTACAAACATGCTAATGTTAATGGTTGTTCATGACTATTCCTGCACACAGCTTATAGTATAATTATGTGGCCAGGTTTGGAGCTGCTAACTAGTGAACGTACTTGACAAAACAATTCAAATATTTCACTTTACAGTTACTTAGTACAAACATGCTAATGTTAATGGTTGTTCATGACTATTCCTGCACATGCTTATAGTATAATTATGTGGCCGAGTTTGGAGCTGCTAAATAGTGAACCTGCTTGACAAAACAATCCAAATATTTCACTTTACAGTTACTTAGTACAAACATGCTAATGTTAATGGTTGTTCATGACTATTCCTGCACACAGCTTATAGTATAATTATGTGGCCAGGTTTGGAGCTGCTAACTAGTGAACGTACTTGACAAAACAATCCAAATATTTCACTTTACAGTTACTTAGTACAAACATGCTAATGTTAATGGTTGTTCATGACTATTCCTGCACACAGCTTATAGTATTATTATGTGGCCAGGTTTGGAGCTGCTAACTAGTGAACGTACTTGACAAAACAATCCAAATATTTCACTTTACAGTTACTTAGTACAAACATTCTAATGTTAATGGTTGTTCATGACTATTCCTGCACACAGCTTATAGTATAATTATGTGGCCAGGTTTGGAGCTGCTAACTAGTGAACGTACTTGACAAAACAATCCAAATATTTCACTTTACAGTTACTTAGTACAAACATGCTAATGTTAATGGTTGTTCATGACTATTCCTGCACACAGCTTATAGTATAATTATGTGGCCAGGTTTGGAGCTGCTAACTAGTGAACGTACTTGACAAAACAATCCAAATATTTCACTTTACAGTTACTTAGTACAAACATGCTAATGTTAATGGTTGTTCATGACTATTTCTGCACACAGCTTATAGTATAATTATGTGGCCAGGTTTGGAGCTGCTAAATAGTGAACCTACTTGACAAAACAATCCAAATATTTCACTTTACAGTTACTTAGTACAAACATGCTAATGTTAATGGTTGTTCATGACTATTCCTGCACACAGCTTATAGTATAATTATGTGGCCAGGTTTGGAGCTGCTAACTAGTGAACTTACTTGACAAACCAATCCAAATATTTCACTTTACAGTTACTTAGTACAAACATGCTAATGTTAATGGTTGTTCATGACTATTCCTACACACAGCTTATAGTATAATTATGTGGCCAGGTTTGGAGCTGCTAACTAGTGAACGTACTTGACAAAACAATCCAAATATTTCACTTTACAGTTACTTAGTACAAACATGCTAATGTTAATGGTTGTTCATGACTATTCCTGCACACAGCTTATAGTATAATTATGTGGCCAGGTTTGGAGCTGCTAACTAGTGAACATACTTGACAAAACAATCCAAATATTTCACTTTACAGTTACTTAGTACAAACATGCTAATGTTAATGGTTGTTCATGACTATTCCTGCACACAGCTTATAGTATAATTATGTGGCCAGGTTTGGAGCTGCTAAATAGTGAACGTACTTGACAAAACAATCCAAATATTTCACTTTACAGTTACTTAGTACAAACATGCTAATGTTAATGGTTGTTCATGACTATTCCTGCACACAGCTTATAGTATAATTATGTGGCCAGGTTTGGAGCAGCTAACTAGTGAACATACTTGACAAAACAATCCAAATATTTCACTTTACAGTTACTTAGTACAAACATGCTAATGTTAATGGTTGTTCATGACTATTCCTGCACACAGCTTATAGTATAATTATGTGGCCAGGTTTGGAGCAGCTAACTAGTGAACATACTTGACAAAACAATCCAAATATTTCACTTTACAGTTACTTAGTACAAACATGCTAATGTTAATGGTTGTTCATGACTATTCCTGCACACAGCTTATAGTATAATTATGTGGCCAGGTTTGGAGCTGCTAAATAGTGAACCTACTTGACAAAACAATCCAAATATTACACTTTACAGTTACTTAGTACAAACATGCTAATGTTAATAGTTGTTCATGACTATTCCTGCACACAGCTTATAGTATAATTATGTGGCCAGGTTTGGAGCTGCTAAATAGTGAACCTACTTGACAAAACAATCCAAATATTTCACTTTACAGTTACTTAGTACAAACATGCTAATGTTAATGGTTGTTCATGACTATTCCTGCACACAGCTTATAGTATAATTATGTGGCCAGGTTTGGAGCTGCTAACTAGTGAACATACTTGACAAAACAATCCAAATATTTCACTTTACAGTTACTTAGTACAAACATGCTAATGTTAATGGTTGTTCATTACTATTCCTGCACACAGCTTATAGTATAATTATGTGGCCAGGTTTGGAGCTGCTAAATAGTGAACGTACTTGACAAAACAATCCAAATATTTCACTTTACAGTTACTTAGTACAAACATGCTAATGTTAATGGTTGTTCATGACTATTCCTGCACACAGCTTATAGTATAATTATGTGGCCAGGTTTGGAGCTGCTAAATAGTGAACGTACTTGACAAAACAATCCAAATATTTCACTTTACAGTTACTTAGTACAAACATGCTAATGTTAATGGTTGTTCATGACTATTCCTGCACACAGCTTATAGTATAATTATGTGGCCAGGTTTGGAGCTGCTAACTAGTGAACGTACTTAACAAAACAATCCAAATATTTCACTTTACAGTTACTTAGTACAAACATGCTAATGTTAATGGTTGTTCATGGCTATTCCTGCACACAGCTTATAGTATAATTATGTGGCCAGGTTTGGAGCTGCTAACTAGTGAACGTACTTAACAAAACAATCCAAATATTTCACTTTACAGTTACTCAGTACAAACATGCTAATGTTAATGGTTGTTCATGACTATTCTTCCGGATCTTCTTGAACTCAATCTGTCATCCAGGGGAAAACTAATCCCTGAATCCATGTCATACTATAATGTGATGATTTAAAGCTGTCACTATGAATAACACAGATTATCTGCTACGTGCTGTACATTAAAGTTTTAAATCACGTCCGGTGTCACTGTGGCTCGCACGTAGCCACTAAACAGGATTACCGGCTCGGCCTCTAGTCTGTTTGTGACCGCTTTACGTTAATCTGCATTACCAGAGGTAAACTCCATATGGAGTCAAATGTTTGTTTATTTACGTTCTTGATTTTAGTTGATTTTTAGTGTTATACATTTAAATAAAAAAATGCTTTCTAGTGCTTTACCGCAAAATTTGTACATATGTGATCTGATGGTCATTTATGAATCATCTAGATTATAAAAATGGCTGAGTAATCATTCTCATGACACAATAGTCCCCAAATGACACCCAAAAGAAACACCGATAAATATTTGCATATATGTTTCGATCGCAAAACAGGCCCATGATTAAATTTTTTCGTTTAAAGTATTTTAATATAAAATATTAAGTGATTTTATGTTAGCCTGCATTAAGGGCAGTCCGACCTCCATAAGAACATAATGTTAACTTGGGAACCTATATCTCTGTAATGGTTATAGATAGAGTCCTGATTTTTATTTTACTTATTAAATAGCTTATAATCTAGTCTTATCATGAGGTTTTTAAATTTGAAAAAAAAAATTAAAAAAGTTATAATTTTTTTATAATTTATTGTTTTTAACTAACTTTTTTTTATAAGTAAAAATGTTTACTGTGCCTCATTGACAAGAGATATTTATAAATTCCCATGAGGGGAACTAGGCAATAGTAAGTAGAATACTGTATAAAAATTTGACTGGGGTAGGCCTAGTAGTTTTTGAGTTATAGGGCCCCCCAAAGTTAAAAAATAACAAGTTTCGGCAAATCAAGAAAAAGCAAGAAGGTAGCAATATTTTGACTCATACCTTGGTTTAATGATGGCCTGCACTGTAGGAAGGGGTTGTCTGGATCCTCTGCTTCTTGATACAGATCCTCCACTTCCTTTTGGCTAAAGTCCTTGATTGCCTGATTTTTTTTTTTCAATGTCGGTAGCCGCTTTATCTGCTTTGCGAATCCGCTGGGGTGTCGAGACGTTTTTAAAGCTAACCGCATATTCAGTCCTTGGTTCTAGCCCAATGTGCTCTAAAACTTTCACTTTGGAGCTGTAACCCATCATTGAATGATAGGACTGCCTCATAGACACCTAGCCTAAGAGCACCTAGTGTAACAAAGGTGCGTTTAGGGAGCCGAGCCCAAATGACATTATTCATAGACTCATTAGGATTTTTGAGATTTTCCTTTGAGACATTTTCTGAGTAGTTCTAGGCTGCACAAAGATTTAAAAATAGGTTTGATTGCTTTCATTAGAACAGTGAGAGGTGAAAATGCTGGCTGTGGTCATATTTAGTTTTTTCTTTGGCGGCTTTGTTATACTTACACCATGTGTCTTCGGTGTCTGGGCATAAAATATGTAAAGGCGTATCGTTAGTAGACTGAACATGACAGTACAAACGCCCAAACTGCTCGCCTTATGGCTTCCCCACGCTGTGTGTATTCCTACGGATGGCTAGTCCATAGTATATTTGGATTTGTTGGATCGCCTTCCCTGTTAGCCTACCTTTCCCAGAAAGAGATTTTCCGTCAGAAAGCTTCAAGCCTTTATTTTTCATGATAAAGTCCCTTATTCTTGTCCCCATCCTCTTCTGGACGTGTCCTACACATTCCAACTTCTGAATGGACACATCTGGGCCATATGGTGCTTCTGCCACAACTGCTGCATAGCCATTGGAGTCACCATCTCCAAGGTACTCCACATAGCGAACACCGTATTTAGTCTCGGATCTTTTGAACATTGCAGTCGCACCTTCAGCTTCCATACCTCCACTGCTACCTACATAATTTGCCTTGCATATTTCTAAGTGTTGGTTGCTTGTTCTCTGAGGGCAGTTACAGTATTTTTGACATTGAATAAATATCTATTACTTTACCCGTATCTGCTGAAGTAATTGTGACAACGCCATTTAGCGAGGTGTAGCCTCGCTTTTGCCAGCTTCCGTCAACCGCAACACATAAGTCATTAGAATTTCCATTTTCAATAAACTGCTTCTGTCACTGCTCTCTTCATAGAGTTTTCACACACACTTTCTACATGGCTGGACAAAAACTGTTCATGTTGATTGAACTTGCTGGGCGGAGCGGGTAAATTCATCATGCCGCAAAGAGTTTTGGGCAGCAGTATAGCCCTTTCCTATTACACGCAAGCCGTATACTAACCTTAGGTTCAAGTCATAGTAGCATTGTGAACTTTTGCTTGGTGCCTCAATAGGCCTAGGCCTAATATCTGTTGCTTTGGGACAGTTTGTCAAAAGCTTTTGTCATGCCACAGCTACAGGAGACGGAAATTTGTACTGCGAGCCCTGCTAATGGTTTTTCGACTAAATGATAGTTGCCATGACAAACCCTACACACACTGCAACATCTTTCAAAACTGATTCTAGCTGTACAATGTTTACTATGTCATACTGTAAGGTATCAGTTGAATTATCATAGCAGGCTAGGTTAGGGCTCAATTTCTCATTGGATGTGGAAAACAACTTTGGGTGTTCTAGGCCTATCCTCTTCATTACCTGAAGTTACTCACTGTTTTCTTGCTACGAACAACAGTCTTCTTCTTGTAACATAGTTTCTTAGTTCCTACTCTCTTCTTATTACCCATTTTAATCTACATTCAATTACAATAAACTCCTTTACAAATAAAAACAACAGGGAAACTTGCAAATCACAAAACACAGTATTTCAAAACTTCACAATAACCTCCAACATAAAATAATAACAACAGATGACATCTGTCATATTGCTGACATGTGGTGTGATATCAGCTAAAACCAGACTAAAAGCAAAAACAGTACCAACATAACAAAACCAATTAATATCTATTTTATAGATTGTTTGTTTACTATAAGGAGTGGTGCTCAACGCCAAACAACAGTTGCAAGCCTTTATATATATATTTTTTATATAAGGTTAATATTATAGTAATAAGGTATATTATATACCATTTTAAAGAGAAAATTCTAAAGAATATTAATAAATAAAAAACCAAAATTCCCCAAAAAAAGTTTTTTTTTTCATGTCAGACTGCCCTTAATGGTTTAAAAGATATGCTCTTTGAATCTGATTACAATTAGTATTTCAATTGCACAATTAGACCAAAGATAAACTTGTTCAAACCACTTTTACTCTATCACATTGTTTAGAGTCGCTTTTAAAAGATAATTTGTTGTTGTTACTATTGTATTAACTTTAAACTGAAGTTGATCTAACAAAGACTAATATTAACTGTCTCATACACGAGCCAAGCTCCGCCTGGTGTCCGTAACTATTTAGTTTTGTGTAATAGAATTTCTAATTCCTCACTAATTAAAATATTACACTTTTCAGAAGTGAATCCCCTTAATGGACAGAGGCCCAAAGAGAAAGGCAGTTGGTAATTTTATGTTCTCTGTTCTCCACCTTTATTTAGGCATAGAAATATTTATATAAGCATTATCAAATACTTCTTCTGTTGTCAATTATTAACGAGATTAAACCTACATCAGTAGAAGTGAGGGAGAATCCAGAGAGTGGAAATATAATCCAGTTAGCATAATTAATGGACAGGGGCCGCAGACAGCTTTGTCATGAATCTTATTTTGTCTGTCTCTAATCTCTATTTGGCTAAAAATAATTTACATGCGTCTCTGTAGTCACACGTGGTGTGTTCATTATTTTTTCCACGCCTGAGAAACTTTTGTACTGTAGTGTTCTTTTTTGGTTGTGTTGGTTTTTTGGTTTGGTACAATAGTAATAGAATGGCGCTGCAGGACGAGGGTTTGTTGATGAGTGTGACATTTAATGACTTAATTCCTGAAATTTTTTACAATCAACACATTTCCTAGCAATTAATAGTTTTTCTTTTTTTTTTCGCTTTTCAAGATTTTTATAAATTTATCCTTCTGAATGATTTTAAAATAGTTTTAATTAACTTTTTGCCTATGTAGACCCTTTTTCGTAGAGCAACCTTTTCTCATGCAGATAAGATAATAAGTTATTATAAAAAACGGGTTTAGTTACTTTAAATTTGCTCCTTTAGTATAATAATGATTATAACGTATATCTTTTCTGGCCCTGTGTATATTGTAAAATTTGGATGGAAATAAACTAATTCATTCATAGTTCTAAATTTATACCAAATGTATAAATGAAGCTATATGAAATAATATTTTTCTATAAGATATTTAACTCGTAAAAATTTATCTTTTGAAATAATATGTATATACCAAGGTCTACTAAAGAGTTATTAGCGTTTATTTAGTTTTCTAACTCAGCTGGGCTGTACTGGATATAAAAGTTTGGTTTCAATACTAATAATAACAACGTTCATAAAAAATTAAAAATTAAATAAAAAAAGTAAACCTCACAAATTAGTTTTTTGTTTTATACTTTCAGATTTTTATATATTTATCCATCTGAATTATTTGAAAATAGAGTTAAATCTATACCAAAGTTACAAATGAAATAATATCATACTGTAAATTCACTCCTAGAAATATTACCTTCTGAAACAATATTTGTATCCTATGTTCTCCTAAATAGTTCACAGCATTTAATTTTATAATTTACCTAAAATGCTGGGGTGGACTGGATATAAAAGTTAGGTTTGAATAAAAATATTAACAACGTTAACACAAAAGTGAGAGTACGTAAACAACACAAGGGGCACTCAACTTGAGTGAATAAACAAGATGAAGAAACGACCGGTAATTACAATGAGGGATGTCAGGACACGGAAAACAATTTCCAGTTTCTCCCGCCCGCCTGGCTGTCAGAAACGCTCCAATAAGGCGTGTGGGACGGAAACTCATTTTCTTAATCTTCTCACTTCTCTTCAATATCTTTCCTGAAATCCCCTGGCCTCAGAGGAAGCAAGCCACTAGGCTCACTGTGATATTCTCAGTATAAGTTGCAGGTTGAATAAGTTTCAGTATCTAGTGTAATAACGTTATAGATGGAATTTATAATTCTTTTTAAAACATATGTTAGAGTGAATTATATTATTGACGTCAATGTTCAGTTCAATAAAATACGTCATCAAGTTTATATTTATTGCCAAAACAGGAGAGCTTTCTTTCACTTTTCTTGATAAATTATAAATGTTATGTAGAAAAACTATTCTCGGTGTCAGGGTATATTTCCTTTTTTTGTGGAGTAGAAACGACATACAGGGCAAGAGATCAGCTACGGGATACACAAACACAACCATTGAGATTTCCAAGTGTTCCAAAGACAATTTTATTCTTACTACATCAAAAACTTCTTCTTTATATCTTTCAGGAAACTGCCTGCAATAAAATAAACTTGCTTTTTAATGGTAAAACTGTTCGTGCTTGCATTAAATCAGTTATTAAAATTAGTTTTATGCTTTACATCTAACATTTTCCAGATATTGTTGTTCTAGGAGCTCTTAGTTGCTAACGCTACTAGGATGATAGTAATAATGGTCTCTTCAAATGTACAGCCTGCTTCATATTCAATACGAGAGATATCATATGTGCACATTTTCAAAGACATTATAGGTTATTTCTCTGCGGTAAGTAAGACCTCCAAAGGCCTTGATAACTCGCACAAGATACAACCGTGACGATAGCTCTCGTGTGTGTCCAGATTTCTATTCAAAATTCAACATATATTACGAGATGTAAATACACGTACATCCATGTTTACATTCTTAGTTCTTATAACAGAAGTTTAAGCTTTAGTTATTATTAAATTAACATCAGAATGTTTTTTTTTCTTGACATCTCTGCATTGAATGCTGAAGCTGTTAGTGTATGATGACATTTAGACCGCATAGGATTACACATAGATCACAAATAGAAATGTTACCGCTGCCGCAAGCTTGCCAATCCATTTCCTCCATTATGTGTCCCACTAGGCTCATAAATTATACTGAGAGATAAAATCCTCTGTTAAACCATTCTAGATCTGGAAATGTTATAATCTGGTGTGGCCACTTTCTCTGAAGCTGTAAAAATAGTAACTAAGATTACAGTGGAGATAGAACCGAGACCAGTCAACTGAGTTTGATAGTGGAGTTGTGCCAGATCTCGCTAGTGGCTGTATGAGGCCAGGCCGTCGGATTACACTATGAAATGAGATTTTTGTCTTTTATCTTTATGTACAAAATGTAACTTAATAAATAAATCAATGAATGTATGAATATTTTTTTAATTGTATAACAGTAAAAATAATTAAGAACAAAATCTCACGATATATTCGCGTAAGGCTATTGTTAAAAAGTGATAACTGTAATACTTTTATAATATAATTTAGTTTAAGGCTGTTGAAACTGTAGAGCACATCAATACAAACTTGAAATTATTTATAAATGTTTTCCAACGCACAATTAACATCTCATAATGTATAATAATGTTGTGTATTTATTATTATATAATTTTTAAATTAATTATATTATTTAAGACTAAGTAACCTTTGCTAATTAATAGCAAGGCTCTTAATAACATTTTGTATAATAATAATAAACTCTCGGACAATATTGTAAATAATTTGGTAATTGCATTAGACTAAAAAATAATTTTCCTATTGCCCTACAAAAAGACATAACATTAAAGTCACAAAAATAAATGCGTGGATGTCTGTGGGCGGTATACAGAGCTTAATACTTACAATATCCACTGCCTTCGTAAATGTTCCAATCTATTTTACTCGAAAATAAAATAAATGAAAAGTTCATCCTAAATATCCATTGTGTCAGAAGTATTTTGTCTATTAACCTCCACCTTCAAATGCGAGTAGAATGCTACAACCGAAACGAGCTTGAAGTGACATTGACTGTTGTGAGAAGTGCCCTTTTAAAGTACTTCAGATTCTTGCTGACTGCTAACAGCATCGACCGTCAAACTGTAACAAGTCTGAGTCGTGACGTGAGGAAAACTATAATTTGTTAACTTTCTACCCGTTTTGATATATTTTATTACGACTAGATGCCGAGTTGAATAAAGAAAACATTAACCTAACCAACCCATTATTGAAAATAGATTTTTGCTTTGGTTTGTTTATACTCTGGATGAATGATTCTTAGAAGTAGTGTACAGTTAATTTGCAGCTATTAAGTAAACTTAGATATTTAGTAAGAAAAAACTGAGAACAGATTGAAATATATGTGGCAGGGATGCTGAGAAGAGCCATAGTACCACAATATTGTCTCAACTTCCACGTGTAGGACGGGTGACACTGACTACCGAATTCACGAAGTCCTCACGAGTCACGTGATCATCTTGTTCTATCCAGGATATAGTTATTCATATGGTTATGTCATATAAACTATGTTTTAATTATGGTAACGATACGAGCCGGGAAATCTGAATATGTAAAGAAACTTTCTGAAATACCAGACAGCTGACATGACAGGATGTTATTAGATTCTATAACGCATTTTCGGGACAAAGTTAGCTTTAGTGATGGCGATGTCTGCACTCTAGTGGCGTGCTGATGGCTTGACCTAAAAGTATCCATCAAAATCCTGATATCGATAACATCAGTTTTGATGATTCTCGGTTTTCTACGACTATCTACAATTCCGAACATCTCCCTTACCCTTACACAAAAGTCCATTCAGCACAGTTAATGTCTCCAGCACCAACTATTCCGTATAGTAATATAATAATAGTGAAAATCTTTGCTTATATGTGCACATTCGTATGCGGTGCACAGACGGTATAATGTAATCCCTAGACCTCAACAACACAGATTACCTTCATTTATAAAAGTCCCGTCACAAGCAAGAGTGGTATTATGTAATACATTCTCCGAATAATATTTTATATTATAAAATTGGAAAAAATGTGTAGTTTTTTTTTATAAACAATTTCTAAAAAAGAAGAGTTTTTGCTATGCGGAGTATACTACACGAATGTATAGGAGAAAACTTGTAAAATTTGTTAAATAAATTCTACTATACTCTACTGTAACAAGGTTACACAACACCTGTAGTAAATTTGGCGAAACCTTTGTTTCGAGGTATGGTACATCTTTAATGTAAACCTGAATTTACAACTTTGAACTCAATTTCTTACAATATCTCAACTTTAAAATAGCTACCATAAAAACCATCAATAACGATAACGTTTAATATTTTAGAAGCTGAGCCAAGATCTTTTGGAGGTGTTGAACTACTATTTAAGTAATGCAGGTACGTAAAAAATCAACTCATAACCAAAAAATGTAATAAAACTTGTTTTAACAATATAAAGGTAGCCAATAAAGACCATAACTGCTAATAATGTGATTGAATCAATGAGATATAATAAAAGATACCCGAACTATAATTCCTCCATATCATAAAGATTCATGTGTTGATGAAATATGAATATTAATAATTTGCAGGAACAAAGTGTGGAGGTTGCCAAAGAAATCAGAGTGTTGACTTTAATAGTCACAGGAATCACTTAAAAAACAAAAAAATGGGGTTACTATATGTGATTTAACACACTATAATTTCTTGAATTATATTAAGTTTGTAAACAGTGTAAATCAATATTTGTTTCGAGTAAAGTTACTAGAGATCTAACTACAAAACCGTGAAATTAAATAACTTAAACTAAAATTTAAAAAAACCTTGAAATACCATAATTAATTACCACCCATTATACCCTTAATAATTCTATAACCCGGAGAAGGTTATAACGAATAATTTCAGTATTGCATTAATTTTTCACATCTTTGAGTAACTTTATATTATTTTTGTCATTTAATATATTTCAGTCTCCGCTAAATTTTAAAGCACACGTTATTATTTTTCACGACATTGAGTGAAAATTATCAACCAATATATTTGTTAATTAATCCTTTTGTTCACAATGTACTCAAATAGCATGTTCCTGATATATGTCACCTTTATTTCAAATAATATTTTATAAATGATTTCAGCTGAATATAAAATAATTAAACTATTCGATTGCGTCAATACACGATGGTCAGTTAATGAGATTTGTGATTATTCACTAGCCAAACACAATTTTCTGTTTAATGTTTGAGTATAGGTCTACCTATAATTGTTTGCAAATAATGAAGCCGTATTTCAATGTTCTGCAAATAAGGTCTATTAATGGAAATGAAAACGTAATATCATTTTATTATTGAACTTTGTATGTTATGCATTACTATTTTTATGTTACAAATTACAAGTGAAAATAGATATCCTCGTAGTTACTTAAAACTCAAGAGTAAGCTACCTTCTTTAAGATCAGTGATTAATTAACACAAATAATTATAAAAAAACTCTAGGTATTTAAGAACAATAATCACGCCCTCCGGAAGTTTCCTCATTGAGGTCACCCCCTCCCACCAACCCCTTCACTAACCACAGCTAACAACACCCTCCTCGTTCTCAAACGTTGATCGCTCTTGTTTTTAGCAAGAGATCACCTTTTGCTAACTCTATTGCAATGTGGATCTTACGCTTGTGTTTATTTAACGTAAATTGGTTTTGAGTACTGTTTATACTTACCAGTAATATCGTTACATAAACAGTGTTTATTACAATGTTTTATGTAGACACAAATATTAGTCGTTAGGGGGTGAAAACAAAAAAACTATATAAATAAAAAAGAGAAGGCTATATAAAAGGTAACGAAATACATTCATAAACTACGATAGTAACAAATAAAACACAACTATAATTAAAACCACATAATAAAGTAAGGACTAACCTTGCATGAAATATCATCAAACTAACTTTAAAGTGCAGATAACAACGTGACCAATACTAACTCTTCAACAAGATAACGAGTAGCAGTATACAGCGGCTACAATAAAAAACGGAAAAAATTACGACGTAATATACGTTTAATTCTAGTTTTAGCTGTTAACATAAATACATTGGTTTGTTATAGAACAGTAAAAAGAAACTAAATTATCGCGTCACAATTTTCTAGCGCTATAACAGGTGTGTCAGACACCTGACAGTGTATATAAAATCATGAGCGAGCTGCGTAAAGAGTGTTAAGTCCAAAAACATAGTTTTGAGATATTCACGTTTGAAGTTTTCAGTAAATGTTAAACCTACACTTTTTAATAGTTTGTGGACATTTTACTCCTACAGACTTCCTATTTTCATAAAAATATTAGTTTCTGTATTACCTTAAAAGGTACTATACTTCAAAATAACATGACAATATTTTCTTTCATTAGAAAAAAAATGTAAATTTTTTTGACTTGGACTTAACACGGTTTACACTAATTGCATGGACTTAAGTTATTTTACACTAGAAGAAAGCTGCGATTTGAAACAGTAAACTTTTATTACACTGTCTTTATATATTTAAATTGTTTGTAGGGTTAGAAAAAAACAAACTTTAAGTAGTATATTGTTTAATTAAGTCAAAGGCGATATAAAATACTTATATGAACACAAAAGTTTTACTCTGGCAAACATATTGGTAAATTGACAAAATCTAATTTTTTGTGTTTAGGAATAGCTGTAAAAAAGTTAAGAATTCTAGAATCTTACAGAGTAGTGAATTATTAATATTTAAACGATTAATTATTTTTTGAAAATGTCTATTAACGCTTTCCTTTGGCGTATTGTTTTTATGTTTATTTCTTTTCGTTTTGATCACATGTTTTCTTCTTTTTTGCATTTTGTGCGTTCCTCCTTTTACAACTAATGAATAAATGAATAAATGATTTATTTCCAGTTTTTTTTTTATATATAATAATACAATACTTGTAAATCGTTTGGAAATATTACTGGTCACTTTTACAAGTCATGTGACCAGCTATAATAAAAATAAAATACAACTGAATAACAAAACTAAAACGTTGAGTCTAGCGTCTCAAGAAAAAATGCATGTCGCTTACAGCTGCAGTATCGGTATAAAACTTACATTTATGGTTATTTATATAAAGTAATAAGCGAAAACTGATTATTTTTTATTCTATGTAGGCTTCTATATAAGGACAAATAATGGACAGTAAAAGACAATAAAGACAACTAAGGACAATTACATAACATAAGCAAAAAAAGTAGAACAAAAGATGGCCATGAAGTGTTTATTTAATAGAAAGTCATGATCCACTAGATCGAAGCCCTTTTTAAAGTCAACAAAGAGTCCAGCGGTTTTTAATTTGCAATTAAGGCTATTATATATTTTTTTTCCGTTACTGCTATTAAAGCGTCCTCAGTGGATTTACCTTTTATAAAGCCAAATTGGGTAAGCACTATAGAAATTTAACCTATCAAGATATTTTTGTAATCTAACCAACATAATAGTTTTCAATTAACTTAGAAAAAACTGACAATAGGCTTATTGGTCTAAGTGAATCTATTTTTTATAGAATTACTGCTTTTTAAGATTGGCACTAACGGAGCTTAGTTTTAGACATTCAGGGAAAAATCCCTTACTAAAACTATTATTAACAATGTATACTAATGCAGGTGCAATTTCGTTGACAATAAATTGTAACAGTTGCACATTTAATGTTGTCAAAGCCAGTAGATTTTTTATTTTTTGAGGCCTTTTACAATGTTTTTTTTACTTCATTTTCAGTTGTCGGTGTTTATAAAGAAAAGAATGTGGGTAAGCAGTAACGGTGGCAAGTTCACAGACGGCACCGCTCTGGGCCGGTCAGCCTGTACAGAGATAAGATAGTCATTGATCTTATCAGCTACTTCACTCGGCTCACCGATAACTGTTCCGTCTATCAACTCAATATTCTCCACGTGTTTATTGGATTTCCCGCCAGTCAAGTTATTTATTATTTTCCATTGTTTGGATGAATCCCCGTTACAGCTAATCAGTGTATCCGAGTAAAAATTGTTCTTAGTAATAACAATTTGTGTTTTTAAATCTGAACAGAATCTCTTAAAGTAATTGGAAAACGCAAAGTCGTAAGGTCTTATTTTGTAAATTTTGTACAATTTTTTCCGTCTATCTAATTTGTTTAAAATGTTTGTTGTAATCCATGGACTTAGTGACTTAGCTTTTAAGAACTTATAATTACTCGTAACAGTTTTACTACTTTTATCTATACATCTACATAAAATGTTACAAAAGTTATCGTAAGACGTGTTTACATTGTGTTCTAAGTATACTTCATCCCAATTAACCAGCGACAAATTTGCTTCAAAACCAAATTGAAATCAATAGTTTTTTTTCTAATAATGTGTTTTTTACATGAGTTTAAACACCTCAAAATTATGAAAATTTTTGGCTATTACTTTTTATAAGAGAGGCCCAAAATACAATGATCAGTTACACCCTTGTCAAAAACAGAACCATCAAAACCATTTATATTTCTTACTTCTTACAAAAATATGATCTATACATGTTTGAGATAAATTTTTGTATTCTAGTGTAAGAGTTTATTAATGATATAAAACCGTTATTATTTAGTAAGCTATGATAACTATTTTGATATACTATTTTTACCTAATAAATCAATGTTAATGTCACCTATATACAATAAATTGTTTTTTTTGAAGATCAAGCTCGTTGGATAATTCTTGTAAAAATATTGTTTCACTAAAACTTTGGATTCTATATAAAACAAAAGAGTTTTTGAAAAAATATTGGTTGAATTTGATATTTAAAAGTAGGGCATCTGCTGATGTTATATTTACTTGTAACCTGTTACAAACTATATTATTGTCAACAAAAACATATGACACCACCTGCCCTGTAATTATTGTTGCACTGTGCAAAAAGGTTGTAACCGGGAACATTATACATACACAATTCCTCAGTAGTAATCCAAATTTCACTTAATATTATAAAATCAATTTTTCGTTCAATATGGTGCAATTGTACTAGGAAACTGTCAAAATTTGCTCTCATACTCCTTATGTTTGTGTATATAATAGTAAAATCATTTTCCTGATTAAAAAATTCTGTGAAATTTAATTTAGATGAAGGGGGCAAATTATTATTTGAGTTCATAAAAGTATAAAAAAGAAACAGATAGTGTGTATATACGTAAATATATCAAGTTAAAGTAAAGAAAACCAGAACACAAACAATTAAAAGCAATTCTCGTACGATAGAGGAGATAAGGTTTAGTTTTACTTAAGTTTATCAAGTTCTTCATAGGTGTCAACTCTTTTGTATTTGTCCACCCTGAGTTTTCCTCACGAAAAACCTCCCGTCCCTGCACCAAGCATAGGCGTAGCCTATATCCTTACATTTGGTACTGCCTCTTCAGTTTCTTCATTTGGAATGTCATCTGGATAGGTATCTTTTGCTTCCTGTAAAGTCTTCAGGTCTTTACAAAATTGGTGAAACACAGGTAAAATAAAAGGTAATAGGTCAAGGAGGTCTTTCTTTTTGTTTTCAGGGATAGGGTTTTGGCCCTTGTAACGTAGACTCGGGGTCATTGAAAAAGTGGTTTCATTACATCTAATTTTAAAACTTATACATTGAAATGGTTGATTGGGGTCCAAGGAAGTTTTGTAGAAAATGATTCCAGGTTCACTTTTTAAGTACTTCAACCACTGCACATTCCTCCAATTGAAACTGTTTCCTACAACATCATGCTTGCGCTGCTGGAGATCACTTTTGAAAAGCTTAGCAAAGTCAAAAAAGTCTTCTTCATTCATATCCTTTACAATAAAAGGATGCTTTGATCCGGTACTTCGTATAAGCTGGCTCCAATCGTGGGGGTGGTGAATGTTTCCGTGAAAGGTTTTTTACGTTTTTCAATTAGAGCGTGAGATGTGTTACAACTCCATGTGCGTATGCCCAGGTATCAAAAATGTATGGTTAATTTCTTTTAGTCCTGGCGAATTTTGTAGAGTCACCATACACATAGCAGCTATGTGTGTGTTTTTGTTCTGGCCCCCACATGTATCTGTGTACATTGTCAAACATGTCACATCAGGTTTTGTAGCTTCCGAAATGAACGAATAATACATGAACCCACTTCATTGGCACCTCTACCAGCTATACCTTCATGCCAAAGGTAGTAGTAAGTTAAGCCTTCAGTGCAGTCGTAGACTGTTAGGTTGAAAGTCCAAAGTTGGCGTTTATAGAAAGCCACAGAATTGTGAACTAGAGGAGTTGGCAGGCATTGCTGCAAATCAAATTTCACTGTTTTAGTGGTATGGTCAACTTTTGAGTTTTCTTTATCTAACTTTTTATAGATTCATATGCAAACTCTGCATCTTCAAGGTGACATTTTTTTCTTTTAAATACGCCCCTTTATCATCTTCCGAAGAAAATTTTATTTGCATTTGTAGTCTGTCACATTTTGAACAAGTGTCTATTTTGGGTTTTTTTATTTTCAAGTTCAAGTTATGGAACTCCTAACGAAATTTTGTGAAACTCACTGGATTAGTACTGGTTTCGGGTAAAGTGGTTTTGTATTCTTCATACAATGCTGTTATTGTCAAAAATCGACAAACTTTTTACCACAATCTCGTCTCGAATAGTGGCTTTCGTAAGCTGGAATTTTAAGAAGAAAGTCACGTACCTTGTCTTTGTCTTCTTGAGCTAAAGTGGTTTTTTGAAAATTTCCTCTAGCATCTGGTTGGATTAAGCCTGAAGAAGACG
This sequence comes from Homalodisca vitripennis, assembly GCF_021130785.1. Lineage (NCBI taxonomy): Eukaryota > Metazoa > Arthropoda > Insecta > Hemiptera > Cicadellidae > Homalodisca > Homalodisca vitripennis. The sequence goes on along the minus strand of NC_060213.1, from coordinate 121,084,738 downwards.
CCCTTTTTTATTAACTACAGTCTCAAGCATCCGTCGATTTTCACCAAATACTTTTAAGAAACAACTTTTACAAACAACTTCTTTGTTACCTTCAACTTCAACATTGTACTTGACTGTAGCCATTCTAACTTTATCACTGTCATCTTTCCTTTCCCTTTTTCTTTTGGTTCAGATACCTCTATCAAGGCTGCTATGTAATTACATCCTTTGTTGTAGTCATTCATTTTCCAGTAGTCTTCAAACACTGCTTCACGGACATTGTCTGGTATTTTTTCAGCACACTTGTTTCTGCATAAATCTAAACTTTCCGACTTTCTTGCTTTTACTACTTTTCCTTTGTTTGTTTTATACTCCAAACCTTGATTTCTTAAATTGTTTCTTTCATTTCTTACTTTTCGGCTTTCATTTTTCAAACCTCTTTGTCTACTTTTCCACTTTAAGTAAGTGGAGTTTCATTTATTGCAATAAAAGTCTCTTCAAGGCCTCCATGATCGGACTGAATAAAATAAATAAATAAAATAAATAAATAAGGCCTTATTCTTGAGCGGATTGTTTTCAGTTACAATCTGTTTTACTACAAATCGACTCACGTCAAACTAATCATAACAGTACAATTCCGTATATTAAAACTGTGGACACCCAAATAATTGCGTGCTGGTAATTTACATAGAAAATTCATACTTAAACAACAATACAATACATTTAAGGTACCTATACAGTTTTAACTTCCTTTTTGAAAGTTTTAACAGACAAAGTCTTTATAACTGTGGTAAGGCATTGTACTCCTGGGTCCAAAGTACGAGAAGGACCTTTTTGTAGCCTCCAACCGCAGTTGCACTTTGCGTTGAGTCGCGTCTCCTCTTAGAGTCGCTCCGTCTCAGGTAAGAGGGTTTCACCAGTTACCAAAACCTTATGCAGACCAATTTCACCAGTTTGGACGCCTACAAATATCTTGAACAGAGTGTAAATTTGCTCTTTTGCGATAAGGTGAGATGTGGTCAAATTTTTTTTAGATATAAACAAACCTCAGCGCACTGTTCTGTATCCGTGCAAAGGATGACATGACATCTTGAGTTGAGCAGCTACCAACAAACAATGGAAGGGCGTTTAATACAGCTACCAAAACCAGTAATATATTGATGGAAATAGAGAATTTTGAACAATATGAATTTGAAAGCATTGGAATTAACGCTCTGTATTTTCAAAAACTCTCAATTTACACATGCACGTTGAGAAATCAATTCAACATGTTTAAGAAAGTTTAGCTGATTGTCAATTAATAAACTCCCAGGACTTTAACAAAAAAACACGATCCTCCAAACAAATACCCTCAACAGAAGAGAGGAATACTCCTGTTCCCATGGTCTCTTTAATGGATGGTGAGCAAAAATGCACCACAGAACACTTATCTGCATTCAACTTTAGGCCATGTCCCTCCCGACCACTCTTTAACCCCTACGCAGATCAGCATTGAAACACTGCACCGCTTCATGGACACCTGGAGGGGGATATGTTAGAAGCATCTGAGAGTCATCCGCATAGGAGTATAGTGAACACGAGGACAATGCAAGTTCAAGATCAGCAGTATATAAAATGAACATAACAGGCCCTAAACATGACCCTTGAGGAACCCCTGTATCCTTCGACATGCGAGGAAAGATCAGTTTTCTTTTATTACCCTTCGTCACCTGACTCCGTCCGCTCAAATATGAGCCAAACCATTTTATAACGATTTCATTAAACCTTATAGAAATTTTAATTTGGCAAGAAACAGTTCATAATTCACTGAGTCGAACGCTTCAGAGAAATCAAGCGTCGCCAAAATACTTCCAAAACCCTTATCTTTCGCTACATGCAGCTCATCCATAATGTTTATCAAGGCGGAGGTAGTGCTGAAAGACTTCCTAAAACCAGACTGATGTACAGGAAGAATATTGTCAGCCTCAATGAAAGCTGTCAACTGATTCACCACTACCTTCTCAAGGATTTTTGACATGGCCGGAAGGATCGATATCGGCCTAAATTGGGAAATCACACTTGGATTCTTTATTTTGGGTATGGCGTGACAAAACTTTGCTTCCAGCATGATGGAAAACACCCAGAAGCAAGGGACAGGTTAACCAAATGCGTAATAGCTCCCCAGCAATATGGGCTCATGACTTTCACTAGCCTGATAGATATTCCATCAGTCCCCACAGCCACTGACGTAATGTTTATTCATTATGCATTTGATCTCACCCTCAGTAACTGGCACAAAATTGAAACCATGCGCTAGATCCTCACAAATATTTTTTCTGTAGAAATTCAGTTTCTCGAGGCTAATCCCGCTTCCACCATCCATGCCTGCAAAGTACCTGTTGAGGTCATCAGCTGAGAATCTTATATCGTCACTATTACGGTCATTTTTCCAGCACTCCATCGGACCGTAAAACACCCCAGAATGATTTAGAGTCCTTACAATTCAGCTTGTCGTGAAAGTAATTTCGTTTTGCTCTTCTGATTGGCGGCAGTTCAATTTATTTCGTGCCTTACAGTACAACGTTCTAGCAGCCGAAACATCACTATCATGCAGTCTGCGTTTGAAATAATTTTTTTCTTTTGTGAGCTCTCTTATCTCGTCACTCCGCCATGGGGCTTTCTTCTTGGTGACTCGCTTTCTTGTTAACGGTACGCAGGTGTCAAGCAGTTGGACAATGTCGGTAGTTAACAATTGACTAACTTCCTCGACCGAGGTCTTTTGTCTCAATATCATCCCAATCAATACGTGACAATAAAGAAACATAAAGAGACACATCGAAATTGGAAAAATTTCGATAAGTTATAAATTTCTCCTTTGGCCTATAGTTGCCATACCTGAGATCACAATATACCAGGTGGTGGTCCGTAATTTGTTTACGTCTTGAATCAAGAATTTTGGACGTATCCACTACTAAACCAACTTTGACTATGTCTAGACCTTTATTCACAACAATATGGGTCGATCAATGTCGAAGAGCTCTCGGTGACACGAGTGGGCTCTGTTATGAGTTGTACCAACCCTAACGATTCATACAGGTTTTTCAGGAATCTACAATCGGCCTTACCAGTATCCATAAGATTTACATTAATGTCACCCAACAAAACAACATCATCATCATCCAACATCTGATCAATAAACAAAGAATACAAAAATAGAACTCAGGGTGGAATATATAACACAGGGTGGTTATATACCACGCACACACACAGCTTCTTGTTTCTCAAACTAAACTTGCCACAGATATATTCTAAGCGACTATCAACATTGTTCAAATAAACCTGCGTCATTTGCAGATGATTTGTAACCAGGAGTGCCACTCCTCCACCAGCGGCTCCCGGGAGACCCTCAGCGCCCTGTCTGTCCTTGCGCCATAAAGAGTAGCCATCTACAATGAAACAATCTGAGGAAACATCTGGAGTCAACCACGTCTCCGAGAGACCAAGAATGTCAAATTTGAAATCATCAATAACCGCACACAGCTCCTGGAAAACCTGTGTTCATTGATCTCACATTTAAGTGCCCTACTCTGGAAAACAACTCGCCCCTCTGATGCCGTTTCCCGACTCCTTATGCTGAACAGAAGCCTGTGACACCTCAGGAACAGCTCTAAAGTCGCCAGGAACTGCGGAAACCGGCGAACATCCACCCGGAAAAGTTTTTTCTCTCGTGCAAACACCTGAAAATAAAATTCCCGAACCAGAAATTTCCTGCCCTATTTAAGTGACGACCATCACGAGCAAGGTGATACCCCCTCACCAGGCGGTTCGCGTCAACATAAGTGACATTAAAATTAATGCACATAACTTCTAGCTGTTCATTAAAATTACAAAGTGGTAGTGGTGCAATGTCTCACCTAGTTAAAACACTACTCCAACATAATGTCAGAAATTGGAAAGTGTTTTTTTGCGGTACTCAACAGGTCCGCCATGCTATGAAGTGCCGCGCGCTTCCCCAACCGCCCATTGTACCCAGGTCATCCGTTATAACCATCAACAAAATTATTGGTGCCAACATGAATATAAATAATTTTTGGCAGGTTTTGGCACATACTTCAAAAGCTTTTGCTTAATATGCTCAATTTTTGCACCTGGATTGATATCTAAGGTGGCCCCATTTTTTTCAAGCAGAGATTCCCAGCATATCGCAACAATGAGTCACCGATGACCAAGACATTCTTTAATGTCCCACACCGCCAACCTGCCGATCAGTACCCCGCGACCGCTCAGGAGTACAACCCTTAGTTACAAGTAATTGTTGGTGTTCACCGTTTTGATCCCATTACAGAACATGCATAGGGTGAAGCCGGCTTTTCGGTTGACTCTGTTACTACATTTGCCCTCAGTCGTTTTATTCGCTTAAAACTATTTCTAGACTTGCGATTTCTGTTTTAGGTTTTTCTCTCCATACACCTGATACATTTTTAATAACTCTAATATCATTTTTCACATGTTATATTAATTTGAACCATCTAAAACATGATAACGATTTCTACATAGCGGCCCAGGCCTCTTTTTTACACAGTAATGTTTGGGATTTATGACTAGTAGTCTTATTTCGCTTTCGTTTGACAACATTCCAATTCACTGGGATCTAAAATTGTATGACTCATAGTTTTGGCTATTTTTACATTCAGGTTGTGTTTTACTTAAATCTACAGTTCTATTTACATTATTTACAGGCAATGATTCAACCTTGCTAGGGCTTGCACAACTCAGCAGGGGGTAGCACTAAAGAACCATCAGACAGTCTGTCACTAGACTTACCGTCAGCAGTAAAGTCCGGCGTAAAGAAGTTCCTGTACCAGTCCATGAAAGAACATTGAGACGTGGGCCCCCGAGCACAAAACCCCTCAGTTACAAGTCTAGTGTTCACTAGCACACTTATACCGCATTCAAAACTGTTCTTTTGTCGCATACAGCTAATTTCAGTAAAGATACATTCTTCCACCCCCAACTTTGAGGCCGTTAACTTAGCAGATAAATTATTTGACTGGTTTAGGGAATCAAATGATAAGCTGCTCCCTCAGCAACATCCACAAATAACAAACTCCAGTGCGTCCCTGAGTCGTCTTTCAGGGTCGCGACGTTGTTACTAACACAACAGAAAACATAATGCGAAGATGAAAGGGACAACCTGCGACAGAAGCGCCTTAGCATCATCTTCTGCCCCCAATTTTACCATCTGAACAAGAGTTTGGGCCCAAAAATAAGATTTTACAAGGTAGATCAAAAAAGGCTTTTGCAAATGTTTCAAAGTATGAGTCTAGGACTCCTATCGTCTACCCATCTATTCATTAGCCACGTCCCGGCTTCTGCCGATTTTAGTTGATTTTTCAATGTATTTACCAAAGAGGATAAATCTGCGTGCTTTCTGTTTAACTCATCAATGTTACAATTAAGTTGTTTAATTAACATATCTTTTTCGGACTGCAATGCATTTACACATGAATAATCATTCATAAGTTCATCTAACTTAGACCTAAGTTTACTAGAACTAGTTTTTAACATTAAGTTCTCACTTAAAATAGCGTCTTTTCTCTTTTAAAATCACATCTTGGGCGTTCAAGGAGTCATTCAGCTCAGAACGTCTTTGACATTTCTCATCTTGGAGTTTTTTTTTCCAAAGCACCAGTATGCAACTTTAAATGTTCATTTTCAGAATGTAAGGTTTGACTCAAAATATTTGAGTCATTCAGCTTTTTTAATAATTCGCAAAAATCAGTTTCGAGCTCATCAAAATCTACGTTGGGAAAATTTACTCGCAATCTTTTTAATTGCGTACATATACGAGTAATCACGCACTCAGTAGCGTCCGTCAAAACCCGTTGCGTCATTTAGAACAGCCTCAATTAATGAAAGCTGCGCTAAAGTTGAACGGGTATGAATCACCATGTCGCCCGATGCGGAGCGATGCACGGCGCAGGCAGCGATGTCAGGCGGGACTTATTCAGTCAGCGGCAGGCGCAGCAGTAAAATGCTCCGTTCCGCCAGCCGTGAGTTTGAGCAAGGTACAAGGTCAGGCCGTGCGCGTGGCAGCAGTTTGTTCACCGCGGCGCATGCGCCACAGATCAATTTCGCCGATCAACAGACCAGCTACCGTCTACTACTGCATGCAGATCGATGATAATGTCGTAAGACAACCATCAGCAAAGTCAATATGCACCAACTACTCACAGTTCCTCAGATCGACGTTCAAGCAGATTTCGATCGTGCATAAATAACCAGTTCCAGACAGCACGAATACAACACCCAACAGTGAGTAAAAACCACTCTTAATCAGTAAAATTTCAGACACATAATTATGATTGTATTCTTCAGGCAATCAGTGTTTGCCAACCCTCGCTATCTTCTTCTATATCGCTAGCTTCTTCAGCTCGAGGTAAAGTTTTTTTTTTCAGTTGGTCGGACTGTTTCTAAATTAAACACCTTAGCCGGAAGTAGTTCAGTGTAAGTCTTACTCACCATCTTTTTTCTTCTCTTACAAAAAAATTGTGTTTCATCTCCTGACGAATCCTCTATCTGGTCTTCGTCCGGATTGTAGTCTCTGTCTACATCTGAGTCATCAGAATTAAATAGATCCATAAGTTCAGGTGGCAAGCTTGGAGCAGGACTTGAGACTGAAAAAATACAATAAAGTGTCTGTTAATTTTAAATTTACTTACTTATTTTAGGTGGATTTTAAAAAAAAAATATTTCACTTGTAAAAAATTACATACTATAAATCTTTAATTTATAGCCTAATGATTAAAATTTAAATTAAATTGGAATTATTCAGATGGCAACAAGTATACGACCACCACGTGGTTCCGAATCCCGGACCTTGAGACTGCGAGCCTAAAACGCTACCCCTGAGCCAAACGTGCATGTTGAAATAGTTCAACGATAGACAATCTAGACTTATACAATGCAAAAAATATGAAAAATGTTGGGGGAATTCCATTACATTAGACAAACTATTCTTTACGTACAGTACAGTATATACTATATACGTATTTCAAAAGAAAACAATGAAACAAATGTTTTAATGATAACTTCAATGAAAATTTTACTTTATATTGCATAATTTCTGAACAATTAACTGGTTGTTTATTGTAAAAATGAGTCATCAGCAGTTTAATTATTTTACATTAATTTATAACAACGAAATACTTACCTTTGATTTCTTTATCTGGTTTGAAGTTGTCATCTGTGCTTTTACCTTCACCACACATTTCCAATATCCGCTTAGATCTTGATGACATGATGGTAAACTAACTTGTACACTACACTTCACATTAACCAACAAACTATCAGGTTATGATGATTATTATCTGCTTGTTTTCCAGAGTATGGTCAATAGTTTCTGGTATTTAGTGTCACTCATCTATCCAGTTTGTTATTTTCATTAAGTATCTAGCTTTTTTACTATACAATCTTGTTAATATTACCTATTATATATTTATCCATAATCTAATTGTAGTCATGATGGCTTTTATTTTATTATTGCAGACAGCCATCTGCAATCTGTGTTTAGTTTTGTAATTGGCGTATTGCCGTGAATAAATAAATAAATAAATAAATAAATACAACTACTGAAAACTAAAGTAGTCAAATCAGGCTTTAAACTGTGTAAAGTGTGTTAACTTAATAAATTAGTGAACAGTGCGTTAAGTCACAAATTGCTTGGACTTAACAAACTAAACACAAATAGACCTTAAGCAGTATAGTTTGAGTAAAATGTGCCCATGGACCTAAACACACTTTACACAATCAATATTGTTCACTTTTTACTTATACCATTGGCGCACAAGTGAATAACCTGTTACACAACCCCCTTGTTATAAAGTGAATAACTTATCACCCTATACACAAAAAAACGTAGATATCATTGTTCTGCATGCGGGTGTAGCAATAACTCATTTTGACTAATTTTGGACTTAACACTCTTTACGCAGCTGGAACAGCATTGTGACATAAATACAGTAATTATATTTAACATTTCTGTAAACAATCTGTTAAAAATTGCCAACAAATTATTACATATGAATTGTAAGAATAACAACAACCGACCGGTCATTTGGAAGCTGCAGGACGCTAGCGATATAACCGAAATAGCGTGGGTTAGAAATCTGTTATTAATAAATAAGAGTATTTATGTATAATAAAAGCATTGTATAACTCATATTCTCTCTTTTGCTGAAAAAGGAATTCAACCAATGCAATCTTTGAAAACTAGAACACTGATTGGAAATTTAATGCGACAATATTCCAGTATCTAGGGTCTGTTTAGTGGAAAATTACAATAAAATTCAGAGGCACACAAGGGCAGATACTTATTACCTCAGCATAACACAGAAATAACAAAATTCGTTGCAGAGCAGGGAAACATACATAAACTTTATATGGAGAAGAATTTTCTGGTACAACTATTGGGATGTTGCCAACGTTTTTATAAACCGTCCTTTACATTTTTTTTAGGTATCTGTGACATTTACTAATAACTATAGTAACACCATATCGTTTTCATATTTTGATATTCTTCGCAGACGTAAAAATATAAATATTGTTTATAATTTTGTTAGCGAATATTGAATATTCAAAATTGAGTACTCGAAATTGAATATTCAAATTGAAGATACTCTTGAAGCTACTGCGTTACTGGTGGTGTGAGTAAACTAATATGTAGTGGTGAATAAGTACCTAAGATTATTTATTACAGGCAGACAATTTTTTTAATATTTGAATTTTGTGCATTTTATGTAGATGGCTGGAGTTTCTTAAGTAGAACAGGCTAGTTAGATTAAGTTAACTTGTGCAGTCCAAGTTTAGTAAACAAGTTGTAAATCACCCTCAAATCTATTTTTGATCAAGTAATGATTTTCATTATTAACAGTTAAACATACCATTAGATTATATTAACACCTCATTAAAAAAATTATTTAATCAATAATATAACTATGATATTTTAATCTTCCATATTGTGCAATACATATTTACTATGTCTCACTTCCCATTTTAAATAGTAACCATAAAGGTTAAGTTAGTCTGTGTCTATGTACTTTGAGATTCATTAGCCTATTGATCACTTATGAAAAACTGTCAACATTAATATATGTTCTCAAGCCCTATAGATATTTGATTAACTTTACTAACAGTTTGCTTTTCATGGGTTAGGATTATGTAGTGTAAGAACTCTGGAAATAAGTTGTGTATTTGTCAATACTAAACTTGACTATTCCACCGCAAATGGTTCTTTAGCTATCAATAAGATGGAGACACAGCAGTTACAGTGTGGTTATAGTGCGTTTTGAAAGCAACTTATAAAACAAAATAGTTCTACTACTTGATAATCGTTTATCTAACACGTTAAAGTACTTCTGGAGAATAAATTTTACAATTTTATTATGTTTAACAATAATGTAACATAGGCAATTTTAAACAAGAAATACTGTATTCAATGCTAGAAGCAAAGTTTTTGAGACCACTTTTCACCTATACTCGCAAACTCTAGTCAAACTTTAACAACCAAACCGTATCTTAAGTGACGTTGAATTTTGTAAGAAGTGTCCTTGTAAAACACTTCAAACTCTTTCAGGCTGCTAACAACGTCGAACTGTTATTGACTCAGACAGATTATGTGACAGAATCGTTATGGTTTGGAACTATTTGTACTTTTATTTACTTGGATATAAAGTATGTACCTCAGTGGGATTCCAAGTAATTCTCTGAAGTTCCCATATGCCGATTCACATATAATAATAATCCTGTAATAATTATTTAGACACTGTAGTGGCACCAGTACTTAATGTCGTTGTAAATGTCTAAGTGTATAGCTTAAATTATCTGAAATTTCAAATGCGACAAGATTCTAAGCAAAAGTTCACCCGCAAACTCTGATACATTTAGATTATTGTGTTAACTAATATAAACCCAAACATACTTAACACTGGCCTCGGTAACGCTCCCGACCAAGAACAAAGCTTGAACATTTGCACGCGGCGCTGTGTATTTACCATACCAAAGTAAACTGTTTTAATTAATTACCCTCTGTTGGCAAAGGAAAGCTATTCTGACACTGAGAAAGGTACAACGGACTAATTTGTCCTAGTCCTCCTCAAGGATGTTTCTGGAACAGTTCCATTCTTACAGAGCCTTATTCTGTATCACAATAATCCAATATGGGGTTAAGAATATATCTTGGTTAAGAAAGGTATGTTATCGTAGACAGTTTTAATAAAGCTCGCGCACACTGCCTTCAATAGTTTACCCATTTCATTCGAAAAGTTTTTACGTTAAGGGCTCTGAAATCTGAACCTTTAATTTTTAGATTGTTAGTTTGTGATGGTTTATTTTTCTTCAGATATTTGTGAACGCATATATGTATTTGCACTTACATATAAGACGCTGGAATAAAATGTAAAAACTTAATTTTTAAAAGATTTAAATACCACAGCATTTTGCAGAACTAAGTGCTCACGGACCAGTAATACTTTATATAGTACACACCTATTGGTAGTTTTAAAAAGACCTATGATTTTTCTCTGTGTAGCTGGATATTCTGACTATAATTCCCGTACCTCATGTTGTGTCATCAGCTTTAGTGCTTTTACTTTTGATTACAATCAAAGTGGTCTAGAAATAGTAACATTTCCAAAAAATGTATTTATTTTGTGAAAATTGTTAGAATTTTGATTGCTGCTGTAGTGCAATGGCTTATAAGAAGAAGACTGAAACTGGACGATTTTCATATAAAGGAAAAAAATTAAGTAGGTCTACAATTGAACGCCTAGATGTAGGATCTACACCTAAAACTATTGAACATAAAGGCCTAACTGGCCTACCTTCTAGCTCCAACGTGAAACTGAACCAGAACTTTAAGTATTATGATTATCTAGAACAGATGTTACGAGAAATTAAATTATGTATTTTCTGTCGTTGCGTTTTGTACATAGGTTAAATAAGAGTCCGTTGTAGCTCTAGAAACAGAACTATGTAAATTTTGCAAAACCTGTGAGTCTAATACAACTTTTAAAAACGTAGACCAGTCAATGGGGCTGATTTAACCAGTAGAAATATTAAGTAAACTCATATATATTATGAGTTGAACCTTAGGCATACTTTACGCCTCCGAACAACTTGAAAAAGATGTGCAAGTGCTAAAAGACTGTGTTACATCTTAAGGAAGCGATATCGACGAGAAAGAATGAAACCTGTCCCTATCTAGTTCTCATTATTACGCGATACAACCAAGTTTAGATTAGGTTTTCATAAATATGTTATTAGTAGTAGCAAAGTTAAAGATAACCTTTAGAGTACTCAAGACTGATTAGAGCACTCAATTCAAGTGATCTGAGCTTGAATTTTGGTACCATCTCGAGGGAAGTTTGTTTCCGCCAGAAGTACATTCTGGTACGTGATCTGAGGTCGGGAAAGTACTGATCAGAAATGCCCCAGACTTTCAGTGCGACCTCGATGGCGCCTCCCCGCACATCTGGCGAAAAGAAAATCTCTCGAGGTAGTATCTACCTTCAGGCTCAAATCCCGTGAGCTCTCTTAATTTTCAACTTTAAACTTTTATATTTATACCTAGATGTTTTCCGTGGCTTCTTACGGTTTTCAAACGCTTTTCCCGTATATGAGTACTTCTGGTTCAATTGAATTTTGTTTCAAACGCCTATATAGATTTTGCCTTGTTGCCACAATCAAAAAATCTATAAAAAAATGTATGTTTGTAGCCATTGTAAACGTGCATGTACTTTATTATAAAGTGGTCCAACACTCAAGCTTAAATGGTCTAAAGTTCAACATCAAATGTATTTATTTTAAATATAATTACGTCATAACTTAGCGCCTTCAAATATTGTTTAACTATTTAATATACGAGGGGTATTAGAAAAATAAGGTTCCCATGATTTCTTAAAATAGGTAGCTCTACATTTCTACTTAGTGTTATACATCAATTTAAAACTTAAAACTTAAGGTATATTTTCACATAATCACCGTCTCTGTCCAAACACTTTTGTAGACGATGCTCCAAATTTTCTATCCCCATGTTGTAGAATTCTGCCGCCAATTCTTTGAGGAATTGAGTAACCTCTTCCTTGACTTCATAATCGGTACTGAAGCGTTGGTCACCCATGTTCCTTTAATTTTGGGAATAAGTGATAATCACTTGGGGCTAGGTCTGGGCTGTTGGAGGGATAGGGCACAATAGTCCAGCCAAAATTTGTCAGCAGTTCTTGAGTTTGACGTGAGACATGAGGTCGAGCGTTGTCATGGAGAAGTCTCACACCACTGGACCATCTTCCTCTACGACGGTTCTGGATCGCGCGTCTCAGTTTCCTTAATGTGTCTTAATGTTTCCCTATAAACTTCGATTCACTGACAATGAATTTCAATAGGTGAAATCTGTATTGCATTTAAAAATACGTATCACAGCACGAATTTTGCATCTGGCGGTAACAACGATAGGGAGCTCCATCTTCGAAGGCAGCTAAACCGGCACTGTTGGACGTAGCGAGGCGCGAATGGTATGGATAGAGAGAGGGACAGCTGATGAGTAAGACAGTGTTACCAGATTTCTCCCAACATATTGCATTCTGTCTCGGCGGCATAGGGAACCTTACTTTTCTAATACCCCTCGTACGTAACTAACTCGCTATTTAATATACGACACATACACTGCACAAACAAAGATGATAGTCGAGTTAATGCACAAGGTGAATAGTTGTACTGCTTTACAATAGTAATTTGTATCAGGTATTGTCGCAGCATTGTAGCCAACTCTCGATTTCAATAAACTAAAACCATTTTAATTGACGCTATATTTTAAAAATCTTGTTTCTCAACATACAATGTTACATACTGGAAATGTTTTGTAACTATTTACTTTACTGAAAAATCTGTAAATGTTTAGTTTTTACGAAGAACGTGCATTTAATATACAGATATTGCATTTTCTGTCTTATTTTTCTTATTTGTTGATTTAATTAAACATGAATTTTTTAAACTTTGTGTTTGTTATTATTAGCCTATTTTACATTATTCTCTTCGAAATAAAATTATCAATAGGTTTTACTTTGAGGTTTTCGGTTTTACTACTCATTTAATGGATTTAATATACTTCAAATACAAACAATATTTTTCGAGACCGAATTTTGCATATTTTAACGGATATCTCAAAAATGGGTGGCCTTCCAGGCCTGCGACGTATTTTATTTCATTTAGCAGTTTATTTTACATAAAATAAATTGAAAAACTATCTTTACCCCATACAAACGTCAGTTTTGCTTTATTTCAGTCCTTTTGTAGAAAATGCAGCGAAATATTTCCCTAGCCATAGCTCGTTAAACAGTGTTTCTGGACATATGTTTATATAACCTTTTACCTAAGTACCATTGCGTCTATAGACAAACTTGAATGTATTGGGTATTTTAAAAGACATGGATACAGGAATTTTAAACTAAAATATGAAAAGTTGAGTGAAGGCAAATCTCTCATAGGTAAAGAACGTTTGACTGGTGAAAAGAATAAAATATTTAAGATATTTTACTTTTCAGCTGTTATGAGGAATACCAAGCGTGTCAAAGACATGCAGAAAGCAATATGGGCTATATATGTCCATATAAAGGCTAAAAATTAAAGACAGACTTACGTATCAACTTGGGTCTTATGACGAAAATACCTGGTTTCAATTCCATAAAGCTTACATTGAAACCTCTGAATATAACCATAAAAAATAAATTCCACATACCCGAGATTATTGTGTTAACAATCAAGCCTAAGTTTAATCATTGGATGATTCTCTACTTTTAGACAAATCTTTGAAGGGAAAACCCCAACATTCTAACGAGTTATTGAACGATGTGATTTGGGCTCATATATCGATACTAACCTTTGTGGCGCTTCCTGTCCTTGAGTTTGCAGTATATAAAGCTATTTTTTTCTCAAATGATTTCCAAGGTAATCTTTTTGGAAGAAATGGGTTTTGAGGCTGAAGAAACATGGTGCAGATGCGTCTCGATAAAGAACGCATGAGGTATGAAGTAAGAGCGGCTCTAAACCTCCAGAAGAAGATCAGGCAGTCAAGAAATGTCCAGAAAAGGAAACTGAAAGGCCTTTATGAAGCAGAAGATAACCCATATTTCTGAGCAGGGCGACATTAATTTGTAAGTAATAAAATATATTTCGTTTCCATGGATTTTCTTTGCTTTCCGAAAAACATTATTTTCAAACACTAGATAACACATAAATCAATATAACTGTTAGAGATATAGGTTTAAAATTTTAAACAGTGATAGATAAGATGTATATCTAGTTTCTTAGTCAAGCTTATAAAATCCATATATTATTATGAAGAATAAAATTTATTAATTTTGAAATATTAGAGAAGAATGTTGTTTTGCAAAACACCTAATCTTTTTTGTTTTTGTTTCATTTCCAAAAAAGGGTCCCTACGAAGCTAGACATGTGAGTAATCTTTAAAATAAATAGTAAGTTCTATAAGATTTAACCACTGATGAGATATGTATCATTTAATTAACATGGTCCGTATATGGGATGTCGGTTCCCTGCATAATTTACAAATGATATAGTAATTTCATATTACTGATATGATGAATGTATAAAACTCCTATCCTAAATAAAAAAACACGCAGGAGTAAATAGACAAAAATTAACTTTAGACGCGTATATAAAGGAATAAACCGTAAACTAAACATTTATTCCTTTGAGATACAGCTGAAACAGACATAAATTCCGAGTGTTTCAAAATATTGGATTACTCTGGGGATGGCCAAAATGTTAGAATAAAAAACTGACTTTTTACTATGGTTAATTCAATTAACCTCCAATGTATTCCTATTTAATTTTAAAAAGGAATGAAATTGAAAATTTTCTTGTTAGAGCTAATAATGTCTTAGTGAAATTTAACTTTTGTAATCAAGCATTTTAATCTAATATTTCCTGTAAGCAGCAATACTGTCACCTTTGGACTAACTCATTCTGTCTAAGTTATTATTTCAGTATTCAGGAAAATTATCAAGGCATCTCATTACAAGTTTTTACTTCTACACTACTTATTTTATGCAATGTGTCGAGCAGTACTCATTCTATTAGTTGTACATCCAACAATGTATTTCAAGATCTCTATGATTTAGGATTGGAAGCAAATTTCTCGTGGACTGTGAAATGACAGTCACTGTCTGCTGGTGGCCATTTAACTAAATGGTGCGAAATTTTAGCGAACTTGTCACTGAAATTACTATTTAAATAGACAGCGTTAATAGAATGGATTGTAGACAGACACCCAATAAGCGGACATGCAGGAGGCAGATGAGCAGGATTACCGAATATTGAAGATAGATGACGGAGATACACGAAACAATATTTATATAGTCACAGTTTCAACGTAAAATAAGTGAAAGCAGCCACACAGGTACAGCCGATACTCCACCATCCATCAAAATCGACAATCTTACTCTCGCGACAGAGAAATGTTTTGCTTCAACTGTACTTAGTGAATTGGAAACTTTTAACGGTTTTAACTCGTATGTTTAAAACAAAAACTGCATTAATCATTGTTTTAATTTTTTTGTTTCATGTGTTTTGTTTTTCTAATGTATATTTTATCCACATGACGTTCAAAACTAAATTTTTACATGCTGTGTCCATTGCAGAATATTGTGATGCTTAGAATAGTCTAAAAAGATAGTACACATTATACTTGTTGCCATGTAAATTGTTAAGAAAAAACTGGCGTTGGTGAAGGCAAAGCAGTCATTAGATCATCAGTAGCCTTTAACAAGGAAGTAGTGTTCGATGGCATTCTCTACACCAGATTGTATAGGGAAAGTGGGTCTTATGTAGGCAGACCGTCATTAGATCATCAGTCGAGTTCAGCAAGGAAGTAGTTTTTAATGGCATTCTCCACACCAGATTGTATAGGTAAAGTAGGATTGATGTAGTCAGACCGTCATTAGATCATCAGCAGCATTCAGCAAACAAGTAGTGTTGAATTGGCATTCCCTCTGGTTGTACTTGGCTACAGAAATAAAACTTGTTGATTACGTTAACAGCAGTGGAATGTAATTATAAGTTTGCGCGTTGTTTGCCATCCCAGTCATGATGAAACAGTCTCAAAGTACATTATTCATGCGTTCATATACTTACTAAGAGTTGGAATTAGTTAAGTTTAAGATAAATATTTAACTGTCTTTTTCGAAGATGTATACTTTTTTAACAATTGCCATATTGTAGCAGGAGGAGCTCCTCCTAGTATTGAATATAACTATTATGTGTGTGTTAACTGGAAAGCTAAAAACTTCGACTTAAGGATTCCTTTACAGTAGAATAAAATAGTTTGGTTGTTACGGAAAGGTCTAATCGAGAAATATTGGAGATAAATTAGAATAATTTTACAATAATTATAAAAAATGCTTCACTCTCAATCCTGAAGGCCCTAAAACACTGCTCTCTTAACTGAAATTTTAAATTATTCAGAATATTGTAATACTTTTCAGTGATCATAAAATCACTCAGGAGATTTAGAATGTATTTTAAAAGGAACAAGCCCATTGGTTGCGAAGCCGCGGGATACTGCTAGTAACTAATAGATAGAATGAACTTATTAATATGAAAGGTTAAACTGTTCCCCAATGATAATAATAACATAACAAGATCGTGTGATATGTAAAATCCAGGATCTATTAAAAAGGTATATTTTATATGTAGGTAGCTGATGTCATCTTTGAGTATTCAGTTGAAGAAACATCAATACTTTTTATAGATACTTTGTACATAATGGCATCCTAATACCTGACACGTATATTTAGTTTTACCTCACACGTAAGGGTTATAGAAATCTACCATTTGAAGCTTGAAATACTCATAACCACAATTTGAAAAACTAGAGAATTTTCTGGGTGCAAAGCCCAGAATAAAACAACTCATCACTCATACCTCTTATGAGTGGAGATTGTGAAAAACCTCGTGCTGGGCAGACTGCCAGGTTTAGTTACATTAAGTTGTAAATTACTGTTTTGGCACTGCCGCTACTGTCATAAATGTCACAAAACTGCATATATAGAAAACCTCAGCATCCATAAACATATTAGAATAAAAACAGTGCGAGTATTCTATTTTATATCGCATATAAGCTCAAATATAATTGTTCTCTGTTTAAATTTTCAAATACTTAAGATAGATTAGGATACCTTAAGCAGGATTTTAGATAATAAATTTGCACAAACAGGAAAAACCACACTATATTAAATTTAATAAACTTGATCGGCAAACAAGTAGATTATAAATTTCAAATATTTTTTAAACATTTTTGGCATGTTTTTCAAGATAAGATATTTGATCTTTCAACAAAAATTTAACACTTTTTAAGGAAAATAACTAAGTAATCAGTTGTGAAAAATTTAGTAATAGAGGATGAGTCAGACTACCCGTCCGGCTGAACACAGAAACCAGCTTTCTTCGTTTTAACGAAAATCCCCTTTTTAAAACCAAAAATTTTAGGGAAATTGTTTTTAATATCCAAGAATATATCAAAATTGCATTTTTGTGAGTAGGTGTTATTTTATAATGACTTGACTAATTTAAAATATTTCTCTACCTCTGATAATTCTGCAAAACTTTAATTTTATCTCGCTTTATTATACAGTGTGGTCCAAAATATCAATGTTTTTATTGATAGCTAATAAAAAATCTAAGAAAATCCAAGGTTTACCAAAGAAATTCGCTTTCCAAACATGTGTTACAGTTTCAGTTACAGTCACTTATTAGCTACCTTTTTAATTTTTAAAATGTAATTAAAAATCATTTACAATATTTCAAAGTCGTAAAACCTAAAATAATCAAATAACAAGAAATGACTTTCATTCCATCTTTATCCCATTAATATCTCTATAATAACTATTTCTTTGTATTTAATGTATGGCTTTATCTTGAATGGTTGAGAAATGCCGCCTAAAATATTAAATTTCATTTTGTTTTGTTGCTATACATTTAGGGTGGGTGGTTTTTCTAACCTTGTATAACGTAAAACACTTTACAAGTCAAAAGTTTTAAATTAACATAAAGAATTTAAAAAACTTTGTACAGTAAATAATGTTGGCACTGTGCTAAAATATGACTGCTTTGCTTAAAAGATTATCTCTGTGTACTTACCAGATGTTTATATTTGTTTCTTTTATGTTCATTATTGTACGTTTGACCAGAAATAAAGATTACGGTGATATTTAGTACGTACATTAGGGAGGAAAATACGTAATTTTGTATATATATTTTGAATTTGAAATATTATAAATCTTTACAAAATAGATACATGATAAGAACAACGCTTGGAAATAAATAAAATTTAAAATACAGAAAGTGATTTTGGTACCAATGTAGAACAACTGCTGTATTCAATACCACAACACAATACTCGACATCTAAGGGACCCGGAGTGACTTTAGTCTGCAACTGTTAGGTGTGATTATGGGAGTGTTCCATAACTATTCTTGAATTAGATTAATTGTTAAAACGAATCATCTGATATCAAGTAGGTTAGGTTGATGTGAAGGTCAATCAGCTGATGTATAGTTGATCAATGGATTAGGAATAACTGCTTCAGTGACAATTTAATGTTTTATTAATCAGCTGGTTTAACCCTTTGAGTGCAAACATACTAATGGTAGGCCATAGGGTTAGGTATGGAATAAGTTTTCCCCGATAAACGCCTCACAAAATCTGTGGTCATGCTTCCTAGCGTCTGTTTACTAACTTTCTGTGGTCAGTGAAGGTTAGATCAAATATATTTTGTGTTCACAGTTACTCCTTCACTCCTCAGTATAGTCCAATCACATATTATGTAAGCGGTTTACTTCGTGAACTTAAAGCTTTTGAAATTGAGGGAAACTTATTAAACTGGTTTGGAAGTTACTTAAAAATAGACCTTTTGTGGTAAAGCCATGAAACAAATTAAATGGTAAAAAGCTACTGAACAAAGGGGTTTCCCAAAGGAGTATTTTAGGTCCGATTTTCTTTAATTTTTATGTTAATGGTCTTGCAAAAAGAATTTTCATTGTAATCTGTATATGTATGCTGATAACACAGCAAATGCTGATGGTTTTAGCCAGAAAGATTATAAAATGTTATTCTAATAGGCACACGATTAAAAGCTAATTAATAACACACCATCATCTGTAGTTTAAATTTTCATTCATATTAAAGTTATAGTTATATTTCATTCATGTGATTGTCCTTTAATTGGCATTAATGTTGATGCCAACGAGGAAATAGCAGAATAACAAATTTTTAAACAAACAGTATACTCATAAGATATTACAGATCATAGTAACGCATATTGAATAATTTGAAATTTCTTCAGTTAAATCCCGTTCCTAATGCAAGATATGTAGGGTCAATCTTTGGAGTGGAAGTGCCATGTAAATAATTAGATATCTAGGTTTATGGTGAAATTTTAGTTTCTTACAAAACCAAGAGCAGCTCTCAAACTCATCTGTAGATGTATGTTTGAATCCTTAATTAGATACGGTGTTGAAGTGTGAGGTGGCGTCTCTCAATCTGCACTTGCACGCATTGAAAGTTTACAAAGGAGAACACCGTTATTAATTTTGAGTCTTCTCATCCCTAAATATGTGATGAAGGTATACTACTGTCCATGAATAATACTTATACATATCAACATTTTGAATGCAAACTATTTTAAAAGTTGTATAGATGCTTGTCTTAAAAGTACCAACTCTAAAACTCGTTATAATTTTAGATCTCTAGAAAAGTAAAAAATGCCGAAATATTACACTTTTTACACTTACATAAAAAATTCATTTAGCTTCGTAACTCGGCAAAAATATTTAACAGCTTACCGTACTACATGGAACACTGTGGCCAGTTCTACATTGCAAAGAACCTTTTCAGTTTTTGACTTTTATAGACAGAACAAATAAACCCATCTATATTTTAAAACTCAGCCCTTGATAAATTAATAATATAAATTAATAATGGGTTATGATATTTATAATTTATTTCTGAGCGAATTACTCGTTGGTGCGATCGCTGTTCAATATTAAATAGATTTTAATATAATTTTCTATAAATTTGAAATTTTCATTGAGATAGAATTTAAAATCAAATAACTTAGTATATTTTCGTGGGCTTGTTTCTTTGATGGACAAATAAGACAGCTTGCGACACGCGGAGATTTATTAGACAGGCAATAAAACGAGATCTGCTGTCAGCCGGTGTCTCTCACAACCCACAGATGCAGCTCTCGTGTACTATTGTCTTTGAACCGAATGGTGCAGTGCGTATGATGCTCTAGAGTACAGAACAAAATTAGTGAACAAGTCAGAGATCACTAACCCAACAAAGCCCATAGTGTCACCAGTAGATTGTCTCTATACAAAGTACCTGGCACGGAGTGGAATATTATTTCTTTTGCTGTTTTCTTGGTCTATACACAATATTGATCTAAACTACTTGGCAAGGATTACGCTGAAAACTACTACACTATGGTGTATAATGTCACAGTGCAACCTTTTTCCAAAAACCAAGTAATAATGTTGAAAAGTATTTTTTTATCTGTACTGAATTTACAGAATTTTTTTGTAGATATAACATTACTACATATTTATACAGTCGCAAAAATTAAATACAATTAATAAAATATACATATTACATAGAATTTATTCATTTGACATAAAATAATTGTTAAACAAATTATACAGTCGATGTAATTAAGTTTAAAATTTTTTACAGTATAGAGGGGAAACTCCCGCACATGCCTGTCTGATCTGAAATTGATAGTTATTGTGTAAATATTACATCTTTGAATTTATTACCAAATATATATATAAATAAAATATACATTTATATAAACTAAACGTATACTAATAAATTAAATCCTGGACTAAAAACATATAATAGAGGAATGATATCAATACAATCTATAAAAGTTAGTATGTTGTAGAGAGTATTATAACAGAGCGATAAATTTAATAATTTTATCTAAGGAATCCGATATTTGGGGGTGATATTGACAGGAATGTGAGAGGATTAAGAAGATGAGCTCCCGTCCCACACGTCGTATTGCACAGTTCCTTTGACAGTAAGCGGGGACCGGAAATTCTTTTTCACGACTGGACGCTTCTTATACTATATAGTTACAATGTCTTGAGATGTTGTGTCTAGGAAGTAGGTTAACCTAACCTTTGAGTTAAAAATGTAGATTTTAAAACATTTGCGCTTTATGGACGGGCATTTATAAAGCTACATAACCTATTTCTAACCGGCACATATCGATGATAAAGAACCTGCACAAGCCTTCGAAGGCATAAAGAATTAAACTATTGCATCCGCAAGTCAGCTGCGACACTTTGTAATGCTGTTACACTGGTCCAATAATCCCTTTAGCTATGATGTGAGAGGGAGAGCCAATGACGGCGTAAGTATATTGTTACTGTAATTCATCTCTTGTAATGTTAAATCGGCTAATTTGAGACTCATAAGCTGCCATATGCCTCAGGGATTTAATTGCCATTAATTACTTATATTAAGATGTAAATTGTTACAAAAACAAAACATCTTCACACAGCCTAATATACTTGGCGTAGTGAAATAAAGCACCGCATGGCTGTTGAGAGCTCTATTGTATAATGTCCTCACGGTATAACGTACTTGGCATGGGGAAATATACCACCGCTTGGATGTGAAGAGTTCCATTGTATATTCTAATGAGATTTACGACATCTATCAAACATAATTGAGATGATTTCATTGAGTACAGACTTTGGATTCTCTTCCACTTCTATTTTGTTACTTCACATTAGTATATCACAAATAATTTTTATTATCAAAGTAAATTACAGAATAGTATGAGCTATCAACCATATAACATTTTATTATAAATTAAAGCTATTAGTTATGAATATTAGAATGAATTAGGAATGTGGTTTTGTAAAACATGTTTATGCAATTTGTCTTAGCAAACTTCTGTAATCTACTATACCAACTTATATGGAGTGGTTGCTTTGTCTGTACAGTACGGAAAGTTCCCAGACCGAATAAAAAATTATGTTGAAAGCATAGTACATGTTAATCTGTTCTCGTAGTCCACGCCTCCGTCCTCTTGAAGTTGCTTTCTATATGACAGAGCAAAACATAATACAAAATAATATGATAATTTAGAATGCATTTGGTGGAGTTAATATAAAATAACAATGCACTTTCAGTGTTTTGTCTCTCGAGGAAGTTTGTATAACTCTTTTTAGTTACCTTTAAGCGAGTAAAAAATCGAGTATTAATCCTTACTACTAATGAACCGTTATAGAAATAATCCTGATTAATAGTTACATCCATTTTCATGTAATAATGAGCCATAGCAAATCATTTATTTACCCATTGTATCTGGCTCTTTAGCATACCAAACGATACACATAATGGTTTAGCAGCATTGGTAAAAATATTATGAATTAGGTTAGCAGCGGTCTCTGGTGTATGACATGCGATAACACTGGGAATGTGGGTGCAATATTCTCCTCGTTGTAGGGATACAATTGTTTGCCATGATTTGGGATTCCGTAAGCAGCATGAACCACATGGGTTACGAAGTGCTGACGTTTACATGTTTTTCCATCATTTTATTCTAAGACATTGTGTACGGCAGCGAGCGGTGGGAACCTGAATGGTGAATTACACAATCCTGCCAAGCATTATCACAGGGATAAGTGCTGTGAATTAGAACTCACGCAGCCTTTTCCTTAAAAACTGCCCATTATTAAAAATAACCTTTCCCCCAGTGAAATTAATTTGGAGAATGAAGTGCATATCCTTACCTACAAAAAATTATTAACTTTCGCCTTGGTCTGAAATGACCGAAAAATTGTATTTAGTCAGTCGTATACAACATAACCCTATTGCAGCTGTGCTCATGCCATGACTTACGAAACATTCACTCAAATTTCTGTAAATAAATAAATATACATTCATCCCAACATGCCAAACAGTTTAACAAGCACTTGGTGCAAAACTTTATCTCGGCTTAGTGAATTGGTCAGTGTGAATTCTCGTTATATTTCGTTTCAATATGTCAGCCGTTTAAACTTTCAAACCCACTACTCCGTTATTTATGGGCGTATAGAAAGTTTTTTCGTAACAATTAATTTGGAATCTTTTTAAATACACCTTATTAATATGTCTGTTGTGAAAACAATCTGACTTACTTCTTCCAAACGAGCAGCCGAAAGAATGAGATCATTATTTTTATATATGGGTGAGCAAGAAACTATGGCTATCATTTATTAGAATTATTCTTCATACTTATGAAGTAATATGAAGTTCATGAATAGTCCAAAATTGATTTAGCCTACATTAGACAAGAAACCCGTGGTTGGCGCTCACTCTCACCCAGGTGAGATACACGTTCTACAATATCTAATTAAGCAGCTGATAATATTTATAATATAAAGTTTGGTGTACTTTACGAGATACGAGATATATAAAAGTGTTTCATCTTGTTTGGCGGACACAGTCACACAATTTCTTCCATTGAATCATAAACATCGACTTTTATTCTGGGAAGTTTCAGTTTTGTATCAGAACTATTATTTGGACATAATAGTATTGTTTAGAATTTAATAGGTCTACTCGTATTATTACTTTATATAAGTGACATTTTGGTTCATGCATTAGACGTATATTTTATTACCACGAAGGTACAACTACACCTATTAATCTGAATTTAAAAGTAAAAACCTCCAAAGATAGTACTCACATCCAGATTATACTGTTATATGTTGGCTTTTATTCAGAAATAACAGTAAGTCCACAGTTTGGTATCTTATAACAGTCTCCAAAGGTAAGGGTACCACAAGGACAGTGAGCGATATCTTAGTTACGTTTATACATCCTAATAATACTCTAATAATACCGTAATTTCTTATAGCTGTTACGATCAAGTTATTTTTCTTTGTAATTACAAGAACATTCATAATTGGTAACACTTAATGCGCGTTACTATTTTTCCTCTTTTGACTTGAAAGGGTGATATAATTTTGGGAAATTGCTATCGTTCTATTTTACAAAATTAGAATACTATGATTTTGTCAGTAACTTATAAAGATGGCAAAAATCTAAAATTCCTTTATCGTTTCAAATCATCTACCGTTAGTAACAAAATGTACAGGCTTTTTCAAACGTTTGAAGTATAAAATGCAGTTGATATGATCTCATAATTTAATAAATACCTATCGCAGGAAAATCTTTTTAAAGGTCATATATACATAAGTTATTTTATAGGAACACCAATTAATTGTAAAAATACGAGAGAACACGAGGCGTACAGATCGAGATTACTAACAAAGATAACGATTTAATGTTGCAGTGAGCCTTAGAAACAACACATTGAAACGTACAACAAAGTTCTCTAACTAACTACGTGTACGAGGGAAGCATTTACAAAGTATCGTTCGTTAACACTCCAATTATTAAATATTGCTATCAAACACTCCTCAGATTCTCCTCATGTCTGTTACGCTCGAGAGCACCAGTTAATTATTTTGTCTCTAACAGCGCACATATACTGTATAGTGTAATTGCATTCACCGTTAAAATTTGTTTTTAGATAATAAGAAATAAGTTAAAAACATGTATTCAATTTCTAGATTTTTTCTATTTTTTTCCCTTACTGTTTTAAAAGGGCATTTGTTGACAAAATAAAGAGTACCGTTCTAAGGACTGATCCTTGGAGTACATCTCTAAATATTGGAAGTGGGACCGAGATGATTTAATATATGACACTTTATTGATAAAGACAAATTCAAAATGCAATAAATATAATAATTGGAAATCATTGCTTTTTTAAAATGACGCTTTACAAAATTGTTCCTGTCACTAACATTATAACAATCCAAAAGTACTCGTATACCACCCAAAATACATAGATGTCTACTATTAGTACTTTTATGCCCTCTATGCTGGTAAATGCTAAGTGACTTCAAAAAGGCTCTATCGCGGTAAAGGTATTAAAACATGTCAAGTTTCAAAATATATTTAATTACTAAATGTTGCTTTTGTAAATCATGAATTGTTTTAATTAATGCGTTATGCAGTAGTATGTGCTACGTGCGAAGAACAGGTGCAAGTCCAAGGGTATGACATCATGCTGTCGTGTTGAATTTCCATTACTCCCAGGTCATATGTTCTGGCGTTATGTAGTGTTATACATTAGTGTCAAACTTAAACACAGTTGTGCGTTATGCAGTAGTATGTGGTACGTGCGAAGAACAGGTACAAGTCCAAGGGTATGACATCATGCTGTCGTGTTGAATTTCCATTACTCCCAGGTCATATGTTCTGGCGTTATGTAGTGTGATACATTAGTGTCAAACTTAAACACAGTTGTGCGTTATGCAGTAGTATGTGGTACGTGCGAAGAACAGGTACAAGTCCAAGGGTATGACATCATGCTGTCGTGTTGTAGTTCCATTACTCCCAGGTCATATGTTTCTGGCGTTATGTAGTGTGATACATTAGTGTCAAACTTAAACACAGTTGTGCGTTATGCAGTAGTATGTGGTACGTGCGAAGAACAGGTACAAGTCCAAGGGTATGACATCATGCTGTCGTGTTGAATTTCCATTACTCCCAGGTCATATGTTCTGGCGTTATGTAGTGTGATACATTAGTGTCAAACTTAAACACAGTTGTGCGTTATGCAGTAGTATGTGGTACGTGCGAAGAACAGGTACAAGTCCAAGGGTATGACATCATGCTGTCGTGTTGTAGTTCCATTACTCCCAGGTCATATGTTCTGGCGTTATGTAGTGTGATACATTAGTGTCAAACTTAAACACACACACACACATATATATATATATATATATATATATATATATATATATATATATATATATATATATATATATAGTAAAGCGAAATAAGCAAAGGAATATTATTTCATATTTATCAACCAAATCTAAAGTTTCTCTTTTCTTTATAAAATTTTTTAGTTTAAAAATAAACCACCATATTATGAAAAAACCACTATAGAGAAATTATTTATTCTTCAAATACTGTGTCATTTTTTATTAAGCCAAGAGAGTGCTTATTTCTCTAAATGCTACATCTTATAGATCTTTGGTTCAAAGTTAAAACCCTATTTAAATTACAGAAATAATAATTATTTATGTCTTTCACAAGCAAGCTATAGGCGCGTTTTAACGTAGCAAATCGACAATACTTAAATAAGAAACTGAAATTTATAATTTAATAATATCTATGATTTTTTATAATTAAAAAAAACTTTTTTTGAGCTTGAATATATCACGGAATTTCAAGTGAAGTTTTTACCAAAACAATAATTGTGAATTTGTAAGGATAAGGAATTATTGGAACCGCAGCAGTTCACACAGAAAAGTTCAATATGAGACCCGGTCTGAAGCTCTGGATAAAATAATAAGGAATTTCACACTCGACTGGGTGTTATGATGATTACACAGTAATGAAAAATCCTACTTGAATCGTGGCTCTTAAATCTTAATGCCTGCTAAATTCATTCTTTAATTGGATTGGTGACATATTTTATTACTACATTTTGAACTATATTCATTTTACTAGCTTAAAGTATACATCGCAATTTCTTTTAAAATTTATCAATATTTTAAACAGCAAATTATTTTAAATACATATTTCCAACGACAATTCAAAATTATTACTTTATTATTATTAAATGTTATCGTTAAATCAAAAGAAAAACCCAATGCATGAGGTGGACAGTGATAGTTATAGACATAGTATAAGCTGATCTGTGTCCAAGAGGGTTCACTTCCGGCTGGTTGATACCTTCCAGTTGAAATTCTACTGGGTACAGCAAAAACTAATATGTTACTTAAATATGTAGAACCCTATGGATGTCAGGAGCGGTATGTCTAGTATATTGCTGAGGATGGCTGTTGGAGTTGGTGGGGCTCCCTAAGTGTTAAAATCAGTTATTCGCTAGGCTAAACATAAGAACGTGCCATCCCTATCTGCTTTGACTGGAAAGGCTGGTACTGAGATGGGCTCCTCAATTAATTAAGACATGATTGAGTTTAATACCCAAAATACCTCCTCGTGGATTTTGACTGGAGGCGGCCCTATCCCCAACCTTACTCATGCCGAATATCCTGTCACTCCAGATGTATTACAACGGTTCCTTTAGGATTATTTGCAATTTCTCACCTTCTTGTCCTAAGAGAACAAAAAAGTGTTCTATCCGTACTTGACAGGTGATTATTAACTTAAAGACTGTCGAAGCTTGATTTGTTTGGTAGAATATAAGATTAAATACAAATTGAAATGGGATTGGGTGGAACAAAACTTGCACGTTTGTTTTCATTTAAAATATCTAAATACATATGAAATCACTTTTCAGGTTCACAAAGCTCAAAGCTCTAAAAGATTTACGTATAATATTAAAACTTAATAATGCAAATAAACATTTCATGCCAGCGTTGCTTCAAAATCAAGTTCAGATTTTACTAAAATTATTTAATGTACCTATATTTGTACGTTTAATTGGTCGGGGATAGGAATGCAGAGTAGGCCACAGCATGCAATACTTAATTTCTGGAAACATAACAAAAATCAGCCATTAGTCGGTATAAATTAATTAGGAATGTCACATGCAAACATAAGGTTACCAACGGTTTATTGGAGAATTTCAAAGATAATTGTTAGGGTTTAGATTACAAAATGTATTTATTTATCATATTTCAGTGTCTAGTACGATAAGATAAAAGGTCATCCCAATAGCTAATATCAGTTATAAAGCTATTGAAGTTGTTAATAACTGGAACTAAACCTAATAGTGCAAACATAACGTTAAAATCTGTTTTTAGAGAATTTCTAAGGTTTAGCCTAATTTATTAATTTTACAGTGTCTAATACATTATGAAAAAAGTTGTCTCAAATGTTAATATCAGTCATAACACTATTATAGTTGATATTTATCGGAGCTAGAGATTAGAAATATACAATACTGATGCAAGACTAATAAAAACCTGATATGGCGATTGTATGTCACCAGCTACACAAACGTAACTCATGCAAGATTCAGTGCACTTATTATCCTATTAATGTAAAACCCCATTCCCTATCAGAGACGAACTCTAAGATGCTGTGGAAGCTCTGTAATGTACAACACCAATGTACGTGTCTTAATTTAACGTCCTTTAGTCGTAAATGGCAGAATGTCATCTCATATGTTGTAAACGGAATTTGGGTGTGTTCTTTTACTTCTCTTTTGATGCTTCTGTAATTTAAAGGATGTAGACCATTGTTTAATTTTCTCACCCTATAATTAAACGTATCTAAACTGTTTTTAACAGTGATAGTGTATTGGTTGTACAGCCTGAAAAATTACATGCAAATAAATTACTATTCTTGTATAACTAACGTATAAAATTGGATCAGCGCATGAAGTCGTTATAATCTTATCAATATTTTTTAAATACCCATTTTAAGTTTTAAGTATTATTTCGATACACCAAATGCACATTTGAGTTTTATGTATGCAAATAATGCTTCTCGATGCTAAGGAAAGGAGGGTAATGTATATTTCGCAAATGACTTTAAAAGGACTGGTTAGTTACCAGTAATTCCATTCATTGTCCTGAGGGAATGGAATGATAAATAGCTCTTTTAGTTGTTACAAAGATCTTGGAGGAGAGCACAATTCCGCGAAAAGTAACTGAGAAGATACGATGCAATCTTGTGTACGCAATTTATACTATTATATTTACTATAATTTCATTCCAAATCAATACACACATTTTGAGACGCCTGTAATTTGTATAAATTATTGTAGAAACAGTTCCAAATGTGAATTAATACATTTTGAAAGAAAAATCCTTATTATTACTAAACAATTTCCAGAAATTAACAACTGTTCTCGTTCACAAGTAATAGATTAAAAAAAATAAACTTAAAATAATAGTACTACACACAGTTCCGCACTGATAAAAGAGATTTTATCTTATTCGAATCTCTTTTCATGATAATAAATCCGAGATGTAAATTATCTTATACACTTTAAGAATTTACTGTTGATTGGCAGATATAAAAACATGTTGTAGATAATAGTTTCCTCACTTATAATAATATTAATCGTTTTTATTTTAAACTATTAACTGTAAAATTTTGAAGGCTTCGTAAATATTTTACAAATAAAAATTTTTAAATTAAATAGAAATTGCTTTTAACACGAAATACGAGTGAATTGTATTGTTATCATGAGGAACGTTAAGGTTAGCTTTACAGAGCTAATCGGTAACGGGTATTTAATAACTACCAAATATTCTTATTCAATTAAACTATAAAATATAGAATACTAAATTAACGTGCTTTATTGAAGCTCGTGCAACATTCTGACAGCTGAGGTAGATTTTAGTGACCACAAAAAATAACTTTACTGTGCTTGTCCTTCGCATGGAATAGAACGCAGTTACAATGTGGAGATCTATGCTGGCATCCAGGGTAGCAGTTCTATCAGGAAAATATGGGGACATTGTCGATAACATTCCGTATGGATGGACCAGGAAACCAGAACTGCACTGTGCGTGTCCAATCACATGGATATTACGCTTGCTGTACAGTTAAAATGTGGACAACTATTGTAAGTAGTAGCATCCAGAGTAGCGGTTCAATGTTATTATTATTCCGGGGGAAATGTCAATATCTTTCAACACTAAGAGAAACTTACGTGCACATTTAATTTTATTATTTGTTAAACAGTATTAATTTGGTACTTTATGTTTTACATACTTTTGTGTTTTTAATATTACTTTCTTGTGTTTATTGAAATATACACATACCGTATTTTTTTCCATTTACTAAAACATTCTACGTTCCAACTTACAAATGCAATTACATTTTTTTAATTCAAATGTAATAAATTCAAAAATTACAAGTAATTTTTCAATACAACTATTTTGATAAAGAAAATAAATTTCTATTTCATCCAGGCGGGAACTTAATCTAAATCACCATCTGAACCCGACCTTGATCTCCATTATCCTCAGGGCTCCACCTTGATATCCAGCATCCTCTAATTTCGATCTTAATGTCTATCATACTACAGGTTCAACCTTGATCAATATTCTCAACCAATATCTAG
The DNA here is from genome assembly GCF_021130785.1 of Homalodisca vitripennis. Lineage (NCBI taxonomy): Eukaryota > Metazoa > Arthropoda > Insecta > Hemiptera > Cicadellidae > Homalodisca > Homalodisca vitripennis. The sequence continues at coordinate 121,054,578 of NC_060213.1, read as the reverse complement.
GCTCAACCTTGATATTCATCATACTCAAGGCTTGACCTTGAACTTCCACATCCTCCAGGCTCGACCTCGGTCTCCATCATCTTCACGCTTTGACCTTGATATCCGTCATAGCATAAGGTCGACCTTGATATCCTTATTCTCCAGAACTGAACTTGATCTCCATCATCTTCCAAGCTCGACCTTGATCTTCATATTTTCCAGGCTAGACCTTGATCAGCATCATCCTACAGGCTCTACCTTGATCTCTATCATACACTAAGCATAGCTAGACTAAACTATGTACTAAATGTAAATATATAAGACCTTTTTACTCATTTATTAGACATAAATCTACAACTTTTTACATGTTATATGTCCAGGAACTCATAACTTAACTCATAACTTATATATCACGGATAAGTTATTTTACCGTGTGTTATGTTTAAGCCATGATTTACTATCTAAAATTGTACCATACAACTCAAAAAGATTGAATGGCGTGTTTTATGTATTATGTATGTTTAAAGGAAATTAAATTTTCTAAGAAATTAAAATTTATCATTACCTAGCGTTGCATCAATTGTATCTTGACTTAAATGATAAAAACTCTTAATAAAAAATAATGTATAAAAGTATAACAAACCACACAATAGAGGCAGCTTTAAAGTTAAAAGTGTGATACAGTTTACAAGAAAGACAAGTCGACAGTCGACTAGCGACAAATAGTCTTGCCACACTTAACAAAAGTTAGTGTATATATCAATAATGCACAAGTAGTCTGAGATCTCACTAATATAATTATAATTCACATTGACTACCGAGTTACGCGGTATATTATACCGCGTGACTCACAACACTGTAACTTTAACATTGCCACTGTAACTTCTAGTAGAGATATATTATAAATGTTATATTTAAATTTCAAATTTCCAATTATTATGGTAGGTTCTGTTTAATTATATTTACAGTCAATACACAGCTTAGTACTAGTTTTGTATACCTACAGATAAAAAGTTTAAATATCAAGAGTTGTATGTAACAATAAATATTTTTTTACATTATAGTCCTTAATATATATATATACAATATTGGATAATGTTTTGATGATATTTTTACCCCTTTCCACACACTTTTTTCTTATTCATTTTAAAGGAAAGTTTGGACCCTTTTAAACTTTTATATTTTACACATAAGTACGGTATAATAACCTATGTAGTTATAAGTATACATAAATATATTTTGAGGTGTGTTTCTCATGCATCACCATGCCGTTCTAATGCCCGGATGCATTACTGTCAGCTTGTTAACTATTAAAAGCTCCTTTTCAAGGTCGATATTACTTTTTTGGCTTTCTGCTTGTTAATTTTTTTCTGTGTATTCTTTATTCACCGGTTGCCCAAATTCCTTATGAAATAAACAAATATAGTGCGCTGGGTTTAAAAATGCCGTAGTAATTAACATAAAAAAATAGATTGGAAATTCGATGTTAAAGGTCTCTTCACAGATATGCTCTGGCGTGATAGTAGTCAAACTAGAATTTTTATGTGCCGATAATTCACAATGCCTTTGTATATTGATATTTAATTATTCTTTTAACAGCAACATGTGTTAAGATGAGCGGCAATGTGTGATAATGTGCCTGACACGCTGACAGTGAGTCATCTGTTTATAGATTCAGAAACTCTCCTTTCAGTTGCGATGTCCATTTTAATCAATAATCCGAGAAATATTTCTGGCTAACATCTTTCGAGATGAGCGGAAATGTGTGGTAATGTGCCTGACACGCTGACAGTGAGTCATCTGTTTATAGATTCAGAAACCCGGCTTTCAGTTGCGATGTCCAGTTCAATCATCAATCCGAGAAATATTTCCGGCTAATATTTAAGAGCCTCAAATAAACTGATGAGGAATTCAACAATAATTTAAAATATAGATCAAGAAAGTTTATCTATACAACCATTAAAACAACCAAACAGTTATACAAGTATCCAAACCATATAAAGTAAGTATACCTATATGTAAGTTTGAAGTAAGTTTAAGAGACATCGTTTGCCTCGAAATCAGTTAATTCACTAAAGTTTATTTAATCCTCATCTGTTGTTACTAAATTAGTCAAATTATCAAAGAGCAAATGTTTTTAAAGTTTCATTATTCTCTGTAATAAGATTGTTTCAAATAAACTAATTAACAGAAAGATGGGAGTTTTTTAAGATGGTGTGAAGGGAAGGGGTTGACTGGGATGGTACAAATGGATTAACCAGTGCAAAGCTCTCAGTATAATTGTTTTAAACCTTCTGGAGCTGCTGACTAGTGAACTTACTTGGCATAAGAGTCAAACTACTTCACTTAACATTTACTTAGCATGAATATGCTAATTTTAACGGTCGTTTGTCATTTTTCCTGAACACAGTTTGTGTAATAATCATATAACAATTGTTGATAACATTTCATATGGATGGACCTGCTAACTGGTGAACTTACTTGTTTTTTTATATCTATACCTTAAATCTAGTTTAACACTCTCCATTACTTAACCAGGGACGGTTAGTCAGAAAATGAAAGTTAATTGTTAAGTATAGTATATAATACAATCAACCAAACAGGATTGCCGGCTCGGCCACTACTCTATTTGTGACTGCCCCACATTAGCAGTAGTTGGTGATATCATGTTATCACTATTAGTGACACAGAGTATCTGCTACGAGCAGTACATTAAAGTTGTAAATCACGTCCGGTGTCACTGTGGCTCGCACGTAGCAACCAAACAGGATTACCGGCTCGGCCTCTAGGCTGTTTGTGACCGTTTCACATTAGTCTGTATTACCAGAGGTAAACTCTATATGGAATCAAATGTTTGTTTATTTACGTTCAAAAAAGCTTTCAAGTGTTTTCGGAAGCGAGCACTCCTCAAAGAATACCTTTAAATGCATTATTGCGTTATTCTGTGCATATAAAATAGACAATTGACAGCCTAATTTGAACAAGTGTATTTGAATGGCCACATATGAAATATCTATACAGGGTGTTCTGAAAAAAGGTGCCCATAAGTCAGGGCGTGATTCCTCACATCAAAATAAGAAAAAAAGGTCTAATTAACATAGGTCCGAAAATGCTTAGTTACCAAGTTATACAGGGTGAAAGATTTCGTCTGAATTACAGTTCCCCTGCTGCAACGAAGCCCTACGGGTATTTGTTGGCTGTTAATTAAGATGTACAATTTTAGCGTACATTTATGTAAAATGAACTGAAAAATTGAATAAAACCGTTTCCAGACCTGTAGCTACAGTAATTTTTTTAAGATATGTGACGAAAATACGCGAAACGTGGTCCCGAAAAACAAGTTACATTTAGGTTTGAAGCAGATTTACTATGTTAAATGTACAATAAACACAAAATATTTTTTCACGGTACTTGTAGAAAATTTAATTTCGAAGAGAAAGATGTAAAAATAAGTCTATAATAGACAAAACGCAAACTTTAAAAAATAATCCTTAATTACATACAAAACGCATGAAAAATAGACAAAATCTGTTAAGCTCTCTACAAATGTAATATTGAAATTAAAAACAGCTGTTTTTATTAAAACAAATTAATGAGTTTACTATTATTTTTTATCAAGTAAATATTTTTAACAATCATACATTATCATACATAAAAAAGTTATCTGAATTATCATTCAACAAAAAAGTTACACTTGTCCTAAAAAACTAACCACGTCACAGTAGATGATCAAAATGTTTCCCCTCATTCAAAATACAAGCATCCAGCCGTCTTCTCATAGACTGCCGAACTCTTTCGAAGATCCCAGGTGTCTCACGTATCCTTTGAATCCCCGTTAACAATCCTTATTCGCAACTCTTCTATGGTATCCACAGGCGAGTCGTAGACAAGCGTCTTTAAATGTCCCCATAAGAAAAAGTCTAGAGGATTTGAGGTCAGGTGACCTTGCAGGCCATGCTACTGGGGCTCCTCGACCATCTGTTTGGATATGCTTCATTTAAAAATTCTCTTACTTGTAATGTGTAATGAGCTGGAGCTCCATCCTGCATGAACCACATGTTGTTGCGTGTGTATAGTGGCACATCTTCGAGTAAACTCATTCAGATTAGTCCCGTCAAGAAATGTAAATAATTTTCACCATTGAGCGTATCAGGTAAAAAACTAATAAAAATTGTATCACCCAGAATAGCAGCCCATACGTTTATAGAAAACTGATATTGGTGACGGTTCTCTGAAATAGCACGTGGATTTTCAATTGCCCACATGTGAGTATTGTGGGTGTTAAGAATAGCCATTCTTGAAAATTTTGCTTCATCAGTAAAGATAATGTAATTTAAAAAATGTGGATTTCTGCACCTTTGGATAAGCCATTGGCATAGCTGAACACGAGAAAAGTAATCTCGAGGCAAAAGAGCCTGGACCCTTTGATAGTGATAAGAATGCAAACTGCTGCTCGTGTAAAATCTTCCAGACAATTGAATTACTAACACCGAAATCCAAGGCTAGTTCTCTAGTACTTCTTCCAGGATGATTATCTATTTCGCCCAACACGCCCCTCCTCCAATTCAGCTGTACACGTTGTACGTGGCCGTCCTGATCTACCAACTTTTCCAGATTTAAAGGTTCCCGTCTCGTTTAGCCTTCTATGAATGGAAGAAAACATTTTATGAGTCGGTAACTGTCTATGAGGAAAAATGTTCCTGATAGAGTTGTCTAGCCTGACGACTGTTGCAATGTGCAAGACCGTACATTAAATGCATGTCTGCCATTTCACCATTAGTGTACATAATATTCATATCACCTGCCATGATGAATAAGATATTATTAGCTATCAAAAATTAACTTCAACGGCACTCGCACTAACTTGTATTAAAGTACAGATCAACACACGCACTTAATGAGCAATGGAAAAATAGCTGCTTGTAATGTTTATTTAAATTATTATAAACAATGTTACATTGTTAAAACATATGTTTTAAATAGAAATTATTTTGTTTCTCAAATCAAATATTTTTAATAAAACAGCTGTTTTAATTTCAATATTACATTTGTAGAGAGCTTAACAGATTTTGTCTATTTTTCATGCGTTTTGTATGTAATTAAGGATTATTTTTTAAAGTTTGCGTTTGTCTATTATAGACTTATTTTACATCTTTCTCTTCGAAATTAAATTTTCTACAAGTACCGTGAAAAAATATTTTGTGTTTATTGTACATTTAACATAGTAAATCTGCTTCAAACCTAAATGTAAACTTGTTTTTCGGGACACACGTTTTCGCGTATTTCGTCACATATCTTAAAAATTACTGTAGCTACAGGTCTGGAAATGGTTTATTCAATTTTTCAGTTCATTTTACATAAAGTACGCTAAATTGTACATCTTAATTAACAGCCAACAAATACCCGTAGGGCTTCGTTTGCAGCAGAGGAACTTAAATTCAGACGAAATCTTTCACCCTGTATAACTTGGTAACTAAGCATTTTCGGACCTATGTTAATTAGACCTTTTTTTCTTATTTTGATGTGAGGAATCACGCCCTGACTTATGGGCACCTTTTTTCAGAACACCCTGTATATTGAAAAAGTGTCTTGATCTGATAAAGACTAATATTACCTGTCTCATACACGAGCCAAGCTCCGCCATGTGTCAATCCGTAACTATTCAGTTTTGTGTAATAGAATTTCAAATTCATCATTGATTAAATAATCACCGTTTTCAGTATTAAAACGTCTTAATGGACAGAGGCCCTAAATAGAAAGGCGGTTAGAATTTGACGTTCTCTGTTCTCCACCTTTATTTTGGAACAGAAATATTTATATTAGCATGATAAAATACTTCTGCTGTCGTGAATTATCGACCAGATTAAACCAACATCAGGTAGAAGAATCCAGAGAGTGGGAATATAATTCAGTTAGCTTTATTAATGGAGAGGAGCCGCAGACAGACGCTTTGTCATGAATCTCATTTTTACTGTCTCCCTCATCTATTTGGTTAAAACATTCACAAGTGTCTCTGTAGTCACGTTCGGTGCCTCCATTATTATTTCTACGCCAGAGAAACTTTGTATTGCTCATTTCGATTGTGTGTATTCCACAATAAAAATAAAATGGCGATGCCAGAAGAAGGGTTTTTTGATGAGTGTGACATTTAGTGACTTATTTAATAAAAAAATTTTATATTGAACACATTTACTAAATAATAATAGTTTTTCTTTTTTTCTTTTCGCTTTTCAAGGTTTTTATAAATTTATTCTTCTGAATTATTTAAAAATAGTTTTAATTAGTTTTTTGCCTATGTGTACCCATTTTCGTAGAGCAACCTTTTCTCAGGCCGATAAGATAATAAGTTATTATAAAAAAGGGGTTTAGTTTCTTTTATTTGTTCCTTTAGTATAGTAATAATTATAACGTATATCTTTTCTGGCCCTGTGTATATTGTAAAATCATTCATTCATTCATAGTTCTAAATGTATACCAAATGTATAAATGGAGCCATATGAGATAGTATTCTTCTATAAGATATTTAAATCGTAAAACATTATCTTCTAAAATAATATGTATATCTTAGTTCTACTAAAGAGTTATTAGCATTTAGTTTTATAACTCAGCTAAAATGCTGGGCTGTACTGGATATAAAAGTTTGGTTTTGATACTAACAATAACAAAGTTCATACTAAAATAAAAAGTTGATTAAAAAAGTAAACCACACAAGTTAATGTTTTTTCTTTTGTACTTTAAGATGTTTATATATTTATCCATTTGAATTATTTGAAAATAGTGTAAATCCATACCAAAGTTACAAAATGAAATAATATTAAATGTTAATAAAAACAATACTTTTCCAAATTGTTTATTTTTGTGAAACTTTTCACTCTTTTTTGTGGAGTTGCCGGAAGATGAAACCTTTGGTTTCAAAAGCCCTCGTCCAAAAAATAAACAATTTGGAAAAAGTAATGTTTTAATTAACATTTAATAATATTTAAAGAATTTTCCAATTGCTCTAAGAGTCTTTAAATGAAATAATATACTATAAATTCCCTCGTAGAAATATTCTGAAAAAATATTTGTATCTTATGTTCTACTAAACAGTTCATATAATTTAGTTTTATAATTTAGCTAAAATGTTGGGGTGGACTGGATATGAAATTATGGCTACAATAAAAAATTTTACAAAGGTAATAGAAAAGTGAGAGTACGTAAACAACACTCAACATGATTGAATTCCTGTGAAACAAGCTGAAGACACGAGCGGTAATTACTATTAGGGATTTCGGGACGTGAAAAACAATTTCCAGTTTCTCCCGCCCGCCTCACTGTCAGAAACGCTTGTGGGACGGAAAGTCATTTTCTTAATCTTCTCACTTCTCTTCAATATCTATCCTGAAATCCTCTAGCCTCAGGGGAAGCAAGCCACTAGGCTCACAGTTATATAATTTACAGGCAGATTATAGATTCATCATTTAGTGTAATAACGTAATAACTGGAAATTATAATTAGTTTTTTAAACATATGTTCGAGTGAATTATATTTTCGTCGTCAATATTGGGTTCAAGAAAATACATCAACAAGTTTATATTTATTGCCAGAACAGAAGATTTTCCTTTCACTGTTCTTGATAAATTATAAATGTTATGCTGAAAAACTATTCTCGGTTTCAGAGTATATTGCCTTGTTTTGTGGAGCAGAAACGACGTACAGGGGAAGAGATCAGTTACGGGACACACAAACACAACTATTGAGAGTTCCAAGTGTTCTAAACGACAATTTTATTCTTACCACATCAAAAGCCCCTCCTTTATATTTCTTACGAAACTGCCTGCGATAAAATAAACTTGTTTTTTAATAGCAAATCTTTTCGTGCTTGCATTAAATCAATTTTACAATTAGTTTTATCCTTAACATCTTACGTTTACGAGATATTAATGTTCTATGAGTTCTTAGTTGCTAACGCTACTAGGAATATGGTAATGACGGTCTTTGCAAATGTACAGTTAATGAATGATGACATTTAGACCGCATAGGAGTACACATAGACCACATATAGAAGTGTTACAGCTGCCGCAATCTCGCCAAGCCATTCCTCCATTTATGTCCCACTAGGCTCATAAATTGTACTGTGAGATAAAATCCTCCCTTAAACAAATCTAGATCCGCCCATGTTATAATCTGATGTTACCACATTCTCTGAACATGTAAAAAATATTAACTAAGACTACAGTGGAGATAGCTCCTGAGACCAGTTGACTAAGTTTCGTAGTGGAGGTGTGCCAGATCTCGCTAATAGCTGTATTAGGCCTGGCCGTCAGATTACGCTATGAAATGAGATTTTTGTTTTTATTTTTATTGTTTTATTTATGTGTAAAATGTAGCTTGATAAATAATCAATGAATTTTTCCAACTTTGCTGAATTGTACGCAATGAAATTTAGAACACATATAGAAGTGTTACAGCTGCCGCAAGCTCGCCAAGCCATTTCCTCCATTATGTGTCCCACTAGGCTCATAAATTATACTGAGAGATAAAATCCTCCCTTAAACAAATGTAGATCCGGAAATTTTATAATCTGACGTTACCATTTTATCTGAATATGTAAGAAATAATAACTAATACTCCATTGGAGATAGCACTTGAGACCAGTCAACTAAGTTTCCTAGTGGGGGTATGTCAGATCTATCTAATAGCTGTATTAGGCCTGGCCGTCAGATTACGCTATGAAATGAGATTGTTGTGTTTTATCTTTATGTGCAAAATGTAGCTTTATAAATAAATCAATGAATTTGCATATTTATTAAATTGTATAACAGTGAAATTAATGAACAAAAAATGCTCACGATTGATTCTCGTAAGGGTATTGTTAAAAACACCGTAATGCTTTTAAAATATAATTTAGATTAAGTCTGTTGAAACTAAAGAGCACATCATTAAAAACTTTAAATTATTTATAAATGTTTTTCAAGCACAATTAACATTTTATAATGCATAATAATGATGTGTATAAATTATTATACTATTTTTTATTAATTATACTATTAAGACTTAGTAACGTTTGCTAATTAATAACAAGGCTCTTAATAACATTTTATATAAAAATAACAAACTCTCGGACAATACTGTAAATAATTTGGTAATTGCGTTAGACAAAAAAATAATTTTACGATTGCCCAAAACAAAGACATTGTGTCTTAAATGAAAAGTCGATCTATTAACTTATCAAGTTTTATAAAATTTTAATTCAGTCCTAAAATTTTAGTCTGTGTAAAAGTAAACACTTATTTAAATGACGGTGTAAATTCCATTATAAACGGAATTAAATAACATAGAGAGTTAGTAATATTGTTAAGCAATGACATCCTTGGTTAAAATTTGAAAAATTAATTGAAAATAAAATGTTCAATCGTAATTTGTATTAAGAAATTAAATTAAAGTTAAAAAACTAGAAGTAAATTTATAACCTATAAAAATTATCAGATAGAATTATACGATTTGCTGGCAAAGATTTTCCACACATCTTGTTGGGAATCTGAGGAACTTCTGATATTTAAGAGTGAACCTTAATAACGCGATATTGTTTTTGTACGTTCACGATCTTGTTGGAAAAGTCAGAAAGTATACTCCCTCTCCGGAATGTGATGCAACAATTTGAAAAATGAGGTTTTCCTCCATAAACTGAAACTTTTATCCGCTATTTTTCGCGTTTACAGTGATTATCGTGACTTAACACGAGGTAATTTGAGGTGATAGTTACATGTACGTGTTTTAAAGACTGGATCAAACTGAGCATCGATCCAAATAACTGTTATGTTTAAAATGTTTAGAAATAACAAAAAAAATCATGATGATATTGTAATGATTACTTGTAGCACAAGGACAGACATTACCAATTTGTTAGTCTGAAAGTAAATTTTAATAACAAGCTCAGTAAGGGTACTACTGTTAATGCATACGGATGACGTATTTTCCATCCGCTAGTCAGAAAGTAGTAGAGCAGTGTTCTCTATAAACAGCTGCATCCTACCTGGTGAGTTTCATATAAGATTATTCAACCTGGTAACATTATGGTCAGGAACTACTCTGTTGAGGGAACAGGGGCTCTGTACCTTTATGTTTTATGACTGTCCATTATGTTTTTTTCTTGTAAAAAATACAAAGTTATAGAACTCAATGTGAAACTCAAATTACTATAGTATTTTATGAATTTTGTTTCACTCTATTGTCAAACATAATTTGTGTAAATTCAGTTCAATAAATACTTGTTAAATATAAGAACCAAATTACTAGTTTTTTTTAGACGGAGGATGTAATGAAGTATTCGTATGGTAGTAATGTGGAAGTCACAAAAATAAATGCGTGGTTGTCTGTGGCCAGTATACAGAGCTTAATACTTACAATATCCACTGCCTTCGTAAACGTTCCAATCTATTTTACTCGAAAATGAACTAAATAAAAATTGTCATTCTAACTATTCATTGTGCCACATGATTTTGTCTCTTAACTTCCAGCCGCAAATCCAAGTAAAGCGCTACAATCAAAACGAGCTTGAAGTGACATTGACTGTTGTGAGAAGTGCCCTTTTAAAGTACTTCAGATTCTTGCTGACTGCTAACAGCATCGACCGTCAAACTGTGACAAGTCTGAGTCAGACTTGAGGGAAAAAATTATTAGTAAACTTTCTACCCGTTTTGCTATATTTTATTACGACTAAATGCCGAGTTGAATAAAGAAAACATTAACCTAACCAACTCATTACTGAAATTATATTACTGCTTTGATTTGTTTATACTCTAGAGTAAATGATTTTTAGAAGTAGTGTTACGGTTAATTTTCAGCTGTTAGGGAAACTAAGATAATAATAATAAGAGAAAACGGGGAACGGATGGAAATATGAGAGGACAGGAATGCTGAGAAGAGCCATAGTAGCACAATATTGTCTCAAATTCCACGTTTAGGATGTGTGACACTGACTACTGAGCCCACACTGTCCTCGCGAGTCACGTGATCATCTTGTTTTATCAAAAATATAGTTATTCATACGGTTGTCATAAATTACATACGTGTTATTTCTGGTAAAAATACAAGCCGGGAAACCAGAACTTTTATAAAAAACTTCTGACATGGCAGAGCTGACATGACATGTTATTAGATTCTCTAACGCATTTCCGGAAGAAAGTCACCTTCAGTGATGGCGATGTCTGTACTCTAGTGGCGCGCCGATTGCTGGACGTAAAAGCATCTATAAACATCCTGATATCGATGACATCGGTTTTGATGATTCTCGGTTTTCCACGACTATCTCCCATTCCAAACATCTCCCTTACACAAAAGTTAATTTAGCACAATTAATGTCACCACCAACTATCCAGTATAGCATCATAATGGTGACAATCTTACTTTATGTGCATATAGTTTGAGCACAGACGGTATTAAAAAATCCCTAGACCTCAACAACACGGATTGTATTCATTAACAACCCTCCCGTCACAAGCAATAGTTGGATTTTACAATACATTTTCAGGATATATAAACTTTGAAAAATTTATTTTATTTGTTTCAGTAAATAATTTCTACAAAAGAAGAGTTTGTGTTGTGCAGAGTATTTTAGACAAATTTATAGGATAAAAATGTAAAAACTATTTAAACTAAATCTACTATACTCCACAACAATCTAAACTATTCTATCCTCTCGTACTCTTCTCTACCCTACCTTATTATACTCTACTCTACTCTACTCTACTCTACACTACTCTACTCTGCTCTGATCTCCTCTACCCGAGTCTAGTACCGGTGCTATTTGGACTCATCCGTCAAAGTGTCAAGTCATTTTCCGACATCTCTTTAAATGTGACGTATTATACATCATGGCGAACCGTAAAGGGATTCTAGATAATCCAGATTATCAACCCATATTGCTAGATAACTTCGATAAAAGCCGAAGATAATGACTTTACAGATTTTGGAATCTATAAAGGAATAAACCAGGGATGGTAAAGTCAGAAATGGATGCGTAGCCACCGTCATTAATCGTCATGTCAAAACCATCCTTGGCTGATTTTTGCGCGACCAATATTTTGCCAAACTAAAAAAAGAATATCAATTTGCCTATCTTAAATAACTTTTTAACAAAGGTCATTTTAACAAGGTCACAAAACACCTGTTATGAAAGCGGTGAACCCTGTGAGTTCCCGGGGTATGATCCTAAAACAACATATTTAAAGCAAACCTAAATGTGCAACTTTGAACATATTTCTAATATCTCCATTCAAAGCAGCTACCTTTAAAAACAACAGTAACGATAACGATTAATATTTTATAAACTAAGCCAAGATCTTTTGAAGATGGTGTACTACTACTGAAGTAATCCCGGTAGGTTAAAAATCAAATTATAATCGAGAAAAGTAATAAAAGTCGTTTTTATAATCGAAAGGTTACCCATGTAGACCATAACAGCCAATGATGCGATTGCACAAATGAGATACAAAAGATGCTGGAACTATAATTACTCCATATCATAAAGAGTTCACATGTAGACTACACATGTATATTAATAAACATAAATGAACAGAGCGTAAGGGTTGACAAATAAATCAGAAGGTTGGCTTTTATAGTCTCAGGAATCTCTTAAAAAATGTGGTTTCTATAAGTAATTTAGATTTAACACACTATAATTTCTTGAATTATATTAAGTGTGTGTAGTGTGAATCAATCTTTATTTTAAGAAAAATTATTTTTAAGATGTCTAATTAAAAACGCCTGAAATAAAAAATCTATTAAATACACATTGAAGCCTTAGAAATAGTATAACACGGATAGTGGTATAACGAAATAATTTCAGCCTTTTATTCATTTTTCACATCCTTGAGTAACTCAATACGATTGTTTTTGTTCCAAGATATATTAGTCTTTGCTGAATGTAAAAGGACACGTTATTATTTTTCACAACAATGAGTGAAAATTATTAACCAATATATTTTTAAATTAATCCTTTTGTTCGCATTGTACTCAATAACATGTTTCTGATGGATATCGCCTTTATTTATTGTTTGATAATTAATTTAAGTTAAATTTAAAATAAATAGACTATTCGATTGTGTTAATAGATATATTTTATGGTCAGTAAATGATATTTGTGATTATTCACTAGCCACACACAATTCTCTGTTTACTGTTTAAATATAGCTCTACCTATAACTGTTTGCAATTAATTAAGCTGTATTTCAATTTTCTGCAAACAACTTCAATTAATGGAAATGAAAACGTAATATCACTCTATTATTCAACTTTGTATGTTACTGATTACTATTTTTATGTTACAAATTACAAGTGAAAATAGATATCCTCGTAGTTACTTAAAACTCAAGAGTTAGCTACCTTCCTTATTACAGTGCTTAACACAAACAATTATGAAAACCTCCAGGTATTTAAGAACAATAATCACGTCCTCCGGAAGTTTCCTCATTAAGGTCATCCCCTCCCACCTACCCCGTCACTAACCACAGCTAACGACCTCCTCCTCGTTCTCAAACGTTGATCGCTCATGTGTTTATCAAGAGATCACCTTGTGTTCACGTTATTGCAATGCGGTTCTTACGTTTGTGTTCATTGAATGTAAATTGGCTTTTGAATACTGTTTAAAACTTACCAGTAATATTGTTACATAAACTATGTTGATTACAATGTTTTGTGTAGACACAAATATTAATCGTGAGGGAGCGAAAACAATAAACTATATAATTAAAAAATAGAATACTATATCAAAGGTAAGGAAATAGATTTAAAACTACATTAATAGCAATACAACACAATTATAATTAAAACCACATAATAAAGTAAAGACTAACCTTTCCAGTTATATACTTTTAATTAGACTTTATTTAATACCTTGAATGAAATGTATCAACAAACTAACTCAAAGTGCAGATAACAACGTAACCAATACTAACTCTTCAACAAGATAACGAGTACCAGTATACAGCGGCAACAATAGGAAAACGAAACAAATTAGGACGTAATATACGTTAATTCTAGTTTTAGCTGGTAACATAAACACATTGGTTTGTTATTGAACAGGAAGAACAAACTCCATGATCACGTCACAGTTTTCTAGCGGTATACAGTTGTGTCTGACCGCTGACAGTGTATCTAAAATCATAAACATTTCGACATAAATACAGTAATTATATTTAAAATATCTGTTAACAATCTGTGAAAAGTTATCAAGAATTTATTACGTAAGAATTTTAAGCATCATGATTAAACGACCGGTCATTTGGAAGCTGCACGACGCTAGCCAGTGAACCGAATACAACCGAAATAGCGAGGTTTAGAAAGCTGTTATTAATAAATAAGAGTATTTATGTATAATTAAAGCATTGTATAACTCATATTCTGTCTCTTTTGCTGAAAAAGGAATTTAACCAATGCAATCTTTGAAACTAGAACACTGATTGAAAATATAAGACTACTAAAATATTCCAGTTTCTTCATGGGTCTGTTTAATGGAAAATTACAATAAAATTCAGAGGCGCACAGGGGCAGATACTTATTAACTCAGCATAAACACTGAAATAACAAAAATCATTGCAGAGCAGGGAAACATACATAAACTTTATATTGAGAAGAATTTTCTGGAACAACTATTGGGATGTTGCTAACGTTTTTTGAACCGTCCTTTACTTTTTTTTAGGGATCTGTGACAATTACTAATAACTATAGTAACACCATATTGTTTTCATATTTCGATATTCTTTGCAGACGTAAAAATAGAAATAATGTTAATCATTTTATTGGATGAATATTGAATATTCAAAATTGACTATTCAAAATTGAATATTCAAATCGGTGATACCCTTGAAGCTACTGCGTTACTGGTGGTGTGAGTGAACTGATATGTAATGGTGAATATTTAGCATTATTTACTACAAGCAGTCAGATTGGAAAAATATTTGAATTTTGCGAATTTTATTTAGATGGCTGGAGTTTCTTAAGAAGAACGGGCTAATTAGATTATGTTAACTTGTACAGTCCAAGTTTGGTAAACAAATTGTATATCATCCTCAAATAGAATAGTAGATTAAATCGATTATTGATCAACTATTGATTTTCATTATTGCACAGTTAAACATACTATTAGATTATATATTTTTAGCTCATTGAAACAATTATTTATTTAATCAATTATATAACTGTTATATTTTAAACTTCCATATTGTTCAATACATATTTACAATGTCTCACTTCCACTTTTGAAATAGTAACCATAAAGGTTAAGTTAGTTTCTGTCTATGTAGTTTGAAATTTATTAGCCTATTGATCAATTATGCAAACTGTCAACATTAAAATGTGTTCTCAAGCCCTACAGTTATTTAATTAACGTTACTAACAGTTTGCTGATCATAGGTTAGGGTTATGTAGCGTAATAATTCTGGAAATAAGTTGTGTATTTGTCTATACTAAACGTGACTACTGTACCGCAAATGGTTCTTTAGCTGTCAATAGGATGGAGACAGTAGTTACAGTGTGGTTATAGTGAGTTTTGAAAGCAACTTATAAAAAAAATAGTTCTATTACTTGATAGTTTATCATTTATCTAACGCGTTAACGTACTTTTGGAGAATAAATTTTACAATTATGTTTAGCAATAATGTAACATAGGCAATTTTAAACAGGAAAGACTGTATTCAATGATAGAAGCAAAGTTTTTTGACACCAGATTTTACCTATACTCGCAAACCCCGGACATACTTTAACAACCAAACCTTAAGTGGCGTTGAATTTTGTAAGAAGTGTCATTGTAAAACAGTTCAAACTCTTTCAGGCTGCTAACAATGTTGAAGTGTTACTGACTCAGACAGAATCGCTATGTTTTTAAATTATTTTTACTTTTATTTACTTGGGTATAAATTATGTACCTCCATAGGATTCCAAGTAATTCTCTGAAGTTCCCAGATGCTGATTCACACATAATACTAGTCCTGTAAGAATTATTTAGTCACTGTAGTGGCACCAGTACAATGCTACAATGTCGTTGTAAATGTCTAATTGAATCGTTTATATTGTATGAGAATTCAATGTGACAAGATTCTATGCAACATTTCACCCGCAAACCCTGATAAATACAGATTACTGTACTGACTAATATAAACCCAAACATACTTAACAATGGCCTCGGTAACGTTCCCGACCAAGAACAAAGCTTGAACATTTGCACGCGGCGCTGTGTATTTACCATACCAAAGTAAACTGTTTTAATTAATTACCCTCTGTGGGCTCAGTATAACTATCCTGACTCTAAAAAAGGTACAGCGGACTTATTTGTCCTTGTTCTCGCCAAGGATATTTCTGGAACAGTTCCATTCTTACACAACCTTATTCTGTATAACAATAATCCAATATGAGGTTAAAAATATATCTTGGTTAAGAAAGGTATGTTATCGTAGACAGTTTGAATAAAGCTCACGCACACTGCCTTCAATAGTTTACCCGTCTCATCAAAACATTTCTTACGTTAAGGGGACCCTAAATCTGAACCTATAATTTTTAGATTGTCAGTTTATGATGGTTTATTTATTTATTCAGATTTTTCAGAATGCATATATGTATTGCACTTACATATAAATGGCTGGTGTAAAATGTAAAAACTTAATTTTTAAAAGATTTACAAACTACAGACTTTTGCAGAACTAAGTACTCACGGACACGTAATATTTTATATAGTACACACCTATTTTTAATTTTAAAAAGGCCTATGATTTTCTCTGTGTAGTTGGCTATTTTTACTCATATAGTGTCATCTGCTTTAGTGCTTATAGTTTTTATTAAAATCAAAATGGTCTATAAATAGTAATATTTCCAAAAAAAAGTATTTCTTTTGTGAAAATTGGTAGAAGTTTTATTGCTGCTGTCCTAATGCAATAGCTTATAAGAAGAAAAATGAAACTCGACGTTTGTCATATAAACGAAAGAAATTAAGTAAGTCTACAATTGAACACCTAGATGTAGCATCAATACCTAAAACTATTAAACATAAAGACCTAACTGGCCTACCTTCTAGCTCCAAGGTAAAAGTAAACCAGAACTTTGAGTACTATTATTATGTAGAACAGATGTTACGAGAAATTAAATTGTGTATTTTCTGACATTGCGCTTTGTACATAGGTTATAGAAGTCCATTGTAGCTCTAGAAACAGAAATATATATTTTTTGCAAAAACTGTGAGTCTTACACAACTTTTGAGAACGTACAGGTGAGTGGGGCTGTTCTAGCCAGTGAAAATATTAGGCGACCTAGATGGCGTCTCCCCGCTCATCTGGCGAAAAAATAAATCTCTCGAGATAGTATCTAGTTTCAGGCTCAAATCCTGTGAGCTCTTGTAAATGTCGACTTAAAAATTTTTATATTTATAATTAGTTGTTTTCCGTGGCCTCGTACGGTTTTCAAAAGGCAATTTAACAAGGAAGTAGTGTTTAAACGGCATTCTCCACACCAGATTGTATAGGGAAAGTTGGATTGATGTAGTCAGAGCATCATCAGATCATCAGTAGCATTCAGCAAGGAAGTATTTTTAATGGCATTCTCCACACCAGATTGTATAGGGAAAGTTGGATTGATGTAGTCAGACCGTCATCAGATCATCAGTAGCATTCAGCAAGGAAGTAGTTTTTAATGGCATTCTCCACACCAGATTGAATATGGAAAGTGGGATTTCTATAATCAGACCGTCATCAGATCATCAGGAGCATTCAGCAAGAGTTGGAATTAGTTAAGTTTAAGATAAATAATTAACCATCTTTTTCGAAGATATATACTTGTTTAATAATTGCCATTTTGTGGCAGGAGGAGCTCTTACTTGTATTGAATATAACTATTATGTGTGTGTTAACTGGAAAGCTAAAAACTTCGACTTAAGGATTCCTTTACAGTAGCCTAAAATAGTTTGGTTGTTACTGAAAGGTTTAATCGAGAAATATTGGAGATAAATTAGAATAATTTTACAATAATTATAAAAAATGCTTCACTCTCAATCCTGAGAACCCTAAAACACTGCTCTCTTAACTGAAATTTAAAATTATTCAGAATATTGTAATACTTTTCAGTGATCATAAAATCACTCAGGAGATTTAGAATGTATTTTAAAAGGAACAAGCCCATTGGTTGCGAAGCCGCGGGATACTGCTAGTAACTAAATATATATAGAATGAACTTATCAATATGAAAGGTTAAACTGTTCCCCAATGATAATAATAACATAACAAGATCGTGTGATATGTAAAATCCAGTATCTATTAAAAAGGTATATTTTATATGTAGGTAGCTGATGTCATCTTTGAGTATTCAGTTGAAGAAACATCAATTCTTTTTATAGATACTTTGTACATAATGGCATCCTAATACCTGACACGTATATTTAGTTTTACCTCACACGTAAGGGTTATAGAAATCTACCATTTGAAGCTTGAAATACTCATAACCACAATTTGAAAAACTAGAGAATTTTCTGGGTGCAAAGCCCAGAATAAAACAACTCATCACTCATACCTCTTATGAGTGGAGATTGTGAAAAACCTCGTGCTGGGCAGACTGCCAGGTTTAGTTACATTAAGTTGTAAATTACTGTTTTGGCACTGCCGCTACTGTCATAAATGTCACAAAACTGCATATAGAGAAAACCTCAGCATCCATAAACATATTAGAATAAAAACAGTGCGAGTATTCTATTTTATATCGCATATAAGCTCAAATATAATTGTTCTCTGTTTAAATTTTCAAATACTTAAGATACATTAGGATACCTTAAGCAGGATTTTAGATAATAAATTTGCACAAACAGGAAAAACCACACTATATTAAATTTAATAAACTTGATCGGCAAACAAGTAGATTATAAATTTCAAATATATTTTTAAACATTTTTGGCATGTTTTTCAAGTAAGATATTTGATCTTTCAACAAAAATTTAACACTTTTTAAGGAAAATAACTAAGTAATCAGTTGTGAAAAATTTAGTAATAGAGGATGAGTCAGACTACCCGTCCGGCTGAACACAGAAACCAGCTTTCTTCGTTTTAACGAAAATCCCCTTTTTAAACCCAAAAATTTTAGGGAAATTGTTTTTAATATCCAAGAATATCTCAAAATTGCATTTTTGTGAGTAGGTGTTATTTTGTAATGACTTGACTAATTTAAAATATTTCTCTATCCTCTGATAGTTCTGAAAAATTTTAATTTTATCTCGCTTTATTATACAGTGTGGTCCAAAATATCAATGTTTTTAATGATAGCTCATAAAAAATCTAAGAAAATCCAAGGTTTACCAAAGAAATTCGCTTTCCAAACATGTGTTACAGTTTCAGTTACAGTCACTTATTAGCTACCTTTTTAATTTTTAAAATGTAATTAAAAATCATTTAGAATATTTCAAAGTCGTAAAACCTAAAATAATCAAATAACAAGAAATGACTTTCATTCCATCTTTATCCCATTAATACCTCTATAGTAACTATTTCTTTGTATTTAATGTATGGCTTTATCTTGAATGGTTGAGAAATGCCGCCTAAAATATTATATTTCATTTTGTTCTGTTGCTATACATTTGGGGTGGGTGGTTTTTCTAACCTTGTATAACGTAAAACACTTTACAAGTCAAAAGTTTTAAATTAACATAAAGAATTTAAAAAACTTTGTACAGTAAATAATGTTGGCACTGTGCTAAAATATGACTGCTTTGCTTAAAAGATTATCTCTGTGTACTTACCAGCTGTTTATATTTGTTTCTTTTATGTTCATTATTGTACGTTTGACCAGAAATAAAGATTACGTTGATATTTAGTACGTACATTAGGGAGGAAAATACGTAATTTTGTATATATATTTTGAATTTGAAATATTATAAATCTTTACAAAATAGATGGATGATAAGAACAACGTTTGGAAATAAATAAAATTTAAAATACAGAAAGTGATTTTAGCACCAATGTAGAACAAC
Organism: Homalodisca vitripennis; assembly: GCF_021130785.1. Lineage (NCBI taxonomy): Eukaryota > Metazoa > Arthropoda > Insecta > Hemiptera > Cicadellidae > Homalodisca > Homalodisca vitripennis. The sequence continues at coordinate 121,034,621 of NC_060213.1, read as the reverse complement.
TGCTGTATTCAATACCACAACACAATACTCGACCACTAAGGGACCCGGAGTGACTTTAGTCTGCAACTGTTAGGTGTGATTATGGGAGTGTTCCATAACTATTCTTGAATTAGATTAATTGTTAAAACGAATCATCTGATATCAAGTAGGTTAGGTTGATGTGAAGGTCAATCAGCTGATGTATAGTTGATCAATAGATTAGGAATAACTGCTTCAGTGACACTTTAATGTTTTATTAATCAGCTGGTTTAACCCTTTGAGTGCAAACATACTAATGGTAGGCCATAGGGTTAGGTATGGAATAAGTTTTTCCCCGATAAACGCCTCACAAAATCAGTGGTCATGCTTCCTAGCGTCTGTTTACTAACTTTCTGTGGTCAGTGAAGGTTAGATCAAATATATTTTGTGTTCACAGTTACTCCTTCACTCCTCAGTATAGTCCAATCACATATTATGTAAGCGGTTTACTTCGTGAACTTAAAGCTTTTGAAATTGAGGGAAACTTATTAAACTGGTTTGGGAGTTACTTAAAAATAGACCTTTTGTGGTAAAGTCATGAAACAAATTAAATGGTAAAAAGCTACTGAACCAAGGGGTTTCCCAAAGGAGTATTTTAGGTCCGATTTTCTTTAATTTTTATGTTAATGGTCTTGCAAAAATTAATTTTCATTGTAATCTGTATATGTATGCTGATAACACAGCAAATGCTGATGGTTTTAGCCAGAAAGATTATAAAATGTTATTCTAATAGGCACACGATTAAAAGCTAATTAATAACACACCATCATCTGTAGTTTAAATTTTCATTCATATTAAAGTTATAATATTGTGATTGTCCTTTAATTGGCATTAATGTTGATGCCAACGAGGAAATAGCAGAATAACAAATTTTTAAACAAACAGTATACTCATAAGATATTACAGATCATAGTAACGCATATTGAATAATTTGAAATTTCTTTAGTTAAATCCCGTTCCTAATGCAAGATATGTTGGGTCAATCTTTGGAGTGGAAATGCCATGTAAATAATTAGATATATAGGTTTATGGTGAAATTTTATTTTCTTACAAAACCAAGAGCAGCTCTCAAACTCATCTGTAGATGTATGTTTGAATCCTTAATTAGATACGGTGTTGAAGTGTGAGGTGGCGTCTCTCAATCTGCACTTTGCACGCATTGAAAGTTTACAAAGGAGAACACCGTTATTAATTTTGAGTCTTCTCATCCCTAAATATGTGATGAAGGTATACTACTGTCCATGAATAATACTTATACATATCAACATTTTGAATGCAAACTATTTTAAAAGTTGTATAGATGCTTGTCTTAAAAGTACCAACTCTAAAACTCGTTATAATTTTCTCGTTAATTAAAACTCGTTAATTTTTTTTATAATAAACTCTAGAAAAGTAAAAAATGCCGAAATATTACACTTTTTACACTTACATAAAAAATTCATTTAGCTTCGTAACTCGGCAAAAATATTTAACAGCTTACCGTACTACATGGAACAATGTGGCCAGTTCTACATTGCAAAGAACCTTTTCAGTTTTTGACTTTTATAGACAGAACAAATAAACCCATCTATATTTTAAAACTCAGCCCTTGATAAATTAATAATATAATTAATAATGGGTTATGATATTTATAATTTATTTCTGAGCGAATTACTCGTTGGTGCGATCGCTGTTCAATATTAAATAGATTTTAATATAATTTTCTATAAATTTGAAATTTTCATTGAGATAGAATTTAAAATCAAATAACTTAGTATATTTTCGTGGGCTTGTTTCTTTGATGGACAAATAAGACAGCTTGCGACACGCGGAGATTTATTAGACAGGCAATAAGACGAGATCTGCTGTCAGCCGGTGTCTCTCACAACCCACAGATGCAGCTCTCGTGTACTATTGTCTTTGAACCGAATGGTGCAGTGCGTATGATGCTCTAGAGTACAGAACAAAATTAGTGAACAAGTCAGAGATCACTAACCCAACAAAGCCCATAGTGTCACCAGAAGATTGTCTCTATACAAAGTACCTGGCACGGAGTGGAATATTATTTCTTTTGCTGTTTTCTTGGTCTATACACAATATTGATCTAAACTACTTGGCAAGGATTACGCTGAAAACTACTACACTATGGTGTATAATGTCACAGTGCAACCTTTTTCCAAAAACCAAGTAATAATGTTGAAAAATTTTTTTTTTTTATCTGTACTGAATTTACAGAATTTTTTTGTAGATATAACATTACTACATATTTATACAGTCGCAAAAATTAAATACAATTAATAAAATATACATATATATATATATATATATAAATAAACAAATTATACAGTCGATGTAATTAAGTTTAAAATTTTTTACAGTATAGAGGGGAAACTCCCGCACATGCCTGTCTGATCTGAAATTGATAGTTATTGTGTAAATATTACATCTTTGAATTTATTACCAAATATATATATAAATAAAATATACATTTATATAAACTTAACGTATACTAATAAATTAACTCCTGGACTAACAACATATAATAGAGGAATAATATCAGTACAATCTATAAAAGTTAGTATGTTGTAGAGAGTTTTATAACAGAGCGATAAATTTAATAATTTTATCTAAGGAATCCGATATTTGGGGGCGATATTGACAGGAATGTGAGAAGATAAAAGCATGGCGCACACTGTAGACGCGCCGCGCCGCGCCGAACCGCGCCGCCTTTTGGAAATAATTCCGGCTTAATAGTTTGCATGTGTTCAAATGGGAGTGCGCACACTAGAGCGCGCCGCGCCGCGCCGCGCCGCGCAGCCGCGTCCGCCGCGGAATAATTCCGCTGCCAGAACTCTTGGGAGAAGTCGAGCGGAATTTGTTCCGCTGGGGCGGCGCGGCGCGGCGCGGCGCGTCTACAGTGTGCGTAGGCAGCGGAACCGTTTCTTAGCCGCGGTTACCTTCGGGTGTCTTCGTACTACCTCGGCCATCGTCGGTGAGGTATAGCAGTCGACGTAAAAATCTAACATTTCCAGAATAATTCATGATGCAAAGCTAGAGGCCATTTCTGGGTCATATAACACCACTCATTCATTTCTACGCTCAGATCCTACACCCACAGCACTAGTTCCTTTTCAGACTACCCAATATATGCCGCAACTACCAACTCCTATTGGTCAGATAGGACAATACCCAGGGGCACAAAAGGGACGGTTTGCTGTTTCACCTGATGGATCCAGTAACTGTCCATACACCTCAAACTCAGCAGGGTCAAGTGATACAACATCACATGATAAAACTTATTGTAATATGTAGGAAGTACTGTATGCATAATTTGTGTGCTATTTTTGAAATTATGCTTTCTTACAGATAAAATACATTACATTTTTGAAACAAATAGCCTATTCCTTATTAAAAAAGCCCTGACCAGCGATACATTGTTAAATAATAATTTATTGCTGAAAACACATTTGATGTTATGTTTTCTAACCGAAAAAGAAAAAAAATTAATGAGTAAATTGTGGTTTCAGAAAATATTAAAATTTACAAAACATTATTTGCATATATTTAATAAAAACGACTTTATTGTAAGTTTATCCATATTTTTGTATTTAATAAAGACTTAGTTAATAACTTACCTTAAACAAACCGCAAGCCTTTCTTCAGGTGAAACTGGTCTTGTTTGTACTGGTCTAAAATATGTGTCTTGTTTTTCAATTAAAGGCCTAAGCATTTTCAATAGCTCATAAAACTTTTCGGGGGACATTCTAAAATATTGGAAAAATTTACGTTTGTCCTTTAATAAATCGGGGAAAAGGTGGTGAAATTCCCCGTATTTTTTTCCTTTTCTCATTTATAGGATGAACCCACATTGTTTTTTTGTCTCTTCTCCTCCTCTGATTGAAGAAGACAAAATAAAAACAGATCTTCATCTTCAGAGCTGCTCATCGTGTAAATTATTAAACAAAACGACACAACATAACCATACGACTGCACACTAATTGATAGCACTGCAGCTGTGGTGAGGGAAGGAGTTCGGCGCGCCCAGCGCGCCCAGTATGTGCGACGGTCAGCGGAATTTTCCAAAAGGTTCGGCGCGGCGCGGCGCGTCTGCAGTGTGCGCCATGCTTAAGAAGATGAGCTCCCGTCCCACACGTCGTATTGCACAGTTCCTTTGACAGTAAGCGGGGACCGGAAATTCTTTTTCACGACTCGACGCTTCTTATACTATATAGTTACAATGTCTTGATGTGTTGTGTCTAGGAAGTAGGTTCACCTAACCTTTGAGTTTAAAATGTAGATTTTAAAACATTTGCGCTTTATGGACGGGCATTTATAAAGCTAAATAACCTATTTCTAACCGGTACATATCGATGATAAAGAACCTGCACAAGCCTTCGAAGGCATAAAGAATTAAACTATTGCATCCGCAAGTCAGCTGCGACACTTTGTAATGCTGTTACACTGGTCCAATAATCCCTTTAGCTATGATGTGAGAGGGAGAGCCAATGACGGCATAAGTATATTGTTACTGTAATTCATCTCTTGTAATGTTAAATCGGCTAATTTGAGACTCATAAGCTGCCATATGCCTCAGGGATTTAATTGCCGTTAATTACTTATTTTAAGATGTAAATTGTTACAAAAACAACATCTTCACACAGCCTAATATACTTGGCGTAGTGAAATAAAGCACCGCATGGCTGTTGAGAGCTCTATTGTATAATGTCCTCACGGTATAACGTACTTGGCATGGTGAAATATACCACCGCTTGGATGTGAAGAGTTCCATTGTATATTCTAATGAGATTTACGATATCTATCAAACATAATTGAGATGATTTCATTGAGTACAGACTTTGGATTCTCTTCCACTTCTATTTTGTTACTTCACATTAGTATATCACAAATAATTTTTATTATCAAAGTAAATTACAGAATAGTATGAGCTATCAACCATATAACATTTTATTATAAATTAAAGCTATTAGTTATGAATATTAGAATGAATTAGGAATGTGGTTTTGTAAAACATGTTTATGCAATTTGTCTTAGCAAACTTCTGTAATCTACTATACCAACTTATATGGAGTGGTTGCTTTGTCTGTACAGTACGGAAAGTTCCCAGACCGAATAAAAAATTATGTTGAAAGCATAGTACATGTTAATATGTTCTCGTAGTCCACGCCTCCGTCCTCTTGAAGTTGCTTTCTATATGACAGAGCAAAACATAATACAAAATAATATGATAATTTAGAATGCATTTGGTGGAGTTAATATAAAATAACAATGCACTTTCAGTGTTTGTCTCTCGAGGAAGTTTGTATAACTCTTTATAGTTACCTTTAAGCGAGTAAAAAATCGAGTATTAATCCTTACTACTAATGAACCGTTATAGAAATAATCCTGATTAATAGTTACATCCATTTTCATGTAATAATGAGCCATAGCAAATCATTTATTTACCCATTGTATCTGGCTCTTTAGCATACCAAACGATACACATAATGGTTTAGCAGCATTGGTAAAAATATTATTAATTAGGTTAGCAGCGGTCTCTGATGCATGACATGCTACAACACTGGGAATGTGGGTGCAATATTCTCCTCGTTGTAGGGATATTGTTTGCCATGATTTGGGATTCCGTAAGCAGCATGAACCACATGGGTTACGAAGTGCTGACGTTTACATGTTTTTCCATCATTTTATTCTAAGACATTGTGTACGGCAGCGAGCGGTGGGAACCTGAATGGTGAATTACACAATCCTGCCAAGCATTATCACAGGGATAAGTGCTGTGAATTAGAACTCACGCAGCCTTTTCCTTAAAAACTGCCCATTATTAAAAATAACCTTTCCCCCAGTGAAATTATTTGGAGAATGAAGTGCACATCCTTACCGTTCTAAAAATTATTAACTTTCGCCTTGGTCTGAAATGACCGAAAAATTGTATTTAGTCAGTCGTATACAAAATAATCCTATTGCAGCTGTGCTCATGCCATGACTTACGAAACATGCACTCAAATTTCTGTAAATAAATAAATATACATTCATCCCAACATGCCAAACAGTTTAACAAGCACTTGGTGCAAAACTTTATCTCGGCTTAGTAAATTGGTCAGTTTGAATTCTCGTTATATTTCGTTTCAATATGTCAGCCGTTTAAACTTTCAAACCCACAACTCCGTTATTTATGGGCGTATAGAAAGTTTTTTCGTAACAATTAATTTGGAATCTTTTTAAATACACCTTATTAATATGTCTGTTGTCAAAACAATCTGACTTACTTCTTCCAAACGAGCAGCCGAGAGAATGAGATCATTATTTTTAGTGAGTTATTTTTAGATAGGTGAACAAGAAACAATGCTTATTATTTATTAGAATTATTCTTCATACTTATGAAGTAATATGAAGTTCATGAATAATCCAAAATTGATTTAGCCTACATTAGACAAGAAACCCGTGGTTGGTGCTCACTCTCACTCAGGTGAGATACACGTTCTATAATATCTAATTAAGCAGCTGATAATATTTATAATATAAAGTTTCGTGTACTTTACGAGATACAAGATATATAATAGTGTTTCATCTTGTTTGTCGGACACAGTCACACAATTTCTTCCATTGAATCATAAACATCGACTTTTATTCTGGGAGGTTTCAGTTTTGTATCAGAACTATTATTTGGACATAATAGTAGTGTTTAGAATGTAATAGGCCTACTCGTATTATTAATTTATATAAGTGACATTTTGGTTCATGCATTAGACGTATATTTTATTACCACGAAGGTACAACTACACCTATTAATCTGAATTTAAAAGTAAAAACATCCAAAGATCGTACTCACATCCAGATTATACTGTTATATGTTAGCTTTTATTCAGAAATAATAGTAAGTCGACAGTTTGGTATCTTATAACAGTCTCCAAAGGTAAGGGTACCACAAGGACAGTGAACGACATCTTAGTTACGTTTATACATCCTAATAATACTCTAATAGTCATATATAGCGTAAACAAAAAAGTTCAAGGAAAATGGATTTAAGATATTTTGCTCCAGTAAATTCATTTAACAGCCACTACAAAGTTATTTGCAGATTTTTCGCAAAATATCTTTGAAATGATTAATAAATTTTCAGCTTTATGATTGAAGTCAATAATCACTAAACCGTAATTTCTTATCGCTGTTACGATCAAGTTATTTTTCTTTGTAATTACAAGAACGTTCATAATTGGTAACACTTAATGCGCGTTACTATTTTTTCTTCTTTTGACTTGAAAGGGTGATATAATTTTGGGAAATTGCTATCGTTGTATTTTACAAAACTAGAATACTATGAGTTTGTTAGTAACTTATAACGATGGCAAAAATCTAAAATTCCTTTATCGTTTCAAATCATCTACCGTTAGTAACAAAATGTACAGGCTTTTTCAAACGTTTGAAGTATAAAATGCAGTTGATATGATCTCAGAATTTAATAAATACCTATCGCAGGAAAATCTTTTTATAGGTCATATATACATAAGTTATTTTATAGGAACACCAATTAATTGTAAAAATACGAGAGAACACGAGGCGTACAGATCGAGATTACTAACAAAGATAACGATTTAAAGTTGCAGTGAGCCTTAGAAACAACACATTGAAACGTACAACAAAGTTCTCTAACTAACTACGTGTACGAGGGAAGCATTTACAAAGTATCGTTCGTTAACACTCCAATTATTAAATCTCGCTTTCAAACACTCCTCAGATTCTCCTCATATATGTTACGCTCGAGAGCACCAGTTAATTATTTTGTCTCTAACAGCGCACATATACTGTATAGTGTAATTGCATTCACCGTTACAATTTGTTTTTAGTTAATAAGAAATAAGTTAAAAACATGTATTCAATTTCTAGATTTTTAAATTTTTTTCCCTTACTGTTTTAAAAGGGCATTTGTTGACAAAATAAAGAGTACCGTTCTAAGGACTGATCCTTGGAGTACATCTCTAAATATTGGAAGTGGGACCGAGATGATTTAATATATGACACTTTATTGATAAAGACAAATTCAAAATGCAATAAATATAATAATTGAAAATCATTGCGTTTTTAAAATGACGCTTTACAAAATTGTTCCTGTCACTAACATTATAACAATACAAAAGTACTCGTGTACCACCCACAATACATAGATGTCTACTATTGGTACTTTTATGCCCTCTATGCTGGTAAATGCTAAGTGACTTCAAAAAGACTATCGCGGCAAAGGTATTAAAACCTGTCAGGTTTCAAATTATATTTAATTACTAAATGTTGCTTCTGTAAATTCATGAATTGTTTTAATTACGTCACTCCGTGTATATTATTTAAATATTGCAAGAACTTTCATTTTTATATGCAGCTTTTTTCACTTGGGACTGATTATATTTGTCTACTTCTCATTTCAGATTCTCTTAATCTCAATGTTTAATCCTTTTGTATTTTTAATGAAATTATCTAAGAGCTACTGATTTAAAAATAGAAATATATCCTCAAAACAACTAATTCAAACATGTCAAATAACTATTATTCAGCACTCAGTACTCAATATTCAATACTGAACAACTATCGCATAATACTGATTGTGACTTTCAAGTCGCACAACTATATTTAATAATTAAATATATGTAATTTTAGTCATTTTTTAAACCTTAAAAGTATCATAATATAACCTTAGGTGCAACGTAAAGATTATTGTTTTCTCAAATATATGGAAATACTGTATATACACAATTAGTTTATAAAATCAGTACTAAATCCACGAGTACTTTTAGTCCGTTCAGTTGCTCCTGCACATATACAGAGAACATGTAGTAAAGTAGAAAGTTTGGAAACTCCCGCTTCTATTCCAGTTGCCGAATGCTGTTGCACAAGTTGTACTCTAAAATTCAGTTACACAGTTGAATACAATTCTCCGAAGACAACAAAAGTAATTTCGTTGAAAGCAAGTCGTTGATTTTCGAGCGTCGCGTCGTCTTTTCTTCATATCGATTCATACTTGGTTCAGTTTTTTCATAAAATATAACGTCCGAAGGACCTGTATTAGAGCTATCTAGACTATTACACAAGTCTATGTTATATAATATATTTGTTAAATTGGGTCAGAAAATATTGTCATTTAACGTCGGTTACCTCTGTCAAAATTTGCTGCCGCATATTTGGAAATACTTTTTGAGAAAATGCTTGATAAAAATTAACTAAAAGTTCGGGTTATCAGAAAGGTACAGGCAAGTACAAAATAATGTGGCTTGGGTAGATGTGTTTCTCGAGAGAGTGATAGTTATTAGATTATGTTATCCTGTTGCATGTCTTATACGAATATTCCGTTACATGCCATAGAAAACCAAGGGTGAAATTTTACTTGCGCTGATATTGTTCTATAAAAATAAAAAGTGTTTCAAAGGTTAGTTAGGATATCGGATATATGCCATTATAACATATGTTACACAAAGTAAAACACTACGTTAAGAGAATTAATTGTAATGTACCCTATTCTTTAAGTGTCAAATGCCCTAATAAATAAAAACGTGTAACTAAAAAAGTTCAAAAGAGGACTGTCATTCAAAGGTATTGTAAAGTGATACCTGACTGGTACACCACCAACTAGTGCTGACTGGTGAGAATGGACCTAGGCGATGTCACTGCATAGGAGCTAAGTGCACAAACACACATCAAACCGGAGCTAGGGAAGATGGAACACTGTCGAAGACATTTTTGTAAAACAAGCTTTACACAAAGTATAAGTGTTTTGTTACAACAGCATAGTACTCGTTTTTTAATTCTATTCTATGTATCTTAGTTTTAAAATATTTTATTTGCATAACATTATTTTTAGCTATACTTTAGTGTTTTGAGGTTTTTCTTCATAATTATGTATAATTTACTTGAATTATTTATTATTTTTAAATAACAAGTTTAATAGTAATCTGGTTACTAAATTCCTGTGTTAATAACGTATTTTCAATACGACATTCTAATGCAATCATTTTAACGTCGGCGTCGGGAACCGGTTTACAGCAAAATAGACTACTTTGTATTTTAGCATTTACACTTACACTCAGAAATGGTATAACATTCCAGTTAGCCGGTAGCCTATACAATATAAATGTATACGTTTATTTACAAGTAAAAGCTATGTTCTTGTTTTTAAGCAATTATTTGCTATCCACTTTGAATCGGAATGAATTTCTAACCTAGCTATGAATATAAACTTCTTGTATTATAGATAGTTATATTACAGTGGTTTAATAAACTGTTTCCGAAGGATATTACATTGTTTCTTAATATGGATTTATATACGTCACTTTCTCCTGTCATCTGACACATTTAAAAAATATTCTGTTAATATGTCTTCTACTCCATACGAGAATAATCATGAATTTTATATTTTGTTGACTTTTGAAAATGAATTTTAAAGAGGCGTGACTCGAACAATGCTCAAACAGTTTTTTAAATCATCTCAACAGAACATTTATTTGACCACAAAACCATACATATTTTATCCCCATAAATATACTTGATCCTACGATCATTGCCAAAGAGAGACTTACAAAGATTAAAACACCACAGCGCGAGGGTGTAAACACATTAACTGCTTAGTTTACTGTAACTTGGCAGATTGTGTCGTGAACTTTCTAGCGAGAAGATACTCGAGGCGTTCTACAGCGAGTTAAATGTAGTGAAAGTGATGTATGAGGGTTTATACTTTAAAATATGTGCGATCCTCGGTTGCGTTCTTCTTATCCTGTACTGGTGAGGTTAAAGAAAAATAAGGCCATTAAATACAACAGAACAATATTTTCCAAATAATATTGAGTGAACAGATATAAACAACTGTAGTAAAATAACGAAATGTATCATCACTGATCAGTATTTTAGATATGCTTACTAGATATTTTTAAACTTTTAAATGGAATTTAACCCAGATTAATTCTTTTTATCCATCAATTTATGGTCCTATGGAGTCCTATGTAGATGGGCTACTCAACATTGAACACTGATTTACTGTAAATGGAACCATATAGGAAGTGTCAATTTTAAATATATATATTTAAAAAAACTTAATATTAGTTTCGGCGACTTTATATTGTGTATCAATTTACAACTGCAATAGACACATAACTTTTGCTAAATTCTTATTCGTCTTCTCTAATTATTTTGTAATATGGATGCATTAAACGGCAATATATAGTAAAGCTACCAGAGAATTATATAAGTTATAACTTTGACTCTTTACTAGGTAGGAGTTTGACAATTGTTGTTAACATGTTTACTTTCTTAAGTGCACAAGAGAATCGCTTACTTTGGAAGCAACTCAACCACTCACAAGTTTATTCTAGGATACGTCGGTTTCATACAGTTTCATACAGTGATAAGAATGGTTTACTTTCTTGAGAGCACAAGATAATAACTTACATTAGAATTAACTCCATCACTCATAACTTTGATATATAGATTGGTCGGTTGAAGATAGTTACAGTCAAACTTGTTTTATTTCTTGAGGGCACAAAAAAACTGTTGATTCGACTTAATTCCAACAACCATAAATTTGATTCTTGGAGTATAAGGTTGCAGATAATTAGTGAGTGCTTAAGAAAATAGTTTCCTTTGGAATCATCTCAATTAATCAGTACTTTGACTCTTGAATAGGTTGGAGTCTGAGAGTTACTGCTGACATATTTACTTTCATGAGAGTAGAAAAGAATCGTTTAATAAATATCTAAATAAATCATAACAGTGAGATTTTATCTGCAAATGACAATAACGTCATTTATGGAATCAAAGTTATGAAATTTGGTTGAGCGTTAGCGAATATTTTTACATTGGCCGTATGGGCAACCACGATGGTAACGATTTAAGCTTAAAATAAATAAATTTGCAAAGAAACTGCGTACAATCATATGTGATACATGTTGAACGTTTGAAATTGTTGTACATACAGTAAAACAAAAAAAATAATAGATAGGAAAATGAATGCTAAAAGCTGGTGACAATAATTAGTCTCAGTGCACTCTTGCGTTGTTGTACCTTCTCTAGCTCACCAGAACTCTTATTAATTGAACATTGCTATGAAACCTTACTTTATGAACAAAACTTGTAATATAATATGCGGCAAGATATCTCGAAAAAAAGATTTCATCTATAGACTTTAAAGTTTGCATGGCACTTCATTTCTTCACAGGTAAGAATATATTCTGTGATGATGCATGTCCAACCATTTGAATTTAAAGTAGACCATGGCTGATTAAAGTAAGATAAGATTATCAATCAGTATCGGACTTGCCCTCTCCAACTGCTCATGATTTATGAATGGATCCATTGATCACATGGAGGGCTTTATATTATTATTTTTAATTTGTATTTCAAAATGTTTTGAAATTCATCAACTTTCAGTAAAGAAAAATGATTTGCCTATGATTTCCATTTTATTACTATTAACAATGTAAAGGTTAGTACTACGTAACAATAGACCGGCGTACTGTACTGACTAACCATGGCTGATTAAAGTAAGATAAAATTATCAATCAGTATCGGACTTGCCCTCTCCAACTGCTCATGATTTATGAATGGATCCATTGATCACATGAGGGCTTTATATGATTGTTTTTAAATTGTATTTACAAAATGTTTTGAAATTCATCAACTTTCAGTAAAGTAAAATGATTTGCCTATGATTTCCATGCTTATTTATTTCACCTTTACACTGCAAATTATAATAGTTTTGTGCGGTATTTTCTAATTAAATAGAGGTCACCCATTCAGAAGATGCTGCGGCTGGTTACGTTAGTTGAATTTACTGTAAATACCGTACAATATGTTTGTTCTTCATTTTAATATAGTTATCAAGATCAAGAACGTTAATGTCAGGCCGGCGACACGTATATAAAGTTTTAATACAAACATTTTTAATACTCCCACAATGTATTGAAATATTTATTTTGTATAAAAACCTTGTGACTTCCATCACAGAAAACGTAGGTCAAGATCGAGGTCATTGTGAACTTGTCCAGGACTGGCTCGTAGGTATCTCACGCTTTATGGTATTTTTACCTCTCTCAAGTATATGCGATGAGATAAGATCCTCTAGAATTATTTTATCTACTGTTTGGTACATGCTAGAAATATATAATTTTTGTTACTTTGTAGTCTTGGTTATTCAAGAAACTCTTCACATTTCTGAGTTTCTTTGGTCTTTTCTCGAGAAAGGAAACTTCAACGCTTACTGTAATACATTCGGCCCTCAGCGTGGACTACAGTGTTGCCCCGCGCTAATGGCAACCCACGATAAAATGAAGATAAATCGCTGCGGCAACCTGTTAGCGTGGTGCTCGTGGGAGAAACCATAACAATCTGGGCATCAGCTTAGCACGTACCATCCTATGACTCTTCTGTCAACTACCTGTACACCCGCTAATAACAGTACAGACGCTGAAATTGTTACCGACGGTTCCTAAACAGGTTAAAGGCGGAAGTTATGCAATGTCGTAAGGCCTTCGACATGTGAAATGACCGAGAATAATGTTAATGATAAAAACTTAAGTTGAAATAAATTCAATTATACTTGGTACAAAAAAACACTACCTGGCTTTGAAAATTATAATATCTTTGAAAGTTTACGCAATCGCCAATATACCACTGAAACATGTTTGAAAATGTTTGATATGAAATGAGGATGTTGCCTATGGGATTTTTTTTCATTTGTGAACTAAAATTTAGACATAAAGAGAACATTCCTACTGTTCTATATCACTCTAAGGGTTAAGAAGTATCATTACTTTCCACACGATACCTGAAGAGCGAAATTACATACAGACTTAACATTTTGCACAAATAGTAATTTATTTATATGAAAAATGGAGTTTTATTATGGTGCTACCACTCTGTGTGATTTTACTGGAAGCTAACAAACATTTTTATATTGGTTTTGTTAGTAACTATTCTATTCTGATAGCAATAAGGAAAACACAAAAAAACTAGGTACGAATGAGTGATAAGGACGTGAGGGAATCTATGTATGTTCTATATTTGAACTGTGTTGGATAATTTCGTATCCATTCCGTCTCGTCGCTTTTTATGTATTCGTGCCCTAAATTTGTAAACAAACAGTCAAAACATATTAAACTTTAACATATAACCTATCTATCTACTAAATAACTAAATCGAGAGTATTTTACTGTATTTTAAATGTAGTATTTATCTATATAGGATACTACATTTTTGCATAAATCCTTTTATACATGGTCAATAAAGAGTTTTATGATGGTACATGTTCATACATTGGATTTGCCTAACCGTCATTGAAGCCTAACACTTAGTACACTCAATAGATTTAATGAATTTTTCTTTTGTCTACGGAAGAGGGGGAGTTGTAGAAGTTTTTTTCTGTATGACAAACCACCTTCCACTCTGTCCGCAGGACAAAAAATTAAATTGAAATATAAATAAATATATATATATATATATATATATATATATATATATATATATATGATATTTTTTATGCAACTTTTACGAAGTCTGTTACGTGACAAGATGTGTGACGTATTCCCAACTTATATATATAGACGTGAAAGCCATGCAATATATACATGGTAATTGGCAATATAATGAATTTAAAAATATACGTACCTTAATTCTGTCCATTACATGATTAGATATATATTACAAATCTTTTGTCTTCTCTCTATATACCGCTCTTAAAGTCTCATAGCGTACACTAACAATACACTTCTTATACTGTTTTTTTAAGTGGGAGTTTGCTGGAGATTTTCAAATTAATCGAAGCTTCAAGGTGTTCTGCTACAAAAAATATCCATCCCAGGTATATTTTGTTTTCACAATATTAATTTACATCCAAAATAAACAGTTATAGAAAAAAACTTGAAAAGCCAAATAAATCTGATGCTTATATCTAATTAGTAATGCTTGTAGTAATGCTTCCTTCAATGTTAAATTTATATTAAAACACACTGTTGGGTACATAAGAAAACTTATTAAACTCTACTATATATGTAATTAAAATTATGTATTACATTAAAATGCATAGTCTTGAAATTTTGGAAGACAGAGAACGAGTCGTCCCCAGCCTGTTGTATATGTGGTGTACTGCAGAGTTGCTAGCGGCTCTGTTTTAATTGTACACTAGGATAGAACAATAGAGTGAAGACTTTCCATCCAAAGAAAACATCTTCCTCATATTATAACAGCTGAATTGATTAAATAAATTAACTTTCGTCTTTTGTTTAAAAGCTTAGCACTAATTATATACAGCTAGTTTCATTTGAATTTGGTTCTGAAACGCATCAAGTTAAGAAGTACGTAAATAGCACTATTATCATAGATTATGTTCACTCAATCGTTTTACGTAGTTGCAACCTAAGTTCTGCTCACAGATCAACACGCTTATTTACACTCAACGATGTAATATTGTTATATTGTAAGTTACAGCATAAACAATCCGGTTTGTTCGAGAGAAACATTTCCCAACTACTGTTCGTGTAATATGCATTATAATTCATAATTTATAAATGCAAACCCTTGCCATTTTACATTATGTATTCATTGTAATGATATAAACACTCTATCCGTTCTTCGTAATAAAAGTACTCGAAGTATAAAAATACAGTAACTACAAGTTTAACCACTCGTATAACGACATAAAATGTAAAAGCAAATTTGGTTTTACAATGCTTATTACCTGCGATATAACATTAGCGCTATTCTTCATAAATCCATGGCAACTATAATTACTGTTCTTATGCAAAGTTCTTATATGAATTACGTTAGTCATCTTTTAAATTGCATGACTGATGTGTTATCGTACACATTTTAGAATGTTGTACGGATTTTAAAACTATGAGACCAGGAAAATCTGTAGAATTTTTATTTTTTAAATATTTAAAAAAAGGTGTATAAAATAGCTGAGCTATGAATATTCATTTTTGAGACCTGAACGATATAATCTAGACACATACCGGTACATGTGTAGTTATAAATGGTGGTACAAATTAATCTTTAAACACGTTATATCTCTTATATATAAATATTTAAAAATCGAAAATACCCAAGGATGTATGTGTGAATATTGATTACAAATCAATATTCATAAGCGTATATAAGGAGGAGGCTCAAGGAGCTCAAGCACCCAAACCAAAATTTTGAAAAATAGACATTGAAATTGCATCTACTGCTTTTTTAAAGCTAGAACACATTTATGTCGTCATAAAATTCAACCATTTTCCAGGGGTAAGACTCCCGAGCCCTAGTTTATGGAAGATATTTTACACCTCAGAAATTACCCTGAGTGTCAGTCAGCCTTCCCTAAAATCATGTTCTATACACGCTAATGTATTGAGTCAACTACGGTTATCATCGCACTTATTACACGAAAAGCGATAAACAAAACTACATTTATAGGCTGTTGGTTTTTTACCTTTGTATGAGCTCTACTTTGAAACTGTTCAAGATATGGAGACAAAATGAAATAAAAATTTGCTCAAAAAGCAGAAATTTCAAAATCCGTTTCTAGTTCTCTCCAATGTCTATTACTCCTACCTCTGTGCTTCTGTGACGTTTAGTGTGCGTCATCATGAAACCTATTTAAAGTACAATAATTAAAAGTATTTTCATTTGTTTATAAATTCTAAAAAGAGTATTTCTCTTGGTATAACGAGGCTGTATAATAATTAATAAAAATAATCTGCTGTAAGCAACATTGTCATGTAACATGGTTGGACTAATAAAATATATTTATTAGTTATGTTTTGTATCCTCTGGTGGAGATACTCCATGACCAATAATTATAACCACATTAATTTAAATAATACCTAATGATAGTTAAATGATGAGTTAGAGTTCTGGCAAATGAATTTATAGTCTTGTCGTGTTAGTAATTGTTTTTTATTACTTTTATTTATCTCGTTGTAATCTTCAATTTAAAATTTGATTTTCGTACAAACTGAACTTAATTATTGATTATACTTGTTATGTGTACATTTTAGTAAGAGCACGTTTCAGAATAATTTTTAACACTAATAATTGTATATTACATTCCTGAATTAAGCTTGAACTGATATATCCCACCAAGAAAACATTTCTTCTTATTAAAATTAACCAAAGCAACTTACAACTTGTTATTGGGTTTCTTGTTCGGTTAACCGAACACTATATTAAGAAAACAAATTAACAAATCTTGTTAGATTTTTAATATAGTTTAAAATTTGTAATACTTTGTTAAAACCAATTTACTTTTAAGTTTATAAAAACTTTAAGTAAAGTTTTATTGATATTTAAAATATAACACAGTAAAAAATATAAGCATTTTTATTTTAGTTAAAACAATTACTTGATTCGTTCAAAGTTCTAATAAAATGTACATACCCGTAAACTGTTGTCTTCTTTCAATCCGGACCTAACTCTCTGCCTACAAGGCTAAACTACATTAGAAAGTAAGTAGGGCTCTCCAGTAGTTTTGTTGCAGCATAAACTAGGCTTCCTATTGGTCAACAAGTTTTAGACCTCTGGACCAATAAAAAATTGGTTATTAACAATGTAATACCATTGTTTAAATTTGCAAAATTCAACTTGTCCAATTCAAGCTACTTCAGGGATTACTTGTTCTAACATTATATCAATCTTACATTCTATATTTATTAAACTAAACATTAAATGTTACATTTTTTGGTTCAATTTTAATTTTCCTTTTACAAAACAATGTATTATTATAACTATTGGTATATACGGTACAGGCATGCAGAGTTTTGTTGGGACTGGTCAGTGGCAGCTTCCGTTGCCAGCACATTAAAATTGCGGTCTACCTGACGAAGACCTTGTCAGCAAATTAGAACTCGAAAAAAATTCTCGGTTTTAGGAAGTGTCCTCTATCAGCGCTTAAGATTTAGGAGGTGAACTATTTGCGTTCTATCTGTTGAACTTACTTTTTATACTAGTGAATGCGTACATGTATTGATAGTGACAAAGTGGCTTAACACATTTCGTCTTTAAAGATCTATTACTGAATGTAAATTTTATGTTCCCTTGCAAAATGTTTTATAGACTTCGTGCTATCTTACCAATTCCAGCAAAGAACCTAAACAAACACATCAACACATGTTTATTGTTTATTTTTCTGAACAGGTGCAAACCTTAAGCTCAGATAGAATATTAGTAAAGCGTTCTGATTATAACATGTGCTGGAACATTACATAGCTACTCACTGAATTTTACATTCACTAACATATTGTGTGGTTTTAAAAAAAACTGCACTGTATTGGGAATTTGTCCAGATAAAATGTCCTTGCTGTGACCCAGTTGTTCCAGATAAGGTAACTAGAGCTTTGTGTCATCAATGTTGGTAATCCAAACACTTGAAATTCTGGACACGACCTACTTCTGTATCGCCCGAAAGGATATAACAGGTACAGACAAGTTTGGAGACACAAATAACAAATTACGTCAGAGCCGCTCCGTTAAAGTGACTAATTGAAAAGTAAATTCGTTCTACTTACTTCTCCACAGCGGTAACACTTTCCTAAATCCTGAAAATTTGTTTCAGCAATAACTTAAGACATCCAACTTTTTACACGAATTTAAGCTTTCTCAATTGCTTTAATAAACGTTAAATAAAAGAATAGTAACTATTTCGTTCACAATAATCGATTATATTATATAAAATACGTGGTAACAACTTAATGCGAATCAAATTTAAAATATGTGATTGCACTTTAAATTTGATTTCAATAAAATTGTTTAATGTCGTGAAAACGTGTGTTAAATAAACAAACAACAACCATTCTTTCTTCAATAAAATATATACAGTTCTACTTTAAAAACAACCAAACATAAAATCTTAATTTCTTGGAGCATTGCCAGAATTCATATATTAGATGTTCTTAAGTAATATTTGACATAATTTAAAGTTATTTCATGAAATATAAACTGCAAAATTCCACATAATCTACTCCATTAAGCGTAGGATATCGTGAAAATTATGTTTTTGATGGTGGGGTGTCACAGTTCCCGAATATAATGATGGTTATTTATAAGGGTTATACCCCCGTGTACCGCACCAGGAGCCTGTGACTGTACAAAAACGGTGAAATCTCACTAAATATATTCGAATTCTTTCCTCTCGTCCTAATACGATCGTAGACATCGAGTTATAAAACATATAAGAACGGTGTAACATTATTCTGGGATGAGGAACTGGAGTTACAATTATATCGCTGACAGGTTCTTGACGTCAGAGGGGCACACATATGAACATCACTTTAAGTGCAACCTAGATAATAAGTTACTAAAATAATTATTAAAATCCCACCTACTTTTATTTAAATATGTACTATTTCTTTTACATAGACACATCTTTCCTGTTATATCCATGTTTTTTTGTATCTTCCCCTTTAGATCTTTATAGTTTTCCTTTTAAATCTGTACTTCTTTCCTTTTACATCGTATTACTTCCGTACTTATTTTCTTCTACATTCGTAATCATTTTAATATACATACACTATTTTCCTTTTATACTCGTACTTCTATACTTTTACATTCATGCTACTTTCCTTTTACATCTTTACTTCTTTCCTTTCACTTGTTCCGAATACAATCCTCTTTTTCCAGTGCTCTCTTTGTTTCAGGGAAACTCTTGTCCCCAGACCATTCACCTTGTTTGGCAGCAGCTTCTCTTGTTTTAGTGCTAATTCCTTTGTTTCAGACCAATCCCATGGTCTTCATTCTACGATTCCTCCATCCTTAGAGAATTTGCAGAATGATTAGAGAAGTCTTAACCTAATAATATAGCTTCTAACGTTTCAAATGGTATAGCTTTTGCTGTTTTATATCCTGATCATTTTATCAAGCTATATTTAAACGTTTTGTGTTTAGCTAAGATAATAGCGTGTTATTTCACGTTTACTATTTGATTTATAACTCATACGTGTTAGGGAGCAAAGCGAAAATTTATTTAGAACAACTATAGATAAAATACAGTTGATAAAAAATAAAAAGAGAGGTTTTGTTTCACGTAACAAATACAGGATCAATTAGCAAATCTTTAGTTCTGTCTTTAATTATTTTGTGGTTCAAACACTTGGTAACAATCCACCGCTACCAACAGTAGTTACGTTGAACAGTTATCCCGTCACAACAATACTAATATAACAAAATATTTATAGAACAAATAGAACTGAGAGTGGAAATGTTAACACATTCGCACAGATTATAACGAATCTCTTAGCGTGCTCGCGAGGTGTGGGTAAATTAGTTTCCTGCAGTCAGCTCTGTATCCATCATATTAACTACTGGAGTTTCGTTGTGCAAGAGAAAACACACAAGAACTCGTTTTACCTCTCGAGTTCAACAAATAGGCTAAATAAACGATAATATTATATTGACTAACTACTTTTATTTCAGTAATTTATTAAAAAATTAAAATAACAAAACCGTTTTACTGGATGTCAAAAAACTGATTTCAAACAAGGTTGGTACACCTTGCAGTGATGAGTGAGTTTAACTGCACGGACAGGCAAGGCGGTCCTCGTAATTTCTTCCCTGCCATTAAAGTAATGGTAATAGCTCGGAGCTAGTGGCTGGCTGATGGGTCCTCTTACTCTTTCAGTAATGGATTTTAGTCAATTTATCGCATTCATGATTTTTGGTTTTGCATGAATTTTCAGTTTAATAATTAATCCATATCTTGCTTGATTGATATATAATATCTTTTTGGTAAAGTTAAATCAACTTTTATATGAAGGGCATCATAAAATGTTATGCTCCCATTGAGTGATGCCCCGTATTATCGTTTAGCCGTGTAGGTTAGAAAAGTTTTCATATGAGGGGCTTGAAAAATTTCGTTTATTTTTTTGTCTCTCTGCACGATATGTTAAATATGAAGTTACCTATATACTTTAAATGTTATAGGAAACTTCATTTCTACATTGGCAACATTCAGTTCACCGATTTCTTGGGACTTGGCCAAGTCACTCCATGGGATTTTGATAAGTCACTCCAAGGGATTTGGCTAAGTGTTAGAAAAACCTATTATTCAGGATTACAACTCGAGAATTAATTATTCTATAGCCTTTAATTATATAAATTTCCATTATATATATATATATATATATATATATATATATATATATATATATATATAATATACAGGGTGTCAATTAAGTCTGGAACCTCTTTTTTAATTTTTAAACCATAATAGAAAGAAATACCAAAGTTCACACGTGCTTACTGGTGATAGTAACGCACACATCTGCCCAATTACCGACCGGATAATCCCTTTGGGGGACGGTCCAAATATGGTAGGGGATGGTAGGGGAACATTTTGAACACTTACTTTGATCACAGGTACTTAAAAATTGGTGTTTACTTGTAATACTTAATAATTTACATTGTTCAAACTGTTTTAAAATTCAAATAGCTATAAATACTGAATGAATCACCTTTTGAAGTCCGGTTTGCGGCATTGTACTCTGCTAAGTAAGACCTTTAATTTGATACCAAACTTGACCTATGCTGCTATTTAAGAATTTTGTCTGACTCCTTGTGGACCGTCCCCCAAAGGGATTATCTGGTTGTTAATTGGGCAGATATGTGCGTTACTATCACCAGTAAGCACGTGTGAACTTTGGTATTTTTTATATTGTGGTTTAAAAATTAAAAAAGAGGTTCCAGACTTAATTGACACCCTGTATATATATATATATATATATATATATATATATATATATATATATATATATATATATATCCTATATATCTGCTTAGCTATAACTAAGAGTTGTGGAAAAAAGTATAATTCTGTTCATCTCCTTGTGTGCTATTTACCGCAGGGTATCTTAAGGACGAATTGTGTTATAGACTAAGCTAGCAAAATTTCTCTTCGTTGTGTTTCGAAACGTTAAAAACTTTCTCTCTGTACGTGCTATGGACGAACATTGTTATGATACTTCACCAAAGTCTGCTATTCGATGTTGTGGTCTAGCGCACTCCTACCCTTCATTGTTTAATTATGATTTTTCTTATTTTATCATAAAAGCCATTTTTCATACATTTCTTCAAAGTATTTTTAAGGTATAATTAAATTTTTTACATGCTGTAATTAAATACTTTTTAAAATATAATACTTAAAAAGGCTACTTGTTAAAATAATAGTTTTTAATATATTTTAAATTGCACACTATCTTATAGATTTTCACGTAGAAAAAATGTTAACTATTAAAATTATTTCTTTGTCAATGTATTAAAATACTGTGTTATTTTAGTTCTTTACGTACCATAATAACATCGGATACTTAATCTTAAGGACAAAATTCTAGGATTGATTAAATTTTTTCCTATTTTCCTATTGACTAATACATAGGTTTTACGATCGCTTTAAGAACTAACCGGTAAATTTAATAGAAAATAATCTTGGATTCATTAATAATTATTAGTTTATTATTAGTTTTATTATAAAAATAACTATTAAAAATTATATCCATCGCAAGAGTTCGCCTATTGCAATCTCGAGTCCTATTTTTCGAATTCCAACAGAAGAAGAACGTGTAGATGACGGCGTCGTGCTCAGCATTCCCATAGGGATATTCAGGGCTTTCTAACTAACCCATCTTAAACAGGTACTCTTAAAGTTTCGATGGCCTGTCAAGAAATGGATTAGGTAGAAAATTACCTCCCCGTGTCTCCGCTCCACACATTCGCTCGGCCTGGCTGTCCGATGTCCACTACGAAGTGACAGTTCCAGTTCAGGACAGTTCTGTAAGTGGTAATGTAAGATATAGTGCACGCTAGTGTAGTAGTAGAATACATGTAACACAGACTCCAGCCTGTAACAGATTATATCCCGCCCTGATCGATGTCACCGTGAAGTTTGTTTCAAGTTGGAGGGAAAAACTGAATTTAGCGTCAGTCCAGACAACAGTTTGGCAATTAGTCAAGGAACTTGTCAAAGTTACAATCCAAATCAGCAAACTGTGGTACGTGAGGCAGTTACTTTCTCCTTTGATTACAATTTTGCAACAGTCAGAGTTAATACCTGACACATTATGCAATTTTATCGTACGCAATGCATTATAAACAGTTTTAGAACTACTTTTGTGTGTAAGGAATGCCTCATGTCGTTAATAAACAAAAATATATCTTCCAGTCGAATTTGTTCCCATATATCGAGGACTCTATCCTCCAAATATACTAACTTTCATCCTAGGTCACACAAGTTTTATAATATATATTTTTACTATATAGATATCCCCTAGAGTTTCAGGGTTCCATATTCACTAGTGCGCGTGTGACATAATGTATCTTCTCTTGGCTCCGGTGCTATGGTTAATACTTTCTAGTCTAAACTGCATGGTATTGAAGTACCAGTTAGATATCATTTAAACCTTTGAGTTGTGTAGTCCATTACCTCTAATTTTAATTTTATTTTTGAATATATATATATATATATATATATATATATATATATATATTATTGTTTTTGAGACTTGAAAAATAGGTTAGATTTATAATCTTATAAAAGTTAATTAACAAAAAGAGTAAAGACACACACACAGAGGAGTAAATAATAATTGCAATATGTCATATGGACAAGCTTAAGGTTTTATCCGCTCCCTGGAGTACTGGAGCTGACCAGTCGATGGTGCTCGTCTGAAGTAGACAAGTAATGGTTAAGGTATTTAAATAATTAAATAGAATGAGGCAAACAATGTAATACACAAAAGAAAGGTAAAAAAAGCTGAGAAGTCAATCAGTGCACCTTAATATAGTAAAGCGGTAATAGTTACAAAGCGCTAATTAACATCTCAGAGATTTTATGTAGCATTGTTAGAAACAAATAACGAATAACGAATTCCTCTATTTAATCACAGATGAATGTAACCGAGAGAAGTATTGAGTAGAAGCACATAAGAAATATATCTCAATAGAAAGCCATTAACAGAGAGACCGTTGAACTCTATTGTCCCTGATTTCTTGTCTTATTCTGAAAGACGCAGTGGCTTCATTTCCCTTTTCTTTTGTTGTTAGAAAAAGCATTTCAATGACATTTCACATTATATCATTAGTAACTGTGGAGCAGCTGTACTCGTTTCTCTCTTTTAATCCACTTCCATCCACATTATAAC
This sequence comes from Homalodisca vitripennis, assembly GCF_021130785.1. Lineage (NCBI taxonomy): Eukaryota > Metazoa > Arthropoda > Insecta > Hemiptera > Cicadellidae > Homalodisca > Homalodisca vitripennis. The sequence goes on along the minus strand of NC_060213.1, from coordinate 121,010,469 downwards.
AGAAATCTCAGATTTTAAAACAAATCCTTTATACGTACATCCTTTGCAGTATAAATTTATTATAACAGATGTCTTGCAACCTTCACATATTCGACTTTTTCGTTTTAAAATTTTGCTATCTTGTTTTTAAAAGTGTCAGTTACACTTCCTCGCAGGTAACAGAGCATTACTCAAAATTTATATTTTCCTCTGCAAACATATTTCAGATTTGTCACTTGCTTTGATATATGTAATTTATGTTAAGTAGATTATAGGCTCTATAATTCTGTTTTAATTTAATTTATCACTTTCCGTTCTTGATAGTTCACAACCTCTATAGTTGATATAATGATGAATGATATAAAAGCCATCTGCCTCGAGTGACAAAGAAAGACGTTGAAAGATAAAAATTATTTTTTTTTCATTAAAAAGATCCATCAATAACGTAACAGATTTAAAAAGATGAATCGTGATAGGAATGTATTAAAAAAAAAAAAAAAACAGATGACGATGATGTGGCCTGAATTTCCGTCACAGTATTTTTACACGACCACAACCACCAGAATAATATCTGTTCTGTGCCACATTTGGTTACAAAATGAATGTGCTGGTTAACCGCCAAAGACCTTTGTATTTGTGAATTTTGAAAATAAAAATAATAAAATCTCAGTCCTTCGTGGTTTACTACTCTAAAAGTAATAATTTACAAATCTAAATTTAATTCACAAGCATTTTAGTCGTTTTACGTCTGTGTTCTATGTTTTCATTTATTAACACTAATGAAACAGGTAAAAGAAATTTTAACAATTTCGAAAATATAAAATTGGTTTCGTTTGGTGTTAACTTTATAACAATAATATTGCATAACCTTAAAACCACGTATAATGTGATAATTAACCATTTAACTAAAAACTAAAGTGGAAATCGAAACATTCTCATGTATTGTTGTGTTATCATCACTCTATTACACACGAACGCATTATTTCTTGCTATCCTGTTAATGTACATCAATGAAAACCGCTGATTTAAATATATAGTTATAGTGCATGCAATATTACACCGATATTGATAATTATACACCTGAATAAATGAATTAATCAAGTGGATTTTGTATACAATAGATCCATAATAGTTATGAAGAATTTTGATGGTTGAATTGTAAAATGTGCAAAATAAACTGTCGCTGTAAACAATAGAATTTACAGAATAAAATCTCTTGCAGTAAACTGTGGGTCGGGTACATCATGACAATGTTATTTAAAATTGTGAATCTACCAGACGAAATTAATTATTTTCGAGTTCTCTTCAAAAGACCAGCTCGCTACATTTCAATGTTGCTAGGTCATAGACTCTTACTAACGCGACTCTTAATTAATTAAATTGCAGATATGCTTGCATATTATAATATGGCGTGACACATTTATCGTAACTTTTTCTATAGAATGGTGATCTAGATTTATTGGAAAAGGTTCATCAATTCTCGCCATGGGATATCATTTTCTTTGCAGGAAGTCATTGTATTTATTTATTTATTTATTTATTTATTTATACATTCCAACGGCAATGCCATTTTAACAATACAATGAATTGATGACATGCGAATAATTGGTACAAACATACATGGATACAAAGAAACAAAATTGCATGCTTAAGATAACTACAAACAATTATATAAACGTGTAAAATAACATAATTATAGAATATGTAATAATGATAATAATAAATACGGGTATGTAATAACATAATAATACAATTTGCTATATCAATGTAATAAATTGCAATATATAAGTAAAAATATAATAAACCAACAATATATACACAACAATAATAATATGACGTTACAACAAATCCATTAATTAGATCACAAAAGTATAAACTACGACAACTGAAGTGCAAGTTAAGCACAGTATTTATAAGTAACAAAGAGCAGGAACTGAGTTATGTAGGTCAGAGAGAGAAAAATGGCAGGAAGGGTCAAAGTAAAGGCAAAGGAAGTTTGGTCAGTGGATGGGGAAGAGTTATGTTGAGCTGCAGAAGGTGGTGGATAGTGTAGCAAAGAGTTTAGACAGCTTGGTTAACCACATTCCCCTCAATCCACATATAAGGACACCCATTTCTTTTTCAGTGTTTTCAGATTCGTGCAGAACAGGTCTAGCTCGGCAGGAACGCAGTTTCCAACGCTATGTAGTCTGGCCATGGGTCCGTTCTTCAGGTAGTTTGTCCGATAATATTTGCGAACAAAGAGTTCAGTTGACCTGGTAGTGCGTGGAATTCGTAAGTTTATCATGGCAAGAAGATCAGGACAATCAAGGGATCCATTGATAAGCCTTGAGAGAAAAGCTAGATCAGCAAGCTCACGGCGAACTTCCAGCGGGCAGAGGTTGAACTGTTTCATGACGTCATCGACAGGGACCTCATGGAAAAGAAAGCCCAATGTAGTTCCAACGAGTCGAACAAATCTCCCTTGAATCCTTTCAAGCCTGATAATGTGATGTTGGTAGTAGGGGTTCCAAACAACTGAAGCATATTCTAAGATCGGACGTAGAAGAGACTTATATAAGATTGAGATGGAGTGTGTAGATAGGCCACTTCTAGCTGTACGTGACAGAAGACCCAACAAACGATTAGCTTTGGCACATATGATGTCAATGTGATGATCAGGTGAGAGTGCGTGATTGAGATGCACGCCAAGATCCTTTACAACCTGTACCCGCTGCAATCCCACGCCCTGAATGTAATAATTGGCATGTACAAATTCTTCACCCCTGTGAAAAGACATCACCATGCTTTTCTTAGCATTCAGCTGCATGAAGTTTTCATCACACCATCTAGAGACCCCATCAAGGGATCTCTGGAGACTAGCACTATCCTCAATTGAGTTCAAAACACTAAACAGCTTGATATCGTCAGCAAACATAAGAAAATTGCTTTCGATGACTTCCCCAATGTCATTTATAAATATGTTGAAAAGATAAGGTCCCAGTAGAGAACCCTGAGGCACTCCAGACTTGACTAGATAAGGATTAGAATAACCACCACCAAACTTGACTATAGACAATCTTCCGGTCAAGTAACTCTTAAACCAGGATAAAAGAGGTTCAGATATGCCATATGAATCAAGTTTGGAGACCAAAAGAGTGTGACAAACCTTGTCAAATGCCTTACTGCAGTCCAGGTAGATTGCATCGACTTGAGCGAAACTTGAGAAGGCTGATAAAATGAATTCTTCATATTGGACAAGGTTTGTGACGGTTGACCGGCCGCTAGTAAATCCGTGCTGCCTTGGTATCAAAATAGTGGATATGAGGGGCTTTAGACTTTCAAGGACAATAGCCTCCAACATCTTCGTGATAGGGGACTGTATAGTGATGGGCCTAGCATAATATATTGTATTTCATGATATAATTTATATTGCTTAATTGTATAAATTGCAACGACTGGAAAATTTTAATTTCTGTCTCTCTGTCTGCCAGCTTGTTATTTTGAGAACGAACTGACATATTTAATATTTATTTATATTATTTATTTTGCATAGAACTATATTTCTATATAAGCAACATCAATTTCGGTGATGAGGCTAGTTACTCAATAGGTCTTGGCTGAGTGTTAACAAAACCTATGGATACCAACCATCTGTAAGTGTTCAAATTTGGTTACAACCCTAGGAGAACTATAGTTTGGTTTCTCGAACTATCATGGAGTCATATAAAAATGTAATTTGACTCAAATGTGACTTAAGCTTTTAACAAAAGAAAAACATTTTTTATGAAGTTGCACCATCCATATTAGATTATATATGATGATACACAAAGTAGATTTTCACGAAATTGGTAATGAAATTTTAACTAACACCACCAGTATTAGTACTCAATTTTAATAACAATTTTAATGTATGGTATACAAGTGTTAACAATATGAAAAGATAAAGCTTTTCTCAGATTATATTTTTCACATCTTAAGATCAACACTCTATAAAACCAATACTCGTAAAATTTTCAAACCTTTCGGTAACATCATATGCGACCTCTACTACAAAAGCTAACGATCGCTTTCTTTCTTCAGAAAAATTCCTCTATATATTTTAAGATAGCCCAGGTTATGTATCTTTTTTCAAAAATTTGATCTCGGCTTCTACATTACATGTTAGGTTATCATAGGCTCTGTCATGTGCATTGTATAGTAACTTCTGAACACCCAAACCATGAATCAATATAGTTTCCTTATCACAAGCACTGTTATGTATTATGGTCTAGTAACTTCTGAACACTCTAAGCATGAATCAATATAGCTTCTTTATCACAGGCCCTGTTATGTATTATGATATAGTAACTTCTGAACACTCTAAGCATGAATCAATATAGCTTCCGTATCACTGGCTCTGTGTATTATCACCAAGCCTGTGGAACATAGTTGTGGATGACTTACTCTGAACTCTGAATGAACAGGGTATGTATGCTCAAGGCTATGCAGATGATGTTGTCATACTCATAAGAGGCAAGCATATGGTTACGTGTCTGGAAATGATGCAGAGAGCACTGGCCATTGTGGAGCGATGGTGTGACGAAGAAGGACTTGCAGTGAATCCTTCGAAGACCGTCATGATACCATTTACAAGTACGAGGAAACTGGAAATCACACAGCCAGTCCTATGTGGGGGCCAGATACAGATAAGCAGGGTGTTCAAATATCTAGGAGCCAAACAAGATGATAAACTCACTTGGAATAGTCATCTGGAATACATTATCAGCCGATCTCAGACTACATTGATGATGGTGAGACGTGCGGTAGGATGCACATGGGGGCTTAGACCTGACATGTCACATTGGCTGTACACTAGAGTCATCAGACCAATGATGGTGTATGGCTCAGTAATATGGTGGCTAAAAGTCCAACAGGTGACTGCCGCAAAAAATCTGTCAAAGGTACAGCGGTTGGCATGCTTGGGGACAATGGGCGCCATGAGAGGAACACCAACCGCTGCTATGGAAGTAGTGCTAAACCTCCCACCCCTAGACATATTCGTCATAGGAGAGGCTATGATGGCTACCTACAGACTGAAGTGCAATGGGAACTGGCATCATCACCATGCTAGTAAGCACTCCAAGATCGTTACATTCTCAAACTGGATATTCTAGAAATTATGTCTGACAGAATGGCAAAGTTTACGGACTGGGAAAAACCATTTCAAGTCAACATTGTTGAAAGGAAGGAATGATCAAAAGGTGAGCCTGACTACATGAAGATGGCTCTAACCTGGTACACGGACGGGTCAAAGACTCTGAAGGGTACTGGGGCAGGGGTCTGGGAAGCCAGACCTAGGATTAACTTAAGCTTTAGCCTAGGTAAACTGGCAACTGTCTTTCAGGCTGAAGTTACAGCCCTTGCAGAATGTGCAAGAGTTAATGTGGAAAGGGGCTACAAAGGCAAAACCATCTACATTAACTCGGACAGCAGGGCTGCTCTGCAGGCCTTGGCCAACCATGACTGTAATTCTAAGACAGTCTGGGAATGCCATAAGGTCATGAAATTGCTGGCGAAAACCAATAAAGTTATTCTAACTTGGGTGCCTGGACATAGAGGAATCACAGGTAATGAAGGGGCAGACAGTTGCGCTAACTTGGGAGCCAACTGTCCTCTTACCGGTCCTGAACCAACGTGTGGAGTCTCATATAACTTAGCACGTAGATCAGTTACCAAGTGGATGGTTAGCAAACACCTACAACATTGGAGAAATATTGAGGGGAATGTACAAGCAAAGCGGATGCTCAAGGGACCATCAAGGAACATTGCAGCAGATACCCTTAGAATGAGTAGAACGGAGATCCGAAAGGTGACTGGTTTTATTACAGGTCATTGGGTATTCCGAAGTCACCTGAACAGAATAGGTATTCCAGTTCAGGAAACACTGTTCAAGAAATGTGGCGAGGCTGACGAAACGGCCAAGTACGTCATATTTGAATGTCCGGCATTGCAGAGCAAACGCTCAAGATCCCTAGGTGTTCTTATGCATACGGAAGAGGGGTTGGAACAGGAAAGCGTTGTTTAGAAGATCTCATGGTTTTGTAAAGGCCTGGGATTTGATACAGCTTAAATCTAGGAGAGGGTGCACAATAAGCCGGATGGCTGAGAGGCAACTACCAGGCCTAGGAAACCTGGCCCTCTGTTACAAAAAAAGGTCTAGTAACTTCTGAACACTCGAAGCATGAATCAATATAGCTTCCGTACCACAGGCTCTGTTATGTATTATGGTCTAGTAACTTCTGAACACTCTAAGCATCAATCAATCAATATAGCTTCCTTATCACAGACTCTGCCTTGTATTATGATGTAGAAACCTCTGAACACTCTAAGCATCAATCAATATAGGTGACTTATAATAGATTCTGTCATGGTATATGGTCTATTAACTTCTGAATACCCAAGACATGAATCAATATAGCTTCCTTACCACAGGCTCTGTAATGTACTATAGCAGTTTTATCTGACTTAGCTCAGATGGTTTTATAGCCTACTACCAAAGAAGTATGACTCTTGTCACTGATCAGCAGAATCAAATTGCAACAATTTCGTTTTAAATAAATGTATGAGAATTTTTACTGTGTTACATTATTTCAGTACTTGTAGTTTTAGGAAAACTGAATATTACACAACCTAACTATTCAAATGCACTAATTACATTCATCACTTAATACTACAAATTATTTCTTCTTTATATACCTATTGACATTGTCAATTACCGTAAACAAGAGACGATATTTCACTTATACTGGCATCATTGTGGAATTACGTAACAGATAGAAAACATTGTAATATTAGGAATTAAAGAAAATTTGTTTAAAATCAGCTTATAAACCACTGTCACAACTGAAATAACAAATTATTCACTTGTGTGTTCCATATTTAAGATACGTAAGGTTCTAATTAAGGTCCCATTACAGAGAAATGCAGCGTACCTGGGGTAATTATAGTAGGGCCGCAGAAAAACTCTATTTGTCTCTCTAATAAAGTTTTCACTCGTGTTGTGTTATAAGGATTATTGGATGAATGTAAGCAAGTCTCGACCCACAGATTTTTTTATTATTTGCATCCGAGTCTGCTTTCATCTTGGTTTTTACTACAAAGTTTAAATAGTAAAGTATGACTTTCATTACACTTATCAATAGCTGTGAATTTCATTTTATACATTCAAAAATTATATTTTCGATTTCTTTGGAGTTTAAATATGAAGGTTTTCGTTAAAATGAAGGTAAGTTTCTCCGTTTAGTCGCGCTATATACCACTGACGGGTAGTATGCTTCACCCTGATTATAACTTCCGCATGAAGTATTACAGAGAGGAGTGTGTCAAAACCATGAAAATCAAAATTATATACTATTTAAACTTTTTAACTTTGACTTGCATTTGAATGTTTGCAAGGCACCAATCTCTGAATAACTGCAGATCATTATTTATATGTTTGCCGACGCCCTGTTCATCTTTGTGAAACTAAAATAAATTTAGGTAATTGGCGAAAGTATTGCTGGCAAACATTTACCACGTGTAAATAAATTTTGAAAATTACAAATAGTACTGCAAATGTTATTTAGCGATAGGGTACACAAGATTCAAGTATTTTTGAGTTGTTATAAAATTGTCGCATTTTACTAGTTTTCTTCTCACGACCAAACTCATTCCCTCAAAAATCATTTCAACTCCTCTTATTCGTTGTAGATGATAAAAAATCCTTGATGATAAAACAACCTGCAGTTTTAAGTTTTTCAATTTAAACTATTGTAAATATTTTTTTGTTTTTTATTGAAGTGTTCTCAGTTTATTTATGTCTTACTAGTTCAAAACCACTTTGAAAAATAGTTAAAAAAATTGATTCAGACATTTATTAACTTATTCATCTTGAACTTTCTAAACATTCCAGAGTCTAATTGTCTACGAGAATTAAATTTAGCGGACTTATTACTTTCAGGATAGGCCGAACTTATTTAAAAATAAGATAATAACCAAGCAATAGATAATAACTGTTTATTTTAACAGTTGACGTTTATGTTATCAAAGCTAATAATATTTTTTTACATTCACCAACAAATTTAACCTCATCCTTCTCTGTCGGCGATATTATAAAGGACTGTAGATAGATGCGTAATGGTTGCAAAATCTCAGAGACAACGCACTCGGCAACGCACCAAAAAGAGATAACACGGTTGTTTTTGTTTAGCTTATTAGCGACAACATTCTGTTCAGCGACTTTGAGTTCCGTATGTCTTTGAAAACGTGTTTTTTACTCCTACAGGTCAAGCTATGTATTATTTTCCATTGTTGAGATAAATCTCCGTTACAATTCATTATTTTATTTGAGTAGGAATTGATCTTTGTAATAACTATTTATGTTCTAAAATCTGTACAGTAATTTTTTGAACGATTTTGTAAAACCTACTATAAGTACAATTTATTATATGAGATATTTATCTTATTCTTCCTAATTAACTAACTGTCGATTAACTCATACCAAATTAAAATCAACAACATCCCCATTCAATTTATATTAGGTTCATGACAAATAAATAGGACAAAAGAGGAAATATGATTATTACTATAATAAAGAATAGACCCTAATGGTCGGTCTCACACTGGTTAAGTGCGAGAGGTATGTCATCTGCAGAGAAGTGTAGTTTGTGAAGGATCACTAATTTCCCTAATAGTGGGGCTTGTACTTTTTACCTTTATACCTCTTGATAAATAAACTGATGAGATCTTCACATATCAATAAGTCACTAGTGTGCATGGTGATGAACAGTAAGCTGTCCCCGAGAACACTGTCCCCCATGCAGTAAGTCACTAAAAATGATGGTCGAAGGTCATGTAACTGTGATTGCTGGAACTACCTCTTGTAATGGCTTTCTGATACTGAGCCATCCATCTTGTGTCCTTCCATTTTCTTACTTCTCGAAATTGATCTGTTTATGGTATTTTCTCGCACAGCTATGATTTTCAAATGTATTTAATATGTTTTAAAATGTTTTATTTAATAATTATAAGTTTCAACGTTGTCACAAATGTGTTTTAAAGTCTTGTTTACTGTATTATTTGACAAAGTACTTAAATCTTTTCTATTTTGAAAATTTTCTTGTATGAAAAAAACTATTAAGATACAAAGATGGCTTATTATGTTCAACATTTAGAAAGAAAATATACACACCACTGCTATTATTAATCGTACAGCAGAGTTAAAAAGAATTTAGAATTTGTCAAGCCATATGAAAAACTTTACCTTACGTTTCGCCGTATGAGGTACAATAGGTTTATTTAACAGTAGCAGTTCAAAGTTTTCTTAAAGCATTCTGCTACTTATAGTAAGTTCCATTACTACTATAACTTCTGATTAACCATACATGACACGATTTTAATGTTTATGTTCTGAGTGATTTTGTAGGTAATGTCTGTTCAATTATATATAAATAAAGTGTTTCTTCACATTTTCGTGTACTGTTTATTTAACCTAATTTCGTATTTATTTATTTCCTTCCAATGGTCAAAAACCAATTTACATTTATTAACTTATAATAGATGATTAAATCATACTTAAACAAAAGGGCCAAACCAAACATGCAACTGGACTCTAAATCAGATCTAGGCATAATTAACATATAAATAATGTAATAAGAAAGTATAAATTATATTAAAAATTTGTGAAAGTATATAATAAATTAGTGATAATATTAACTTAATGCACTACTGTAAGGTGTGATACCATATGGAGAAACAAACAGACAAACAATAACAGTGCAAATAAACTATACAATTATCAACAACAATGAAAGATAAACTTTAAATGAATAACAAGAGTAAAAAAATATTAACATTAATGACTGATAATATGACTGTAAATAAAAAACTGAAAAAATAAAAAATATTTAACTTAAAAGCATATTTAACTTAAATGCATGCACATTACTGTCTAAGACGTGACATATGAATAAATAAAGAGATTATAGGATAAACAAACTCATAAAACACAAGCTGCTATTTTCAGGAGACTAACTGAGCAATTTGTATGCTGACTGGTCAGTGTATTAACTTTCACGTAACAGCGTATGTTTACATGTAAAAAAAGGTTTCCTCTTCGAAGGAACAAATAATTATTGGACACTAGGGTAATGAATGTAAAGGTCCTTATAATTAAATACATTGAAAATGAAGGTTATGTAATGAATAACGCATTATAATGGCGTTCCCTTACAAATATTAAGACCAAATTTAGTACAGATAATTATGCTAAATAATTATGTAATATCATAAACTATATTCTTTGGCCAAAAATAAAATTATCACTATTACAACAAATGCATTGTATTGAGAATAGTTTAAGTACAATCTGTATAATTAATTCGAAAGCGGTTTTGTTTTAATTAACTATGTATTACTCTTTTTTATTTTTCCGCGTTTTATTGAACCATGTATTAAACTAATCCGATTTAAAAAGCTCAATTTTAATAATAAATAATAAAAATGTATAAACAATAGAAACAACTATTTAAAACTATTAGTTATATGATACGCACTAGTGTACAGCTGGTGTATGTGCGCGTAATGTTTGTATCGGAATAATAATACAAAATTTAGAATTTATAAATATGAACATTTTATCAAATATAAGAGAATTTTCTGCCATATTTTTTTGAGAAACTATCTGCAGTTCACATGGTTATAATTAAACTGCCAAAACTTAGAGCTGGATCTCCATGATGTAATGAGATGTGAAGCAAGTATATACTGTGAATAGACCACAATACAATTTTTCAAAATACTTTAGAAAAATGTGTTGACGATGGAGGAGATAAATGTGCAACGTACCCAAATTAAATTTGGTAAAGAATTCTTGCTTCAAAGGATTACAGACAAACTGTATGAAATTTTGATCTTGAAAAATGCACGCAAGAGGGGTTGATACGTATGGGGCTTTTTGCACCATCTGATCAGTATCATGATGTTTAATGTGTTTCTTACTTTGATAAGTTAATAAGTATTGTCTGGACTCCCGGAGGAAAAAACAGTTTAAAAGCATTACTCTTTGTAGTTAATTTAGATAATGGACGAACATCTTGAGTTTCAAACGCAATGTTATTTCCATTTAAATACAAGAAAATAAATTCCTGTTACATTGGCTCTTGCAATGATCATTTACAAAGCCTTGTGATTTATCACTTTCCAAAATAGCTGTATGTATTCCAAAATACGTATTCACATCACACATTAAACTTAATGTAATATCCGGAGCCAAATCCTTGGGAAGCACTAAATTATTTATTGATAGTAAAAAAAACTCAAATTGGAAATTTTACGAACAAAAACACTGTTTATAATAAGATTTATATTTTTAAGCTTGCTAAAAATGTAAGGAGTTAGCAAATAATGTTACCCGGTTAAACACGATTTCTTGCCTGTTTTTTTTGCGTGTGTAAATCTTTACTTTCCTAAGTCATAATATTTGAACTAAGCGAAGTTTACATATGTAAGAAATAGACCATCTTCCTGCAAAGCTTCACTTACTTTGAATACTAAGGCTAATCTTCATAATACTAAAAACTCTGATTGTGTGTGAAGACTCATCGTGAACAACGGAAACATGACGGGAGTTAGGATCTAAATCTGCTCACACGACATCTCCACATTGCTATTATTTGCACATTCAAAAGGGTCAACTTACAAACAAGAGCCTCTAGAGAAGACTCCAGCTCCAAGTGTGTTCAAAATATTTGCCTCCAGTAACCAAATTAAAATGTCTTAGCGCAGGTTCAGTATACTGACCAGGCTCCATCAACCAGGAAGTGGAGAATCACATGGTTAGAGATGTGTTGTTACTCCTGTAACGGTTATTTTGTAACTGTTATTAATTTCCACAAGAGTGACTGTTACTAAAAACAAAGTCTTAGTTACAGTTTCTTAGTCTCCATCACTTTTGTCGTTACAGTTACAGATATTCAATGTAACTGAAACTTGTAACCAAAAACTCTTTAGATGTAACCGATTTAAGTGTGCTTACTGAAAGAGTATTCTCCAAGACTACATATGCAATAACACTAGCTCCATGCAGCTTACAAATTTCCTCGATTTAGTGATATTCTGGAACACCAAAGTGAAATATTTTCTTTTCTTTTTTATAATTTTAGATTTCTCTTAATAAACCATCTCTTATATACGAGAAATTTTTATATTATGGTTTTTGTTCTTATGAAAAGATTGAATTTGTCTATTTCAATGTATTTTTAAAGTACATTTATTTTGTTACTTATAGTAGCTACAAGTATCTTATAATATTGTAACTGGTTAGTATCTACTTTGAAGCTAATAAGTAATTTTTAACGGATATTTGTAGCTTTTATAATGGTTATTGCAGTTTTGTTCTAACATTGAGCACCCAGCTTACAATGTACAAATACTTAATGTGGAGTAAAACTGAACTGACAAATAGAGTAATAACGATCTGATAAGTGTCCTGAACCAGTTTGGAACATCACTATAGACAGTTCGAGTAGAAACATGTTTCCTGTAACTTACGGTCTAACATTAAAAGAAGTCAAGAACTTTGGAAACATCGTTTGAAAAGATGGAAGATTGTATCTGGTGATAACTTCTGTATTTTCAGCCAAAGCTGATTTTTCTCTTCATGAATCGTACGTGTGACTGTCTATCTGTTGAGCTGAGGCGAATATATGGTTGCGCTGTCTTTTACCGCTGACTTATATACGCTGCTGGATTATATTTGAGGATGGACGTTTAACTTTATTTATCAATAGTTTTACTTTATTGGGCACTTCTTTGGGTACTTATAGTTGAAATTTAAAGTTAATATAAATTTCTTTTGTATTAGTTCTTGTGTTTGTTGTATGAAAATATGTAATTTCGGCCCAGTAATAAAAGTAACTGTAAACCGAATACAACCAGTGACTTATTTACTACTCGTAACAGCAGTTACCCACGGTTTGGCACGTAGTTTTCAAAATTAGAATCCGTAATATGCTTAGTAATATAATTGAACTATGATATACTACAAATGGAATTAGGCGTATATATGTAAGGTACAATATATTTCAGTTCTCATGATTAAGAGCCTCCGAGGTTAAGAGAATTGCGACTGAGTTTAATATTAGGTTTTGCTTGCACAGGAACATTTCTTGTTAGAATGAATTATATTTCCGGGACGAAATCCGAGCTTGTTTTGCTACCCCAATCATGAAAATATGTGTAACTTAAGTCTTAGTCACTTATTTCAGTAAAAAAGCGTCTATTCCGCCATATAAATTTAAATTCAGTGTAATATATTAGGTGCCACGGTGCATTTTTATTTATTGCCGCAATCAAAAAAAGATTACAAATATAACAACATCAAAATAAAAAGTTCTTTCTTCAACAAATTGTAATCTATTTTTGGTCTAAGGTATTTCTGATGCAATATTTTAGTTTTCATTTTTACCCAACCAAGAAAATATAGTCTTTAGAAGACAACGTTCATCATAAAACATCTTCTTTTGGTGCCTGTAATATGCTTACGGTATAATGAGAACACTGGAAGCCTCTATCCACTTAATAATAATTTAAATTAAGTTTATAGTGAAATCTCAGTAGGACTTAAGACAGTTTTAGATCCAGGAAGAGTAATTGTACACTCGGAATCCATACATTTCTTCGTGAAAGCACCTATGATGTTGACAGTAGGTTTATTTCATTGTTCATGAACAGTTTCAACAAAATCGCACAAAACAGCTCTTTAACAGCGCAAAGATGCAAACTCTTTTGAGTATTTTTGAATATACTTATATAATATATACAATTAGGTTGATCACTAAATGGTGTTAATTGCCACTTCGCTCGTGGTTCTCGTTTATACCTTCGGTTTTAGATCTGAAATAGTAGGAACTAACCGTAAATATGACATAATACGGAACATTTACTTACTTGTCAATATCAGTGCGCCACTTACCTGCATGAGTTTAAGAATTATGACAACTGGTATGTGCCTAACCAGTATCGTATCATTAATCGATGCCAAACGGACTCATAGTTCCTAGAACATTTTCTCAGTAATAAAAATTTATTTGTCTAGGTTTATCAATTTAGTTCAGTTAGTTAGTTAATTTGGTTTTGCAATTTTATGTTCAGCATGGGCCACTAGGTTCTCTTATTTTTATTAAGTTGCAACACGAAGTGAAAAGGCTCATTAATTCATGTCAGTGCCCATTCACTCTGTTTTGTCCGTTTAGTAAGTCAACTTAAAACACGCTATCAATGTTCTCCATTAAATATAATTCAATAACAGGGAGTTCAGAAAAGAAGTTACAATTTTTACTATTATTTCACAAAATTTAACTGAATGGTAATATTTATAAATGTGTACATAGAAAATATATTAAAAGTTTAGTGTAAATTAGTAATGTCAATATGTCAAATGTCATAAAACTAATGTCAAAATGTCAATATGACCACAGTTTATTGCTCTGCAGGCGCTAACTAAAAATTTACGATATTGCACACCTTTCCTGGATGAGAATGAAGACTTCATAAAAAAAGTTATTATTCCAGACGAAGCAACTTTTACAGTATTGTCTTGTCATTTCATCAGTACTGCAGAATTTTGAGTCAGAATCACCATATAAGGTTGTCTAACATGAGCGCAAAACACAAAAAGGCGACATTTGTTTTGCTTATATGTACTGTAGGTGTTTGGAGCCGAAACAGAATTGTATTTCCGTAAATTTGGTTTCTTTATCTGTCACTTGTGCGTAAGATTTGTTCCCTAACTCTGGAAATATTTATTTCACAGTTATAAATAACTTACAGGGGTGTGTATATTTAGTTTACTGATTATACAGATCGCGATAAGATTGTAACTATAAATGTCGACATTGCGCTGTGTTTGAAGAAGCCTGCGTACAAGTAAGATGCTCCACGCTACTTAAATATTCTAACTCACTTTTATCATAGTTTTTTAACTTCAAACTTTCATTTTCGCCTACACAAAATGGCGATGGAAAAGCCATTTAAGTTAAAAAACTGGGTTTCAGGGTAAAACATGTGCTTATCTTACCACCCCATGTGCTTATCTTACCACCCCCTTGCTTTTCTTTCCAACCCCCTGTTAGTATCTCGCCAGCCTCCTGTGCTTATATGTCCAACCCCATTTTAGTATCTCGCCAACCCCCTGTGCTCATCTTGCCAAACCCTGTTCTAATCTCACCAGACCCTGTATGCAAACGGTTACGCTAACGTCCTTTAAATACGTTACCGATCATTGTAACACTATTTTTCATCTAATGTTTTTTTCTGATTACGTCCTAAAATCATAAACCCAAGCAACGGTTACTCAGAATAACAAAGTAAAAGATTATTTTTAAATATAGATAGTATATAATTTGTGTTTTATATAATCGATCCTAAAAGATTACTATGTAACACGCGTTATGTGACAAATATGAACAGAAAATCGAGGATTATCTGCATCTGTGTTCCCTAAAATGTTTTGTATTTGTTGCCTCTATCACATGCCAGCCACAAGCAACGTGGTACTTTGGCGAACGGTACCACCCTACATTTTATTTTTTATTTTATTATTTTTTTAATACTACAAAGTACTCGAAAATAAATATTTGTGTTATGTATATTTCTTTGATAGTGAGATTGTAGTTCACACCCTTTTGCTCTGTTTTCATGTTCTGGTTCTAATTTCCAATATTTGCCAGTTACCTACACAATGTTTCCTGCCCATCTCTGTATCTTGTTTAATTTTATAGTTCTCAATATTACTCATATAAGAAAGGCAATAGCCATACAATAGGTGCGAACTTTACAAGGTTAAATTTCGATATAGGTGAAGAATTCATTATTATCAGTATAATCTTTAAATTGGTATTATTCAAGTCGTTGTAGACTCAAACTATATTAACTGCTTATACATCTAAAAGCATTATCTTGTACAAACAACACAGCCGAGTTTATTGCTTCCTGATTCTTAAAAATATCTTCATCTTTAACTTTATTCAAGCCTAAAGGAGATTTTATGTCACAGCCAGTGAATACTCCATGCTAAAACAGAAGAGATTTATTTCACTGTTGTTGATTAATTAAAAGTAAAACTTTGTAAAAATGTATCTCGGTTTTCAAAAATACATTTTCTTGTTTTGTGGAGCAAGAGTTTAATTACAAAAGTCATTACAATCTTTGAAGTTTTGTACCGAATAACCGATACACATATGATTGGAGATCTCTGAGGTCGTAGTAATACATACCGATATTGAAAATTTTATTTATAATTTTAATTATGACAAATAAAACCTACAATCACCATTAAAAGATGTTTAAAATAAAAATATAATTTGCCACGATGTTGCAAAATAGAGTAATAATGAACTAAAATGATATTTTGGGGTAGTGATCCTGGTAGTTCTTGTGTTCTTTGGATATTTGCCTACGAACTTAATCACTTAAAATACTTTAAAATGACTTCCCTTCACGTTGGTGTTGGCTCCTACTCCATGAGAGTTGTGTTCGTTCGATGTATGTTTAAATAAATAAAATGGTTTTTTACAATCTCCAAAATCACAAAAGTCTGCTTCAAACAAAGAAAAAATGTTTTGCTAGAAAATAGACAGAGAAACGGTATCTTGCATACAATAATAGGATATTCAACCATAAGTGCACATAACTGAAATATTAACAACCAAAAATAATAATCTTTATTATTAAAATAAAGTTAAACCTTCAGTACTGATATTTTAAGCTTATAAACCGGCATCCCGCGATAATGTTAATTCAAGGAAAGTATTAACATAAAGCTTTCGGTAAACCACGCATTTACTGTGTATTGTGCATTAACTGAAAATAGTAACATCAGAGATTATACTCACATAACGGCTATGCTGAAATCTGTCACATTTATCCTCGTAAGGAACAAATTTAATAGTATACACACTAGCCAGGTTATCTTCCCCCCAGGGATCAGGGTTCAGGTCTTCGTTTAGCGAAGGCGTTTTCTCATATAAACCAACATTCACCTGAGTCTAGCCACAAGTAATCCATACACGTTTTGGGCTAAAGCTTCAAATCGCCTTATACATACATTACCGATAATTAATTTCCAGAGCCTAGTGTGTACTTTTTCAATATTAAATCTACAATCAATAAGTCCAAAATAGAAAATTAAATGTTATAGTGTACCAAAAAAAGGAATAATAATGATGTATTGTAGTAATTTTCTTTGGCATGTGTATAAAATATAATAACAAAAGAAATAAGTTTATTTCTGTTATATATAAAGCCCTTATTTTAAAATGGTTTAGCGAAGAAATATAAACATAAAGCCAGGGAATTATATAGTAAAATTTATAAAATATTGCAGTTGCTACATGAGGAGTCATTAATGCACTGGTCCGTATGGCTCACTCATAACCAAAACTAAGAGCCTCTCCATCAATGTTTATGCCCATCAGCATACAAGGTTACTGGCACATTAGGCGTTGTTCATCCCCCTGTATATCCGTGTCCTCCTTCATATTCTACACAAGTCTCCATAGTGCGTGCTCTTTCAGCTCTACTCTACTCTATTAATGGTTGTTCCCACAGCCA
Source organism: Homalodisca vitripennis (assembly GCF_021130785.1). NCBI lineage: Eukaryota > Metazoa > Arthropoda > Insecta > Hemiptera > Cicadellidae > Homalodisca > Homalodisca vitripennis. Next base: position 120,992,880 of record NC_060213.1, on the reverse strand, counting down.
TCAGCATACAAGGTTACAGGCACATTAGGCGTTGTTCATCCCCCTGTATATCCGTGTCCTCCTTCATATTCTTCACAAGTCTCCATAGTGCGTGCTCTGTCAGCTCTACTCTACTCCATTAATGGTTGTACACATAGCCATCAGCATACAAGGTTACAGGCACATTAGGCGTTGTTAATCCCCCTTTATATCCGTGTCCTCCTTCATAATCTACACAAGTCTCCATAGTGCGTGCTCTGTCAGCTCTACTCTACTCCATTAATGGTTGTACACATAGCCATCAGCATACAAGGTTACAGGCACATTAGGCGTTGTTAACCCCCCTGTATATCCGTGTCCTCCTTCATATTCTTCACAAGTCTCCATAGTGCGTGCTCTGTCAGCTCTACTCTACTCCATTAATGGTTGTACACATAGCCATCAGCATACAAGGTTACAGGCACATTAGGCGTTGTTAACCCCCCTGTATATCCGTGTCCTCCTTCATATTCTTCACAAGTCTCCATAGTGCGTGCTCTGTCAGCTCTACTCTACTCCATTAATGGTTGTACACATAGCCATCAGCATACAAGGTTACAGGCACATTAGGCGTTGTTAACGCCCCTGTATATCCGTGTCCTCCTTCATATTCTTCACAAGTCTCCATAGTGCGTGCTCTGTCAGCTCTACTCTACTCCATTAATGGTTTCTTTTTAGACTTTACAGACAACATAGAGAGAGATAGAGAGGATTCGCTCCAGATACCGAATATAGAGGATGTGCTTGCAACAGCTTGCTTAATTTTTCGAACTTTAGACCAAGCAATAAACTTTTGGTTTCTTCCTTGAACTCGTTCTGAATCCCTTTGCAGAAAACAGATGGTAACACTGATAGAATATCTCTAGATATTTCCCTCTCTGTCTATTCAACTACTCCACAGAAGTGCTCCCTGATCTCATTAATAACTGCAATAACTAAATTCACATAAATAAACCTCAAAAACTTCACTTCCGCAGGTAAACCTTTGCAAATTATGTCGACGACAAATGCTACACTTATATTTTTATGGACTCTTCGTGGAAAACACTAATACATTGCAGGCACGGAAAATCTGTCGTAGACATCCTTTTGATGACAACAAAATAAGTACTGCCAACTCACGCGTCATCATCAGTTAAATGTGGATTAAAAGACTGTATATAACTCTCTGACGCTGATTTATTATTTATTTACGTTTCAGATAGTTTTTTATTAGTGTTAAACTAATAAAATAATTTAGGCCTATATAAGCACGATCTTATAATTGGATATTATAACGTATTATAATTAAAAAAAAAATTACATTTATTAATCATGTCTGTTAAAAAAAGAGATATATGCAATCATCAAGAAAGCAGAATGTTACAACTCTCAGGCAAGTTAAGAGAGAAAAACTTTGCCAGGCTACTAAGGCATAGGTATTCATGACGCTCACCAATATCTATCCCTATGTAAAAATTGTTATATGCAAGATGCATAAGTCTGTAGGGGTTCCGCAAAAATACACAGACACAAAGACAAACGTAAAATAATAGGTATTTTGTCAGAACTCTTAGCGATGGCTACAATGCACAATATTGTAAGTTTTACCTCAATATTTTTTCGAGATACTTCCCTGAGTTCAAGGTTTTCCTGATTCCCATGGAGTGACATCCTAGATCATCGAACTCAATATTTTCTATACACTGTACAAATAAAATCGATACAACTTAATATCTAAAGAGCCGACAGAACGTAACTTAGTCTTACTGACTAATCCAACAAAGTAAGTCCTTTACTTGGGTCACATGTCACATGTTAAAATTCCAAATTACTGTACGTTGTTTCAATATTGTTTATTGTACGAGTTTTGCCATCACAGTACACATAGAACTAATATAAAAATATTCACTATCGCTCAACAAAATTCCATGGAGGTACGTACATGCAATTACACGTACACCATACATAACTTGGTGTATATATAGAAATGAAGCTTTGTGTTGACGTCTATAGGTCAGTTCATTGTCAAGATATCGTACGGACAGCCAGGCGGGCGGAGATGAACTCATTCCAGTCTCTCTCATGAGATACTTCACTACCGCTTAGTTAATAACGTTTGGTTAAAATGGATGACGTCTTGGTATTTTTTGAACCTTGAAAAAGTTTGAGATTCTCCTACCGCCTCTTAGTGGCCTGATTTATGAATCAATATGTCGACAAAAATTCGTTACGAATGAAATTATGTACCTTTTCTTGACCATTTTAGAGCCCCTGTGCTTATGCCGCCAACCGCTATGTATTAATCTTACCAGTCTACTGTGCTTTTTTGCCAACCCCCTGTGCTCCCTTTCCCAGGTCTCTGTGCTTTCTCGCCAGCCCCATGTGCTTATCTTTGCCAGTCCCCTGTGCTTAACCCATCAGTCTCCTGGGTCCATGGCCTTCAGATTACGTCCAGAATTACGTTACCAAACATTGTATCACTTCTTTTTCATCTAATGTATTTGTGTGGCTAGGTCCTGAAAAAAGACCTAAGCAACTTTTGCTCAGAATATTAGTTGAATAGAATATTAGACAACATTAGTGTCAACGTGTATGGTATTTCATTAATATCGTATAATTCTAAAACAAACTTTAAAGAAAAAGACAACAACTAAGAAGAAAACTAATTTTAATATTGTACTGTTAAAGAAAAAAACTATTTAGAAGACGGAAAGAACAAGTTTAGTTTATTGCAGGCAGTTTCATGAAGAATCGGGAAGAGGGGCTTTTTATGTGGCAATAATATTCATAGCAACACTTTGAAACACTCAATGGTTGTGTTTATGTGTTCCGTTACTGATCTTGCCCTGTAAGTAGCTAGATCATTGTAAAGGTAATTTCCCAATGCCTCTTAAATAAGCTATTTATTTTATATGTTCCTATACTAAAAGATTAATTAATATATTACTTTGTAAACTTTGTTAAATTAGTAGGAACAAAAGTTCTAACACATGTTATGAGATTAAATACCTTTGTCAACAGAGTCCTAAGGTGCCTAGCTCTCAGAATCCAACATTTTGTTGTCTCTGTCATATGCCAGCCATAAGTAACGTAGCCCACTGACGAACAGCTTCATCGTACTTTTGATTTGTAGAAATAGGATAAAATAAGAGTCGTGTAAATACTTTCTATAATGGTATTTCAGTTCTCACCACTTCGCTCTGGTTCCAAGTTTTACCAATTTTGCGTTACCTACACAATGTTTCCAGCCCATCTATGTAACTTCTGTAACTATATGGAGTTCTGCTCACACAAGGGAGGCAATAGCCATAAAATAGGTGCTACCTTTACAAGATTAAATTCAGATAGAAGTGAAGAATTCTCTATCTTCAAAGTAAACGTCAAATTGGCATCATTTGTATCGTTATGGTTACAAATCATACGAGGTTCTCTCTAGACGTTATACATTATATTATATAAAAATCATGGTTAAATACATTCCTTCTTCGTAGTCTTAAACATGTCTACATCTTTAACTTTCCTACAGCCTTAACTGTTGATGATTAATTGGAAATTCAAAGTTGTAAAAAAGTAATGTTGGTTTCAAAAGTAAATTTCCTTTTTTTGTCAAGCAAGAGCTACAGGGCAACATCAGTAACTGAACACAAACACAACCATTGAGAGTTTCAAGTGTTCCAATGAATATTATTACCACATAAAAAGCCCCTCTTCTCATTTCTCACGAAACTGCCTGCAATAAATTAAAATTGTTTTTTGCGTCTTCTAAACAGTTTTTTCTTTAACAGTAAAATATTAAAACTAGTTTTCTTCTTAGGTATTATGTTTTTTTCTTTAAAGTTTGTTGCAGAATTATATGATATAATTGAAATACCACATACGTAGATACGGATGCTGTATAATATTCTATTCAACTATCACAATACATTTCCAATACCTATATAATGAGCTGAAGAGGGGAAGATCAACCACCTTTCACATAATTATATAATAGATTTTATTGATTTATGTGTGGATAATTTTAGAGATTTTGTTATGCCACCCACCCCCCCCCTCCACCACAAAATCACAATTAGAAATAAAAAGTGCCAATGAAAATTCAGTTAAGCAACGTAAGTTGAGAAACTAGGTGTATTGCTATGACCTATAAATATCTAAATACTATTTAAATATTATTTCTGATAGAATTATATGATTTATTGCAAAAGGTAGAAACCTTCCCCATATCTTTGGAATCTGAGGAACTTCTGATATTTACGAGTGAACGTTAATAACGCGATATTGTTTTCGTACGTTCACTTTCTTCTGGAAAAGTCAAAAAATATATTCCCACTGCGGAATGTGATACATATATTTGAAAAATGTGTGTTTACTCCATAAACAAACTTTAATCCGATATCATCCACGTTTATAGTGATTAATGTAACTTAACTCAGGATAATTTTAGGTGTTAATAACAAGTACAATATTTTAAGGACTATAAAAAAATTATGTATTGGCTTTGTTCCAAATTCTCTTTTGTATCAAATGTTTTGAAATAGCAAAACAAATCGTAAACATTGTGTAACGATTACTTGTGCTGAAAGGGTTGGTCTGAAAGCAAATGTACATATAAACCTCAGCAAGTTTATTACTGTTACTAACATACGTATGACGTATTTTCCACCTGCTGTGGAGGATGTAGAACAGTGCTCTCTATGAACAGCTTTCTCTCAGCTGGTGTAAATAATATAAGACCGTCCATACTGGTAATATTATGCTGTTTTCTTGTCTTATGAAAATTATAGAAGACCATATGAAAGTGAAATAATTTCCCTTTTTTAATCAATTTTGTAAAATTGACTATTGTGAAACATAATTTGTATACAGCCAGTTCAATAAAAACTTTGCCTAATGCAAGAACAATCGCCAGTTTTTTGACCGTAAATCCTAGTAAAGTGCTACAACCAAAACGAACTTGAAGGAACATTGACTGTTGTGAGAAGTGCCCTTTTAAAGCACTTCAGATTCTTGCTGACTGCTAATAGCATCGACCGTCAAACTGTCACAAGTCTGTCTCCTGACGGAAACATTAATTTTTAAACTTTCTACGCGTTTTCCAGAATTGATTAACACTAGAAGTTGAGGGAAATAAGGAAACATTTAATTAAACAACCCACATATTGAGTAAAGTATTCTCCTTTGTTTTGTTCATACTTAAGGGTGAAATATTCTTAGAAGTAACGTACAGTTAATTTGCTCCTATTAAGGAAAATATTTTATTTAATAAGAGAAAATGGGGAACGGATAGATATATGAAAGTACAGGAATGCCGAGAAGATCCTTAGTACAACAGCATTGACTCTACTTCCACAAGTGCAAAAGGTGAACCCACATAGTCCTCGCAAGTCACGTGATCTTATTCGATCCAGGGTACAGTAATTCATATGGTTGTGTCAGATGACCCAGTTGGTAATTCTGGTAAAAACCCTAGTTGGGAAATCAGAAATTTTTTTTAAACTCAGAGCAATGAATAAGACAGCAAGTTGTTAGATTCTCTAACGCGTTTTGGAACAAAGCCACCTTCAGTGATTGCGATGTCTGTAATCCAGAGGCAAGCTGATGGCATGACGTAAAAATAACCATCATAATTCTTAAAACGATAACATTAGTTTTGATGATACTCAATTTTCAACGACTGTCTCCTATTACTAAAATCTCCTCACACAACAGTCCATTCAGCACCAGTTAATGTCACCACCAACTATTCCGTATAGCATCATAATGTTGACTACGTTGTTCATATGTTATATTTTTATATGATGCACACACGAAATAATCAACTCCATAGACATCACCATACAAATTGCATTGATTTATAAATCTTCCGTCACAAGAGTGTATCAAATTATATAATGCATTCCCAGAATATATATAATTTGAAAACTAAATTTATTATTTTTAATAACAATGCATAAAATCGAAAGAGGTATTGTTCTCCGGACCATTATACACGAATTTAAGGAACAAAGCATAGTATAAATGTTTAAATAAAAACATATAAAAATATTATAAATTATAAAATAATAATGCTCGTAGGTTATAATCCACGTTATTTTTCAAATATTAAAAAGTTATTAAATTCTATAAAGATCTTAGTGTAATTCTAAATGTTATTTATAAGAGCTGTAAGTAAAATCCCTTAAAAAATTAAATTAAACTAAAATAAAGAAACAATTACTATAATTAACTACACACGGTAGCTTATAAAATAGTATAACACGAAATGGTACAACGGATACCACCAGTAACGCTAGGATACTTGTACGTTACATACTGGTATTTACCACACCAAAGTAAACTGACGCAATTAATAACCCATTGTAAGATGCCCCACGACGTCTTCCTCGTGGGTTATGCTAATGACGTGGCTGCAGTCATCACGGCGAGGACTCAGGATTTGGAAAAGTTACCCCTTAATCAGGTAATGATTCGGGTCAATGCCTGGATGACGAGCCATGGACTTGAGCTGGCGGTCGCCAAGACCAAAAATCGTTATGCTCACTCGACGGAGAATCCCCACTCTGATCCCTATGAATGTGGGGGGTGTCGAGGTTCGGACAAGGACTACGGCGAAGTACATCTGTGTGTTTCTCGACTGCCGTCTTCGGTATTGGGAGCAAATTCAGGCGGTGTGTGACAAAGCCTCTAAGGTGGTTATGTCTCTCGGCAGGCTGATGGCTAACGTAGGAAGCCCTAGGTCAAGTACGAGACGCCTCCTCATGTCTACTGTAAACTTAACCCTTCTGTATGGCGCAGAGGTTTGGGAGGGTGTCATGAGGATAGGGTGATACAGTCAAAAGCTGTTATCGGTACAGAGAAGAGCGGCACTTATGGTCGCCTGCTCCTATCGCACCGTTTCCGGTTCGGCCGTGGCGGTCGTGGCTGGGGTGATTCCTATGGATCTGCTGGCCATCGAGTAACAGACCGTCTTCCGGGAGGCTGCCGAGCGGGGTAGAGAGGATGTCTTGGCTGCTGCCAGGGTGGACACTCTGCAGGTTTGGTAGCGGAGGTGGACGGAAGGATCGGACGGTCGCTGGACCTTCCGTCTAATTCGAGAGCTTCAATCCTGGATAGATCGTGGCCACGGGGAGATAGATTTCTACCTGTATCAGTTCCTATCGGGGCATGGTTACTTTAGGAAGTACCTCTACAGGATGGGAAAAGTCAGGTCACCTCGGTGTGCTTACTGCCAGGAGGAAGATGATGATGTTCATCACACCTTCTTCGCTTGCGGGCGCTTCACCGAGTCCAGGCGAACGCTCGCCACCACAGTACATGCGATTCTTTATCAGAAGCGTGAAGACGGATGCCTGGCTGACCCCTAGCTTCCGAAACAAGTAGCTTTGTCCTGGTTTGGACATAAGACACACGGACCAAGCAAGATATCATCCGGAAGGATTCTGGCCTGGGCCCTCCGTGGCCCGTAGGGGGTTTAGTGGGTAGTCCGCAAGGGAGTTCCACACTCCGTGCGCAAATGCATTCCCCCTACGTTAAAAAAACCCCCAATGTATCCTTACAATTTGTATAACACGAGGTATTGTATAGCAGAATAATTTTTGTCTTGTAATCATTTGTTACCGGTCATGCCTTGAGTATGAATGTTGTTCTAGGATATAGTAACCTTTAACTAATGTACAAGCACACTTTATTATTTTCCATAGCTTTGAATAAATATTATAAATCAATACCGATATATTTGATTGAATAACTTTGCTCGTAGTGTAATCAAGAACATGTTTCTGATGTAAATAACCTTTATTTAATGTTTGATATCAATTTAAGGGAAGTGTAAAGTAAATAAAAAATCGGATTGCGTCAATAGATATATTTTATGGTCAGTTAATGAGATCTGTGATTATTCACTAGCCAAACACAATTCTCTGTTTACAGTAGTTCTACCCATAACTGTTTGCAATTAACTAAGCAGTATTTCAATGTTTTGAAAATACGTTATTTTACTGGAAATTACAACGAGATGATAGTTACTTAAAAGTAAAAAGTAACTACCATCCCTAAGACAGTGTTTAACTCTAATAATTATAAATACCTCCCGGTATTTAAGAACAATAATCACTCCCTCCTTGAGGTCACACCCTCACTCTCTAACCACAGCTAACGACCTCCTACTCGTTCTCAAACGTTGATTGCTCGTGTTTTTATTAAGAGATAAACTTATGTAGACTTGACAGCAATGTAGATCTTACGTTTTGTTGCAAGACATGAAGTCAAATTAAAGTACCTGAAAACGTACAGATAAAGTTTGCACCGAGGAAATAGTTAAGTTTATCTTTATATAAATCGATAGACGGTAATGTTTATGACTAAAATTTTAAGATAGTGTAAGTTGACAAACAATAGCCCTTTAAATGCTTAATTGACTTTGATTACAGTTTGATTTTCAAAGGGTCCCCGTTGGTAAGAATTCTGGAAATGAGTTGTGTATTAGTCTATAACTTTTTTGGTAAATGGTTCTTTAGCTATCAATAGGAAGGGGACACAGGAATTACAGTGGGGTCATATTGAATTTGATACGTGACTTATAAATTCAAATAATACTACTAATTTTCAATTTACGATTAATCAAACACATTAAAGTATTTTTGGAAATCATTTTTTAAACATGCTGTACAATGATTTAGCATGGACAATTTTAAAACAAAACTGACTGCATTGAACGCTAGAATCAAAGTTTTATAGAGTCGTTAAGCCTATACTCGCAAACCCCGGGCAAATCTTAACAAACAAACCTTATCTTAATTGACGTTGAATTTTGTAAGAAGTGTCCTTGTAAAACACTTAAAACTCTTTCAAGCTGCTAACAATGTCGAACTGTTACAGGTCTGACAGCATTTTCCTGTTTTTACTTTTTTGCCCTTTTATTTGCTTAAAAGGCAAAAAGTAAGTACCTCAGTTGGATACTAAGTAATTGTAATAAGTATACCAGAAGCTCAGTTACACAGTAAGTGTCTAATCATATCGCTTAAATTATATGAGATTATAAGTGACAAGATTTTATGCCAAATTCGGCCCGGAAATACTGATGTATGCAGATTATTGCGCTAACTAATATAAACCCAAACATACTTAACACTGGCCTCGGTAACGCTCCCGACCAAGAACAAAGCTTGAACATTTGCACGCGGCGCTGTGTATTTACCATACCAAAGTAAACTGTTTTAATTAATTACCCGCTGTTGGCTCAGTAAGGCTATTCTGACTCTGAGAAAGGTACAACGGACTAATTTGTCCTCGCTCAATGAAGTATCTGGAACAGTTCCATTACTCCATCAATCTGCCTAAATTACATTATTTATTTACTAACTTATGTAAAAACTATGGACGTAATCTTTTTTCTGCTTAAATTTAAAATAGTGAACATAACAAATTAAAATATAAATAGCTAGGATGTACAAAGAGGTAAAATGTTCAACAATGCAGTCATTATTTAGTCACATTGCTTACAGATATTTTAATGTACAGATTTTTTAATTTCTTTAAGTTGATTTATAACTTTTAACTTGTAAAATGTTTAAAGGAAGAGCTGCGCCTGCAACAATATGGCAATTTATTATGCAAGCATAAATCTTCGGAAATGACGTATATTAATTTATCTTATAGTTAACTAATTCCACTACTTGGTAAGTGTATATAAGCGCATACAGCTTATACTTTGAGATTGTTTCACCGCAACTCGGATGACGAACAACTCGCAAACTTATAATTACATTTCACTGCTGTTAACGTACAAAACAAGTTTTATGTCTGTAGTCAACCAGGCTGTAGTCTTTCTGTAGCGAGAATTCAGTAAGTCTGTAATCTGCCTTTAGATAGTCTGTAACCAGTCTGTAATCTGTAGCCACTTTGTAGACTGTGTATAGTCTGTCACTGAGATAAGTCTGGTATTAAGTGTGCCCTCACAAATCCAACTCTGCTTTAAATTTAATTTTTATCAGTCTAATCAGGAAAGTTATAGCAACAACGGAGAACAAAAAGATGTAAAGGAATATCGAGCTAGCCGACAGAACGATACGATAAGGTTAAACCTAGATGGACGGGCTGCTATTTGATCTTTTGACCATAAATTAATACCGTTCTTCTTTAAACTAGACACACATATGTGTTAAATTTCAAGTCTCTAGGGCCTTCCTATTATGAGGTATAATGGTATAATACATAATTTTTTTAATTATATAATTAATTGTATAAATAAAATTTTCCCATCGCAATAGATCCTGTAAAAATTAATAGTAAAACTGCTATATCTTTAATTTGATTATTACCATGAAGTCCACTTATGACATTTACTTTTGTTCCGCTTATGGAATTACGGGCTACTCTCCAAATTACTAATAATTAGATTATAAACATTAACAAATCTTGACAGGAAACTAATTGTTTAATTGCTTTTCCTTGTATTTATTACAATTCAATATATATGGCCGTATGCCTGTCTCTGTTGTAAAAGAGTAAAATGATTTCCCTTAAATGATTTTCTTATTTTTAATTCCCAATTATCTCACTCTTGTTTTCCGAAACTGTATACGGTACGTACAATGATCTTGGAAATGTAACTAATATGTCATTCATGAAAAAAACTTTACCCTAATGTAATTAAAAACTATAGTTTGATGTATAATGAAGGGCGGTTAACAAATTTTGTATGTCTATATGGAAATCCAGTAACAGATTTTATTTCGATGGGTCCTGTTCAATGAACATAACCGATGCAGTGAAAGATGTTATATAATATGTGAGAGATAGTGAGAGAACGCCTCCCCCAGCTATAACTGAGAGGTGAACAGCGTCCAATCCACTTTCACTGAATGTCACAATGCCTCGTTCATTCTGAATACAAAGTTACTATCGGAAACTGAATGCAGCTACATTTATCTTGTTTTCTACCAAATTTAGAGACAACACTCATCAAAATTGTTAAAGAAAACTTTAACTTAATTTTGTATCCCACTGTATTACGTTTACTTAGAAATGTTTAGGAATGAGTAGACAGTTGATTCAGCTATATCATGGCTTTCATGTTTTAAACAACATGTTGCGCCTCAGACATTGATGAGGATACATGCTAAATTTAAAATCTATAGCTCATATCATACTCTAGATATCCTCCGGACAAACGGACAATCATGTAGAAGAGAAACTCTTACATTCTTCCGGCAGACAAAAGATACATTTTGTCAGCCTCCATAGGGAGAGGCTTGAATACGCTCAGCCAAATTAGATGGTTGAACATGCACCACCATACAAGTCTCTATTGTCTATTAAGAAATAAAATTTCATGTACAATTAAAAAATATCAAATGCAAACTTTCTCTAGATATCTGACAAGTTCACACTTTTTAAATTTAGGTTTCATGCTATTTTTCAAATAATAAAGGTTCTGGTGAGCTACGGAGTATACTGCAACGCAAGAGTGATCTAAAAGCAAATTCTGTCACCGATCTTTAAATACTTAAAATACACTAATTTCCCATTGTATTTTATGTATAAATATGTCAAATGATAAAATCTCATATGATTGTAGTTTGTTCACAAATTTATTTATTCAGCTGTTACTCGTAGCCATTATGATTACCCATGAGATTAATGGTAACATAATTGCTAGCGCTCAGCCAATTCCTATGGAGTGACATGCACCGTCATAAAACTCAGTGTTGCCTTTATAGAAATAAAGCTTCATGCAAAATTTCAATTCAATTGGTCAGTTCGTTTTCGTGGAGACGTGATATTGCTGCTCGCGGAGATTTATTAGAGACACTATGAGACAACATATTCTGTCAAACAGTGTCTCTGCAACCCACAAAATACTGTCCTCGTCTTTTATTGTGGTTTGTGACAAGATAAAAACCTGGAGTTTGAAACAGAGCTCATATTTTCTGATCACGTCAACCATATCATTCAGCGATCACTGGTAAGGCTGAGGAGACTGTATGGATTTAGAACAGTATTTCCTGAACCCTTCATGCAGTCAGCAATTTTTTCTGTATTTTATTACTATTATCCATCATATCGGAATAGCCTCTCACGGGTGGATACGGGAAGGGTTCAACAATTTTAAAAGAATGTAGTAAGGTTTATTTAATACCTCTTGCGTTTTTACCACGTGACCCCCTAACGCGTTGTGCCTACCCGTTCCCTATAGAAATAATCTGCAAGATGCTGAAGTGTCTCATGGCCCACTAAGTCGTGTGTCTAAAGGAGCCGCAGTACCCGAGTGACAGAATTCGTTCCCGGTAAGAAATTGTAGAACGATGTGTCCGTCATCGTGGAAGCCTTCACTTACTCAGAGTTAGGATAGAGGGTGGCTGGAAAAGAATTCCTAATTTTAGCTTACCCTTTATAATTATCTACACTACTAAATTGAATTTGTTGGATTAAAAACAATGTCACACAATTTTAGAAGTTTTATTTCAATTATTAGTTTAAGCTATCTTAGTTTTAATATCACCTGTAACTATAATAATTAATGACACAAGTTATTCTCCTGAATTAAAAATGCTCTGAAATAAACGAATTTGTATTTATTTATTTAATGTGTTGGCCGGACCGATAATCCCTTTAGCTATGATGTGTGAGGAAGAGCCAGTGACGGCATTAGTACATTGTTACTGTAATGCATCCACGTGACAGCTGCGTAACATTAGCTATAATGCTGTTACACCGGTTCAATGTTGTCTGAGAAGCTGCTAATCTATGCCGCTGCATTCTGTACCTACGCCAAATATATAATTTTTAAATGTAACTTATTAGGAAACAAAGTTCTCACGGAATACAGACTAGTAGACATTCTTGACACAACCAAATATAGCACTGCAAGGATGTCGAGAACTCCATTGTATAATATCCTAACGGCATAACGTACTTGGCATAATGTTATATAGCACAGCCTGGCTGTTGAGACTTCCATTGTATATTCTACTGAGATTGACGACATCTGTTATAACTAATTGAGATGTTCTCATTGAGTACAGAGTCAGGCATCTCTCCCACTTCTGTTTTGTTAAGGTCACATTTGTAATAAATCTACTTTATTACTATAGTACATTATAGAATCGTATTAGCTAACAACCATATTAATATTTTTTTATAAATTTAAAAGTTATTAGTTATGAATATTAAAATTAACTAGGAATGTGATTTTATAAAATTTGTTTATACTATTTGTCTCAGCAAACTTCTGTAATCTACTATACAAACTTTAAAGTTGTTTCTTTGTTTATTCAGCACGGAAAGTTCAAAGTCCCAGACCGAATAAACAATTATGTTGAAAGCATCGTACCGGTTAATCTGTTCCCGTAGTCCACCCTTCTGACCTCTGACGTTGCTTTCTATATGAGCTAACAGAATAAAAGGCAAAATAATATAATGCATATAGTGGAATCGATATAAAATAACAACAGTGTTTGTTTCTTGTTACTTTTCTTTTGTGCAAAGCATTTCAGTTAGCTTTAATCGAGTAATCTAAATTGCTAGCTACCGGCATATAAATAATCCAGATTATTGGATACATCGATTTGCATCTAATAATAAATTATTTACTACCCGAACTACCTGACTTATTAGCATATTAGGTTGGCAGCGGTCTGTGGTGCATGACATGCAACAAGACTGGGAATGTAGGTGCAACATTCTCCTCGTTGTAGGGAGACAATTGTTTGCCAACCACGATCTGGGTTGCAGCATAAACCACATAAGGTGTGAAGTGCAGTTGTTTTAATATTCTCTCGTAGATACAATTTACATGTTTTTCCGCCATTATATTCTAAGCCATTCAGTACGGCAGACAGTGAATGGTGAATCACACAATCCTGTCAAGCATTATCCCACAGATAAGTGATGTAAATTACCCCGGTCAAATTACTTTGATGAATAAATGGAATGCTTGGCTGTTTTATAATTCATTAACTTAAATCAATATTGCCCTTAAATCAACAAAAAATAGATTTAGTCAGTCGTATACAAAACAACCCCATTGCGATTGTGCTCATACTATGACTTACAACAAATTTCAGTCCTATGTTTGTAAATAAATAAATATATATTCGATCTCAACAAGCCAAATAGTTTTAACAAATACTTTGTACACAAATTGATCTCGGTTAAGTTCATTCGCTAACTTAGTACATCTCGTTCTATTTAGTTTTATATTATAGCTGCCGTTCAAACCTTAAAATTCACAACACTCCGTTATTCATGGGCCTAGAGAAAGGTTTTTCGTACAAATTTATTTTGAGTATTTTAAAACACACCATATTAATACTTCTGTTGTTAAAATATCCAAACACTTTTTCCGAATTTGCAGCCGAGAGAATGAGCTCATTATATTTAGTGAGCCCCTTTTAGAGCGGTGACAAATAAACCATTGTTATCATTTATTGGAATTATTTCTCAATTTATATGAATTTCATAAATAATGGAAGATTTATTTAGCCCACATTAGACAAGAAACCCGCGGTTGGCTGCTACGATCGCTTACTGTAATCTTACAGACATAGCTGATACACAAAGCACACTACAGGTAAGATATAGGGTTTTTAATATCCCATTAAGCAGCTGATAATATTTAAAATACTAGGTTCTATTTACTTTGTAAAATACAGAATAAATAACAGAAATAACAAAATACATAATAATTTATGTCTTTTTGTTCCGCAAACAAAATAAAATCACACAGCTTTTTTATCATTTGAACATAAACATCGACTTTTATTCTAGTTGGTTTCAGTTTGTGTCAAAACTATTATTTGTACATTATGGCAATGTATTGGAATTTAATAACACTGTATATCATTTATAACAAGTGCCATGTTGGTTTAGCATTAGTCGTCTATTTTATTACTAAGAAGGTGCAATTATTTCCTATTCATCTCAATTTAAAAGTAAAAACATCCCAATATTGTACTCAAACATCAGATTTAGCTGTTATATGTTCCATTTTATACACAAATTTCACATTAAAATATTAAATTATTTTCACCAATTTGTGTAAATGTAATTATTTCTTTATTTTACAATCTTTATTATTTTTTGTTTTATTCTTAGATGATGTTTATTTAATGTTTTAAATTTTACATTGCAACAGGTTAAGTGTAAGAAAGGGCCATGCGGCCCTAACTTTGCCTGTAAAAATAAGGAATTTTTCATTTAATTTCATTTTCATTTCAAATTTCATTATATTTTGAAGGTATAAAAGTTTTGTTTCTTAAACAGTCTACAAACATAATTAATATAAATATGTAAATAATTGAAATTTCAAATATCATATACACTCAAACCACTGTAGCACGAGGGTGAAGGAGATGGAAGATATGATGATTTACACAGGATGATTTACAACAGTGTCCTATTACACTAACGACTCTATTTGAAATTACAAACAGTGGGGTGCCACAAAGACAATGACTGACATCCATACTTTCCCTCTGCATTATTGATGCATACATTATCGTTTCTGATACGTAGCACAACTTCTGTTAGCTGACTCTGTGACACTGTGCAATGTTATATGCTGTGTCGCATTGATGACACGTCCTTGAATTTACCATCACAAACGGTGAGATGGCACAAGGACACTGACCGACACCTTAGTTATATTTTTACATCCTATTAATTCTCCAAACCAGAGCATGGTTAGATATAGTGTAAAATAAATTGTTAACTTAAGTCTATATTTTTAGAAACTAATTGTAATTATAACTATATCGCTCAAGGAAAATAGACTTAAATAATTTATTACAGTAAATTAATTTACAAGCCACTACATAGCTACCATATCAATAGCTTTATGTAAATTGTCTTTAAAAATATTATTGAATTTTCAGTTTCGTGATTGAACAAAACAATAGCTTAATGATAGCGGTTACGATCAATATATTTTTCTTTTTGGTTACAAGAACATTAACAATTGGTAAATCTTAAGACGCGTTACTAAATCTTCTTTTTTGACTTGAAAGGAATAATATACTTTGGAGAATACCACATCGTTATAATTTACGAAATTAAAATACTACGAGTCTGTTATTAACTTACAA
Organism: Homalodisca vitripennis; assembly: GCF_021130785.1. Taxonomy (NCBI): domain Eukaryota; kingdom Metazoa; phylum Arthropoda; class Insecta; order Hemiptera; family Cicadellidae; genus Homalodisca; species Homalodisca vitripennis. The sequence continues at coordinate 120,976,795 of NC_060213.1, read as the reverse complement.
CGACGGCAAAATGCTAACATTCTACTATCATTTTTTCCAAAGTCAAAAGTATAATATACAATAGATTTAGATATCGGAATTTAAAAAAATATCGCATGTAGAATTTTGTTTAGTTAATATTTACATAATTTATATTTTAGGAACACCAATTAATTGAAGAAGTACATGAGAACGTGAGACTTAGACATCGAGATTACTAATAAAGGTAACGATTTAAAGTTGCAGTGGAGCCTTAGAAACAACACATATTGAATCGTACCAACAAAGTTCCCTAACTAACTGCGAGTACGAGGGAAGAATTTACAAAGTATCGTTCGTTAACACTCCAATTATTAATTCTCGCTCTCAAACACTCCTCAGATTATCCTCATGTATGTTACGCTCGAGAGCAGAGCGCCAATTAATTATTTTGTCTCTAACAGCGCACATATACAGTATATTGTAATTGCATTCATCGTTACAATTTGTTTTTAATTAATATGAAATAGGTTAAAAACATGTATTCAATTTCTAGATTTTTTTAAAATTTGTTCCCTCACTATTTTGAAAGGACATTTGTTGACAAAATAAAGAGTACCGTTCCAAGGACTGATCCTTGGGGTACACCTCTATGTATTGGAAATGAGAGCAATTTGGTTTAAATATATGACACTTTATTTATGAAGACAATCTAAAAATGCAATAAATTCTATAAATGAAAATCGTTGCGTTGTTAAAATAACGCTTCACAGAATTGTTCCGGTTACTAATATTATAACAACCCAAAAGTATTTATCTTTGAAACTATTCATGTATTTTAAGTTGTTTATATTTGAGAGCAATAGACACTAACCCTTCATTTCTTATGGTTGTCATGATCAATATATTTATATTTGCAACTATAAGAACATTCATAATTGGTAACTCTTAGATGCGTTGAACAATACACACAACAATCTTCTTATCCGTACACAACTACAATACATAGATGTGTACTATTGGCACGTGTATGCATTCAATGCTGATCAATGCTAAGTGACTTTGAATAGACTCTGCTGCGGCAAAAGTATTAAAACATGGCAGGTTTTTAAATTATATTTAATTACAAAAGGCTTACAAAGTTCATTACATTATACAATTAAATCATGGACTGTTTTAATTACGTTACTCCACGAGCATGATTTAAATATTGCAAAAACTTTCATTTTTATCTGCAGCCGGTTTTATTTAGGTCCAATTATATTTGTCCATTTTTCATTTCAGACGCCCGTAAATTTCACGTGGGGAGATAAAAAATGTTTTATCCTCTTGTTTGTTATCATGTAAACTTATAAAAAGGCTACAGATTTAAAAACAAAAAATACATGTACAAAACATCAACTGCACCATCAATGCACTAACTAATAATCAGCACTCAATAATTAATATTCAACAACAAACTATCGTATAATACTAATTGTAACTTTAAGTCCCACAGCAATGTTTAATTAGACGGATTTAATTTTTTTCATGAGTTAACAGTATAATATTATAAACATAGGCGCAACTTACCAACTATTGCATTCTCACAGTAAATGGAAATAATTTATTTACACAATTAGTTTATAAAATCAATAGTTCTGAGTCTCGTGGAGTCCTTTTACAGCGAATCTGTCACTGGCAGGTTCAGTTTCTTCTGCACATATTGAGAGACATGTAGTAAAGTAGAAAGTTTGGAAACTCCCGCTCTTACTCCAGTTGCCGAATGATGTTCTACAAGTTATACTCTAAAAGTGGGCTAAACATTTAAACACTATTCAACGAAGACAGCAATAGTAATTTCCAAGTCGTTGACTTTCAAGCGTCGCGACTTCTTTCTTTATATTGATTTATACTTGGATCAGTTGTTTCCCAAAATATAACGTGTTAACGTATTGTATTGAAGCTATCTAGACTATTACATAAGTTAATGTTATAGAATATACGTCTGTTAAATTGGGTTATATAATATTTTCACATAACGTCGGTTACCTCTGTCAACATTTAAAGCGAGTCGTCACTGATTTCTTGAACAGATTCAGGATTAAGGAATTATAAGCAGCTTTTGCCAAAACAACACAGTCTTTGCATTATTGTTTTCAAAACAAAGCAAAACGCTTAAGCCAGAAAATGCATTACATCGGTCCATAAATGGCGATGTTTGAAGGGAATTTATATTTCCTAGCAGTAAGTGTGGGACCAAGTACCGTCCAGCAATAAATCCCTACATTTCCTCCCGCGTGGCAACATATTTAATCTTTAACTAGACATTTTAGTTTTATATGACCGTATAGTATAGTATTTTTATTATTGTCTCTAAAGTCTTTAGAGGACGATTTGAATATTTTAAATTAAATTAACAATTAGGTAGTATGCACTAGAGGACGATGATGTGATTATTATGCTATTTCAGATGACTAATCGTTTATAAAATACGGTGTATTTAAATGCGGATAACATTTATTCCCAAAACTGCAGGTCAGGGCATACGCTGCAACAATAATAGTCAACTTCTTGTTTACATGGGAAGCTATATCAGTGTCTCGGCCACCACTACAGATTAAATATTCGAAAAAAATTATTTTTGGAACTTCCAATTTTATTACTCACTTTCTAAAGCAATGCATAAATAAAACTTTACCAGTTTTTAAGAAAGTTTTTATTTGTCTGGTTGTTTGTTCACGCGGTATCTCGATAGTAAAATAACCAATACTCTTGAAATTTTACATTTGTATATGAGCAACACTGAGTTCTATGGTAGTACATACCACTACTTGGGATTGGGCTGAGCGTTAACAAATATTGTTACATGGACCGTATGGGTAACAATGATGGTATGGGTAACAAATAGCAAAATACATAAATTTGCAAACAATCTGCGTAGGCCTACAATCAGTCATACGATCATTATAAATGTTTTCATACAGTAAGACAAAAAAATAAAACAGTAGAAGATGAATGTTAAAAGCTTTCGACAAGAATTGGTTGGTGCGGTGAACCGCACTTGCGTTAATGTACCGTCTCTAGCTCACCAGGACTCTTATAATTTGAACATTGCTCTGAAACCTTATTTCATGAACAAACATTTCAATGCATTTGTGGCAAGATATCTCAAGAAAAATTACATCCATTGACGTTAAAATTTGCATGACACTTCATTTCTTTACATATAACAATATGTCCTGTGATGGTGAATGTCCAACAATAGAATTTTGTTGAGCGCAATGTTGTATATACTCGTATTTTTGTTCTTTCTACATGCTCGCAGGGTATTTCGAGGATTAAATTGAGTTATACACATATAACAAATGTTGGATGCAAACCCAGCGAAGCCTGTTACGCGACCCGTGGTGTGGTGTACTCTTACTGTGTATTGTTATGTACTCTCTTTGGTAAAGTAATCTAGTTTATAAAATCATAATAAACTAGATTACACCTCTCTGACAGTAGTAATGGGTGCACCGTTCCTCATGTATACAAATTCAGACATAAGACAATAAGACATAGGACTATAAGAGTTCAGACTATAAGAATTCTAAAACTGTTTTCTCACTTTTCCTAAAGCTATAAATCGGTGCGTTCCACATTCCTTGCATTCTGTAATATTTAATAACAATCAAATTGTGATACTAAAATGTCATACATTTTTTCCAATCATAACTTATAAATTATTAAGAAACGAAACATAATTTTTATTTTGACAAAAGAAACCAATAATGATTTACCTCAATTACCCAAATTACATACCCTATTATGTAATAAACAACAGATACAAACATTAAACTACATATCGATGAATGAGCAACTAGTAAAACAAATACAAATAGTAAATTATCAACCCGAATATCGATTCCCTGTATTACAATAACAGCAGTGAAAACAAAGACACAATGTTCAGGCTGATATAACAAAGATCCTCAAGGGAAGCTGTAATGACCGACTTCTATTGAATATTTCAGGCTCCGTGTCGCTCTGACTGCCCTGCGACCAGTTTATAATCCCTAAATCCAGTTCCTAATCCAGTTTATACACTCATATTTCTCTGTTATCCTTAAAACTAAAAACTGTGTTACTTTCCTAACTTTTGTTCTCATACTCATTTACTGTTAGTTTACGTTTTAAAGTTTTAAATTTAACAACTAGATTTATTACAAATATTAATAATGGAAAAGTTGGCACTACGCAATACTGACTGGTACTATACTGACTGACAATAACCGATTAAAGTGAGATATTCTCATCAATCAGTAGCAGACTTGCCCACGCCAACTGCTCATGGTTTATGAATGGACCCATTGATCACAGGGAGATCTTTAGTTTTGATTTTGTTTTGAATGATTATATTTAATAAGATGTTTCACAAAATCCAAGTAAATAGAGTTGTTTGAAAATCCATCAATGGAACTGCCAATAATTTCAATTATTTTTGGGTGATTTGATTTTTTTCAATTTCAATTTCAATCTTTTTCTTGTCGTAGACATGTATTACATGTATGACAAAAGTCAGTAGTACACATTATTAATAATTAACATATAAAAATACAATATTTGTATGAAAGTCAAGCTGAGTAGGAACTAATTTTACATTAAATAATAAAAGAATACAAATGATTATTAAAATAGAGTTTAGGCTAGGAACTCCCCAACCGAATAAAAACAACCCTCTAATAGGTATTCTTTTAGTTGTTTTTTAAAAATTGTTTTTTCAGTTATATTTTTTTAAATGACTAGGGAGCTTCCAAAAAAACCTAGCCCCTGAATTTTGCAGTCCACCCGCCAGAGCCGAACGATGTTGGGTTTGTCGCAGGTCTACTCGGGCTCGCGTGTTGTGGTCATGTATAGCAGCTCCATCTACTACATTTGCACAATGAAACCTGGCATAGATAATGGTCTCGTAGATATACAAAGATGGAAAGGTCAAAATGCTGTGCTCTTTAAATGCATTTCTGCATGAACTTCTGCGAGATATGCCAGCCACAACACGCACAATTCGTTTCTGTAAAACGAAAACCCTTTTTAGTAAGTACTGAGGTGCCGAGCCCCAAACAAGAAGTCCATACCGCAACCGTGACTCTACCAAACCAAAGTATATTATTTTTAATAACTGAACATGGCGATATTTTGCAAACTGGGAGATCAGGAAGGACGATGAAGACAAAGAGGCACACACAAAGTTTACGTGGGATCGCCAAGTCAAGTCATCGTCCACCTGAAGTCCCAAATATTTTTACCCATACACTGCAAATTGTAATAATTTTGTACGGAACTTTATAATTAAACGGAGGTTACCTATTCAGAACATGCTGCGGCTGGTTAAGTTAGGGGAATTCGCCATTAATATGTTTGTTCTTCACTTCAATATAGTGAAAGTATACATCAAGAAAGTTAATCTCACACGTAGCTCAAGTTTTAATAGAAAAGACATTTTTATTACTTCTTCAATATATTACAAATTTCTTTTGTACTCAAATCTTGTAACCAATAACATGGATACAGCGCAGAAAACGTAGGTCAAGGTCATTGGCAACTTGCCTGCTACTCGCTCTTATCTTACGCTTTATGTTGCGATATTTTACCTCACTCAAGTATTCATTATGAGATAAAATCCTATAGAATTAGTATATATACTGATGTGTTCTGTCTCGAAAATGGTTATTTTGTTCCTCTGTAACTTTGTTCATTCACCTAACTTATCGCATTTACAGGTTATTTCGGCCTTTTCTGGAGAAAAGGAAAGTTGCACGCTGAAGCTAAATTCATTCGGCCCTCAACGCGGACTACTGTGTTGCCCCGCGCTAATGGTACCCAACAATAAAATAAAGGTTCCACCTACTGCTTTGTTTTAAGCTAGAACACATTTATGTGGTCATATATTCAACGATTTTTCAGGTCCCCAGTTTTTAGAGGGTATTTTATCCTTCCAAAATCATCTAATTTGTCAGTCCCCCAAAACAAATGTATAAAATAATAATAATAATAATAATAATAATAATGCTGTCTTTATTTTCATCAAGCGTTTCTCAGTTACATACAGAACAACTGCTTTTCAGAACAACTATCGTCAAATACAACATATACATGAAAATTAAATAGAAATAAATAAATAAAATCTATACATTAAGCAAATTCTGCCTCATCTTATTCTTAAATGTAGCTATTGAACATTGTTTCACGTTTGGTGGGAGGTCGTTGTACAATTTCGGGCCGAAATAAGAGAAGCTCCTCCTTCCCAACTCCAGCCCTAACTTTGGGAAAGTGAAGAAGATTCCCATGGCGGGTTCTGCGCTGAGAGACCTCATCCCGAAATGAGAGCTTCTCACTAAGGTACTGAGGCTCCTGATTAACAAGAGTCCTTGTGGACCATGCAACACGTCATGACCCTGCAGACGGTCTCTACCGACATCATCATCCCAGCGGCATCTCTGTAAGGAGAGACATGCTCAAATCGTTTCAAATTAAAAATGAAACGGATAGCAGAGTTTTGCAACTTTTGAATGCGATGCATGTCTTCTCCAGAAATGCTATTCCCGTAGGCTGGGAAACAGTAGGCGAAAACGGACAGGACTAGTGACTGCATGATACGTAGCTTCGCAGACTCAGGTAAAATATCTCTAAATCTGTAGAGTCCCCTCAGTCTACTACCGAGTGCTCGTTGACAGGCATGCGTGACATGGTCAGAGAAACGTGAGGCCACTGTCTAGCACAACGCCAAGAGTTCTCGCCCTATCAAATACAGCCAAACTCTGGCCATCGAGCCTCACCATCACTCCTCTTTCACTGAGGGACTGCACAATGTTGTGTGGCGCCGTATGCAACACAGTGCACTTGCATATGTTTAGTTTCAGCCCATTCGCCATTGACCACCCCAATATTTTTTCAAGGTCGACATTGATCATATCAATGGCTGACACCATCTGCGATGGCTCATAAGACAAGTGCAGCTGCGAGTCGTCAGCATACAAATGAACTGTGCAATTTTGCACACAGCTTGGCATATCGGCTGTGTATATATTGAACAGAATAGGCCCTAGGCAACTACCTAGAGGAATGCCTCGATACTTCACAAGCGGGGTTGATGTTTCACTCCCTAAACGCGTCACCTGCAGCCTAGAGTCTAAGTATGACCTTATCCAATTGACTACGCTCAGTCAAAGCCATAATAGCTCATCTTCGCTAAAAAGCATCTCATGGTCCATTGAATCAAAGGCCTTAGAATAATCCAACATAACAATGGAGTTATATTTACCCCTGTCTTTGGCGTCAATCATATCACTGAAAAGATTTGTCAGGGCTGTACATGTACTATGATTGCGCCTGAAGCCCGATTGCAGCTTCGGTAAAATATCCGATGTTTTCATAAAACTGTCTATTTGTCTAATGGCAATCTTTCCAGTATCTTAGACATGGCTGGGAGTATTGAAATTGGCCTAAGCTGGTCTACCTGATTGGCAGCTTGCCCTTTCGGTATTGGCCGAACAATACTTGTTTTCCATGACTTTGGAAACACGCTGCCAACCAGGGAAACGTTTACCAGGTGTGTAATTGCTTTGACTGCGTAGGGGCTCACTGACTTCATCATGTCAATCGAAATTCATCGCTGCCCACAGCTTTAGATTTTATTTCATTCATTGCCAAAATAACGTATCTTTTACTGACAGCGTAAAACTTAAATTTATCTCTAATTTCTTCTCGGCCATTGGTTGCAAAAAATTCCCATACGCTTTTATCAATCTTCGGGCCAGCTCCCATGTTTATAAAGTATTCATTGATCTCATGCGCTTTAAGTTCTGGTGGAATGTTCGAGCAATCCCTTGTTTGTACAATATCATTTTTCTTAAGGCATGTCCAGAACTCCTTTGGATTTTTTGAAGAGGATAGCTTTTTCAGAAAAAAATCTCTTTTTTGCAACTCTGATCATATTATTCAGTCGGTTTCTTATTTCTTTGTACCTCTCCCAGTCATCTATATGACTGTACTTCCAATATCTATTTCGCAACTTATTTTTAACCTTCGTCCATCTTTCGGATGTCATCGTTTCGCCATGGGGCTTTTTTCTTGGACACTTTCTTCCATACTACAGGGGCATTTTTGTCATATACTTTCCTGATATTATTTGTTATCCATGCCTCCACAATATCAACGTCTTGTTCGTTCAATATACCATCCCAGTCACACCCCCGCTATCTCGCTTACAACTTTTTCTGGGTCACAGCTGCTAAAATCTCTATATTTAATAAATTTGTGTACTATTTTGTTCTTTGTAACCCCAACAATGCAATAGGTTAACTTATGATCTGTAATGCCTTACGCTCCTATGATCCTTAATACTCGAGACATCCACGACGCCGTTCCTCTTGACCTCAACCGACCTTCACAATGATGTGGTCTAACAATGTGGCTGAGGTTGTTGTCACTCTGGTGGGCTCATTGACAATCTGTGACGTATTGGATTCTTTCAAGATTCGGCAGTAATATCGAGATACGTTGCTTGTTTTTGACATGAGATCAACATTCATATCTCCTAAACATATCACACCCCTCTCACTTCGATCGCAAGATCCACGAACAGAGAGTGCAACAAAGAAGCGAGACAGGGCTGCCTATAAGCCACACACATCCCGAGCACAGCCATATTTTATATATATTCCCGACTCACTAGCGTTTATAAACGCTACTGTAGTGAGTCGGGAACTACGGTGGTTATCATACTTATGCTGTTATTGTGTTACCTTTGCACGGGCTCAATCTTGAAACTTTTTGAGATATGGAAACACAATCGAATCAAAAGTTGCTCAAAAAGCAGAAATTTCAAAAGCCGTTTTCAATTCTCTTCAATGTCTATTACTGATATACCTGTGTTCTTCTGTAACTTTGAGTGAGCTTCATAATGAAACCTATGTAAAGTCCAACATTGAAAAGTATTTTAATGTGCTTCTCAAATTGTTTTAATGATAAAGAATACTCCACTTTATGCCCTCTTACAATTCTAACAAAGCACCTGCGAAACATACATCCACTCATGAATATTTCTTATTTTTCTGCACAAGTAAAAACACTAAGGTATAGTAGAATATTAGTAGAGCTTCCTGATTATAACCAGCACTGTAAAATTACTTAACTACTCACTGATTATTAAATAAACTGATATATTGTGTGGATTACCGAGAACTACGCTATTTCGGAAATTTGTCCAGATGCAGTCTCCTTGCTGGGATCCAGTTTTGCCAGATACGGCAACTATCTTTTGCAACTTATGCAACTTAGGCAACTATGCTTTGAGTTATGAATTTTGGTAATGCAAACTCTTGAAATTCAAGACACGACCTATCAATGCGTTGCTTGAAACGGTATGACAAGTTCAGGCAAGTTTGAAGACACAAATAACCAATTACGCCAGAGCCGCTACGTTTAATCGACTAAACAGGCGACTAATTGAAAAGTAAACTCGTTCTACTTACTTTTCTGCGGCGGTAAAACTTTCCCACTTCCTAAAAGTTCGTTGGAGAATAACTTGAGAGTACTTGAGACATCTGACTTTGTAACAAAAACTTAAATTTTTTCAATTGCTTTAATAAACATTAAATATTAGAATGGTGGCTATTTTGATAACAATAATCGATTATAGTAAGTAACATACGTGGTAACAACTTACTACAAATAAACTTTTAAAATCTGAGAATGCACTTTTAATTTAATTGTAATAACAATAATTTAATGTCGTGAAAACATTAAATTATAAAACACATCGAGTTATAAAATTTATAAGAACAGTGGTAAGAACACCTTATTCTGAGATAGGGAACTGGAGCGACTATTGTATTGCTGAAAGGTCCTTGACGTCAGAGGAGTACACTTATAACACTACATAACTTCAAGTACACCCTATATAATCAGTTATAGCAAAGAATGATTAAATTTGTATATCTTTTCTTTTACATTTGTACTTCTTTCCTGGTACATCCATAATTCTTTCCTTTTGCATCTTATAGCTTTAATGTTACATATTCGCCTCTTTTCTTTTAAATCTGTACTACTTCCCTTTTACAGCAGTTCTTTTTCCTTTTATATCCGAATTTTTCCTTTTACATCCATACTTTTTCGTTCGTAATACTTTCCATATAAATGCAAAATACTTTCCTTTTACGTTTATTACTTTCTTTTTACATCCGAACTTCTCTCCTTTCACTTGGTCCGGAAAAAATCCTCTTTTTCCAGTGCTCTCCTTGTTTCAGGGCAACCCTCTTGTCGAGACTGTTCCACTTTTTCACAGCCGCATTTCTTGTTCTAGTTCCACTCCCTTTGTTTCAGACCAATCACATTGTACTCATTCTTTGATTCCTCTATCCTTAGGGAATTCACAGAAATCTTCAAAAGCTATATGTAAAAGTTGCGGTGATAAGGTAAAATAATAGCGTCTTATTTTACGTGTATTATTTAATTTTAAACTCATAAGTTTTAAGGGCTAAATCGTTAATGTATCCACATTTATTTTAAACAAGGAAAAAACAATTGAATAAAGAAAGAATTGAATTGTGGTCCAAACACTTTACAATAATCTATCGCTAGTAACAGGAGTTAAGTCAAACAGTTATTAAGTAATAACAACAATTATATATATATATATATATTATATATATATATATATATATATATATATATATATATATATATATATACGAAGTAATGAGAACTTGAAAGTGGAAATGTCGACACATTCGCATTATAACGAATCTCTTAGCGTGCCCACAAGGTTTGGCTAAATTATTCTGCTACACTCACCTCTGTATCCATCATATTAATTACTGGAGTGTGCTTGTACAAGATGTCCAATACAGGAGCTCATTGTAACTTTCGAGTTCTACAAACAGGATAAATATATGGTAATAACGACTAACTACCTATATTTTAGTAATTTATTACAATATAATTCAAATGACAAAACGATGTTTTAAATCTTATGAACTGATATTAAACAAGGTTGGTACACCTGGCAGTGGTGAATGAGTTTATCCTGTACGGACAGGCAAGGCGGTCCACGTAATTTGTTCTCTGCTATTAGAGTGAAGGTAATGGCTCGGAAGGTAGAGGGTGGCTGATGTGTCCACTTTATCTTTTAGTAATAGATTTTAGTCAATTTATCGCATTGATGATTTATTGGTTTTGTATTGAATTTTCAGTTTAATAATTAATTGATATCTTGCATGATGGATAGTTAATATTATTTGGCTGAAGTAAATCTTTTATATGGAGGACATCATAAGGTGTTATGCTCCTAAAAATGTGATATAGTTATTATTGTATAGCCATGTAGGTCAGAGAAGTTTTTCACATGAGGGAATTGAAAAATGTCATTTCTGTTTGTTTGTCCCTCTGCACGATAAGTCAAATACGATAAGACGTTACTATAAACTTTAAATGTTGTTTGAATCTTCACTTCTATACTGGCCCGAGTTCGCCAATGTCATGCCCAAGTCACTCAATGGGATTTGGCTAAGTGTTAGAAAAACCTATTATTCGGGATTAAAATCAGAGAATCAATTTTCATCATCTCGTGTGTTATTTACCACTAGGGTATCTCAAGCACGAATTGAGCTATGGACGAAGCTGGCAAAATTTCTCTTCGATGTGTTTCGAAGTTTTACAAACTTCCTTTCTTTACGTTGTATAGCCGCCGAACATTTGGTATGCATCTTCACCGAAGTCTGCTATGAGATGTGGTCTAGGGTACTTCTACCTTTCAACAGGCTGATGATAACATCCACTCATTGTTTTAAGTTATACCCTTTCTTGTTTTATCATAATGACCATTTTTCATATATTTTTCAAAGTAGTTTCAAGGGAGTATTCAAGTTACTATGTGCTATCATTGATTCCTTCTTAAATAGTAGAAAAAAATTATAGATTTTTTAAAATGTAATTTACTCATCATCTTCTAGATTTTCACGTTGAAGAAATGTAAATAATTTAAATTATTTCATTGTTGATAGATTAAAATCTGGTGATATTTTGGATTTTTTGCTTACCATCTATTAATAACATCGGCTTCTTAAGCTCAAGGACGAATTACAAGATTATTTCTTTTTCCTATTTCCTTACTGCATGTTTTAAGACGTAAAATAATAAAACTAAAATTAATACACAGTTTTTACGATAGTTGAAAGAACTAATTGATAACAGAAATTAAAAAAAATCATATTATATAATAATTATTAGTTACAGACAATTAGCTTCGTAAAAATAATGTATTATTATTAAAGTGATTACTAGGGTATTACCCAGGAATGTTCTTTATCAGAGAAAATTTTCCGAAAAACTGTATCCCTAGGGAGAGTTAGCCTATGTCAATCTCGAGTCCTATCTTTCGTCTTCACACCGTCTGCAGAAGAAGAACGCGTGGTTGACATCGTCGTGCTCCGCAACCCCACAGGGACATTGAGAGATTTCAAACTCACTTATCTTAAACAGGTACGCTCGGTTGTTGCAATAGCGGTGAGGAACTGGGTCAGGTAGAAATTTTACTCCTCGTGTTGTCGCTCCACCCATTCGCTCAGCCAAGCCGTCCTAAGTCCACTACGATGTGACAGTTCTAGTTCAGGACAGTTGGGTAAGCATAATGTAATGTATAGTGCACTCTAGTGTAGTACTAGAATACATGTAACACAGACACCAGTCTGTAACAGATTATATTCCACCCTGACGGATGTCACCGAGAAGTTTGTTTCCAGTTGGAGGGACAAACCGAATTTAGCCTCAGTCCAGGCAAGAGTTCGGCAATTAGTCAAGGAACTTGTCAAAGTTACAATCCAAATCGCCCAACTGTGGTACATCAGGCAGTAACCTTCTCCTTTGATTGAAATATTGCAATAGTAAGAGTTAACATCTGAACCTAATTCCTCACACCAGTATATGTAATGGAAAGACATATCTAGAACCTGATACGTTAAAAAATTGTATAGTACACAATGCTTTATAAAAAGTTTTAGAACTAATGTTTTGTGTAAGGAATGCCTCAAATAAATCTTTCAGTCCAATTTGTTCCCATATATCGAGGATTCCATCCTCCAAATATGATAACTTTCATCCTAGTCGACGCAAGTTTTATAATATATATTTTTACTATATAGATATCCTCTTAACGTTTCAGGGTTCCATATTCACTAGTGCGTGAATATGTCACCATATTAAGGTGACATAATGTATCTTCTCTTGGCTCCGGTGTTTGGGTTTATACGTTCTAGTCTGGATTGCATGGTATTGGAGTACCAGTTACATATGTTTTAAACCTTTGGGTGGTGTAGTCCATTACCACAAATTTTAGTTTTATTTTTGTATATATATATATATATATATATATATATATATATATAAAATTGCTTTTGGGACTTGACAAATAGGTTTAATAATTGATATATGTCCTATGGACAAGCTTAAGGTTTTATCCGCTCCCTGGAGTACTGCCTGGAACTCACCAGGCTGTGTTGCACGCCTGAACTCTACAAGCAATTGCTAAGTTATTTTAAGAATTGTTTATAATGATGTAAAAGGATTGACAAGTTAAATAAAGGGAGAAACAAACTGAGAAGTCAATTAGTACACTTTAAAATAGTAGTGCGGTAAAAATTACAAAGCCGCTAATTATTATTTCAGATATTTTATGTAGCATCGTTGGAAACAAATAAAGAAAAACGAATTCCTCTCATTTAGTAACAGGCGAATGTAACAAAGAGAAGTATTAAGTGGACGAACATGAGGAATATATCTCAGAGAAAGCCAATACCACAGGCCTTCGAACTCTATTGTCACTGATTTCTTGTCTTATTCTGAAAGACGCACTGGCTTCATTTCCTTTTCGTTTGTTGTAAAAAAAAGTATTTCAACCACATTTCACATTATATCGTTAGTAACCGTGGAGCAGCAGTAATTGTGTCTCTGTTTTAATCCACTTCTATCCAAATTATAACAGAAATCTCAGATTTTAAAACAAATCCCTTATATATCCTTTGGAATATACAGTTTAATTGTAACAGGTTTTTTGTCTGTTTAAATATTAAATGCACAAATATTGAATTTTTTGTTTCGATATTTTTGCTGTCTATTTATAAAAATATTAGTTACAATTCCTTGCAGGTAACAGAGCTTCACTCAGAAGTTAGTTTTTTTTTTCCAAACATATTTCAGACTTCCCATTTACTTTGATCAATGAATTTTACTACTAACTTTAAACTTTATACAGATAGCGTTGCAGAATCAAATTTCAACAATTTCCTTTTAAATAAATGTATGAATATTAGCACTATGTTACATTTTGTACTTATAGTACTTGTAGATTTTTGAAAACTAAATTTTACAGAACCTAACTATGCACTAAAAAATGCACTAATTAAATTCACCAGTTAATACTACAAATTATTTCTTCTTTATATATTTATTGACGTAGTCAGTTACCATAAACAAGAGGCGATATTTCACCATACTGTTATAACGCAACAGATAGAAAACATTGTAATACTTGTGATTAACGCAAATTTGTTTAAGAGTGTATTAGAAATCACAGTAACAACTGAAATTACAAATTATTCACTTGTTTGTCCCGTCTTTGTGATACAGAAGGTTCTAATTAAGGTCCCATTACAGACAGTTGCAGCACCTGGGGTAATTATAGTAGGGCTGCAGAAAAACTCTATTTGTCTCTCTAATAAAGTTTTCACTCGTGTAGGGTTGTAATGATTGTTGGATGATTGTATGCAAGTCTTGTCCACAGATTACTTCATTATTTTTTCTCCGAAACTACTTTTATCTTGTCTTTCACTACAAAGTTTAAATGGCAATGCAGGACTTTGATTACTCTTATCAACAGGTTCAATAAAACTAAAGATTTTGTATTTAAGGTTTCGATTTATCTTGATTGGTTTAAAAATGACCAAAAACTACTAATTATCACGACGTTTCAAATATTCAAAACTATCTTCTTGAATTTTGTTTGGATTCAAATATAGGGTTTTCGTTGCAATGAAGAAAATAGGTTTCTCTGTTTAGCTGCTATACATAGTGGAAGGGTGGTCTGCTTCACCCTGATTATAAGTTCCGCATGAAGTATTAGAGGGAGGGGTGTGTCAAAACCATGGAAATTAAAAACCATATATTATATAGACTTTTTAACATTCACCTGCATAGTAATGTTTGCAAGGCACCAATCTCAGAATAACTACATATTATTTATTTGTTCGCCGACGCCTTGCTTATCTTTGTGGAAACAAGACAAAAGCTATGTAATTTTCGAAAGCTTTCAGATACAAATTTAAATCAAGTAAATAATTTTTGATACCAGAAATAATGCTGCAAATGCTATTTATCCTTGTGTTACACAGGATTCAACTATTTTTGAAATTCCATAAAATTGACAAATTTTTACTTGTTTTATTTTCATGAGGCGACATCATTTCAACGCAAATCCTCTTATTCCTCTTAAATAACAGAACCCAAAAGCCTTTATTAACAAAACATACTGTAGTATAAGTTTAAAATTTAAAATATTGTAAATATTTTTAATTTTTTGTTACTAAACGTCCTCAGGCGATTTACCTCTTACTAGTTTAAAACCACATTGAAAAAAGTCAAGCATTTACATATTTATTAAATTATCCTTCATGGTTTTTCCAAAAATTTCAAAGGCTAACTGTGCGAAAGAATCCAATTTAAAATCGTTATTACATTTCAAGATAAACCAAACTTATTTTTTAATCAGTTCTGTCTATCTTGAAATGTTCTTTCAGGAAAAATTCTCTTACTTAAACTATAATACGGTACTAATACCATGCCATAAATAATAACGGTTCATTTTAACAGTTGAACGTTTATGTTATCAAATCCAATAATATGTGTTAGCTTTTTCAACTTTCGTCAACAAACTTTACCTCATTCTTATTAGTTTGCGTTATTATAAACGACTGTAGTTAGATGCGTAACGGTTGCAAAATCTCAGAGGCACTGCACACAGCCGACCACACCGAACAGAGATAAGGCGATTGTTTTTTTATCAGATTAGCGACCCCATTGTGTTCAGCGAAACCTGTTCCGTCTGTCTTCTCACTTTGACAACGTGTTTATTTTTATGCCCACTGGTCAAGCTATTTATTACTTACCATTGTTTGGATACATTCTGTTAAAATGTATTATTTTATTTTAGTAGATTCAGTATTATAGTTCATTTTTGAAAATGCTTGATAAGAACCCGTTCATAACGCCTTATTTTTGTAATTTCATATATATTTTTAACTTTCGTTTTTTTCAGTAGTTTAAAAACGAACCTAACGACTTGGCTTTCAAACACTTGTTACTTCTGGTAATGGATTTACTACTTTTATTAATACAACTATAACTGTAAAATTTATGATAGTTTAAGTAGATTTATAGTTTAAGTATTACTAACTTCATAATTAAATAACTGTAGATTAACTCATACCGAATTAAAATCAACAACATTCCACCCAACATACTAGGTTTGTGATATTTGTGATACTTAAATAGAACAAAAGAGCGAATATTAAAAATTAACCTAAAATTTAATTATCTGTTGGTCACACAATGGTTATAATCACAAGTTTCTGAACAATTTAAATCTTAACTTTGTAAGAAAATAATGTCAACACATGATATAAGTACTTTATTTTGAACATTCTAGTTATATTTCAGACCTGTTACGAATTATTTATTTGATTTAAAACACGTGCATCAATATGTATTTTAGAAACTACCAGTACTTACTGGTTTCCAACTGCAGCGTACAGGCTGGACACCACGTGGTTGATTACCTCAGCTAGCGCTATTACCAGCTTTGTCGAGGAAAGGATACGAGTCTCATTGGAAGAAGTGCAGTGAGATATAACCTGACATGCCAGAGAGGTATAATCTCTCAAGCGCAGAGAGGTGTCATCTGTCAAGTTCAGAGATGTCTAATCCGTAAAGTACAGAGAATTATAATCTGTCTAATGCAGAGAGGTATAATTTATCAAGTTCAAAGGGGTATGATCTATCAAGTTCAGAGAAGTATAACTGTCAAGTTCATAGAGATATAATCTGTCAAATTCATAGAGGTATTATTTGTTAAGTGTAGAGAGGTATCAACTGTCAAGGATCGCAAATTTTCCTAATGTGAGGGCTTGTAAAGTTTACCTTTATATATCTTGATAAATAAACCGATGAGATCTTCACAAATCAATCTCTAGTGTGTATGACGACCAACAGTAAGCTGTCCCCGAGAACACTGCAGTAAATCACTAACAATGATGGTCGGAGGTCATGTAACTGTGATTGCTGGAACTACCTCTTGTAATGGCTTTCTGATACTGAGCCATCCATTTTGTGTCCGTCCATCTTCATACTTATTCAACTGTATCTGTTTAAGGCATTCTCTTGCATAGCTTTGATTCTAAATAAATTTAATAATAAAATGTTCTTGTATCAGCATCTAATAAGATTCCAAGATTTGGTTATGTCCTACAATTAGAAAGGAAATATATGCACATCTGACATTGTTCGCCGTACAGAAGAGTTGAAAAGTGTTTAGAATAGGTCAAGCTATTTATAAATACTGTTCTGTTAGACTGTTCTATAGAAGTTTCTTTACGTTTCGTCGTATAAGGTACAATTGGTTTCAATAACAATAGCAGGTCAAGTTTTTGAAGTATTGAACTACTTACAGTAAGCTCCATTACTACTATGACTTCTGATTGACTATACATGAGATGATTTATTGGTTATGTCTGAGTGATTTTTGTAAGTAATTTCTGTTCAATTAAATATAAATATAGTGTTTCTTCGCATATTCGTGTAATGTTTCTTTACGCTCATTCCATATTATAGGATAAAAAACTGATAACACACACAAATATATATATATATATATATATATATATTATATATATATATACATTATATATATATATATATATATACATTATATATATTATATATATACATTACATATAATGTACGCAACTATGTATGCATCGTTTAAGAGACAGATTAACCAACTGCTCTCCATGGAAGATTAAGAAAGAAGGCTCTATGTAAAATATGCATTGTTTTTAGGTTCGTATAGTATTTATTTAGTTATTACTATTAATTTATTGTTATTATTTTTAGATCTCTTTATTGCTTGTAATCACTTTATTTAACGCTTCTTACTGTTAATACATATTTTATTTCTATCTTTTTTAATATATTAATTATTTTTTCCTTAATCGCTGTTTAGATTTATTGATTCATATCTATTTCTGCTTGCTTGCACTGTTCATTAGTACCAAATTGTTCATTTGTTATTTATTTATGTTTCATTGTTCATAAATTATTTATCATTGTTATCTATTATAATGGTTAAAAGTAGTTTTTTTTTCTCTTTCGTTTGTTGATATTCTAGGTTTTGTTTTGTTTTTTTTTTTCTTTATAATTGATCATTTTTAGCTCTTTCATATTTTATTGCCTTCTTGCCTGTTAGTCATCATGTTATTTTTTATAGTTTATTATTGTTACCTCTTATTGTTTGCTAATTCATTTGGTCTTTTGCATTTTACATGTATTAATTCATCTTAGTCAGGTTGTTTTGTATCTATTATCATACTACTCTGTTAATATTACTGTATTGTGTTGCAGCTTATCTATATTAGCCTTTGTAACTTTTTACAATATTTTGTCAAAATGGGTTGCCCGTAAATAAATAAAATAAACTATTAATTTTGTTTCACAATATCTGTAATGCTTTTACCCTTTTAAGTGTTACACTGTATGTAATGATAGGACTGGTTTGTGATAACATGATTCAGTAATGGTTGCATGGCGTTTAAAGAGCAAAGTTTGTTCAAACTTTGGAGAGTTCGAATAAATAAATGGTCCACTCCTGGTAAAAATGGCTCCCTAGAAAAACAATTCTTGTAATTTATCATAAAGGTTCAGATATTACCTTAATTTCTAACTTCCTTCACACTTTTTGCATTGTTAATTACTAATTTTGAATCTAAAAGGTTTATAGACGAAAATAGGAAAGTGGTGGACAGGACGGTGACTTGGAATGATGGTTGGATTACTTGGCAGTCCCTGCAGCTCTGGTAATTGTTTCATTTTACCTTCGGGTGACTGTTCATTCTAAACGCGCGAAAATGTAAACTAATCGCACCGAGAAGATGCCCTCTCACACCAATAAATTAGAACCACTATTACCAAGAAGTTTGACCACTCTCTCAGAAACGATAAAGCCGTTAGACTCTATTAAAC
The DNA here is from genome assembly GCF_021130785.1 of Homalodisca vitripennis. Classification (NCBI taxonomy): domain Eukaryota; kingdom Metazoa; phylum Arthropoda; class Insecta; order Hemiptera; family Cicadellidae; genus Homalodisca; species Homalodisca vitripennis. Next base: position 120,957,529 of record NC_060213.1, on the reverse strand, counting down.
GGAAAACGGCCATGCTCATATGAAAGTATTTTTACTTTGGTGAGTTGTGCGAGGAGGACCAGCTTTCCCAGCGCGAAGAAGTCTGGCCACACTCCCATCACGGGAAATAACCCATTCGAAAAACGCTATTAGTCAAATATAATAAATAATTATTTTTTTAAATTTATGGATAGTGATGAATTTTACCACAGAGTATGAATAAAGTGTTTTTCAAATGCCCATAGGACATAAGTTGTTATAGGACATAAGAAATAACAAACCGTCCTTGCAAAGAAAAAAGTCAATGTTTTACCCAAACTTAGTAATAAAATTCAATGTTATAACAGATTAACTCACACACTCCAGTTGAAACAGCTAAGGGTGGCTCTGCTTTAATATGGTCAGAATGTCTGCACGGTTATTTTATGCCGACAAAATCAAAGACAAATGATGGAATAACAACAGTTATGGGTTATGAAATTCTTGCTGTATTTCATGAAATATATTAGGATGAAATCTAAAATTTAAAATTTATCCAAATTCATAACTAAATGCTTTGTTTATTCATTGCGAAATCAATATTGGTTTCGGCAGATGCCTCGAGTTAAAAGTGAAGCATCTATGCACAGGCAATTGTGATTTTATTTCTAATTTAATCAGAAGTGTAGTGAGGCGAGAAATTTCTGCCATGTTTAATGTAAAAAAATATCCGTAGTTCATATGGTTATAATTAAACTGCCAAAACTTAGAGTTGGATCTCCGTGATATAATGAGCTTTGAATCAGTTATATACTGTGAATAGGCCACAATGCATTTTTACCAGACGCTTTTGGAGAAATATGTTGACGATGGAAGAGATGAATGTGCAGCGTACCGAATTAAAGTTGGTACAGAATCCTTGCCTGTACAATAATCGGCGACAAAGTTTATATAAAAACTGTATGTACTTTCATCTTGAAGAATACGAGAATTGTTAAGTATGAGCCTTTTTACACCATCTGATGTGTATCATGATTTTTAATGTGTTTCATGCTTTGATATGTTAATAAGTATTGTCTGGACTCCCGGAAGGAAACTCGTTTAAAAGCATTACTCTTTAGAGTTGGATAATAGACGTACATCTTGAATGTCAAATGCAATTTTATTTCCATTTAAATAAATGGAAAGCAATTTCCTGTCACATTGGCTCTTTCCATGATCATTTACAAAGCCTAATGGGTTATAAATTTCCAATTGTAGCATTATACATCCCGAAATACGTGTTTTCAACACATAGTCAACATAATGTAATATCCTGAGCCAAATTCTTTGGAAGCACTGAAATATTTATTGAAAGGACGAAAAACACTAATTTGACATTTTACGTACAAAAACGCAGTTTGTAATAAGTTTTTAATTTTAAGGCTGCTAAAATGCAATTTTTTATTAAATAATATTACCAAGTTAAACACGTTTTCTTGCATGTGCTTATAACTAAAGCTTAACTTTCGTTAGTGATAATATTTAAATTAAGCGAAAGTTTACATGTTTAAGAAGTAGAACATCGTCCTGCAAAGTTTTGCCTACTTTGAATACCAAAGCTAATCTTCATAATATTAAAAACCCCTCAGAATCAGCGGAAACATGAAGGGAGTTAGGGTAGGAACATTGTTACGAGTTACAAGGGGAAAGGATCTAAATATTCTCATTCGAAATCTCTACATTACTATGATTTGCACATATAAAAGGGTCAACTTACAAACAAGAGCCTCGAGGGAAGAATTCAGCTCAAAATTTGTTCCAGTGTTTGCCTCCAGTAACCAAATTAAAATGCCTTAAAGCAGATTCAGCGTACTGACCAGGCTCCATCTACCAGGAAGGTCAGAATCACATGGTTAGATATGTATCCCGACTCCTGTAACGGTTATTTTGTAACGGTTACTCATTCCTCAGTTACAGTTACTTAGTTATTTAGTTCATCACGTTTGACGTGACAGTTACAGATACTCCAACTAACTAAAACTTGTATCTAGTATCGGTTTATGTAACCAACGGTAAATTTGTAATCGGTCTTAATGTTGTTAGTGAGAGGATAATATAAAAGTATATATAAATACAATAACAGTATCTACCTGCAGCTTACAAATAACCTCAATTTAAAGGTATTCTGGAAAACTAACGTAAAACTTTTTCTTTTTTCTTATTTCAGATTTCTTTTAAAAAACACGTTTATTTGAGCGAAATTTGTATTATTGTGGTTTTTATTCTTATAAAACAATACATTTATCTGTTTCAATTTATTTTAATGTACATTATTTTGTTAATCCTAGAAGCTACAAGTATCTTATAATATTTTAACTGGTTAGTACCTTCTTTGAAACAAAAATAATTCTTAACGGATATTAGTAACTTTTTTAATGGTTATAGCAGGTTTTTCTAGCATTAAGCGCCAAGCTTATAATGTGCAAGTACTTAATGTGGAGGAACACTGAACTGAAGAATAGTGAAACAACGATCTGATAAGTGTTCTGAACAAGTTTGGAACAGCACTCGAGGCAATTCGAGTAGAAACGTGTTTCCTGGAACTTACAGTCTGGCATTAAAAGAAGAAGTTAAGAACTTTGCAAACATCTCTTGAAAAGATGGAAGACTGTCATAACTCTGGTTTTAACATCTGGGTTTTCAGCCAAAGCTGATTTCGTTTCTTCATCAGCCTATCTGTTTTGCTGAGACAAATATATGGTTGCGCTGTCTTTCTGATTTATTGCTAACTTATATTCATAGATGGATGTTTCACTTTACTTATCAGTGACTTTACTGGAATGGGTAGTTAGTACTAGTTGACATTTAAAATTAATATATAAATTTCTATTGGTTATTGATTTTGATATCTAAAAATATCTTATGTCAGCTCAATAATATTAGTTTAAGTGCCTATCAAAAAATATAAACTGAATAAAACCAGTGATTTATTTACAACTTGTATTAGCAGTTACCCTCGGTCTGGCAATTATGCAATTATCAAAATTAAAATCCGTAATTTTCGTAGTAAAAGAACTTATAACGGAGCATTATGATATGTTACTATGGGAATTAGGAGAACATATATCAGGTACAAAATACTCCAGTTCTCATGATTAAAAGCCTCAGAGGTTAAGGGAAATTGCGACTGACTTTTATATTAGGTTTTGCTCGTGTAGGAGCATTTCTTGTTAGAATGAATTATATTTCCGAGGCGACAGCTGAGTTTGCTTTGCTGCCCAATCATGAAAATATATCTCAGAAACCTATTTCGGTCACAAAGTTTTTACTTCCGACCTTAGTAATGTATTTCCGGTCAAAGGTATTTCTGATGATATATTTCAGTTCTGCACAACCAAGAAAATATATAGGTCACATTTGAAAAGACAACTTTGGTCATAAAGCGTCTACTTTTGGTGCTTTGAATTTACTTAGGGTATAAGAAGAATACTGGAAGCCTCTATCCACTTAGAATAATTGAAATTTAAGTACTTGGGAAAATCTCAATAATACTTTAACAATTTTACATTGAGGAGGAGGAATGAATCCTTCACTCGTAATCCATATCTGTCTTAGTGAAAGCACCTGATGTTGACAGTAAGTTTATTGCATAGTTCATGAACAGTTTCAACAAAATCGAAAATAACAGCTTTTTTTGACAGAAGCACAAACATAAAAACTAGTTTAAATATGTATATTTTATATAATCATAATATTAAAAATTAGGTTGATTCCCTGAATTGACTTAATTGCCACTTCGCTCGCGGTCCTCCTTTATACCCTCGGGTTTCCATGTTGGAAAATATTAAGTATCCGTATATCTGATAAAATACAGAGTATCTCTGTTCGCTAATTGCCTGGCTCATGTAGGAGTTATAACAATTGGTATACGCCTGATCACTATCGTGTCTGTCTTATTGCTTTTCTATATCATATCCTATGACACGAGCTCACTACGTTGTCTAACTGTTCTTAAATGTTAGCACGTAAAGAATTGCTCATTGAATCATGTTTGTGCCCAGTCCCTCTGTAGTCAGTCACAACGGCAGAGGAAAGCAATTTTCAGTAACTTACGTAACTTAATTTATAATTGTGTAGCAGTGCTTAAATAATGTTGTTTGGATGTAGAATATAATATTAAACTGTTTGAATACTTCACTAGCACTATCTATAGTAAACGTTCGATTAGACTATTGTCATTGTTTTGTGTGTTGGTAGTACCTTGAAAAACGCTTAGAATATTTCCTGTTACTGAAATATCCAACACCTATGCACATATAAAATGTTAAATATAGCATTCTTAAATACATGAATGATTCATAATGATTATTTTTTGTAACATGATGTAAATATTTCATTCCATTGCCTGCTTTGCTAGTTTTGGCAGAAGTCCTATGAATAATTTGTTTTCTATTACTATATTGACGTTGATTACACGACGTAATATCATATCAATAAAATATTGAATGATTCTAATAGTAACTTTTGTAAATTGCTATGACAGACGCCTTAAAGTAACATAGAACCGCAGTGGAAAGTGTTAAATAAATGAAACAAAAAGAATATATATTCCCAGTTCAATAAAGCGTACAATTAAACAAGAGTTTTATATTTTGAAATTACATATTTTGCTTAAAACTTATATGTATTCAAATGCCTATGAGTGAGATATTCACCTTGGTTTATTTACTCAAATAAACTCGCACTCACACATTGTTATGTAACATGTTATACAGTAGTTACGTTGTTCTTTATTGCCAACTATTTATTAAAATCGAAAGTGTAGTTTTCAAGAAACATAATGATTTCCAGCCATAAGATAGAAACATAACTACATCGAGGTAATATGTTTACCACCAATTATACAATACCAACACGTACTCACCGCTTGTGTAACTACATGTATGTTCCACATTTGTCTGTCACTGTGTTTACTCTGCGCTAATCATTGCATAACCACATCGAGGTAATATGTTTACCACCAATTATACAATACCAACACGGACTCATCGCTTGTGTAACTACATGTATGTTCCACATTTGTCTGTCACTGTGTTTACTCTGCGCTAATCATTGCATAACCACATCGAGGTAATATGTTTACCACCAATTATACAATACCAACACGTACTCACCGCTTGTGTAACTACATGTATGTTCCACATTTGTCTGTCACTGTGTTTACTCTGCGCTAATCATTGCATAACCACATCGAGGTAATATGTTTACCACCAATTATACAATACCAACACGTACTCACCGCTTGTGTAACTACATGTATGTTCCACATTTGTCTGTCACTGTGTTTACTCTGCGCTAATCATTGCATAACTACATCGAGGTAATATGTTTACCACCAATTATACAATACCAACACGGACTCACCGCTTGTGTAACTACATGTATGTTCCACATTTGTCTGTCACTGTGTTTACTCTGCGCTAATCATTGCATAACCACATCGAGGTAATATGTTTACCACCAATTATACAATACCAACACGGACTCATCGCTTGTGTAACTACATGTATGTTCCACATTTGTCTGTCACTGTGTTTACTCTGCGCTAATCATTGCATAACCACATCGAGGTAATATGTTTACCACCAATTATACAATACCAACACGGACTCTCCGCTTGTGTAACTACATGTATGTTCCACATTTGTCTGTCACTGTGTTTACTCTGCGCTAATCATTGCATAACCACATCGAGGTAATATGTTTACCACCAATTATACAATACCAACACGGACTCATCGCTTGTGTAACTACATGTATGTTCCACATTTGTCTGTCACTGTGTTTACTCTGCGCTAATCATTGCATAACCACATCGAGGTAATATGTTTACCACCAATTATACAATACCAACACGGACTCACCGCTTGTGTAACTACATGTATGTTCCACATTTGTCTGTCACTGTGTTTACTCTGCGCTAATCATTGCATAACTACATCGAGGTAATATGTTTACCACCAATTATACAATACCAACACGGACTCATCGCTTGTGTAACTACATGTATGTTCCACATTTGTCTGTCACTGTGTTTACTCTGCGCTAATCATTGCATAACCACATCGAGGTAATATGTTTACCACCAATTATACAATACCAACACGGACTCATCGCTTGTGTAACTACATGTATGTTCCACATTTGTCTGTCACTGTGTTTACTCTGCGCTAATCATTGCATAACCACATCGAGGTAATATGTTTACACCAATTATACAATACCAACACGGACTCACCGCTTGTGTAACTACATGTATGTTCCACATTTGTCTATCACTGTGTTTAATCTGCGCTAATCATTGCAAAACTACATCTAGGTAATATGTTTACCACCAATTATACAATACCAACACGGATTCATCGCTTGTGTAACTACATGTATGTTCCACATTTGTCTATCACTGTGTTTAATCTGCGCTAATCATTGCATAACCACATCGAGGTAATATGTTTACCACCAATTATACAATACCAACACGGACTCACCGCTTGTGTAACTACATGTATGTTCCACATTTGTCTATCACTGTGTTTACTCTGCGCTAATCATTGCAAAACTACATCTAGGTAATATGTTTACCACCAATTATACAATACCAACACGGACTCATCCGCTTGTGTAACTACATGTATGTTCCACATTTGTCTATCACTGTGTTTAATCTGCGCTAATCATTGCATAACCACATCGAGGTAATATGTTTACCACCAATTATACAATACCAACACGGATTCATCGCTTGTGTAACTACATGTATGTTCCACATTTGTCTATCACTGTGTTTACTCTGCGCTAATCCTTGCATAACTACATCGAGGTAACATGTATAGCACCAATTATACAATACCAACACGGACTCATCGCTTGTGTAACTACATGTATGTTCCACATTTGTCTGTCACTGTTTTTACTCTGCGCTAATCCTTGCATAATCTGCTTCCATTCCCGCTAAGCACCGCGACCGTTCAAGGCGATGTTTACTCAAGGTGTGCAATTCACAAATGGCGCTTTGAAATATAAGTAATTGTTTTCTTGACAAATCTTTGTTCTTTTATAAAACTTCTGTTTTACTTTGCTTGTTCTTTCTCTGCTAAAACTCGTTTTTATTTTTTAATCGGTTTCGTTAATGTTCGTTTAATAGTTAAATTAGGGATAGGCCTACGTTATAAATTTATTAAAAAAATAAACTTCTCTAACTAAGTAAGCCTCTATGACATTAAACATTACCAACGATATCAACCCATAAATAAACCATTATTAATCTGGTCAAATTACATTGAGTGTTTCAGTTTTCCTATACATAACGTGTAGAAGTTATATCGACAAATTTTAGGAGAAAACTAACTAAGACTATGAGATAAGTACTTCATATGCTAATTATGACAAAAAATATGAGATTTTGTTATGTTAAAAAATAGTCCAAAGTTAACAAGAAAAATACCAAAGCCTTTAAACATAAATATCTTATTGACATAACCGATAATCTTCAATCCCCCTCAAGATGGTCATGAAGGGTTGTCCCACAGTCTCAGTTGTACAGCTTATAAACATCAGCCCATATCTACGTAGAAAACTTTACAAATAGTAACAAAATGTTATACAGAGTACCTTCTGGTTCAAATGATTAATAATTGGGTTTGCATAATGAACACCAGCGCATATCCTTACGGAAAGCTCAACATTAGTTACGAAGTGTTTAGTAGAACACAGTGTTTGCTCACATATAGAACAATGTGGTTTGTTTGTGAACACTATCCAGTAGCTACATAGAAACTCAACATTAGTTACAAAGCTAACCACATAACGTAGTATTTGTTTATGTGATAGATAATGTGGTTTGTTTACGAACACCAGCTCGTAGCCACACAGAAAGCTTGAGTTAAATTCCCTTTGTAATATTCGTCTCTCAAGTTGTCATTAAGATAAATCAATTCTTTACATTTAGTTCCAATTATTGTAGTGCGTTACCTATCTCATTCCTTTTATCAATATGTAATTTTTAGAGTATTTTCCATAATATAGAAGACTAATATAAAAACACTACTTGTCTCTGTACCTCATATCATTCTGTTATTACATACTCTTTTCAGAAAATACGGCAAAAGGAATGAATTCTAAAGTCGAAGTTTGTGATCTCTCTTAGTGAGAACGCTTATGATATAATGAGAAGGATTTTTACGATCATTTTGAATTGGAATTAAGGATATTTTAAGTAAAATATTATTTTACATTTGTTGCGACACAATTGTGCATAATAAATGTTTTGTGACAGAAACATAAAAATATAAGCAATCGCATCTATAACATTTATGATTAACGTAATCTACTACAAATCTGCCTATTCTGTAGGTCATCCACAATACTGACCTTGTTTTATTCTCGGTTTTCACTCTCGGTAGGTGTACATTTCTGTCATCCTGATACAGTATTGTGCAAAGCATTTGTACGATGGCGAATTTTCAATAATTTTGTATTTACTTAGTGCGAATCTAAGAGAGTACGAGACAACAGAACTAGAGAAACAAAAATTCTAGTTTAAAACAACAATAAAAGTAGTTTAGGGGTTGTTGGAGGAGAGTTGGGATGACTAGACCGTGAGCAACATTGACTGTAATATATTTATTTGTTTCAGATTACTGACCACATCTGTAAAATTACCTCTGACTGTCTACTGCATTATTGTGAGTAGAATTAGTTATACAGAGACATAAATGTAAGGAAAGTTATTATTAGATAACAACAGAATTGTGTATGTATATTTGTTATCGCCTACCAAATTTAGTATAAATCATAACATTAAACATACGTACACTATAACATGTAAAATAGTGGTTGCTGAAACAAAGTTTATTTATCACTGAGTTTATGTTATATACATTTAAAACTGAATATAAGATCGGTACAATGGAAGAAGTCATGATAAGAAATTAAAGTACAATTTATACAAAATCGGAAGACCGTGTCACATTGTAAAAGCACTGTAAGACATTTAAAATTTAGAGTTGTTGTTTATATTGCTATATTTACTAAATATACCGCAAATGATGACTAAAATTAAGGATAGTAATTTATTTAAATAATAAACTTACCACTAAAGTCATCTCACATTAAAATGTATTTTATAGCCATATGTACAGAAAGCTTAAAACGGATTATTCTGCAATGCCGTCCCTGAACTTAATAGTTATTCATTAGGTATACCTTATAGTTTTGTAATTTTGCTACTACAATAGGATAATCTGTGTTAACCAACAATGGAGGTAAAAGTAAAATGTTGTGTAGTTTAAGTTACCTTGCAAGATGTTGGGAGTCGACTATCACGGCTGCCGCTCCACGGAGACGTACAATTAGTCAGTTGTCCGGGGGCTACGCGGTAATGGCTCACTAGAGACAGAATCCTCCAACAAATTGTCCTTTTGTCTAACAAGGCTCTTACTATCACATACCTGGCACACGTATTTAATCATACAAAAACTCTTAGGATTTCTTAATAACATTTCACGGCCAATTCAAAGAGATATAAATTTTTCATGATTTCAATAGACATGAAGAGCGTCATATGAATCAACAACGCGTACTGAAATGAAATGAAAAATTCTCTCACAAAAGAGGTTGAGTTTAGGGCTGTAAATCCCACTATACCGCATATAAATACAGAAAATATAAATAATTTAATACAAACATTGTAGCATTTTAACATAACAAATTTTACTGTAAACATATTTAAATTTAATTGAATTTAAATACTAAAAAGTTTCTTACTTTCCATAAAATAACTAATGGACTCAATAATATAATTCATAACGAACTGAAAAATATAACAATGTAAAACAGAAAATAAAAAGAGTAAAAACAAATTCAACTTCTCTAATCTCACAAACGCCGAAACACCATAATGCTACTAAGCAAAGGTGTATTTATAAGACTTGTAAGTAAATATAACAGCACGTACGAAAGCAAATCTTTATATCGCTAATGACATATTTGAAGGAAGAAAATGAATATCTTAGGGGAAATATTCTAAGAATATAAAACGTAATTTTTGGGGCATTAAAACAATTTTAGGATGTTCTTGGAAGGGTGTGATCCTTAGTCCAATTTTTTAACTTGAACCCACCATAGTCGTACATTACTTGAATGGTCATAAAACGAAGCGTTCAGGCGTGAGAATCGTTGCTTTTATTGGTTTTTATCGTTAATTGTTTGCCATATATTAAATAAAAATTTCAATTTGCTGTTAAGAAGGACCATACTTTCTCCTTGAGTGTTAAAAAAATATATTGCATGGTAAAATTAAACATCAGACGATATTATCTTCTAACTGAGATCAGTCCAGCTTTTCGACTGAAAATATTGTTTGCAGCCCTAACACAGGTTCAGCATTGTTTTAAAAATATTGACCATCGATCGATAGTAAATATAGAGCCCAATTACAAGAGGTACCCCATCCGAAGAATCCTCAGCTATAAATCAGAATAATAATTACCATACCCCAGAATCACTGACGTGATCAAATGATGTTTCTTACCTGTGGTACGTGACTAACGACGAGCTAACATTTCATAAAATTATGACCATAACAAAGTGTCTTCTAGAATTCATGATCGATTGAACTACTCCTCCAATACGGCATGTGCCACTACCCTGTAGTTACAATACCTCAGAATAGCTGACTTGATCAAACCATGTATGTGACTTATGATATGTGGCTAACGATCAGCTAACTTTTCATACAATCGTGACAATAACTGAGTGCCTTCTAGAAGTTCCTATCGGTTGAACTACTCCTCCAGTACATTTCCATATTCGTGTGAAAATAGTTAAAATACATAAAAAATATGGGTAACATATTGATGCTGTGTGTAAAGCTGTTAAAAGAAATACCTAACTAAAGTATTTTATACCTTCACTACCTTATTAATATAAGAGTAAGTTAGTTACTTTTAAAATTAAAAGTAGGCCTACTTGTCGTTTTATTATAATAAAACGAAATCTTTTATTAAAAGGTTTAATTAATATTATATCATAAATTAAATCTCCGGTTTTTTATTATTTAGTTCAAACAAGTGTTCAACATGATCAAAATAAATATTTATTTCAACATGGTCGGTTATTTTTTCAATTTTTTGGTGATTATACCAACATATATGTTTAATATAATTGCGTAATAAAAGATAAGTTACTTGGATCTGAGCAACTTCGAGCCATGGTATGGAATATTAAAGGAGAAACCCCATCTATATAAGACAAGAGTAGTGTCACTATCAGGGAGATGACAGGTTCTATTTGATTTGCTCTGATTCTTAAACTAATAAAGTTTAAATTACCTCTCTCCATCTTCTTTCCTTCGAATTATAAAATAATGTATCCGGCAAATCCATTCATTTTGACTAAATTATATTTATTTATATGATACTGTTCCAGTTTATTTCAACAACCTGTTGGCGAATATTAATGCAATAATGGATATTGTTCTTAAGACCTGTACTAACATAAGAGTTATGTACTCTAGATACGTTACTGGGAACGTGGTTAAGTTAGTCCTAAGTAATTCTCTAAATGTAAAATTATAAAATAATGGAGGGAGAAATCTTTATTTTATGTCATTATAGCATTTCATTATTTTATGTTAATAACTGGCTACTAAACCAGATCTGTACCTAGATCTTCTAAGCCTATATTCTAGGACTCGCCTTTTCTAGATTCATTCGGTCTTTAAGAGCTACTGACATCTGGCTTTGAGGAAAAAACTTGCAAGAATTATCAGTACATGGTTTGTGACACATTTAGGTTAAAGTTAATTACCTCATTTTAAAATAACTCTGGCTCTGGAAGCTTTGAGTCTAAAAAGTTCTCTAAATGTTTTCGGCATGATCAAGCCTTGGGAGCTTTCTGTCTCTAGGTTATTTCGGATTCTAGACGCTTTTGACGTCTGGGATCTTTTTTCCCTGTGGACTACTCCTACACATTGAGACCACCTGATATTTGTAATATCAAACTTCAATAAGTTTTCAACATCAACTCTCGACCTGTAGAATATGTCTCATTTCAATCATTTAACTACTAGAATCTTGTAACACCTGAGAACTTCAATACTGGAGTTTGAATATTCCAGTTATTATACATTTTTGGTGAACATCAACTCTCGACCTGTAGAATATGTCTCATTTCAATCATTCAGCTACTAGAACCTTGTAACACCTGAGAACTTCAATACTGGAGTTTGAATATTCCAGTTATTATATATTTTTGGTGAACATCAACACTCGAGTTGTAGAAACCCCGTCGCTGGATTCATTCAATCTCTGAAACTTTTAGTATCTGAACTCTTTTTCCATATGAAAACTACCCTTTGTAATCTTACTTTAATCTAGATGCTTTTAGTCTACAATATTTCGAACACTTAGAATGTGTGACATTCTTAAGCTCCTGGTCAAAAAGTTTCTTGGGCTTCACAGTTATGGAGTTCTGAAGAGTTCCCACGTTCTGGAAACTTCACTCTTCTAGAGGTATCAGCCTCTTTGAGGTGCCCCCAGCACTTCAGAAATCTCAATAAACTATCCTGACAACAGAGTTACACCTACTGTAATGATGTAATACAACACATGCCTCCTCTATTAGTTTTATGTGTTGACTGTTTTGTACTGATCTTGAATTGTAATATTAGTCAATGTGTTAAGCTACTGCACAATAACTGCCTAGTTGTAATACAAGTAGTTAACACATTCACTGCTGCTCTGTATTGAGTAATATTAAAGTTGTAATACTAGCAAATATGCCAAAATACTATGATCAAATAGAGAAACAATAATATACTATGATTACTAGGATACAAAATATTAATTTTGTTTTAAATGCTTCTTGGATGAAAATTGTAATACATATTAAAATAAAAATTTTTTGAACACAAATCGTAGCATATTTTGTCATAGCATTTTATTTGCAATGTTTTTTCTAATGTTATTACTCATTCATATAGTATTAAAAAAGAGTTAATTTAAAATTAAAAGCCGAGTCCAAATTTTAAATATATTTATGTACATTATGTTAATAAGCAGCTGAGTTATTTACAGCTGAATATAAGAGTTTGTGAAACAATCATAAAATGTAGTTTTGTTAATTATACAATGTTTTTTTTGGGTCGTTCCTTTGAAAATGAGAACCGAACTTTTTTTCACTGGAGTTATATATTATATTTCTCTAAGTAATACAAAGTACAAAATGAAACACATCTATATTCCATGCACGTGTGTAATATCACCAGACAACTGTTGTGGTAAACACACGGACTATACAGTGGGACATTAACATTTATAGCATTGTTATAATTGTTTAATATAACGCACTATTAGTAATAAACCTTTAAAATTGTTTTTACACCTAAAGTAGTTATAGTAAAAAGGTGTGATTCTATTTGATTATTGAATTTACCTCCAGTTAACATTCCTTTTATTGCAGCGAGTGGTATTTGACGCTGTCTCAGATAAAACATAAATCAATAAAACGAAAGTGAACTGGAGCTCAATTCAATATTAAAATTGAATAAACCCCTCCTACCATGACTAGGTTATGTGTAAAAAATATGTTAAAGTTTTATTGTCTATAGTGCGCGTTATACTAAACAATCATATATATATATATATATATATATATATATAGTGATACGTAGAGGACGATATAACGTATGTAACAAATTGTATATTAAAATTTCCTTAGCTTTAATTACCTCAAGATACGTATAACATATTACAAGCAGGTGTGTTGTTAAAGCTAACTAGATTCTTCCGGCCGGATGTCAACTTCCGGATGAGACCGGAATTTGTACTTCGTTTGTTTGTGAAATAATACAGAGTGTTATCATGACTTTTAAAACAACATATGTTATATTTTTTATACTTTTAACTGAATCACCTAATTTTAGTTCATTACACAAATATATTTGTCAGGAAGCCGTGTTAAAATTTGTTACATTTGTTAATCAAAATAAAATTACAGTTTTTATGGAAACTGAATAACAGACTAGTGTAAGGAACACAAAAAAATTTATTGTTTTTTTATAGTATTTATACTATTCAGGAATGTTGTTAAGAATGTTACAAAAGCTCATAGGAATAGTATGTTGATTATCATATTAATTTATTGCTAGAACACATAAAATACTGGATGTAAAATCTGAAATTTAAACAACATAATATTGAAAAAATTATATGATTTTAAGCTAAAGTTCTGTTAATTAATCACATGAAATTTTTATGTTCTGATAATTCTTGTGAATAGAGTTATTATATATGTGACAAGCTACACATATCGTCTATTAATTATGTTTATAAAAAAGGATAGCTTGTGAAGAGAAAAATAATAACTTTATTTAACCCAATGTTTATTTTAACGGTTTATTTAAACGATTTTTCTATAGTGGCAATTTTATTTTACGATTTAAAATTTCAAAACCATGTTTGAGGATGTACGTTTAAAAAATTGACATTGATTGCCTTCATCACAAACCAAATTTCCATTTCTTTGTTTCATTTCTTTAGGAAGCTATGCAGGATCATGTCAATCACAATAAGGAGACTAGGTACGCCGCAAAGTGGCAGAACTGAGGTCAAGAGTAGCTTTTGAACATCAGCAACTATGTGAATTAAAGAGGATTTTTCCGGACATTTACCATCTTTCAGTGAATCAAAAAATAAGTAACACTACGTTTCGATATCTGCAATCTGATCTCTTCTTCAGGTAAATACTAACCTAACACATAATTACAAACTAGGTTAAAATAAACAAATCATGACAGAGCTTTGTAACACGCCTAAGTCAGAAATCACAAACACCATTTTGTGTGTCAATGTCACTAACTCTAAATATCCACATAATTCTAAACTAAACACAACACTAATTATTAAAACAGAACTGCAGAATACACGTCACAATACGTATGCATTCGTTGACCAACCACCTACCAGATTGCAGATCTCTAAACGTAGTGTTACTGATTTTTTGTTTCACTAAACTATGGCAAACGTCCGGAAAGATCTTGTTTCCTTCACAACCTTTTCATCTTCAAAGATAAACTTCGAACAAAGAATAAGTAACTCTTTAACAAAACCTATATCTTCTAACAGTTAGTTGTATTGCTATACACTATAAATTTATTAAAATTAAAATATTTACTATATTTGTAGGTTTATTTAATTAAGCATGTTCTCAAGGTGAAATTCAGAACATTGTTCCTAACATTGAAATACACTGAATAGAAAAAGTCCTAATATATTGAAAAAATACAAAAATATAACAATGCTAAAGTCTGTCTTCTCGTCAGCTTGCCGCAGACGCATGAAAAAAGGAGTCACATATGTAATATTGTATGACAGAGCGATAGCATACGGCAGTCAACCAGGGTCTATCTATATCGTGCTCTTTGTGAGGTTTATGGCAACAGTGCACATTAACTTCATGGCGTATTAAATTCCACTGGTTTATCTATTTAATACACATATTCCTGTAAATATTAAGACTGTTTGTTTATAAGTTATAATTTTCCTTGCTCATAAAAATTTTCTAATTTTACTGACAGTTATATTATTGATATTTAAAATAAAGAACTTTTGATTTGCAATTTATTAGGAGTAATAATTATCTACTTATTGCTATGTTTAAGTAAGCAATTTCCTATGTAATAAGTATGTAATTATGTATTATCACATTGAGTAGGCGTCATTACAGAAATTGGTATGGACAGTTGGTATTAGACATAGTTAAGGTAACCCATAAGACCAAAGGGGCGGAGCTCAAGGGTGAAACTTATTTTGGCCACAACTACACTTTACGCCTTATGAAACTTGGACACTGACACGTAGAATGGAATAATATACCTGATCTCCAATCGAGTACTAAAAGGAACTTCTACACGCAGAGTACTATAAAGGATTTCTAAAAGTGGTGTACTATAGGGATACTTAGTACACAGTTCTGCCTCCGTAAAACATCACTAAACTTCCTTCATTACTAAACACAGGAACTTGATTAGGAACTGTGCAGAATTTACTGTGAAAAATGCTGAACCACCAATCATGTTTAATTTCCAGTGTGGCATGTATTAAATTTATAAATCTACTGAAAATTCTTAATTTTGTCTTTCTATGTTTACAAATATTTTCAACTTGTTTAAGTAAATTCAGCTAGTATGACCTCTAAGAATTTTGGAAATTTCCTATTCCCTAAATATTCTCTATATTCTCTTAAATGAACACAGAGGCCATCTAAATGTATTACTTCCTGAATATGTCATGAGAAAACCCGCTAAAAAGAACATTTCTCCACATTTATTCATAGCCGGTATCTATTCGAGCAGTTTATTGTCTCGAGCAAATAGTCACTAAAACATTGCAGAGCGTTATTGTTGCCTGGAGGAGGCTACGTCAGCAGAGCTGTAGGTGGGTGGATCAGTTGATACTGTACAGCGCTTGGAGTTCTAGTCGTCCCTTCCATCTAGTAAATGTTATCAAGTTATTCTGTTGTACTTCATATGGTTGCCTCATACAAGCCTATTGCCTGTGGATTTAGTTGGTATTGTGACAGAGACAATGTCCGTGTGTTGTGTACGAATTATCCTTTTGCGAAGAAATGCGCTCTTCTCATTATTGCTTCATTGAACTTTTAAATGGAAATTCGAACGTACAAACTATTAGATTTGTTATTTTTCTACATTAGATACATTGTAAACCTTTTTACAACATGGATTCGTATCTAGATTTAAAAAACTATACTTAGATATTTTTTATTAGACAGTATGTTCTCCCGAGTTTCAGAGCAATTAAGTAATCGATAAATGTCATTTTAATAAGTTTTGTATAGAAAGTAGCCGAGCAGAAATTGATATTATCATGAAAATTCACCATTGCTTTGCCCCACCCAATTTATTGTCGTAAAAGTTTGTATGTGTTATTCAAAAGACTTCTTACAGTCCTCAAAACATATTCAAAACAGCTTAAAAGTATACTATTGTACAATTGGGTTTTTCACGATAGCTGAAACTAATTGACAACTTCAGAATTTCACACAGTTATGTACAATATTCATCGAGTATTAATATATATTTATACTTCTCTTATATAATATCTTAAATGTATTTATAAGTAATTAATTATTACGTTTGGTGACTGTAAAACCTAAAGTTATTAAATTAAATTAGTTAAGACTACTATTAACATAAATTAACAAACTTTTAAACTTAGTAACATTAAAATTACAATGCTATTTAACCAAATATAATCTACAAATGCAAAATAAGTTTTCTTTACCCACTTATTAGCATTAGAATGTTATTGAGGAATCATATGAAAGGTATAAAAAGATTCTAAAGATTTAAGACATGTTGCAGAATGATGATTCTAAAAATGACTATTGACTATCTCATTGATAATAGAAGACACTTTGACAAATAAATCTGACCTTAAGTACTGCTCAAAATTATAAAAAGTTTTGTGATTTTTTATTTTGGAGAACTTCTGTAGACTATCTGGGAATAAAATACTTAAATTAATTAATTGTAATATTTCAAGGAGTAATAAGTTTCTGAATAAAACCTTTATAATATGCTCGTCATATTGCATAAATATACCTCTACTTTATTACAAAAATGAAAAGAATGAAATGAGAGATAACACAATATGTTTTATATTGCAATTATTGAATGTTTATTACTAGAATTCATCATCATACACGTATTTGATATTATACTAGGGCAGTCGGACATTGCCCCGGTTTGTACAATCTGTTTATGGACAACATGGACAGCTATTGTGTAGTTGCCTCAAGTTTTATGGATTTAACAGCACCTTATTGTTTCTAATAGGGTTACTCGACCAGTTACGTAAAGAAAGATTTCTGCTATTAACTTTTTATTGGTTAATAACCATAACTTATCAGCCAAACAACCAATATCAGCTACTAATATTCAGCATTCTTTCCAATAATGGTAGGTTTAAAACAATTTTGAAACCTCGTGTAAGATCCATTATCGAGTTAAGATATGTATAAAACTAAAATATTTTTACAGCACTAGTCGAATATGAAATCCTATATGATATTAAGAATTATAAAATCCATTGCCAACTCTTTAACTTAGATGGAATTTTCAGTTGCGTTACTCTTGAGACTTTGTAATAATTGATTGTCGTCAAAGTGCACAGTTTATTTGTTTAGTTTTGAGAACATATATTGCCACCTTGTGTGTAAGTTAGCAGTCAAAGAAGAGCTTTATTTTGAAAAACTTCTAATAGGTGTAGTATTTTGTTGTAAACAAGTGAATTATTTTTATAACATTTGCAAAGTTATTTGTAATATATGAAATTCTTACCATTTCTAATTAGTAAACACTAAAATAATTACATTTTACTTCAAGAGACAGAACTTTCGCTCCATTCTTGAGCCCATACACGATAAATACCCTGTTGTTACTATTACAGTTTGTTTCATACATCATGTTTATATCGTTCGGGGTCAAGAGGGCAAAGAATAAATCGTTTATTTTATCTCGCATGTTCTACTACTCTTTTCCTAAAAAGTCTAAAATATTTAAACAGAATACGTAAATGTGTAAGGACTGCTGACCTCTACTAATTGTGAGCCCACTCCATATAAGAGTCATGTATTCACTCTCTTTACTGAGGTGGCACATACAATTTTGTGTTAATCCCTGATATTATTTAAAGTTTGGAGGAGAATATAAAAGTTAATGTACAAAACTTACTACCTTAGACCAGATCTCACATTTGCTTGGACGAGAATGCAACCTTTACACAACAGAGCCTTCCTTTCGTACATCTATTAATTTGTATTTCACGGACGAGAAGGAAGTGTGTTCTACAAGTCCATCCTGTTTTACTTGAGTCAGTATTGTATAATATATTACGGAAACTTTAAATTCTGGTCGTTAAACAAAGATCAAAGTGATGTCTTTGAACAAGTAGCAAGCACAATAAATAAATACTAATAAAATAAATCAGAAATATTTAGATCTAAAGTACCTCTTCACCAATACAAAATCTCCCATACGAATGACCTTCCGAACCCACAAAACCCGTGTCTCTCTCAGGCCAATAACTATTAATTATTTATCGTGATTTACATTGTATTGAACACCACTAGAAAGGATTTCTGTTACAAAAATAATAGAGGCTGAGTCTTTGTAGCAGAATCAAAATTCCTAGAGCTTATACAAACACATAGGCTAGTTAGTTTTATGTTTAAATAACTTCACAAATGCACCAGTGTCATAGACTAGGAATCAATGAATATACTCATTTTGAATAAGAGGATGAAATTAACCTTAATCATGTGTCAATATAAAAGGGATCTCCATTTTCGCTTATATGCATCAACATATTAAATATTAATTCAAGAAAAAATCTTGGGTTTGGTCTTTTACCAGTCTTCAACCAATGATTTGGTCAGAGATATGTAATAGATATATTCTCATCGTTCTTTACGAAGAAACATATTAGGTGGTTTTTTAACACAATAACAGTTTTTATTCTTCCATTTAATAGAATTCCAACACTAGCTTCCATTTTTTAATGTAAAAGGTATACCAATCAAAACAAAGATAAATTAAAAACTTAATTTCTCAAGAAAGGCAAATAAACCAAAAATGTATGTACGTATATTTTCAAGAATATTAGACTACAGAAGTAGAGGTACTTAGTGAAGAAAATATTCATTAAAACTCGTTGTGAAGTGTTTATGACAAGTTCTCATAATAGCAGTAGATGGATTTACTAAGAAATACTTGGCTTGTACAGTTGGTCATTTCAATACATAATATGTTTCAAAAAGATGTTTCACTATTCATGTTTAAATAAAACGCTTTGTATCCTGTTCTTAACTAATCATATTATAAGTTTTAAATAAAAATATGTGCTCGAGTTGTTGTAGTTTTTTTTTCTCAAAATCCATACAATATTTAGGCTCCTCTTTGTAAATACAATCCACGTCACTTAATTTAATGGTGGTAGTGACAGATAACGGGAAAATACGACACTATCGTTACCAAAAAAAGTAGTGACCGAGAGTTGAGAAATGTTGTTGATAACTGTTATGATTCAGCCACAAATAAGTGGTTGCATGTATAAGGATAGTAACAATGGTTATGATAAATTTTTCGTCATTATTACTCTGTATTTTCTCTATTCTATACGCTCCCTCTACTCTCAGTTGCTGTAGTTTCGTAGTTTAAAGGAATATTTTATCGTCAAATTTGTTTGGTGATTGTGAAACTACGGTCCTAGTGTGCGGAGATCTGAATATTTTCTCACATCAATCACTTACTGTAGTAGAGTTACATCGACACTGATGTGTAAGATATGCCGCAGATGTGTACGATACTGTGCAGCACGAAGGAATTGATCCCAACCAACGATTTCGAGTTTATTTGGTGATACTTACATACAAAATGTAGTTTTCCAAATTTTTCTTATTAGAGGCCAAACTTATTAATCACATTGACAGAATGTAAAATAGAGGTTTCTGGAGACGAACATCAAGGTATATAGAGCTTCCTGACATGTGGGGGGGGGAATTTTAATTTATTTCTTATGACAGGTATTTCCTACAGGAACCCACTAAAAATCTAAGACCAAAGCGTTAATGGTTCATGGTATCTGTTGAGTTCTATTTAACGTCTAATGCATCTTTTGTCAATGTTATCCATATAAATAAGCTGCAAACGACAACGAATACCTCCAATTTATGTAATGGTAGTGGATATATTATGATTATATGAGATTTTTTCAACCTAAACAAAGGTTCATAAAGAGTGGTTAACGTATTTCCTACTACAAAAGTCAGTTTTTTTCAATCTTTATATTTAGAAGATTTTTAATTATATAACTTGTAACATTATCAAGATGAAAAGCGTTGTGTAGCAGATTGAAAGCTTCTTTGGTTAATCGAAACACTTTGTCTTGAAAGTTATAAATTGGTATTTTAAAATTAAAGCCTATGAAAAAAGAGTTAACCAAACCTTTGTCAAGCAATCATTGCTTTTTAACATAACTTTGTAAACTTTTCCACCGCAATATCTTACTTTCGTCAAACATTGTAGCTAAACCTACGATATAAATTACGAAAAGAGCGGAACTAACTTACCCCGCCATTGTATATTAATATACGGACATGTGTGTGTTCACAGAGTAAGTAGCCCAACCACAACTTTGTTCCTCACATGTGTGGGTTCACTGAGTAAGTATCATAACCCCAAATTTGTTCTGGATATGTGTGTGCTCTCAGAGTAAGTAGCACAACAACAAGTTTGTTCCTCACATGTGTGGGTTCACTGAGTAAGTATCATAACCCCAAATTTGTTCTGGATATGTGTGTGCTCTCAGAGTAAGTAGCACAACAACAAGTTTGTTCTGAACATGTGTGGGTTCCCTGAGTAAGTATCATAACCCCAAATTTGTTCTGGACATGTGTGTGTTCACAGAGTAAGTAGCCCAACCACAAGTTTGTTCCTCACATGTGTGGGTTCACTGAGTAAGTATCATAACCCCAAATTTGTTCTGGATATGTGTGTGCTCTCAGAGTAAGTAGCACAACAAGAAGTTTGTTCTGAACATGTGTGGGTTCACTGAGTAAGTATCATAACCCCAAATTTGTTCTGGACATGTGTGTGTTCACAGAGTAAGTAGCCCAACCACAAGTTTGTTCCTCACATGTGTGGGTTCACTGAGTAAGTATCATAACCCCAAATTTGTTCTGGATATGTGTGTGCTCTCAGAGTAAGTAGCACAACAAGAAGTTTGTTCTGAACATGTGTGGGTTCACTGAGTAAGTATCATAACCGCAAATTTGTTCTGGATATGTGTGTGCTCTCAGAGTAAGTAGCACAACAACAAGTTTGTTCTCAACATGTGTGGGTTCACTGAGTAAGTATCATAACCCCAAATTTGTTCTGGATATCTGTGTGCTCTCGGAGTAAGTAGCACAACAAGAACTTGTGGGTTCTGAGTAAGTATTCATAACGTGTGGGTGTGTGCATCTGACTAAGTATCATAACTGCAAATTTGTTCTGGATATGTGTGTGCTCTCGGAGTAAGTAGCACAACAACAGTTTGTTCTGAACATGTGTATGTTCACAGAGTAAGTAGCAGAACCTCAAGTGTGTTATGGACATGCGTGTCTTAACTGAGTACGTAGCATAACAATAAGTTTGTTCCGGACTTTTGTGTCTTTACAGAATAGGTAGCACAACCCCGAGTTTGTTCTGACATGCGTGTGTTCACAGAATAGGTAGCATAACTCCGAGTTTGTTCTGACATGGGTGTGTTAAGAGAGTAAGTATTATAACCAAATTTTGTTCTGGAAATGTGTGAAAGTAGGAAAACCACAAGTTTGTTCCGAACATGCGTGATTTACAGATCAGATAGCACAAACTCAAGATTGTTCTGACCATATCCATGTTCGCAGAGTTGTGTGAACTAACTTGGCGTTGTGTAACACACGTTTTGATCACAGTTTGAATCGTGTTTTAATTAGAAAGTCTTACTATGATAGAATAACTCATCCTTTTTCAAATAAAATAACTGTTATCTCTAAACAAAATAAGACATTCTGTGATTTCAAGAGGAATTTCGTCTACACTAAACCAGGCAATAAGTCACTTTTCAGATGAAAAACGAGTTTAACCCTCTGATAAATATTCAATACTATTTATCAATTCCAGGTAAACGGCCTTATACTCTGAAGGATCATCGAATAATATGACTTTCTTCAATAAATTTGTTGCGATCTGAGTTATTGTTCTCTACCCCAGAGAACTCTTTTATGAGAAAGTCTCACAATGTTTTATTTGAAGTCAGTGTAATGTTTCAATATCAATATAGATTATTATACCTATAGGAGATGAGTAATAATATTTGATCGCTTACCAGTTAAGAGATCACAATAATTGTATTGTTATCGTAAAGTTAAATTTCGTACCATTCTTGTTTATTTGGATTGATTTACCCCTTTTAATAATTTTACTAATGTTAAAATCATTTAATTACATTTGAAATAAACTTTAATTGGATACTGGCTGTGAAATAATCTGTTGAGATGGATGTAAAATATTCAGACTCCCACTAGAAACGAAGTACATCTTTAAGTTCTTCCATTAAAAGTTAATTGTCTCTCTTTGTTGGCTACATGCAAATATTCCCAGCCTCGTTTCGCAGAAAGAATGAAATGTAGATGTAATTGTGACAGTCGAGACAGTTGTGCTGGAAACTGTTTTCCTACACTTATATTATTGGATTAGAAAGGCATACATTTTAGCAATTAATTGTTTAATTTTATGTAAGGATATAAGCTTATAACGTTATATTAACTTATTTATTAATATCGGGTTTCTCATTTATTCATATGGGAATAAAACCAAATAAACTGGGATTATACCTATTGCTTTGTTTCAGTCAATTCTTCAATGAGCTCAGTAGTGGCCTGTAGGTATGATTACGTCAAATAAATCATCTGTCAATGTGAAAACGTAGTATTAATATATGTTTAATAAGCAGCTATACAATAATAATAATAATGTTCACACAGTAAAACAAGCAGAAAATAAATATTAAAAAACTAAAACCAATTGAAGGCAATACTACATAGTTATAATAATTCAGACACACAATAATATTAATATACGCAAATGTTCAATAAATAAGAGCGATTGATTATGGACAGGAAAATAAATAAATAACTGTGGTAGATAAGTAAATAAAACACCATAAAATAAACACATAGGTTAAGATTAATATACCGTCGTTTTATTTTTAAATTTTTGAATTAAAGAAAATTCGTTCAGTAGATCAAAAATTAATTCAGTAATCATACTGCTAAGGTATTATGTGTAACTATCAAAACTATGTGCTGCCGCCATCTTAAAATGTTAAAAAAGTTTTAAATATTGTTAATTATGTTGTAGTTTTTTCCGCTACAATTGGAAAACTAGATTATTTGCAAAGTTGTTATCTTGAAGTATCAAACTGAAGATACATTATGTTCTCAATGTTATTGTTAAATTAAACTGAGTGTATTAGCATGCTAATTGTTAAAATAAAAAAAACTCAAAACACTTTCAAAAGAACTGTTTAATAAACCATACGAGTTTGGAAGGTCAAAAATATAGTTGCGTTGCTTTTCGTATAATCAAGTGATATACTCATTCAATTATACATTTCTTAAAATATAGATACGTAATATTCCAATATTCAGACTCAAAAACGTCCAGCTAAACGTTGAAACAAGGCCAATATTATCAACATAAGGAAGATTTTGCCAGACCTGGGCAGTGGTTGACGCTTCACTCTACATGCTTGATATCCTGATATCAGTGAACTCTGGAATAACATGGGGAAGAATAACACGAAAATCACCTAGCTAATAAAATAGGAAACAGATGGATCTTATTGATTATTTGTGGAAACTTTAGACAGTAAAATTTTGACGTAAGGACATTTATAATTATAATACTCAGAAGGCAGTAACAGTGAATAAGTTACAAGAAACAGGAACGATGGAACAAGGAATGGATAGAAGAGGTGCTTCCCTGTTTTATACTCACATTAACAGCGGAATTTTTATGTTTAATAAACAATGAATAATTGTTAAACACGCAGTTTTAGCAATATAAAATATCGTGGTGTTTTGTCAATTATTTAACAAATATAATAATGTTAAAGAAAGATTGCCAAATTTTTTACTTAAATTGAAATTAAACTGTTTTTTGATATGAAGCAAAATCTTTTATCGAAAATTTCATCTATAACATTGTGTGGTTAATGTTTGATTGAGAAGTTAGCAACTAATATAATGAAATTATTAGCTTAAGATATGTATAATTTTTTAGGTTTTCACATATTTTAAATATAGTATATACAAAAGCGAAAGACCTAAACGAGCGTTTATGTACCCCAATTATACACAATTTATTCTTCTTTAAGAAATAATGTAAAAACGACTAATATTTCATCCAAATTATATAATATTACAACCTGTTAAAAAGTACGAGCAGTGGTACTATGCAAAGCTCAGCCTCCAACATCAAAAGCAATAACATTACTTATCAAACAGCAAGATTGTACAACCATATTCCCCTCAAGTTTCCTACAGTATACTGTCTCTGTACTAAAACTGTCCTTCTGATCAAATATTTTATATCTATGGGTATACAAGGGGAACTAAGTAACATGTACAATTCAAGATCTCAAAATTCCAATTCATTTTGTATCTGTCAAGGCAGTCATATATCATACTTCATTGCACCTGAGCTATCAAGGTTTACGCCTAGAAGTGTTTTTACA
This sequence comes from Homalodisca vitripennis, assembly GCF_021130785.1. Taxonomy (NCBI): domain Eukaryota; kingdom Metazoa; phylum Arthropoda; class Insecta; order Hemiptera; family Cicadellidae; genus Homalodisca; species Homalodisca vitripennis. Next base: position 120,932,186 of record NC_060213.1, on the reverse strand, counting down.
CCATTTAAATAATAAAGAATAGCCAATAATCTAGATGGGAGCTTAGATGAAATAAAAAAAAACGTCTTTATACAATAAATGACAAATAATTTTTCTGTTGCAAATCCTTCTTTTTCTTTCATTTTTATACCTGTTATTATGTTTCATATTTTTAGCCTGTTCTGATATTAATCTTATGATTCTTTCTACCTTTTTATGGAGTTTTCTACACTTTGCAGATTTTCCGGTTTGGTGTATAAAACTGCTTCGAATACTCTCCCAACTGGTATTATCTCTGAATATTGTTTCCATTTTTCTCTGTAGTTTTTTTATATTTCTCTGTATACTGTCGATACCAAGTTCATTTCTTATTTCTTCATTGCGTAATCTGTCGAATCATGTAATCTATATTAACGATATATCCATCAAAACTTTCATTTCCGAAGTATCAATTCTGTTATTGGATTCTTTGTTATTGTCTAATCATCACCTCCACAACAATAACAAAACTGCACGACACCCATCCTCAAGTAAGTGTCACACACAGTAAACTTTCGCACGGTTTACATAATCGGTGTTTCACTTTGAAAATAGAATGTACTTACCGCCAATAACCTAATGAGTATAAAATACTATTTTTGATAAAGTTCTTAAAAATGTATACTACTAATTAAAATAAAAGATACTCAAGAAAATCGCAAATACTAATTAAACAAATTATAGACATTAAACATTATATGATGTTCTTCATTTACTTAAAACCTTCTAAAATAAATATTATTTCGATTTGTTTTAGTTACATTGTCTTATTACTTGTTGAATATAGAAATTTACTATAGTAATATTAATGAATAATCGTAATGTTCTGTGTGCATTTGATCAATGGCATGGCTTCTAATCTATGTATTGGTGTGCGACGGAATTCGTACACTGAATTTGGAACGACTGGGTCCTTAAAATATTAAACGAGGTCGTAAAAACGTTGATTGGAAGGTAGGCCCACGATATTACACTAAAACACCGTGCCGGTTCGTCGAGGAGGAGCGGGGCAGCCAGCTTTGATTTTTAGAACTCCGACCACAGAAACTCTAAGACGTCCTCGCCCTACGGAAGCCTGAAGAGAAGAGGGCAAGAAACTAATTCCAGATATCTAGAAAACCTGAAAAAAACTAGAACCAATCAAACAGGCAGAATTCCACAGAAAACGTCTAGAAAGAGATTAAACCATCAGGAAAAACGGACGACTCGTCCAGCTGTAGGGAAAACAGCTCCCGGCCCGTCCAAAGGCCAACAAAATAAAGTGGCAAACGCCACATCCTGCCCCTCTACCCCGGGAGTGATAAGAAAAAAAACTCAAAAGGATAAGGTAGGAAGTCAAGGACGGAAAGAGTAGAGACTATAACTGGTATCGCTGTAGTTAGCAATCTGCTAGATATTGCTCTAGTATAGATATCCTGCACGCTCGCGAGGCGCTCCAAAAGCGTAACGGCTAGAATCCATTCCGACTGACCACACTACTCAAGAATAAATCTTTTTAATTTAAAGAGGCATGAGGAAAAGCCTTGTAGTAGTAAAAAAAACTCAAACAATTTTTAAGTACTTTCTGTGGTAGCTACCAATAAATAAAGGTCTGAAGTGTTGACACAAGGATGGGTTTATTCGTTTTGTTTCTAAATCACTAATACGCTCGTGGTCAAAAGGCTACAAGAGGGTGTTCCACTAAGGTTGGGAAGGAAATGAAATAAGTGTACACTTATTAGCCAAAGCACTCCCTAAGTCTCCACCATCCGGTATCTCCACCCCGGAACCCAAGGGCCACTTAAGCACCCGAAATGGAAACCCCGAACGGTTCCATTCGAATGGAAACTCATGCTTAGCCGAATTAAAAGCGACTTGGAACAAATGGAGATTAGTGTCCCAGTCAGTATGATTTTGAGAATGGAAAATTCTCAAGGCAACGCCGATGTTTTTATTAACCCTTTCAGCAATAGATGGCTTAGGATAATAGGGTGAGGTCATAACGTGTTTGATACCAAGTTCCAGACACATGTTATCGAACTGTCTGGATTTGAAACAACCACCACGGTCGGTGACGAGTTGTGAGGGGAAGCCAAAATAAGCGAACAAGCCCTTATGCAAGAGTCACCGTAGTTGGAGCGGTAGCATTTTTTATCTGGTAAAATCACCGTAAATTTTTGAAAAGGCGTCAACGATTGTTAAAAGCCATTTGTGGCCTTTTTTGTTCTAGGAAGTGGTTCCCACGTAATCAACAAACACCCGTTGGAAAAGGCCCTCGTCGCTAATTGAGAAGCTAAAGGGCCTATCTTAGTATTTTGAGCCTGTTTAAATCTCTGACAGAAAGGACAAGCCTTTACCCTCTCTTGGATAGCTTGCTTCAGGTCAGTAGAAAGAAAATTTGACTAATCCGATCCCACGTTTTCTTGAATCCCAGATGAGCTCGGAGAGGTGACTCATGGTAAACTTTAAACAATAGGGTCGTAGAGTTTGCTAGGTACTACTACTCTAGGTTTTGGATTGATTAGGCAATTGGTGAAAACTAAAATGCCTTGAATCACAGAATAATTTTTGATTGGGATTAGCACCTTTCAAAGATTTAACAATATTGCGAATCTGAGCATCTTGCTCTTGGTGGCCTTTGATGTCTTTGAAAGCTTCGGGTACAGAAAAAAGAATAAAAGCCTGTGTGTTGTCGGTTTTATTTTGAATAGTAGAACTGTGTGGTAATTCGGTTTGGGGCTCAAATAAACGCGAGAGGCAGTCAGCCACAACATTGTCTTTGCCCCTAACATGCTTGACAGTAAATTGAAAGGCATTGATAAGAGTTGTCCAACGTGCTATTTTTTTTCCTACTTGGCGAGGGATTGTTAAGTAACCACGAGAGTGAGGAATTTTCAGTTTCAAGCGTGAAGGAACGATGCTCTAAATATTGTCTAAAATTTTGTTTAAGGCATAGACTACTGCCAAAGCTTCTAAATGGAAAGTGGAATAGTTCCTCTCGTGTACATTTTAAAGGACGGCTGCTCAAAAGCTATAGCGTAAATTTTGGCCCTGGATTTCCTGGGACAGCACGGCACCTACAGCAGTACCTGAAAGCATCAGTTGAAAGAATAAACGGGGCATCAAAATTTGGTAAGCGTAGGACCGGAGCAGAGACTAATGACCTTTTAAGTTTGTGAAAAGGCATTCTGTTGCTCCTCACCCCATATGAAATTTACACCCTTTCTCTTTAACCATATTCAATGGCTCACAGATTGACGCGAAATTGGGAATAAATTTAGAATAAAAGGCACACATTCCGAGAAACCTGCTAACCTGCTTAGTATTTTTTGGGTTGAGGGTAGTTGTCGATAGGGCGAGTTCTATTTGGGTTGATGGTAACTTCCCCATCTTCGAAGACATGGCCTAGAAATTCTATCTTATGAGAGGCAATGACCATCTTTTTCTTGGGTTAATTGTTAACCCTGCCCTACTAATTCGGTCAAGGACTAAATTGAGATGTCTTTGGTGATCTTCCAGATTTTCAGAAAAAATTACAAGATCGTCGAAATAGCAGAACAAAAAAATCAAATTTCACATCACCAAAAGATTTTATTTATCAACTGAGTCAGTATCATGCTACCACTAAGCTAGACCAAAAGGGAGGTAATTGTATTCCCATTGGCCAGTGCTTGTGACAAATGAAGTGTACTTCTTGGAAGCCTCGTCAAGTGGTTATCTGGTTGTAAGCGGACACCAAGTCCAACATAGAAAATATCTACTTAGCCTTGCCTAGAAATTGGGAATGAAGACTCTACCGTAGGCATCGGGGTTGAATCGAGCTCCAAGACATTGTTTAAGGCACGGAAGTCAACCACCATGCGTGAAGAACCTCCCTTTTTTGGCACTAAAAAATGCTGGGACTTGAGTAAGGGGAAGTAGAAAGGTCTAATAACGCCTTTCTCCAGAAGGCCTTCGATATTGCTCACGAATCAAAGCCATTTTGGGGGGAGCATAATGATACGGACGGCACCTGAACGGCTTGTCTGACTTGACAGTGATAGAATAAGTCAATAGGTTAGTTTTACCCAGCTGTTTGGTCACAGTTTCGGGAAAAACACCGCAGAATATTTTTAAATGCCTGAACTTGGGAATTATCCAACCTCTCTCCAAAGATAGGGTCCCAAACTAACTTCCTCTCTCTCTGTTCGTCCTCTTGATTTTCGGCTATAAACTAGTGAAGTGTGTCAAAGGGAAAAGACACCTGGCGTTTGAAGCCACATTAATGCTCATATCAGAGGCCTGAATGAAGTCGAGTCCAATCAAAACAGGAACTGGTAAGTTATTAGCAACAAGAAATGGGAAAGTCCAAGAGAAACAAGCCAATTTGAAATGAATATGGGCCAAAAATTTAAAAGAGGACATCTGAACCATTTGCAGCTGTAGCCGTCAACGAAGTTTCTTCAACTTTCTTCACGACACCCTTGAGTTTAGAGAGAGCATCAAATACGCTTTTAGCTACTATAGACCTGGTAGAACCAGTATCAATCACAGCGGATGACTTAATTTTAGAAAAAAAGTAATAGGAATTTCTAGGGGTTTGACCTTGGGCAAAGCCGGAGCTAAAGGATTAATGGGCCCAGTTTTCTTGGGGAATGCCAGCCCTTTTCAGCGAATTCCCCTTTTGGAGTTTAAATTAACCGCAGGATTAGCGAAACTATAACTATGGGTTTTGATTATTTCCTATTATAGGAAAACCTCCGTTCCTGACTAGGCCTACTATCGTCCCCTGTTAGCATATTGTCTTGCAATTTGATTAGGATTACAAACTTGGGGGTTCGGCCGCTGATTTAGAGCATTATCATAGCCATTTGCCCTTACTTGGCCCTGCCTAGAATTATTGGGTTGAGAATGAAAGTTTTGGTAAGGGTCTACTATTATTGTAAGGCCAGCTTCCTTGCCTTTTTGGTTACCTCCAAATGAATGGTTTGGATGAAATGTGCTATAGGGGGTTCTCTTAGCGGTGTCTCGGTCGAAGTTTCTACCCGAACCACGGTAAAATGTTTCTGTTATTATAACGATTATTTTGGAAAAGGTGTCCAGCGTATTGTAAATTAGTATTGTTCATAAGTAACATTCTTATTAGAATCCATTGCAGCTTCCTGAGATTTCAGACCTTTGCCATACCTAACGGTGCTTGAACAGTGTTGACCGTCAAACTCTCAATCATGGATACCATGTTTTTCAGTTGTTGTACTGTGGTAGGGCTTGGAGACCTGCAAAAGCTGCCCTAGTATGAGGGTTTGAGACCGGTAAAAATAGTTGAAAAAAATCTCAGTATCACTTATTTCTGGTCCAAGAATTTGGAAAATGCTTACAATGTCAGTAAGATAATCAGCATAAGGTTCCGACGGTCGTTGTTGTCTATACATGAGTTTTAGACTGAATGTCTCTAATGGCCCTAGATAAAAGTAAGCCTAATTGTCTGTAGAGCATTCGGCCAGGTATAGTTTGCACTAACGATACCCATCCACACTCACGAAGTCTGCCTTCAGTGCGTTGCCACAGCGTTTAATAGAATAGTTTTATCTGAGCCTAAAATTTAATTCGACTATCTTTTGGATTTTTTACGAGAAATTCTGTTTAATTGAAAATAAATCTGTACCAGAAGTAACAGGTACCTCTCTAAGCATATCTCTCAAAATGTTATGGAATGAGACATCGTCCCTGTTATTTGGCCTATTTTGGGTTGCAAATTCCTGAGCTACCGTCTTAGCAGTCGCTTCAATAGCATGTAAGGGTCATTGTATGCAGACTCTTCACTAACCACTAAGATCCACCGGCGCTACCGGGAGCAGCGCAGTGCAAGTCTCTATTTCGTCCTGTTTTAAACTGGATTATCCACTAAATCATCGGTTACGGGTATCCTAGGTTCTTCCGCAGATTCCTCCAAGTCACTCACGACCCCTTCGCTAGACCGAGCCACAAATTCATTTAGCTGCACACGCATGGCATCAACTTATCCTTGGGTTTAATTCCCCATAGTTTGCATTGTTCGCGGGCTTCCTCAATAGTCAAATTTTTAATCCAAGACACAGTCTTTGGATTATTAATTTAAGTACCGCAATAACCTAATGAGTATAAAATACTATTTTTGATAAAGTTCTTAAAAATGTAATCTACTAATTAAAATAAAAAGATACTCAAGAAAATCGCAAATACTAATTAAACAAATTATAGACATTAAACGTTATATGATGTTCTTCATTTTACTTAAAACCTTCTAAAATAAATATTATTTCGATTTGTTTTAGTTACATTGTTTTATTACTTGTTGAATATAGAAATTTTACTATAGTAATATTTAATGAAATAATCGTAATATTCTGTGTGCATTTGATCAATGGCATGGCTTCTAATCTATGTATTGGTTGTGCGACGGAATTCGTACACTGAATTTGGAACGACTGGGTCCTAAATATTAAACGAGGTCGTAAAACGTTGATTGGAAGGTAGGGCCCACGATATTAACACTAAAACACCGTGCCGGTTCGTCGAGGGAGCGGGCAGCCCAGCTTTGATTTTAGAACTCCGACCACAGAAACTCTAAGACGTCCTCGCCCTACGGAAAGCCTGAAGAGAAGAGGGGCAAGAAACCTTAATTCCAGATATCTTAGAAAACCTGAAAAACTAAAACCAATCAAACAGGCAGAATTCCACAGGAAAACGTCTAGAAAGAGATAAACCATCAGGAAAAACAGACGACTCGACCAGCTGTAGGGAAACAGCTCCCGGCCCGTCCAAAGGCCAACAAAAATAAAGTGGCAAACGCCACAGGTGAATATAGTTACGTCATTGATTTCAGTTAGTGGACTTCATGATCGCGTGACAGAAACCGTCCTTATTACATTCATTATTGGTAATATGTTACTGTCAAGCTTCTTTCGGTTCTTCAAGTATAGAAAATATACAGTTAGATACGAGAAAAGAAATGGGTGTTTTATTATCTCTTGAAGTGATTATCGAGTGAAATGTTAAAGATAACGTTCTATTTGAGTGTCACTCGTTTCACAGTTTTCGTTTTATCTCTCCATAAAGATTGTAATGATTCTTTATGCCTCGTAACGTTTTACGCCGGTATTTGGCGAGTGCGGCAAGTGACGAGCTGGGAGTGATGTAGTGGGTTATGTATTATTTATAACAGTTGCATTCTAAATGTTTACGTTTCTTTAGATGTAACTGTCTTTTGGTTATAAATTGGCTTAAATGGACCGTTTTATCATCGCCCATCATCCGCACTCAGCTATAACCGCAGAGACATTGTTGTAAGTTATTGGGACTTCTTTATGTAATTTTATGTTAAGGGAATGTTTATATTTTCCAGACCAACAGTTTAAAGTTTATAGCTTCCTGAAGCATAATATTGAAGTTTTGCTAGGCAATTCTAGGAATCCTTCTTTATGTAATTGTTCATTTATATCTCACCTTTTAATAAAAAAACTTAGAATTTTTTAGGTTATTTTCCCTAACTCTAACACTAATGTTTAGACTTTACTGGCATAATATAATCATGTTTTCCCCTACTTTTATAAAACTCGTCGTACATAATTTTCGAGAGAGATGTTTGCACGAAACATATGTTTCCATTTCCACCCACGTTTGTCTTCTAGTCATTTACCATAGATCATTCCTTTATCATTCACATTCTAGCTCCAGTACATAATTTACCTACCATGAAATTCATCACCACTCCTACGTTTAAATAGTCGTTGGGGTAGATTTAAGGTTTGACATTGATTGTAAAAAGTTTTCAGAGGGAATCAATGTGCTGTTTGAGCAATGGAAAGGATTTGCAAGAGCAAATAGCGGTGTAGCCTACGAGAGTCTGTGAACTTTTTCTTTTAGCACGTTGCTGCCTGTGTTTCTGTAAAATTTTAAAAACAGAGTAAGTGATATTATGCAAGCAGTGAAAGTAATGATACATTTAATACTGTGATCAAAGTTAAAATGGCAAGACATTTCTCCAAGAAATTATCGCCATCGTAAGTGCGCATGATTGGATTTTATGAAAAAATAGATTATAAAAACATGGAAATAAAGAAGTACACTCGGATCCAAAAAGAAATTAAAACTAAATCAGACTCATGTGTGGTAAAGAAGAAGTAATGATGGTGCAAGAGGAAAAGTAATCTTCAAGAAAGTTCGAAACGTGACGGAAATTCTAAAAAAACTCGCTCCTAAATGTGTCAGTTGAAATAGGAATTTCGAGGCAAAGTTAATAGAATATAGTCAGTGGTGGATATCGGTTTGCGATCGTGTATTCTAACGTTTTAAATGCAGAATATATGACAATAAACTGCAAATTTCATGAAAAAGAGAACTTATTTGAGGAAAGTCGTGACAGGCGGAATTGAAAACTGAACTATGTGCTGTTACAAGGAGAAACAAAGGAAATTTTATAATAGCATGGCAGATATTGAGCAGGAAAATATCGACAGAAATAAAGTATAAACAAAAATGAAAAAGTAAAGTTACTAATCATATAATTGACAAAAAAAATAAAACACAGGATGAAGGAAAAAGTTAAAGAAAGTACGAAACTCTAAATATGACCTGAAATAAATTTCCATTATGAGGGGAGGGAAACACTTAGAGTACATTAGAAATATACTAGAACATATGAAATATAAAAGTTAATAAAACTCCATCGGAACAGATGTATTAAATTTGAATCTTGTCACATTCTTTGGGAAGAAATTATACAGATTCTTATTTTCTGCTAATCACTCCTATATGAAATATTAATTAGCCTTACTATTGTAAAGTATAAAATCTTTTAGATTGTAAACACCTAAGGCTACCACGTTTATTTAAAATATGTTTAAAAATTTTGAGATGTCATCCAGCATAAAAAGTAGTTTAACCAGAGTAACCGCTGAAACAAATGTAATGGATCGCAAGGAAGTATCTGAGTTTATGTCACTGGATTTTACTACAGCTTTTGATATTGTCAGCCATAAACTTTTACTGTCAATATTCGAGTCGTATAATTTTAGTTGAGGCAGTTGCACGTTTTAATGCCTCACTGAGTGGTAAGTATCAGTGATTAAACATGGCTGATTGTAAATTTAGTAGTAAATTGTATCTCCTGATTCTACTAGTTTTCATACATACATTACTACATTACAATACATATGTGATTTTACATTTTTTTATATTGAAGGAATAGAGGATGTCATAATGTTGCGGGAGCCAATACCTAACATGCATTGTATAAGCACACAACCTTTTCGTTATTGATGGAAGAATATCCACCATAATACAGGAAATGTATTTAGTATAATAGTGATTGAAAGTTGTCTTGTTATGGAAGTATAATATTATGACTATTATAAATTCATAGTACGGTGTTAATACTCATGCGACATCAAGTTAGCTGCATGGAGTAATATATAAGTCGAAAAGTTCGATCAGACAATCTCTTGACTTCGTTATGTTTTACTTTTAAGGCACACATAAGGCAATTATCCACCTAAAACTTAGATATATTGCAGATTTTGTATTACATTTTCTATTTATCTGCTATGTAATAGTCCATAAAATGATATTCCGTACACTATCATTTAGTTCCTCTAGTGTGGTGTTATTTTCAATTCTGAAGACCATAAACTACCGTAACGTTACGATAGAAAGAGTCGTTGCTTTACTGAACAAAAAGTTTATATTTTATATTTTAATCTTAAAACCTCCCTCAAAAATTCGCAAAGAAATGAGCATTTCTGGAGATATAAATAGTACTTCATTGTTTTGGTCTTTTTCTTTCAGTATTTTAATAAGTAGAAACTATAGCAAAAACATAATATGAAAGTTTAACAATAGTTCTAGCGTTGAAGTGATAGATTGTACCTTGTATGAGTTAGAATATAAGCATACTCTTTTACCCCTGTAAAGTTCAAAGCTTGTCATCTGGACTATAGGACAAGAATTTTCTAGCTTACCTAACACAAAACAATATTAAGGCTGTCATAGCTTCGTCAGTAAACAAGCACATGCAGCCATCTGAGTAACATGAATAAAAAACAATTTATTGTAACATAGTATTAAATGCCCCAATTGCATTCCAGAACAAAGCCCACGAGAATTTTTGTGACAAATTTTTAATGATTAGTGTAATTTTAAAATTAAATCCAGTGACATTCATTTCATTTTAGAAAACCTTTGAGTTCGTTAAGGTACATAACAGATTACAAAATGCTTTTGAAACATTTAATGTAGTAGGCAGTGATACTTTAGTAATTAGCAAGGGATTAGTATAAGTAGCTCTCTTCCACTAAAGAAGGCTCACAGTTAACATTTAATGGGAAGATGTAAAGGGCTCAATTATTTCTCATCGCTAATTATTTTACTTCGCTTTCAGAACACTATGAATTGGTCTAATTAAAACATTGTATCTCCGTAATAAACATCTTTCATTTCCTTTACAATGTTTTCATGTATAAAGTACTTTTAGGTACTAAGTTTACAAGTTCATAAAATATGGAAAAAGGTGTACTTTGTTCATACATTGCACCATTTCAATCTAATCAGTATGATACATTTTAATTGAATATTGTTCTTTATCTACATTAAAACTGAAGAATTCTTTTATGAGTCATCAATAAGTACGTAGTAAACTTGGATATCTCAATGAATAGAACAGCTCAATGAGAAACAAGCCACATACTATTACTTCGCTCACAATAATAAAAAATATGGTCTTAGTAACAGTTTAATAATTTCTCGATCAATAAAATATCTTATTGGTGCAATAATTCTTTTCCCTTGTTGTAGAATACCAAGGAATATCAGTAAATCAGTTCATTTTAAGGGTAGTAGAACCAGCATGGTTGGTGATGTCCGAAACGTAATACACATTAGCCTCCTTCATATGCCAACTGCACTAAGGAGGATTGAGCCTTGCTCTCTGTCATCACGTAGTATTTTCTTTGAAAATGTTGGATCTGGGATTTTTCCTTGCAAACCGTCAAACTCTTAGTTTGTATACTTAGGGGCCAGAAATGTTTCTTTTGAAATCATTTTTCTACTTCACTGTATTAATGTGCTCACCTTGAAACTCCTTAAGATAAATCTGATTTTATAAAATATAACAGACTGTGTACGACTTATAGTCCAAGGTCTGATGGAATAAAGTTTCCTATTCTTTGGGATGTCACGTTCTTTGTTTGCAGTTACGAAATTTTGAAACCATAAGACCTCTGTTGTCAGAATGTTCTAGGTTACATGTTTACACAGTTGACTTCTGCACTGGCGTTTTTACGTAGTATTCTCGTTAGACAATAAGAGGATATCTGTGGGAGGTCTCGGTTCAGTTAGAGAGGTAGATTCTCACAACGATGGGTACTTTTACTTTCCATTTGGAACTATTTGAGTTTACACCGTTACCTTATATCATACAAATCGGTGTAGCTTTTAAATCCGTGAATATTACGTCTACGAGGGATATAATACACATGTGACAACAGTACTTATATACATAACTTACGAGTATATAATATATACGTATGCAAGCGTAACAATGTACACACATTCATTCTGAAACATCATTCGATCAGCTATTTTTATTACTAATTCATAACCACAAGAAAACTAATTTAGTTTTCCAAGACAAAAGAATAGTGCAATTTTGAATTTCCGAATACAATCCAATTTTAAAACCAACATTTAGTGTTACGGTGTAATTTGGCTTTGTTACGTAAACATCACAAAGGGGACGGAGTTTAGATTAATAAATATTTATATATTCTTTTCTACAGTAAAATACTCGTATTATAACATTGTAAACTTTGTAAGAAACCAAACACTATAAAACTGTTTGAGGACCATTTATTATATTAATTGCTTAAAAGAAATCAACGATCCTGTTTAAAAATTTATTTTTATTTTGACTTCAACTGCTTAAAAAATAATTGATTTTAAACACCCATTTCTCTTGGCTGTCCACAAATTTTTGGCTATTTAGAATTCATGTGCGGAGTAAGTTGAATAAGTGTAAAAAAATTAAATTAACTATACTTAAAACCTTACTTTGGTGTAATGTAATATGGTATAATAATTAAATATTTTATCTTAAATTTCCAATGTGTTTGTATAGAGTTATATATCATAAATATAAAAAACACTTCAATAAATTACTCCTGACATAATCTATTTCAAGGTATATTCTAACAATGATTTTACAAAATAAATGAGATGAAACGACATAAAAGCGTTCAACATTGGCAAAAGAGAACCAATAAGTTTCCTCTCTATTTTAAATACTAATATGTTATTGCAATTTTCTCATTTATTGTTAAGTATTACAATTATCAATTTCAAATTAAAGTGGCTCATTAAGTTTAGTAACAGTTTAACCTCTCTATAATGCATGCTACCAATTATATTACTGTTTTATTATTATGGCAGAAATTTTAGATTTATAAATGTAGAACCAACCTAAGCTATGTTAAAATATTATTTCGACAGCTAAGATTGAAGTGGGGTCGGATGTAACGTCGAATGTATCGCTTCAAACAGCGGCGTTCAATGTAATATACAGTGCAACGACAGGATTGGTGGCCTGATGGATTGTTCGGTGGCCGCAGCCAATCACGTGGGGGATTAGTGGCGACCACACGTATGTCTGTCTGTCTGTACTCAGTTGATATCCCCGGATTTACTGTCAGAGCTAGACGTAGCGCATAGTTTATTCTTGTCCTGCAGTATTTATACCAGTTTCCAAGAATAACAGTAGTTCAGATTGGAATAAAAACAAATAGTGACAATACTAAAAAGTTTTAATTCTAAATTTGATAGCAAAATAAATGAAAAAGTTTCTGTCCAAAAATGTATATGACACTTAGTTTTAAAAGTTATTATATCTTATTATATGATCAATACAAATTAATAACCTTACTACCTTTTTATTGATATTCACTGCTGATGCTCCTATTGGATAAAATTGACAATTATTCTTATCCTTACCTCCATAACATAAAAAAACATTTTAATTGTTTCGGTCCCGATCTGCTGTTCGCCTTGTATATCTAAGCCTACAAATTGTAATATGTCTTTGTGCATTAAGTATATGTTGTATTATGTGTGCTGTGCGGTCTCAACTTCGAATTAGACGGATGTAATGTTAAGATATACTCTGGTGACAGAGTGTTATTTCCAAAACATGTAGCAGTTACCCGCTGCTTCTCATGCTTTTCTACTAAAATGACAGGGACATTATAGACATGCACTAGTTAAATGGCATACTAAACATTTATAAGTGATGGATATGAGTTTCGGAGAAATTAGAGAGAGCAAACAACACACAGTTTGTAAAAACACCAAGAATATAATTCCGATTCCTATGTAAAATTTCATTACATTTGATTAATTAACTCAAACGATATAAGTAACAAATAACAGTGGTGAATAATAGTCCTAATACGTAGTTTTCATATTGAAAGCACTTATGATTAAATGATGTAGTTCCATTGTAATTTGAAAATGAAATAGGCATATTTTATGTACACATTATTTTATTTCTGTGTTCATGAAAAACTTCAACTGAATATTACATATAAATTTTTAACTGTATGATTGAGATGGGGAGATCCCTCTATAATATTTAAGATTGAGTTTAATCCTTAAAAGGACGAATATGTCTGCATCGCTTTAATATATTTTACTAGAAACAATACTACTCCAATTTCTTTATTAATAAAACAACGTTAAATATTATAGCCTTGATATAGTAATAACTATTGGTGATATCGTCAACTTTTCTAAACATTCCTAATTATAATATTATTACTATTAATTGATATAATTTAATTTAAATGCTACTAAAAATTATGTTATTATAAATATCATTATGGTAATTTTTATATCCTCAGCTACATTATTGGCCAACAAATAGTGACTGTATCCTTATTTTCATAATTTTACATAGCATTTTAACTTTGTATGTGTGATTACACTATTTTTAGTTACTTAAAGTTATACAAAATACATTTATTGCACATTAAAAAATGTATTACGTATTATCATAGTTTTGTTACTGTAAACGACTTCTTATAATAATTATCGATGAGAGTCATTAATAATTAATAATTATCGTGCAATTTCTATGTGCAAGAAATAACATACTCGAAATTAACATGTACCTGGTCAGCCTATATATACGCAAAAGTCCATTATCTCTTGTGTACCATATGTTCTCTTACAGCAAAGATGTATGATGTGTTTGGTAACATTCTTGTATAATCTTTGTTTAAAGTTTGTTATTGACGATAGAAGGTTTGAAAGGATAATATCATTTCGGACGTTGGCCATCGTTATATGTTATAATTTGTGTAAGACAACTTATTGAGGATTAAAATCTATCCTCTTCATTTGGTGGGAAAGTAAATAATACGTTATAAAAGAAAGAAAAGAACAGAAGAAAAAGTGGTGAAACACACCGGAAACCTGTTTGGATTTTAAATAACTAAAAAACGTTTAATTAATAAAACAAACAAAATTCTTACAGTCACATAGGGCCGGAAATGGGTGCATTTACCCTTCCCTTCCCGAGTACTACCTTTTTGTATCACTGTTCCAGATCACAAGCCGTGATACTGCAGGAAATGCCACAATTTATTGTTAGTTAGTATTACACTTTCTATTCAGTTACTGTGACGTGTGATTGTGACTTATATCCTGAGCAGTGACAATGTTGCCTTCATATTCGCCCTTCTGGACTCCAATCAGGTTTCGGGGTTATATTACTACTTTTCCTTTTCTTTTTTTTTTCTGATAACGTATTAAGACCTTCCCACCTGATGAAGATGATAGGTTTTTCAATCCTCGTAACATTGTGTTACATATTTCGTAACACATAACGATAAGAAATGTCCAAAATCATACTAATCCTCTTAGTCTTGTATAGTTTTAAGTGTAAATAATATGACTTAAAATTATTAAGTCATTAAGACCTAATACAGAAGGTCAGGCTGGACGTGCACAAAGTCTATTATCTCCTGCGTATTCTCTTATAGCAAAGATGTATGACATGTTTTGTGATTGTTTATACTTTTACGTGTACGTGATATGACTTAATATTATTATGCATCTTATACAGAAGATTAGCCTGGATATAGATACAATTCGATTAAAGTAAATATGAAGACATGCTGTGTTCTTTGCTTGTTTTTTCCTCATAGGAAAGATATTTATAGATAATCTTCAGAATTAACATATTTTTAACTTAACGAGTAATGTTTTATATTTTCCATTGAGGATTAATTTAATATAAATGCTCCTAAAAATAAGAAAACACCCTTAAAAAATATATCTATATATATATATATATATATAAATATAAGTAGATATGAATATGCCGGTTCTAGACCACTTTTGGGACACACAGAAAATCAAGGGAAAATACTGTTTAAAGGACAATAAACGAATCTGTAAAATCAAACAGTAAGGGGTTTCCTAGACCACTTTTGGGACAGTCAGAAAATCAATGTAAAATACTGTCCATTGAAAACCATAAACAAATCTAAGAAATCTAACAGGAAAGCACGAATGTTAAATAACCGAATCTTTAGCTGTTTTACTGTTCAATGTTTGCTTCTACATTTATAAGCTGTTTTAATGAAAAAATCCAGAAATCTTAATAAAAAATCTTTATTCTACAAAGTTAATTGTAACACAGTCTTTATCTTTAATAGTCTTTTTTCCAGTAACAATCAAGTGTAATTTTTCATTTTTGTTTAATTCTTTAATCTTTTTCTCATCCAAAACAGTCAAAAATCTGTTCGGCAAGTGTACTTTACAATCTTCCAACTCGGCAATTATTGTAAACCCGAATTTATCTTTCATTTTCTCCAAATTCAAGATTCTATGTTTCTTCCTTTCTTCCAATTCATTCAACTTCTTATACTCTTTAAACTTACATTCTCCAATATCATTTAACTCTTTTCAAGAACTCCATTGAAATAGAAAAATTTTAAAGACGGAAAAAATGAAATTTGCTAACAATCACTCGAGAAGTCGGGGAGAATGTGAGTAAAAACCTCATTCTTTTCACGAGGTTCTTCGTTTAATTTCTCCAAATGTACTATAAAATCATCAAAGATTTCAGGCTTAAAATCGTAGACAAATTCAACATCCAGATAATGAAAAAATACAGGTAATATCTTTTCATAATAAACGTGTGTATCGATACCTACAAACCTAATGTATTCTTTGAAAAGGAAAATAATTTTGTCAATGGTTCCAAGAGATAAGTAAAAATTTTTATTCTGTTTTCTAAATTCTGTAACAAATTTTGTTTGCTTCTTGTCTCCATATTGCAATTTTGTAAGCAGGTTATTCAAATGTGTTAATTTATTTCGAAATTTCTTAGGTTTAGGTCTTTCGTACAAAATTAAATTACAATCTCTACAAACGAAATATTTTTTATCAATAATTTCTCCTCTATTAGAACACTTGTAACAGTTGGCATTATACTCTTCCATTTAAACAAAAAGATTTTTTTATAAATGGAGATTATGGAACTAAGTCTGCCGAGATATAAATTTTTCAGCGCAAATGTTTATGTTTACATTTCTACAACAGAGATAAATAGAAATAATTTCATTCTACTGTACAACTATTTAGGATATTTTGTCAAAGATTATTCCGGAAGAAATCGAGATTTTTCATCAGCGAAAGAGTATATTTTTGAAGTTTTAGAAGGAATGAAAGAGAATAATATGAACATCATCAATTATTGTTAAAGACATACAAAATGAGTGTTGTTAGTGTGCGTGTTTTTGCGATATCTACTTAACTTCTAAGAAATTGGGAATGGGAGAAGAAGAAAGGTATCATATATTTTATTTCAATCAACTGTAGATTTGTGACGTCTGCTGTGAGCGTTTGTACCACTAACGCTTGACCTCGAATCTCATTTTATTGAAACATGTGAGAGGCGTTTGTGTCACTAACGCTTGACCTTGCTTTGCACACGCCGTGTGTGGTACAAGGACAGTAGTGACACCAAACAATGACCTTGCTTTTCTCACGCCGTGTGAGACAATGAAATCACTGTAAAAACACTTAATTCTGTATTACAAATGAACACTTTACATCACTATTTTCACACAATGTTTTATCACAGTTTAGAATGTCTACACAAATTCACAATCTTCTTGCAATTTTTCCTTTTCTTCGAGTCCCAAATATAAAAGTAACTTATAAAATATAATAACACTATGAATGGCAACGCCCAGTGGAACACTTCACTTCACTTTTAACAAGAAACACAGAACATCACACAATCTTCTTACTTCATATAAAGTCTATATCTTCTTTCTTCAACTTGCAAATACATTAGAATCTTCTAATTGATGATATATCTTGTTTAAAATTTCGTTAAAAATAGAGGAGGATCAAGCATGACTGACTATACGTGTCCAACGCCCATGATGAAAATTTTTTCCGTGCGATATAAACGATTATGAATATCGAAGTTTTATCGATAATAAAAATCGATGGTTACAATCGATATTAGAACTGTTATAGTTTCCAATGTATATTAAATAAGTATATATCAATATTTCTTTCAAACCTTGTTGTTCAAAAACCACTCAACCGATTTTAATGAAATTTGGTACACATATAGTAAATACTTAACTCTTTCGACTTAACTTATCCATAAGGGTGAAATCATCCCCTATTTCTTAATATTCAAAGAAAAATAAAAAATTTTATCGGAAAAATCTGAAACTTCAAAAACAAGCGAGTTCAACTTAAAATTTCATGAAAATAACAAAATTTTCAAAATCTACCCCAATCATCCCTTATCTTTAAACTCTTATATCTCGAGAACTATTGGAGCTTTTTTGATGAAATTTGGTATATAGGATCAGTAAGTATTAAAGTATTTTTTTAAAATCAACACTTCCGGTCCATGACCTTGAAATAGTTTTTTTCCTAATATCATCCCTATTTTTCAAAATTTTTTAATGCAATTTAAAATGTAAACTTTTATCAATGTCTTTAACAATTCTGTAAAGTTTTAAAACTATACGACGAATAACGCGATTTTTACTGAATTTCTCTAATATCGTTCTTAATCACATCATAGGCTAAAAATTTCTCAGAAACCACAACCACATAACATGTCGAGTTTGTAACAGCTTTTTGAAAAATCCATATTGACAATTATATCGTTCTTTGAACCAGAAATATTTGTCAAACTCTTTGTTGTATCAATGACATAAATAGGTCTATTCGCTAAAAATTCTTTAGGATTGTAATACATTTCCTTATTATTACAGTAAACTTTCTTAAAATCTTGATACATCTGATACATGATTCTGAAAAGACCTCCGGAAATGTTTAAATTTTGTAATTCATCTGGATAATAAGAACCGTTCAATTTTACTCTGATATTTTTTACATCCAAACTATCAAACTTTGAAGGATTTTTTTCTTGATTATTCTGTCTATCTGTTTGAAAACCTATAATAACGAACTTGGGATTGAAGATATTTCTATAAATGTTTGTAATATCGAACGAATAAGTTGTTCCGGAAATACCTTTTTGTTCAATACATTGCCAATCTAGAAAATTAAACATAATGTTTTGACTTTTTGTAATTTCATCAATCAATCTAATTTTACTCGTGGTTTTATAATCAATCATTGGAACTCTAATAAAAAAATCTGTAATTGTTATTTTTCCATCAACAGGCATAACATTTCCAGTTGCAGTCTTCAGAATCACATCATCGTCTTCTGCTCTTATAAAACTTAGATAAAATCCTCCTTTATAGATCGGAATAGTAACATTTTCAAAAAAATCCTAATCCAAAATGAGATAAATTTCCAGCTGCTTCAAAAACACCAAATTTAAAATCTGATTCAAAGCCATTAGAAGTTTGAGAAATAACATCACTTTTTGAATACGAAATAGTTCCTTTAATTGTGCTTAATTGGCCACAGTTTTCGACTTCTTCTATCAATTTATTGTGTTTTCTTACTTCAATCTTAGAAAATAAAAACGGTATAAAATTATCGATTAATCTAACATTATCAGTTCCAAGATATGCTTGACCATCTTGTTTTGTTAAAGTTCCAGAAATATAAAACTGGAAGTTAGACGAGCAAAAGTTATCTCCAAAATCAATATTAAACTCAGTTCTTTTATTCGGTTCATTCAAATGTTGTTTACTAATTGGATAGAAATTTTTAAACTCCGCCCTTTCAATATCACTAGCATATTTTCTGTAGTCCGCCATTTAATAAGAGAAAATTTAGAAATTTTAAACATCGTGTATCATTTTTTCATCGATCTAATGTACGTTTTTATAAGAAAAGATATAAATTTTAGTAAAATAATTAAAAAGATTAGAGTCATTTTTAATGATCTACTTCGTCATATTCAGGATTCTCTTCCTTAAATTTTGCGATCTCGGTCACATATTTCAATAAAATCTGCACAGGATAGTAACCGCTATCTATAATATTATTCCAATCAACTGTATCTTTATTTTCATCCAAAAACTTTATACTCAAGTGTTGATAGAGACAAAGAACAGACATATGATCTTTTAATTGATAATGTATATTTTCTTGAATGAACTCTGATGATAAAGTTTGATATTTAGCAATGTTATACCAATTCAATTTGTTTACGTATAATCTCATCATATCTTCGGATAATTCATATTTTTGAGAATTATCATCCCAATGTTCTTTTTTCAAATCTCTTTCGTGTTGCATGATAAAAAGATCGAAAGCACTGTAATGTCCCGCCATCTCTATTTATTAAGAAAAAATTTCAAAATCAAGTTTTTATAAATTGACTCTTTTTTGAGTTACATTCAGCACATTTTCCAGATATTCTCTTAACTCCATTGATGTTTGCATAGTATTTTATATCATTTGTTTCAGTTTTTGCCTTACACCTCACACAGTATATGAGCGCCATTTATATAAGGAAAATTAGTCATCGTAACCACCTACTCCATTAAATCTGTTGTCGATATTTTCAAAAGTTTTATCGACATCTTCTTTAAATTTATTAAAGTTTTTCTTCTAGTTTATTTACTTTATCGAGATATAAAGAGTATCGATCATCTATACTTTTAAGTAATTCATTATTATGTGTTATTTGCTCATTTAAACGTGTACCAAAATCTTCAAAAAAGTTTATTTTCTCATTAAAACTTGAATCAAAATTTTTCAGAATTTTGTTAATTACTTCACCAACTAATACATTAACACTATTTTTATATGTATTAAAGTTTTCTTCTAGTTTATTTACTTTATCAAGTAATTCACCAACATCGTCTACTGATCTTCTATTTCTGGCTTCTAACTTGTCATAGACTTCTGTTGTAAAATCTTTAACATGCTGTTTATGATTCTCGTAATTTTTGTTTAGTTCATTAAACATTTTAATATGATCTTCTAATTGAATCATTACAACAACATCAAATGGATTAATTCCTTTACTAACACTGCTAATTCTTTTTCCTTTAAAATCTAAGGCATTTTTAAAATTCGGATCATGTAAATCAACAATATCGATGTTTTCTGATAATTTTAGAGGTTTTAAAATTTGTTCTTTAACAACAACATCATGTTTGTCAATACCAGGTCGAACACCGACAATTATTTTCTTATTAGCCAAACTAACATAATTCTTTTCAACTTTGATCGCTTCAGTAATTTTCATCAGCTTTTTCGATATGAGACATTAAATTGGTAAATAATTTTTTTACACCATCATCAACTTCTTTTTCCAATGTTTTTATTTTATCAGCAACTTCATTTGAACTCATGAAATTTGCAAGTTTGTTATCATATTCTGCTTTAAAATCTTCAATCTCGACAGCAAACATATCTGAATCTGGAAGGTTTTGTAATAAATTTTCTAACTTGTTATCAAACTCATTTCTCAAACTATCAAAATTCAAACTATTATCTACATTTTGAATAATTTGTGTTCCAAATACGTCAAAAATATTTTGTGAATCCATATTTATTAAGCAATAATTTGTTAACAACTTCTTTAAAATCTTTACCAGTACTCAGTTCATTCAAAACAAAAACACATAAATGACCACAAATTGGGGGATCTTTATAGTCTTGAATCTGAGAATCATTGTAGTAGACGCTTGATTTTTTCAAATATTGGATCAATTCTTTCGGTGGTTTGTCCTCAATTCTTCCATACGAATCAAAATAATATGCATTCTTATCATTTTTATAATAACAAATCCAATGTGTTCCACTTCCCATAATCGAGTCTAAATTCACAATTCCACATTCAAATTTCTTAACTTTTTCAGGTAATGTATCTCTCATGAAGATTCCTCTAAAATGTTTAATATTTTTGCAGATTTCTTCCAATTCCCCGAATGTTAAAGGTTTAAATTTTTTTTTCAATGTTTGATTTCACGTAATTCAAAGTTTTTTCATCTAATCCAGATCCTGTAACATCTTCCAACTCTTTATCTAACCAATTTAAAATGTTTCGAACAATAGGAATCACATCCTTTTTAACGATTGGAGCAGCTTTACGAACATAAGGAACAACATTTTTAACAACTGGAATATTTTCTCCAAAATCTAATAAATCTTTCAAAAGTCCACCATTTTTAAGTTCTTTCAACTGATTATAAGAAAATTCTTTTCTGGTTCCTTTATTGTTTTTCTTATGTTTTTCGAGTTTTATTGTATTGTCTATTTGTTAAAAAATATCTTATCTTCACCATTTTTTAGTTGATCTATTTTAAATTGAATACTAACGGGTATTTTCTTCTTAAAAGCGGATTTTATTTTTTCTTTCTGATTTTTGCTGAAATTTACATTCACCTCCATTTATATAGTTAAAATTTCAAGTTCTCTTCGATTCCCATTCCTAGTTTTCTCTTCAAAAACATTGCTCCAGCTGTTGGAAGCGCAACAAATCTTTCACCTAAACTAGCATCTTTTGATAAAAATCTATCCATTGCCTTATCTTGCAAAACTTTATCTGCGATATGTCTGGAATTTGTGTCTCTATGTTTTGCATAAAAAATATCGTGTTCCATAGCAGCTTGATCTAATTTATTTATACCAGGATCTCCTCTTTTTAGTCTTTTTTCGAGTTTTGTGCCAGGCCCCAGATACTGATAAGTTGGTACGTGTAATTCAAAAGGTAAATTGTTGATAAAATCATTCAAAAGTCCACTACCCTCAATCATAGATGAACTTATTGCCGGCAAAACTCGTTTTAAATATTTAATTCCATCAGGTTTTTTCAATCATTTCATCAAGTTTGTTCGAAATAAAATCTTTAATCGCTTTCTTTTCGTTCAAAAAATTGTTGTTTCCAGCCTTTTCTTGAGCATAAATATAATTAATAATTCCATCGAGTTTTGTCAAATCGTCGATATATCTGTATTCAATCTTATTATCACTGTATTTTCTTATACCAGATCCTTCGATTCGTTTTTCCCAAATTGGTTTAATCAAATTGAGATATTTTTTACCTTTACTTGACTTTGGTTTCTTAGTTGATGGATCATTATTTTTGTAAATTGAATCAGATTTCCATAAAATTTCAGTATACTTTTTCAAGTCTTCTTCAGAATATAAACCGTCTTTTGGAACATCAGTGCCTGTTAATAATCTCCATAAACCTTGAGTTCCTTCATATGTTTTTTCATTAATAATGATATCATTATGCTCAAAATTCACGGGCAAATTTCCAATCATAAAACTTTTCTTTTTTCTGTCCCAATACAAACCAAATTTATCATCCTTTGCTCTAGGAAGAAATTTTTTACCAATTTCACCAATTATTATATCCGTTGTTCCAGGACTTATTGGTTCAACTATGGTAGAGTCTTCAATGATTCGAGGTCTAAATGGTGTTGAAGATGGTAATTTTGGCAATGCAAACTCAGATTCTGGTATCGAAATATCAGCAAATTGTCGTACAACTGGAACCAAATTCATTAAATTTTGATTATCGCTTAAAACATTTTCAATTTTGCCCTCAACATTTTTTATTGCAGATGTTACAGGTTGATTAATTTTTTGAATAAATTCTTGTTCTTTTTCATCAATTCGAATCTGTTCTTTAAATTCTTTGATTAATTTCTTTTCTATTTGATCAAGTTTTTTTGCTTCTTCTGAAGTTACGTTCGCCATTTATTTAGGAAAATTTTGAAACGTAAACGTGGAACGTGGAAACGTGAACACGAAACGAGAACACGAAACGTGGAACGTAAAACGTGAACACGGAACGTAAAACGTGAACGTGGAACGTGGAAACGTGAACACGAAACGAGAACACGAAACGTGGAAACGTGAACACAAAACGTGAAAACGAGAACACGAAACGTGAACACGGAACGTAAAACGTGAACGTGGAACGTGGAAACGTGAACACGAAACGAGAACACGAAACGTGGAACGTAAAACGTGAACGTGAAACATGAACGTGAAACATGAACGTGAACGTGGAACAACGTGAACGTAAAAACATGAAAACAACTAGATTATCACACGTTTATATTGGAAAATTTATTCAAATATTTGCCATTTTTAGGCTTCAAAGTTAGATTAATAGTTAAAAATCCGTAGTCTTCCTTCCAAATTTTATCACATAACTCAATAAAGTGGTTTTTAAAACTCATATCAGATCCCACATAATTGTTATAAATCTTTCTCGAATAGTGATCATCTTGCTTAAAAATACACAACATATTCAGGTTATTTCTTATAACTTGTTTATCAACCTTTGAAAAGCATTGGGAAAGATAGATACAAGATATGTTTTTGTGACGAGACATTACGAAATATTCCTTAATAACGTCTTGATTTTCTAAAATACAGTCATCGAAAACGATTAAAGAATTTGGTTTACATTCACTTAATGGAACTATGTCCTCAGAGGCATTATAAAAATGTGATACCTTTTTGCTTAAGTTTTTCTCAATATTTTCAAATCTTTCTTGCATTTTTTGTATACGTCTTGTTCTAAAGATTTACTAAAAACATACAAATTGGAATAAGGAATCAACCTATTGTAGATAAAATTCAATAATAAAGTTGTTTTTCCACATCCACTTGAACCAACAATTAACAATCTGATTGGTTGATCTTTCTTATTTTCTTCAAACGTTTGAAGTTTTATCTGATCTTTTTGCTTTAAAAATTTCTCCATTTAAATAGAAGATTTTCATCTTGAAGCAACGCTTGCGAAAATGAAGCTGTTCAAGTTGACTTCAGAAAGCTCTAAATTAGTTTTAAACTTGGAACATCCTATTCATTTAGAGGAAGAATCAAATTATTTTATCGGTTTAAGCGGTTTTTATTCTGACAATTTTGTAATAAATATTAGTGAAAGTTCTCCTTATTGCATAGGATTTAGTGAGAAGAACATAACAAAATACTTTGGTTTAAACAAAGGATATTATACTTTCGATCAAATAAAAAATTCCCTTAAAAATTATCTGAAAACATTCAAACAATCAGATAAATCTTTAAACTTTGACGAAAACAAGTTTGAAATGCAAAAAAATTATCTCTCTAATAAAATTCAAATAAAATCACCAGTAAGAATAATGTTTTCAGCAATTATTGTAGAATTGTTAGGGTTTGTTCAAGAAAACTATTGAGCCAAATCAGGTATATTTAGGAAATAAAACGCCAAAATTTAGACCGTTTGATGTAATTGAAGTGCACTGCAATCTCGTTGAACCTAGTTTTGAAAATCATACCGAACATTTTACACAAAGAATCTGAAATTTTGTACACTTTTTTCCCAAATGTTGCTTATGGATCGAAAATCAGTGAAAAACCGAATGAAATCGATTATATTCCAATTAGAAAAAATATTAAAAGAATTCAAAAAATCGTTCTAACTATACAAGACTCTGAGGGAAATTTATTAAATAATGAGAGTAAAACAAACAATTTATTTAAGATTGATGAGAGGCGATTAGATTAAAATGACGATAATGACGAGAAAATAGCCCTTAAATGTATAAATCACTGGAGTCTATCCCATAGACCCCGAGAAAATATTCAAAAACATACGTTCTGACAAGGGTATCGAATCGCGACTCTTACAAACATTACATCCTAGTTCAATTTTTATTAATGAATCTGGACTTTACACTCAAATAATTGCTTGTTAAATTTTTTCTATCTAAATGGAGTCAGTCGTAGATCTAAGAAATAATCAACTAAAATTCAATAATAAAGAAATTTTAACAATTGTTGACGAAAATAATGAATTTTGGTTTAAGGCTAAAGATGTTGCAGAAATATTGGAATATAACAATACAGAAAAAGCGATTAGAAATAATGTCGATGAAGGTGACAAATCTCAATACTTTTATCTAAAAGATAAGGTAGCCCTCGAGGGCCACCTCGCAAATATTCACAAAGATACTATTTTCATTAATGAATCAGGACTTTATTCGTTAATTTTAAGATCTCATAAAATAGAAGCAAAAAGCTTTCAACAATGGGTTACGAGAGATGTTTTACCAAGCATTCGTAAATTTGGTGTGTACAAACTTGAAAACAAGATTAAATATTTAGAGGACAAAGTTAAGCACTTGCAAATTAAAGATGAAATAAAAACGGAAATAATTGCAAAACAAAGTGTAAAAATTGACTTAATGAAACCAGATCTTGTTTGTAAAGATTTTGATAAGAAAAAACACCATGTTTTTGTGTTAATTAAGAAGAATCACATGTGGGAATATCCTTATTACGTTATCAGAGCTCAAAAGAGAGAAATACCGAAAAGATTGAAAGAACTTGAAATTGATTACCCAGAAATGGAAATTTTATTAAGACAAGGAGATCCAAATAGTATAAATCTCTACAACCAAATGAAAGAATCTTTGAATATTTTATACAACGGAAATCATTTTACTACAAATATGGCAGAATCTCGACTGATTTATAGAATATCTAAATTACACGATGAAAATGTTTCTAAATTTTACTAAAAACTCTCGATTTATTATATTTTGTTTGTAAATGTTTAGCATAACTAGGTAACCATTGTAGAATTCTTTTTTCATATTCACAAGGCATTTCGTTTTTATAACTTTCGCTGAAAATTTTTTTAGCACAATCTTTGCAAAAAGCATCTTTTCTATCTTTACTATACTGCCAGTTATTAAATTCAGAAATATTTTTAATTTCTTTACAAAAGTAACACTTTTTTCTCTTCTAAAGTTAATTTGTTCATTTTAATCATATAATTCCTTACAATAACAGTCTTTTCTATTCTCTTCTTGACACTTTGTACATTTCTTTTGAGACTCCATTTATATAGAACAAATTATTACACGATGAAAATGTTAAACTCTTGAATTATGATATTTTGTTTGTAAATGTTTTTGATAATTATTTAACCATTTTATAGTTCTTCCACATTCACATTGAGTATCTTCATAATATAATCTATGGTGATTCTTCTTTACACAATCTTTACAATATGAGTCTTTCTTATCTCTACTATAGTGATCACTATTAAACTCTGAAATTTTTTTAGTTTCTTTACATTTAAGACATTCTTTCTCTTCCAAAGTTTAATTTTTCTATTTTATCATACAGCTCTTTATGATACTTCCTATAACAATCTTTACAATTATAAATAATTCCATCTTTTCTACTCTTATCTTTATAAAATTCTTCAAAACCTTTTAATTCTTTGCACATTGAACATTTCTTTTGGGCCTCCATTTATATAGAAAAAATCTTTGACTTTCTCAATTCATATTCATAAAACTTTCCGGTTATTTCTTCATTATTTAAATCTTTTATACTATAAGTTACAGGATCTGTGTTATTAATTTGATAAATCACAAAGATTTCTCTTGACCAATTGTTCTTATATTTGTTCGAAAATGTTTGTTTTTTACTAACAATTCTTACATGATCATTGACTTTAAATTTAGTTTTCGTGTGAATTTCTGGTGGAACATACTTAAAAACCGACTCTAATAACTCTTTTTCTGCATCTTTATCTACGTCTTTAGGCTTCATTTTGATTGTGCTATGAACAGTATCGTTATATTTCTTTACGATTTTTTGAAGAATATCGATCCATTTAAAGTTTTTTATTAATCTCAAAAATTACTTTCATTCTCTCATTTTGAGTTCTGTTATATCTCTCTACAATACTTGATTTCTCTTCGTTTTCAGTATGATAAATCTTAATGTTGTATTTTCTCAAAACATCGTTAAATTCTTTATTTTTAAACTCTAAACCCTTATCTGTATGAAGTAAGTTTGGAGGTTTGTGATTGATCCTTATGGCATCTTTTACTATATCTTCGAAAGCTTTTGAAATATCCTTGCCGTTTTTTCTTTTGATAGCTCTTGACCAAGCATATTTTGAGAAAGTATCAATAACATTTAACATATACTTAAATC
Source organism: Homalodisca vitripennis (assembly GCF_021130785.1). Taxonomy (NCBI): domain Eukaryota; kingdom Metazoa; phylum Arthropoda; class Insecta; order Hemiptera; family Cicadellidae; genus Homalodisca; species Homalodisca vitripennis. Next base: position 120,904,745 of record NC_060213.1, on the reverse strand, counting down.
CATCATTTTGATCTGAATAGTTAGACATTATAACTAAATCTGCTGCCCATAAATCGTCAATTCCTAATGTTATAATTTTTCTCTTTTTAAACTTTTTTCGTACCGGTGCATGAATTTCTCTAGCTTCAATCTCGATTTCTTCCTTATTCTTAGATTCTTTCTTTACTTGTTTTTCATTTGGATTCTTTATAAATTTACTCTTATTTGTCTTACATTTTGAACATTTTGCTGCAATTCTATACAACCCGTTTTGAGTTTGAACGATTTTAGAATCTATATTTTTCGTTTTTTTCTTGCATTTGTGGCAGTGAATCAAATCATCTTCCATTTACATGTCAAAGTTTCCAAGTTTATTTAACTCATCTAATATATCAGATTTTGCTTCATTTTTATAGCCATAAGGTACTGTATCGATCTTATTTTCTAGAACGATTCTCTTATCATCTTTAGCGTTCAGTGCCAGCTTGTTTATGGTAACTGTGTACAATTCATGTTTATAGCTTTTTATTACAGTCATCTCCCTAAATTCTTCTTTATCTTCGAACAAACATCTCCTCAAGTTTTAGATATTTATTGTTTTATTTACAACGCTTCTCTTAATTCCTTTACACCTAACTGGATTTTTGTCTAGATATTTGTACGAGTACATCTTTGATCTTAAACCACAAAATTCTTCTAAAACTTCGCTATTTAACTCATCTTTGAATTTCCCTATTACCTTCTTATTTTTAGTAGTGAAACATTCATGATCTTTTGGATAATCACTTGTATCAAAGTCATCTATATTTTCTTTAATAATTTTAAAAGGATCTCGTTTCAATTCTAGAAAATAACTGTCTGTATCCATGTAACACAGATTTAAATCTGGATCAAACTTCTTTAATTTGTTGTAATAAAACTCGTACATTAGCAATTTTGAGAGGTCGAGAACTGAAAATCCTATGTAAATCGGTTTGTTAAATTTAACCTTTTGTTTGTACATGTGACTCGCTATACAGTTGTCGTCAAAGATGTTAAAGCATTTGAAATTTGTTTTCTTAGCTTGTTTCATTGAAAATTCTTCATTTCCAAGCTTAATATCACATCTGTTTCTCACATTTTCCATAGATTTTCCAAAAACTGAGTTGTTCATCAGCTTATAAAAGTCCTTTTCAAAGTCGCTTGTAGCTTTGGTTCTCATGTTTGTGTTAAAATCAATGTATTCTTTCATAAAAGGCTTCTGATCGAATGCAATAACTCTATTCACATGTTTCAAAATCATACCTTGTTCCAAAATAGAACTTCAAATTTCTCGAATGAACAACGTATTCAGTTTTATCCAGTAGAGTTGTGCAAAGTTTGTTTTTATAATGTTCGGGAGCAAGAGGTAAATCCTTGTGATGTTCGTGTAAATTTGTTGGATATCCAAGATCGACTTCGAGAATATAACCATAATCTTCGTCGCCAGTGAGTTCTAAAATTGTTTCTTGCCACTCTTCTTTTGTATACGTTTTAGGATCCATCCACTTGATATCACTAAACGGCAGTTTTTGCATAAGTCCATACCCATAAAGGTTGTTTGCATCGAGATAGAGTAAATAGTTTTCGGGCTTTGTCTTATCAAAATCTTTTAAATATTTGTTATTTGCTTTCACGTATCGTTTAATACACTGAGAAATGCCTCCGCGAATACCTTTTTCGATCATCAAATACATATTATAATCACTAATTAATTGTAATTCTATCTTCGTTAATTTTAACATAGCATCCCATGCAAGACTGGGAGCTGTTAGATAGTGTGCTGGATCAAGCTTATAGCAATTCAAACAAATATTCCTAAAATTGTCAAAGATATCAGCGAGCAATAGAACATCTTGAATGTTATAGAGATCAGAGTAATTTCCTAGATTTTTCTCTTTTAATTTGTTCCAAACATTTACTTTGTAGAATAAAGATTTTTTATTAAGATTTTTTGATTTTTTCATTAAAACAGCTTATAAATGTAGAAGCAAACATTGAACAGTAAAACAGCTAAAGATTCGGTTATTTAACATTCGTGCTTTCCTGTTAGATTTTTATTAGATTTGTTTATGGTTCAATGGACAGTATTTTACATTGATTTTCTGTCTGTCCCAAAAGTGGTCTAGGAACCCCTTACTGTTTGATTTTACAGATTCGTTTATTGTCCTTTAAACAATATTTTCCCTTGATTTTCTGTGTGTCCCAAAAGTGGTCTAGAACCGGCATATTACTATCTACTAATATATTTTCATTTAAAAATTTACTTAAAAGTTGTTGTTGAAAGAAACACTATGAAAGAAAACAATCACTTGTATTTTAAAAAAAGAGAATCAATGAAACCAAATCAAAACAATGACAGTCTTCAGACACAGCAACAAACTGACAGAAAGAGAACAAAATATTAGTACTGTAACAGATATCAGTGGTGCCAACATAAACCTGAGTCAGATCACAAGCAATAACAAAAGTAGTATGTATGATGAAACACGGTTGACGCTGTTTCAAGTTTCAAAGATTTGCTATGCAGGCGCTTACTAAATAATTTATTAGATATAGTTATAATGGCCAGAATTCAATAAATTATACATAATATTAATCACAAAAGAACAAAGAATTTAAAAATACTTTTTACCTAACATTGAAAAAATTTTCGAAAAACGTCATCCGACTCCCCTAATGTTTTACATGTGACGATGTTACTCTTACTGTAGTGTAAAAAAAACACGCCAGTGCAAAACACATACAAAACTAACAAGTATCGTAGTAAGTAACAAGTGTCGTAGCTACATCTAAAATACAAGCGCAGGGCAACACGTGTTAGTTACATTACAATTGTGTCTAACTGACGAGAACTGCCCAACAACTAAAACTTTGTGACATTTACGTCAATGACACAATGGTGTGGTGACGTCACGTGTTATGTTTGTGGTGCTGATATTACGTTCTTACTCCTAATATCTGTATCGACCTAATACAAGTACAACAGTATAATAAATATCTTTCAATCTAGATTTTGGGTATATATGGGTTGTCAATAAAGTGTACAATCTAAAGTTAATTTAATTATATGGGTTAATAAACTGGTTATTTAGTTGGTAGAAACCATTCTAAATAGAAGGAAAAAGTTATGGGCTATCAAGGTTTTGTGTTTGTTTCAGATGGTGTAGTCGCAGGAAGACAGTGTGAACACGGAACCAATGGATTTAACCGGACAGTTCGTCCTAGTGTTGCTCTATCAGGGGACAGTTGTGGCAGATTTGTCTGAGCTGTCGCATCCACAAGCTCTCGCCAATTACGATAGTGGGGAAGCCACCGTCGACTTTGCTGTGGGCAACGGCTTTGGAATCACAGAACCGTCTGCGGTCTTTAATCTCAGCAGGTGGGATTTGGATTGTAACCCGCACCAAAATATTGATTTGTCCCTCAAAGCCTCTTCACCTTCTGACAGTGGGCCCCAGCTTAAGCCGGGTATTTTAGGGTCGATTAAAAATGAGGAAACTTATTCTCCTCGAGTGAATCGAATAAATATAGATGATACTGGAAAAGATATTTCAACTAGTAAATTACTAATTAATAGTACTAATATAGATAAATCGAGAAAATAATCAAAATACACTAATGGCTTACTAAAATCATTAGACCTAGTTCTAAATGAAATTCATTATTAAGAGTCTAGGCTAGATACAGAACATAGAAATCCAGGCTGATGTTTTAACGAGGCCCTTCAGTAAATCCACCATTAGTTCGAGAAATATTTAAATCTAGCCAGTCATCATTTAGTCTTTTAAAAAACGCTCTGCATAAAAGTGTGGTGTCAAAGGAAAACAAAACATCGGCGTTAGACCACTCGAGGCGCTTTCGTGAACCCACAAAAAGGAGGAAGTACTCTATGAACTTTGTAAAGAGGGAGAACATTAACGGCTCGAACAAGTTATTGACCTAACCGCATCTAACATTACTTATGGAATAAATGAGTTACAAGAAAATATATCTCTTGGTTTTATTAGAAACAGTAAAATTTCGTTCGTTGATATTTTTGAGATATCTTTCATAAATAATTACACAAATCTTTCTCAATAACAAACGGCCCATCAGTTTGACGATGAAGATCTACTTAAAACGTTACATTACTTTGGTTTCAAATAATAACGTGCTCCTCTGATGCATAATAATTCCCAGAACTATATTTTTAAAACATATACATAATTCTAATCCACCATAACACGTTTGAAAATTTCATGTTCCATAGATAGTTTAAATAAGACTCTTTCCTCTCCATTTTTTAATTATTTGAACTTATCTTCTAGGGCTGAAAAGCTCTAATCAAGCGATTAAAGAATCCACATTGTTGAGCATTGGCAGCACAACCAGAATCACTTTATACGGGCAGAATCACAAGGATACTCACGGGCTAGAAATTGCAGTTGACTTCATCAAGTGTGGTCAGCCTCTTCTTAAATTACTTTGAATATTCATTTTATTGTAATAAGTTTTATGAGAATATTTGTTTTTATTTAAAATGTTTTACGTAAGTATTATTTTGTGAATAATTTTTGTAAATATTAATTATTAACGTAAGTTATAAAAACAATTCAGTTTTGGAATTTTGGTGATTAAAGCCGGAATGGAATTGTCCATGTTTAATTCTTATAGTGAAACAGCTTTATTTCATTAGTTAATGCTTCGGTATGAAGCAAATTAAGTGGGGGTTGTCTTAGGTGGGTTCGTGGTAATCATCCTTACTTCGTGGTAGTAAGTGGTCACTATTCCGTGGTCACCAAGTTTCGCGGCATTCATTCTCACTTCGTGGAGCCAATATTATTGTCGTCCAGTTAAAAGGAAGTATACAAATACATATATATATATATTATATATATATATATATATATATATATATAGGGATTTTTGAGATGCCTAACAGGATTAGGAACCTAGGATCTTAGGTTTTCTAAAAACCTATGTAAATTTCACAAAGTTATTCAGCGGTAAAAGTTTTCCAAGACAAGAGATCAGTGCCGTAATCCACAGTGTAATATTAATTTTGCAGTGTCAGCATTGAAAGGCTATGATTTACTTATTAGTGTACAACTCTTTGTAGAAAGATATGAGTTATAACCGTCAACAGAAATGATCTTGAAGAATTCTTCTTGTTATTTACCGATGTCTAAAATACAAAACGTCTTTCTTACTTACTTCTAGGACTTAGTTACTCGTGTGAATAAGACATTAATTACGAAAATACCTCAATTAAACTCACCTTTCAACATAAAACAGCTTTTCAGAAACTAAATAATATAATTATCGTCGGTTTAATTAAAAAAATAGTTTACAATTGAGGTTAGTAGTAGGAAACGTACTTGTTTACGATAAAAACTAGCAGTCCCGTTTTATTACGTAAACTACACTTAAAACATCGTTTAAAACAACACGGTTGCCCCAGAAACCCTTGTTCTCGTCGACAAAATTATTTCGTATTTCACACTCATTATAAAATATTTGTAGAGCTTCGCTTTATTTAGAGGCAGTACTGAAATCGCCCTTGATTCAACTGTAGTATAATGCACCTTACATTCCATTTATTTTATTGAATAGCTCCAACGATTTTAGTAACACTGGAATTATTTTTATATACCAATGTGAAAAAGCCCCATGTGATGGAGTCAAAAATGGGCTCAATGTCCTTCAACGATTTTATGTAATTTAAAAATTCCATTTAGTATATGGTGTATTAATTTGTAATCCCACTTGCAGTAACCGTGGCCTCACACGTAATTTCTTAGCATTTTCACGTATACGAGCACTTCTGGTCCTAGTTAATTATATTTCCGTAGCCAATGTTGAGTTCACCCTGTTACCACGATGAAGAAAATCTGTCAAAAAGTGTATATTTTTGTTCATTGTAATTTTACTCCAGCCTTAGTATTATTTTGTTCCATGGTTGATTTTTGCCCTGTTTCCCAATCAAGAAAGTGCATATACGGTCTATAAATTTATAGATAATGTTTAATACTTAGTATTCGCTAAAAGTGTACAGTTAAAAGTATATTTCAAATAAAAATCTTATTTTTTGTTTACATATTTTATTACTCTGTGTTCAACATTGAAAAGGTAGAAATAAGACAGGTAGAAGTAAAGTTTCATTACCATCAATCTTACTCTTTGCTTTCACATGATAATTGTAAACATATTTAAAATACGGATTAAATTAATTTTAAATATTGTTATGCCGATATAATGCAACACCTTCATTTTAATTTCATCAATTTCATTAATGTAGCAATTAATTTTCATACGTGGACCTGTTTTTGTTTGTTAGACAAGTTGCTTGTAATAGTTGTAATCGTTTTTTTCAAAGTTGTTAGTATTTTAGGTTATACTTTTAACGAAATTTTATTTTTATTCTATCATACATTAATACAGCTTTTATGTAATTTTATGTAAATATAAGATAGAATTCTTCCCAGCACTCTGACCTGTAGCCTTGCTGGGAATTTTCCATACGAGTAACCTTTGTTTTCTTGTATATATTAAGTATGTGGAATATAAAGTTATTTGATTTGATTTGAATGTTTACAAAACTGTTGATTATATATAACAGGTTTTTTTAATGAATATTTCCCAACTGTAGAGATCAAAATGGTATCTTTCGCAACTTGTAATACCAGTAGGCATAGACTGAAGGGATTTTCGAAATAAGAATAGGCCTATATAAACGGGACCCAAAGAATGTCCAATTAAAATGTCAGTATAATCGGTTGAATAGTTCACGCTTGAAGCATAACAAGCTGACAAAGCCACTTTGGCTATTATTCAATTTTTGTATGTTTGCACTTACGTATAGGGAGGGATCTTCTGGTTGAAGTGAATTATATTCCTGACGCCAATGTTTACCTTGTATTTTTGCCACAATCAAGAAAATATGTTAAAATTGTATATTTATAGCAATTACAATTTATTCAGGTTCTTAGTATAATTTGTTTCATAGTTGATTTATCTAAGCTAATTAAATTACCTTTGTAATATTGTCTTTTAAATCTAATTTTTAATATTCGATAAACACTTCACAGTTAAAAGTACATTAACAATGACGCTATTTACGTGTTTGTTTTCTTTATAAACAGAAAAAATGTAGTGGGCTTAAGGATAAAAAAGAGGAATGATCACCGACATGACGAAAAGAGAAAATATTGCTTGAACCTTGTAAGGATTTTTCCACTCCCTCCCTTTATACAAAACGTAGATTGTATACGCAGTAAGTAGACACATTTTGACTAAAGTATGCTTCTTAGACCTATAACTAAACATATAAAATCCATACACCATTTATTGATTAACTGTTCACATTCTGTCCAGAACCAAGGTTTAGGACCATGAAATCTTGGCACAAGTATATTTTAGAAGTTATATAATAAACACTTGCCTCATGTCCTCAACAGATAAATAAAAGATTTAACATACAGATCAACGACCCATAGGGCCCTGAAATAGGGTTGCATTTCCTAGAAGAACTATATTATTTCAAACTTTTCACTGTCATAGAAAGGTAAATTGTCAGTGTCACGCGCCACTATGCTCTCAACAGACCACCGGCACCGAAATACCTTAGATCGCAAGCAGATTGCAATGGCCGGAAATGGTGGTTTCTTGCCCGAAGAAGTATACTGTAAACATCCCACTACATAACAAATTTCAGATTTGTATCGTTGTCTTAGAAGGTTTTATGAAGTGTATTTTAACAGGTGGCATTAAGGATGCATACAGGAGAATGAAAATAAACACTTACGATAATCAGTGGTTATTAATCTTGAATATAAGTGCAATGCTTACTAGACACAAGTTATAGGCAACAATAAAACTAATGTACAATTTTTCATCATCAATGTTGTGTAAAACTCTTTACGTAGAAATTATTAAAAACTATTTTGAACGTACTTCACTGCAGCCCACTCGCGCTCAAGTGAAGAGGGAGAAGATGGATGGAGACCACAACGTAAGCGATTGATGGATTCACTAATCTGCTGAGATCACCGCTATCGATTATTGGACGTCACTGCCATCAGATTGAGTTTTTACATTTACCCAACTGAAACTTTATGTTCAAGCCAATTCTCTTTTGGGGATGATGGGTTGTTTCCTTCTTGTAATGAACATAGAAAATCCAACCCCATATTTGTTTAAAAGTATATTTTGCTTAAAATATTTGCATCATTGCTATCAATGATAGCGATCAACGTTTAACTACAATCAACTATAATGATATTATTAACGCAACAGTTACAAACGAATTTAATCTAAATAAAGCGATAGATTGTATTATCGCAAGACCTGACGGAACGCAGCGAAAGAGAGAGCTTCCGAACGGACTTTAGACGTACTGACTGCCCTTTTACTGTTTAACCCTAAACTCAGTAGACATCTTTCCTTAGGGGAATGTGTAGGATTCAAGTCCATAAAAACCCCTTAAAAAAAATCTTTTAATTCAAAAGTGTGTATTATATTCAGCCCGTGAAAAAGAAGCTCTTGTGCAGTTGTGGTTGTAGACCATAGCTTGTTATAGCTATGTATAATATATTAGTCGTATCGGTAGTATTATGTACAAAACTCGTTTAAAAACTGTTTATAAAAATGACGCTATATCGAAGTCCAACAGCGATCACAGGAACTAAGCGACAAACCCCTGAGAAATATAACAATCCTGAGTTCCTGCAACTATTCCCGAAACATTGATACTTCAGCGTGCATTCCTTACCTTGCTTCTGTGATAATTATAGCATTTTAAAACTCTTTAATATATTGTATGCCTTTTTATAAATACAACACATAAATGTGTGTGTAGTTATATTCTGTGGGGTATAAATTTTATTACACGTGTTTGGTTCTACTAGCATAGATAAAGAAGTCCATATATGTAGTAGGTTGAGCCTCCTATGTGACCTTACTGAGGCAAGTCCTGACCATCCATGAAAGCATTTGAAGAGATTTAAGCAAGAAACGATAAACAGGAGAAAACGTATGAATGTTATTCACGCAAAAAATGCTGATATTATGAATCGTATTTCTGAACATAATTAAATAGATCCCAATCATAAGTTATAATCTTTTAAAGAAAAACCAATAAAATTACTTTACTTCTACGTACTTTATTATTTAAATTTCTAAAGTTTCATCCAAGTGTATCACAGAGAGACAAAATAAAGTTTAAAAGATCGGTACAAAAGGAACCGTGTTGGCGCCACAACGCGACGCATAAAAACATCGTAAAGTATGAACCTGTGTGTCCGGTGACCAAAACATTCTTCTCTCGTCCTCCACCCACTTTCCTCCACTGTCCTACTGTTTAGCTCATAACTTTTCCAGATTTGCCACATTCCTTTCTTTTCAGAACTGACAGGAAGTAGATACCTGTTCCCCACGTGTTGCAGTAAATAAATTTCTTTCCAAATTTTCTTCTTTGGACACAATGTAAATCTAGTTATTTCATGTAAATAAATTACGTTTATTAAAATGTACTGATATCCAAATCATCAGTATATATAATATATTACACAATGGAAAAATATTTATTTTAAATGTGGGGGGGGGGGGGGGTGGGGGGGGGGGGGGGTGGGGGGGGGGGGGGGTGGGGGGGGGGGGGGGTGGGGGGGGGGGGGGGTGGGGGGGGGGGGGGGTGGTATCTATGTTAGTACTATTAATTATTAAACTTACTAGTTGAAATATCTTTTCCAGTATCCTCTATATTTATTCGCTTCACTCGAGGAGAGTAAGTTTCCTCATTTTCAATCGTCCCAAAAATATCCGGCTCAAGCTGGGGCCAACTGGCAGAAGGTGAAGAGGCTTTGAGGGAGAAATTAATATTTTTGGTGCGGGTTATAATCCCAATCCCACCTGCTGACATGAAAGACCGCAGACAGTTCTGTGATTCCAAAGCCGTTGCTCACAGCAAAGTCGACGGTGGCTTCCCCAGTATCGTAATTGGCGAGAGGTTGTGGATGCGAAAGCTCAGACAAATCTGCCAAAATTTGCCCCCTGATAGAGCAACACTAGGACGAACTGTCCGGTTAAATCCATTGATTCCGTGTTCTCTCTTGTCTTCCTGCGACTACACCATCTGAAACAAAAATACAACCTTGAAAGCCTGCAACATTGTCCATTTATTTTGAATGGTTTCTATGAAATTAATAACCAGTTTATTAACTCATATACTTGAATTAACTTTTGGATTGTACGCATTATTGACAAACTATATATATACATATACACACACACACACACACATATATATATATATATATATATATATGTATGTGTGTGTGTGTGTGCGTGCGCGCGTGTGTGCGCGCGCGTGTGTGGTGCGTGAGTGAGTGAGTGAGTGTGTTGTGTTGTGTGTGTGTGTGTGTGTGTGTGTTTTGTCAATAATGCGTAACTTCAATAAACTTCAATTTCAACTTCAATAAATAGAATTAACTATTTAAAGCATAAGATATATAAAAAATAAATCAAATATCTCAAAGGAAGGAACTGGGTTCCAACATGAAACTATGTCCAATTTTATATAACTAAGTCTAATGCATTATCTAGATATTTCGTGTGCAGGTGTAATATAAATCCAGTTTTTCTGAGTTCAGTTCAGTAAGACCCCTATAAAGTCAGGAAATATCATTTAAATCCGATTATGTGAGAGGAAGGCCTAGCCAAGTCCACTGTATTGGCTAGATTATATATATTTAGTAAGCAGGTGTAATATAAATACAATCTTTTAGGACTTTTTAGTAAGCCCCTTATAACGGCTGGAAATGAAATACAAATCCGATATGTCAGAAGAAAGATCAAAGTGCCAATAGAACAAGCTGATGGAGTAGGAAAATTGTTCCTTTGCGATAGAGGGATGACATAATTTTCCAGGAATACTTCTAGGAAATATTAAACGTTTTGGATTTGAGAGATTTTCTCTGGGTTTTCTAATACCATAAGAAACGTGTGATGACTACGAAAATAAAATGTATTTGTATTTTTAATTTGGTTATATTATGCGTATATTTCTACCATTATTTTGTTGTATAATTTATTTACATTCACTTACTTTCTTTAATATATGTACTGTTATATGTATTTATTATCAATACTCATATGTATTATTTTATGTATATATTAAAAAGGCAATGAAGAAGGCCACTATTTGAACCAAAAATTATCCGACGGATTGTGAAAGCTATGGACACAAATCCTTAAACATCAGCCAACATAAAACTACGCGCAGAAGTTAAGAACAAACATGATTGTGTATGATAGGACTTGTTGGTCACTGAGTTGAAAGTTACTGATATTATATATATATCCAGATTTTGGATATATATCCAAAATATCGATTGAAAGATATTTATCACACTGCTGTATATTTAGGGGTCGAAACCGATATTAGGAGAAAAAACGTAATATCAGCACCAAAAAATAACTTGTGACGTCACCAGACCATTGTGTCATTGGCGGAAATGTCAAAAATTTTTAGTTTTCGGACAGTTCGCGTCAGTTGCCAAGTAACTAACAAGTGTCGCTTGTAGTTCACATTAATAACGACAGTAATACTGGTTATTTATGTATTTGTGTGCAATGGCGTGTGTGTACACTATGTAAAGTATGAAGTGTCATAGATTCCGAAGATAAGTCTTTCTTTGAAGAACAGGTGAAGCGATTTTTTAAATGAAATAAAATATTTTGTAAAGACGATTAATTTTTCATTAGTAGTTAAATTAGATTAATCCTTCATGTCAAATATAAACAAATACCAGTAACTAGAAAAAATTTTACTTTTGAATATTGTCAATAAATATATTCATCTTGCCTATAAGGAAAAAACGAGCAAAGAACACACAGGTTTTCATATTTGCTGTAATAGTCCTTATGTTTAAGTCCATGCTAACCTTCTGTATAAGGTAGGATAGTAATAAAAATAAAATAATATAAATGAAGATGATAATAAAAGTAAATTTAAAAAGATAAAAAATATATAACGCAACGCTACGAGGATCGAAATCTATTTTCTTCACCATTTGGGAAGATAATTTTATGAATGCATCATAAAAGAAAGAAAATGCGCACCTGTCGGGACATTAAGAAACGAAATTTCTGTGCAAGATTCCACGATATTTATTGATTAGCTTTAAGTGTTTAAGCAATACTTCGTCTATTTTAGGACAGCTGAAATTACGTAGAGGTTTGCAGGTAGCTTTCTTAGTAGGAGCATATAACATTTATTGAGCACTAACACGCTTTCTACACAGTAAAAGGCATTTCGTGTTTAATTCAAATTTAAAGACACTGAATACACACAGGAGCGTTTTTAAATTATTCCAACTGTCATATGTATAAAATTTATGATGACGTAAAATCGATAAAAGAACATATCTACCATACAGGACACCCGGCTCGCAATTCTCGTTTGCGTGAAACGCGGAAAACGTGATATAACACAATTTACATCCTTGTTTTTCAAAACACTGTACGCTGTTTTATCCTGTTTTCTCGGTTTATTAAGGAATCACATTGTGTGTGTGTGTGTGTGTGTGTGTGTGTGTGTGTGTGTGTGTGTTGTGTGTGTGTGTGTGTGTGTGGTGTGTGTGTGTGTGTGTGTGTGTGTGTGTGTGTGTGTGCAGATTTGTACTAAAACGTTGTATTAAAACAAGTACTCAAATTTTTTACGGATTTGTATTTTTAAAACGTAGCATTAAATAACTTTCAGGAAATTAACATAATGATAAAGAAAGCTGTTATTATCAAAACAGCAATTCAGCTGCTTTTAAATTACAGTGGTCACTTAAATAGATTTTAAAACCAGTTTGTGATCTTTAAAGGAGACAGTTATTAGAACGTGCTATATAAGGCAGTAGATAATATTTAAGTGAACGGCTCATAACGTATCACGTCACGCACTATCACGTACCTCCTTGAAGTTACGTCACTCGCCCAGGCACATGCTGTAGCTTACTTTACCACGTAGCGTTATAGCTAGCACAACATAACATTTGCATAAGCTATAGCACTATGTATACTGTACACTATAACGCATAATAATGCATAACTACAGTTTAACAGCGGGTACAGTAATGTACAGAACTATCATGGCAAGCTGTTTACAGATAAGTTACAGTTACCTAGTACCATTGCTACATATACGTTCAGGATATTTAATCTAATCGATAGTTAATCTGTTTACAGGAACGACTATTGACATTAGGAAGTTTGTACTAAGAAACTGTTTAAGTATTATGTATAACCTTAAACATTGATTTCGTAACACTCGTAACACTTATAAAGTAGCTGGAAAGGTATTAATCGTACTGATGATTTAAATTGAATATCGCAAATAAAAGATAGAGTTTCAGAAACCACAAATGAATAGGTCACCTGTCAGTGTCTTATCAATTTGCCACATTACCACACATTGCCGCACATCTCGACAGATTTTGTGTAAAAGTAATAATCAAACGTAAATAGTACTCCTTAAGGAACGCTAGTTGACAATTACTCCGTAGGGAGCTATATTTGGCTACTACTCCGTAAGGAGATAAAGTAGACTACTACTCCGTAAGGAGCTGAAGTTGGTTACTTCTCCGTAAGGAGCTCAAGTTGGTTACTTCTCCGTAAGCAGCTCAAGTTGAGTACTACTTCGTAAGAAGCAAAAGTTGGTTACTACTCTGTAAGGAGCTCAAATTGGCTACTTCTCCGTAAGGAGCTTAAGTTGGAAAATACTCCTTGAGGAGCTCAAGTTGGGTACTACTCCGTAATGAGCTCAAGTTTGCTACTTCTCTGTAAGGAGCTCTAGTTTGCAAATACTCCGTAAGGTGCTAAAGTTGGCTACTACTCCGTAAGGAGCTCAAGTTGGCTACTACTTCATAAGGGTCTCAAGTTGTCTGCTTAACCAAAAGGAGCTCTAGTTGGCAAATACTTCGTAAGAATCTCAAGTTGCCTACTTCTTCGTAAGGAGCTCTACTTGGCTACTACTCCGTAAGGAGCTCAAGTTGGTTACTTCTCCGTAAGAAGCTCAAGTTGGCTACTACTGCGTAAGGAGCTATAGTTGGCTACTACTAGAAGATGCATCACGTATGGGTTCATACTGCAATACTTATATACAAATATTGGTGGAGTTTTACATAATTCCATATTCCATACATAATTTTGAATGGAGTTTTTCTTTCTAACGTTCTTTACTGTTGATGTTGTAGCATGATTATATTGATAACTCTATTTTTGTACTCCTAGACTCAGTTTTCTTAGTTCTTTCTACTTATTAAGAATTTGTTTATGTTTTACGTGAATTAATTTTGTATGTCTATGATGCATTTAAATCTAAAACAGTTGAACTAATGGAGCGAAATATTTACAAAACAAAGTCATCCAAATTATTTTTTATTAGTTTTGTTTAGTGTCATTATGGTATTATTTTCGCCACGTGTATGGAGCAGAAAACTAGGGCGGGTATTACAACACAAAAGCTATCTCTTCATCGACGTTTAATATTAGCTTTACACTCCAATACCTTTTATTTTATACTCTATGTGTCATTACCACTAAATTTTCCTCCATCACAAGAAAAATGCGTAGAAGGTGATAAGGAAAATACAGAAAACAATTGATGATTGCAGAAAGCCAAAATATTAACATCAACCTTGAAAAGGACCTTACAACTAACGAGCTTACAGCAATCCCTCGGGAATTAACATAATGTGGCGGTGAACGAAAAATATATACCATAATTATCAGTAAAATGTAAAAATTGTAGAGGGTCTGAGATTTTATTTTCTAGGATTAAGGAATCAGTGAAAATGTGGTTGAAGTAACTTAAGGAAATTTTTTCAAAACATATACATGTTTTATACATATGACAATGTCAAGAGAACATGCAATAGATAAAATACCTTTGAGTTGTGGTAGTTAGGAATAATAAGTTCAACAAGTTTAAAATTATTTGTGATTAAATCTGTTTATAATTAGGTATATACAAGTAGGACTAAACTGTATATTGACTGTAAGTATAAGGAAAAACGATCTAAGCTAATTACATGTTTGCTATCAAATGTTTATGACACACAGTAGAGAACACGTTTTTTTCAACTTGTTTTTTATTTATCTAAAAGACGGAAATTTTGCTTCTTACACAATTACAAAACATTTTTACCCACGTACCCAATATAATGTAGCGGGAAATTGATTTGAAATTACCGAAACTGGAACACAATTTACAAGTAAATTTATCATATCAGGTAAAAACACTTTTATTTTTTAAATATATGTGTTTATATATATAGTTTCGACATTATAATTGGTATTAAATCGTTTTAAAAATTGATTCTGTAGTGTGACGTCAGAGTATTGTACGACAAAGTCACTGACAGAGATCTCAGACTACTTGTGCATTACTGATATATACATTAACTTTTGTGAAGTGTGGCAAGACTTCTCGTCGCTAGTCGACTTGTCTTTCTTGTAGACTTGTACCGTAGTTGTAATTATTTATTCTGAATCACGGTAGGAAGTAGGCTCTTTTGTTAACTAGAAGCGGTGCGTGGACATTGTTTGTTGGTTCGAGACAAGACATCAGCTGATCGAGATGACTACGGTGATACGTTCCGAGCCGGTTCCCGGTGAGAGGGGGACAAGTCTTGAAGTTTCGACGACAGGGTGCAGACCTCAGTAGAGAAGCAGTATTTCTTCCTCTAATCCTATAGTTTGGGATCTAATTCTTTTAATCGGGTGTAAATTCAAATCAAGTTTTAATTTTCTTTAGTGCGTTTTTAGTTTCCTATCAGCCTCCATAGTCTTCAAAGTAGTAAGTCCCGTACCAGCGTTTAGTTAATATCTTTTATTTTATACTGTTGTGATTAAATTTGTAAAATTTCCCATATTACAGTCTGAGAATTAATTCAATTTTTGAAGTATTGTGAATTAAATTTTGGTCGTAAAGTTAATATCACGTTTTGTGTTATTTTCATTTTGAATATTTTGAGAAGAGAACCTTTTATTTTATTTTGTTAATTTAAACCCTTTTGGAGAAGTATACATTTTTAGTTTCATTTTAATTTTAATTCTTTTTTTGATCAGACTCTTAATTAGATTTGATCGATTATGAGGATTTTTTTAAGAAAATCAAATCTAAAGTTTGTAAACTTTGTTAAAATTTTGGTAAACTCTAATTATAAGAATAAGAATAAGAATATTTTTATTCATAAAAGTATTCCGTACATATTTTTAAACAAGTACAAGAATTGTATACTAATAACTTAAGAAATCAATTTAACAATATGTAGTACTTAGCACACATTTAAATATACCACTTGCATGATGACTCTTACATCAAAATAAACTAAAAGTAAAAAAAGGAAACACTTCAGTTATATGATTATACTAACAAATATTTTAATGAAACATACTTTTATGAATATATAGGGCCTCTAAAGGCAAAGCCTGTGCAGAGGTTCCTTCATGCTAAATTAAATTCATGATAGCTCAGATAGAATGTTGACAATTAATTTTGATTAGAAAAACTCCTGTTTATCAAATATCTATGTTAATTCTAAATGTATACTTATGTGCAACTTTGATCCGAATAAAACTTTTTAACTTATGGTATGCAGAAGACAATTTATATTTTGTTTACTTAATAACCATAATTTCAATAGTTTTGAAAAAATATGTATATTTTTTGAATTACTTATATCTTTTGGTATTTTATTAAACATTTTAGGTCCTAAAAAACAATAGCTTTTTCTAAAAATAGTTAAATTAGGTTTTGGAACTGCTATTTTGTCTGTGTGCCTTAATTTATTTTTGTATATATTAATTAATACAGGCAAATTACCACTAGTGACATAAAATATTTTTAAAACCTTATACACAAACAAATATGTAATTGGAAAAATGTTTAAACTTATAAATAATGGATGAGATGGCTCGTACCTACATTTTCTTTTAACTAATCGAATGAATTTCTTTTGTTGCATTAAAAGAGGCTTTAAATTGGTTTCATAGGTTCCACCCCAGCAAAATATTCCGTATTCTAATCTACTATTTACTAATGAAAAATATAACATTCTCATAACTTCCTCTGTACACATATTTTGTAGAAAATAAAAGGTTCTTAAAATACCATTAAGTTTTTTCTTTACCATGTCTATGTGTTTTTTCCAGTTTATTTCCCTATCCAGCAAGATTCCCAGGTATTTCAAATTGTCAGCCTGAGACACAATTGCACACTCAGGACACTCTTTGTTTGTACACAAACAACTCACACAATTGTATAAAATTTGTTTGGTAAAATGTTGTGGATCTTTTTTCAGGCTAAAATTTAAGTACTTTGTTTTTTCGGGACTTAATAACATATTGTTCTTTGAGAACCACCATTGAAGGGCTTTTAAATCTATACTCATTGCTTCTTCTATATCATTCCAGTCATCCTTTATGTAAGTTAATGCTGTGTCGTCAGCAAATGATGTTATTCTACCATATAAATTTGAATTACAGAGATCATTAATATATACTATAAACAATATTGCACCTAATACTGACCCTTGGGGTACTCCACTTTTTATTATACCAAAGTCACTGAAAGTATTGCTAATTTTTACACATTGTCTCCTATTATTTAAGTAACTTGAAAACCAGGAAAGAACGTTTCCTCTGATACCGCAACAGTATAATTTATTTAAAAGAATGTCATGATCTACAGTATCGAAAGCTTTCTTTATGTCCAAAAATAATCCACTAACTTTGCGTCCTGAATTTATCGCTTCAAGTACGTCATCCATAAAGTTTTTTAACGCAGTTTCAGTACTCAAGCCCTCTCTGAAACCGAACTGATTTTTACTAAAGAAATGGGTTTGCTCAAGAAATTTAACTAATCTTTTTTTCATAATTTTTTTCAAAAATCTTTGCAAAAGTTGAGAGTAAAGATATCGGTCTGAAATTGTTGCAGTCATTATTCGGTCCACTCTTATGCAAAGGAATTACCACAGCGGTTTTTAAAATATCCGGAAATATGCCCTTTTCAAAACTTAAATTAATTAAATACAGTAAGACATTCACTATTTTTGGATACATCAATTTAATTAGAGATGAGCTAATGTTATCAATTCCAGGCGAGGTGTTATTTTTCAAATCTCTTATAACAGATACTAAATCATCTACCACTACTGGAGATAAAAACATGGAATTGCTTGAATTATATAACTTAAAAAATCTCTTATAACAACATAAGTCAAAGTTATCAGGTTTTAATTTTTTTATGTCTAGCTTATCTACAATAGACAAAAAAATGAATTAAACTCATTACAAATTTGTTTAATATCGCAGATTTCGTTACCATTAATATTCAAAGACTGTATGGGAGGTTCTTTTGACGTTTGTCCTGTTATTTCATTTATAACCTTCCACGTAGTCCTCGAATCTCCGTTACATTTATGAAAAGTATTCTCGTAATAAGAATTTTTTAAATTTCTGATTTCAAATTGTAGTTTATTCCTATAATTTTTATAACGCAATTTTAATTTTCCATTGTTTGGTTGATGCTTAACGAGTTTATAGAGTTTATTTTTTATTTTTATTTTTTTGCAAATACAATCACTCATCCAAGGTTTAATTTTAAAAACGCCGCTTGTTTTGGTTGATTGTTCAAATTTACTTTCAGAAATTATTTTTTGGATGGTATTATGAAAAGTATCAAACGCAGTTGACGGGTTTTTATCGTCGTAGACTTCTACCCATTTAACCTGTTCAAGTCGCGCAAGAAGCCCGTCGTAATCTACGCGATAGGAGGGAGGGGAGGGGCCGGCAGAATCAGCTGATGTCCGTCCCTCCGCCCCTCCCCCGCCAACGACCACCCGCACACACACAACAGCCATCCTGTGATCTGTAATATTCGCGTCTATTACCTTTACATCGACTTGAGTCTTGACTTTGTTTGCTAATCTAGCAAACACGTGATCGATGCATGAAACTGATTCTGTCGTTACTCTAGTTGGTTCTTTCAATAAACAATCGAATCCGTTTGAGTAAAGAAACGCATTGTAATTGTCAATTATCATACTATTTTCAAATAAATTTAAATTAGCGTCCCCGATGAAAAGAGCGTTCTTTTTTGTTTTAAAATTATTATTACGAAGAAAATACTCATTAATCTCAACTAGGAAATCGTCCTTGCTGAAGCTATGCAGCCTGTAAATTGCAAACAAACAAAACCTCTGTGAATTAAACTTAAATTCTAATATCATTAGATCTGCTGTTTTAAAGTTTATCGGTTCACATATAAACATTTCAACATCCAACTTTACAAAAATTGCTATACCTCCTGCCCTCTGATTTTCATTTGCATTTGAAAAACTTTTATAATTTGGAATTTTAAAAAACTGTAACTCTTCATTATCTATCCATATTTCTGTCAGTACAATTATTTCAGGAAACAAATGTCTACTACTTAATTCAGCAATGAATAAATCGAAGTTACTTCTCATACTACGAATGTTTTGATGCAATATTGTAAAATCCGACCATTGTTTAACGTTACACTGATTAGTCGTATCCATTATTTTACATTTTGAAATTTATTAACGGCTCTAGTAAAAAAATTTTAATTGAAACAGTTCTACTACTAAGTTGACTACCTTGAAAATAATTAAATCTAGCAGAATATTATTTACTTATTAAAAGAAATAAATAAATAACGCATTGTAAAAACCAAATATTTCTATTGTTTAAAACTATTTTTAACTTTAAAGAGAAATTAAAATTTAACTTATGTTTCCAGTAACAACAGTAATAAACAAAAACAAACCAAAATACGTAGCATATCTTATACGATGAAAGTATTACTGAAAGTGAAGTATATATATATTTACAGTTTAGTTTAGTCCAAGTCCTCCTCTCGTGTGATAACTCTGACTGGCGCCTTTTCTTCTTTCCTGAGGAAGATCTTGCCGTTTCTCACCCAGAGGAACTTGAAGTTTTTCTCGCGCTGATACTTCCTCGCCAGAGCGTACAGCGCCCGTCTCGCCGGTGATAGAGACTCGTTGACGTAGATGGGACGGTCATCAGTTGCACCGATGTGACGAGTTGAGAGGGTCCTCTTCACACGTCGCCTCTGTAGAAACTCCTCCTTGTCCAGTCGACGAACGAACTTCACAATAATCCCCGGCGGATTGTTTCCACTCTGCTTGGCACCAAGTCTATGGCACGCGTCCACCATAGTGTCAGATACGGTTAAGTCCAGTGCCTTGCCGACGTCCTTCACGATGGTCAACACATCTTCATTGGAAGTTACAGGGATTCCTTGAATCTCCACACAGTTACTGCGAGAGTACTGCTCTATGTTCTCCAGACGATCTTCCAGAGCTCTCACCTTCTTCTTCAGCTCCTTGTTCTCCGATGTGATAGACTCAATCAGCTGATAAAGTTTCTCATTCTGCTCCTGTTGTGCTTTAAGTGCCTTGGTGTTCTCTATGAGCTGTGAGTCCATTGATTCACAGGCCTTATTAAAACTTTTCTCATATTTTGCTTGGCTATCTCTTATATCGGTAAACCACTTTCATGATATCTTCGAGAGATAGTTTACCTTCATCTGCTGCAGACTCGAGTCTCATGCTTTTCCTCCTCGTGGATTGACAGTCCTTACACCTCCAAACTAGACCCTCTTCATTTAGGCAATCCACGTCAGCCTTGCTATATTTCAAACATGCCGCATGGAAATCTCGTTTACAGTCAAAACAGGTGAGTTTAGATTGATTAATTTTAATATTCTTGACGCATACACCACAGCTCGACATTTTTACAGAAAATAATTGTGTAAAACAAAAATCGCTGTGTAAAATAGCAATTAAACACTGTTGCACACGACTTGTAGAAACGTGAACTATATCAACGACCACTCGAAACACAGTAGCAGGAGCACGCACTGATAACGATGTTTACTCTCCGAGCGCCGACTCATATCTGAATTGGGAAATTGGGAATAAATCAAGTATTTCCGAAAAGTTGTTTTGATTTATAAAGTATTAGCTCCAAATTAACATAATATATGTGCTATAATTACGGTACAGACTGACACTGTGGTGTGAGGTCCCATGTCAGAGTATTGTACGACAAGGTCACTGACAGAGATCTCAGACTACTTGTGCATTATTGATATATACATTAACTTTTGTGAAGTGTGGCAAGACTTTTTGTCGCTAGTCGACTTGTCTTTCTAGTCGACTTCTCTTTAATTCGAGAGCTGACACCACAGTGTCGTACACAAGTGATTTTCCACTGTGATACTGAGAAAGTATTTATATTTTATTTTTAACCGTTCGTATACCAATTCATAAAAACTCTTCATCTACCCTCCCCTCTAAAATCAGCGCAACTGGAATTTCAATGTCTTTACTAAGGGAATTCCTCCGTAATTTAACGGAAATTTAATTGTAGAATTAAACACAAACACGTGTGTACTACCGTTTATATTGTATTTTTGTGAATTGACAGCGGGAACAAAACAAAGGCATTAATCACCTTATTTTAAACAATAATAATAATAGGTGGTAAGGTGGTAGGTGGTGCTTTAATAGGTGGTAAATTAAACTTAAGCTGTTATTTAATATTTTACATATTATTTATAATTAATCGATTTTTATTTTTATGTTGGTGTTTATTTATATGTATATTACGTTAAACTTTGGATATTTTAAAACATTGTTTTCTGTTATCTACAATTAAGAGTTGGTGATATTTATTTAGGTTTGTTAATATCTAGCATGCCATCTGTTACTTAGATATACATGATATGCACGAAATGGTTTACCGTTGACTCGATAAATAAATAAATAATGACCACATAACTTGGTATCCTAACATTCACACACACACACACACACACACACACACACACACACACACACACACACACACACACACACACACACACACACACACACTATGCTGCATCACCAGTATTACTACATAAGCTTATTTCAATATCGCACAGTACAAAATTTCACACATGGAATTTCAATTACAGTGGAGCTACATCATATGTCATGGACCGTGTTCTCATTTAAATAAAGAGGCAGTCAGAATTGCTTTAATGCTAGGCAATGATGCATTATAATCTCTTTAAAGAGGGATTGCTTTTGAAAATACATAACACACGCCATTCAATCTTTTTAAGTAACAAGTAAAAATGTTATATAATGATTAATGGCTTAAACATCAACATAAAAACATGGTAAGACGATTTATTCGTGACAGGTTACCAGAATATATACCAGGTTAAATAGATTGATGTTTATGTCTAAACAAACAGTAGCATGTAAAATAGTCTTAAATAATTCCATTATGCACATAGTTTAGTCTAAAAATGTTGTGAACATAATGGATATCAAGGTTGAACCGGAAGGATGAGGGAGACAAGGTTGAGCATAGAGGACGATTCAGATCAAGTCGGGCCTGGAGGATGTTAGAGGCCAAGAACAAGTCTGGATGATAATGGAGCTCAAGGTCGAGTCTGCAGGATGAGGATGGTCAAGGTTGACCGTGGAGGATGATAGCGATCATGTTCAAGTCTGGAGATTGATTGAGATCAAGGTTGAGAATACAGAATAAGGGAGATGGAGGTCGAGCTTGGAGGATAATGGAGCTGAAGGTCGAGTCTGCAGGATGAGGATGGTCAAGGTTGACCGTGGAGGATGATAGAGATCATGTTCGAGTCTGGAGATTGATTGAGATCAAGGTTGAGAATACAGAATAAGGGAGATGGAGGTCGAGCTTGGAGGATAATGGAGATTAAGGTCGAGCATGGAGGATTAAAAACTGGGTGCTGTAGTAAATATCTCCAAGTGCAGTAACGCTGTTTAAGTAGATCAAATTGAAACCTTAAAAATTAAATATAGGACCTAATTTTATTAATATTTTCAAACGTGCGGTGGACCAGAAGATAAAAGAAAGCTTAAGACGATATTATACACAATACTGCAGTCTATTACAAGAAAAATGAAAGTAATGTAAATTTAGTTACACAATGAACATAATTTACACATTAATTATTTATGTTTCTTGAAATTTATATTTTAGAAGTAACTAAACGTAGGTGAACTCGTAAGCTGAAACGGTGAATGGGTTAGTAATTGAACACATATGTCTGTCATTTATGAAATAACACAAAATAGGTGATTATTATATTGGGAAACCGAAAGTTTGTAAAAAGGGCAACATTAATGCAATTTAATATAAAACGCATGGTAGTTTCACCTGGGCTGGAATTGTATCGACATTTCCGCTACAATGGAATTCCAGCAGAACTGTCCACATTGTCAATGTAAAACAAGCTTTATATCCGCTGTGACGGATACACGCAGTACAGTTCTGGGTTGTCTTCACCAAAATATACCTCAGCTGTTAGAATGTTGCATGTTAATAAAGCAATTTAAATTAGTAGTGTTTTTTAAGTGAAAACTTCTTTATGCGCGTTGAGCGTTTTGGTAGAGGGTAAAATCCTCGGTTCGCGTCACCGACATGCTAATGATACTAACCTGCATGAAAAAGTCAGTCTCGCTGTGTTTTTTAACCGTAGACTTGGCCGCGGACTACTAACCTGCATGAAAAAGTCAGTCTCGCTGTGTTAAAACTGTCCCGGCGGAGTATGAAAACAGACTGCGAAAATCAGTGACCTTTACGGCTTCCTCTCGCGATTTAAAAGTGAAGCCAATGTCGTACAATTCTGTAAGATGCGTCAAATTAAAGCTCTTAATATTGGCAATCTATTGGTTACATTTTTAAATATTAAAAAAATTTCGATATAATTTTGATTATTGTTTACATTTTACATAGCGTTTACAATAACAAGAAAAAAGTAGTAAGCGAGGATTTTTTTTTATTTTTTGGTCAGACAAAATTTGTCAGCGAGAAAGTTGTGTGAAAGTAGATGAATATTTTTTTTGTAATTTATAATTTTTTAATTGGAAGTTTAGTTTAGCCTGTACTAGCGTATGAAGTGATGAGTGAACGTTTCTGCCGGAACTGTAGTTGGCGCATTGGCTCACTGATACCGTATTAACTCAATAAATTAGTTTATTGTGCAATAAAAATACCTTTACGAAAGAACCAAGTTAATTTAACTAATTTATTAGTTTTAAAAATATTGTGGGTTTAATTATTATTGCAATTATATACTTTATCCGTAGCAATAACTGTATTATTTACAACGGTGTTCAACTCACTTTTGTTCACTCGGTGTTTACTCACTTGTATTCTATGTTTAACTAACTATTAATATTGAGCAATTACAAGTATAATGATTGCATTGAACTTTTTTTCATTAAAATAATATTCTTTAATACTTACAGTACTTTTTTATTAAGATATTGTAAAGATAATTGTATATTATTTTTTCAACCACTTTGTATTTATATTTTGTTCATGATTTGTTTAACCCATCATATGTAACTAATAAATAAAACATAAAAAATTTCATACAATTTTTGCATATAGTTTTAATTACTCTCAACTTAATAGTTCCGTTTTCACTTCTATCGGCAGTCCCACGACTGCTACTGTTTTTTTTTATCATGAAACTGTTTTGCTTTCCTAAAAATATTATTTCGTTATTAAATTCCCATTACCGATTGCCAATAGCACAGTTTAGTGGCTATGGTATCTATCACGAGATAACCAAGTCAAGCAACATCAAGAGTCGCTGCTGCTTGAATGGCTGACCGCTGAGCGATCCTGTCCTAGCAAACAGCCCTAGGAAGTCATCTTTATGCAATGAGTCAACAGGTTATTCTTTTACCAATTAGTCTTAAATATTTATTTAAAGATCCTAATTATAACTGTACGATTTGTTACATGGGGTAGTAAAATTTAATAATAAATAATTATGGGATAAACTATTTACGAAAATATATTTAGAATAAAAGTTAATTTAGTCAAAAAATTTGTAAAATTTAAAAAAGTAATCAAACTGGAAATAGGATAAACGTAATATTTGTTTGGAATAAAATTACAAATGTTCATTTTATATAAATATGTGTTCTGTACTATTTAGATTTTAAATGAAGATTTTTTACTGAAATTTAATTTATTGTTTTTAAACAAGAAAACTTTTTCTTGGGAAATATTTTACAAAACAGTTAGTCGTATAAGTATTTGGTAATTAAATGTAACAATTTATAAATTAATAAAGTTTATTTTATTGAACGTCAATTTTAAAAATTTAGTTAATAAAAGGTTAATAATAGCACAAATTTTAAGTGGTTTGTAATTTATTCTCCTGTATATTCTCATTAACTAATACAATCAATTATAACTTAAACTGGAAACACAAGTGAATTTAAGATATTAAGAAAGTATATAAAGAGGCTTTGAAGGTTTTGCGAATCTCTGTACATGGAACTACCCCTCCGCTTGTTTATACTGCCACTTTATTACAGGTTAAAAAATAAATGTTTGCAGTAAGGTATACTGGAAAATATCATTATACTTTGAGGTGTGCGGATTTATTTCCGATAGGCGTTTATAACATGAACTGTTTGTAATTATGAATATAAAAAATTAAAAATTGAACCGTTCTAAAACAAACATGGAAAACTATGATAAGGTGTAATCTTATATGAACTTGCCTCGTAATTTACACTACCATATCATAGGTTTGAACGCGACTCACATGAAAACATTAATCAGGCCTTCATAATAATAATCCTTGTATTATATTGTGACTAATATCGTCAACTTTGATGTAGGATATATTATTTTGCACAATTTTTATTAAGGTTTAAGGAAAACTTTCCAAGTTAGGCAAACTCCACTGACAGGTTTCATTAGGGCTTATTAAGTTTTCTAGAGTGATTAAACAGTATTTTATGAAGTAGGATTTGGTATTGTCTAAAGCTTATATCAGGCCTTTTATCAAACTGTCAATCTGAACCTAAAATTAAAAAGTAGAAGAGGATTTATATCTCAGACTGTTGCTCTTTAGGCGCAAGATAATAACTCTTCGATCAGACCTGGAACTGCGTATGGCACTATTAGACTTAGCTATTTCGTGTTTATGTATTACTTGTCGATGACTATAATTGTTATTTTCTGGGATTTGTTTATTGATCATAACGATTTTGTTTCGTTTTCTTTAAAATTTATTAAATCCTATATTAAAAATGTGTCAAAAATAATTTTAGACACATTTCATGAGACGTTTAATGCGTGTATTAATTACTATTCCAATTGTAGTGAATTTAATCGTATGCACTGCAGGTAAAACATTGGGTCGTATCCCCTCAGTTCTTTTACACGACATTTTTCTCTTCTACTTACCACGGTCTTTGTAACAACTAAACAAAAGAACTATTTGTGATTTCATTCCCTCAAGACAATGTGCTTGGTAGGTAACCGCTCCTTCTAATGTCACTGATAAGAAATATCCATTACCCTCCTTTCATCAATGTGAAGAAGTTTTATTCGTATAAATAAAACTTTGTGAAAATACTATTTAAATTATAACGGCTTCATGCGTAGATCCATTTTTATACGTTCATTAAAATTAATAATATTTTATTTATTTGTTATGTTCCAGGCTGTAAAACCAAAAACACTATTTTACGTTTTCAAAAACAGTTTAGACACATTTATGTATATTATAGAGAAATTGAACAGCAGCTAATGTCCTTCTAAAGACAGAAACATTAAGATGGAAATAAATGAATGCACCCGCCTTTCGTTTACGACGTGATGGACATTCTGCCATTTATGACTAAATGACTTTAAGACAGGACACACACCTCGGTTACGTACATTACAGAGCTTCCACAGCTTCCTTGAGATCGTCTTTGATAGGGAATAGGGTTTCACATAATAGGATAACAAGTGCACTGAATATTCCATGAGTTACGTTTGTGTACCTCGTGTCATAAAATTACCTTTTATTAACCTTGCATTAGTATTTCATATTTTTATCCTCTAGTTCCAGTAAATGACTATGATAACAGCTGTATAACTGATAGTAAAATTTCAGATAGCTATCTTTCCTAATGTGTAAAACACTGCAAAATATATTGATTAAGTGCACATGCAAAATACAGCTTTCACTAAATTTCTCTTGTACAATATGTTTGCAAGTTAAGTTTATAATTATTTCATGATAAACAATGGCTAGTTTAATTTTTGTTTTTCTATAAATTAAGTATTCAAATATTGTGACCTACTGTATATTCATTATCCATATTTAAATATTTTAGTAAAACCCCCTTTCATTTAGAAGGAAAACGAAAGTCTAGATCAGAACGGTTGTGTTCTCTTACGAAAAGAAGCTGATAAATTGAATTTAGTTAAAAAAACAGGGGTTAACTTCCGAAATGACAGGATTTTCTGGATGGGCAAGATTGGGTGTGGTGGCAGCCATCTGTCAACATCAATGAGGAACGATTTTGGGTATTTATCTCTGACATGTGTCCTTTGAAGAAGAGGAGCCCAGCTCTGTACAAGTCTCTCCAGACAAAATAGGCAAGGATTGCACTCTTTTATTCCTAGACTAGCAACCACCTTTATCATTTAGGGAGCCCCACCATCTCAAAAATTCATTACTCGCAATAGACTAGACATATGAATCTACAACTTGCACCCTAATATCTTGATATTTGTAGTTAGGGTATAAAAACAATATGATGCCGAGACTTTAGTGACAAATCAGTATTTTTTGTACTTAG
This sequence comes from Homalodisca vitripennis, assembly GCF_021130785.1. Taxonomy (NCBI): domain Eukaryota; kingdom Metazoa; phylum Arthropoda; class Insecta; order Hemiptera; family Cicadellidae; genus Homalodisca; species Homalodisca vitripennis. Next base: position 120,877,032 of record NC_060213.1, on the reverse strand, counting down.
GGGAAGTTCAACTGGAAAGTAAACCAACTAGATGGGAACTTTCAGCACTTTAAAATATAACCCACTTTGACACAGATAAGCTCTTAAAATATAACCCACCTTGACACAGATAAGCTCTCACAATATAAACCTCCTGGAAAAAGATCAGCACTTAAAATGTAACCCTCCTTGACACAGATAAGCTCTCACAATGTAAACCTCCTGGACAAAGATCAGCACTTAAAATATACCCCTCCCTGACACAGAAAAGCTCTCACAATATAAAACTCCTGGACAAAGATCAGCACTTAAAATATAACCCTCCTTGACACAGATAAGCTCTTAAAATATAACCCTCCTTGACACAGATAAGCTCTCACAATGTAAACCTCCTGGACAAAGATAAGCACTTAAAATATAACCCTCCCTGACACGGATAAGCTCTCACAATATAAAACTCCTGGACAAAGATCAGCACTTAAAATATAACCCTCCTTGACACAGATAAGCTCTTAAAATATAACCCTCCTTGACACAGATAAGTTCTCACAATGTAAACCTCCTGGACAAAGATCAGCACATAAAATATAACCCTCCTAGACACAGATAAGCTCTCACAATATAAACCTCCTGGACAAGGATCAGCAGTTACCATGTATATAATTAACACTGTTGATCACACTAATCGGGTTTATCTTTTGGTTTAAACATAACATCTAAAGATAAAGTCATATTTTTACACTGACATTAAAAAATCAGTATTCCAAATAAATATATGTCGTTTTGAATAGGAAAATATTTTAGTAGAAATAGCGAGATTTATGTAAATGTTGTGGAAAAGTATAATTAAAATATAATAATTAAATTTATAAGATAAGCCAGTTGACTAAGCCAATGAACTTTGAGGGCAGTATCATTTCAGAGCCACGATTCGAGAAGAATTTTCCATTGCTGTTTAATCATCATAACACCCAGTCAAGGGTGAATTTCCTTGTTATTTTTATCCACAGTTACAGGCCAGGTCGCATATTAACGGTGCTGAATGAATTCCTATGGCTCTAACAACAATACTTCAACCTTACAATCCCACAATTATTGCTCTGGTGAACATTCCATCTGGATATTCTTTACACATTTAAGGATTTTAAAAATCCCTATCATATTTAAGCGCCTACAAAATTATGTTTTAAACTAATTTTTCTCAAACGAATCCTTGAATTATTATTAAATATAAAATTACGAGTTTCTACTTAAGTAGGGAAAATTTTACTGCGGAAGCTTAAGACAAATAATTTAATATTATTTCCGTAATTTAAGTTATATTTTAATTTTAAACATAACATTTAAAAGATTTAATATTTAGAAAAAAAGACACTAAATATAAATTTTGCACGTATAGTATTTTAAAAAAAAAAATAATACCTTTACAGCTCCATAACTGTGATTAATTGAACTAATAATTAAAAGTTTATATTCCTATACTAATCTAGCTTAAGTATGATGTCTCGTTTTATAGTCAATGCATATTACATAAATTATGACCTGAAATCAGAGCAATTTCTAAAATAGTTTGGTACAGAATTTGTTATAATTTCAGATTGATTAGTTAACAAGTTATCAATATTAAGTGGCAATTCATAACTTTGATATATGAGTGTAACAATTGAGTTTATTTCATTGGAATTCGCAAATTACCGCGGAAAGTGCGAAACGCGATATAGGGGTTGAAATAATAAAAAATATGAGAGATTGAGGAGTTCTCAGTGTGGTGGTCGGTGATTCCATGATCGACGCTGCAATCATGTCTGGAGGGAAGATATACACTACGGGGAACGATATTGATATTTTGCCGGAAGTTAGACAAAGATCTTCTGACCGGAAAAGATAAAAGAAACTTAACATCCCGAGCCGATATTTTTACATGAATTATGTCACCGGCGCGAAGGAGTACAATATGACTCCAACGGCATTTCCTTTTTAAGCAAAAAGCGAGTTCACCCTGCAGACTGTTCCAGAGAATTGTCAAATATATCTTGAGTTCTTTAATTTTTATATTTATGAAGAATTATTTATTTATTCCATACTATTTAATTTTTAGTTCAATTCAGCACGGACTGTGTTTGTATATGCTGTTTGATCATTATTGAAATATCATTAATAAGTGTAAAAGTAGCAAAAAAACATTAACAGAATGCGTGTACACTTTTACCAATTTAGCTTTAAAAAGCTTGTTTTGCTAATATCCATGTATCATTTTAATATATCTAAAAGGTGGATAATACTATGGGTTTGGTAGTATCTCCAATTATGAACTAAAAGTTAACGAACAAGAAAATTCTCGTTTTAATGGAGTTGCTGCTAATAAAAAAAAAGTTTCAAACAGATATTCTGTAAAATAAAGAAGCGAGTTCGTTACTTAAATTTATTTACATTATTTCAGTTTCAATCTTCCACTACGGTGTTTACTTCAGTCTTAAATTCGATAATATGAAAACTATTTACAAGCGACTGTTGAAAGCTTTTGTTTCGCCAGAAAACTCAAATATGCTATCAATAAATTACACTTGATTAATCACAAATACTGAATAATACCGGTCATAATATTAACACAATTAATTATTTCATCCATTTCTACATGAACATAAATTAACAGTAGGTGTAGGACTGAATAGTTTGTAAAAATGGTTTTTAATAAAACATTTTCATTATCTACAATATTACATGTAGACATTATAATCATAATTTATAACCTTTCTCAATAAGTTAAGAGAAAATCTCTTCTACGTCTTTCGGCTTTCTAAATATTGTGTCAAAACGTATCTGACGGTAAAAACATACTCATCTACTGTAACAAGAGTTCTTTTGTTACTTTGTTCAAAACAAAAGCAAATTTATCTGTAACTATAACTTTTTAAAGGCCATATCTACTTAACACACGTACCATCGAAACTGTGTGGAATATAAAAAAGAGATAATAATAATCTCTTTATTGCATTATTTTAACAATTTGTACATAGTATCGCAATCGTCAATATGTTGTCAATTTACACGATATTATCTACACATTCACACAACTTATACTCACAATTCATACAATCATTAAAGACACAATCGCACTGATCTCAGATCCAGCACTCTCAAATATCCCAGCGGCTTATCATGAATTCATCAACAGAGTAGAAAGCCTTGGACACCAAAAGGAGTTTGAGACGCGTTTTAAATTGATTTTGATTATTGGAAATTTTGATTTCTTCAGGGAGCCTGTTGATTAATCTGACACCGACTTCTTGCGGTAGATGTTGCGCTAATGACACGGATACACGGAGATGAACAGTGCCTAATGTGCGTCTAACCTTGTATGCTGATGGCTCTGGGCACATCCATTGATGAAGTAGAGTAAAGCTAATAGAGCACATACAGTCGAAACTGTGTAGAATATGGAGGTAGCAATGGATATACAGGTAGATGAACAGTGCCTAATGTGCGTGTAACCTTGTATGCTGATGGCTCTGAGCACGTCCATTGATGAAGTAGAGTAAAGCTAATAGAGCACATACAGTCGAAACTGTGTAGAATATGGAGGTAGTAATGGATATACAGGTAGATGAACAGTGCCTAATGTGCGTCTAACCTTGTATGCTGATGGCTCTGGGCACATCCATTGATGAAGTAGAGTAAAGCTGATAGAGCACATACAATCGAAACTGTGTAGAATATGGAGGTAGTAATGGATATACAGGTAGATGAACAGTGCCTAATGTGCGTCTAACCTTGAATGCTGATGGCCCTGGGCACATCCATTGATGAGTAGAGTAAAGCTGATAGAGCACATACAATCGAAACTGTGTAGAATATGGAGGTAGTAACGGATATACAGGTAGATGAACAGTGCCTAATGTGCGTCTAACCTTGTATGCTGATGAATCTGGGCACAAACATTAATTGAGAAGTTCTTAGTCTTGGTTTATAATGAGCATCCTAGCCAGATCTAAAGCATCCACTATCGAATAATGTAAAGATATAGATCTCCATTTGCCTATGCATTAAACTTAATTACCCTCTCAATTTCAGGCGCAAAGCTTAGTTAGTTCTCACTATATTTCCAATGGTAGATTTCTCTAGCGCTCCGTCCAATATCATTAAGGGCAACAAGAACCGTTATCAAACTTGATTTTCGTTTTATAAGAATAAAGCTTTGTACTAAATATAAAATCCGCATTCGATATTTACAACTGAAAATAGATAGCCATAAGGAGAGACAGGTAGAAGAATAATTGTAACAGCTGATTGAGCTGTAGTAAAAAATGCTAAGTTCCTGCGGAAACTGTTCCTGAAAATAGTCAAATCTTCTGAGAGACTAGTCAGCTTAAATACTTTAACCCCTTGATAGAATCTAACTCTACTTACTCTATTCTGAGGTCAACTTTATCTTCTGACCTTATGATGCTCAAGTGCAAGGCACGGCTAAGGCAGTCTTTGGGCACAAAACAAGTGCAGTAGTAAAGTACAGCGTTACTCTGCATAGTTCTAATTAGCTCATTACTTATTTAATTTAGTAGCTATATTTCTCATAAAATTCAATTGTTAAAATACTTTTGGTATTGAATCTATTAATAATTATAGTTTAGGAATTTATTTAATATCCATCGGCTTTTCAATTGGCGATTTAAGTGCTTTAGAATTTTATAAAATACAGATTTAATAATATTCCTTGAATATAACAGATCATCCTAAAATATGGACTAAATCCTGGTTATTACGTATGCTATTATACACCAACATTTACAGTGTATATTCTCAAATGCTGAAAATACTATTACATCTGTAATATTGGCATTATATTATAATTTAGAGAGTTGAAGAGTATTTAAATGTATCCCTCCATTTAATACTGTCAGTATTGTTTAATACCCTGCTTACTGTGCACGTCCTATTAGCTGATGATAATCACATTTAACGGTGAAATAGGGATTAAACAATAACGGATTAACAGATAATTCTTCAGTCGAGAGTTGTAAAAAGCGAAACTGCCAATAGTATTATCCACTACACAGCTGAGTTAAAGTTTAATGTACATGGACTGTACCGTGATTGACTGAAGCAAACATTACTATCACAAGAAAGCCTTACACAAGAAAGATAGAGAGAAATATCCATTAGAAGAGTTATCTGTGAGGTCGTACCGTGTTCAGTGTACAGTAGCCTACTCCCCGGGGCTCTGATGTGTGTGATGTATGTTGTAGCATACATGATGTATGGATGTTGTCATCCAACACTCTCCGATACATGAACAAGAGGTTATATCTTGCTGTCAGGTGGTAAGATCATCAGTTAATATGGTATTTCACACATAGTATTCTGGCCAATGTAACCCAAGAAAATGCATCTAACTGTTCAAACGACTTAATGTTTGATGTTATGAGAATTAAATTTTAATTTTGTTTTAATTAAATTAGGAAATTATTTTAAATATAATTTAGTTAGCATTTCAAATGGTTATTAAAGCCATGGCTTTCTTAAAATAATAAATATCGTAGTATGTCAAAACTTTACAATTTACACATAGGAAATAAAGAAAATGCTGAACATCACTAATGAAATAAATAAAATATCACCCAACTGCGGTGTGTAGAACGATCTCATTTGTTTTTAATGTATCTTACATCCATGTAGCCTCGGGCAGTTAGAACTTTGTGCAGTGCACTACACGCGTATTATACATCATCATCACATGTATTTCTGGGAATAATATTGGTTGAATATTATTACATAGACTTGTCATTAACTTATTTCTCAGTGTACCTTATGTATTTATCTACCTAAGTGTTTAATTCATTTCAAGTCTTGGCCCCAAAACGTCCTAATTTCCACTAATGATTAACTGATCGGTTGGTCCGCTCATTTAATATATGAAGCGTCGATTAATTACATTATAAAGAAATGATGAACCAGATATTTAAACAATGAACTTTGGCCTACAATTATGTGAAATTCTTTAGTCTTCACTTATTATAGTTCTAGTGTTCTTGTGTTTTCTTTTGTCCTAAAGTTTAATAGTCTTTTTTCTCATCCTTGCATTACTTGTTAAAACTGCATTTTAAAATGTAAATAACATTTTTTATTATTTTGTGCTTTTTTATTTTATTTTTCAAAGTATATGACAGTTTACGTTTGTATCGCATATGCTCCCAGATAAGACTGTAACGAGCTTTTCATTACACAATATTTGGAACAAAACAGTAGTACGCACATTTAGTGTTGCAATAAAAGAAGACCATAACGTTTCAACTACCCAAATAATATTAATTATTTTAGGTCAGCAAAAAAGTATCGAAGTGAACACATGGCGGTGAGCAAGTTAAAGAAAATAAAAGGATTTACACATACAAAATAAACATACATCAACCAACAGCACGTTACAGAAGCGCGCAATCATCTCTCATATATAGCGCTTAAACACTAAAACACGCAAATTGCTCTTGGAAATATTTAATGTATGAAATGAATATTTTGAGTCCTGAACACAGATGGATCAATCACGACGCGTCTCTATTCAATATAAGCAGATATCCCATTAGATTTATATATAATATAATACACAGTTATTTAAATTTGAATGTAATGGATATTTCGAATCCTTGAAGTAATCAAATAAAATTTATCTGTTCACTATACTCATATCTACCATTAGTTAACATGATATAATACATGGTTGTTTAAATTTGTATGCGATGAATTATTTCCAGTTCTAAAGTAATGAAATGATACTTATCTATTCAATATAAGCAGATATCCCATTAAAACGTATTAAATATACAATATAATACGCAGTTGTTTAACTTTGTATTCAATCAATGATTCCAGTTCTGGAGCTAATCAAAATGTCACTTCTATATACAATATACATATATATCCCATTAGTTTACAATATAATATAATACACAGTCGTTTCAACTTTGTATTCAATCAATGATTCCAGTTTCGAATCCTTAAAGCTAATGAACTGTCACTTATCTATATTCACTATAGGCATATATCATATTATTTTATACAATATAATACGCAGTCGTTTAACTTTGTATTCAATCAATGATTCCAGTTCTGAAGCTAATCAACTGTCACTTCTATATTCACTATACGCATATATCATATTATTTTATACAATATAATACAGGGTTGTTTAACTTTGTATGCAATCAAAGATTCCAGTTCTGAAGCTAAGTATTCGTCACTTCTCGATTCACTATACGCAGATATCACATTAGTCTATGCAATATAATATTCTTGTACAAGGCTCGAGACACAGAGTAAACACGAAGAGCTGTAAATTGATTCATTCATTTACCTAAGCCCTGCTCTGCTCATAGCAACGCCCTCTACACGCAGCTTCACTACCACACAGTATCTCGAAATAACACTTGTATACGAATAATATTTCAATATCTTCCTAAATTATATGTTTTGTATGTGACTCAAGACCTACAAGGAGTTATTTATTTCTTGAAACAAACATACCAAAGAAACCCATAAGCAAGTGACAACAGATTTATGAAGCAATGTAACCCCTCTAGCACTTTGTTTGCACAGCGTGGCCTGTTACTTACATTATTAAGCTTTTCTATTTTAGTCTACATATGTGTTGTTATTTAAATAAATAAGCTGTAAAAGATATTTAATAGACAATTTTTGCAAAAACCTTTTGGAAATAAATAAATAGGTTAACTGTTAACGACTAGACTAATGGGAACTTAGCGTGAGTTAGGAATTACATCGAAAACTCCACTGCAAATACTCCTTGTGATTCCTTATTTCCGGAGGTTTAAAGTACCTTTAATTAGTGAAGCTGGTAATAAACGTAACAACAGTGATCTGGATACAAATGTGTTTGTTTAATTAAATAACATTTTATGCCAAACATGTAGCGACATTATTTCAACTGATGCACTTGTTAACTTGCTTTTAACAAGCTTTTAGCTGAACTATGGCAATTTTATAAAGATCTAAATAAATAGTTCACAATTTTCACTTAAAGGTTGCTCTGAACAAAGCTTTGCATAAATTTTATTTTAAAACATTTTACGAACATCAATACCTTTCTTAAAATTGAGAAACATAATATAAAACAAGTAAGGAAGCAAAAGGAGAAAACACATAAGATTTCATAAGTAATTCCTCAGTGCGTATTATTTATTTATTTTATATTACCTTAGGGCATTAGTAGCTACTTGTAATTTCTACTACTGTTTTATACGCGAGTAGCTCATAATCATTGTTAACCCGTTATTGTTTAATCCCTATTTCACCGTTAAATGTGATTATCATCAGCTAATTTGACGTGAACAGTAAGCAGGGTATTAAACAATACTGACAGTATTAAATGGAGGGATACGTTTAAATACTCTTCAACTCTCTAAATTATTATATAATGTCAATATTACAGATGTAATAGTATTTTCATTATTTGAGAATATTCACTGTAAATGTTGGTGTATAATAGCATACATAATAATCAGGATTTAGTTCATATTTTAGGATGATCTGTTATATTCAAGGAATATTATTAAATCTGTATTTTATAACATTCTAAAGCACTTAAATCGCCAATTAAAAAGCCGATGGATATTGCATCAATTCCTAAACTATAATTATTAATAGATTCAATTAATGATGTGTTTTGGTTTCATTAACTGAAATATATTCATGTTTGGACATCAAATTATTGCACATATGCACATTTGGTAATCAAATTGTGAAATAAATTTAACAAACTATGCAGCACAAATATTTATACAGATTATTATATATATGTTTAACATAATCACTGTGAAACACATGTATTAATTAAGATATAGAGAAACAAATATTCAGTTAGTTAATAGATTTAAACCTAGCATATCATAGAATGAATCTGTGACTGGCTCGGTCTTCGAAATACAACTCGAACTCTACTTTTCGTATTATTGCATTCTATTTATTACAGTAAATACCTCCAGCTTTTTTACCTTATTCTTAATTTTACTGAACTCTGTGAAAATCCAAGTACGAGTATGTTGAATAGATTTTATTACATTTTGTGTGAAAAACGTTTTTAAGTTAGTAAACAATAAAAGATATCTTAAACTAGGAACTATTTATATCCTAAAAAGGTAACTTATTAATATTGTTCAATCATTTTTTAATTTGTAATTCTAATTATTGATTATGAAATTTCACCCGTAAATAGACAAAACTATAAGAATAGAAAAGAATTATTCTAAAAAAATCCATATTTATTTGTGTCGGGTGTCTTAAAATTCAATTGGGCGGAGGGCAATTATAATTAATAATCGATGTTTATTAATAATCGCTCCTGGCCTGAACTCTGATCCTCGCTGTAGGAAGGAAATGACGTGTTTCCTTACAATTACATAACTTTACTATACAGATAATTCAATTTACTATTCTTTCATATTTTCATTCAAATCTTGAGCTTAGCATTGGCAACTTAATTTGCGTTTTTTTATTATTAACATATTAACTCATCTGATACTCACCTGTGTATCTTTTGATTGATGTATCTAATTCTATTTACATATAAACTAAATTTAAATCTAATTTACACTGAAATCATTATTGACCCAAATGTTAATATGACGGTGAGTATTGCAAATAATGGCTTAATATGTATGCTACCATAAATATACTAATACTTAAAATTTTATAATTTTTAAATTTGGTAACAGAAAAAATATTTGTGATAAGGTTATATATACTCAATTTATTAAATAGTTAATTTTCCAAATACAGTATTAAGCTTAGCGCAACTTACGGAAAATGTTTATTTACAGTGATAGGGTTTCAATTTGCCTCGCCAGTATGTGTAAGTTTGTAACAAGCACTGATGTTGTTACTATTTCCAGAACACCCTCAAAATAAATGTAAATGAAACAAAGTACAATAATTTCCTTTTAGTACGATAGCAAACTCCCAATCTAAAACAATTTAGGTAATATTATGACCTCGCTTAATACGTTTATTATACTATGACTAAAAATAATATTTATGTAGTAAGATAACATAATATATTCAGAACTGAAATATCAAGTAATCACATTACAGTGCTGAATGAAGACAATGTATTTCTTCCTGTATCGTAAGCTCGAGAATTCCTACAGTTCTTACTGAATTATTTATTACTCGTTTAAGATTAGCCAAGCATGTGCTACACCCCAGCAAGTACCTCTTGCTTCAAATTTTTGAGTTTTCCCTGCTGCAAAGGCAAATATCCATATTATGAATTTGATAAGAAATTGTTGTATTATTTAATACACTTGAAGGCTTAGCAAAACGAAAATAAGATATATGAAAAATTTCGCTTCTATTTGACCTTAAAATAACTCGTCCTTCATAATATGAAACTACACGTTCTGGTTAGGAGCTATACAATGTATAGGAATCTTGGACCAGTAATAACTGTTATATTCTTAGGAGCCATAACTGAACACTTATTACACAATATTATTATACTAACACTAATGAAACTGTAATTCACCGAGGTATGTGTACACATTAAATTTAAATCGTTGTAGTGTTTGAGTTAGTAGACATTTAAATCATTGAGGTTAATAGTTTAGTACCTGACTAAAAAATTATAAAATGCATAGCAGTAGGCACTACTCTGTAACTTTCAAATACTTCGTATCACCCTGCAATCGTAGAGTGGTCATTTGGCGTTTTTAATTCTGGGGAAGATTTTCACTTGAATAAATGAACATGTACTACCTATAATATTTAGAGAATGTTAGTTCAGCTCGATTTCACCTTCTGCTAGGTGGAGCACACAAACCTGACGGCCACAGTCCTGATTTATGAAATTTTGGAGTCCACGTCCGTCTGAAGGGATAAAACATTCTGTGATGAAGACACTGAAAAATAACTGTTTACGTCGTTACTGTATTAGAGACACATAGAATACTTAGAGAACAATTAGTGGTTAAGTGGAAGAGAGGCCTTTTTAGTCATAACTCCACCTTTATAAATAAACACATTTTTAATTTGATTTCATATCATTTCAGTACAAAATTAGATATAATTTAGATGGAGAGCATTTCTTTTTATCTCATCAGATGCACAAATTAATTGTGTGCACTAAGATGTTTTAAACATGATTCCAAAGCACGGTGGAGTAACCGAGTATTCTACACGTTATGAAGGTACGGTGGGAAAAGTTGTAATATTTCCATTTCGTTTCAGCTACATTGTGCTGAGCAAATATAAACATTTATCTGCTTGTACAAGAAGTCAAATGACATTTCTGTTTGCTTAGTGTCCTTGCTTTTCTGCTCTGGAACATGTAATATTGTATACTAAGATTATACTGCCAGTAATCTAAGAAGAACTGACTTATGAAACGATTGAAATTACAGAATTCCAAACACGAAACAGACAGTTTACGTAATTCACACAGGTAAATGCGTGATCTTGATGTAGTTGAAAGAAACAAGCGTCAATGTACAATAGGAATCATGGCTGTGTAATTTTATCTTACTAAAAGTTTTATATTTTATTATGTCTGGTTTCCTGGCATATTATATATACACAGCAAATTTGGTGATCTTTTTTATTTCTTACTTAAATTATATTCTAAATGGGGAAACAGACAGTATGTAGCTTTCGAATTTCTATAATTGGGGTTGTTTTTAATTGATTTATAAATATAAGTTTTTTATTTTTATTGTTGAAGAAGTATGTTTTGTCTATGGCAACCACGTCGTACTTATTCTGCCGTATAACTGCTTAACATTTCTTACATTTATTTTTTTAATGTTTACACTTTCAGTGTCATTATATTATTCAATGTTTTATGTTAACGTTATAGGCGATTAAATTAGTGCCTGATTAATGGTAACAACTAGATAGAAATTAGGAGTGGTTCATGTAAGACATATGTATTATTAGTAAAATAAAATTCATAGAATAGATGTACAGATAGTTGCTGGAAAGGAAGTCTCGTATTGCAATTCGAGACAAACATCCTCCGGATGTAAGTAGATACGCACATCCGCCCAGACGCCGATGGTGAACAAACAGGAAATGCTTATTTGTAAAAACCGTGCGACAATGTAAGGGACAGCCATGCTGATATGGAAAATTGTTACTCACCAATTATGATGGAGAGATTTGGCAGAGGCGTGGTCAATGAGCTGGCGGGAGAAGAACATCAAAACTGAAGAACAAGGAGGAGAGGTGGAAGTCGAGGCCGGGAATTCGAAAAGTGAAGTTCGGGAGTGTTTGTGTTCGTGTGCGGAAAAATATCTCTAGGCGTAATAAGTGTGATGTGAAATAAAATGTAAGTAATTTTAAGAACTTAGTATATTTTAGGGTTCATTAATCATTTTCAATTCCATATCTATTTAAATGTTCACAATTTCGAAAATGTAAATTCATGTAAATGTTTAGCTATTTTAAAGAAAGTTTCTCATGTTAGTCCATGAACTCATTATTATTGCAACACTACAAAATTACTAGTAAATGTTATAATGAATTAAATTTAAAATAAATTGTAATGAATAATTTAATATCAAACATGTTTTCAAAGTATTAAGGTATTAAGGTTTGTGCTTAATATGTCGACTGACGCAATCAATTACCGTAATCAATTTAATGAAATGTTGTCAAAATAAAATATGTGTTGGCTCATTTGAGGGTATTTGTACTGCCAATCTAACCTATTATTAAATCCTCTCACAGCAACCCTTGCTCATAGTATGTCACAAGCTTAATCTTAAACTAAACCAACCCTACAAAACCTTACACTCGATTGGCATTCAAATTCCTCACATGGGCGAGCACATAGTTTCATAGGCTAGGTATAAATTAGAACTAAATAATATTTATAAGAAAGTATTTAACTAAAATAGCCTACTTCAGTGACAAACCACTCATTTACCTAAAAGATAAATTAAATTTCCAATAACTCAAAAATATTTTCAAACCCGTAATTAGAGTAACGCCAAGTAAACTAACGAGGTACGTCAATGGACATGTATAATTAAATGGAAACCATACTACATGAAGATTTAATACCATTAGACACATATAGGACTTCCAAAAGTGACATAATAAAAATATTAAATGAAAATGGAATTCTATCTAGAGACACAGACACTGTAGCAGACCTCAGACCTATCCTAGCGGCACTTAAGAACTTAACACGTATAAGCGCAAGTCACCCTAATATTAAAACCATATTTAATAATTTAACTACACGAAAAACTCACCTAAGTGAAGAGGACAGGGAAAACTATAAGGATCTAGCTACAATCGAGGATTTTCTAGTGCAGAGAACAAATTTATACGACATAGTACATAACCCTGAGGCGGACATCAAGACACAAGCACCCCCAACCTTAGCACAACATTACGAGCCACTCACACTACCTGACAGAACGAACACAGCAACCATGGGGGAAAACATACCGCTAATATCAGCTGGGACTTACACAGGTCTCCAGAGCGAAAATCCACAAGATTTTTTAGACAAATTCTTAGTTGCAGCAACTTCAAACAGATGGACAGATAACACTAAAGTTAATTTATTCCCAGCGCATTTATCAGGCACAGCACTAACTTGGTTCAAACACTACAGGCAAAAACAACGAGGGGAAGCCATACAATGGGATCAACTTGCTAAAAGTTTCATAGAGGCTTTCACTCCATTAGCACAAACCCAGAGTCTACAAATGATTTTAGAACACAAAATACAGGGAGAGAACGAGCCAACACTAAACTATTTTTTAGATATATTAACAACATGCCGAAGATATGACCCTACAATACAGGACAAGCAAATTATACATTTTATCATACAGGGACTAAAACCAGAAATCTGTGAACGAGTTATAGGCCTGAAAAACGACACCTTAAGTGATCTAGAGAATAATTTAAAAATTACAGAACAGCTAGTTCTAACACAAATAAAAAACAAAGAAAGGTACAATAGGGTTGCAGCAAACAGACCCTATAGTACACCCTTATATGAACAAAACATCATCCATAAACTACAAACAGAAGTTAACACCCTAACCAATTTAGTAGCTACCCTAACTACAAACCAAATTTCAAATCATAACCACAGGTACGAAAGGTCTCCATCCCCGTATGAAAACTCAAAATATAAGCCAAGATATGATAGAACACCTAGTCCTCACCAGAATAGATATATGGAAAGCTCAAACTACCCCAAACAAACCCAAAGGCCACCTATGATTAAACACGTTACTTTCAGTGATAGGAGAAGACAAAACCATTCCCAAATACAACCTGCTAGACAAAATAGGTATTGCACTATTTGCCGTAAAAACAACCATAATACTGAACAATGCTGGTTCAAGCAACGTTCATTAACTTCTCAAACCCAAAGTAACTGCTTGGCACCTAAAACCAACAATACACAAGAGCTGTTCTGTAGGTACTGCAAGCGAACAAACCACAATATCGAATCATGTTACAAGTCTAATTATTATAAACAAAATCATCAAAAAAACGGGAAATAGGGGGAGGTCACACTAACCCTTACCGAACTTCCCCCTTATCAAAAGCGAAAACAAATAACACCATAGATCTTAACCAAAGGAATCGACAAACTTACAAATGTATAAAGTCTATGACATTTACTCCAACTAACCCCAAAGTACTACCACTATCAACCCCTGGAAAGACCAGTTCAGAACTGATATTTAAAGCCATAGATTATAATCAAGAATTCCCACCCTTAAAGAAGATGCAAGAAATTGAACAACCTATTATGCAGAAGCCTATAGACACCATGAAACTTCAATCTGCGTTAAAACCAACCCCAACCCTAAGTGAACCAAACCCCTTGGGGACAACAAATATAAATAAACCCAGTTTTACAAGAAACCTTGCAGTCTCAGAAAATTTCACACGACAGATAAAACCTAGTGTATTAAAGGGGGTAGCGCACGTAAAACAGGACCCAGATTGTAGTATGGGGGAGGTAAACACACATACTGGATTGGAAGAAACCATTGAGATAGACACTATACAGATTTTAAATCACATAGAGCAACAGAAGAAACAGAATATGATAGATTGTACTAACTTGCAAGAAATAACGCAAGACAGGATACACAGACCGAGGAAAAATAAAACATTATTATTAGAGGATATTTATGAACTCATATTTAATTGCGAAAATAAAACCAAGAAGAAGATACCTGTCCTAACAATAGACGTAGCCTTGACCACAAACCCTCGACATCCAGTACCCTGCATTATAGATACAGGATGTAGTAACATAAACATTATTAGAGCAGACCTAGTTTGTGAAACAAAATTAAATACTAGCAACATACCCTCGTTGATATCGGCTAACGGTATACCATTAACAGTTTTGGGTTCAACAAAGATCGCCATAAAAATTGGCAAAGTAATACTTGAAGACACGTTTTATGTGACACCTGATCTAAACAGCCCTATATTGGTAGGAAACATATTCCTATTTCAGAACTGCGTGGAGTTAAACTATAAAAATAAAACAATAAAAATTACCAAATATCAGATTGAACATATAATACCTATGAATGAACAGTGGCAGTTAGACATCAAGAATTTTAAAAACACACAGGAATTAGAAGTACAGCAAGTAACAGAGGTAACAGCCCCACAAGACATAATTATAGCACCACATCAGCACATTAGGATTAGCTCTTTAAAAGGTATAGAGTCTCGAACAGCCATCGAAACAGATAGGAATCTAAGAATAAAAAAGAAATGTCATGCATATCTTACAGAAGGGGAAGATGGTACAGATACAATTGTAAATATTTATAACGCATCAAATTTCCCAAAAAGGATACCCGCACATACTACGATAGGACATATACATTACCCAACTCTCGAAGCACAGCCTACCCTGGAACACCATACCACTACAACTGACACAGGAAAAACAATATTGACAGATAAGGACGGCATAGTATTTGATATCTCACCACATTTAACCCTCCAAGAACACAAACAAGTCCTTGACGTTTTACAAAAATACAGACACATATTTACAACAAAGGTAATCGATTTAACTCCTGCAAACATACCTCCTGTTCAACTCGAATTAAAACCAAATACGAAACCTGTAAACTCACCACCGTATAGGCAGAGTAAAACAGAAAGGGAAAAATTAAACAAATTATTGGACGATTTAGTACAAGCAAAAATATTAGAGGAATGTCAGGATTACACAGAATATGCAAGCCCAGTATTTTTAGTGAAAAATAAAGATGGAAGCGACAGAATGGTAGCTGATCTCAGGAAGGTTAATGCACAGTTGAAAACAGATGCCCACCCCATTCCTTCAGTAAACCTGGTTTTAAGCTCTTTGAACAAAGCGCACACATTTACAAAATTAGACCTTAAAAATGCATTTTATTCCATGGAGGTTAGGAAAGAAGATAGGCACATCCTAGCCATAAAAACACCTGATAGACTTCTACAGTTTTGCCGACTGCCGATGGGACTTTCAACTTCAACCACATTATTTAGTAAAGCCTTGAATGCGATATTAAACCGTCACCTTTATAATAAAGTCATCTGTTACGTGGATGACCTAATTTGTTATGGTGACTCATTTGAAAATGACTTACATAATCTAGAAACTATATTAGAAGAACTAGAAAAAGCTAATTTGAAACTAAATACAAAAAAGTGTAAATTTCTCTACAAAAGTGTAAACATTTTAGGACACGAGGTATCACGGGAAGGCATTTTACCCCAAAAACAGTCAGTAGAAGCTATCACCGAATTTAAAAGACCAACTTGTGTAAGGCAAGTGAGACAATTTTTAGGATGCTCAGGATTCTTCCGCAGATTCATCCAAAATTATGCCAAAATAGCACAACCCCTTACTGAGATAATAAAAGATTCAAATAAAAACATGGCATTTAAATGGACGGATCTATGTGAACAGGCTTTTATAAAAATCAAACAAATTTTGACAAACCCACCATTACTATCACATTGGAAGGACAACAGGGAAGCACACATTTATGTAGATAGCAGTTTGATTGGATGCGGAGCAGCGTTAGTACAGTTAGATGAAGAAAATATCAAAAAAATATTCAAATACCCAAATGCGTTACAGTAATGCTGAACGTGAAATGCTAGCACTAACCTATGCTGTGAACTACTTCAGAGAATTCACGCTTGGTAGACAAACAACAGTTTATACGGACTGTGCCGCATTACAGTTTTATAAAAATTTTAAGCACACTTCCACTAGATTAAACAGATTAGCACTGTCATTAACAGACTACGACATTGTAGTAAAACATAAACGTGGCGCTACAAACGTGTTAGCAGATGCCTTAAGCAGAAATCCTTTAGAACAACCTTTGGATGAAGAATTTACGGACGTGTGTTTAACTGTCAATACTTTAATACAGACAAATCTACCCCTACTACAAGCTCAAGACAGTTATTTGAAACAAATACGCCTTGCGATGACCTCACCTGAGGCGGTAAATAAAAAAATCAGACGGGCTTCAAGACATTACGAAGAAATAGATGGATTGTTATATTTCAAAACTTTTAACGGACGAGAAACTAGAAACTTATTGGCTATACCCCAAAAACAAACACAAGAAATATTAAAAATATTCCATGACAACCCCTACACGGGTGGACACTTATCACATTACAAAACAGCTTCAAAAATAAAATTACGATATCACTGGCCGAATATGTACCGTGATATCCTCCAATATACAAAATCTTGTGAAGAATGTCAACTACGTAGGCCAAAAACGAACAAAAATTACGGCCTACTACAACCTATTCCACCCTCCATAAAACCCTTTGACAGAATAACAATAGACTTTGTAGGTAATATTACACAAAGTAATGGTTACAAATATATCCTAGTTGCAACCGATGCCTGCACTAGAATGGCATTTGCAACCCCTTGTAGAAATGCAGATGCGAACACAGTAGCGCAAAAATTATTAAATCTATTCTGCACATTTGGATTTCCTAGAATTATTAATCATGACAGAGGAACGCACTTTATGAATTCTGTAATTTCACAGTTACTAAATGCACTCGGGATTGAACAAAGGCCAGGCGCTGCTTATATGTCACAAGTACAAGGTGCGGTTGAAAAATACAACCACACGCTAATCAAGGCAATATCTCATTACGTTGTGGAAAAACCCCAAACTTGGTCAAAATACGTACAAATAGTTACCTTTGCCTACAACACGTCTGTAAACATTTCAACAGGCTACACACCGCACTACCTCATGTTTGGTTACGAAGCTAACTTACCGTCTGATTGTATATATTTACAGGTTAATCCCGAAAAAATGGTGTTGGAAAATATAGAAATTTTAGAGCAAATACGCAAAGATATGCCGAAAATCATGAAAAAAGCCCAGGAAGCGCAAAAGAAATACTTTGACCGTGACAAAACTCATTTGGATTTAAACCCCGGCGATGAAGTCTTGGTCCATTTCCCGAAAGACCACACAAAAAAATATAGTAAATTTCAAACACCATTTAGAGGTCCTTTCGTTGTCAAGAAAAAAATTAACGAAGTGACATATGCAGTAGAAATTTACCACAGGGGAAGGTTAACAGAACAACCAATACATGTTGCTAGAATGAAATTATTCTATAAGAGAATATAAAACAAATATGAAGGGACTTGAGCAATAATAAAATATTCAAGAATAAAATATACAATATTTCTCATGAACATCACTGTGCACTCACTGCCTTGTAGTAAAATTTGAAGAGAGTGAAAAGTATCTTCGCAATACTTTCATAATATATGAGGTTAAAAAGCTACCACATAGTCACGCAAGAATCGCTTTAAAGAATAGGTATTATACTCCAGGAGTTGAGAGACCGGTTAACTTGATTACGGTTTGAATGATTCATTATAACGTTATATAACCTTGAGAGTCACTGAAGTAAGTCTAACAGAAATAAAAATGTATATTAAAATCTCGATGTTGTGTCGGAAAACGATAGAGAATAAAGACATAAAAGTTTTAGAAAATTAAAACGCCTAACTTTGTATTTTAATGTGAGGTTTACTGTAATTTAGTGATTAAGTGATAGGTTACACGTACCAAAGATATTGGTATAGATAATCCCAATACACAGGACACTAACACAGCACACACGACACGACACGAGCAGAGCCTGTAACCCACGGTAACCGTACTTAGACTGGCTAGTAAGACTTGACCGTGACTCTGGTATGTCTCCCAGGCAGATAAGTTTTCTGCTAACTCAACTAACTTCCCACGCTATACTACACCGACTATGTTGTGACTATGACTAGGGGGCATTGCCTTGTACCAGCGGTCTGGGTCGCCAAGGGCCCTGGTGGTTCAGACAGCTTAGTATGCAAGTAATGTTTCCCACGTACTCGTTTACTGCAATAACAAAGCGTACTCTAACTTGACACAACGTACATATTATACTTACCTGAGGGATACGTGTATACATAGCCTAGTAATAAAGAATATAAAATATGATAAAGTATACTACATATATCATATTTATTTAAGTTAGTAGATAGCAGTGTTAACATAATATACCCTACAAGGACTCAATTTTCCTGAGATGCATCTCAAAGAAAGAGACATACATGTTCTATATTATATAATCCTAGGATAAACAAATACTTCAATATATGACATGTAAATGACTTATATAACATGTTTAATTATTACATAGCTAATCTAACATTGAAGGAAAGTAACATATATCTAAATAGCATGTATTAGCACGGCAATATTGCTCATAAACAGACTATACAGCCTTCATTTGGCAACATATATTATGATCATAATAATGACTATGGACAATAAGCACAAAGAAGGGACATTACATATTCCTCAGAAACAAAAGTGCGTAGTATCGTTAAAATTAACATAATATCGAACCTTATTTAAGAACACTAGAGACCAAGATGCTTAGTAAATATTATTACATAGACCTATGGAAATACGACACACCATCGAGAGGTCATTAAAAGATTTCTGTAAATAAAAACCTTAGGCATAAATGTGTATTAAGTATAAAATATTAACCTGAAATGTATATGTAACCTGTAGATATTTAGTTTTAGAATTTCGACACCAAAAAGCCAACTACAACCTGAGACACCAGTCTACAAGACACCAATCTACAAGACACCAGTCTACAGCACTCTAACCGATCCCGACCACCCACGAGACAAATGAAGTCTTCACAGCACTTCCTTCTACTACTCACAGCACTTGCCATGCCCCTCTCGACCACCTCTGCCAGCACATCAACCCCCAACATAGGAGAACCCAATAAGCCTCTAGTACAAATCTTCACAGGAGCGTACTTTACTCCAATGCCTCAGACACTACCTTATATCAGTTCCATACCTATCATATACAAAATTCCTTTCAACACACAGCAAAATTTACCTAAAAACGAACCCTCTTTAAATTTCTGCCCTAAAAACCTCAACAACTCACAAACCTATTGCAAGATACAGAATAACCTTTCCACATTACAAACCCTCATACATCAACAAATGGTAGCAGAACACCTCCCATTCATCCAAAGACAACAACCTGATAGAAACAGAAGATCGCTCACGTTCGTCGGAGATTTCTTCGAATGGTGTTGTGACATTGCGACAGAACACCAAATACATGACTTGGTAGACAACGAGAAAGAGATTACACAGCACACGAATGCACTTATAGATACAGTGGACACCGACCATCAAGACCTCCTACTTACTACAAACAATATAAAGAATTTCAGTGACGGAGTATCTATCCTAGCAGACAAGGTTCATAGCAGTTTAAAAATCATGGAAGAACAGATAGAGCTAATATCAAAAAACTCCACACCAAACAATCTCAAACAAACCTACGCCTTAGCACAGCAAACATGGAGTTATATATATTACAACTATTATCACGACAATATGAGGGAAATTCGCAGAAGTTGCCTTGATAACACATTACCAGAATTCCTAATACCCAAAAGTAACCTCACTAGTGACCTAAAAAACTTAACCATCCTCACACAACCACGAAACCTAACCCTAGCTATTCCAATTACAAAGTTATCCTTATACTACACCTTAAAAATCACTACCTGCACTATCACGCAACAATATATCCTTATAAAAATCAAAGTTCCCTTAAAACAGTCCACCCTCACATATAAGGTATTTCAGAACATACCCATCCCTCTCCATTGGCAAGACAAACTATGTTACATCACACATGAAAAATCCATCGTAATACGCACACAAGAATTCACCACAGCCATCCATCCAGAAGACAAGGGTTGTAACCAAAATACACTCCCACTTTGCTTGATTCCCAGGGCAACAGTCAACGGTGATCAGTCCTTAAGATGTCTACACAGCATTCTCAACACATCAACACTACCTACTCTCCGAGCTACCTGCGTATTCACCTGCTTCAACGAAACCCCGATGCCTTTAGTAACACAAGTCTCACCGAACAAATTTCTGGTAACAAACATCCAAACAAACCTGAAAGTAGTATGCTCACATCAGAAGACCCATCACTACATCCAAAAACCGAATAACACAGGAACTCTAGAAATCATCCTACCCTGTGAATGTTCTCTACACCAAGAAAATTTAACACTTATAAACACTGTAATACCATGTGGTTCCAAAAACCCTGACAACTATAAAATAACACATCTTCTTCCCATTTCTTGGTCAAAATTTCAATCTATAACTATATTACCCCTCGAATCAGAAACAAGACAAGAATTCCAACACCTACATGAAATCTTAGATGAAAACTGGACCTTATCGACACCCACCTACTTCGTTCACAATCTACAAAGACAACACCACTTCCAGCTAAAACACGACGACAAAAACATAGTAAACAACACGGAACTCATTTTATACATTTTATTAGCCTGGACTTCTATAATAACACTACTTCTTTTTATAGCCCTCTACTTCATCCACATTAATAACATCAAAATAAAATTTCTGAAGCCTACAGTACATGAACGTGACTACCCAATGGATAACCTTAATTAGACTATAAGTACGATTCGTAGGTAGAATCGTCATTAAGCCAGGGGAATGTAAGACATATGTATTATTAGTAAAATAAAATTCATAGAATAGATGTACAGATAGTTGCTGGAAAGGAAGTCTCGTATTGCAATTCGAGACAAACATCCTCCGGATGTAAGTAGATACGCACATCCGCCCAGACGCCGATGGTGAACAAACAGGAAATGCTTATTTGTAAAAACCGTGCGACAATGTAAGGGACAGCCATGCTGATATGGAAAATTGTTACTCACCAATTATGATGGAGAGATTTGGCAGAGGCGTGGTCAATGAGCTGGCGGGAGAAGAACATCAAAACTGAAGAACAAGGAGGAGAGGTGGAAGTCGAGGCCGGGAATTCGAAAAGTGAAGTTCGGGAGTGTTTGTGTTCGTGTGCGGAAAAATATCTCTAGGCGTAATAAGTGTGATGTGAAATAAAATGTAAGTAATTTTAAGAACTTAGTATATTTTAGGGTTCATTAATCATTTTCAATTCCATATCTATTTAAATGTTCACAATTTCGAAAATGTAAATTCATGTAAATGTTTAGCTATTTTAAAGAAAGTTTCTCATGTTAGTCCATGAACTCATTATTATTGCAACACTACAAAATTACTAGTAAATGTTATAATGAATTAAATTTAAAATAAATTGTAATGAATAATTTAATATCAAACATGTTTTCAAAGTATTAAGGTATTAAGGTTTGTGCTTAATATGTCGACTGACGCAATCAATTACCGTAATCAATTTAATGAAATGTTGTCAAAATAAAATATGTGTTGGCTCATTTGAGGGTATTTGTACTGCCAATCTAACCTATTATTAAATCCTCTCACAGCAACCCTTGCTCATAGTATGTCACAAGCTTAATCTTAAACTAAACCAACCCTACAAAACCTTACAAACTGATTTATAAATATAAGTTTTTTATTTTTATTGTTGAAGAAGTATGTTTTGTCTATGGCAACCACGTCGTACTTATTCTGCCGTATAACTGCTTAACATTTCTTACATTTATTTTTTTAATGTTTACACTTTCAGTGTCATTATATTATTCAATGTTTTATGTTAACGTTATAGGCGATTAAATTAGTGCCTGATTAATGGTAACAACTAGATAGAAATTAGGAGTGGTTCAGAACTTGGAAAGAAATGTTAGAACAAGCGCAACAAAAATACCTTCCCTTCTTAAAACAGTTCTGTTTGAAAAGGATAAAAATCTCGAGATCAGTTTAACACTACACAGCTATACATGTATTAATTCTAACGATGGTTTAAAAGTAATTAAACTTAGTTTAATGTATCCTTATGATGTAATTTATAATATAAAATAGGAGACGACTCGCGTAAAGTTTATTAATTACAACCGAGATTTGTTTTGCGTTTTCAGTCAGAAATTTATAACTTATTGGACTATTTTTTTATAAAAGTTTTCCAGCGAATGTAACTTCGGAAGTGGAGAGGCAGATGAGAGCACTAACAGACGAACAGATCAATGAGTGAGGTTATCTCATCCACACGTAAACTTCACTCATCGCTTCAGTGGTGCAGTAAACTCGCTTTAATTATTTGATTACTTCTGTGGGAAACTGACTTTTTGTAAGGGGTACTCGGAAGTGCAGGTTGCAATTAAAAAACGTGTGGACTCTGTTAAACGCAAATCACGAGGTCGGAGAGAATAAATATCCTCGACTTGACAGAGCTAACCTGCACAAATTTATGCACTGAAATGACCAGGTTTTGTAATTTAAGTTCTAATGATACAGATCTAAACAAATATAAGTCAACTCTTCATTGTAAAATTGGTGTAACTAATAACGGAATCCAGTTTAATGTAAAAGATAACATCAGTCGTGACATGTTGTGACACGTAGACCTACACAATATATCTTTCACAGTTTGACAGATAACGCGGAAACATCCTGACACATTTGTCAATAACAGAACTGACGTACTTAGATTGAACCCAAGACTTAGAACAGCTCTCAATATGTGAGGAGAGTGCAAGGAAATCTTGTTGAGTGCCTAGGGAAGAATATCTCCAGTCCTGAAGTATAATTACTATACTTGAATTTTACGTAAGTATAGGTAAAATATGGTATCAGCTTGTTCTATATTGATTTTTTTTTTAGAGCGTCAGTCCACTGTACCAGAGAAGACTTGATAAATGCCGGTCCTGCGACAGCTCGAATTTAGTAATAACAGTTTAGTAAATTTAGGACAGCTATAAAAGGCACTGACTTTAGAAGATACGGTCTATAAAAGCCAATCACAGATAAATAATCTAAAACAGCCAATCTAGGACAATGGTTCAAGAACAGCCATTCCCGACCAGTTAATCTAGGACAACCAGTCTACGAGTTTGACAGCCACTCTCGGACAGACGGTCCAGGACAGCCACTCTCAAAATATACTTAGTCTGAGCGCTTTTATTTAGATAACGAGCTTACCGATCCCTTTACATTAAATAATAGTAACTGTCTCGTTAATTAGTGAAGCCTTCTTTGCATCATGCTTAGAATGTTTACTTAGTATAAAACATATATTTAAAACTTTTACTTCACACGTTTAGCAACATCTAAATCAGCGTGTGTCTAACAGAGCTTTTGAAACATTATAATAATGGAAATAAAACTCTATACAGAGCCTATTCTAGTAAAATAAAGTTTTCAGAACACATTTATTTGTTGTCCTGAATCGATAGGTTAAGTTCAGATTCTTATAACTGAAGATACATAGATTATAAATAAATCACGTTAAAGGTGGCAACTAAATTATTAACATAAAAATTACTTAGAAACTATTATAAAAAGGCGTTTAATTCGGGTATAAAATCGATCTATATTTTTTTGTGTAAAAAAAATGGAAAGCTCGGGAAAACGTTATGGGTTTTGTGCTCATTAAATATTGTTAAACGTTATTTATATTTTTTTAATCAAGTAAAAATGGTAACCAAATTTATTTTCAATCTATCCAAGAATAGCAAATAGTAATATATTTGGTACCCAACCATGAAAACAGAAATTACTTTCACGATTTATAGCTTCAAAAATTAATCAGTTTGAACATCACTCTTGACGATTGAAAGATAAAGAGAATGCGGGAAGTTTACATTAACGGATTAATTAAGCCAGAGCTCTCAACAAGATTGTGTGACATTGTAACATTGTAACATGTAGACTTCATCTGGATATCTCATTTCCACCAACACAACTTGATCAATACTGGCTAATTAGATTTTCAAATGTACACGGTATATATTACGATAGTAACTTGCTATCTATTGATTACTATATTTAATATGCGCAGTTTAAGAATTGTTTTCTAATAATAAGCAACAATAATTGTAAATATCTTTATTCATGATTGTAAACTACAGAATACGGTGTTGTTTATATGAAATGGTCTTAGTTAAAAAAGCTTCTGGGACGAACTGTATACATAATGTACATAGACTCGTGAGAGATATTTATAAAAGAACTTAAGATGTATTTATAAATTTATACACGATTTAAAGCACAGTGGAGCAACCGAGTTTTCAACATATGACGTAGCTATTGTGAGAACTTTATATTTGACCTTGACAACCATCTAAACACTAGAAACAGTAATTGCTCATCTGTTCCATATGTTACTTATTATCCAAATTCCAACCAAAATGAAAAGAAACCCCTATTACTGTAAACGTGGGAAACTCGCTTAATATCTCTTTTTACTGTCTAGTGTATATATAAAAGACACCAGGAAACATATTCTTGAGCAAACATAGTTTTTCATGTCATCGATTATGAAAGTAGTTTTTATGTTCAAGAATAATAGAAAATATTAAACAATAGACGTTAAGAATTTCTGCGGAGAAGCAATTTTAAGGAAACAACAAGAAAAAGAATTAAATTCGACAACGAACTATCTGAACAGTACTGCTTCAGTAAGAATCAGTAAGGGGTTAATGATGAACTTATATGACTATGAACAAAGAATAAGGGGGAAATTACAAATATTCTATTTTATACAGATTATGTTCATAGACAAAGATATATCGTTGCTGGGTTCTGGTAAAATATGGTGCATAACACCTACTATATTCTGCAACTCTATTACAACTTCAAATGTTTCTTAGCGTTTTTATGTACATAGAGGATTCTCTCCCTTATTCCATCTAAATACGTATGAAAATCAGTCTACCTGTACTCTAGAGCTATTAAATTACAAACAAAGGTACATTCTAAATTTTAATGAATTACGGGTGTCACTGTAAAACGATATCGACGATATATATGGCGAGGCACTGTGCGACGACACACAAGTGCCGGCAATTCAGCTATTGGCCCAATATCACCGCACACCGTGACATTGACAAGGCTTCAAGCACACTTTCTTTTTGTTAATAATTCACCGATAAGTAAATTGGCAGTGAGCCCAGTGCACAAATCTTAAAAGGGAAGTGGCGCCCTTTTCAATATACAATAATACATTAATTATGACGGTAATGGTATACACTTATTATTTTTTTATTGAGATGTTAAGATTTCTCAATAATACTTAACTATAATACTAAGTTCCCTACAATATAAGCTGTGTCAGAAAGAAAAGAATAAAATACGGGAATACCAGAACAGATCAGGTAAGTTACTTGGGATCTACGTAAGGGTGCATTTCCCCAATCTGCGATTAAGGTTTTTCATTTTGCAATTTTCTGTATACAAAAAAAAGTATAATTTTATATTTATAATTTCAAATTTACAAAATATTTTATACATAATTTAATAAACTTGAGTCTTTTTGAGTCCATTTTCATTATTTGAAACTTCTTCTTTTCCTATTCACTACATGATATAGCTAGAAACATATTACATATTACTTATTAATTGGAAAGGACTATTCTTACATATTATTTTTCCGAATTCCTACTGTACTTGGTATTATTTAATCAAGTAATATAAAGTAGTGTTTAATAATTTGGGTACTTATATAAAATTGTGGTTATATGCTTGACAAATGAAAAGACCGTTAGTCCGGTTTTGATTTTGGGCCAAAGCCAGCCCTACAATACTTTCCTTGTCTGATATACGAGTACAGGCTTACAACATAATTGGTTTACTTTGTTCCCTTAGTGGATAAGTAATGGACGAATGGAAAGACCGTCAGTTTGATTCTGCTGTTGGGCCAAAGTCAGAGCTAAAATATTTTACTTGTCTGATATACGAGTACAGGCTTACAACATAATTGGTTTACTTTGTTCCCTTAGTGGTAAAGTAATGGACAAATGGAAAGACCGTCAGTTTGATTCTGCTGTTGGGCAAAAGTCAGAGCTAAAATACTTTCCCTTGTCTGATTTACAGGAACTGGCTGGCTTTGTTGGGGCAGGCGAGGGGAACAGGTTTAAACATTTAAGAAATTGCTTACCATATTCCTGACGTTTAAAGCACAAAGCCTGTGACACGATACAGTATCAAAGCAATGTCCACTTCAAAAGTAAGGTCAAAAGCATTCAAGAGTAAACAAGGAGATAAAAGTGGTAACTATATTACTTCTTTTAGAAACATGTTGTTACTTATACTGTCTATTTACATGATACACATAAATGTATCTTGTAAATAAATTAAAATCAATAAAAATATAACAATTATACCCTTTTAGGCCGAGTACTAAGTGTATGTAAATCTATTTATACACAATATTACTCTTCTAACATGGTCTAACATGGTCTAAATTTATTGGATATATTTTAAAAACAACTCAATAAATTTTTATTTTTTTTTAATAACATGGAATTTTTTTCTTATATTGTAACCTTTTCAGACATATATATATATATATATATATATATATATATATTTTGTTTAACGGTTACCTTAAAAAGAAAATTAATGTAAAAAGCATAAATAGCATAAATACTAGAAATCAAAGTTGAAAGTCCTAGAACAATAAAAGCCATGTAAATTTATAAATACGATAAAAAATTTTACGCAATAATTTTCAGGGGCCATACAATATTTAAAACTGCTTAACACATTTTAAAATCATCCCCCTTGAAAAATTGCATTATGTGTTTTCAAAATCCCTAAAAGAACTTTTTACAAAACCACTAATTCGAAGAACCTTGTGGTAAAATCCTAACTATTGATTAGCCAAATTCCAAATTCAGATGCAAATAAAAACTCTTTGGGTTGCCATTCTTGCGAAGGAAACCTTGTGCTACATATTAAACTAAAAGTCTTATTAAAACTTTTGCAAGTAGTACAACTAATAGAACTTCCTAATTTGAAATGACATTAACTGTAAATAAAAGAATTAAATTATCAGTTGTCTTTCAAGATTGTCCCTAAGAATACATCGGTTTAACTTCAAA
Source organism: Homalodisca vitripennis (assembly GCF_021130785.1). NCBI lineage: Eukaryota > Metazoa > Arthropoda > Insecta > Hemiptera > Cicadellidae > Homalodisca > Homalodisca vitripennis. Next base: position 120,848,589 of record NC_060213.1, on the reverse strand, counting down.
TATCTAACACACTAGTATTAATAACAACTGCATTCATTTTAAAGGCAAGTCGACAAATAGGTTTCACAACACGCATTGGGTTATAACTAAACATTTAATAACTGCGTTATTCATTAAATTGGATGTGTAAAGTACCAGAGTATATTCAATATTCTTCCAATTGGAAAATTCGGAACAAAGATATTGATTATTTACTAAGTCAAAATTATATTTGAGTTTGAATAAGAGATGATCTAACATGCATAGTGTCTGTTAACGTTACCGTTTAAAAATAAAATTGCTTCATCTGAGAATGAAATTTTGTTAAATATAATTGTATTATTATCAATATTATCGTTATTTTAAAAAATTCTACTCAACGATCAAAATTGTCCTCACTTAGCTCATGAACCAAACAAAATTTGTGCCTTTATAATCTCTGTCATGTTCAACTTTACAAACTTATGTTATAGATATACCTGATATTTGAGAAAAATTTCTTGCTGAGGTTTGAGGATCTTCCTACAACAGACCGTAAAACGTTAAGTGACAATATTTCGTTTCTAACATATTTGGTTATCCAGATTTGGGGCGGTATTTAACGCTGCCTGTTTCCGGGAAACGTTAGATTGTTTTTTAAACTCCTGATTCAGATACAGGGTTTCGATTTGGATAAGTGTCATTAAATAAAATACTTCATCATAAGTTCTCACCTGGTCTACGTAGCCATGCCTCATGAAGATCAAAATACACTCTTGTTCACTTAAACACTCCATTTCAAAGTAAAGTATCACAAAAATACATTTTAACTTTGTTAGATCCAACCAGAAACTGATCATGATACTGGACTTCCTCAGAACTGATAAGATAAGGGAGGCCTGCCTTGTAATAACTATAAAATAGGTTAGAGTTTGTAAGGGGAGTTATTTACCTTCAGAATGTGGATGTTCATGTTTTGCCTCAATAAATTTCGTATTTCTTTTAATGAGCTGCCATTTTGTACTGGGTTTGAGGTAGAAAGCTCTAGTTTTCACTGTTCTTCTTCTCTTAACAAGATCTTAATACATAATATATTACATATAAATACCATTTTAGGAAATGGCCAAAGTTGTATAAGTGAATAAAGAGGTCACTTTAATTTCCTATTAAAGGGTCCCGAGTTCCATCCCTCCATCTGTATCCAACAACACTAAACAGAGTGTATACATTTAACTCACGCTGTATCATTAGTGGGGCTTAATGGCATTTATTATAAGTTCTGAAAAATAAATATTTTATTTACTAGTGTACAACCCTATGACTACATAAAACAAAGAAAAATATAACTACTTAAGAAATAAACACTTATTAAATTCTCAACAGAAGCAAAGTTGCGCTTGACCCAAAATTACAAAATAATGATAGTTTTTCATATTAACTGCATTGCTTTTAGGCCAAATTGGTATTGTTCTGTGGAATATGCGCAAACATGGCCGAAGTCACAAGATATTAACGATACAAAATTAAATAAGATTTTATAGAAAACTAAACCTCCAGCTACAGGGTGTTTCGTAATTATCCGGGAATTAATATATATCTTGTATTTTCAATAACATATTTTATTTATTTATGGTGATAATTGTGACTGGCATAAAGAGAAAACTTAATTCATAATTTATCTTCCCTATAAATTATTAAACTACGGTTTAACATGTACTCTAGTGTTGCTAACACATTCCTCTAACCGCCGTCGGGAATCTGCCACCGAGACTTGCAGCATGTGTGCTGGAATGTTTATTGACACTACCTGCACTCTGTTTTCAAGTTACTGTTTACACTTCGTATTTGCCCCAACCCAACCAAAATATCACATGCAGTCTTATAAGGGCTTCAGGCTAGCCATTTATAAGGTCCACCTCTGCATATTCATTTGTTTTATAAACGCCTGTTTAGCCACCTTCTGACATCACCGTGCTAGTGAGTATGGACTCCATCATACAAGAACGACATGTTTCTTGCATTTTCCTACCAAGAAACTATTATTTGGACTGATTATATACGCTGACACAAAAATTGGGTCATTAAATATCCTGTAGGTTTTAAATGGCACTCAAAATAGTAATATTTTTATTGATATTTTAAATATTCACCAAAGCAGAGCTAATAGAAACTCTGGATAAGCTCATTATATTTTTTGGCGATTACTATTTTGACTTATTTACTAAAACTACAATGCTGTATCTCCATTTTTGCGTTATTATTTAAAAAATAAAATATAGGCAGACAAACGCTATATGGAGGAAAATATACCATATAATATTATAGGTAAATCATTGTTTACTTTCATATTTTTATTTAACCATTATTGTAAATGATTCCCACATTATTAAAATTTTTGTATATGAACTCTTAGATACCACCACATCTAAATACTTATTCTAGATAATACATCGTGTTTTAATGTTATAACTCAACTCTGGTTTAATGATTTGAGACATAAGCCAAAGAAATTCTTAGACCAACCATGGATTATGTTATTTGGTTAAATTTAATTAATAATGATGGATTTTTTGAATGGGTAGCTGGATCTAGGACATTTATCATCGTTTAAATCATTATCTTTTCTGGTATCAGGAAACATGTTCAAAAACGAATAATTATAATCATTTCAAGTTTTTGTAAAAGAATTTTCTCTAGTAAAAGTCCCAGAACTATGTTGTTAAAAGTTTGTCTCCACGAAACTCCCTTGGTAATGCACCCTTCCATATCTACTACCATATTTATATTAAGGGAGATGTACGCCCATAAGCCCGTAATGTTAAACATATGCTAATATATAACCCATTATCTCAGAAAGTATCAGAGTTATAAGATTGAAATTTTTACCCTAAAATAAACATAGTATTCTAAAGACACCCTACTAATTTCATTGAATTCCATTAACTTTTTGGCATTATTTTTATTTTTTAAATATTTGTAAATTTTTTTGCTTATAATTTTGGATTACTATTTTAAAATAATTTTTTATTGTTGAGCTAGAAGTTTAAATCTAGTAGGGGTTGTGTAAACAGACATTCTTAATAACCTGTAAAAATTTGAAATGAATTGGCCTTCTACTTTCTGAGATAATGGGACTTTTGTGTAAAAAAAATAGATTTTCGGGAAATCGCGAAAACATGATAAACATATATTTACTTACATTTCAAAACATTCCAGCTTCGTAATTCTGATCATTTTCCTTCTCAACATCAAGGAGTTTCTTCCTGATCATCCTGGTCCTTTTTCTGGCTAGCTTTGTCTTCTCTTCACATGCTATATCTGATTTTATCATCCGACCTCGATCAATTTCACTAAGGCACTTTGCACAATTTTTGCCAATTTTGACCCCAAGCCCTTTTAAGACTGCTAATCTCCCCTGACTGCCCTCATTAAAAGTAATAACTGCATCATATGTACCTAACTTTAGAGTTTGTAGTCCTACAAAGTTATTTTTTGGCACTCTGGACCAGAGAACAGAATTGAAGCTTTCGTTAATATTTTGAGTGCGGCCGTGCAGACTAACAACTCTAACAACTCAGTTTTTGCCAGGTCCCTGAATATAGGTTTTATCAGATCAATTATGGGCTGGTCCAGTGAATTTTTATGTTCATATGTTTTAGCATCCCGAATGGCTTGCTTATACCTACACCATGATATGTCGCAAAGCTGATGCTGTGGGTTGTCGTCCGTGGACGCTTTATGCAAGAAAAAAATATTATTTTTATATTATTTAGGATCCGTATATGCATGTATTATATATAATTTTAATCAGAACAAACTAAACAATACAAAAAAAATATAAAAAAAATAAATCAAAATTTTTAATTTTCGGGCGTACATCTCCCCTTAATTCTAAAAATTCCATAAAATAAACCATTCCAAATTTTAATTTTTTCCCTCCGAAAATGAGGCTTTGAGACTAGTACCTTAATTCACTGTTTCAAACTAGAGGTCTCCAGCACTAGGTCATATTTAAATTACATATTTAATTTTTTACATTGAGACCAATTTTAAATTAACAACGCCGAGTTTCGTAGAGATTGTTAATTATATATAATAATCCTTATGATAATTACAAACATAAAGGTTGTTATCTGTATGATAATGTTATCTTGTATGTATATGGCTCTCCTCCCTTAGTTTAAATAACGAATTTAGGCTTCGTATTTAAAACAAAAATGTTGTGTCAAATATGGTGGAGTTCGGAAACAAAATACGGCCAGTCAGTGTATTGTGATGGCTGATGGACAGTCAAGCTCTGACATGTTTCTCTGAATGTCGAGTGTCAGGATTCATACATGCTTGTTACAAACAGACAGAGAGAACTGATAAACATTGAAGGGATTTCGTCAAATGTTGAATGTTTATTTATTCAGTCAATTAATTTTAACGTATTTCGAATAATCTCAATTTAAGGCTAATATATAGACCAACTTTAAAAGATAAGGCTAAATAAAAGTTATTTACAACACTTTTTCAAATTTATTATGACCTGTATGAATGTAGTGTGGAAAATATCTGTATGGCCAATATATGTGCCGTTTGGAAGGCTGTTCTACGGCTTTGACTGATATTGGGCCATGGATCTAATAATGAAATCACTTCGACAATTTCAGTAAATGAGTCTGCCCACAGAAATGTATAATTGACAGTTTGTAACTTCACAAGATTTTTGTTATCGCGGGAAGGTTTCCAGGTAGTGATGGTAAAAAATTGAAAATTATATAGTTGGGATAATAATTATTCGTCCCTTGAAACTTGAAGAAATATAAGCATTCTTAATTTTCAAAATGCTTTAATATCTTTGTCATAAAAAATTCATTTTCAGTTGATGTTGAGAAATAGTCGACTTAATAATTATTTTGATAACGTGAGAACGACTACTACACTAACATTTGTATTAACTGGTACTGATTAAGAAACATATCCAAGGCATTTGAAAGAAAAACCGTGTTTATTTTGAACCAGTTAAAAATTAAGAAGTGACTTTTGAACAGGTATGAACACTTACATTTACACATTTCTATTTTTATTACTGTTTCAAGACGCTGCTTAAATATTCCGGAAGGATTGGTTTTCTCAACCATTATAAATCACAGGGGTAAAAGGAATTACTTAAGATTTTCTACTCGTACCTACATAATTTATAAAGCATTTTGTGCCCACAAATTCTTTTAAATCTTAGTGGTTCCTGGAGTATCTCTTTGCTGGGATAACTGAGGACAAAATGAAACAATTAAGTATAAAATCGCTTTTATTAGAATATGTACAGTGATCATACGACGACGGGGGTTCTGCTCTTGGGAATGATTTTGCGTCGACGGTGAGCCTTGCGCTGCGACTGCGGGGCGTGCTGCTAGAGGTTCAGCGGAGGCCCGTTCTCGACAAACGAGGAAATGTTGTTGACGACGTTGTTTACCTTAGCTAAAGTGGGAGACTTGTTGGTTATTGCTATTGGCGTCGTTGTCGTAGTTTGAGTCGACCTTGTCGATGTCTGGACTTTGTCCTTTTTGTGTTTCTTGGTGTCCTCATTGATCTCCAGAGCTATGCATTCTCTTTGACCTAAAACAGCAATGCGTATTTTAAAAAGAAGTACACCATTTCTTTAAAAAATGAACAAGAAATTAAAGTTGTTGTAGGGTCTGTTCTTGAACTATTATTAATTCTCAAGATTATCAAATCAATAGACGGGACATTGATGCCGTAACCATCGTGCGAATAAAACTGTAATTTCCCAGAAAATGTAATAAACCAATCTACAGTATTCTTATTATTGATCCCATAGTTTTCAATTGTATTTGAGTGAGATAAGTCAGCGTTTCATGGTTATTCACCCATATTGAGGTTAAGTGGTAGAGAGGACTTTGTAGTCCTAACTTAGCCTCCAATAAAGACATTTTTCATTTAATTTTGTTCACCCTTCAAGATAATATTATATTATAGTACTGACCTGGTTGTGATCAAACCATGACTACAGAATATGATCTTTCTGGACATACTGAATAATAGATTGTTAACTAAGTGTTGTGTCATTTTCCAAACCGTTATAAAAGTTTTGTTTCCAATTTTAATTGGCTTTAAAGTTTTATAAAAATTTTCTTTTTGCGAAAAAGTCATGATGTTCATAATTTGGACTACTTTAGTTACACTGATGCTGGACAGTAATAGACCACAGACATATATACAACGATTCGAAGCAAAATTTTGTTGTGTTTTGTTTATAACATTTATGAAATATTTATTAATACTATCTAAGACACACTCAAAACGCTCACTTCTCTATGTTATTTTGTTCAAAATTACAAGGTAGAGACTGTATATAAAAATTCATATTTATTTGAAATTATTTTGGCTTTCCTAAGTTTATCACTAATTTTATTCATGAAGAGATTGTAGATACTCGATATTTTTTTATTGATTATATAATGTGTGATATTTACATAAGCATGTACCTATACTTTTTAAATACACAATTATATACTTGTAATATTTGTAGAATGTAATAGTTAGGAATAAATGATGAGCAGTGAGTTACTCATATACATGAACAATGCGTACCAAGGACTTGAGCAAACGGTTGGTGAGTATGGGCCACTGGAGCTGCACCGACCATGACACTGGCTGCAGTGCCGGACTTGAACAGTCCGTGCCGACTTGGCATCATGGACTGGCGTACATTGCGCTCTGGTCGGACCAAGATGATGTATAACTGAAACATTGACTCTTGGTAATACTCACTTCTGTTACAGTATAACGTTCCATATTGTGTACAGCACAATTGACGTGCATCTGTATGATGATTAAAAATGTTCTAATAAAACATAAAACATTGTATAAAGACTTTGAACGCAGTTATTTTGTATGGAGGACTTACATACTTAGACCATTACAGAGTACTAAGGCAAAAAAGTAAGTCAAACAAAATTTTTGGGGCTGGTATGGCAGCGTTCAGAATCTAAATAAAAATATGTTTCTGTAAGATAGCATCTATTTTATTATCCGGTTATATTAAGGATCTAAATTACAAAGAAGAGATTACCGCGATGTTATCAAACAAGATTTAATGCACTTGAAGGTTTTTACGGAGCACATAAACGTGTCATAGAGATACATGCAGCCATTCACCATATGTTATATCTATTTGCCACATTACCTATCTATTTTTTGGAATGATTAAAAAAATAATAGTGACAGACTTTTTGCTGTACCTAGGGTTGCTACTTGTAAGTACTTACCTTAGGAGAGAAGAGGCAGACCAGAGTGACGCTGGCGGACATGCTGATAGTCACGGACATGGAGGTGATGCGGAGCGGCATGTGGTGACCAGTGCCGAAGTACAGAGGTACGAATGCCAGCCATATCACACAAGTAGTGTACATTGTGAACCCTAAGACAATAAATATCGTCACTATGTTTGCTATCCGTATGTTGGTATTCCTAGAACTGTAAACAGTTAATATTAAATGTTAAATGTTAAAAGTTAATATATCACCATCCATAACAGTGAATGGACTGTGATGGATATATTACTTTTTGGACATTTACCTTAGTTCAGTGTTACATGAAATCTGTAACATTACATTTCGTGATCTGCAATCTGGACTTTGTCGAAAGAAGATAGGTTTCACATGTTCACAAGATACTCACCTATGTGCTTACTCTCGTTGAATGCCTCAGGGATGTTCCGAGTGAGGACAGTGTACACGGTACAAACCAGGATGAGCAGTATGGGGTAGCCAAACGCTATCATGTATGAAGCATTGACATATGACGCGCAGACCAGCAGGTTATCCTCTCGTGTGGGGTAGTGGTGGATGGCCCGAGGGGGTGATACGATCATCCATATACCGTTGATTAAGACCTAGGTGACCACAATAGATGTTAGTGTTGTACTTTCTGAATTACAAACAAATTATTAATCTGTCCATCCTGGCTTACGCTATTTTTGCATTATTATCTGTTTTGGCTGCAAATCGTGGAATTTGTGAAATAGCAGAAGATTTCAGATGAAAAATACGTTATCTTTGAACAGGATGGATGTTTTAAGAACATAACTTTTTTTTGGAAACTGATACTCTATTTTGCCAAACATCTTACAGTAATGATTGCAAATTATTAAATTATTACATTTGGCTATTACTTTATGTAAAATTGTCTTTGTATTTTCAATACAATATTTGAAGGTAACTTAAAATGATAAATAAATGTTTAACCGTACATAAACACGATATAATGTTCTGATTGCTTTATGTCTCAAATGATATCTCCATACACAATAAAGCAATGAAAACAGTATAGTTGGGAACATTGTACTTCCCTCCCCTCCCCCCTTCATATATCCTGTTACCTGTACAGACACAAGACCGCTGCAGATGATCAGCTGAGACTTAGGGGAGATGAAGTTGGGCCGCTTTGTAGTCCGCTTGCCGGCGTTGAAGATACGGGCTATCCGGTTAGTCTTCGTGAGTAACGCTGCGTACACCACCGTGAAACAGAACCCTGTCCCGAACCTGGCCAACAACACAAATTATAGTACAGCTGAGTCTGACATCTGCACTGTAAACATCTAGAACGTGTCTGTAGCTGTGGACACGATGTTACCGACCTCTGGATGCCACAGACGACATTGCTGGGCCGCAGCACCAACGCGAAGGTGACGGAGTAACACAGCAGTATACCGGTGAGCAGGACATAACTCAGCTCCCGGCCCGCGGCCTTGACCACCGGGGTCGTGTTGTGTCGAAGAAACACCCCCACCACCAGGAGGGTTATTATGATACCTGCGAAAAAATCTTGATTTAGAAGTCACTGACACTAAAGTATGAGGTGGTGTTAGGATCTTATTTTAGTATTGTTGGCAATAGAGCAATTACTTCAAGCAATATAGTGGTGAGTGTGTATATATAGTATAAGAAGATGACCTACCTGTGGCAGACAGAGACATAGCTCCGATGGCCCAGGCACTCTCTGCCTTGAGGAACACCTCTGGAATATTCAGGCACTGTTGTTTGCTGGGGTCTGGTACTGTTCCCTCAGGACACATAACACACTGAGTCTCGTCCAGAGGGTGTCTTACCTACACAAACACAGGTTATTACAGCTTTGCGTCAGGGTGACTTGCTTGTGGTATAGAGTGACAGCTCCACTGGATATTTGGAAAACACCTCTGAAATGTCCAGAATCTGTTTACTGGATTCATTGTTGAGTTTCCAGAATTAGCTATAAAACATGAAACACTTTTGTGTTGACCTCATCTAAAACATTTATTCAGGAATCCGATGGTAATTTTAAAATTTTATCAAATCTAAATGTACCTACTAAACATTTCGCAAAATCATCGCAGTTTTGTGTGAATTCAAATGGTCAATTAAAGTGAACACTTTCTTACAGATCACCAAAGAAGATTGACTTTAAAAAGTCTAGTAAACACGTTCTGCGTGATCTTCGAAAGAAGATTTCGTAATGTGTCTGACAGTGGATATTTTATTCCCTTGATAATTTTGCGTTTTTGTCTAAGCCCGCTTTAGTTTATTATTCCCTTTTGATTGCTCAAGGAAAGTTAAGTACAAACAAATAAGTAATATTTGAGATCTATCAGCCGAATAAATTATATTATTTTAAAAATACGCAACATTTACTTTGTAGCCAAGAAAAATTCAAGGTGTGATAAAACCAGAGCATTCGTCTTTTAGTATTACAATATTAGATTAATTCCTATCTCAACATACATTTACACCTTGAATTGAAAACCAGGACTGTATAACTTGAAATAATCTTTACTGTATGTGTTGATTTTCAGTTAATAGTCTTCCGTAAGTTTATTTTTTGTCGCTGATTGGGTACACCTACTTGTATTTTGTTTATTTTTGTAATGTTGGAATTGGAGGAATAAACATTTCTCATTCATGATTTACTGCTTACAATTTTATATTATTTAAATTGTTATTTCTTCTTAGATTGGGCTGCAATGAACAGTGAGATACAAACAACTTTACCTGGTACTGTGTACAGTTGAAGCAGTGCCAACAACAGCTCTCTCCCTCCACGTACTGTTTGGCTTGTCCCAACTCGCACGGCAGACTACAGACAGACTCTGGGGGTTGTGACTGCCCCAGGCGGAACTGTACATCTGTCGGCACATACCAATCACTATGTTGAGTTTGTACTGTGACATCTGGTGACATCTATGATTGTAACTATAGTAATCTAATGTTTCGCCTAGTGTGTTACTGGATAATCTAATATGTTAATAAATAAAGCGTAAAGGAACGATATAATAGTTTGATTTATTTTAGAACAGCTAGAGTACCTACTATTAAGCTAAAATACAGGAAGTAATGAAATTAAAATGCAGAAGTTTATATTCTACCTATATCAAAAGAAAATGGGATTATAGAAATATCATATTATATAACAACAGTCTCAGAACAGAAAGTTACGAGCTTGCAATGTCATACAAAGATCCTTTGTAATCCAGTCCCTAAGGTTCATTATTGACATCAGAAGGCATACTAGTTGGCCGCGCATATATTACTCCATCAATGTTAACACAGGGATGAAGTAAAACTGAGTTTAAAATAGGAAATGATCTCAAATCTACAAACTTTTCATATCAGAAACTTATAATTAGTGTCTCTATCTATGCCAATGAACTGTCACAAGTCCAACTATGTGTTATTAATAATATTTTATAATTTATATTCAATATAGTATCTAATTAAAAAATGGAATATAAATTTAACAACAAAATATAATGATAATTTTTAATGTATGGTATGTATGGATGTGGGGTGTTGGGAGCTTTTAATAGTATGTAATGGTATTTTTTAATTAAGATACTAAAAGCCAACCTCTGGAGTGAAATATTTATATATTTAGATTGATAGACGGATTTTATTAGCGGAGCCTGAAATGAAAGGCCAGCAGTTTATTATTACATTTGACACAATTATATCTCCTGATAATAACGCACTAGCAGTTCCGCCTCGCAGTCGTAAACTCCCCGCATTAATGGACTTTCAATATGTGAATCCACTGAAACCGGAGTATGATATTTTGAAGCAAATTTAAATCCATTCTGAGAACTAAAAGAACATACCGATAAGATATAAATAATTTTGTAGTAAACATATGCCTACGAAAATATGATTTTAAACTGAAGGACAGTTTTCGGATAGATTTACTTATTTAATATTAAAATTTGTAGAAAGATTTGTTTCAGTAGTAAGTTCATTGAGAATGAAGTAATTACGGTAAGGGTAGTTAAAAAAGTCTGCATTCAGCCGGACATTGATTTAGGTATTTAGATAATCAGTGTTAAAAGGATTTTGCTTTATTGGCCACAGTTAAATTTATAAGTGAATTACAACTGATCCAATTCTTTGAATAATTTAGGATGTAAACGATTATTTCCTTTTTTTTAAATATGCATTAATAACATTCATTAATGTATTATAAATTAATAATGCCATGATTGGAATATCAAAATTTCCTTTACGTATAGATAGATATTTTACATAATTAAAGAATGTGTGTGTGCGTGTGTGTGTTTTTATTTAGGGTAACTTTATTTAGTGGATATTACTCCCACTTAACTAAGTTATGCTGGATTTATCTCATGGATTTCTATTTAAAACGGAATAATGTATTTATAATGTAGAAATAAATCTAAAGTATAAAGTTAGATAATGTTTTGGATTTAATTAGATGGATTCTTCTAAATTTCTTTGACAACAGGCATGACAAGTGAAAGATTCAGAACAAATTTCAGCCCTCTGTTTATAAGGACACATATATGTACACTATAATGTTTGTTTATTTTTGAAATTTTAAATTTAGTTTATAAGAATCCAAATATTTAAAGAACATTTAATAATGATTATAAATATGAAACACGAAGTGAAAACCTCTAAATATTTCAAATCCATAAAAGTAGGCTTCTTTAATAAAACCCGTGTTTATGGATATACTTATTTACAATATTCAACACCAATACGTGTTTATTAATTCTAATGTGTACTTTGTCAGAGTTAGCCTTACTACTTGTGCGCGAGTGTCTTTGTTAATGGGGTAGAATCGTCAGCAATACGTGTTTATGAGTTCTAATGTGTACTTTGTCAGAGTTAGCCTTACTACTTGTGCGCGAGTGTCTTTGTTTAATGGGGTAGAATCGTCAGCAATACGTGTTTATGAGTTCTAATGTGTACTTTGTCAGAGTTAGCCTTACTACTTGTGCGCGAGTGTCTTTGTTAATGGGGTAGAATCGTCAGCAATACGTGTTTATGAGTTCTAATGTGTACTTTGTCAGAGTTAGCCTTACTACTTGTGCGCGAGTGTCTTTGTTTAATGGGGTAGAATCGTCAGCAATACGTGTTTATGAGTTCTAATGTGTACTTTGTCAGAGTTAGCCTTACTACTTGTGCGCGAGTGTCTTTGTTAATGGGGTAGACTCGTCAGCAATACATGTTTATGAGTTCTAATGTGTACTTTGTCAGAGTTAGCCTTACTACTTGTGCGCGAGTGCCTTTGTTAATGGGGTAGAATCGTCAGCAATACGTGTATATGAGTTCTAATGTGTACTTTGTCAGAGTTAGCCTTACTACTTGTGCGCGAGTATCGTTGTTAATGGGGTAGAATCGTCAGCAATACGTGTTTATGAGTTTTTATGTGAAAGGTGTCAGAGTTGGTTTACCACTTGTGCGCGAGTATTGTTGTGAATGTGGTAGAATCGAATATCAATATGTGTGTTTAAAATTTGATCTGCGGTAATTGCGGTGTCGGTGGACAGCTACACATGAGTGTAATTAAGTCCTTTCTTGATTTAAGCATCAGTGTTTCCAAGTTAAAAATTAAAATCACAAAAAGTAAGACTAGACTTTGACTCCGGTCTTCTTTTATTTTCAATTTAAACAAAAGGCTATTCAATACTGTTCAATATAAAAATATCCCGACTCACTGGCTGTGATATAAAAAAAATGGTTTGGAAATCAATGTCTACATGGAACTAGTTCATGGATTCATATCTTTGTCGAAACAGACTTTGCAATCGAAATAAAAAAAACTAACTTTATTAGTTTCAACAAGAAAATGGAAGCGTACCCTTCGCTATAGTTAGATTCTTTTCTAAAAATTCTATTCTACTACATTCCTGGGAACGCACCTCGATAGAAAGTGTACGTGAAGTGATTTTATTGACGTGTTATCAAGAATTGAAAATGGTATGTGATAGGCGTAACCTGACAAATATTTTCCTTAAAATGTTATAAAAAATAGCCTATTTTGGTCTGGTATATCCACATTTTCACCATAAATTAAGATTGAAAAAGAAAGTTTGTTGACTAGCAGCTCATAATACGAATTTGAAAGAGGCTTTCGGTTCATAAGAAAATAGTCAAAATCATTACAAATTTAAAGTTTAGAGAGTAATGCAGTAATGCTATCGGGACTTTGGTATTATTGACTTTACTTTGCCTCTATATCCTGGAGGTGGCTCTGTAATGTGGATACAAATGTTAGTTGACAAAGGGCAGTTACGTCACGGATATAATACGTGTGGAAGGGACAACCTGATAATTCAATCTCACAGACTACTGGAGTGTATCAAAGCATTAGCAAGAAATAAGTTTCAAAGCTCTATAAAGAGATATTTTGGACTAAAATGAGTTTAATTCCTTTTATGAGTTAATGACAAATCACTGGAATCAACAAAATTTTTGTGTACATTTTAACAAAACTAATACATTTTTAATGTTGACAGTAGTCAAAAAGAGTGACACAATTTATGTATCTTGTGTAATATCAATGTTTTATTCTTAATATAAATACACAAAATCATACTATATAAAATTTATATGACTGACACTGTAAGTTTGAATTAGAGTTTCAAGTGTGAATGTGGCAGAGCTATCAGTATAGCCTGTGCGCGAGTTCTAATGTGAATATGTCAGCGTTCTCAGTAATACTTGTGTACAAGTTTTGATACGATTTTGTTTGAGTTTTGACCTGAATGTAGCAGAGTAAATTACCAAACCACACCTATGTATGAGTCATATTTAATTTGTTCAAATTAACATATTAAACTAAACATAATGAGTAAACTCAACATATCCCATTTGATCCTAATTTTATGCGTAATACGAAACTCAAGATAGATTTCTATTCCAAATTTGTTGTCAATAATGTACACTTTATATCTATAAAATATGTTTCTTTAACATAATAAAGAAACATATAAACATAATAATCACCACTTTTCACACTATTGCAATTGAGCAATATTGCATTATTGACTTCGGAAACACATCACTTTATTCCATGCTGAGGAATAATGAAGTGACAAAAATTAATAATAGTTTTATATGATCTGGACAATGACACTAGTAAAACACGACCACATAGATAAATGAGCGTTCACAGAACCTGGTGACTGGTGATTGGTGAGGGTACAAAGGTGAACGGCATATGGCTTGTACTTGTGTCAATGATTAGATAATGATAGTATCTCTTATGATACCCGAAATGTGTGTGTTACTGTGATTTAAACTGAAAAATAAAACTGAAGCACACGACGAATATCTGTGTTTAATATGTATATGATGTGCCTATGACGAATATTTATTTTATTATATAAACATGTGTTGTCGTTTATAACGTAAAATAGCATACCTATTAAGAATTACCTTTTTCTAAAACACATGGAGATTTAAACAACAAATATAAAAACCTTTACTCGGTTAAAGAGTTTAAAAAAGTATTACAACTTTACTAGAGTGCAAGTAATTTCCTAATAGGTTGACAAAATGGCTTTATGCAAAGAGCAGTCCTTATACTACTTATATGGAGTGAATTTTTCGAGATTTAACTTTAGTGGGTGTTTCAATTTATAAATGGAAATAACAAGGATATGATTATGGACATAAACATTTCTTTGATTAAAAATAAAGTAAAAAGCAGAACTAATAACTCATAAGTTCTTTTTGATTTAGTATGATAAAGTAAGAAAACAAAGTAAAAAAACATTACTACATTAATATGGATGGAACAACAGGATATATGAAAATGTAAAAAACAACGGATAAAAACAAAAATGTCAAGTGGAAGTGAATAGAAAAAAATATCGTGAATTAATTTAACTAAAACAGGTTTCGTACTTAAATTTTGTTTGGTAACACCGAAATGTTAATTTATTTTAAGACAGATTTAACTAATCCATTTTTATATAAATGTGACATACAACCTGTTATTACAAACCCACCTCTGTTCTTGATGCCATTACAATATATTCGTGATGGAGATCATGTGGCCTAACAATATTTCTTCACCAATTAATATTTATTAGAAGGTTATTGCTCACCTGGCATGTACAGAATCAACTCTCCGTCCAGATACTAGACCCACTGGTTGTTGCTGGAGGATATCTGTTTGAATTGAACGATATTGTAGGACTAACCTGACATGTTCAGAGTTAACTCCCCGTCCAGATACTCTCCGACTTTGACCCACCGGTAGTTGCCGGAGGACGTCTGTTTGAAGTGAATGATATTGTAGGACTAATCTGACATGTTCAGAGTCAATTCCCTGTCAAGATACTCTCCCACCTCGACTCACCGGTAGTTGCCGGAGGAAGTCTACTTGAAGTCAACGATATTGTAGGACTAACCTGACATGTTCAGAGTCAACTCTCCGTCAAGATACTCTCCCACCTTGACCCACCGGTAGTTGCCGGAGGAAGTCTACTTGAAGTAAACGATATTGTAGGACTAACCTGACATGTTCAGAGTCAACTCCTCGTCCAGATAGTCTCCGACCTTGACCCACCGGTAGTTGCCGGATGACATCTGCTTGAAGTGAATGATATTGTAACGCGCCGGCCCGTCACCGTTAGAGTCAAACTTGAACTTGTCTCCAGACAGGCTTACAGGCAGAGAAACGATAGATTGACTCAGAAAGGTGAAATTTCATGAATGGTTTTACAGTTTAGAGAGATCAGGATAATAATTCGGTTCATCTCTTTATCAGAATTTTACACAGTTTTTTTTTTTTGTGCGAACATAGCTAAACATCGGTTATTGCGTATACACCCTTAATTTTCAAACGTGTTTATATTTATCCATTTATAAAACAAAAAAGAATATCTTTAATTTTTCGTAAATATAATTATATTCTAATGTAACTGTCAAGTCTTCTTTTTGATTCAATAAACCTCATATTTTAAATGCAAATGTTTCATATACAGATTGATACATATGTGGACGTTCAGAAGTTGTAAAATGATCCAGGACATCATTTTCAACAAAGAATTCCTGTATTTACCCATTAACTTCTTAATACGTCAATAGTTATTTTGATTATTGTAATTGTCACTGGAAATGTTTTATAAATTATATAAATTCACATCCGTCTGTCTAGTTCCTTCTGTAATTATACACTACACAATACACAAGAATCGGTACTTAAGGTAAGATTAAAATACTTTCTCTTCACGCTTTATCGATGTGAAAATATTCACTGTTATTTAAGTGGAACCCATATTAAAACAGCTCTTTAATACAGTGACCTATTAACCTAAAAATGTATTACTTGATCCATACAAAAAAGTCGTGCAATTTAAACAGTTATGATCATTTGATCGGAAAATATATTTCGCTGTAAATAAAGTCACACAACGAAAAATGAAGTAACTCATTAAACAAACAAACGAAAGTGCATAACCCCTTTAATATTTACTTGAAATATGTTAATACAAAAAGGCTTTTATTTAAATATGACTTGGATCATATGAAAAACTATATATGACCATGTACGAACACTGAGGATTCTTTAACAATAATTTTGACCTTTTCTTAACAAATCCATTCTAAACCAATATTCGCCGTACTCGCCGGTAAACATGACATTATTGTTTTCAAAATAACTAATAATAAAAATATTACTAAATAATAGTTAACAGTACATTATAGTTTATAGTTGTTTTAGAAAGTGGGGTCAAGGTACACAAACCCCATTGACATTACCTTCAAAGTTGACTTTACGCAAATATTTGAGCAGTTCAGGACCTTTGGTGGGTCTCATGTGTTCACAGAGTCCTAGACTGCCATGACAGAGTTCCCTGTGCAGATGAAGATTAGGTTAGATTAACAAAAATCTATGTCATTTGGATATACAGGTTGGTTCCTTTAATATTCAACTATTATAATCTCGGAAACTATAAATCTGACAACATAATGAAATAAAATTATTATAAAATTTAAGTTATTAACAGAATAAATTAATTCAGAGTAAAAAGCGTGGGATGCTTGATATATTAAATATTACAATCATTCTATCGGTAATTATCTTTGAGAGGAGACTCATGAAATGTAGTAAAATGCACCCCACGCTTTTTTACTCTGAATTAATGTATTCTGTTAATAACTTACATTTTATTATAATTTTATTTTGAGGTGATTGAGAATGATTGATTGTTTTGCTTTCTACTACCATAATATAAACTCTTTGTAATTAAAAATTATTTTCTATTTTTTAGTTTGGTTAGCTATAAAAGCATGTTTTGTAGTTTTTTTAAAACTATTATTTATTTTAAATTTTTTAGTTCGATGTATCAATTAGTTTCTTGTGGAGATGTGGTATTTCTTACGAATCATTCCGCAATCTCATCATTTCATTTAAAGCTTCACTATTGCATGGGGTATTGTCCTGTTAACTTAGAGCAATCAAGTTCTTCAATCCGAATACCGTTTAAAGATCTTACACGACTAAGTGCTACATAGGCTTGTCCAGCATCAAACAATCGCGAGCCTAGATAAATGACTGCATGATCAACAGTACAACATTGCATCTTGTGAACGGTTGAAGCCCAACTTAGGATTAATGGCAACATTCGTCTCTCAGCAGTTCCATAGCTGTATTTTACTGGGAACTGTAGGATATCGGTTTAATCATGTGCACACCATCTGGTCCGAAATCAATACGGACTGACGGGATGTCTTCCGCGTATAGTTGGGCTCTGCGAAAATTTGGCCAGATAATTTCTGTGATAAAACGCATATTGCCATTCCCTAAACCTTTCGACACGTCAATGTTCGACCTTAACATCACTTTAGCTCCTACGAATATTTTCAGTACACTCGGAAGTCCTCCGGTGTTATTAATATCATTAGGTATCACAGAATCTAAGTCCTTGTTACCTAGATTTCGAGTAGTATCAATGAGTTGGTCTTGTGCTTTTATTGTATAATAATAACTGTCCCTTTACTCTCAAAACTCTGGAGAACTGTTTCGTTGTGTCTAGCAACTTGATCATTGGTTAGGTAGATTCTTAATGCTCTCTCAATCGAGAATTCATCAGTCGCATCTGTTGAAACCTTTTCAAGAAGGATTTCAAGATGCCTAGACGTCATTTTTCCAACTCTAAGGGCGTTAAGCACATCTATAAATGTCGTGTCTTCTTGTTGACGCATATTTTGTTTAAGTTCAACCAGACGAAACTTTCTCCACAAATGTGTAGCTGGCTTCATGCGTTCTGGTTGTTGAAAAACTAGATGTCCTCGAACAGGTGGTAACTGCATCAGATCACCAAAGAGTACCACATTTATGCCTCCAAAACAAGCGTCTGGACTTTTCAGCTGTCGCAATCGAGAGTCGATCATACAAAGCATCTCGTAGGGTACCATATAAATTTCGTCTATAAACAAAAACTCAACATTTTGCCATAATTGACGCATTCCTTACAAATAATTGCCAGTAAGAAGTGGCATACTTCATCTTTTTGTACTGGTAGTTTTGGCATACGGTTTAGCGTAGATCCACCGATCGACCGTGCTGCAACTCCAGTTAGAGCACCAATTTTTACCACCGGTTTGCCATAACATTGGTTCACTCGAATTTTCAATAGATTAAAGGGGAATGTTTTCCCGGTGCCTGCTCCACCAGTAACGAAAATTTTCTCTCGTTTAGTGTCACCATTGAGTTGGTTCTTGATACTCTATGTGATAAGAATGAACAATTGTCATTGATCAACATTCATATCATGTTGCGCTCTTTGGAATTGGCAATTGTTCATTTCTGTCTCTGGTAACTCTTCCTCTTCAGCTTCAGGATTTATAATCTCTGGCTGTTCCAAAATTTCGAATGAATGTATCTGGTTAAATGCATTTTCAAGCTGTTGGTCCCACTCTCGATGTTGGCACTTATGTCTACTTGTTTCCCTTAAACGACTTTCTCGAGCTAAGAAAGCTTCTTTTGCATTATCGAAGCCTTCAAGTAGTTCAGTTTCCGAGCGATATGGCATATGTTGAAGAAGTAAGCTGTAGAAAAAGTTTTTTGGGTCCGAAGCTGCTATAAAATATGGCACCCTGACAACTGCAGGAATATTTCTCACAACTATTTTACTATCATTCAACAGAGTGATGAGTGGACGACGCGTGTGTGATTGTTCTTCATAGGCATCATAATCAATGCTCTCCTCGGTATCATTTACCCCTTTCGAAAAGTGAGGTCCAAACAAAATAGCAAACTGAGAATACCGAGACGAATGGAGAATTGGGTTAGCGCAGATCGCGCGCTAGCTCGCGATCCACTACAGAGGATCTATAAAAGAATTTATTAATACTGGCGGTCCTTATAAGGATAATGGAAAACTATGATCAAATTATTGCATTGTCATCGGTTCTTGGTACGTATGCAACCTTTCAAATTAATCAGACTTGATTTCAAAATTGACGCGTTTGACAGCACTCATCATTCCACAATTCGATTAGTCGATTTACTTAGGTCATTTGACCTGGAGTTGCTAGTTAGAACTCCGACGAGAGTGACGGCTACAACACAATCTGCTATCGACAATATCATCACCAACCACTCAAGTGTCGCGGTGTCTGTAGTGAATACAGCTGTCTCAGACCACTATGGCCAAGAAGCCGTCATTAGTGGGGTACAACTCAAAAGGGAGCCCAAAATTAAACAAACAGTAAGAGACATAAGGCCAGAAAACATCGCTCACCTCAACATCGCTCCTCTTTCTAAAGAAAGATGGGATTTTCTAAATTCATTTCAACCTGTAGAGCAGCAGTTTAGATTGTTTAACGACACTCTAAATTTCCACATTAACATTTGCTGCCCTAAAAAAATTATCAATGTTTGCGAAAAAACTTCCAAAAATTACTGGATCAAAGTGGGTATCTTAGTTTCTAGAGAAAAACTAAAATTTTCCCAGAAATTTACAAAACCACTTCAAACGAACAATTTAAAACTTTTTTCAAGAATTACAAAAAAAACATACAGGAAAGTAATCCAAGCTGCAAAAGCATATGATGTCTCAAAATCTATTCTCTCTTACAACAATGTTTGAAAAACAACTTGGGCATCATTAATAATAAATCGAAAACTCATAAATCAGTCAAAATTAAAATTGGGTCAAGGCTTGTGGACGATGAAACGGAGATTGCCAATCAGTTTAATAACTTTTTTGCATCCGTTGCTGATGAGCGGGGTCCTCGGCCATCTGAACCTCAAGTACGCCCCTTGCAAAGACAGAGCCCCAAATCGTCAATGGTGTTGTCGCCCGTCGTTGAGGATGAGCTTCACCGAATTATTCAGCAGCTCCCAGCCAAAAAATCAAACGACCTCAATATAATGTCTCCATGGCTCATAAAAAAAATGCTGCAAGCATTTAGTGAGACACTTAACCCAATTAGTAAATTATTCATTCCAAAAAGGAGTGTTTCCCTCTCTCCTGAAAATTGCTAAAGTTATTCCTATTTTTAAGAAAGACGACCCAGCTTCAGTTACTAACTATCGGCCTGTCTCAATTTTGCCAGTGATAAGCAAAATTTTTGAAAAGCTATTTCTTATAAGAACGCTTCACTTTTTGGACAAATACAATCAGCTCTCAAATGAACAATTTGGTTTCAGAAAGGGCAATTCGACAACAGACGCAGTTGTGAGTCTTGTCGATATGATTGTAGAAGGAATTGAATGTCGAAACCACACAACGAGTGTATTTTTAGACCTGTCCAAAGCATTCGACTGCGTAGATCACGGTACACTGCTCGACAAACTTGAGTCCCACGGCATTCGAGGCGTGCCTCTTAAATGGCTTAGCTCCTTCCTAAGTCAGAGATCCCAAGTTGTCCAAATATCAAATAAATCATCCAAACCAATAGACTTGAGATATAGAGTCCCTCAAGGGTCTATCCTCAGTCCTGTGCTTTTCCTGCTTTACGTGAACGATATAAATCCATCGCTTCTGCATGGAAAATTAGTGCAGTTTGCCGATGATACGACTCTTTTTTTCAATGCAATGTCAAGCGAAGTTTTGGAAAAACAGGCTTTTGTTGACATCAACAACTTCCACAGCCTCAATCTAACAACAAACTCTTCAAAAACCAACGTTTTGAATTTTGCCTTGCGCACTGCGGGCAACCAGTGTGAGCCGGCCATTTTGTTAGATGACTCTACACTGGAAGAAGTCTACTCTTCAAAATTCCTAGGAATGCACCTCGATTGAAGGCTGACTTGGAATGAGCACATTGACCATGTTTGCGCAAATATCTGGTCAGAGGCATTTTTGTTTTGAGATCTTTAGCCAAATACTATCCGAGTCAGGTACTGATTACGGCGTATCACGGCTTTATTTACCCCCATCTTGCCTACGGAGTGGTCCTTTGGGGAGCGTGCGCAAACACTCAGTTTCAAAGAGAATTCAGACTCCAAAAAAAAACAATTAGAGTAATCGTAAAAATCTAATTTAGAGAGTCGTGCAGGGAAGCTTTCAAGAAATTGCAGCTGTTGACTCTGCCATGCCTCTAGATTTAGGAAACAACTTTGTTTTGTACGAGTAAATGTGCCTTAACCAGAGGCCAAGACATACACATGTATGAGACGCGTGGCAGAGCAAACTACTGGACTGGGAGACACAGAACGGTAGTTTATGAACGCCTACCCTCGCAAGCGGGTGTGCATTTTCCTCAACAGACTGCCCAATTCAATTAAACATGCCCCAACGCCTAAGGCGTTGAAGACTCGCCTCAAACGCTTCTTGGTGTCTCAGGCATTCTATAATGCGGGTGAGTTTTTGGCATTTGACTGGGAGACCGCCCAATTAGAAGACTGACTTTGCTGTGCTAAGTGGGCTGCATTGGCGAAGAATGAAAGAGGCGTGATTTTAAAATTGTAAGTATGAATGTGTATTGTGTGTATGAATGCCTGGAATTTTAGAAACCCCGTATTAACGTTTGCCATACAATGTATATACAATGTCGCTACAATAAAAAAGATTTCGATTTTGATTTTTGGAATTCTGGAAATTAGTGAAAATTATGCGCAAATATTCCGTTACATAGATACAACCGAAGCCTATAAAAGCGTGTTAAAAAATCAACTTTAAGGCATTTTTATACTAATGGAATCTCAAAGGGTTAACATTTCTTATCAAATTTTAGTAAGACGAGAATAACCGGTATGCACTCGTGTAGGATCAGGACGTGGATTCGACGTGTACCTGTGCATATCTCTGAGAGCAACAGCAAAGGCCATCTCAGCGTCACTGACGAACTGGAGTTGATTCTCGGACACTGTGTTGTCCACAGTGAGCTGTTCTCGGGAGGAGCACATCCGAGTGTGTCTCTGGTTGTAGGGGGTGCGAGGGCTGTTGGGGTAACGGCACTGGAAGTGGTGTTCCCAAAATTCTGTAGAACATATATAAATATGATTATTAATACTAAAATATGAAGCTTTTACTGTGGCAAGGCTATTCTATAGAATTCTCTTCCAAAGATCAATCTATAAAATTACTACCTAAAGTTTTGTAAAGTTCCTTCACTAACAAAGTTCTCAGAACAGTTTTGGTACTAACTTATTTCAAACAAAAGCTCTGCCCCTTTGTTTCAATTCCCTTTTCTTTATGAAAGAAGACGCTGATTGCAGTTAAGCGTTATTCTGCTCGTTCTCATGGGCCATTAGCCTAGGTAGTGCACCATTTAGTATAAGTATACTGACTAAAAACATAAGGGTGGCATATCTACATGAATTTGGATGAAATATGTTCAGTAAAAGAGATCTAAAGAGTAATTTGATTCTTTGTCTACAGCATTGGACTTCCTACCTCTTCTCATATTATATTACAATAAACACTAATGATCAACTCATGAATTTACAATGACAAGTGTACAAGCCAATATACAAAGCCAATATACAATAACTGCTGAAACAGTGTTTAGATCTCACGAGTCCAGTTAGGCCGAATGATGAACTTTAGTTGTATGCTCATAAGAGAAACATTTGCCCCACATTTAGACAGAAAATCCGTTGTTTGCAGTGTTCACAGACACGTACATAGAAAGTTTATGGTACAAGTAACGTGTTATGTTTTATTACACTTATAAACTTTTGTTATTTCTAGATTACTCTTTAGGTTACAATCTTTGAGGATATTTACGTAATATTAAACAATACGCTAATGCAATATGTTTTAAAAAGTTAACTGTAACAGATTACAACTAATAAAAGAATATTTAGTCCATTTGTATGAGTATTTTAATGTGTTCTAAATGTTGTTTGTGAATCGAAAAATGAGGACAGGCAAGGGAAATTGAGTTTTCATAACCAAAGTTGAACAACAGCTGGACCGGCAGCAGATGTTGGCACTGCGTTCAGATTTCACACGAATCGCTAAGCACTGGCTGGAGATGTTACATGTTTTCTCAATGTTTCCATAGTCAAATATGAGATCTAAGAGAGCTAAATATATTTAGATGGATTACATGGCTGGGTTCAGTCTAAAAGTGGATAGGTTAGTATCCGGTCATTCCTGTCATATCTCGGAAATATCCAGACTTATTTTCTCTAGATTAATATTGAATATTTGTTGACACCAGTTTCAAATGAAGTATAATCAAAGTTGAAGTAAATAATGACATCGAAATTGAAAGAATGAATATTTTAAGTACAAGTGATGTGACCAACAATTTAAATGACCCGGAGATGGCCGCATTTCGATTTTAATCTGCAGTTTATTTATTATACATACGTAGTTCCAAAATAATTTGTTTTGGACACTTATTTTAACTTATCCGACGTTTCTTTTCAGAATTAAAACACACCATATAAAAATGCACACTGGATTCCTAAATGTAGAATCTATTGATAGAATATAAGAGGCATTCAGGGCAATGTTTAATGTTTGTAGTCGGGATTGTAAGATTTTTTCATTACAGCTGATTCTTTACGATGATGTACAATTCAGTATAGCTTAACTATGAGCGTTGAGTTTAGGTCCAGTTTAGAAGAAGAACCTGACGCTACCACAGACTTCGCTCCTGCAATCTGGTGCCATGTTCGTCTGGAGTGATCCAAAAAAGCCTACGACGAACAAGCTCAAAATAAACACAACATAAGAGACACCAGACTACAATATATATCGTAAATTAGGTTAAGTATTGACAGCTTCGGAGTACAGGATTATTCAGGAAAGTGACCTGGAGCAAAATGACATTGAATTACCCCTTTCTCAGCATGTCTACTTTAGATTCGACATATAAATACAAAAGCGTACTTGTGTTATATTTGGTTACGTAGCCATAAAGTCTGTTTAGGATACATTACTAATGATAATGGTCGTTTGAGTATAAAATTTTTTTGTTGTAACAGTATTATCTGGACGATTCATTGTTAAGCTAGTCAATACTTTTGTTTTTGCTATGTTCAAAGATAATCTATGAGACAGCTTTTTCGTTTGCCGGTACAAAAATCCTGTTTACCGCGCTTTTCCTCAAACTCAGGTTTTAAAGGATACAAATATTTACTCTGAAAGTAAATCAAACCCGAGTCACAAAACACAATTATCTTTCTTTGCTGCACAGTGAAACGTGGCAGAGTAGCTCAATGTCGATGCTTTGACTTCTTGACTCTGATTCTCATATTTAGACGTAAGTGAGTAAAAGTTTATTAAACCTAAATTATACGTGAAGAAAATACTTTAAATGCACTGATATAATTCGTAAATGTTCGCCAATATTTTGTAACAGAAATGTTACTAATTCGAACTGAACGATTACGTCTATAAGTGAGGTCATGGTGGTAGCTATGGCAACCAGTTCAATGAATCTATATCGTAGTCTCATACAACAGCAATAGATATATAATTATTATCGTTTGAGTATAAAATTGTTTGTTATAGCAGAATTATCTAGACGATTCATTGTTATGCTACTCAATACTTTTGTTTTTGTTATGTTCAAAGATACTTTATAAGACAGCTTTTTCGTTTAACGGTACCACAATCCTGTTTACACAACGCTTTTTATTGAATACAGGTTTTAAAGGATACAAATATTTACTCTGAAAATAAATTTATATTGTATTACTAGGATACTCAACTTAACAATAGAACAGTTTTAAAGGTTTTGGTTGAAAGAAATTGTAAGATGAAATCAAATAAATCCGTATACGCAGCGTTACTCCTTTTTATTCAATAGTGGTGGCGAGTTGCGGCAGATTTTGTTATAGTTACTCGTTAATTTAGCAAGATTTCTTATTATTCTTATTTTCTCCATCTCCAATCCAATTAGTATGGTTTGTGTCTATGTAGTAACTATACACGCACCGGAGTCACAAAACACAATTAATCTTTCTCTACTGCACAGTGCCACGTGGCAGAGTAGCTCAATGTTGATGCTCTGAACTCTTGACTCTGATTCTCATATTTAGACGTCAGTAAGCAAAAAGTTACTAAATACAATTTATAAGTGATGAAAATACTTAAAATGCACTGATATAAATCGTAAAGGTTCGCCAATAATTTTGTAATAAATATGTTATTAGTTTGAACTGAACGATTACGTCTGTAAGTGATGTCATGGTGGTAGCTATGGCAACCAGCCCAATGAATCTATATCGTATTGTCATCCAACAGCAATAAATTCGTGATTTATTTCAAATAAAATCAGTTTAATTTTGCTTTGTAATATTTAAAAAGTTTTCAATATCGTTTCTGATGTCTAAATACAATATTTTTTCTAAAACAAGATTACTAAATGTTAGTTATTTAAAACCCATACACGTACGGAAGTATATTCGGAATTTAGCAATACTGGTTGTGGGTGTTTTTAAAAGTATATGGAGATACGTTAATTTTAGATACAATTCTCAATATAAGTTAATTAATACGAGATATATACGGCAATCAAAGTTTCAATTGCTGGTACTCACCCAATGCACTCAACCCCCCTCAACAACATAAACTAATGAGTAAGGACAGAAATGAAGCTAAAATAGGAAAAATCCTTTCTTTCTTAAAAACCTATATTCTATTTAGAAGAACCCAGTAAATATAAATGTATTCATGAAGTTCAGTTCAATAAACATTGAGACCTAATCTATTAGTGAAATAAATTTGTAACTTTGAAATTCAGAGAAGGTTTCAAGAACGAATATCTAAAGAATACATGTTTTAAAATGCATGAAAACTTCTTTTCCATTAGTTGTCAATGAGCCTTTGTCCGACTCATTTTAGTAACACTTTAATGATTTTTTACTTCTTAAAAATAAAAAAAATCAAAGTGGTAATTAATTATTAAAATAGTCTTTTTTAGTTTTTACAGAAATACTAGCACACTAAAGGTGTAAAAAGGCACATAAAACCTGTAATAACAAAGTAGAAAAGGATTGACTAACCTATAAACCACGGATTTCGGCGGTTATTTTCCACAGTCAGATTGAGGAAGTAACGGTCAAATCCGGCCACAGGGTTGGCCTGGGGCTGGACACTAAGAGTACCCTCCACCTCTCGCTCGTTGCCTTGCTACACCAGGCTGGGGGCTGACCATCCATCGCTGCCAATCCAAGAAAAGTTACCGGTGGCATTGCAGCGTCTTACTGCTCTCATCAACCCTGCCACCCTCCTGGTCCGATCCGAAGATAATGGCTCCTGGAACACCCAAGAGTTTAACCAACCCACCTCTCACTCGTTGCCTTAAAACACCAGCATGAGGGGTGACCATCCATCGCTGCCAAATTCACCTTGTGACTGTGGCGTCTAACTGGTTGTGTTAAGGTGTAACTTGTGTATTGATTATATTTCATAAAATTTTATTACCTAAAGTTATCATTTATATGACATATCCATATATAGTCCTGGCTCTATCTTTGACATCTGGAATGAAACACTATTTTATTTAATTTTTAAAATGCCATAGTACCAAATTATTTTAGCCTCACTGTGGCTAAACCTAAATGTCAATTAAACTACAGCTATGTCTATTGCAATCAAATTTTCCAAATTCCAGATAGAATTAAATTTATTTATGAGATGAATTTCCTATTTAAAAGTGCCAAATTGTTGCTATAAACTTTGGAATTGTAGAGATCATTTTGTACAGAGTATTTATCATTGATTGTAATAATTTATAGTTATTTAAAACCATGGTATTAAATTGTGACAAAATAATTCTTTAATAGGTCTAGATATATTAAAATTATAACCAGTATGAAACCTAGCAGGTTGAAATTCAGGTAATTGTTTTACAAATCTACTGAAGAGGCTCTGCTTACATTATAATGTGGTTAGTACGTAGGTAGGCAGACGGTTTCCTCTGGATTAATAAAGGACCTCAGTTTAGATATACACATGTATTACACCCGTGGTACGAGGCATGTATCTGTGCCCACGATTTTGGCGAGTGAGGTTGATGTGGCGAAGAATACCACGGGTTAGAACTGCGTGTGTTTCTAGAAACATAAAAAAGGCGCTGCCACAGCTTACTTTTTCTATATAGACAGACCGATGTTTTTACGCGTGACTGTACAACTTTGGCGTGCTCCATCTGCGAGCCCGATACACTCCTCCCACTGGATAAGCGGATATGAATGGTTGAAAGTTTCTGTTAAAACTTTTTGCCTAACACTGTAAATAGCGTAACACATAATAGAACTGTGAAAATTTCTCTTCACATTGCGTCTGAACAAGAAAACCTGATAACGTCAACTCTTGCAGTGATTTTCCTAATTAGCAGGAGTACGACCCATTCTTCCTTAAGTGTCTGTATTACTAGCAACAGTCAATGCACATAGTTCGTCGCGTATTTATTTATGCAGTTAAAGTCTCAGGTACGATATTATCTATCAGGCTTCTAGTTATGAATCGTGTGATACAGACCTCGAGCTCTCGGCTTGGTTAGAAGGCGGAGCACGATGGTGTCGTAAGCAGTCTCCTCAGCGACTTCCGAGTCCTTGACCAACTTCTCCTTTACTGCGATACATATCTCGTACTTGGATAGCAGGACCTCCAACTCCTCAAACGCCTGAGAAAAAGGCACAATCAACATTCCCAGCAGAACCTGCACTACAATCAATCGCTACTCATTACATGTCTCTTACTTTACCAGTAGGACCTCCATTTCCTCGAACGACTGAGAGCAGATACAATCAACATTCTCAGTAGTACTTTTACTACAATCAATCGCTACTCAGTACATGTCTCGTACTTGACTAGTAGGAACTCCATTTTCTCGAGCACTCGAGAGCAGTGGCAGCAACTAACATTCCCAGTAGAACCTGTACTACAATCAATAAGTACCCGATACAGATCTCGTAATTAAATAGCAGGACCTCCATTTCCTGGAACACCTGAGAGCAGTGGCTATCGTTATTTTCAGTGAGTCTTGCACTACAATCAGAACTATATAATAAAAGCTTTTATAAAAAAGTAAAGTTATTAAATTTTGAATAATTTTCTTCACTCAAGAAATATTATATGTTTTAGTGATATTTGATATTGTACGTAGTTACACCAAAAAGTTCTTCTTGTTCTTACATAAGTTTTTATGTTACATATAAATTTTCATAAATATTGAAAAATAAAACAATGTATCTACACAAAGAAAAATCAGTTAAATTACTTTATTAATTGCGACAGTCAGATATATATTTTTATCATCTGTATTTTTTTAATCTCTTTGAATGATTTCAATATCTTTATTTCACTATTTTCAATTTTTACACAATTAGCATTATAAATAATAAACAAGGTCTAATTTAATAGAACATAATCCTTATACATTCGTCCATAGGTGAAATTTGTTACTTTCTACGTGATAGCCTAACATCAAATATAATCAAAATTAAATATGTGATTTTCATTTTGATCCATTTTACTTTTTATCTTATACCTGCTTATTTCAAAGAAGTTCTTTGAAACATAGAAAATAATTATGATTATTGATAATTTCATATAGTTTGGTTTGTTAAATGCTTTACAATATATTAATAACTTGGGTCTAATTAACTCACTTTTAAAAAATTAGCATGATATTTTATGTATTACTTTTATATTTATTTAAACTTGTGATGTTTTTAAATCGTTATATTAACTTTTTAAATAATAATTCAAAAAATAAATTAAATAAATAATTTTAGTATATTTTTAATAAACTAGAATAGCTGTTTGAATGCTAGGTAAGAATGCTTAATGTTTTTAATGAATTTAGACTATTATGATTTAATTTACTGCTTTTCAAGCCTCAAATTCCTACTTTTTTTTAATAATAAACTTTCCCATTCCATAATTTTTCATTAATTTAATTGAATCAATACGCTAGAAGTTTGTTTGCATGCATTGATAGAAATGCCTAAAAAATGTGAATGGTTTGATCTAGATTATATCTAAATTGTTTTAAGAAAGTTGTACATTTAAAGATTTCCAACTTGATTAAAAATATTAATAAATTACACAAACGTTGGCTCGTAGTCATATTTTTACACTATGTCTTAAGTTACAAACGTATAAAAATGCCGTGGTTTACTCGTAAACATGTAGGCATTGGCGCCTATATTATGTATGTTATAAAAAACGTGATCCTTAACTATGAAGAAATTTTTTAAGCAAAAATAAGGAAAGTTTTACTTTTGACAGGGGAGTTTTACTTGTCACAGTCATAACTATGGCAGACTCCCATGAAGGCGGGTCGGGGTGAACAGTTTTTACACACGCCCTCCCCCCCCACAAAATTCATATCAGAGCACTCCTGAAGCTCGTTCACCTATTCCGAACAATGCTGGATCGAGGCCAATCTCTAAAATGAGTTATCGCGTAAAAGTTCAGGCCTTACACAGAGAGAGATGCAAACTCTGACTGTATAAAAGTGTACCTTGATATAAATACATCCCATTCAAATTATTAAATGTTTCAACCTTGCAGATAATCATTTTTCTTACAAATTATAATTTTTATAATAACGTATGTGTTCTCGTGATGTAGTTTCCTGACGTTAAATTATGATATAGGAATGCTGACCTTGATACCATAATTGGACTCCTCATAGATGATAGAGACGTAGCTCCAGCCGAGTCTACGGACGATCTCCACCATGGCCTTGACCCGATGATGGTCCGAGGGGATGGTGCGAGTGAAGTACTCGAACCTCTGCTTGTTGCTGAGCTCGGGGCTGGTAGAGAAGAAGGACACCTGGACAGAGATAAGGGTGATGGGAGCCGCTGAAACTTAGGACACTCAGGAAGATGTGAAGCTTGGACAGATATTGCAGGGAGAGTGTGAAACTAAAAAATATATCTAGAGTAGAAATGGCAGATAAAATCAAACCAGAAGGACGAACTATCCAAGACGACCTAGAAATAATGCAAAAAATAAAATTCAATTTAATATGTAGACTTATGTATATGAATAAGCAATCAGGAGTAGTGAGAATATTGTTAAATCGCTATAAGAAAAAGAATTGAGGTGTCGACATAATAATAAGCGTGAAAGTGTTAATAAAAAAAGTAACAACGAATAGTAAAGATGATTGAATAAGGAATAGGGAGGGACAAAGAAATTTAAAAAAGAGTATAAGTATGAAAATCTAAAACGCGACGTGCAAAGTTAACATAAATATTACAGAAAAATATTTGTTGGAATATATAAAGTTTTGATAAAGGTAAAACAATGCTCCAATGTTAGAATAATGTAATTTATTGTGATTTTTGACACTATCGTTCTTTAATAAAAATGTGTAAAAATACTTTGTTATGAAATGATACGAGAACTTGTTGTTACACGTTATCACAGATCTCATATAGATATGTAAATCTACCTCTAGACCAGCATCTACGTGTTCCCTCCCCACTCCTTATAGACTAAGCTGTCAAGTCCAAGCCAAACCCACATCTCCTTTGTTGAGACAATCGCCGCGACAGTTCTCTTTGTGGACACCATCTTAGTCGTTCCCCATTCATCGCTCCTCCTTTGTGTCTCAAAGGAGACGGTGAAATAAGAAAGTTTCAGCTAACTTAACTTTGTATGACCCCATAAGGGAATTTGTTCTACTTTGCATTTCAATTTCTTGTTTCATGCTTCTTTAAATAGAACAAATTTACGAACGCAGTTACAAACAGTAACCTTTTATTTTACATGTTCAAGATTTACTATAATTTTGTTATTTTACATTTTGTACAGTACATCTTTCTTACATAAGTAAACCTGTTGATTTTATATGTTGCTATATTATTTGGTTTATCTCTCTGGACGTTGCGTCTTTGATTGTTCCTTTGAAAATACTTTTAAAATTAGACTAGAGCATACCACGAGGTCACAAAAATATTTAAAATAAATATCTTCCTTGTATTTTATAGTATTTCCAGAGCTAATTTACAAAAAAATATTTATGGAAAAGTGGTATTGCCTTTTACTCTGTGTTTTTCCCGGTATAGTATAAAACAAATATTTATTAATAAATAATTTTGCTTATGAAATTAATTTTTGAGTGTTGCATATAAGTAAAATCTAGAATGCTGCATATAAGTAACTTACATCCAAGGATACAAACGGCAAAGAACCGGAAAGTGATTACATACACTGTATTAAATCCGAGGACACAAACGGTCAAGGATCGGAAAGTGAGGAAGTAAACTGTATTAAATCCGAGGACACAAACGGCCAAGGATCGGACATTGAGGAAGTACACTGTATTATATCCGAGGACACAAACGGCCAAGGATCGGACAGTGAGGGAGTACATTGTATTATATCCCAGGACACAAACGGCCATCATTGAAGGGTAGCACCGAGCAGCATGCACAAACTATCCCAGTCCTAAATACAGGGTTCCGTAAAAGCAAAGCGGTTAACTGGACATATCTGAAGACTTCGGCCTGAAATATCAAATTTCTTTGATGTATTTTTACAAAATCTTGTAGGAATTTAGCACATATTTTTAGGATGGCTCTCCGTTCTACCTGCCTCTTTAACCTTGTTTAAGTTGTAAATCGCTGGACGACTTTCTCTAAAACTTGGATAATTCTCCTAACACTTTTTCTAATGGACAATCCATTGATGTAGAAATGAATTGTGAAACACAAATTCGAATTGGTTTTTGAACAGAACGCCAATTAATTCTAGGCAAAATAAATCCAAACTAAACCTTAAATTAGACAAACAGCAGAAACTGTTGACATTCCTTCAACTCAACTCTTTAGTCTGATGTTGAGATAATACGTAGGAGAAAAATAAATGAAGGATATTATAATAATTATACTCAATGGAGTTTGAGAAAATCATTCAAATTTTAAGTAACGATTTGTAGAAGATTTGTGTGTTATTTGTTGGAGAAAAATAAAATGTTTGTAAATTTTAAACCTGAAGATCATACAATTATGCTCTTACTGATTAAGACCGTTTAAATTTTTTAAAGGAAACAGTGATATAATCTATCATAATTCAAAAAAGTACAACAAGTTTTATTCTTCTTTTATTTAACAAATGATTTTGACCCGTAGTATTAGATGTTTTGTAAGATTTCGAGATGGTGGCTGTACAAGTTATAAGAAGTATACAATTTCGGCAATAAAAGTGCACCAATTAATGCCAAATCTTCTCACTATTTTAGACCCAAAGTGGCATGAAAGTAGACTTTTTCACTATGTTTAAAAAAGACGTTTTAGGCAGCATCGTCGAATAGTGTAGCAATAGCAGCAACAAACTATTTTTATGTAGGTTATAACACAATATTCGCATTAATTTACTTTCAAAATGTCCATGATATTTCCTGCCATAATCACTATTTTAACTATACTTTTCTATATCTCTTTCCATTTTTCTATTTTATAACTGCATTAGTATTATGACCAGAGTGGAAACTTTATACATAGAATAATATAATGAGCGTCACCCAAAGCAGTAACCGTTGATCTGGCGTTTGGTTATATGCGACTAATACTTTAACTTTTATTTTTGTACAATATAATTGCAGGAAAATATTGTGGCCACAGTGGCAACAATTTACATAGAATAATATAATTAATATTACTCAAAGATGTAACCATTATAGTTGGACCAAACGAGAATAATAAATTGTATTCCATTGTTCCCTATCGTAATTATGAGAAAGTATTAAGTCTAAATTCTTTGGCTTGCACGGAAAGTGTTGCGATTAACGCAATATTTTTCTAGTTCCCACCGCCCCGAAACATTGGTTTTACAATTTAATTGTTCTGGTACGTCAGCTTTGAACAAGCTCAGAACAATCTTCAATCAACAGAAGTCAAACCAAAGCTGTTAGTAGTCAGCAGTCACCTGTAAGTTGGATTGGAGGGGCGGAGCTTTATCGGGTCTTAGCAGTGATTTTAAATTTGTAAAAATGTTCCACTTATTTCACACTTTTAGAAAAAAATGTCCTCACTATCTCATTCTTAATTCTACGATTACAAATAATCAAAAGCGTTGTGGAATAAAAATGTGCAAGTTATGTTGATTGACATATAAAATTAGATCTGGAAGGAATAAATTGGACTTTAGTGACCAATGAGATGTAGAAAAGTTTTTTTTTGTTTGACTTAAACATAAAAATAACTAAAGCAATGATTAATAACAATACTACATGTGCCATTAATAATTTTTAGTTTCATTTATTATTTATCATTTTTATCTAACTAGAGCTTTTCTTAAGTCAGAGAAACAAAGTACCAACCGAAGTAGGAGATGTTATACTTGGAAATACTCTCACTTCGTGACATATGGAACGATGTTAAGCTAATTAATTATCGATTGATCCAAAGAATGTAGCCAATTATTTAATTAATTACAGAGGAAATTTCTTGTTTTCTGCTAACTTCAACTGGACCAAGCTTTGCCCATTTATTTGAGTGAAAGCTGGAACAAAGCCAATTAATTGTATGGTGGATTGGTGAATGTCTGGTGATGGCGATGGGAGGGGTACTCTCTTGTTAGCGATCACTATCTCGGTCACGTGTGGTGTCTGTGTTTATCTTGGACGTGATCTCCATTATACTGACGGACTGATTTCAGTTTTCCTTCAAACATTTTATACTTCTTTACTCCAAACTGTACCACTGAAATGGTATCAAGGAAACTGTGTTTGCACTGTGAGCATATTACGATGTAAAAAAGTATTAGTTTTCCATTACCTCAACAGTTTTTATGAAGATTGACACATCTAGAAGTAACACATGTATTGAGAAATACATTTTAGTAATAAATATTCATTTGAATCGATATCAGTATTTCTTTATTTACTATTATGATAAATTAAAATTTTCTCAGTTGCCTTATTTGTTTTCTCATTCAATATTATATATGTATTTAAAATACGTTTATTTCTAATGTAAATGTTATCTCGATCAAAACTAGTCTAAGGTTTACTGAAAAATTGATTTTACTCTCATGGATTTGATATAATTTATAAGAATTTTGATTTATTGTGTTTGGTTTTCTATATTTTTATTTTAAATTTAGATAAATATAAATAAGCGTAACGATTATACCAGTGGAAATAAACACTTTTCTCCGTACAAAGTTTATATTACTTCTGTAGTCTAAAAATGCTTCTAAATAGATTTTGAACTTTGCAAACAGGTATAAATTAATCATAAATATGACTAAATGAGTAATGTAACACATTAGTGCAAAAGTTTATTAAGTTTCTTTACACCGTCTTGTATGGGCATCAGACAATGTGTGATTAATCCGGTCATCTTGAGTCATGCTAGCTGAGATTTAGTATGAAGAAATTCTCCTACGCTACCTTCCCAGTTTACGCTCGGTTTACGGCCTAGAGTACCAACCGCTCACTACTCACTACGTATTGCCTTGTGTAGTTTCGACTAGCAATGCGCCAACGTAGTCTTTTCCAACAATATTGCAACTTCGCTTAACAATTGTATTCCAAACGTCGTACTTGGGTATTGTTTGAATCCTGATCTTGGAGTTGAAAGGGGTGTAGGGCTCTAAACAATGTGATAGCGGCAGACGAGTTCTCATACGCGCAATAATTTTTACCGGCCAATGTACAGTCTAATATGCGCCTCCAAATGCACACTTCATACGCTACGCTGCCAAAGAGGCTAAAGTATATGAGGCCGATGCTACGTCCATCTCATGTACTCGAAAAATACACGAGTAGTGTTATTTTTTCAATCAAGGAAGGTATTTAAATGCTCGTTTATTATAATAATCACAATGAAAAATAAGGTTGAACAAGGTTTAATCCCGTATAGAAGGCTCAATTTAAAAAATGTAAATAATAAAATTAAATAAAGCTGTTGAACACTTCAATGTTAACATAAATTTGCTGTTTATAATTTATTTTCAATAAAACAGTATTTTTTTGGTAACAGTTTAAAAATATTTGCGTAACTGGTCTTTGTATAAATTACTGTCCAGTTCTATCATTTCATATATTTTCAGAAATACTATTACACTGACTCATCAAAATTGAATTTCCTGAACTTCAACTATGTAAATATATGAACATTAGTCTTGGTTTCACTCTAAACAATGGAAATATTGCACACATTGATAATTGACTTGATGCATTAAAAAGGTAAATTTACTGAAACATGTCTTACTTAGGTAACTTTTTACACTGCTGTACAAGTATTTACAGAAGTTAGAAAAATAAAGTACCAAGTGTTACTCTCATCTCTTAAGCAGCTTAGGCGCCAAGTCCTAAAATATCTCGAGGCCAGGAAGTTCCAAAGAAGCTTCCGACTTGATACAAAGCAAACTGCTTACCTTGGAGCGCTTGGTGGGCAGTCGGCAAATATTGCTTCGTTTTATTTTACTTTGTGGAGAGTTGGTGCTGACACCTCTTTACTTTAAGAGGGTCAGGTGTCAATTTAGAATAATGTGACAACTTTTTCTGTTTATATTTTTATAAATATACTCCCGTTTATTTTGATACTAAGGATATTAATACAACTAAAACTGTAGGGGTTTGATCTCACATGTCGTGGACACCAGAAAACCACAATCTCTACCCAACAGATCCTGACACCTGCTTAAACACAACAAATGATTGTTACTGAGTAGCCTTACGATCACAGTAAACATTTCCATTTACCTGTCTCTGTAATGTTTGAGATCAAGCTTATTTTCAAAGTCCTATAAAGTTTAGACCTTCTTCGTGGACCTTGCGTGGTGAAGGGACAAAGAAGTATGTATTAGCCCTTCCCACGCCGTAGACGGATATATTTTAATGGCATTCTTTGACCAAAGCTCCAATTACAGTAACACCGATATTATAAATAATATCTCTTGGAGAGATTTTTTAGTTTACAAAAGGCTTTTGAAATGCCCGCTGCACGCTCCTTGCTTATCGTGGTTGTCGAGGAAGTACAGTTTAAAACGACCTTCACTCAACGACAGTGGGACGGTAGCCCCCATTGTCTAAGTCCAACCGCCTGCTCGAAAGTTCTGCGTCTCATACAGAGCCATAACCAAACATATCCGTTGAGTGTATTACTGCTTTTTCGGTTGTCAGGAGCGCGCGCTTGCGGGCACCTCTACTACGTATCTCGTTATTATTCTGAATTGTGCAGTAATGTGATTAGTTTTAAAATATTTATCTTGTTTTATAGTAAAATGTAAGTTAACTTTAAATTTTACAAAGAAATTAAAATTTATTTGAAATAAACAGTATTGTAGATAGTTGATTTTTTTTTATTTGTGTCAATAATTACGGTAATTTTAGGTAAAACGTAATTTTTAAGCAGGTTATTTTCCGCTAGTCCTCATAAACCACTGGTTTGTGCGAGAGCCTTATAAAACAGAATAAAGAGACAGCCGGTTATGTCCAATAACGACAAAACTGTGCCGGTCTTAGACAATACAATACAACCTGGAGAACTTCTAACTCAACCCCAAAATCCGACGCCCAGACGCTCGGACGCTGATCCTCACTATGTACATTGAGTATAGTAGAACATTGTTTAGAATGAGAAAAGATTACTTTTGTGGGGTAAATCAGTTGAGGTAATGGGTTAGCGTATATAATAAATGTTATGGGAAAACGCACTACTAGGAAATCTCACTACTAACAAGATGCTGAGCGACTCTTGTTGGTATTTTATTTCGTTTAAACGCTAAATTTCATGCAAAGAGATTATCGGTGCTAATTAATAATTTATGAACATAGGAAACTAAATAAAGTGATGAAATCATTCATTGAAGGAATAATTAAATCCACTCAGAAACAATGGTTTAATGTTTTGTTCACTTTCTTCGATATTAAACACATTTCGTTTTCTATCAGCCTATAGTGAGATCGCTGGTAATGTAAAATTACATCGCTATTCTCAGAACCCTGGAAATAGAAACCCGGAGGACTGCATTTATCAGGGGAAGCGAAAGAAAAACATCGTTAATGGCTTTATCTTTATTTTGAAAACTCATTATTTCTAAGGTCGAGCATTTATATAATTATTTATCTGATTACGGGGATGTCCGAGACATGTCACATAAAAATGTGAAGCTGCGTGCTAAAAGTAAATCCGTACAGGATGACCAAAAGATACAGGATGATACATGCCCGAGATAAAGCCCCTGTTTGTGTTAGCATTAAATTAGCCGTCGTTAATTATCCCCCCTCACTCTCCTCGATCCTCTTCACAACAACTCCAGATCTGATGAATTATGGGACTTTAATCCCCAAGACCTCCACAAAAACCAGTTAATACTTTCTTGTTTGGACGAGTTGGTATCTCTGGCTAAACAATTTATGTTCGTGATTTAAAACTGATATTGTTATGAAAATGCAGGTCAAATAGATTAGTATTAGTTTACCCTCGTATGAGAAAATTATATATCAAAGATGGCAATCGTTGTAAATAAAATTTGCCTCTTAATAAGGTTAATATTATGAATAAATATTTATATGTACTATTAAGAAATAAAATTATATAATATTGATGATCCTTTTATGTAACCGTTCCCATTTGGATCTGCTATAGCACATCATTTCAAAATCTGATTCAACACGTCACTACTGATGGAATCAACTCCCATTTCAGACTAGTATTTGCATTCTGAGACTAATTGAAGGTAAATTTTAATATCCGTTATCATTGTAAACAGTCGTTCCATAACCAGGTACCTACACTCTACCAGATGAAACCTTAAATCAAAAGCTGTAAAAGATATCCTTTACTTTTAGGGAGATGAAAAATAGTTTTATAGGATTTGTGAGATTGGAATCACCAGAGGGCTAATAAACGATTAACGGATACCATGAACTCCTCACAACCCGACGTACATACAACAGGACTAGTTAGCTATACAGGAGTTGTTATCTAATGCCATGTCTCTTCAACAATCAACCGTGGCTAATACAGGTCCAGTTAGCGATACAGGAGTTGTTTTCTAATCCCATGACTCTCCCACAATCAGCCGTGCCTAATACAGGGACAGTTAGCATCACAGGAGTTATTTTCTGATGCCATGGCCAGCCTCAAAACCAGCTTCTTCGGTACGAAGAAGCTCAAAAGAACTCGTTACTACGTTTCAACTCAAGAAACACCTAGACCACAAGAAATATGTAATGTAACTCAATTGAGAGTTACCGAGTTTAAATACATTAATTAACAAGAACTAAATTTCCGTCATCTAGGCAGGGTGAAATTTAATTATTCAGAACATGGAACAACAACAAAAGATTATGTTACATACACAACACTGCGGTCAGTGAGGAACGTTGGTACAGAGTGGGAAATGAGTTCAGAGGCAGTTGTGACATACACAACACTGCGGTCAGTGAGGAACGTTGGTACAGAGTGGGAAATGAGTTCAGAGGCAGTTGTGACATACACAACACTGCGGTCAGTGAGGAACGTTGGTACAGAGTGGGAATCGAGTTCAGAGATTATTGTGACATACACAACAATTCGGTCAGTGAGGAACGTTGGTACAGAGTGGGAAATGAGTTCAGAGGCAGTTGTGACATACACAACAATTCGGTCAGCGAGGAATGTTATTACAGAGTGGGAGATCGAGTTCAGACATTATAGTGACATACACAACATTGTGGTCAGTAAGCAATGGTGTTACAGAGTGGGAGACGAGTTCAGAGGCAATTGTGACCTACATAACATTACGGTAAGCGAGGAACGGTATTACAGAGTGGGAGTCGAGTCCAGAGATGATTGTGACATACATAAAATTGTGGTCAGTGAGGAATAATGTTACTGAGTGAGATCAGGAAAATGCATTTATTTTTGAAACATTTTTATTGTGAGTTTTTAATGTATGAATGGATGAATTTAATTTGATAAAATGGTCCCAGAAAATTTATAGGTTGAACTATATGTTAAAAACAATATATAGACTAAATAATTCGCTAAGCATTAATTGTCCAAGCAACGCCACGCCCAGTTAATTATTTTATTTTTATGTAACAAAAAATATTTTATTAATACTTTAAGACTTTGCCAAACAGGTTTTTTAAAATTGCCATTAAAGAATTCGCTCTATAAACTTGTTTTACTTCAACTCACTTTGTCATATCTACGTACGTATCCTGAAGCTATGTCACCACGGTATTATTGAGCAAATTATCCATTATAGCAAGTCATTACGGGTGTAATAATCAGACTGTATGTTACTTTGAAGCAAACCTTGCAAATTGTGTTTACTCTACCGGGTATAAACAGTTTGCAATACAAGGTCAGAAATTTAAACACGGGACATTTATGGGTACTTCCCGTAAAAGAGCAAACTGCTCAACGGCACGTTTCTATTGTTATCGTTCACAAAAGGTCGAGAGCGAGACAACTTTCCGGTGTGGGTACTTGTCGACCACTACAAGATCTAGGGTGGCTTGCAGTAAACTAGCAGTTTTCAATATAAATGTACTGTAATTCATATAATATTAACCAAATTTATTCCCAATTATGAGTAGTAAATAAGCTTTAAATATGAGCAATTATGTAATAAATTTTCCTTTGCTATGTTTTACAATAAACGAATACCTCGAGCCTCTTCTTCGGGTTTACATACGTCCTAAGACATTAAAAGGTTAAAAAAGCGCAATGACTGTCACCCAAAGTTATAATAATTATAAAGTGATACCTTACGATATAGTGTAGGTTCCAGAAATCGACAACAATAAAATGATTAGTTTCTGTTTATCTTTTTATTTTTCTATTCTTTTCCTTTTTTATAGCTCTTAAAATAATGTTTCTTGCGCACTCTTTAAGCTCATCCCGTATGTTGTCTTACATCTTATAGCCATAACACTTCATATACTAAAATTTGTTGCATCTTTGTCATGTCGTTCCATTATCATAACTTATTAAATTATTACTTTTTACACTGCTTGAATTTAGTTAATATGCATACAAACAGAGTATGTTTACTATTAGTTATTTTTAGTTGTCTTTAAATCATACAATCTTAATTTTGTTCTAAAACTTACATTGTATAGTATTAGTATTAGTATTATTGTGATTGCAAACTCGAGTGAAGATGGACTCGGTTCTCACACACAGGCTTTTGCTATGTGGGTACCTTCTCGTGTATATTATTATCGCTATATTTGTATTATATGTAAATGAGATAAATAAATGAAAAATGAATGAATGAATGAAATATGAAGTCTAGACTGACCCATAATATGACACTCCACAGGGCACCAATATTCCCAATCCCAGAATAATATATATATATATATAAAATATATATATATATATATATATATATATATATATATATATAAAACAATAAAAAAGGAAATCTTATTACCACTATTCAACTACGTGGAAATAGCTTTCATTTAGTTAATTAATTGTATCCGTAAACTGATGTATTCTAAACAGCTAAGCTGGTCTGGTCTGGACTGTCTGTGTGGATTTATAGAGGAATATGACAAAATATGGCGATCTGAAATGTTAAATGTTAACCCTATAAAGTCTAGATGACGAGAAATTACAATTCATATTGACTGTATAGTGAAATCACAGTAAGTTAAATAGAGGGTATTACATTTTTTTACAAATATCCTACATTTCCTTTTAGCAATGTAGATACAATTGTGCATTCCTAAAAACATAGTGTCCCTACGTAAAAAAATATTTTACCAATTGATTTAATGTTTGTAATGTAAATTTAACATAAAAATAAAGCAAACTTTTGTATACTACATAAGAATGTAATTTGTATGAAAAATATTTTAAAAGTAACATATGTTGCATTGTACGATATTGCTTAAAATGAACCAAAGAAACAAAAATTGTAAACATGAAAGATATTCGCGTAATCAGTTACAAACATTACTGACACCGACCGAAACGTGGATAACATTACATAACGTTAAATTGTTATAAA
This sequence comes from Homalodisca vitripennis, assembly GCF_021130785.1. Classification (NCBI taxonomy): domain Eukaryota; kingdom Metazoa; phylum Arthropoda; class Insecta; order Hemiptera; family Cicadellidae; genus Homalodisca; species Homalodisca vitripennis. The sequence continues at coordinate 120,806,993 of NC_060213.1, read as the reverse complement.
GTGATAGAACGCGTTACGCTCGTTGTGTAAAACCCAAGCCGTTACAGCTATAACTAATTTATTATTGGTTATAAAATGGACCAAATCGCGACTCCAACTCAGGTTTTAATTGAGCCCGCAGCAATACCAATAAAATTTGCTTCCGTGTAATAACACATTACTACCTCTCATCAAACCACCCCCCACAATCCCGCGCCCACACGCCATATGAAGGAGCCAATACACGGCAGCAACTGTGTTGATCAAAGCTCTCGGACCGAGTGGGAGGTAGCTTATACTAGCTCTTCTAACTCTATAATGACAAATTTCAGATATTATTTAATAAAAATGAAATTGTATTTTGAAGTTTAATATTAAACAGTTCATGTTATAATAGAAAAACGTTAAGAATATAGCACTTTTGCACCATATGACATGATATTTTGCAATCACTGTTATTTTTGCCTTGTAAGAATATACAAAATATAAAATGTCAAAGTAAATGTTACGTAACTTTTAAACATGTAATAAATTATATTATTTGTCTCATTATTATGAGAAATATTTTCTCTTTCGGTTATTTAATTTAAAGTAGGCTGTAAAGAAAACTATATAGCAAAACACAGATCATGGATGACAATTGTTCCTAGGTGGCTATCGGTGGTACCTGCAGTACCTAAACTAATATAAACCAAACTAAACTAACCTAACCTAACCTAACTTAAACCAACCTAACCTAACATAAACAAACCTAACCTAATCTAACCTAACATAAAATATCCTATCCTAACAAAAACTAACCTAACCTAACCTAATCTAACCTAACACAAACTAACTTAACATAACATAACATAATCTAACATAAACTAACCTAATCTAATCTAACCTAACATAAACTAACTTTACCTAATCTAAGCTACATAAACTAACCATAACCTAACCTAACCTATCCTAAACTAGTGTCAGTGTATGAATACTTTATAACTTTAAAACTCTCTCACTGTTAGTATGGAGGTTGGTTGCCACATACTGTCTACAAACATGTAAAGAGCATTGTTGTCATATCGGCCAGTCTGTGCACAGCTACTTGAAAAATCAGCTTTCTATCTATGTACAAAAATGTTACTTAGTGGTAATTCCGATTTGTGTTAATTTGTATACACAAGTGGTTACTCAGTATCAGAAACAAGTATGTACAAATAATCCAGATAATTTCACTAGAATAATTTTATCCGCTAAAACACGATTTCAAACTGGGAAGTGTTCCTAATTTAATTTTAAAAGTCTTATTTTTCAAACGCATAATATGATTTCATTCATAAGAGTATCATCCTAATATGATATAGACAATTAAGTTATTAAATGCAGTTGTATTAAATTCAACCTTCTCAATCGTCTAAAGCTATCCAACACTATCCAATGGCAACACTAAATATTCCTAGAAGCTGTGGGCTTGGCATCCGATAGATTAGCGATCACTAACACTGGACAAATCATTCTGTTTCTGAAACATGTGCCCCCCAAAGTGTTATGTGTGGGTGGGATATTGCGTTTCATTACCAAAGTGTACTTCTGTACTCTTTACGTGTTAGATTTTAGGTGTTATATGTGATTACGACGATAAACAATTTAGGTAACCATGCACATTTCCGGCTAAAGCTAATTATTAGTATATCATTAATTTTTATAAAATAATAGAATAATATTTCGCTTTATAACAAAATAATAATAACATGCGTTGTTAAAAAATCTATCTAATGGCTACAATGAAAAATACAACAAATTGAATCCCCCAATGAACGTGAGCGTCTGATGGTAATCATTCCTCTTCAATAATGTTTACGATCGCAATCTCTCAAAACCAAAAAAACTACCCTATAAAGAACTAAATAAGAACGAGAAAAAAATATAGTCGTAGAGCGTAGTAACCACCATAAAAGATAAAATCAATAATTTAATGAATAATAATTTTGGAATTACTACAACCAATAAGGACGATTTTTAAATGAAAAAAATAATAAATAAAGTTTAATATAAAAGTCATTTTAGCTACCTAGTTAGTGATAACACCAAGACAGATACATCAAGTCCTGACTGCTCTTGTGTAAGTCTATACTGTAACAGATTGGCAGTCAATCCCCCGTTTTACAGGATATATATATATATATATATATATATACAGTATATATATATATATACTAATATTTCTCCGATTGTAATGGAATGAAGACGAATTATAACGATTTTATAATAAAATCATCATAAGTTTCATTTTTATTGGTATCATTATCCGAATAAAAGTAGGACAGGTTCAGCAGCATAACTGGAAAAATTGGGATCCAAGAACAATTTTGTGGAAGAACGAAGTATTGCCTTCAATACTACAAACCATACCACTTCCATCACTTGTACCTTCCAAGAATAAATGAATTATATAAAGCAACAACTGCATATGATTTCAACATGTGTAATAATATAAAGCTGAAACTAGAACATTATTTAAAGATGTAAATCGGAGTGAAAGGCTTATGAAGTTCAAACAATTTACAGCTATGTTTTAAAGAAAAAAACGTTTAAATGATAGTTTTAATTTTCAGTAGTCCTGGATAAAATTATTTTGAATACTTTAAATAACACTATTGTATTTCTAGAGTACGAGTATTTCTCAAACCCAACGCACAACAAATCTAAAATTGTAAAACTAGTCTAGGATGTTTGAAATGGTTTCTGTTATTACAATATTTCATTAATGTAATGAAATATTAATTACTGTGAAACAGGAAGGCCTAATTGTAATAAGAGACATGAAGTAAACCATAATCATTAATTATAAAATACAAATAATTTCTCCGCTATCTAATAGTTATGTTATTAACCGATGAGTTACGTGATATAATATAAAATATTAAGGGGTTTTAACGAACGTATTTAATGAATACAAATGCTGTATGTTGTATGTGGAAAGAAACTTAGTTTCTGCACAAGTGGAGAACGGTTATCTAGTTGCTGTTAGTTATGAAAAGAAAGGACGTGATAAATCTGGAAAAGTTGGGAGCTAAACGGGAGGACGGTGGAGGAAGCGGGTGGAGGGCGACCGAAGAATGTGTTGTCAACAGACACACCGGTTCATACTTTACGATGTTTTTATGCGTTGCTTTGTGGCAACAACACAGTCCTATTGTTCCGACCTTTCAACTTTATTTTGTCTCTCTGACTAGGATAAAATTTTAAAATTTAATATTATAGCAAATTTTTGTTAATTTACAAAAGCAATTTATCATCGGAAAATTGTTAATGGATGTGAGATAAAATATGGGAATTAATTGGTCAATTGAACTTACTTATACAGAAATTTTAAGTTTTATTATTGATCATACTGATGTTGCAGTTTTAGATATCTTGTGTCTTTAGTAAGTTTATTTTAAAGCAATTATTAAAAAAAACGTTACTATCTTTAGTTGTATTGTAACTGTTCTAAATATGAACTTATATTATGTTTTCTATTGTTGATGTTTAATTTCATACTGTGTAGGCCTACAGTTTTAAGATTTCTTTGGTTTATTATTCATGTTTCAAAATTAAGATTTGCATACATGTTGGATAACTTAAACTTAGAGTGTCAACCAAAACACGTCGTCCAAAGGACTATTGTTTTACTGTGCACTTGTAAAATGCATTTATAGCTATTCACACAATATAGGCACTTTTTTCTCTCCTTCTTTTCTTTCATCTGACGTACGATTCATAATGTCAGTAATGCCGCTTGGATATAAATGTCATGACACATGTGTGTTGTATGTTTGGTTTTTTGCCCTTATCTCTTACAATGATTTTATTCACAACAAGATGATCAGGACCTGCCTCAGTAAGATCACGAAGGAGGCTCAGTGTACTACATACATGGACGTCTATATCAAAGCTAGTAGGACCGAACACGTGTAGCAAAATATTATGCTGCACAGATAAACTAGAGATTAGGCTATAGTTGAAAAATTACAGACAATATAAATGTGGTGCGTTACAATGCTATGATTATCTCAGAAATGTAAAGGAACAAAGAGGAAAATGCATTTTGTAATGTCTTCGTACCGCGGGAATAGTCGTAGGATCACAAGATTGTTACATTCTCATTAGTTTGTCGATGACTATCTGTGCTCACTGCTGGACCTTGCTTTATCGTTATTTTCTTAATATTTTTAGGAGTATTCTACATAAACTAATAACAATAATACTAACATCTATTACATAATTATAACAAACAATTGTATACATCCTCAACTGCACAAGACCTTCTTCTCTTTCACGGAAATTGTGAGACTACACCAAGAAATTTTGAAGTATCAAGACCTCATAGATGACAGATATCTGGCTCCCATTCTGTGCATCATAACTATTGGTCGAGATAATCTATTACTGGACGCCAGATGTAAGCCCAAATTTGATTGAACGAAGATGAGAGAGTGGAGGGACTCAGATGACAATGATTGAAATTGAGAAATTGTGAATGCATTAAGAACAATAAATCCAGGCTCTGATAAAATTAAAACATTAAAGAGACAAAAATGATGTAAACATAAAGAGGATTAATGCAGACTCGCCGACATGGCTCTCTCCTCTCACACACGCGGCTCGTTTCGATCATACAACGTATCTTCCGGCAGGACTTCCATGGGGTCGATTCGGTATCCATGGTTAGGTGGACAGGTAAAAAACCACTGGCACGGGAATGACACGTGGTACAAAGAAAGTCACTTGTCTTGGGCCAACGAAAATTCCACCACAAACTAATGAGTTTTACATGGGGTTTAAAGATAGCTAAGGGTGGTTTTGAAATATACTACACCTTGATTAGAGAGACCACCCCATGGCGAAAGTTGAACACGTCAGTACATTTTAGAAGTCTCGGATCCACTGCACTGGCCGGTCAGTTTACCGAGCTATGCTATGCATATTAATCGGCCAATGGAAACAATCACCTAAAGCTGTGTAAATGCTACGATTATCATAGGAACAAGGTAAGGAATGCACGCTGAAGTGTTAGTTAAACCGCAGGAATAGTCGCAGGATCAAAGGATTTTTAAATACTCACTAGTTTATCAATTATTTTATGCGCCCGCTACCTAGACCTCGCTTTAGCGTGTTTTTATGAACATTTATACAATTTGTTTGCTTTAAAATAGTACCATACTACTAACACGTGTTATAAAAGGGTATTGTCTACATCTCCAACTGCACACGAGGTATTTCTCTTTCATGGACTTACTGTAATACACACTTTTGCAGAATATTTCTCCTGTCGTTAATATAGAATATGTTAATTCTTTTAAAGGTAACCATTGATAACAATGTTGCAAATATTTTAATGAGAATATAATTTAAAATTATATGGCTTACAGTTGTAATGGTTATGTTCAGTACAAACACTGAAAAACCAAATATCTCCAAAGGGAATTGCCTTCAAAATAAAGATTAAGTTGGATAAATTTAAAGACTATCTAATGGCAATGACGTCCAATAATCTATAGCGGTGATCTCAGCAGATTAGTGAATCCATCAATCGCTTACGTTCTGGTCTCCATCCATCTTCCCCTCTTCACTTGAGCGGGAGCGGGCTGCAGTGAAGTACGTTTTGATAGATAGGTTGAATACATACCGCATCTACGTAAAGTTTTACAAATCAATGGTGTTGAAAAATTGTACAATAGTTTTCAGTTTATTATTGCATATAATTTGTGTCTAGACAGTATTACACGCATATGCAAGATGACCTACCACCGACTATCCTACCTGTTTCATTTCACTCTCATGTGACCCTTATGCTACGCGTAATATACACTTAGTACAAACTTGTAAGAGAATGCTGCTACAAATATGAAATTCAGTATGTCATGGAATGTTTACAATATACATCTTCGGTCAAAAACCGGATAATACCAAAGTACTAGACATGGTATATGTGTTTCCTCGAGAGGCACGCTCGTTTACAAGATATTTTAACAACTGACGCTTAGAAATTAAAAGTAATTAATTATGAAATTATTAAACACAACACATTTCAATAGTTATTAATTACTAGGATTAGTGTGGTTAATGGAAACATCGTGATGGATTACCTGTTATTTTCCATTTTCTCTGAAAAACAGTATATTTGTTAAATACAGTAGACTGTTGAATCTATTTATTTCATTGTTTTAAAATGAAATTTCTCTTATACCTTAAATATTTAAAACAGAACAAAGTATACTTATACTTCCATTTTATTATGTTAAAAATTTAAATTAAATTTAACACGAATATAAACAATGGATCTGAATAAATTAATTTTTCGAACTGCTGAGGAATACGAACGCGATTGGAGGCCATAGCAGAACAAAGACATTCACCTATCTCTAAGCAAGGTGAGTGGAGAAGGGCTAAGAATGATTTCCCAGAGGGGATTTCTTCGCTGTGTAGGAAAGTTTTAGAACGGAAAGTAATCTCATTTCAGCAGTTTCTGTTGTGTGTTTATATCAAATCCATACTTTTTATACTCGCGTCGAAGTGCGTTTAAAATCTTTTCATTACCAAGATTAGAAAAATAATCTAAAAATGAATTTAGAATGTATCAATACTATAATAACTTCTACCAGTAGTAAACTAACAATTAGAAACAATACAATTTTAAAATCAATATTTATAAAAACTATTAACTACGTGTGTACGTGTGTGATGACCATGAATTTAATCGTTACGTCACACAATTTACCGGCCAATATTAAAAACAGAGTAAAAGAAATTTATGACAGTTAGACCCAATTGAGAATCACCGAGTTTAAATACTAGAACTATGTTTCCGAAATCTAGACAGAGCGAAATTGAATGACTGAGAACATGGAACAGCGAGAAAACTTTGACATACACAACATTACGGTCTTCAAGGAACGGTTTTATAGAGTGGGAAGCGAGTTCAGAGGCAATTGTGACATACAACATTGCGGTCAGTGAGGAACGGTTTTATAGAGTGGGAAGCGAGTTCAGAGGCAATTGTGATATACATAACATTACGGTCTTCGAGGAACGATTTTATAGAGTGGGAAGCGAGTTCACAGGCAATTGTGACATACATAACATTACGGTCAGCGAGGAACAGAGTTAGATAGTGAGAAGCGAGCTCAGAGGCGAGTTTTCAGAGATTTAGGGGTAACAAACTATCACAGAGTATTAAAATATATTGCTTAGGCTTAAGTGGTATAACTATATATAATATATAACTATACAAGTGGTATATGTGGTGTAAATCAATTAAGTTTAATATTTATTAAATATAATTGAATTTCAATGAGTATTTAACATATTATCCATTATTTCAAGTCTATAATGCTGTAGTGGTCAAGAATGGAATAACTTGTAAGCATCCCTTGCAGATGTATTTCCTCGACCCGTTATATAAAGTTTGCAATACAAGCTCCAAATTTAATCACGGTACACTTATGGGTATTTCACATAAAAGAGCAAACTGCTCCACGGTACGTTTCCATTGTTATCGTTCACAAAAGGTCGAGAGCGAGACAACTTTCCGGTGTGGGTGCTTGGCCGACCGCGACAAGATCTCTAGGGCTGCTTGGACTATCAAGGCACTATGCTTGCTGTGCTTGTAGCAAACAAAAAGTTAAAATAAAAAAAGTTAAATAAAATTTTTTTAAATCTAAATTTAGGTACTGTTTTTATATAATGATATCCACATTTATTAACGATTATTAGTAGTAAAAACTTTATATATAAGTAATAATACAACAAACTTTTTGATTTATATTGAAAGAAGAACTTTAGACATTTGACGTCGTTACATGTTACAATAAAGGAATAAAACTATTTTGAACATTAGGGTTGAACTTTAGCCTTCTCCTCAAGTATAAAAATTGTCCTAAGACCTTAAATATTTTTAAAAGGGGCAATTGCAGCTATAAAAAGTTCTATTACTTATAAAGAGGAACCTTACGAACATTATGAAGTTCAGACTGAAGAGAATGAAGCAAGCAATATTACTGCACAGGAGCCAATAGATAAAACACGTCACACCTGAACTAGCAAACATGAAGCAATGCCAAATAAACTGAGTTCTCTAAAGCTTAATGTAGTTCATTACGGGATTTTTTAAGGAGAGGCCGATCCCCTTTTAAGCCTTATTCTGTCCGCCCTCATGGGCCACTAGCCTGTGCGAGGATCTTATCAAACAGAATAAGGGGGAGAGTCGATACAGTACAAGGTCAATGGTACTGATAAAAGTGCAATGGTCGCAGACAGGATTTCAACCTGCGTTATCTCTAACTCAGGCCCAAAGTCCAACGACTTAGACCGCTTGGCCATCGGCACCCCCCGATGCACTAACCTAATATTTTGCACTTTACCAGTATTAATTACTCTGAAATAACGTACTAATTCTAATTTAAGAAAGCATGTGGGCAGTAGGATCTACATCCAAAAAAAAGATTAGCTCCTCTCCGGTCGACTATTTGCCTTGGAGATTATTTCGATATCTTGAATCTGTAACCTAAGTATTGTTAGTTAATAAGCTTCTTTAATGGACTATTCTTTTTACTTTTTTATTGAGGCAATATAGCTATAGCAATTTTAAGTTTTACAAAATAAATATTATGATTGGAAAATATTTTGAAACAACTTAAAAGATATTTTTTCTTCGAAATAGGTATTTTTATCATCACATAAAGTAGTTTGCATGTATTTTTGGCCTTTAAAACTATATAATCTTGCTGGGTCGAGATTTTCCTTGAACTTAACCTCAGAAAGTTCAACTCACTTATCCGGAATGACGGATTTAAAAATTAGTTTCTGACAATAGAAGAATAATTGTGCCGGAAACAGGAATTTTAATGTAATTGTCCAACCTTTACTGAAACAAACAATCTGTAACGCCACGTTTGAAGATAAACAATCTAATATCTTCCTCACGTGGGTGAGGAAGTTCTAAAAACATAACTAAAATCAAGGTTATATTTAACGAAATATTATTTTGGTTATGTATTGCATTTTCTCTTGGTTAATCTTAAGTTATGCATTGGGTCAGTCGTCTAAGTGAGGAAGAGATCAGATTGCGTATCTGGAATCTTAGTATTACTGAATTGTTCATCACTGGAAGATGGCAAAGATTTTTCATTAAGTCCTGTTAATTTAATATGACATATATTTTTTTATTAGATGTACCAAACCATATAAAAACGATTAGATTTGTATTCATGAAACAATTTCGTGTAATTTATACCATGTAAATAAGTTTTATAACACACGTAAGTTCATTGCATTAACCTTCTTTACGGGTATCCACGTAAATAATCAAATAATTTTGAACCTTAAAATATGATTTAATAAATTTGGGACCAATCGCTGTCATGTTTTGGCCTATTTATGGGAAAAAAGATATTTCTTTTCTGTTCATCAGCCACTTGAGTTTTAAATTATTAAACAGAAATTAATTTAATTTTCGGACTTGTTCCCGAAAATATATCATATTATGAGGGTAAACTCAAATTATAAAAAGAATTTAAATTTTCGTACCCTTACCTATTATTCTACTGAAATAATTTAAATGTACATTTTCAACTAATTACTTTTCCCCAAATGTAGGCTTGTCATCATGTTTTAGATGTAAAAAACACTCGCGATGCCCATTGGTTATATGTACGCAAATGCGTGGTCGACTTAAATTTTGATCTGAAAGGATTGTTATTAATTAGAATCTTCTTCATAGATTCACATATAACACGTGGACATATTTAATATTGCCAATCACGGAACAATAAATAGAAAAATGAAAAAAGAAATATTATTAGCCACTATTCAACAACGTGGAAATAGCTTTAATTTAGTTTAGTAATTATATCGGTTACCTGATGCGTTATAAACTTAGCTAAGCAGGTGTGGTCTGGACTGTCTGTAGGGGTTTAGAGATAAATATGACAAAATATGACGAGATGAAATTTTAGCCCTATAAAGTGTATTTGACGAGAAGTTAAAATCTATATTGACTGTATAGTGAAATCAGAGCAAGTCTTACACAGGGTTAATATAATACTATTATATTGCCTATGAATATCCTATATTTCCTATTAGCAATATAGATACAATTGTGCCTTGTCCTAATAACAAAGTCCCCATTTAAAAAAATATTTTTACAATTGCTTTAATAAATTCTAGATGCTCTTTTAGTATTGGAATTGTTAATAAATTTAAAAAACAAACACTCCAAATATACACTTTTGATTTTTTCAAGGCCTTTAATGTTTAAGGAACACATCGTCAGACCCACGTAACTGAATGAAAGTTATTTAGTTACCTCTTTTATTCAGTTGCGTGGGTCTGATGATGTGTCCCTTGAACTGCATAACAATAAATGTGTATTATTAGAGTGCTTGTTTTTAGATTAAATGATTAATTGTTTTTAATGAAACTTTTATGTCAGAAACGAGCAAACTTTTACATGCTACATAAGAATGTAATTTTATTTGAAATATTTTACAAGTAACAAGCGTTACACTATAGGGTATTTCATTTTTAATCAACCAAACAAACTGAAATAATGGTGTCAATAAAAATACTCCGATAGCAAATTAAAAACGTAACTGAAACCGAATGAGTACGTGGATAATTTACAAATTAATGTTTAATTTGAATCCTTTAACTCTAAATTAATTATATAAAGTGACAGAACACGTCACGCGCGTTGTGTAAATACCAGGCCACTACAGCTATAAATAATTAGTTATTGGTTTAAAAAGGGACCAAATCGCGACTAAAATTCAGGTTTTAATTACAAATTTAATTGAGCGCGCCGCAACAGCAATAACATTTGCTACCATGTGATAACATATCAACATCCCTCTTGACAACCCCTCCCCCCAACAGCTACCACGAGCCCACACACCATATCAACGAACCAATACACAATACAGCAACTGTGTCGATCATAGCTCTCGTCCCGAGAGGGAGGTTTCATATACTGGTTCTTCAAACCTGATACTGACAAATTTAGGTTTTCACTAAATAAACATGCAATTGTGCTTTGGAGTTCAATATTATACATTTCATAATATAATACAAAAACATTCCCATTACACGACTTATCTTATGATATAATATTTTGTTCTAAAATAAGTTATTACACTGTTATTTCTGCCTTGTAAATATTTACAGAAAATAAGAGATTCAAGTCAATGTTAAGTAACTATTCATCACGTACTAAATTATACTATTAACAATGTTTTATGTAAAAACAATTTCCTCCGTTTCAAGTAGGCCACATTGTTTCCGTAAAGAAAACTGTGTGGCATAACACAGATAATGGCTGACCTGGCAGGCTATCGTTGGTGTTTGCAGTACCTAACCTAACCTAACCTAACCTGACCTAATCAAACCTAATATAAACTAACTTAATCTAACCAAACCTAACCTTATATATCCAACCAATCCAAACGTAAACTAATCTAATCTTACGTAACCTAACCTAACACAAACTAACCTAACCTAAGCTAACATAATCTATTTTAAACTTACCTAACCTTATCTAACCCAACGTAAACTAACTTAACCTATTAGGTTATATACCACATCAACTGCATTAAATACGATATCAAATATTTTTCATGATAATGAATTTGATGTCTTACATTAATTAAAGTATAAAAAGTTACATTTTAATAATTAAGAAATGTAATTTTTGAATATAAGTATTCATAGAAATTAAATTAGGTAGTAAACAATATATAAGTTTGGTATTAAAACCTCCAGATCAACAATACAACAAATCAGTTAAAATGCAATTCTATAAATAGCTCAGCAATCTATGATGATTGGACTGTCAAGGAAGGTAATTGTTTTATTGTAAATTAAACAGAAAGTAACATTTATAATCTACAACATTAACAAAAAGTTAAACATTTTAGTTAATAGAACATTTTACATTCAAGACATTTTTGTAATAAGCGTAAGCCACTTTAAAGAATATTATACCTATCATTCATTAACTCTACAGTCCAGTATGTTATTGCTTGTTACGGGAGTGCTTTAAAGAGTAACTCATAATATTAGATAAGAGTGACTCAAATTCCTTTGTTACTTAGTTTTTGCATAAAATAACACGTTAAATATTTTAACAAAACAAATAAAATATTTTGTGAAAAGTAAAATATCATCTCCTATATTCAGCCAGGTTCATTAACCGATAAAGATTGCTTATAAACACGATGTATAAAATTGAATTGTAATTATATTAATAGTCCAGTCGTATTACCTGATTGAAAAAATAAATGTTTTCTTACAGCAAACTAATGGCACAATTTAGTCAAATACATCATAAATAAATAAAAAAAACCATTCCGAACCAAAATCGTCTATTAGGGGGTATATAGGAGGGGTGGTTTTTAGGGGTGAAAATGGTTTTTTGTGAGTAAACAATGCATCCTATTGAAAACAGTCAAATGTAAAAGTTGTTGGACATAAAACAATCTACAAATTATGTAGTAATCATTTTTGCCCTAACCTCAAAAATTTCCCAAAAAAATTCAATAAACAGTTTTTTTTGTTTTTAATTTTTTTCTTTTACAAAAATGGTTTGATTGAGCTGAAAGTTTGATCAAATATACATTGTGCTATTCTAAAAATACTGTATTTTTTCATTAAGAAATATTTAGCCGTTATAATAAAATTTCACTTTAAAAAAATATTTTGATAATTTTCAATCACCATTTTGAAAAATTTTTTTGATCAAAAAAGGTTCTCTGACGGCTCATTATTTTCGTTTTTTTGTCTATTTTGAAGAAATGAAATAAAAAGTATGTAGTTTAACTGAAAAAAAACTGCAGTAAAATTGAAAAAAAACAAAATGTTGACATTTTTCATTATACATTGTATTATTTACATGGAAAAATTGTTATTATTTATTTAAATTATATTTTTTTTTTAATTTTGAAGACTTTTAGAATATTTTGAAAAGTTTAGAAACATTTTTGAATGTGAAAGTTGGATTACAGATGTATATAGTACAGGTATATGTATTTGACTAAATTATGCCATTAGTTTGCTGTAAGAAAACATTTATTTATTTATTAGACTATTTTTAACTGCTATTTCTCCTGGAATATAAGGTGCTTGAATAATTAAAAGTAATGTGAATCGGATTGTGGGGAGATTGTGAACTACAAGGACTATTAAAGGAGTTTAAGAATTATTTCATCGAATCGTTGACGAAACGTATGCATCTTGCTACTTAAAGAATAAATATAATAAAAAATAAAATTTCTAACACAGAGAAACGGTAGAAGCAAATCCGATCGCAGTGTGTAGCATAACAATGTTTGGTATTCAGGGAGCTAGCTGTATGTTTCAAACTCAGATACACCAAAAGTTGCGAGAGCATCGTCTGCATCATCTGTTTGTGTTCTCATACTATTGATATTTTTTACCGCAGAATATTCTAAAAGGATTTGCAAATTCTTTTATATTTCTACAGAAAATAATTCATAACAGAAAAAATTGGAATCTTAGCAAGAGTTTCCAAATTATTTCAAAAAAAATGTTTAACATAATTGAGAGAAGAGAGATTTAATGTATGGCTGGTAGGCCTATCTCTAACTATCAAACGGAAGATTTAATATTAATTTTTTTGACGCTGATAGTTAACGTATTATCATAGACCTAGTTGGGAGAGAGAGGTTGCTCATATTGTGGTTATGTTATTGAACATATTTACTAACTTCACGGTAAGAAACTACTATACTCTTAGGTTTAGTCCCGAAATATGTAGGTGATTAAATATAAAATGTTTCTAGCATTATGTTATGTCTATAATACGCCTATTTAGCGAGTTAACAAAATCTGCAGATATATGTTTCATATCAAAAGAAACCTAAATCCTACAAAAGCTTAAGGATATTATTATCACAATCCAATAATTTAATGTTATAATCAACTGATTTAAACAGCTAAAATTGAAACAGTCGATTTTTGTGACTCGCTAGCAGTGGTTATACCTAATGACACTTGATATTGTTTAGCACTCCACTTTAAAAAACAATGTATCACCCTTTTTTATCAACCGATTTTCTTCAACTTGGTATCTTTGGGTTTGTAATTTCATTTTCTAACTAAAGTGCAACAACAGTTACTATTTTATCATCTGCTGTATTAAATGTATTTGAATATAAACTTTTCAAGAAGCCGCCATTTTAAAAATAAAGTTTGTAAAAATTTATGTTTTACTTTAAATAGGCCTAAATGTCAACTTATTCTCAGTGGCGAAAAAAATATAAAAAAACAGCTGTGGAGGCAATTATTGAGTTTTGAAAAGCTTAATATATCCAAAGAAACGTATTTAAAAACAAATCATACTTATATAGGATCGCTAACAGTGAAGTACAATTAGAGGCTGTAAAAATGTTTTTAAATATTTCTATTAATGTAAAAATTAAATACTATATTTTTCTAAACACACTTATCTACTACTATGAAGGTGTATTTTCCTAGTTTGGTCCTATGACATACGACTCATAATTTCAGTAATGCCCTTTGTAAAGAAATGTCCATGACACATGTGTGATGTATGTATTGTTTCTTGCTACAATCTCTTACAGTCATTTATTCATATGAAGATGTTCAGAACTTGCTTCAGTAAAGTCACATAGAAGGCTCAGTTTACTACATACTTGGACTTCTTTATCAAAGCTAGTAGGACCTGAACGTGTAATAAAATGTACGCTACACAGGTAAGCTATATATCTGACTATAGTTGAAAAATGACAAGACAATATAAATGTGGCGTGTTAAAATTCACGGTTATCTCAGAAACTTACAGGAACACGGTGGAAAATGCACGTTAAAGTGTCAGTCTTCGAACCGCGGGAATAGTCGCGGGACTGTTACAGGATTGTTACATTCTCACTGGTTTATCGGTTATCTTATGCCCTCCATCCATTGATATATGAATTTAATTCTGTCACGATGCACCACTACTTGAACTATTGGTATAGAGAAGCTATTACTGGACTCCAGATGTAAGCTCGTGTTGGATACGTGTGATTGAAGGAAGATGAAAGAGTTGAGGTAATGAAAGAGTCCGTACTCAGAAGAAATTAGTTAAAATTGAAAAAACCTAGGTACATTAAGAACAATCAAACCAGGCTCTTATAAAATTATAACAATTAAGAGAAACAGATAATCTAATGATAAAGAGGAATGGATTGATGCTGATTCACCGACTTAGGTTTTTCTCGCAAACGAGGAACGCAACGACTGACAAAAGTATTCTCTGTCGGGGCTCCCATGGGGTCGACTCGGTGCTCGAGGTTGGATGAACAGTTGGAAGATTATTTCACAAAATTCACGAGGAGGAAACGTGGTACAAAAAAATTTCCACCACAAATCTAATGAACTTTACAACATCTAAAGGAGGGAAAGAGTGGTTTCGAAATGTACCACACTTTGATGAGAGAGACCGCACTCTTACGAAAGAGACACGCGTCAGTACAGGTTGGAAGTCTCGTCACAGGGCGGCCAGTTTACCGAGGACGCTAAGCCGATCACGTGACCTCAGGCGATGACAATCGGCCAATAGGAGCAATCTCCTGAAGCTGTGTAAATGGTGCAATTATGACAGGAATAAGTAAGGAATGCACGCTGGTGTCACTGTTTAAATCGCGGGAGTAGTCGAAGGCCTAAAGGTTTTTTACATTTTCACCGGTTTAGCATCATCTTTATTTAAAACACAGTTTTAAAACATGTTATGAATAAAATACTACCCATACTTCTTACACGTGCTTATAATAACCTATTCCCTGAACTACACTTGAGCTAACTACAACACACAATTATAGAATATTTTCCCTGTCGTAAATACAGTATTTATAGATTTTTTAAAAGGTTCTATAGACTTGAATTCCACACATTCCTCTCGGTCCAATTAAATAATCCTTTGAGTATAGGATAAAAAAGTAAAGGCTCGGTCTGTCTGTCTGTCTGTCTGTCCGTTTGTGTGTCTTTAGTTGCGTTCTGTCAGGTCGCTCTATATTTCATGGTATGGCTTTATTTAGATGAACAAAGTTTGTGACTATTGTATTTATATTAAGATTATAATTTAATTTAGTGAAACACTGACCGTTATCATTGATAACATTGATGAAAATATTTTAACAAGAATTTGATTTAAAATTATATGGTTTGAAATTTTTACATTTATGTTCATTACAAACAAACATGCAAACAAACAGTACAAAACTCGATATCTACAAAGCGGATTGGCTTCAACATAAACTCTCAGTTGGACGGATGATCTGATGGCAATGACGTCCAATAATCGATAGCGGTGATCTCAGCAGATTAGTGAATCCATCAATCGCTTACGTTGTGGTCTCCATCCATCTTCTCCCTCTTCACTTGAGCGCTAGCGGCCTGCAGTGAAGTACGTTCAGAATAGTTTTAGTACTTACTGCGTCTACGTAAAGAGTTTTACACACAAAAAAACATTCTATTTGTGGTACAGAACTAATGTACGAAGGTTTCAGGTTTATATTTTATACAATTTATTTAAGACAGTATTGCACGCATATGCAAGATATAATATTTTATTTTTCGGTATAGGGCATGAGGCAAATGTTTTTATAGAGCTTTTAAACATATTTGGGCTAAATGTAATGGTCCTAACGCTTAAAGTTTTAGATGAAATGTGATCAGAAAAACAATCAATTCGTATGGATTTTATATTTTTAAATCTAGCTCTAGGAAACATTCTTTGCTCAAAACGTCTTTACTTTCTGCGCTTGCAATCTACTTTTTGTGTAAAGGAAAACATGGAAAATCCTTACTAGGTTCATACAACAGTAACATGAAAGTTTTGTTTGTTCGGACTGCAATCTGGGAAAGAATTGCACTTTGCGGTATGGCAGTGATTATTCCTCTGTTTTTCCTTACGCCATTGCAAAAGTTTCTTTTCAAAATGTCAAAAACATTGATCTGTTTTGAATATCTTGTGAGCAAACATTCGCAGCTTTATTCATTAATGTGGATTATATATTTTACTTTTAAATAATATTTTTTTTGCATTAAATAAATGGTTTCAATTAGTCACTGGCCAAAAAAGAATTGAACGCTAGAATGTAACTTCGTCCTCGCTAACTGCATTACACTAGGAATATAATATGCATAATGTTTTATAATATTTACATGCAAACAAATGTTTCATTCTCTTTCACAAAATTCAGCTGGAACAGTCAATCGCTGTGTTGTTTCGGGTAAATTTTGATCATACTTATTAATCTTTAGTATTATTTTCCCGAATTAAAAATAATTATTCCAAGAACCTCACCAACATAAATCTTCGTAAAAAGCTTCCTGAAACCAACGAATATAACCAATGTGCCGAATTGGTTCAGTAGTTTTCCAGATTAAGAGTTAGCGATTTATATTCATTTTTAAGATGTTTCATCTCAAAAGGTCGTTTTCTTTTCGAGACACTTTGCTTCCATATTGGAGAAAGATTTCAAGATCCGATAGTTACGTATTACAATGCAAATGCCTTGTAGGCCTATATATTGTTTTATACTGCTTTTTCGTGGGAAAGCGTAGATAAATTTGAAAACTAATACCATTTGTGCTTAAGAAACCAAATTTTATGCAAAGTATAACCTTAATTCACCGTTTACACTGCATCCAAATTTTTTCAACTCAAATTCTAGAAATATTTTGACTTTGGTATGTGGGGCCATGTTCAGTCGACTTTCTTAAAGTTCCACCTTACTGTACATCTATAGCATAAGCGGTATAATTATATACAAACTGTAGCTCCTCAGCTTGAAACTACACGCGTCTTATACACATCTTAATCCTAATCTTAATCCTTATTCTAATCCTAATATTAATCCTGATAATATTATAAATGTAAAAGTGCCATTGTTTGTTTGTTTAGTTTCACGCGTAAACATTCAACAGATTATACGGCAAGTTTACATGCACATAATTACGGTTTCAGGGATGAACATAGGTCTAAGCTTATTTTTAACATTCCTCCGTGTAACGCCCCACTGGTCTTTAAAGTAGCCAAAAACCCCATTTTGGTCTCTAAATTTGTAAAATATTAATTGAAAGACCATGTCAAATGGAAATTGACTGATCTGTGTAAATATTGCTTTATGAGGGGACAAACATATTTTTAATTAATTTAAACCCTATTTTCAATTTGTTTACATTTATAGTGTGAACACAGAAAGCAAGTTTGTTAGTAATAACAATACACTTTCTTATTTGTTCCTTTTCTGAAATATAAAAGACAAAGTTGCTATATATCATTCACTTTAAATTTATGGACTGTGTGTGAATATGAAGCCTATTTACTTGATCGAGAAACAAGGCAAATACATAAGACATCAGTTATGGGACAAAATGATACTAAGACCGGAGTAAATTACAATAGCCATTTTCTTGATCGTAACAACAAGGTACAGTCACTGTTGACGTCGGAAAGATAACACACCAAACACTAAATGTATTTTTTTTTATTAAACAATGTATTAATTTATGTGTCACAAATATTATGCTGACGAGAACTTGGGTTTCTAGAGTAATCATGATGTTTTAGCGATTTTTTAAGCGCAATTTGAGTACTAAATGGGATTTCTAAGGTTCATCGTCACAAGTACGTTTCCTACAATTAATATCAATTGTAAGCTATTTTTAATAACACATGATAATTGTAGTTGGTTTCCAAAATTAAGTTTTATACTTCTCACTGTGATTGCTAGATACATTTCTTAGAAATATGACTGTTTCGACTAATTTTATCACGAAATTCGTGGAAGATCATCTATATTGAAAAGTGTTTATGGAGGTGTTATCTTAATACCAAACTATATACGGTATACTTATATACTTTCAGAATACCTACCCGCAGTTCATGGCTATATAACAAGTGTTTTTAATCTTTATCTTACAGTATGCTCATGGGTTTTATTGTTTGTATATATACCGTATATCATATTTTCATAAATGTATATGTAAACTTAAATAATAACTTAAAAATTATATTGTTATAAATATAACTTAAATTAAAAGTTAATAAAAGAAGATTATGAGAACGTAATTGTGGTTAGTGGTAGGTAGGTTTGGTAGGAAAGCGCGTGCAGGAAGTGATACTTCTCACATCAGTCTGGCCTCCTTGACAATGACACTGGCTTTTATCATTCACACAAACACCAAATAAGCCATTAAATATAATTCTAAACACACATCTTAATCGTTCTTCAAAGTATCTGTGTTGGAAATTGTCCAATATTCTTTATTGTCATGTTCGAATTTCTGTTCAGTTAAGAAAAATGTTTTTACTAATACAAAATTGAGTATTAATAATGTTTAAATATACAAATTTGAGAAAACTAAGACTCGTACAATAGTTAAATCAATTAATACAATTCTTAAGGCCAAGCGTTTTATCCTTTAAACCTTTTAATCTTAAACTTTCTGAGCTAAATTGTGAGTTTATCTCCATTCCTCTTTTCGCTAAGTGCAGCTTGTGGAACCTGACACTGTAAGAGATTTGAATCCTCGAAATTCAGACACTGCACTGAGCGGAAGGCGAACTTGTCCTTAGCATCAATCTTTTCTACCTTTAAATCAACTTGATAAAACCTTTTTGTCTGCAATGTTAAATCATTAATCACTGTTATATACATAACGATGCACAATTCCTATATAGTTAAGCTCAAACCTAATTATTACAAAATCTGCAAACGGCCAAATTTGAAGTATAAAACAACTATGCTCATATAATCTATAACAATGAATGAATATTCAAAGAAATGTAAGAAGAGGCTGACTCACTCTTGATGAAGTCTACTGCCATTTTCAGCCCGTAGGTATCCTTGTCCCAGTCATCCAGTATGTGGGCTCCTAGGGTGAAGGGAGCATCAGGCATGTTGTTGACAACGTCCAAAGTGTACAGCATGGTCTCCAAGGCCTGGATACCACCCTGAGGCATGATGGGACCGCAGGTGACTGAGTCTTCTCGTTCGTGAACCATCATGAGTCCTCCGAGTATCAGATCACCTGGTATTTCCGCCGCGAGCTTCACCGGCCAAGGGTCCGAAGTAGAGGTGGGTTTTAAGGAGAAGAGTGTCGAAAGCGTAGGCCTTGGAAACGAAGTGGTTGTTAAGGGCATTGGAAGGACTCCAGGTACATGTATATTGTCTAGACCCATTGAAGATGACGATAAAGTGACTCTGGTTGTACCGCCATTGCTAAACAGGGTGGATTCTTTAGTCGGTGGATGAGAGCTTGTTGGCACTGGAAGATAACCCAAATATGTAAAAGTAGGAGAGGAAAGAGTTTTATTTGGACTAATTATGGAACTTGAATTTTTGAAACGTGACAAGGTGGATGCCTCTTTATTAAGTTCTATATTTGTATCCAATAGGTGGTTGTTGGAATTATTATTTATCATAGGAGCACGTTCTAGTTTGAAATCAGAATAGTTTAACGTGTTAAGAAGATCTTCATCGACAAACTGGTGTGCAGTTTGAGATTCAGAAGGATGTGTTTAATTGTTTATGGAAGACACTCCAAAAATATCAACGAACGGAATTTTACTGTTTCTTATAAAACCAAGAAATATATTTTCTTGTAACTCGGTTATTCCAAAAGTAATGTTGGATGCGGTTAGGTCGAAAGCGTTTTCCAAGCCGTTAATATTATCCCTCTTTACAAAGTTCATGGAGTACTTCCGCCTCTTTGTGAGTTCACGAAAGCGCCTCGAGTGGTCTAACGCCGATGTTCTGTTTTCCTTTGACACCATGCTTTTCTGCAGAGCGTTTTTCAAAAGACTAAATGATGACTGGCTAGTTTTAATATTTCTCGAACTAATGGGGGGATTACTGAAGGACCTCGTTAATACATCAGTAGGTGATGACTGAACGGCGCTTAACACTGTTGGGTTTCTATGTTCTGTATCTAGTCTAGATTCTTGATAATGAATTTCATTTAGAACTAGGTTTAATGATTTTAGTAAGCCATGAGTGTATTTTGGTTGTTTTCTTGATTTATCTATGTTAGTACTATTAATTATTAACTTACTAGTTGAAATATCTTTTCCAGTATCCTCTATATTTATTCGCTTCACTCGAGGAGAGTAAGTTTCCTCATTTTCAATCGTCCCAAAAATATCCGGCTCAAGCTGGGGCCAACTGGCAGAAGGTGAAGAGGCTTTGAGGGAGAAATTAATATTTTGGTGCGGGTTATAATCCCAATCCCACCTGCTGACATGAAAGACCGCAGACAGTTCTGTGATTCCAAAGCCGTTGCTCACAGCAAAGTCGACGGTGGCTTCCCCAGTATCGTAATTGGCGAGAGGTTGTGGATGCGAAAGCTCAGACAAATCTGCCAAAATTTGCCCCCTGATAGAGCAACACTAGGACGAACTGTCCGGTTAAATCCATTGATTCCGTGTTCACTCTTGTCTTCCTGCGACTACACCATCTGAAACAAAAATACAACCTTGAAAGCCTGCAACATTGTCCATTTATTTTGAATGGTTTCTATGAAATTAATAACCAGTTTATTAACTCATATACTTGAAATAACTTTTGGATTGTACGCATTATTGACAAACTACACACACACACACACACACACACACACACACACACACACACACACACACACACACACACACACACACACACACACACACACACACACACACACACACACACACACACACACACACACACACACACACACACACATATATATATATATATGCGCGCGTGTGTGTGGTGCGTGAGTGAGCGAGTGAGTGTGTGTGTGTGTGTTTGTGTGTGTGTGTGTGTGTTTGTGTGTGTGTGTGTGTGTGTGTGTGTGTGTGTGTGTGTGTGTGTGTGTGTGTGTGTGTGTGTGTGTGTGTGTGTGTGTGTGTGTGTGTGTGTGTGTGTGTGTGTGTGTGTGTGTGTGTGTGTGTGTGTGTGTTTTGTCAATAATGCGTAACTTCAATAAACTTCAATTTCAACTTCAATAAATAGAATTAACTATTTAAAGCATAAGATATAAAAAAATAAATCAAATATCTCAAAGGAAGGAACTGGGTTCCAACATGAAACTATGTCCAATTTTATATAACTAAGTCCAATGCATTATCTAGATATTTCGTGTGCAGGTGTAATATAAATCCAGTTTTTCTGAGTTCAGTTCAGTAAGACCCCTATAAAGTCAGGAAATATCATTTAAATCCGATATGTGAGAGGAAGGCCTAGCCAAGTCCACTGTATTGGCTAGATTATATATATTTAGTAAGCAGGTGTAATATAAATACAATCTTTTAGGACTTTTTAGTAAGCCCCTTATAACGGCTGGAAATGAAATACAAATCCGATATGTCAGAAGAAAGATCAAAGTGCCAATAGAACAAGCTGATGGAGTAGGAAAATTGTTCCTTTGCGATAGAGGATGACATAATTTCCAGGAATACTTCTAGGAAATATCAAACGTTTTGGATTTGAGAGATTTTCTCTGGGTTTTCTAATACCATAAGAAACGTGTGATGACTACGAAAATAAAATGTATTTGTATTTTTAATTTGGTTATATTATGCGTATATTTCTACCATTATTTTGTTGTATAATTTATTTACATTCACTTACTTTCTTTAATATATGTACTGTTATATGTATTTATTATTAATACTCATATGTATTATTTTATGTATATATTAAAAAGGCGATCAAGAAGGCCACTATTTGAACCAAAAATTATCCGACGGATTGTGAAAGCTATGGACAGAAATCCTTAAACATCAGCCAACATAAAACTACGCGCAGAAGTTAAGAACAAACATGATTGTGTATGATAGGACTTGTTGGTCACTGAGTTGAAAGTTACTGATATTATATATATATCCAGATTTTGGATATATATATCCAAAATATCGATTGAAAGATATTTATCACACTGCTGTATATTTAGGGGTCGAAACCGATATTAGGAGAAAAAACGTAATATCAGCACCAAAAAATAACTTGTGACGTCACCAGACCATTGTGTCATTGGCGGAAATGTCAGACATTTTTAGTTTTCGGACAGTTCGCGTCAGTTGCCAAGTAACTAACAAGTGTCGCTTGTATTTCACATTAATAACGACAATAATACTGGTTATTTATGTATTTGTGTGCAATGGCATGTGTGTACACTATGTAAAGTATGAAGTGTCATAGATTCCGAAGATAAGTCTTTCTTTGAAGAACAGGTGAAGCGATTTTTTAAATGAAATAAAATATTTTGTAAAGACGATTAATTTTTTATTAGTAGTTAAATTAGATTAATCCTTCATGTCAAATATAAACAAATACCAGTAACTAGAAAAAATTTTACTTTTGAATATTGTCAATAAATATATTCATCTTGCCTATAAGGAAAAACGAGCAAAGAACACACAGGTTTTCATATTTGCTGTAATAGTCTTGTGTTTAAGTCCATGCTAACCTTCTGTATAAGGTAGGATAGTAATAAAAATAAAATAATATAAATGAAGATGATAATAAAAGTAAATTTAAAAAAATAAAAAATATATAACGCAACGCTACGAGGATTGAAATCTATTTTCTTCACCATTTGGGAAGATAATTTTATGAATGCATCATAAAAGAAAGAAAATGCGCACCTGTCGGGACATTAAGAAACGAAATTTCTGTGCAAGATTCCACGATATTTATTGATTAGCTTTAAGTGTTTAAGCAATACTTCGTCTATTTTAGGACAGCTGAAATTACGTAGAGGTTTGCAGGTAGCTTTCTTAGTAAGAGCATATAACATTTATTGAGCACTAACACGCTTTCTACACAGTAAAAGGCATTTCGTGTTTAATTCAAATTTAAAGACACTGAATACACACAGGAGCTTTTTTAAATTATTCCAACTGTCATATGTTGTGACGTGTGCAGTTTATGGTGAGTTATGGTATAAATAATGTAGAACTGATCACTCTACATTATATAAATTTCAATTCATCATGTCGTAGCGCGCCGACATTGTACCAATTATACCAATGCCCGTACGTCACTCTTGCCTGTTCTGCATAAAAGAATAGCCCATTGAGTAACCTTTTATCTCCGGTGGACTGTTCACCGCACGACGAACGGACGACACGCTGCGGCAGGTGAACTGATAACAAACAGCTGGTGGATTGATTAGTGAGGAAGCTTGCGAGTGACTGGATTGCGTCGGTGCTGTGTGTGTCTACGAGCCCTTCAGCTTCGCTGGATTTTCGGGAGCCGACTAATAAATTGGCCAAGGTGAACTACTAACATATATTTTCCTTAGTTTCTCGTCACTCTTACGTGAATTCAATATACTAATTTTAAAGTTTAAAACACTACTCAAGATTATAGAATCACTCAACTGAGCCTTTGGAAAAAACTGTTAGGGTTTGAATTGAACGTGTAAAGCTAAAACGTGGCATTTACTTTTAATAGTTAATAATCTACATAATAATTGTTTAAAGTATTTGTTTCAAAACCAATTACGCTAACTATGTTGACAACATTTCTAAGAGAAAGAGGTAAACTTATAAATAGTACATATGTTGAGAATTAATGTCACAACTTGAACTGTTATAACTGCAATGTTTTAAATGTTTTAATCGAAGAAAATTTACCTCTTTTATAGTAAAGTAAGTATTTAATTATATAAATACATACAAGTCGCATAAAATACAACCATGATTGACATATATTTTGTAACAGACCGTGTACAGTCCTAATTTGATGTGTCACAGTTTCATGTTAGTACGATACAATAGTTTTTCAACGTTTCTTCTTAATGTATCAATGTTTATTTGTAATAAAAGTCAAGGTAAATTATTACCTCAAGCTATTAATAATTAGTCTTTGATATCACATTAAATTTATAAATTCAATTTTGTTATTATACTGCCTATTATGTTAAATCATATTGTGTACATGTAGGGTACTTTTAACTGTTTATTATTTTTCGACAGTGTTTATTAGCCTTTGATATGAACAGTCAAGCTTACAATTCTCATGATTTTATAGCGAGAAGTTGCATAAATACAGGTGGATTCATTAACCTTAGAGTATTGATGCTTAATCAGCTGGAGAGACATTCTAGCATAATATCTTGTCTTTGCTTTGAAACGAACTAAAACCGAATGTGTTTATTTTTTAAATGTTTTCATTGTTGTTTTTCATTTGTATGTAAAATGTCCATTTCAATTGCTACTGAGAAACTGTTGTTATCTGATGTTCTCTGTTGGTTGAACATATTAGTCAGGGCTTTTTGGGATTTGGTATGGGTACACTTCTGGACTGCGCCCGGAGCCTGGTGGACTTATTGCCGAGCCGCTAGTGGGTACTCCAGCTTGCACTACCACCCTGACACTGGGATCTGCTCCTAACCGTGCCGCCTTACACCTACCACTCCCGCACCGCGGATCCGCTCTCGCCGCGCCGCGCTCTTCCGAGCCACGGTCTGGACCGGACGTAGTAGGCCTTTTGTGTTGTGACTCCCAGTTGGTGAGTACAGACTTGGATTATTTCACAGAGTGCTCTTATGGATTAGTGAGTCGGACGCGGACTGATGTCTAATTCTGGACCAGGAGCCTTTGTATTGTGGAAGGAGCCCTTAAAATTTTGGTTCAACGCTACCCTCCAGACGTTAACTGCACACCTTAGTGCATTATAGTGTATCTTTAGTATATTTACTTGTGTCGTCTATTATTTACATGTCTAGGCCATTTATTGCATGTGTTTCATTGTATTTATTTATGTATGTTGAATGTTGTTTTGAGGAAGTGGAGCGCTCCCCTACCATAAATAGAGTTCATTTAGCCATTTGTAATTCTCTCTAATAAGTGGTAACATTGTATCTTCGCTATGTTTGTTGTTGATTATTTTCTGTCTAAAGCATTTACTTACTGTAAGGCTGGATTACTTGTGATAATGTCATACAATTCCTGCACATAAATAATTAGTTGAATTGCAAACATTTGAGTGTTTTGTTTCTTTTGTTCAGTCCTAGTAACTGGATTTAGATAACCTCGCATAAGTATTAGGGGTCTATATTTAACCTTATATTCAGAATATTTCAATACAACTATCTGTGTAATCCAAAGGCCTGGTTGACAAAAAAAAATAGCTTTAGTGTATGGTAGTAGGGAGCCTGATTGGTACTTTCCTTGGAGCAGGGGTACTCTTCCTTGTTGGAGCCCTGCCTGTTACCTGTCCTACAACAAGGGTGGCGCCCTTTCCCTCACCGAGCAACCTTAAAGAAGAAGAAGTACTAAATCGTAGGATACCCTTATACCCTTACGGCGCGCTGTCAAGGACCACCCCCTTTCTCCACTGAGTGATACCGGACATTTGCACAATTCCCCTAGGGGAGAACGTTGCAATGTATAAAATTTATGATGACGTAAAATCGATAAAAGAACATATCTACCATACAGGACACCCGGCTCGCAATTCTCGTTTGCGTGAAACGCGAAACGTGATATAACACAATTTACATCCTTGTTTTCAAAACACTGTACGCTGTTTTATCCTGTTTTCTCGGTTTATTAAGGAATCACATTGTGTGTGTGTGTGTGTGTGTGTGTGTGTGTGTGTGTGTGTGTGTGTGTGTGTGTGTGTGTGTGTGTGTGTGTGTGTGTGTGTGTGTGTGTGTGTGTGTGTGTGTGTGTGTGTGTGTGTGTGTGTGTGTGTGTGTGTGTGTGTGTGTGTGTGTGTGTGTGTGTGTGTGTGTGTGTGTGTGTGTGTGTGTGTGTGTGTGTGTGTGTGTGTGTGTGTGTGTGTGTGTGTGCAGATTTGTACTAAAACGTTGTATTAAAACAAGTACTCAAATTTTTAACGGATTTCTATTTTAAAACGTTGCATTAAATAACTTTCAGGAAATTAACATAAAGATAAAGAAAAGCTGTTATTATCAAAACAGCTATTCAGCTGCTTTTAAATTACAGTGGTCACTTGAGTAGATTTTAAAACCTGTTTGTGATCTTTAAAGGAGACAGTTATTAGAACGTGCTATATACGGCAGTAGATAATATTTAAGTGAACGGCTCATAACGTATCACGTCACGCACTATCACGTATCTCCTTGAAGTTACGTCACTCGCCCAGGCACATGCTGTAGCTTACTTTACCACGTAGCGTTATAGCTAGCACAACATAACATTTGCATAAGCTATAGCACTATGTATACTGTACACTATAACGCATAATAATGCATAACTACAGTTTAACAGCGGGTACAGTAATGTACAGAACTATCATGGCAAGCAGTTTACAGATAAGTTACAGTTACCTAGTACCCTTGCTACATATACGTTTAGGATATTTAATCTAATCGATAGTTAATCTGTTTACAGGAACGACCATTGACGTTAGCAAGTTTGTACTAAGAAACTGTTAAGTATTATGTATAACCTTAAACACTGATTTCGTAACACTCGTACCACTTATAAAATAGCTGGATAAGTATTTCTCGTACTGATGATTTAAATTGAATATCGCAAATAAAAGATAGAGTTATAGAAACCACAAATGAATAGGTCACCTGTCAGTGTCTTATCTATTTGACACATTGCCGCACATCTCGACAGATTTTGTGTAAAAGTAATAATCAAACGTAAACAGTACTCCTTAAGGAGCGCAAGTTGGCGATTACTCCATAGGGAGCTATAGTTGGCTACTATCCCGTAAGGAGCTCAAGTTGGCTATTAGTCCGTAGGGAGCTATAGTTGGCTACTACTCCGTAAGGAGCTTAAGTTGGAAAATACTCCTTGAGGAGCTCAAGTTGGCTACTACTCCGTAATGAGCTCTCAAGTTTGCTATTTCTCTGTAAGGAGCTCTAGTTTGCAAATACTCCGTAAGGTGCTCAAGTCGGCTACTACTCCGTAAGGAGCTCAGTTGGCTACTACTTCGTAAGGGTCTCAAGTTGTCTGCTTAACCAAAAGGAGCTCTAGTTGGCAAATACTTCGTAAGGATCTCAAGTTGGTTACTTCTCCGTAAGAAGCTCAAGTTGGCTACTACTCCGTAAGAAGCTCTAGATGATGCATCACGTATGGGTTCATATTGCAGTACTTATACAGGGTGGAAAAAAAAGTATGGAAACGCTTTCACTAATTTTGTATGGCTTCACTTATACAAATTAAATTTTGTACATCACCACTTGTATTAAGAACCTAGTTTTGAGACCAGTGGGGACATTTTATCTTTTCAGGGGGAACGGCCCGTGAGGAGTCGGACGAAAATATTAAATGTAAGCATAGGCCGAGTTTGATATCAAATTAAAGGTCTAGTAAAGAGAAAACTCATTAACCGCAAACCGCACTTAAAATGGTTGACCCTATCCAGAGTACGGGCCGTTTGAATTTCAGAAGTAACGTTTGATTAATTATTATTTTTCCCCAATTTCACAGTCTCAAGTGAACTGTTCTGACTGAAAAATGACACTTTATGGAACACAATTATCCAAAAGAATTAAATTAAAAAATTATCTATGTATTACAAAAAATAACCATACCTTTTAAATGAGGTGCTCAAACTGCTCTCCGAACACTTTTTGGCAATGAGCTAGTCTATTATAAAAACCTACTGCAGTCACATTTTGAAGCATCTCGGGTGTAATTCTTCTTGCTTCTTCTAATAAACGGATTTGTCAGTTTCCTCAATGTTGGCTGGTTTAGTTTTATACACATTATCTTTTAAGAAGCCCCACAAAAAGAAATCTAGTGGATTAAGATCTGGTGACCTAGCCGGCCACTCAACGGTACTCCTGCGACCAATCCAACGGTTAGGAAACACTTCATGTAACAGATTGCGCACCCGCAAATAGTAATGGGGCGGTGCTCCATCTTGCTGAAAACCATACTGCATTAAAATTTGCCCCAAGAAGAGCACGCACTGCTGGCAAAATGTTATTTGTCAACATTTTGAAATAAATTTCGCCTGTTAGATTTCCATCTATCACAAACGGTCCTACAATGTTATTTTTTTATTATTCCAGCCCACATATTCACTTTCTGAGGCCTTTGTGTGTGGCCTTCTATCATCCAGTGTGGATTATGGTCGGCCCAGTAACGGCAATTATGCCTATTAACTTGTCCATTAACAAAGAATGTAGCTTCATCTGAAAACAATATCGAACTTAAAAAATTTTGAATTTCGTCACACTTTCTCATCATTATTTCGCAAAATTCAGTCCTTCGATCAAAATCATCCTCTGCAAGTTCTTGGGTTAGGGTTACTTTAAAAGGGTGATACTTGTTTTTTGTGTAAAACATTCAACACTGAGCTATGGCTCATATCAAGATCTTCTGCAGCCACGCTGGCCGAGGTGCTGGGATTTTCAACAAATGTTTGGAGTACATCCACAGATTTTTGTTCATTTGTTGCCGATTTAGGCCTGCCACTTCTTTCGCGATCTTTGACTGTTCTAGTTTCTTCAAATCTTTTTACTATCTTAAACACTGTTGACTTACTAATTGGGGGTCTATCAAGAAAAGTGTCATTAAACAAATGCGCTGTTTCTTCATAGGGACGAACTAGATTTCCATACCCACGCATCATAAGCAGCGTGATTCTCTCAAACTCACTAAGTGACATTGCTTTTAAAACTAGTAGAATAAAATGTAAACACTTAAGGAAAAAAATTTATAACTATCGCAGTATACCTTCTAGTGAAGACTTTAAACTTTAACTTACGTGGACGAAATTATAACGTAGACTAAAAACCAAAGTTGATATTAAAAATACAAAACTGTGGAGTTTTGATGTGACAGTACTGTTTGTATTGCCTAAACCAGTTTATGTTTGCCTGAGATAAAAGGGCTGGAGGGACTGGACCTTGACCTCATGTTGATAAGGAGTTACGGTGGTATTATTGAATACTCTCAGTTTCTTGAAGACAAGACAGGAAACCCCCTATTTAGTGTTATCCAACAAATGTAGAGGTAAAAAAAAAATTATTTTTTGTTGGAAATTGTTTTTTCAAATTTACATAACCGACATAAAAACATACTACTGAAAGTAAATTTAGTTACTTCACAAGACAAAATTACTCAATTTTCTTTGTCATGAAATTCATACGGTCCGTACTCTGGATAGGGTCAACCATTTTAAGTGTGGTTTGCGGTAATGAGTTTCTCTTTACTAGACCTTTAATTTGATACCAAACTCGGCCTATGCTTACATTTAAGATTTTCGTCCGACTCCTCACGGGCCCGTCCCCCCTGAAAAGATAAAATGTCCCCACTGGTCTCAAAAGCTAGGTTCTTAATACAAGTGGTGATGTACAAAATTTAATTTGTATAAGTGAAGCCATACAAAATTAGTGAAAGCGTTTCCATACTTTTTTTTCCACCCTGTATAAAAATATTAGTGGTAAACATAATTTTGAATGGAGTTTTTCTTTCTAACGTTCTTTACTGTTAATGTTGTAGCATGATTATATTGATAACTCTGTTTTTGTACTCCTTGACTCAGTTTTCTTCGTTCTTTCTACTTATTAAGAATTTTTTATGTTTTACGTGAATTAATTTTGTAAGTCTATGATGCATTAAAATCAGTTGAACTAATGGAGCGAAATATTTACAAACCAAAGCCATCTAAATTATTTGTTATTATTTTTGTGTAGTGTCATTATGGTATTATTTTCGCCACTTGTATGGAGCAGGAAACTAGGGTGGGTATTACAACGCAAAAGCTAGCTCTGCATCGACGCTTAATATTAGCTTTACACTCCAATACATTTTATTTTATACTCTATGTTTCATTACCACTAAATTTTCCTCCATCACAATATTCCTATTTTTCATTTTGAAAGAAAATCCGTAGTAAGTGATAAGGAAAATACAGAAAACAATTGATGATTGCAGAAAGCCAAAATATTAACATCAACCTTGAAAAGGAGCTTACAACTAACGAGCTTACAGCAATCCCTCGGGCATTAGCATAATGTTGCGGTGAAGGAAAAACATAAACCATACTTATCAGTAAAATATAAAAATTGTAGAGGGTCTGAGACTTTCTTTTCTAGGATTAAATAATAAGTAACAATGTAGTTGAAGTAACTTAAGGAAATTTTTCAAAACATATACATGTTTTATACATATGACAATGTCAAGAGAACATGCAATAGATAAAACACCTTCGAGTTGTGGTAGTTAGGAATAATATGTTCAACAAGTTTAAAATTATTTGTGATTAAATCTGTTTATAATTAGGTATATACAAGTAGTACTAAACTGTATATTGACTGTAAGTATAAGGAAAAACGAGCTAAGATAATTACATGTTTGCTATCAAATGTTAAGACACATAGTAGAGAACACGTCTTTTCAACTTGTTTTTTATTTATCTAAAAGACGGAAATTTTGCTTCTTACCCATTACAAAACATTTTTACCCACGTACCCAATATAATGTAGCGGGAAATTGATTTGAAAGTACCGAAACTGGAACACAATTTACAAGTAAATTTATCATATCAGGTAAAAAAACTTTTATTTTTTAAATATATGTGTTATATATAGTTTCGACAGTATAATTGGTATTAAATCGTTTTAAAAATTGATTCTGTAGTGTGACGTCAGAGTATTGTACGACAAGGTCACTGTCAGAGATCTCAGACTAATTGTGCATTATTGATATATACATTAACTTTTGTGAAGTGTGGCAAGACTTCTCGTCGCTAGTCGACTTGTCTATCTTGTAGACTGACACTGTGGTGTGAGGTCTGACGTCAGAGTAATGTACGACAAGGTCATTGTCAGAGATCTCAGACTACTTGTGCATTATTGATATATACATTAACTTTTGTGAAGTGTGGCAAGACTTCTCGTCGCTAGTCGACTTGTCTATCTTGTAGACTGACACTGTGGTGTGAGGTCTGACGTCAGAGTATTGTACGACAAGGTCATTGTCAGAGATCTCAGACTACTTGTGCATTATTGATATATACATTAACTTTTGTGAAGTGTGGCAAGACTTCTCGTCGCTAGTCGACTTGTCTATCTTGTAGACTGACACTGTGGTGTGAGGTCTGACGTCAGAGTAATGTACGACAAGGTCATTGTCAGAGATCTCAGACTACTTGTGCATTATTGATATATACATTAACTTTTGTGAAGTGTGGCAAGACTTCTCGTCGCTAGTAGACTTGTCTATCTTGTAGACTGACACTGTGGTGTGAGGTCTGACGTCAGAGTATTGTACGACAAGGTCATTGTCAGAGATCTCAGACTACTTGTGCATTATTGATATATACATTAACTTTTGTGAAGTGTGGCAAGACCTTTTTGTCGCTAGTCGACTTGTCTTTCTAGTCGACTTCTCTTTAATTCTAGAGCTGACACCACAGTGTCGTACACAAGTGATTTTCCACTGTGATACTGAGAAAGTATTTATATTTTATTTTTAACCGTTCGTATACCAATTCATAAAAACTCTTCATCTACCCTCCCCTCTAAAATCAGCGCAACTGGAATTTCAATGTCTTTACTAAGGGAATTCCTCCGTAATTTAACGGAAATTTAATTGTAGAATTAAAAACAAATATGTGTGTACTAGCGTTTATATTGTATTTTTGTGAATTGACAGCGGGAACAAAACAAAGGCATTAATCACCTTATTTTAACCAATAATAATAATAGGTGGTAGGTGGTGCTTTAATAAGTGGTAAATTAAACTTAAGCTGTTATTTAATATTTTTCATATTATTTATAATTAATCGATTTTTATTTTTATGTTGGTGTTTATTTATATGTATATTACGTTAAACTTTGGATATTTTAAAACATTGTTTTCTGTTATCTACAATTAAGAGTTGGCGATATTTATTTGGGTTTGTTAATATCTAGCATGCCATCTGTTACTTAGATATACATGATATGCACGAAATGGTTTACCGTTGACTCAATAAATAAATAAATAATGACCACATAACTTGGTATCCTAACATTCACACACACAAACACACACACACACACACACACACACACACACACACACACACACACACACACACACACACACACACACACACTATGTTGCATCACCAGTATTACTACATGAGCTTATTTCAATATTTTACAGTAAAAATTTCACACATGGAATTTCAATTAAGGTGGAGCTGCATTCATTATATGTCATGGACCGTGTTCTCATTTAGATAAAGAGGCAGTCGTAATTACTTTAATGCTAGGCAATGATACATTATAATCTCTTTCAAAATGGATTTTTATTTAAAATACATAACACACGCCATTCAATCTTTTTAAGAAACAAGTAAAATTGTTATATAATGATTAATGGCTTGAACATAAACATAAGAACATGGTAAGACGATTTAGTCGTGACAGGTTACCAGAATATATGCCACGTTAAATAGATTAATGCTTATGTCTAAACAAACATCAGCATGTAAAATAGTCTTAAATAATTCCATTATGTACATAGTTTAGTCTAACAATGTTGTGAACACGATGGATATCAAGGTCGAACCGGAAGGATGAGGAAGACAAGGTTGAGCATAGAGGATGATTGAGATCAAGTCGGGCCTGGAGGATGTTAGAGGCGAAGAACAAGTCTGGCCTTCCTTGATGGAGCTCAAGGTCGAGTCTGCAGGAAGAGGATGGTCAAGGTCGACTGTGGAGGATGATTAAGATCATGTTCAAGTCTGGAGATTGATTGAGATCAAGGTTGAGCATACAGAATAAGGGAGATGGAGGTCGAGCTTGGAGGATAATGGAGATTAAGGCGAGCATGGAGGATTAAAGAGGTCACTGGAGGGTTCTGGCGTAAATATCTCCAAGTGCAGTAACGCTGTTTAAGTAGATCAAATTGAAACCCTAAAAATTAAATATAGGACTTAATTTTATTAATATTTTCAAACGTGCGGTGGACCAGAAGGTAAAGGAAAGCTTAAGACGATATTATACACAATACTGCAGTCTATTACAAGAAAAATGAAAGTAATGTAAATTTAGTTACAAAATGACCATAATTTTACACATTAATTATTTATGTTTCTTGAAATTTATATTTTAGAAGTAACTAAACGTAGGTGAACTCGTAAGCTGAAACGGTGAATGGGTTAGTAATTGAACACATATGTCTGTCATTTATGAAATAACACAAAATAGGTGATTATTATATTGGGAAACCGAAAGTTTGTAAAAAGGGCAACACTAATGCAATTTAATATAAAACGCATAGTTATTTCACCTGGGCTGGAATTGTATCGACATTTCCGCTACAATGTAATGCCAGCAGAACTGTCCACATTGTCAATGTAAAACAAGCTTCATATCTGTTGTGACGGATACACGCAGTATAGTTCTGGGTTGTCTTCACCAAAATATACCTCAGCTGTTAGAATGTTGCATATTAATAAAGCAATTTAAATTAGTAGTGTTTTTTTATCATGAAACTGTTTTGCTTTCCTAAGAATATTTTTTCGTTATTAAATTCCCATTACCGATTGCCAATAGCACAGTTTAGTGGCTATGGTATCTATCACGAGATAACCCAGTCAAGCAACATCAAGAGTCGCTGCTGCTTGAATGGCTGACCGCTGAGCGATCCTGTCCTAGCAAACAGCCCTAGGAAGTCATCGTTATGCAATGAGTCAACAGGTTATTCCTTTACCAATTAGTCCTAAATATTTATTTAACTATCCTAATTATAACTGTAGGATTGACATGGGTTAGTAAAATTTTTAATAAATAATTATGGGATAAAATATTTACGAAAATATTTTTAGAATGAAAGTTAGCTTAGTAAAAAAATGTGTAAAATTTAAAAAGTAATCAAACTAGAAATAGGATAAACGTAATATTTGTTTGCATTTAAATTACAAATTTTTATTTTATTTTATATAAAAATTTGTTTTTGTACTTTTTAGATTTTAAATGAAGATTTTTTACTGAAATTTATTTATTGTATTTTAAACAAGAAAACTTTTTCTTGGGAAATATTTTACAAAACAGTTAGTCGTATAAGTATTTGGTAATTAAATCTAACTATTTATAAATTAATAAAGTTTATTTTATTGAACGTCAATTTTAAAAATTTAGTTAATAAAAGGTTAATAATAGCACAAATTTTAAGTGGTTTGTCATTTATTCTCCTGTATATTCTCATTAACTAATACAATCAATTATAACTTAAACTGGAAACAGAAGTGCATTTAAGATATTAAGAAAGTATATAAAGAGACTTTGAAGGTTTTGCGAATCTCTGTACATGGAACTACCCCTCCGCTTGTTTATACTGCCACTTTATTATAGGTTAAAAAATAAATGTTTGCAGTAAGGTATACTGGAAAATATCATTATACTTTGAGGTGTGCGGATTTATTTCCGGTATGCGTTTAGAACATTAACTGTTTGTAATTATCAATATAAAAAATTAAAAATTGAACCGTTCTAAAACAAACATGGAAAACTATGATAAGGTGTGATCTTATATGAACTTGCCTCGTAATTTACACTACCATATTATATTTTTGAACGTGACTCACATAAAAACATTAATCAGGCCTCCATAATAATAATCCTTGTATCATATTGTGACGATTATCGTCAACTTTGATGTAGGATATATTATTTTGCACAACTTTTATTAAGGTTTCATGAAAACTTTCGAAGTTAGGCAAACTCCACTGACAGGTTTCATTAGGGCTTAATAAGTTTTCTAGAGTGATTAAACAGTATTTTATGAAGTAGGATTTGGGATTGTCTAAAGCTTATATCAGGCCTTTTATTAAACTATCAATCTGAACCTGAAATTAAAAAGTAGAAGAGGATTTATATCTCAGACTGTTGCTCTTTAGGCTTAAGATAATAACTCTTCGATCAGACCTGGAACTGCGTATGGCACTATTAGACTTAGCTACTTCGTGTTTATGTATTACTTGTCGATGACTATAATTGTAAATATCTGACAGCTGTTTACTCATCGTAACGATTTTGTTTCGTTTCATTGCAAATGTATTAAATCCTATTTTAGAAATGTGTCTAAAATAATTTTAGACCAATTTCATGAGACGTTCAATGCGTGTATTAATTGTTATTCCAATCGTAGTGAATTTAATCTATCAACTGCAGATACAACATTGGGTCGTATCTCCTCTGTTTCATTCCACGATTGTCTGCTCTTCTACTTTCTACGGCTTGTGTAACAACTAAACAAAAGAACTATTTGTGATTTCATTCCCTCATTAAGACAATGTGCTTAGTAAGTAACCGCTTCTTTTAAAGTCACCGGTAAGAAATATTTATTACCCTCCTTTCATCAGCGTGAAGAAGTTTTATTTGTATAAATAAAACTTTGTTAAATACTATAAAAATTGTAACGGCTTCATGACTAGGTCCATTTTTATACGTTATATATCGAAAAATGTTTAGATACATTAATGTATATTACAGGGAAATTTCGAATAGCAGCTTATGTCCTTTTAAGGACAGAAACATTAAGATGGAAGTAAAAGAACACACCCGCCTTTCGTTTACGACATGTGATGGACATTCTGCCATTTACGACTAAATGACGCTAACACAGTACAGGAACCTTGGTGACGTACATTACAGAGCTTCCACAGCTTCCTTGAGAACGTCTTTGATAGGGAATAGGGTTTGACATTAATAGGATAACAATTGAACTGAATATCGTATGAGATACATGTTTGTACCTCGTGTCATAAAATTGTCTTTTACTAACTTTGCATTAGTATTTAATATTGATATCCTCTAGTTCCAGTAAATGACAACGATAATACCTGTAGAACTGGTATTAACATTTGAGATAGCTATTATTCTTAATATGTAAAACACTACGAAATACAGGGTGGCGCAGACAAACGGGAAATTTTGAAGTTGTTGTTGGTACTTCTGTAAGTCTCGTAGGAGTGGGGGACGGAAGTCACGATGCCAAGTACTAACGGTCATTTAGTTGAGATGGTGCAGTGGAGTGGTATGGAGCGTGCCGTTGCTGTGAGAGCGTATTTTATTACAAAAATGACGACAGTGTAACAGCTGCACAACGAGTGTTCCGACGCCATGATATTCCTCCCCGCGGTTGAGTTCCTTCTTCACATGCTATCATCATGGGCTCGGAATTTTGAAGAGACTGGTTCGGCCTTAAAGAAAAAACCTCCTGGGTGTATAGTGACTGTTCGAACCCCAGAAAATGTTGATGCAGTGCGAGTCACAGTGGAAAGAAGTCCGCGTCGTTCTGTACGATAAATAGCCTCATCATTGCGACTTGAGCGTCGGAGTGTGCAAAGAATATTGCACGGCCTGCAGTTTCGACCTTACAAGCTTCAGATTGTTCAAGCTCTAAAACCAAATGACGGTGAATTACGCTTACAATTTTGTGAACAGCTACTAACCACAATCAATGAGGACGCAAATTTTCTTGAAAATCTTTGGATGTCTGATGAGGCCCACTTTCATGTAAATGGGCATGTCAATAAGCAGAACATGCGTTACTGGGCTCGCAGAAATCCCGGTGAACGTCAACAAGGTCCGTTACACAGCCTTAAAGTTACTGTATGGTGTGCAGTGTCTTGACGAGAGATAATTAGACCTTACTTCTTTGAGGATTGCAATGGTTCCACTGTAACTATCACATGTTTTGCTCCATGGCTTCATGCTTCTCCAGATATTGACATTCAGCAAATCTGGTTTCATCAGGATGGAACCACCTTACACACTGCCAATCTGTCAATGGCAGCACTTAGGCGTTTGTTTGGGGAGCGCATAGTTTCAAGGAACGCTAATGTCACTTGGCCTCCACGGTCTCCAGACCTCTCAGTATGCGACTTCTTTCTATGGGGACATCTAAAGACGCGTTATGTACCAGACTAGGCCAAGAAATCTTCTTGAGCTCAAGACTCAGATTGAAGAACACGTCGCCAACATCCCAGAGAACACATTGCGTTGCAAGTTTTCGAAATCGATTGAATGAATGTGTTAGGTGCAATGGACAACACTTAACTGATGTTATTTTTTTTTAAATTGACTCTAACTTTATTGTTATTTCCAACATTTCTCATGTAATTTCCACTCTTCCCTAACATATTTTAAGCATTAAAAATTTGTTTGTACAATTCATTGGTTTATTATGATTATTTCAAAATTTCCTGGTTCTCTGCGCCACCCTGTATATTGATTTAGTGCACATGCAAAATACTAACGGCTTTCAATAAATTTCTCTTGTACAATATGTTTTAAGATAAGTTCATAATTATTTTATGACAAACAATAGCTAGTTTATTTTGGTTTTCCAGAATTTAAGTATTCAAATATTGTGGTCTACTGTATATTCTTATCTATATTTAAATATTTTAGTAAAATCCCCCGTTCATTTAGAAGCAAAACGAAAGTCTAGATCAGTACGGTTTTGTTCTCTTAGGAAACAAAGGTGAGCCATTGAATTTAGTTCCCAAAAAAGCAGGGGTTTACTTCTGAAATGACAGGATTTTCCGGATGGGTAAGAGTGGTTGTAGTGGCAGCCACCTGTCAAAATCATTGAGCAACAATTTTTGGGTATTAATCTCAGACAT
This sequence comes from Homalodisca vitripennis, assembly GCF_021130785.1. Taxonomy (NCBI): domain Eukaryota; kingdom Metazoa; phylum Arthropoda; class Insecta; order Hemiptera; family Cicadellidae; genus Homalodisca; species Homalodisca vitripennis. The sequence continues at coordinate 120,768,414 of NC_060213.1, read as the reverse complement.
GTATCCTTTGAAGAAGGGGGGCCAGCTTTGTACAAGTCTCTCCAATTAGAATAGGCAGGGGTTGCACGCTTTTATTTCTAGACTAGCAACCACCTTTATCACTTAGGGAGCCCCATCAACTCCAAAATTCATTACTCACAGTAGAATAGACATATCAATCTATAACTTACACTTGAAATATCTTGATATTTTCAGTTAGTGATGGAAAACCATAGGGTGCCGAGGCTTTAGTGACAAATCGGTTTTTGTTGTACTTAGGAGAATTTCAACTGGAAAATAAACCAACCAGAAGGGAACATTTTTGGACAAAAATCAGCACTTAAAAAATAACCCTCCTTGACACAGATAAGCTCTCACAATGTAAACCTCCTGGACAAAGATCAGCAAGTACCATGTCTATAATTAACACTGTTGATCATACTAATTGGGTTTATCTTTTGGTTTAAACATAACATCTAATGATAAAGTCATAATATTACATTACATTGAAAATTAGTATTCCAAATAAATATATGTAGTTTTGAATAGGAAAATATTTTAGTAGAAATAGCGAGATTTATGTAATTTTTTGTTGGAAATGTATAATTAAAAGTTAATAATAAAATTTGTAAGATAAGACAATGGACGAAGCCAATGAACTTTGAAGGCAGTATCATTTCAGAGCCACGATTCGAGAAGAATTTTCCATTGCTGTGTAATCATCATAGCACCCAGTCAAGGGTGAATTTCCTTGTTATTTTTATCCACAGTTACAGGCCAGGTTGCATATTAACGGTGCTGAATGAATTCCTGCGGCTCTAACAACAATACTTCAACCTTACAATCCCACAATTATTGCTCTGGTGAACATTCCACCTGGATATTCTTTACACATTTAAGGATATTAAAAATCCGTATCATATTTAGGCGCAAACAAAATTATGTTTTAAACTAATTTTTCTCATACGAATCCTTGAATTATTATTAAATATAAAATTACGAGTTTCTAATTAAGTAGGGAAAATTTTACTGCAGAAGCTTGAGACAAATAATTTATTATTATTTCCGTAATTTAAGTGATATTTTAATTTTGAACATAACATTTATAAGATTTAATATTTATAAAAAAAGACACTAAATATAAACTTTGCACGTATAGTATTTAAAAACCATAATACCTTTACAGCTCCATAACTGAGATTAATTGAACTAATAATTAAAAATTTATATTCCTATACTAATCTAGCTTAAGTATGATGTCTCGCTTTATGATCAATGCATATTACATAAATTATGACCTGAAATCAGAGCAATTTCTAAAATAGTTTTGGTACAGAATTTGTTATAATTTCAGATTGATTAGTTAACAAGTTATCAATATTAAGTGGCAATTCATAACCTTGATATATGAGTGTAACAATTGAGTTTATTTCATTGGAATTCGCAGATTACCGTGGAAAATGTGAAACGCGATATAGGGGTTGAAATAATAAAAAATATGAGAGATTGAGGAGTTCTCAGTGTGGTGGTCGGTGATTCCATGATCGACCCTGCAATCATGTCTGGAGGGAAGATATCCACTACGGGGAACGATATTGATATTGCCGGAAGTTGGACAAAGATCTTCTGACCGGAAAAGATAAAAGAAACTTAACATCCCGAGCCGATATTTGGACATAAATTATGTCACCGGCGCGAAGGAGTACAATATGACTCCAACGGCATTTCCTTTTTAAGCAAAAAGCGAGTTCACCCTGCAGACTGTTCCAGGGAATTGTCAAATATATCTTGAGTTCTTTAATTTTTATATTTATGAAGAATTGTTTCTTTTATTTCACTGTGGGTTCGGTAGTATCTCCAATTATGAACTAAAAGTTAACGAACAAGAAAATTCTCGTTTTGATGGAGTTGCTGCTAATTAAAAAATATTTTTCAAACAGATATTCTGTAAAATAAAGAAGCGAGTTCGTTACTTAAATTTATTTACATTTTTTCAGTTTCACTCTTCCACTACGGTGTTTACTTCAGTCTTAAATTCGATAATAAGAAAACTATTTACAAGCGACTGGTGAAATCTTTTGTTTCGCCAGAAAACTCAAATCTGCTATCAATAAATTACACTTGATTAATAAAAAATAATGAATAATACCGGCCATAACATTAACACAATTAATTATTTCATCCATTTCTACATGAACGTAAATTAACAGTAGGTGTAGGACTGAATAGTTGTAAAATTGGTTTTAATCAAACATTTTCATTATCTACAATATTAAATATGTAGACATCACAATCATAATTTATAACTTTTCTCAATAAGTTAAGAGAAAATCTCTTCTACGTGTTTCGGCTTTCTAAATATTCTGTCAAAACATTTCTGACGGTAAAAACATACACATCTACTGTAACAAGAGTTCTTTTGTTACTTTGTTCAAATATAAAGCAAAGTTATCTGTAACAATAACGTTTTAAAAGCCATATCTTCTTAACACACGTACCATCGAAACTGTGTGGAATATAAAAGAGGAGATAAACAGGGAGGGGGGAACAACGCCTAGTGTACGTCTGACCTTGTATCCTGAGCGCATACAATTGAATCTGTGTAGAATATGGAAGTAGTAATGGGTGTACATGTAGATGAACAGTGCCTTACGTCCGTCTAACCTTGTATCCTGATGGCACTGGGCACATCCATTGATGGAGTAGAGTAAAGCTGATAGAGCGCATACAATCGAAAATGTGTAGAATATGGAGGTAGTAATGGATATACAGGTAGATGAACAGTGCCTAATGTCCGTCTAACCTTGTATGCTGATGGCTCTGGGCACATCCATTGATGAAGTAGAGTAAAGCTGATAGAGCGCATACAATCGAAACTGTGTAGAATATGGAGGTAGTAATGGATATACAGGTAGATGAACAGTGCCTAATGTGCGTCTAACCTTGTATGCTGATGGCTCTGGGCACATCCATTGATGAAGTAGAGTAAAGCTGATAGAGCGCATACAATCGAAACTGTGTAGAATATGGAGGTAGTAATGGATATACAGGTAGATGAACAGTGCCTTATGTCCGTCAAACCTTGTATGCTGATGACTCTGGGCAAAAAACATTAATTGAGATGCTCTTAATCTTGGTTTATAATAAGCATCCTAGCCAGATCTAAAACATCCACTATCGAAGAATGTAAAGTTATAGATCTCCGTTTTGTCTATATGCATGACACTTAATTAACTCACTTACTTATCCAGTAAGTCGTTCTCTGTTCAGGCATGTCGCCTCTGGATCTCTCTTCCTGATGATATACGTATTATAGAAGGTCGAGCTCGTTTTGGGGCAAAGATCAAGGACTTGTTGCTGGCCGGTCTGTAGGGGTGACGGGTGGCGGTGCTCGTGGCGTGCTCGTGGCGTGCTCGTGATCAGGCTGTGTGTTTGAGAGAATGAATGTAGTAATAACGAGAAATTCTTTAAAAAGTAATCCGTTGGTTTAAGTTTTAATTTAACTTTGTTTGAATTTTTCTACATATTAAGCTGATAAATTTTATTTTTAATTATTAAATAGTATGTATATATTTTGGTTAATTTTAAAGCATTTATTTTAATTTAAAATGTGTTATTAGTTAAGATCATTCACTGTACATATATCTGTATATTATGTGAGGTTGAGTGGTAGAGAGGGCTAAATAGCTTTAACTCCGCCTCTTAAATAAAGGTATATTTCATTTCATTTTCAATTACCCTCTCAATTTCAGGCGCAAAGCTTAGTTAGTTCTCAGTATATTTCCAATGGTAGATTTCTCTAGCGCTCCGTCCAATATCATTAAGGGCAACAAGAACCGTTATCAAACTTGATTTTCGTTTTATAAGAATAAAGCTTTGTACAAAATATAAAATCTGCATTCGATATTTACTGCAGAAAATAGATGCCATAAGGAGAGACAGGTAGAACAAGCTGATTGAGCTGTAGTAAAAAAATGCTAAGTTCCTGCGGAAACTGTTCCTGAAAATAGTCAAATCTTCTGAGAGACTAGTCAGCTTAAATACTTTAACCCCTTGATAGAATCTAACTCCACTTACTCTATTCTGAGGTCAACTTTATTTTCTTGACCTTATGATGCACAAGTGCAAGGCATAGCTAAGGCAGTCTTTGGGCAAAAACAAGTGCAGTAGTAAAGTACGGCGTTATTCTGCATAGTTTAAATTCATTAATTACTTATACAATCAACGCTGCGTAGCTATATTGCTCGTAAAATTCAATTATTAAACTATTTTTGGTAGCTCTGGAGATACTTCTTCAGTCCAGAGTTGTAAAAGCGAAACTGCAAATAGTATTATCCACTACACAGCTGAGTTAAAGTTTAATGTACATGGACTGTAACGTGATTGACTGAAGCAAATATTACTATCTTCTATAAAGGTGAGTTGGAGTTTCATTGTAAGATTAAGATCCCAAAATAAATTTAAAACGCAATGTAAAGAGATATTTCCAACCTTTCTATACTTATATAACCACCTAGTAACGATACTTCAAATAATTATTTTCCGCAAAACACCTGAGTTGAAGTTTAATTGTGAGATAGTTTAAGTTTCCAAAATAAACTTAAAACTGTGAGTAAATACATATTTCAGAGCGTATTATAATTTTTAAATTTTCTAACAGATTTGAGTTATAAATACTATGCCGATATATTCTACTTTGATACAAAGTAATATTGTTATGAAAAAGGTTGAGCAATGAAAAGCCTGATCTAAAAGTTCTGTTTAAATGCAATAAAAAATTATATATTAATACATATCTTTATAAAATTAAACCTTTTTAAGATAGTTAAATCATGAATACTGTATTTGTATTGATATTAAATGCATAAAGTAAACTTGTGCAACAGTGTTGTGGAATCTGCCACACACGACAAAAATAGTGAGACATATCCATTAGAAGAGTTATGTGTAAAGTCGTACCGTGTTCAGTGTACAGTAGCCTACCGCCCGGGGCTCTGATGTGTGTGATGTATGTTGTAGCTTATATGATGTATGGATGTTGTCATCCAACACTCTCCAATACATGAACAAGAAGTGACATCTAGCTGTCAGGTGGTAATATCATCAGTTGATATGGTATTTCACAAATAGTATTCTGGCCAATGTAACCCAAGACAATGCATCTAACTGTTCAAACGACATAATGTTTGATTTTCTGAGAATTACATTTTAATTTCCTTTCAATAAAATATTATTTTTAATGAAATTAAGAAATAATTGTAAAGCCATGGCTTTCTTAAAATAATATTTATCGTAGTATTTCAAGACCTTTTAATTTACGCAAAGGAAAGAAAAGAACACGCTGAACATCACTAATGAAATAAATTTAAATATCACCCAACTGCGGTGTGCAGAACGATCTCATTCGTTTTTAATGCATCTTACATCTATGTAGCCTCAGTCTGTTAGAACTGTAGTATGTACACTTGTGCAGTGCACTACACGCGTATTATACATCATCATCACATGTAGTTCTGTGAATAATATTGGTTGAATATTATTATATAGACTTGTCATTAACTTATTTCTCGGTGTACCTTATATATTTATCTACCTAAAGTGTTTAATTCATTTCAAATCTTGGCCCCAAAGCGTCCTAGGTTTCGACTAATGATAAACTGATCGGTTGGTTCGCTAATTTAATATATGAAGCGTCGAATAATTACATTATAAAGAAATGATGAACCAGATATTTAAACAATGAACTTTGGCCTACAATTATGTGAAATTCGTTAGTCTTCACTTGTTATAGTTCTAGTGTTTTTGTGTTTTCTTTTGTCCTAAAGTTTAATAGTCTTTTTTTTCATCCTTGCATTACTTGTTTAAAACTGCATTTTAAAATGTAAATAAAATTGTTTTTATTATTTTGTGCTTTTTTATTTTATTTTTCAAAGTATTTGACAGTTTAAGTTTGTATCGCATATGCTCCCAGATAAGACTGTAACGAGCTTTTCAGTGCACAATATTTGGAACAAAACAGTAGTACGCACATTTAGTGTTGCAATAAAAGAAGACCATAAATTTTCAACTACCCAAATAATATTAATTATTTTAAGTCAGCAAAAAAGTATCAAAATAAACACGTGGTGGTGAGAAAAATTTAGAAAATAAAAGGATTTACACACACAAAATAAATACACATCAACCAGCAGCTCGTTACAGAAGCGCGCATACATATCTCATATATAGCGCTTAAACTCTGAAACACGCAAATTGCTGATGGACATATTTAATGTATGAAATGAATATTTTGAGTCCAGGACACAGATGGATTAACCGACGCGTCTCTATTCAATATAAGCAGATATCCCATTAGTTTATATATAATATAATACACAGTTATTTCAATTTGAATGTAATGAATATTTCGAATCCTTGAAGTAATGAAATGATACTTATCTATTCAATATAAGCAGATATCCCATTAGTTTATATATAATATATTACACAGTTATTTCAATTTGAATGTAATTGAATATTTCGAATCCTTGAAGTAATGAAATGATACTTATCTATTCAATATAAGCAGATATCCCATTAGTTTATATATAATATAATACACAGTTATTTCAATTTGAATTTAATGAATATTTCGAATCCTTGAATTAATGAAATGATACTTATCTATTCAATATAAGCAGATATCCCATTAGGTTAAATATAATACAATACACAGTTATTTCAATTTGAATGTAATGAATATTTCGAATCCTTGAAGTAATAAAATGATACTTATCTATTCAATATAAGCAGATATCCATTAGTTTAAATATATATAATACACAGTTATTTCAATTTGAATGTAATGAATATTTCGAATCCTTAAAGTAATGAAACTTTCACTTATCTGTATTCACTATACGCAGATATGCCATTTATTTTAATATGATACAATACAAGGTTGTTTAACTTTGTATGCGATGAATGATTCCAGTTCTGGAGCTAATAAACTTTCACTTCTGTATTCACTATACGCAGATATCACACTAGTCTACGCAATATAATATTGTTTGTACAAGACTCGAAACACAGAGTAAACACGAAGAGCTGTAAATTGATTAATCCATTTAACTAAGTCCTGCTCATGGCAGCGCACTCTACACGCAAACTATGTTAATTTTAAAAGCTTCAATACCACAAGTATCTCGAAATAACACTTGAACACTCTTCCTTAAGCTATTTGTTTCGTATGTCACTCAACACATACAAGGAGTTATTTATTCCTTGAAACAAACATACCAAAGAAACCCATAAGCAAGTAACAACAGATTTATGAAGCAATATAACCCCTCTAGAAGTATGTTTGTACAGCGTGGCCTGTGAATTAAGTATTTATGTTTTAGTTTACATATGTGTTGTTCTTATTTAAATAAATAAGCTGTATAAGACATTTAAAAGAAAATTGGTGTAAAACTCTTTAGGAAATGAATAAATTGGTTCACTGTTGACGACTGCACTAATAGAAACTTAACGTGAGTTAGGAATTACATCGAATTGCATCGAATGTTCTTTGTAATTCCTTATTCCTGAAGGTTTAAAGTACCTTTAATTATTGAAACTGGTAATAAACGTAACACTAGTGATCTGGATACAAACGTGTTCGTTTTAATTAAATAACATTTTATTCCAAACATGTAGCGACATTATTTCAACTGATGCACTTGTTAACTTGCTTTTAACAAGCTTTTAAGCTGAACTATTGTTTTCTTAGGCAATTTTATAAAGATCTAAATAAATAGTTCACAATTTTCACTTAAAGGTTGCTCTGAACAAAGCTTTGCATAAATTTTAATTTTAAAACGTTTTACGAACATCAATACCTTTCTTAACATTGAGAAACGTAATATAAAACAAGTAAGGAAGCAAAAGGAGAAAACACATAAGATTTCATAAGTAATTCCTCATTGCATATTATTTATTTATTTATTTTATATTACCTTAGGGCATTAGTAGCTACTTGTAATTTCTACCACTTTTTTATACGCGAGTAGCTCATAGTCATTGTTAATCCGTTATTGTTTAATCCCAATTTCACTGTTAAATGAGATTATCATCAGCTAATTTGACGTGCACAGTAAGCAGAGTATTAAACAATACTGACAGTATTAAATGGAGGGATACGTTTAAATACTCTTCAACTCTCTAAATTATAATATAATGTCAATATTACAGATGTAATAGTATTTTCAGCATTTGAGAATATTCACTGTAAATGTTGGTAATAATAGTATACATAATAATCAGGATTTAGGTCATATTTTAGGTTGATCTGTTATATTCAAGGAATATTATTAAATCTGTATTTTCATAACATTCTAAAGCACTTAAACCCTGCGATCGCCAATTAAAAATCCGATGGATATTAAATCAATTCGCTAAACTATAATTATTAATAGATTCAATTAATGATGTGTTTTGGTTACATTAACTGAAATATATTCATGTTTGGACATCAAATTATTGCATGATATGCACAATTCGAAATCAAATAAATTTAACAACATATGCAGCACAAATATTATATACAGAATATATATATATTGTATGTTTAACATAAAACACTGTGAAACACATGTATTAATTAAGATATAGTGAAACAAATATTCAGTTAGTTAATAGATTTAAACCTAGCATATCATAGAATGAATCTGTGACTGGCTCGGTTCTTCGAAATACAACTCGAACTCTACTTTTCGTATTATTGTACTCTATTTATGACAGTAAATACCTCCTGCTTTTTTACCTTATTCTTAATTTTACTGAACTCTGTGGAAATCCAAGTACGAGTATGTTGAATAGATTTTATTACATTTTGTGTGAAAAACGTTTTTAAGTTAGGAAACAATAAAAGATATCTTAAACTAGGAACTATTTATATCCTAAAAACGTAACTTATTAATATTGTTCAATCATTTTTTAATTTGTAATTCTAATTATTGATTATGAAATTTCACCCGTAAATAGAAAAAACTATAAGAATAGATAAGATTGTTCTGAAAAAATCCATATTTATTAGTGTCGGGAGTCTTAAAAAATCAATTGGGCGGGGGGCAATTATAATTAATAATCGATGTTTATTAATAATCGCTCCTGGCCTGAACTCTGATCCTCGCTGTAGAAAGGAAATGACGTGTTTCCTTACAATTACATAACTTATACTATACAGATAATTCAATTTACTATTCTTTCATATTTTCATTCAAATCTTGAGCTTAGCATTGGCAACTTAATTTGCGTTTTTTTTATTATTAACATATTAACTCATGTAATACTCACCTGTGTATCTTTTGTTTGATGTATCTAATTCTATTTCCATATAAACTAAATTTAAATCTAATTTACACTGAAATCATTATTGACCCAAATGTTAATATGACGGTGAGTATTGGAAATAATGGCTTAATATGTATGCTCAGCCATAAATATACTAATACTTAAAATTTGATAATTTTAAAATTTGGTAACAGAAAAAATATTTGTGATAAAATTATATAGACTCAATATATTAAATAATTAATTTTTCAAATCCAGTTTTACACTTAGCGCAACTGACGGAAAAAGTTTATTTACAGTGATAGGGTTTCAATTTGCATCGCCAGTTTGTGTAAGTTTGTAACAAGCACTGATGTTGTTACATTTTCCAGAACACACACAAACTAAATGTAAATGAAACAAAGTACAATAATTTCCTTTTAGTACGATAGCCAATTCCCAGTCTAAAACAATTTAGGTAATATTATGACCTCACTTAATACGTTTATTTTACTACGACTAAAAATAATAAATATGTAGTAAGATAACATAATATATTCAGAACTGAAGTATCAAGTAATCATATTACAGTGCTTGTAGTAATAAGCAAGACAATGTATATCTTCCTGTATTGTAAGCTCTAGAATTCCTACAGTTTCTTCTGAATTATTTATTACTCGTTTAAGATTAGCCAAACATGTGCTACACCCCAGCAAGTACCTCTTGCTTCACATTTTCGAGTTTTTCCTGCTGCAAAGGCCACTATCCATATTATGAACCTTTAGAAGAAATTGTTGTATTATTTAATACACTTAAAGGCTTAGCGAAACAAAAATGAGATATATGAACGTGTTCGCTTGTATTTGACCTTAAAATAACTCGTCCTTCATAATATGATATTGCACATCATGTTTAGGACCTGTACAACGTATAGGGATATAGAACCAGTAATAACTGTTATATTCTTAGGAGCCATAATTGAATACTTATTACACAATATTATTATACTAACACTATTGAAAACTTAATTCACCGAGGTACGTGTACTCATTAAATTTAAAATATTTCTTGTCACAGAGTTTCAAATTTTTGTAGTGTTTGAGTTCGTAGACATTTAAAAGCTTGAGGTTAATTCTTTTAATACCTGACTAAATAATAATAAAATGTATAGCAGTAGGCACTACTCTGCAACTTTCAAACACTTCATGTCACCCTACAATCGTAGAGTGGTCATGTGGTTATTTTAATTTGGGGAAGATTTACACTAGGATAAATGAACATGTACTACCCATAATATATAGTGAGTGTTAGTTCAGCTCGATTTCACCTTCTGCTAGGTGGAGCACACAAACCTGACGGCCACAGTCCTGATTCCAGAAATTTTGGAGTCCACGTCCGTCTGAAGGGATAAAAGATTCTGTGATGAAGACACTGAAAAAGAACTGTTTAAGTCGTTTATGTATTAGATACACATAGAATACTTAGAGAACAATTAGTGGTTAAGTGGATGAGAGGCATTTTTAGTCGTAACTTCACCTTTATAAATAAACACATTTTAAATATGATTTAATTTCATTTCAGTACAAAATTGGATATAATCTGTATTGAAGAGCATTCTTTATCGTCTAATCAGATGTACAATTAATTGTGTGCACTAAGATGTTTTGAAACATTATTCCAAAGCATGGTGGAGCAACCGAGTTTTCTACACGCGATGGAGCTACGGTGGGAAGAGTTGTAATATTTCCACTTCGTTTAAGATACATTGCGCAGCGCAAATATAAACATTTATCTACTTTTACACGAAGTCAAATGACATTTCTGTTTGCTTAGTGTTCTTGATATTCTGCTCTTAAATATTTAATATTGTGAAATTCATTCCAAGATTATACTTACAGTAATCTAAGAAGAACTGACTTACGCAATGATTAAAATTACTGAATTCCAAATACGAAACAGACAGTTTCCGTAATTCACACAGTTAAATGTGTGATCTTAATATATTTGAAAGAAACAAGGGTCAATGTACAATAGGAATCACAGCTGTGTAATTTTATCTTACTAAAAGTTTTATATTGTATTATATCTGGTTTCCTGGCATATTTCAGATACACAGCAAATTTAGTGATCTTTTTTATTTATTACATAAATTAAATTCTAAATAGAGAAACAGACAGAGTATGTAGCTTTTGATAACTATAATTCGGGTTGTTTTTAATTTATTTATAAATATAAGTTTTTTATTTTTTATTATTGGAGAAGTATGTTTTGTCTGCGACCAGCACGTCGTACCTTTTTCTTCTGTCGTATAACTGCATAACATTTCTTAAATTTATTTTTTTTAATGTTATGTTTACACTTTCAGTGTCATTATATTATTCAATGTTTTATGTTAACGTTATGGGCGATTAAATTAGTGCCTGATTAATGGTAACAACTGGATATAAATTAGGAGTGGTTCAGAACTTAGAAAGAAACGTTTGAACAAGCGCAAGCAAAATACCTTCCCTTCTTAAAACAGTTCTGTTTGAAAAGGATAAAAAGTCTTGAGTACAGTTTAACACTACAAAGTTATACATGCATTAGTTCTAACGATGGTTTAAAAGCAATTAAACTTAGTTTAATATACCCTTATGATGTAATTTATAATATAAAATAGGAGACGACTCGTGCAAAGTTTATTGATTACAACCGAGATTTGTTTTGCGTTTTCAATAAGAAATTTATTACTTGTTGGACTATTTTTTTATAAAAGTTTTCCAGCGAATGTAACTACGTATGTGGAGAGGCAGATGAGGGCACTAACAGACGAACAGATCAATGAGTGAGGTTATCTCATCCACACGTAAACTCCACTCATCGCTTCAGTGGTGCAGTAAACTCGCTTAATTATTTAGTTCGTTCTGTTGCAAACTGGCTTTTTGTGAGGGGTTCCCCGAATTGCGGAGTGCAATTAAATAACGTGTGGACTCTGTTAAACGCAAATCACGAAGTCGGAGATAATCAATATCCTCGACTTTACAGTGCTAACCTGCACAAATTTATACACTGAAATGCTGTCAGTATAATGTACTGCAGTACTAAGTGTTATGACCAGGTTGTGTAATTTAAGTTCTAATGATACAGATCTAAACAAATATAAGTCCTCTTAACTCTTCATTGTAAAATTGGTGTAACTAATAATGGAATCCAGTTTAATGTAAAGGATACCATCAGTCATGACATGTTGTGACACGTAGACCTACACGTTATATCTTTCACGGTTGGACAGATAACGCGGAAACATCCTGACACATTTGTCAATAACAGAACTGACGTACTTAGATTGAACCCAAGACTTATAACACTTCTCAATATGTGAGGAGAGTGCAAGGAAATCTTGTTTAGAAGCTAGGGAATATCTCCAATCCTGTAATATAAATTACTATACTTGAATTTTACGAAATTATAATTAAAACACGTCAATATTGGTAAAATATGGTATCAGCTTGTTCTATATTCATTTGTTTTTGAGAGCGTCAGTCCACTATACCAGAGAAGACTTGCTAAATGCCGGTTCGGCGACAGCTCGAATTTAGTATTAACAGTTTAGGAAATTTAGGAAAGTTAGGCAAAGGCACTGACTAGGAGAGACGGTCTATAAACTCCAATCTCAGAAAAATAATCTAAAACAGCTACTCTAGGACAATCGGTCTAGAACAGCCATTCTCGACCAGTTAACCCAGGACAACCAGTCTACGAGTTTGACAGCCACTCTTGGACAGACAGTCCAGGACAGCCACTCTCAACATATACTTAGTCTAAGCACTTTAATTTAGATAAAGAGCTTACCGATCCCTTTACATTAAATAACAGTCACTGTGTCGTTAATTAGTGAAGCCTTCTTTGCATCAAGCTTAGAATGTTTACTTAATATAAAACATTTATTTAAACTTTTATTTTACACTTTTAGCAACATCTAAATCAGTGGGTTTCTTAACAGAGCTTTTAAAACATTATAATAATGGAAACAAAACTTTATATAGAGCCTTTTCTAGTAAAATAAAGTTTTCAGAACACATTTATTTTTGTTGTCCTGAATCGATAGGTTAAGTTCCGATTCTTATAACTGAAGATACATAGATTATAAATAAATCACGTTAATGGTGGCAACTAAATTATTAACATAAAAATTACTTAGAAACTATTATAAAAAGGCGTTTAATTCGGGTATAAAATCGATCTATATGTTTTTTTGTGTAAAAGCCAGTTATGGAAAGCTCGGGAAAACGTTATTGGTTTTGTGCTGATTAAAATATTGTTAAACGTTTTTTATATTTAATTTTAATCAAGTAAAAATGGTAATCAAATTTATTTTCAATCTATCCAAGAATAGCAAATAGTAATATATTTGGTACCCAACCATGAAAACAGAAATTACTTTCACGATTTATAGCTTCAAAAATTAATCAGTTTGAACATCACTCTTGACGATTGAAAGATAAAAAGAATGCGGGAAGTTTACATTAACGGAATAATTAAGCCAGAGCTCTCAACAAGATACACTGTGTAACATTGTAACGTGTAGACTTCATCTGGATATCTCATTTCCACCAACACAACTTGATCAATACTGGCTAATTAGATTTTCAAATGTACACGGTATATATTACGATAGTAACTTGCTATCTATTGATTTCTATATTTAATATGCGCATATTAGAAACATAATACTTATTAAATTGAAAGGACTATTCTTACATATTATTTTTCCGAATTCCTACTGTACTTGGTATTATTTAATCAAGTAATATAAAGTAGTGTTTAATAATTTGGGTACTTATATAAAATTGTTGTGGTTATATGCTTGACGAATGAAAAGACCTTTAGTCCGGTTTTGATTTTGGGCCAAAGCCAGCCCTACAATACTTTCCTTGTCTGATATACGAGTACAGGCTTACAACATAATTGGTTTACTTTGTTCCCTTAGTGGATAAGTAATGGACGAATGGAAAGACCGTCAGTTTGATTCTGCTGTTGGGCCAAAGTCAGAGCTAAAATATTTTACTTGTCTGATATACGAGTACAGGCTTACAACATAATTGGTTTACTTTGATCCCTTAGTGGATAAGTAATGGACGAATGGAAAGACCGTCAGTTTGATTCTGCTGTTGGGCCAAACTCAGAGCTAAAATATTTTACTTGTCTGATATACGAGTACAGGCTTACAACATAATTGGTTTACATTGTTCCCTTAGTGGTAAAGTAATGGACAAATGGAAAGACCGTCAGTTTGATTCTGCTGTTGGGCAAAAGTCAGAGCTAAAATACTTTCCCTTGTCTGATTTACAGGAACTGGCTGGCTTTGTTGGGGCAGGCGAGGGGAAAGGTTTAAACATTTAAGAAATTGCTTACCATATTCCTGACGTTTAAAGCACAAAGCCTGTGACACGATACAGTATCAAAGCAATGTCCACTTCAAAAGTAAGGTCAAAAGCATTCAAGAGTAAACAAGGAGATAAAAGTGGTAACTATATTACTTCTTTTAGAAACATGTTGTTACATATACTGTCTATTTACATGATACACATAAATGTATCTTGTAAATAAATTAAAATCAATAAAAATATAACAATTCTACCCTTTTATACCGAGTAGCCTAGTAGTGTATGTAAATCTCTTTATACACAATATTACTCTTCTAACATGGTCTAACATGGTCTAAATTTATTGGATATCTTTTAAAAACAACTCAATAAATTTTTTTTTTTTTAATAACATGGCATTTTTTTTCTTATATTGTAACCTTTTCAGACATATATATATATATATATATATATATATATATATATATATATATATATATATATATATTTTGTTTAAACGGTTACCTTAAAAAGAAAATTAATGTAAAAAGCATAAATAGCATGCATTATCTTCACTATAACAATTGCACTTCTGTTTACATTAAAAAAGTCTATACCATAAAATCTATAAATCTGAACAAAACAGTGGTGTTCAAACAACTAGGATTGTCATAATTATATTGAAACATTATTAAGAAATTTGTTGCTAGGAGACACCCTACAAAGATTACTAGAAATCAAAGTTGAAAGTCTTAGAACAATAAAAGCCATGTAAATTTATAAATACGATCAAAAATTTACGCAATAATTTTCAGGGGCCATACAATATAACTGCTTAACACATTTTAAAATCATCCCCCTTGAAAAATTGCATTATGTGTTTTCAAAATCCCTAAAACAACTTTTTACAAAACCACTAATTCGAAGAACCTTGTGGTAAAATCCTAACTATTGATTAGCCAAATTCCAAATTCAGATGCAAATAAAAACTCTTTGGGTTGCCATTCTTGCGAAGGAAACCTTGTGCTACATGCTAAACTAAAAGTCTTATTAAAACTTTTGCAAGTAGTACAACTAATAGAACTTCCTAATTTGAAATTACATTAACTGTAAATAAAAAAAATTAACTTATCAGTTGTCTTTCAAATTTGTCCCTAAGAATACATCGGTTTAACTTCAAATATCTAACATAGTAGTATTAATAACAACTGTATTCATCCTAGAGGCAAGTCGACAAATAGGTTTCACAACCCGCATTAAGTTATAAATAATACATTTAATAACTGCGTTACTCATTACATTGGATGTGTAAAGTACCAGAGTATTCTTCCAATTGGAAAATTCGGAACAAAGTTATTAATTATTTACTAAGTCAAAATTATATTTGAGTTTGAATAACAGATGATCTAACATGCATAGTGTCTGTTAACGTTACAGTTTAAAAATGAAAGTTGCTTCATCTGAGAAAGAAATTTTGTTAAATATAATTGTATTATTATCAATATTCCGCATCATTATTTTACAAAATTCTACTCGACGATCAAAATCGTCCTCACTTAGCTCATGAACTAAACAAATTTTGTGCCTTTATATTCTCTGTCATGTAAAACTTTACATAACTTATGTTAGAGATATACCTAATATTTGAGAAAAATGTCTTGCTGAGGTATGAGGATCTTCTACAACAGACTGTTAAGTGACAATGTTTCGTTTGTAACACATTTGGTGGTCCAGATTTGGGGCGGTCTTTAACGCTGCCTGTTTCCAGGAAACGTTGGATTGTTTTTTAAACTCCTGATTCAGATACAGGGTTTCGATTTGGATAAGTGTCATTAAATAAAATACTTCATCATAAGATCTCACACGGTCTACGTAGCCTTGCCTCATGAAGATCAAAATACACTCTTGTTCACTTAAACACTCCATTTCAAAGTAAAGTATCACAAAAATACATTTTAACTTTGTTAGATCCAACCAGAAACTGATCATGATACTGGACTTCCTCAGAACTGATAAGATAAGGGAGGCCTGCCTTGTAGTAGATAATAACTGTAAAATAGGTTAGAGTTTGTAAGGGGAGTTATTTACCTTCAGAATGTGGATGTTCATGTTTTGCCTCAATAAATTTTGTATTTCTTTTAATGAGCTGCCATTTTGTACTGGGTTTGAGGTAGAAAGCTCTAGTTTTCACTGTTCTTCTTCTCTTAACAAGATCTTAATACATAATATATTACATATAAATACCATTTTAGGAAATGGCCAAAGTTGTATAAGTGAATAAAGAGGTCACTTTAATTTCCTATTAAAGGGTCCCGAGTTCCATCCCTCCATCTGTATCCAACAACACTAAACAGAGTGTATACATTTAACTCACGCTGTATCATTAGTGGGGCTTAATGGCATTTATTATAAGTTCTGAAAAATAAATATTTTATTTACTAGTGTACAACCCTATGACTACATAAAACAAAGAAAAATATAACTACTTAAGAAATAAACACTTATTAAATTCTCAACAGAAGCAAAGTTGCGCTTGACCCAAAATTACAAAATAATGATAGTTTTTCATATTAACTGCATTGCTTTTAGGCCAAATTGGTATTGTTCTGTGGAATATGCGCAAACATGGCCGAAGTCACAAGATATTAACGATAAAAAATTAAATAAGATTTTATAGAAAACTAAACCTCCAGCTACAGGGTATTTCGTAATAATCCGGGCATTAATATATATCTTGTATTTTCAATAACATATTTTATTTATTTATGGTGATAATTGTGACTGGCATAAAGAGGAAACTTAATTCATAATTTATCTTCCCTATAAATTATTAAACTACGGTTTAACATGTACTCTAGTGTTGCTAACACATTCCTCTAACCGCCGTCGGGAATCTGCCACCGAGACTTGCAGCATGTGTGCTGGAATGTTTATTGACACTACCTGCACTCTGTTTTCAAGTTACTGATTACACTTCGTCTTTGCCCCAACCCAACCAAAATATCACATGCAGTCTTATAAGGGCTTCAGGCTAGCCATTTATAAGGTCCACCTCTGCATATTCATTTGTTTTATAAACGCCTGTTTAGCCACCTTCTGACATCACCGTGCTAGTGAGTATGGACTCCATCATACAAGAACGACATGTTTCTTGCATTTTCCTACCAAGAAACTATTATTTTTACTTATTATATACGCTGACACAAAATTGGGAATTGGGTCGTAAAATATCCTGTAGATTTTGAATGGCACTCAAAATAGTAATATTTTTATCGATATTTTAAATATTCACCAAAGAAAAGCTAATGGAAACTCTGGACAAGCTCATTATATTTTTTGGCGATTACTATTTTGACTTATTTACTAAAACTACAATGCTGTATCTCCATTTTTGCGTTATGATTTAAAAAATAAAATATAGGCAGCCAGACGCCATATGGAGGAAAATATACCATATAATGTTATAGGTAAATATTGTTTACATTCATCTATTTATTTAACCATAATTGTAAATGATTCCCACATTATTAAAATTTTTGTATATGAACTCTTAGATACCACCACATCTAAATACTTATTCTAGACAATACATAGTGTTTTAATGTTATAACTCAACTCTGGTTTAATGATTTGAGACAAAAGCCAAAGAAATTCGTAGACCAACCATGGATTATGTTATTTGGTTAAATGTAATTAATAATGATGGATTTTTGAATGGATAGCTGGATCTAGGACCTTTATCATCGTTTAAATAATTATCTTTTCTGGTGTCAGGAAACATGTTCAAAAACGAATAATTATAATCATTTCAAGTTTTGTAAAAGAATTTTCTCTAGTAAAAGTCCCAGAACTATATTGTTAAAAGTTTGTCTCCACGAAAATCCCCTGGTAATGCGCCCTTCCATATATTCTAGCATATTTGTATTAATTCTAAAAATTCTATAAAATAAACCATTCCAAATTTTAATTTTTTCTTTCAGACTAGTACCTTAGTTCACTGTATTAAACTAGAGGTCTCCAGCACTAGGTCATATTTAAATTACATATTTAATTTTTTACATTGAGACCAATTTTAAATTAACAACGCCGAGTTTCGTAGAGATTGTTAATTATATATAATAATCCTTATGGTAATTACATACATAATGGTTGTTATCTGTATGATAATGTTATCTTGTATGTATATGGCTCTCCTCCCTTAGTTTAAATAACGAATTTAGGCTTCGTATTTAAAACAAAAATGTTGTGTCAAATATGGCGGAGTTCGGAAACAAAATACGGCCAGTCAGTGTATTGTGATGGCTGATGGACAGACAAGCTCTGACATGTTTCTCTGAATGTCGAGTGTCAGGATTCATACATGCTTGTTACAAACAGACAGAGAGAACTGATAAACATTGAAGTGATTTCGTTAAATGTTGAATGTTTATTTATTCAGTCAATTAATGTTAACGTATTTCGAATAATCTCAATTTAAGGCTAATATATAGACCAACTTTAAAAGATAAGGCTAAATAAAAGTTATTTACAACACTTTTTCAAATTTATTATGACCTGTATGAATGTAGTGTGGAAAATATCTGTATGGCCAATATATGTGCCGTTTGGAAGGCTGTTCTACGGCTTTGACTGATATTGGGCCTTGGATCTAATAATGAAATCACTTCGACAATTTCAGTAAATGAGTCTGCCCACAGAAATGTATAATTGACAGTTTGTAACTTCACAAGATTTTTGTTATCGCGGGGAAGGTTTCAAGGTAGTGATGGTAAAAAATTGAAGATTATTTATAGTTGGGATAATAATTATTCGTCCCTAGAAACTTGAAGAAATATAAGCATTCTTAATTTTCAAAATGCTTTAATATTGTTATGTCATAAAGAAATTCATTTTCAGTTGATGTTGAGAAATAGTCGACTTAATAATTATTGTGATAACGTGAGAACGACTACCACACTAACATTTGTATTAACTGGTACTGGTTAAGAAACATATCCAAGGCATTTGAAAGAATAAATCTGTACCGTGTTAATTTTGAACCAGTTAGTAAACATTACGAGAGTGACTTAAAAACGTTGAACAGGTATGAACACTTACATTTACACATTTCTATATTTATTACTGTTTCAAGACGCTGCTTAAATATAGGAAGGATTGGTTTTCTCAACCATTATAAATCACAGGGGTAAAAGGAATTACTTAAGATTTTCTACTCGTACCTACATAATTTACAAAACATTTTGTGCCCACAAATTCTTTAGTATCTTAAAGGTTTTTGGTCGGTCCAGAGTAAAAAAAGACTGTAATGTTACTTAAATAAAAATTGAGGAAAAAAAAATAAAACAATTAATTATAAAATCGCTTTTATTAGAATATGTACAGTGATCATACGACGACGGGGGTTCTGCTCTTGGGAATGATTTTGCGGCGACGGTGAGCCTTGCGCTGCGACTGCGGGGCGTGCTGCTAGAGGTTCAGCGGAGGCCCGTTCTCGACAAACGAGGAAATGTTGTTGACGACGTTGTTCACCTTAGCTAAAGTGGGAGACTTGTTGGTTATTGCTATTGGCGTCGTTGTCGTAGTTTGAGTCGACCTTGTCGATGTCTGGACTTTGTCCTTTTTGTGTTTCTTGGTGTCCTCATTGATCTCCAGAGCTATGCATTCTCTTTGACCTAAAACAGCAATGCGTATTTAAAAACAGAAGTACAACGTTTCTGAAAAAGTAAAAAGGAATAAAAGGTGTCGTATAGTCTGTTCTTGAACTATTATTAATTCTCAAGATTATCAAATCATATAGACGGGACTTTGATGCCGTAGACTTTGCACGAATAAAACTGTAATTTCCCAGATAATGTCATAAACCAATCTACAGTATTCAACACTGTCTGACAACCAACCATCAACCACTGCTGCAACCATGATAAAATTAGTCCAGGCTGATTTAGTATAGGCGTTAACTACTGGGATTATCATAACGGAACATAACTTTTCAATGGCATTTTTTATTATTGATCCCATAGTTTTCACTTGTATTTGAGTGAGATAAGTCAGCGTTTCATGGTTATTCACCCATATTGAGGTTAAGTGGTAGAGAGGACTTTGTAGTCCTAACTTAGCCTCCAATAAAGACATTTTTCATTTAATTTTGTTCACCCTTCAAGATAATATTATATTATAGTACTGACCTGGTTGTGATCAAACCATGACTAAAGAATATGATCTTTCTGGACATACTGAATAATAGATTGCTAATTAAGTGTTGTGTCATTTTCCAAAACCGTTATAAAAGTTTTGTTTGCAATTTTAATTGGCTTTAAATTTTATAAAAATTTTCTTTTTGCGAAAAAGTCATGATGTTCATAATTTGGACTACTTTAGTTACACTGATGCTTGAACAGTACCACAGACATATATACAACGATTCGAAGCAAAACTTTTTTTGTTTTGTTTATAACATTTATGAAATATTTATTAACACTATCTAAGACACACTCAAAACGCTCACTTCTCTATGTTATTTTGTTCAAAATTACAAGGTAGAGACTGTATATAAAAATTAATATTTTTTTTAAATTATTTTGGCTTTCCTAAGTTTATCACTAATTTTAATCATGAAGAGATTGTAGATACTCGATATTTTTTTATTGATTATATAATGTGTGATATTTACATAAGCATGTACCTATACTTTTTAAATACACAATTATATACTTGTAATATTTGTAGAATGTAATAGTTAGGAATAAATTATGAGCATGAGTTACTCATATACATGAACAATGCGTACCAAGGACTTGAGCAAACGGTTGGTGAGTATGGGCCACTGGAGCTGCACCGACCATGACACTGGCTGCAGTGCCGGACTTGAACAGTCCGTGCCGACTTGGCATCATGGACTGGCGTACATTGCGCTCTGGTCGGACCAAGATGATGTATAACTGAAACATTGACTCTTGGTAATACTCACTTCTGTTACAGTATAACGTTCCATATTGTGTACAGCACAATTGACGTGCATCTGTGTGATAATTAAAAATGTTCTAATAAAACATAAAACATTGTATAAAGACTTTGAACGCAGTTATTTTGTATGGAGGACTTACATACTTAGACCATTACAGAGTACTAAAGCAAAAAAGTAAGTCAAACAAAATATTTGGGGCTGGTATGGCAGCGTTCAGAATCTAAATAAAAATATGTTTCTGTAAGATAGCATCTATTTTCATTATCCGGTTATATTAAGGATCTAAATTACAAAGAAGAGATTACAACGATGTTATCAAACAAGATTTAATGCACTTGAAGGTTTTTACGGAGCACATAAACGTGTCATAGAGATACATGCAGCCATTCACCATATGTTATATTTTGCCACATTACCTATCTATTTTTTGGAATGATTAAAAAAATAATAGTGACAGACTTTTTGCTGTACCTAGGGTTGCTACTTGTAAGTACTTACCTTAGGAGAGAAGAGGCAGACCAGAGTGACGCTGGCGGACATACTGATAGTCACGGACATGGAGGTGATGCGGAGCGGCATGTGGTGACCAGTGCCGAAGTACAGAGGTACGAATGCCAGCCATATCACACAAGTAGTGTACATTGTGAACCCTAAGACAATAAATATCGTCACTATATTTGCTATCCTTATGTTGGTATTCCTAGAACTGTAAACAGTTAATATTAAATGTTAAATGTTAAAAGTTAATATATCACCATCCATCACAGTGAATGGACTGTGATGGATATATTACTTTTTAGACATTTACCTTAGTTCAGAGTTACATGAAATCTGTAACATTACATTTCGTGATCTGCAATCTGGACTTTGTCGAAAGAAGATAGGTTTCACATGTTCACAAGATACTCACCTATGTGCTTACTCTCGTTGAATGCCTCAGGTATGTTCCGAGTGAGGACAGCGTACACGGTACAAACCAGGATGAGCAATATGGGGTAGCCAAACGCTATCATGTATGAAGCATTGACATATGACGCGCAGACCAGCAGGTTATCCTCCCGTGTGGGGTAGTGGTGGATGGCCCGAGGGGGTGATACGATCATCCATATACCGTTGATCAAGACCTAGGTGAACACAATAGAGTTTAATATGGTATTCTGTGAATTAAAAACAAATTATTAATCTCCATCCCGTCCTTTTTCGCTGTTTTCTTTGTTACCTGTTATGGCTGGAATTCGTAGAGTTTGTTTTAAATGTGATTTTTAAGCGCAATGACAAACTATCAAATCGGTTTTGGCTATTAGGTTTTGTAACTTTCTCCGTATTTCTAATACAACTTTGGAAAGGTAGTTTAAAACTACAACGTTTTAACCGTACGTAAATCCGATATCTTGTTCTGATTTCTGTATACCTTAAATGATATATCCATATCACAATGCAATGAATACAGTATAGTTGGAAACATTGGCATTATATTTATAACATTATATTTTTTATATTTTATATTTACATATTTTATACATTTGTTATAGTTGTATGAAACAAATAATTGTATAAAGCATATAGACTGCTTTGCCTGTACCGCTTGTGCCTCATAGTAGTAAACAATCTTAGTATGTGGTATTATAGTAGGCCTATTGAACTTGATATTAGCATTTAAAACATAAGAAAAACTAAAAAAACCAACTGTACTCCCGCATGCGGATGTGCAAATTCGGAGAAAATAGTTTATTTGTATTATTTGTAATTTATTGAATACAGATTTTTGAACTTGAACTTGATTGGCTTCCCTCCCCTCCCCCCTTCATGTATCGTGGTACCTGCACAGACACAAGACCGCTGCAGATGATCAGCTGAGACTTAGGGGAGATGAAGTTGGGCCGCTTTGTAGTCCGCTTGCCGGCGTTGAAGATACGGGCTATCCGGTTAGTCTTCGTGAGTAACGCTGCGTACACCACCGTGAAACAGAACCCTGTCCCGAACCTGGCCAACATCACAAATTATAGTACAGCTGAGTCTGACATCTGCACTGTAAACATCTAGAACGTGTCTGTAGCTGTGGACACGATGTTACCGACCTCTGGATGCCACAGACGACATTGCTGGGCCGCAGCACCAACGCGAAGGTGACGGAGTAACACAGCAGTATACCGGTGAGCAGGACATAACTTAGCTCCCGGCCCGCGGCCTTGACCACCGGGGTCGTGTTGTGTCGAAGAAACACCCCCACCACTAGGAGGGTTATTATGATACCTGCGAAACAATCTTGAGTTAGAAGTCACTCACACCCAAGTAATGAGGTGGTGTTAGGATCTTAATGTAGTATTGTTGACAATTGAGCAAATTACTTCAAGCAATATAGTGGTGAGTGTGTATACAAGTATAGTATAAGAACATGACCTACCTGTAGCAGACAGAGACATAGCTCCGATGGCCCAGGCACTCTCTGCCTTGAGGAACACCTCTGGAATATTCAGGCACTGTTGTTTGCTGGGGTCTGGTACTGTTCCCTCAGGACACATAACACACTGAGTCTCGTCCAGAGGGTGTCTTACCTACACAAACACAGGTTATTACAGTTTCTTGTACGGGTGACTTCCTTGTGGTAGACAATGACAGCTCCAATGAATATTGGGAAAACACCTCTGAAATGTCCAGACACTGTTTACTGGATTCATTGTTGAGTTTCCACGATTAGCTATAAAACATGAAACACTTTTGTGTTGACCTTATCTAAAACATTTATTCAGGAATCTGGTAGTAATTTTAAAATGTTACCAAATCTAAATGTATCTACTAAACATTTTAATTAAAATCATCGCAGTTTTGTGTGAATTCAAATAGTTCATTAAAGTGAACATTTTCTTACATATCACTTAAAAAGATTGACTTTAAAAAGTCCAGTTAACACGTTCTGCGTGATCTTCGAAAGAAGATTTCGTAATGTGTCTGACAGTGGATATTTTATTCCCTTAGTAGTTTTGCGTTTTTGTCTAAGCCCGCTTTAGTTTATTATTCCCTTTTGATTGCTCAAGGAAAGTTAAGTACAAACAAATAAGTAATATTTGAGATCTATCATCCGAATAAATTATCATATTTTAATATTACGCAACATTTACTTTGTAGCCAAGAAAAAGTCAAGGCGTGATAATTTAATCACTTTCCTAAATTTATTTTTTATCGAGAATCAAGTACACGTACTTGTATTTTGTTTATTTTTGTAATGTTGGAATTGGAGGAATAAAAATTTCTCATCCATGTTTTACTGGTTACAATATCCTATTATTGAAATTGCTCTTTTTTCTTATATTGGGCTGCAGTGAATAGTGAGATACAAACAACTTTACCTGGTACTGTGTACAGTTGAAGCAGTGCCAACAACAGCTCTCTCCCTCCACGTACTGCTTGGCTTGTCCCAACTCACACGGCAGACTACAGACAGACTCTGGGGGTTGTGACTGCCCCAGGCGGAACTGTACATCTGTCGGCACATACCAATCACTATGTTGAGTTTGTACTGTGACATCTGGTGATCTATGAGTGTAACCATTGCATAATCTAATATGTTACTGGATTACTGGATAATCTAATATGTTAATAAATAAAGCGTAAAGGAACGATATAATAGTTTTATTTATTTTAGAACAGCTAGAGCACCTAATGAATTACAATGCAGTAGTTTATATTCTACCTATATCAAAAGAAAATGGGAATTATAAAAATATCATATTAAGTAACAACAGACTCAGAACAGAAAGTTACGAGCTTGCAATGTCATACAAAGGTCCTTTGTAATCCAGTCCCTAAGGTTCAGTATTGACATCAGAAGGCATGCTATTTGCCCACGCATCTGAGAATCCATCACTTTTAACACAGGGATGAAGTAAAACTGAGTTTAAAATAGGAAATAATCTCAAATCTACAAACTTTTCATATCAGAAACTTACAATTAGTGTCTCTATCTATGCCAATTAATTCTCACAAAACCAACTATCTGATATTACTACTATTTTATAATTTATATTCAATATGTAGTCTTTAATTCTAAAATGGAGTATACATTTAACAAAAAATATTGATGATAATTTTTAATGTATGGTATGTATGGATGTGGGGTGTTGGGAGCTTTTAATAGTATGTAATGGTATTTTTCAATTAAGATACTAAAATCCAACCTATGGAGTGAAATATTTTTAGATTTAGATTTATAGACGGATTTCATTAGCGGAGGCTCAAATTCACGGCCAGCAGTTTATTATTACATTTGAAACAATTATAGCTCCAGATTACAACGCACTAGCAGTTCCGCCTCGAAGTCCTAAACTCCCCGCATTAATGGATCTGTGAATCTGCTGACACCCGAGTATGATGTGTTTAAGCAAATTAAAATCCATTTTGAGAACGAAAAGAACATACTGATAAGATATAAATAATTTTGTAGTAAAAATATGCCTACAAAAAAATGATTTTAAACTGTAGGACAGTTATCGGATAGATTTACTTCTTTAATAATAAACTTTGTAGAAAATTTGTTTCAGTAATAAGTTAATTGATAATGAAGTAATTTATGATAAAGGTGGTTAAAAAGAAGAGTCTGCCGTCAGCCGGACATTAATTTAAGTATTTAGATAATCAGTGTTTAATCGATTTAGCTTAATTGGCCAAAGTTAATTTTATAAATGCATTACAACTGATCCGAGGATGTAAACGATTATTATTTGAATTTTTTTGAATATGCATTAGTACAAATCATTAATATGTTATAAATTAATAACGCCATGATTGGAATACCTAAATTTCCATTAAATTTAAATAGATATTTTACATACTTAAAGAATGTGTGTGTGTTTTTTTTATGCATGGTATCTTTATTTAGTGGATATTAATCCCACTCAACTAAGTTATGCTGGATTTGTCTGATGCAATTCTACATAAACAGAATAATGTATTTGTAATGTAGAAATAAATGTAGTATAAAGTTAGATAAAGTTTTAGATTTAATTAGATGGAGTCTTCTACATTTCTTTGGTGACAAGCATGACAAGTGGTAGATTTAGAACAAATTTCGGCTCTCTTTTTAGAAGGACACATATATGTACACTATAATGTTTGTTTATTTTTGGAATTTTAAATTTAATTTATAAGAATCCAAATATTTAAAGAACATTTAATTATGGACATTTTATAAATATGAAACACGAAGTGAAAACCTCTAAACAATTCCAATCTATAAAAGTAGGCTGCTTTAATAAAAGCCGCTGTTTATGGGTAGGGTCTATACTTATTTATAATATTCAACACCAATATGTGTTTATGAGTTCTAATGTGTACTTTGTCAGAGTTAACCTTGTGTGCGAATATCGTTGTGTATGTGGTAGAATCGTCAGCAATACGTGTTTATGAGTTTTGATGTGAAAGGTGTTAGAGTTGGCTTACCACTTGTGTGCAAGTATTTTTGTGAATGTGGTAGAATCGAATATCAATATGTGTGTTTGAAATTTGATCTGCGGTGATTGCGGTGTCAGTGGACAGCTACTCATGTGTAATTAAGTCCTTTCTCGATTTCAGCATCAATGTCCTAGTTAAAAATCACAAAATATAAGACTAGACTTTGACTCCGCTCTTTTTTCAATACAATATAAACAAAAGGCTATTCAATACTGTTCAATATGAAAATATCTCGACTCACTGGCTATGATATAAATAAAAAATGGCTTGAAAATCTCTGTCTACATGGAACTAGTTCATGGATTCAAATCTTTTTCGAAGCAGACTTTGCAATCGATATTAAAAAACTAACTTTATTAATTTCAACAAGAAAATTGAAGCGCACCTTTCGTTATAGTTACATTCTCTTCTAAAAATTATATTATACTACATTCCTAGGAACGCACCTCGATAGAAAGTTTACGTAAAGTGATCTTATTGACGAGTTATATTCAAGAATTGACAATGGTATGTGATAGGTGTAACCTGACAAAAATTATCCTTAAAGTGTTATAATAAAGGCCTATTGTGGTCTAGTATATCCAAATTTTTACTATGAATTAAGATTGAAAAATAAAGTGTTGATTAGCTGCGCTTAATACGAATTTGAATAAGGTTTTCGGTTCCATAAGAAAACAGTCAAAATCATTACAAATTTAAAGTTTAGAGAGTAATGCAGTAATGCTCTCAGGAGTTTGGTATTATTGACTTTGCTTTGCCTCTACATCCTGGACGTGGCTCTGTAATCGATACAAATGTGAGTTGACACAGGGCAGTGACGTCTACGGATATAATACGTGTGAAAGGGACAACTTGATAATTCAATCTCACAGACTACTGGACTTTATCAAAGCATTAGCAACAAATAAGTTTCAAAGCTCGATAAAGAGATATTTTGGACTTGAATGAGATTAATTCAATTTATAAGTTCATGACAAATCACTGGAATCATCAAAATTTTTGTGTACTTTGTATCAAAATTAATAAACTTTTAATCTTGACAATAGTCAAAAAGAGTGACACAATTTATGTATCTTGTGTAATATCAATGTTTTATTCTTAAAATAAATACAGAAAATCATATTTTATAAAATTTATATGACTGACACTGTAAGTTTGAATTACAGTTTCAAGTGTGAATGTAGCAGAGTTATCAGTATAGCCTGTGCCTGAGTTCTTATGTGAATGTGTTCGCGTTCTCAGTAATACTTGTGTACAAGTTTTGATACGATTTTGTTTGAGTTTTGACCTGAATGTAGCAGGGTAAATTAGCAAACCACGCCTATGTATGAGTACTGAGTCATATTTAATTTGTTCAAATTAACATATTAAAATAAACATAATTAGTAAACACAACATATCCCATTTGATCCTAATTGTATGCGTAATACGAAACTCTAGATTTCTATTCCAAATTTGTTGTCAATAATGTACACTTTATATCTATAAAATATGTTTCTTCAACATAATAAAGAAACATATAAACATAATAATCACCACTTTTCACACTATTGCAATTGAGCAATATTGCATTATTGACTTCGGAAACACATCACTTTATTCCATGCTGATGAATAATGAAGTGACAAAAATTAATAATAGTTTTATATGATCTGGGCAACGACACGAGTAAAACACGACCTCATAGATAAATGACCGTTCACAGAACCTGGTGACTGGTGATTGGTGAGGGTACAAAGGTGAACGGCATATGGCATGTACTTGTGTCAATGATTAGATAAGGATAGTATCTCTTATGATACCCCAAATGTGTGTGTTACTGTGATTTAAACTGAAAAACAAAACTGAAGCACACGACAAATATCTGTGTTTAATACGAATATGATGTGCCTATGACGAATATTTATTTTATTATATAAACATGTGTTGTCGTTTATAACGTAAAATAGCATACTTATTAAGAATTACCTTTTTCTAAAACACATGGAAATTTAAACAACAAATATAAAAACCTTTACTCGGTTAAAGAGTTTTAAAAAAATATTGCAACTTTACTAGAGTGCATGTAATTTCCTAATAGGTTGACAAAATGGCTTTATGCAAAGAGCAGTCCTTATACTACTTAAATGGAGTGAATTTTTCGAGATTTAACTTTAGTGGGTGTTTCAATTTATAAATGGAAATACCAAGAATATGATTATGGACATAAACATTTCTTTGATTAAAAATAGAGTAAAAAGCAGAACTAATAACTCATAAGTTCTTTTTGATTTAGTATAATAAAGTAAGAAAACAAAGTAAAAAAACATTACTACATTAATATGGATGGAACAACAGGAAATATGAAAATGTAAAAAACAACGGATAAAAACAAAAATGTCAAGGGGAAGTGAATAGAAAAAAAGATCGTGAATTAATTTAACCAAAACAGGTTTCGTACTTAAATTTTGTTTGGTAAAACCTAAATGTTAATTTATTTTTAGACAGATTTAACTAATCCATTTTTATATAAATGTGACAAACAACCTGTTGTTACAAACTCACCTCTGTTGTTGATGCCATTACAATATATTCGTGATGGAGATCATGTGGCCTAGCAATATTTCTTCACCAATTAATATTTATTAGAGGGTTATTGCTCACCTGGCATGTACAGAATCAACTCTCCGTCCAGATACTAGACCCACCGGTTGTTGCTGGAGGATATCTGTTTGAATTGAACGATATTATAGGACTAAACTGACATGTTCAGAGTCAACTCCCCGTCCAGAGACTCTCCGACCTTGACCTACCGGTAGTTGCCGGAGGACGTCTGCTTGAAGTGAATGATATTCTAAGACTTACTTGACATGTTCAGAGTCAACTCCCCGTCCAGATACTCTTCGAACTTCACCCACCGATAGTTACCGGAGGACATCTGTTTGAAGTGAATGATATTGTAAGACTTACCTGACATGTTCAGAGTCAACTTCCCGTCCAGATACTCTCCGACCTTGACCCACCGGTAGTTGCCGGAAGACAGCTGTTTGAAGTGAATGGTATTGTAGGACTAATCTGACATGTTCAGAGTCAACTCCCCGTCCAGATACTCTTCGAACTTCACCCACCGATAGTTACCGGAGGACATCTGTTTGAAGTGAATGATATTGTAAGACTTACCTGACATGTTCAAGTCAACTCCCCGTCCAGATACTCTCCGACCTTGACCCACCGGTAGTTGCCGGAAGACAGCTGTTTGAAGTGAATGATATTGTAGGACTAATCTGACATGTTCAGAGTCAACTCCCCGTCCAGATACTCTCCGACCTTGACCCAACGGTAGTTGCCGGAAGACAGCTGTTTGAAGTGAATGATATTGTAGGACTAATCTGACATGTTCAGAGTCAACTCCCCGTCCAGATACTCTTCGAACTTCACCCAACGATAGTTACCGGAGGACATCTGTTTGAAGTGAATGATATTGTAAGACTTACCTGACATGTTCAGAGTCAACTCCCCGTCCAGATACTCTTCGAACTTCACCCAACGATAGTTACCGGAGGACATCTGTTTGAAGTGAATGATATTGTAAGACTTACCTGACATGTTCAGAGTCAACTCCCCGTCCAGATACTCTCCGACCTTGACCCACCGGTAGTTGCCGGAAGACAGCTGTTTGAAGTGAATGATATTGTAGGACTAATCTGACATGTTCAGAGTCAATTCCCTGTCAAGATACTCTCCCACCTCGACTCACCGGTAGTTGCCGGAGGAAGTCTACTTGAAGTAAACGATATTGTAGGACTAACCTGACATGTTCAGAGTCAACTCCCCGTCCAGATACTCTCCGACCTTGACCCACCGGTAGTTGCCGGAAGACAGCTGTTTGAAGTGAATGATATTGTAGGACTAATCTGACATGTTCAGAGTCAACTCCCCGTCCAGATACTCTCCGACCTTGACCCACCGGTAGTTGCCGGAAGACAGCTGTTTGAAGTGAATGGTATTGTAGGACTAATCTGACATGTTCAGAGTCAACTCCCCGTCCAGATACTCTTCGAACTTCACCCAACGATAGTTACCGGAGGACATCTGTTTGAAGTGAATGATATTGTAAGACTTACCTGACATGTTCAGAGTCAACTCCCCGTCCAGATACTCTCCGACCTTGACCCACCGGTAGTTGCCGGAAGACAGCTGTTTGAAGTGAATGATATTGTAGGACTAATCTGACATGTTCAGAGTCAATTCCCTGTCAAGATACTCTCCCACCTCGACTCACCCGTAGTTGCCGGAGGAAGTCTACTTGAAGTAAACGATATTGTAGGACTAACCTGACATGTTCAGAGTCAATTCCCTGTCAAGATACTCTCCCACCTCGACTCACCGGTAGTTGCCGGAGGAAGTCTACTTGAAGTAAACGATATTGTAGGACTAACCTGACATGTTCAGAGTCAACTCCCCGTCCAGATACTCTCCGACCTTGACCCACCGGTAGTTGCCGGAGGAAGTCCACTTGAAGTATATAATATTGTAGGACTAACCTGACATGTTTAGAGTCAACTCCCCGTCCAGATAGTCTCCGACCTTGACCCACCGGTAGTTGCCGGACGACATCTGCTTGAAGTGAATGATATTGTAACGCGCTGGCCCGTCACCGTTAGAGTCAAACTTGAACTTGTCTCCAGACAGGCCTACAGGCAGAGAAACGATAGATTGACTCAGAAAGGTGAAATTTCATGAATGGTTTTACAGTTTAGAGAGATCAGGATAATAATTCGGTTCGTCTCTTTATCAGAATTTTACACAGTTCTTTTTTTTTGTGCGTACAGCGCTAAACATCGGTTATTGCGTATACACCCACAATTTTCAAACGTGTTTACTTTTATCCATTTATAAAACAAAAAAGAATATCTTTAACTTATAAACGTTTTTCGTAAATATAATTTTAACCTAATGTAACTGTCAAGTCTACTTTTTGATTCAATAAACCTTATATTTTAAATGCAGATGTTTCATATACAGATTGATACATATGTGGACGTTCAGAAGTTTTAAAATGATCCAGGACATCATTTTCAACAAAGAATTCAAAGAATAGTATTTACCCATTAACTTCTTAATACGTCAATAGTTATTTTTATTTTTGTAATTGTCACTGGGATTACGTTTTGTCGGGATGGAAATATTTTATAATTATATAAATTCACATCCGTCTGTCTAGTTCCTTTCTGTAGTTATACACTACACAATACACAAGAATCGGTACTTAAGGTAAGATTAAAATACTTTCTCTTAACGCTTCATCGATGTGAAAATACTCACTGTTATTTAAGTGGAACCCATATTAAAACAGCTCTTTAATACAGTGATCTATTATCCTAAAAATGTATTACTTGATCCATACAAAAAAAGTCGTGCAATTTAAACAGTTATGATCATTTTGATTGGAAAATATACTTCGCTGTAAATAAAGTGAAACAACGAAAATTGAAGTAACTCATTAAACAAACAAACAAAGTACATAACCCATTAAATAATTACTTGCAATATGTTAATAAAAATGGCTTTTATTATTAAATGGTTCATAGGAATAAACTATATATGACCATGTAAGAACACTGAGGATTCTGTAACAATAACCTTTCTTAACATATTCATTCTAAACCAATATTCGCCATACTTGCCGGTTAAAATGACATTATTGTTTTCAAAATAACTAATAATAAAAATATTGCTAAATAAAAGTTAACAGTAGAATATAGTTTATAGTTGTTTTAGAAAGTGGGGCCAAGGCACACAAACCATATTGACATTACCTTCAAAGTTGACTTTACGCAAATATTTGAGCAGTTCCGGACCTTTGGTGGGTCTCATGTGTTCGCAGAGTCCTAGACTGCCATGGCAGAGTTCCCTGTGCAGATGAAGATTTGGTTAGATTAACAAAAATGTATGTTATTTGGATATGCAGGTTGATTCCTTTAATATTCCACCATTTTAATCTCGGAAACCATAAATCTGACAACATACGTTAAATGGGAGCCTTGGTTTTGATACATTCAAAAATAATTGTTGAAAACTTTTAAACTTCTACTATTTTCCAATATGGTATTAAAATTTGTTATTTCATACGGAATACCCTCTATTTTATTAATATTTATAATATAAAAAGCAATTTTAAGACATTTTTATACTTGGTTTTTTTATATTTCCGTTATTAATGGAAGATCAAATGGTTAACATTTCTTATGACGTCTTAGTAAGTCGCGAATGAACGGTTAGCACACGTGTATGATCTAATCGTATATTTGAAGCTAACCTGTGCATGTCTCTGAGAGCAACAGCAAAGGCCATCACAGCGTCACTGACGAACTGGAGTTGATTCTCGAACACTGTATTGTCTACAGTGAGCTGTTCTCGGGAGGTGCACATCCGAGTGTGTCTCTGGTTGTGGGGGGTGCGAGGGCTGTTGGGGTATCGGCACTGGAAGTGGTGTTCCCAAAATTCTGTCGAGCATATTATATAAATATTATTATTAAAACTAAAATAGGGATGTTACTAGACAAGGCCATTCCATTAAATTCTCTTCCAGAAATCAATCAAAAAATTTAATATACCAGTTTCGTAAACTTTCTTCACTAACAAAGCTCTCAAAACAGCTTTAATACTAAATTTTTTCCCACAAAACCTCTGCCCCTTGGTTCCAATTCCTTTTTTTATGAAAAAAGAGGATGATTGCAGTTAAGCGTTATTCTGCTTGTTCTCATGGGCCATTGGCCTAGATAGTGCACCATTTAGTATAATTATACTGACTAAACACATAAGGTTAGCATATGTACATGAATGTTTTATAAAATCTTTTCAGTAAAAAGAGATCTAATGAGTAATTTGATTATTTACCTACATCATCAGACTTCTTCCTTCTTCTCATATTATATTGCAATATACCCTCATGATCAAATCTCATGTATTTACAACGTCAAGTGTTTTATACAAAGCCAATATACAATAAATGCTGAAATAGTTTTTAGATCTCTTGAGTCCAGTTAGGCCGAATTATGAACTTTATTTGTATACTCATAAGAGAAAAATATGCCCCACATTTGGACAGAAAATCCGTTCTTTGCATTGTTCACAAACACGTATATAGAAGTTTTTGGTACAAGTAACGTGTTATGTGTTCCTACACTTATTAAATTTGGTTATTTCTATATTACTCTTTATGTTACCATCTTTGGGGATATTTGCATAATATTGAACAATAAACTAATGGAATAAGTTTTAAAAAGTTTACTGTAACAGATTATAATTAATTGAAGAATATTTAGCCCATTTGTATGAGTATTTTAATGTGTCCAAAATTTTGCTTGTGAATAAAAAAATTAGGGCAGGAAAAGTGAAAGTAAGGTTTTATACCCAAAGTTAAACAACAGCTGGACCGGCAGCAGATGTTGGCACTGCGTTCAGATTTCACACGAATCGTTAGGCACTGGTCGGAGTTGTTACATGTTTTCTCAGTGCTTCCATAGTCAAATACGAGATCTAAGAGAGCTAAATATATTTAGATTGATTACATGGCTGGGCCCAGTCTAAATGTGGATAGGTTAGTATCCGGTCATTCATGTCGTATCTCGGAAATATCCAGACTTAGTTTCTCTAGATTTATATTGAATATTTGTTGACACCAGTTTTAAATGAAGTATAATCAAAGTTGAAGTATATAATGACATGGAAATTGAAAGAATGAATCTTTTATGTACGAGTAATGTGACGAAAAATCTAAATGACCAGGAGATGGCCGCAATTTCGATTTAAATCTGCAGTTTATTTATTATTAAAACTCAGTTCCAAAATAATTTTGGACACTTCATTTAACTTATCCTACTTTTCTTGCATGAATTAAAACACAGCTTATAAAAATGCACACTGGGTTCCTAAATGTAGAATCTATTGATAGAAAATAAGAGGCAACCAGGGCAATGTAAAATGTTTGTAGTCGGGATTGTAATATTTTCTTTTCATTACAGCTCATTCTTTACAATGATGTACAATTCAGTATAGCTTAACTATGAGCGTTAAATTTAGGTCCAGTTTAACTTCCTCTTAGT
This sequence comes from Homalodisca vitripennis, assembly GCF_021130785.1. Taxonomy (NCBI): domain Eukaryota; kingdom Metazoa; phylum Arthropoda; class Insecta; order Hemiptera; family Cicadellidae; genus Homalodisca; species Homalodisca vitripennis. The sequence goes on along the minus strand of NC_060213.1, from coordinate 120,733,300 downwards.
GCAGGGTCTAAGAACCTGACGCTGTCACAGACTCCGTCCGTGGAATCTGGTGCCATGTTCGTCTGGAGTGATAAGCCTACGACGAATAAGTTCAAAATGACCACTTAACATCAGAGACACCCAGACTACAAAATATAGTGTAAATTAGGTTAAGTATGGACAGCTTCGAAGTACAGGAAAGTGAACTGGACCAAACTGACATTGAATTAACGCTTTTCCCAGCGTGTCCACTTTAGAGTCGACACATAAGTAAAAAAGCGTACTTGGGTTATTTTTGGTTACGTAGTCATAAATTCTGTTTGATACATTACTTAATAATGATAATGTTCGTTTAAAGTATAACATTTCTTTGTTATAACAAACTTATCTGGACGATTTATTGTTACGCTAGTTAATACTTTTGTTTTTGTTATGTTCAAAGATACTTTATGAGTCAGCTTTTTCTCGAATTCAGGTTTTAAAGGATACAAATATCTTCTCTGAAAATTAATGTATATTGTATTACTAGGATACTCAACTTAACAATGGAACAGTTGTCAAGGTTTTGGTTGAAAGAAATTGTAAGATGAAATCAAATAAAACTGTATACACGCGTTACCCTTTTTATTCAATAGTGGTGGCGAGTTGCGGCAGATTTTGTTATAGTTACTCGATAATTTAACAAGACTTCTTATTCTCTCCATCCCCAATCTAATTAGTATGGTTTGTGTCTATGTAGTAACTATACACGCACCGGAGTCACAAAACACAATTAATCTTTCTCTACTGTACTGTCACGTGATAGAGTATCTCAATGTTGATGCTCTTACTTCTTGACTCTCATTCGCATATTTAGACATCAGTAAGTTAAAAGTTACTAAACCCAAATAATAAGTGATGAAAATACTTAAAATGCATTAATATAAATCGTGAAGGTTCGCCAATATTTTGTAATACAAATGTAACTAGTTTGAACTGAACGATTACGTCTATAAGTGATGTCATGGCGATAGCTATGGCAACCAACTCAATGAATCTATATAATAGTTTCGTTTAACAGCAATAAATTCTGTGATTTAATTCAAATAACATCAGTTTGTTTAAGTTTACTTTGTGAAATTTAAAATTTTTTTGTGGCGTTTCTGATGTCTAAATACAATATTTCCCCTAAAACAAGATTTATAAATGTTAGTTGTTTAAAGTCCATACTCGTACGGAATATATTCGGAATTTAGCAATACTGATTGTGGGTGTTTATAAAGCATATGGGGATACGTTATTTTAAGATAAGATTCTCAATATTAGTTAATTAATACCAGATATATACGGCAATCAAAGTTGCAATTGCCAATCTCACCCAATGCACTCAACCCCTCCACAACATAAACTAATGGTAAGGACAGAAATAAAGCTAAAATAGGAACCAAACTTTCTTTCTTAAAAAATCCTATTTTATTTAGAAGAACCAAGTGAATATAAATGTATTCGTAAGTTCAGTTCACTAAACATTGAGATCAAATCTATTAGTGAAATAAATTTGTAACTTTGAAAATCAGAGAAGGTTTCAAGAACGAATATGTAAAGAACAAATCTTTTATAAGGCATGAAAACTTCTTTTCCATTAGTTGTCAATGAGCCTTAGTCTGGCTAATTTTAGTAAAACAATAATGATTTTTTACTTCTAAAAAATATATAATCAACGTGGTAAAAGATTATTAAAATAGTATTGTTTAGTTTTTACAGACATACTAAAACACCACCACTGAAGGTGTAAAAGGCCCATAAGACCTGTAATAACGAAGTAGCAAATAATTGACTAACCTATAAACCAAGGATTGCGGTGGTTATTGTCCACAGTCAGATTGAGGAAGTAACGGTCAAATCCGGCCACAGGGTTGGCCTGAGGCTGGACACTAAGAGTACCCTCCACCTCTCGCTCGTTGCCTTGCCACACCAGGCTGCGGGCTGACCATCCATCGCTGCCAATCCAAGAGAAGTTACCGGTGGCATTGCAGCGTCTTACCGCTCTCATCAACCCTGCCACCTCCTGGTCCGACCCGAAGATTATGGCTCCTGGAACACCCAAGTGTTAAACCAACCCACCTCTCGATCTTTGCCTTTCCACACCGTCATGTGGGCTGACCATTTATCGCTACTAAATTCACCATGTGGCTGTGGCGTTGCAGCGCCCTCTCCGTTGTATTAAGCTGCAATTTGTGTTTGAGTGATATTTTATAAACTTTTCTGAAAATGAACTGAATGGTAGGTAAAGTTATGATTTAGTTACTTGCAATCAAATTTGATACTTACCTGACAGAATTTAATCCCTTTATGAGGCAACTTTAAAAAAAATTCCAAAACGGAGCTATAAATTTTTTAGTTATATAGGTCAATCACTTTGTACAGAGTATTCGTGAGTGACAGTAGTAATAATAATATATATATATATATATATATATGTGTGTGTGTGTGTGTGTGTGTGTGTGTGTGTGTGTTTGTGTGTGTTAAACAATGTTATTAAATTGTTATTAAAATCAGACGGTTCCCTCCAGATAGATAAAATATTTCAGTTTAGGGGTTTAAAAATTTTATTCACCCGCATTATGAGATATGTATATGTGCCCGCGACCTTGGCCTGTGAGGTTGATGGCAAAGAATGACACGGGTGAATACTGTGTGTGTTCTGCAAATATAAATTAGGCGCTGCCACAGCTTACTTTTTCTAGTATAGACGGACTAATATTTTTACGCATGACTGAACAAATTTGTAATGTTCCAGTTGAGAGCCCTCCTACTAGATAAGCGAATATGCATTATTAACATTTTCTGTTTAAAATATGTTGCCTAACACTGTAAACAGCGTAACACATAATAAAACTGTGAAGATTGCTCTCCACATTGAGCCTGAACAAGATAACTTGATGACGTCAACGCTTGCAGAGATTCCCATAATTAGCAAGTCTCACCCTTCGATAAGTGATTGTGTTACTGGCCTTAGCCACAGCACACAGTTCGTCACGTACTTTACGTAATTATTGTTTCTAATATTTATGTATGCAGTTAAAGTTTCAGGTACGATATTATCTATCAGGCTTCTAGTTATGAAACGTGTGATACAGACCTCGAGCCCTCGGCTTGGTCAGAAGGCGGAGCACGATGGTGTCGTAAGCAGTCTCCTCAGCGACCCCCGAGTCCTTGACCAACTTCTCCTTTACTGCGATACATATCTCGTACTTGGCTAGCAGGACCTCCAACTCCTCAAACGCCTGAGAGCAAAGGCACAATCAACATTCCAACTAGAGCTTTTACAACAATCGATCAGAAGTCGATGTATATCTCGTACTTGGCTAGCAGGACCTCCAACTCCTCAAACGCCTGAGAGCAAAGGCACAATCAATATTCCCAGTAGAGTTGTTACTAAAATCGATCAGTAGTCGATATATATATCTCGTACTTAGCTAGCAGGACCTCCAACTCCTCAAACGCCTGAGAGCAAAGGCACAATCAATATTCCCAGTAGAGTTGTTACTAAAATCGATCAGTAGTCGAAATATATCTCGTACTTAGCTAGCAGGACCTCCAACTCCTCGAGCGCCTGATATCAGTGGCATTATCGTTATTTCCAGTAGAAATTGCACTAAAATGAGTACTATAATATAATAAAATTAATTTATAAACAAGTCAAGTTAATAAATTTTGAACAAAATTTCTTCACTCACAGAATGTTGTATGTTTTCCTGGTATTGGCTAGCTTAGTTATATCAAAATAATTATTCCGATTTATTTTTAGGATCTTATACTACATGAAATTATCACAACAAATTAAAAAATAAAACAATGTAACTACAGAAACACAATTTTTAAAAATATTGTATTAATTTTGATCATTTAATATATACATTATTTTTATCATTTGAATTTTGTTTAATCCCTTTTGAAGATTTCAGTATCTATATTTCAACATTTTCTACTTTTTAGACTTAGGAATATAAATAATATATTTGGTAAAATTGATACAACATAACATGCGTTGATAGATGGAATTCTTAATGTTTGAGTGATCACATAAATGAAATAATCATAAATAAATGTTTCATTTACATTTTGAATCATTAAACTTTTTATTTTATAATTTTTAATTTTAAGGAGGTTTGATTATAGATAGTAAATAGTTATAATCTGTTATAATATCAATATAAATCTTCCTTTAAATAAAAATGAATCGCAAAATGTGTTGCTAAGCGCAAATCTCGAGAGACCAACTCGGTTAATTCTTTTTGTAAAATGTCCATTGAAATCCGAGGAAGGTTTTTGTGAAGAAAAAGTTAAGAAAAGTTACCTGGAATATTTTGGAATTTGGAAAAAATTACAGTTTTTAAGTTTCATAATTCAAATTAAACCGGCACTAAACAGCTGCTGACAAACTTTCTGAAATATCTGTTTACATTTAAATTTTTTAATAATTAGTAAACAGTGCTTGATCGGTAGTGTAATGCAGATATTAAATAAAACAATAATATATAACTTTTACTCCAGATTGCGCCAGTGACGAATTAAAATCATCTAATGAATTAGCCTAACTGCTGTTATAAAACTAACCTTAATGAACAAAGTTATGAATGCTTTCTCGTAAGTTACTTTAAACTGGTGGACTTCTTGACATTATGATATTACATTTTTTAAATGGCTTATGGGGAAACAGAGAAATGAATATTAACATGCCTCAAGGAATGATTCTTTCTCTGGCTATAGTCCATAAAACAAGGAAACGCAAAACTATAATTACGATTATTTCGTAATGTTGCGTAACCTTATTAAGGATTTTCCTCTTATACCGAAAGTACATGAGAAGTAGGTAGGACTTCTCCCTAGGTCGTAATAGGCTTTTCAGTCCTACTTATGTGTGTATTTTCTTCATTAGGATAAGCAAACTCAACTATTTCAACACGAATTTAACCAAAACAGATTTCCGAGGACTAGATAATCGAACGTATATAGTATTTTGATCGAGGCAATATGGCAAGCTAAACTGTGACATACTAGTACTTACTTACAGTATATATATATATATATATATATATATATATATATATATATATATATATATATATATATACTTACTTCTACAAGCCTCAACTTTGTACATTTTTTAATTAATTTTATTTTCCATTCTATAATATTTTCTTCATAAATTTAATCAACATACTAGAGGTTTGGTTTGTATTTATATAAATACCCAAACAATGTTAATTGATACATCTAGACTATATTTTGTAATTGTATATTTTAAAATTTCCAACTTTATTGAAAAGAGTAAAAGTTACAAAAATATTGGCTCTTGATCATATTCATACGTATGTATTGAATTATAAACGTGTACAAATTGAAATAGTTTTCTCATCAAGCTGTAAGTATTGGTGCGAACGTAATCTTAAACTATGTGAACACTTTTTAGGCAAAGATAAGGGAAGATATACTACTGACAGGCGAAAGTGTCATCACAATCATAACTCTGGCAGCCTCCCATGAAGGCGGGTCGGGGTGAACAGTTTTTTCACACAGCTCCCCCACCCCCCAAATTCATGTCAGAGCGCTACTGAAGCTCGTTCACCTATTCAGAACATTGCTGGATCGAGGCCAATCTCTAAAATGAGTTATCACGTAATAGTTCAGGCCTTACACAGAGAGATGCAAACTCTGACTGTATAAAAGTGTACCTGGATATAAATACATCCCATATAAATAAATTCAAATTATTAAATGTTTCAACCTTGCTGATAATCATGTCTCTGATGTTAGTATTATCACAGACAAATTATAATTCTTATAATAACGTATGTGTCCTCGTGATATAGTTTCCTGATGTTGAATTATGATACAGGAATGCTGACCTTGATGCCATAATTTGACTCCTCATAGATGATGGAGACGTAGCTCCAGCCGAGTCTACGGACGATCTCCACCATGGCCTTGACCTGATGATGGTCCGAGGGGATGGTGCGAGTGAAGTACTCGAACCTCTGCTTGTTGCTGAGCTCGGGGCTGGTAGAGAAGAAGGATACCTGGACAGAGACAACGCTGACGTGAGCCGCTGAAATTTGAGACACTCAGAAAGATGTGAAACTTGGACAGGTATTGCAGGGTGAGTGTGAAACTAAAAGATATAAATAGAGAAAGAACGGAAGATTAAATCAAACTAGAAGGATGAACTATCCATGACGATCTAGAAATAATGCAAAAAGTAAAATTCAAATCAATATGTAAAACTATGGAGTATACGAATAAGCAATCAGGAGTATTGAGAATATCGTTAAATCGCTATAAGAAAATAATTGAGGTGTTGACATAATAATAAGCGGGAATTTTTAAAACAACAATAACAGCGAATAATACAGATGATTGAATTGAGGAACATAAATGAAGGAGGAGGAGGAAGAGAAAAAACTATTTTAAAAGAGTATACAATAGAAAAATCTTAATCCTAACGTGAAAAGTTTACATAAATATTATACAAAAATATTTGTTGAAATAAAAAAAGTTTTAATAAAAGTAAATCAATGCTCCAATGTTACAATAATTTAATTTATTGTGATTTATTAAAACTATCGTTCTTTAATAAAAATGTGTAAAAATACTTTGTTATGAAATGCTACGTACTCTGAAACATGTTGTTACACGTTATCACAGATCTCATATAGATATGTAAATATAGCTCTAGACCAGCATCTACGTGGCCCCTCCCCACCCCTTCTAGACTAAGCTGTCAAGTCCAAGCCAAACCCACATCTCCTTTGTTGAGACAATCGCCGCGACAGTTCTCTTTGTAGACGCCATCTTAGACGTTCCCCATTCATCGCTCCTCCTTTGTGTCTCAAAGGAGACGGTGAAATAAGAAAGTCTAAGCTAACTTAACTTTGTATAACGCCATAAGGGAATTTGTTCTACTTTGCAATTCAGTTTCTTGTTTCGTGCTTCTTTAAGTAATACAAATTTACGAACGCAGTTACAAACAGTAACCCTTTATTTACATGTTAAAGATTTACTGTAATTTTGTTATTTTAAATTTTGTACAGTTAATCATTTTTACATAAGTAAACCTGTTGATTTTATTCGTTACTATATTATTTGGTTTATCTCTCTGAAGGTTGCGTCTTTGATTGTTCCTTTGATAATACTTTTAAAATGAGACTAGAGCATGCCACAAGGTCGCACAATTATTTAAAATAAATATCTTCCTTGTATTGTATAGCATTTCCAGAGCTAATTTACAAAAAAATTATTTATGGAAAACTAGTATTGCCTTTTACTCTGTGTTTTGGCCGTTATAGTATAAAACAAACATTGATTAATAAATAACTTTGCATATGAAATTAATTTTTGAGTGCTGTATATAAATGAAATCTAGAATTCTGCATATAAGTAACTTACATCCAAGGATACAAACAGCAAAGAACCGGAAAGTGAGTACATACACCGTATTAACTCCAAGAACACAAACGGCCAAGGATCGGAACGTGAGGAAGTACACTGTATTACACCCGAGGACACAAACTCCCAAGGATCGGACAGTGAGGAAGTACACTGTATTATATCCGAGGACACAAACGGCCAAGGATCGGAAAGTGAAAAATTACACTGTATTACATCCGAGGACACAAACGGGCTAAGGATCGTCAAGTGTAAAAGTACACTTTATTACACCCGAGGACACAAACGGACAAGGATCGGACAGCGAGGAAGTTTACTGTATTATATCTGAGGACACAAATTTTTGTACGTGGCAGTACTCTTGCATGGTGACAGATGGAGCGATGAGAAGCTAACTAATTAATTATCGATTGATCCAAAGAACGTACCCAATTAATTAATTACAGAGGAAATGTCTTGTTTTCTGCTAACTTCAACTGGACCAAGCTTTGCCAATTTGTTTGACTGAAAGCTGGAACAAAGCCAATTAATTGATTGGTGTAATGGTGAATACTTGGTGAGGGCGAGGGGTACTGTCTTGTTAGCGATCAGTATCTCGGTCACGTGAGGCGTCTGTATGTCTGATAGATCTCCGTTATACTGACTGACTGATTGCAGTTTTCCTTCAAACATTTGACTCGTATACTTGATTACTCTAAATTGTACCACTGAAATGGTATCGAGGAAACTGTCTTTTCACTGTGACCATATCACGATGTAACAAAAATATTAGTTTTCCAAAACCACAAAAATTTTGATGAAGACTGACACATCTAGAAGTAACGAGTCAATACAGATGTATTGAGAAATATATTTTAGTAATAAATATTCACTTCAATCGACATCACTATTTCCTTATTTACTATTACGATATATTCAAATTTTCGCAATTCCCTTATTTGTTTTCTCATTCAATTTTATAAATGGATTTAAAATACGTTTATACGTGATGTAAATGGTGTCTGGATCAAAACTGGTCTTAGGTTTACTGAACAGTTTATTTTACTCTCATGGATTTGATATAATTTATAATAATTTTGATTTATTGTGTTTGGTTTTCTATATTTGTTTTAATTTTAGATAAGTATAAATAAGCTTTAAGGATTATACCAGTGAAAATACACACTTTTCTCCGTATAATGTTTAGATAACTTCTGTAGTCTAAAAATGCTCCTAAATAGATTTAAACTTTCCAAACAGGTATAAATGAATCATAAATATGATTAAATGAGTAATGTAACACATTAGTGCAAAAGTTTATTAAGTTTCGTTACACCTTCTCGTATGGGTATCACACAATGTGTGATTAATTCGTCATCTTGAGTCACGCTAGCTAAGGTTTAGTATGAAGATATTCTCCTACGCTACCTTCCCAGTTTACGCTCGGTTTACGGCCTAGAGTACCAACCGCTCACTACTCACTACGTATTGCCTTGTGTTGTTTCGACTAGCAACGCGCCAACGTAGTCTTTTCCAACAATTTCATTCAACAAGTCTATTCCAAACATTAGCCCTAAACGTCGTACTTGGGTTATGTATGGATCCCGATCTTGGAGTTCAAAGGGGTATAGGGCTCTCAACAATGTGATAGCGGCAGACGAGTTCTCTCGCTCTTACATGCGCGCATTAATTTTTACGGGCCAATCTACAGTCTAAGCTGCGCCTCCAATGCACACTTCAAACGTGTCGCTGCCAAAGAGGCTAAAATACATGAGGCCGATGCTACGTCCATCTCATGTACTAAAAAATACTCGAGTAGTGTTATTTTTCAATCAAAAAACGTATTGCAATGCTTGTTTATTATAATAATATTATAATGAAAAATAAGGTCGAACATTGTTTAATCCCGTATAGAAGCTCAACTTGGAAAATTTACATAATATTATTAAAAAATGGTGAACACTTCAATGTTAACATAAATTTGCTGTTTACAATTTATTTTCAATAAATCAGTTTTTTGTTGTTGTAACAATGCAAACAAATATTAATTGCGTAACTGGTGTTTGTATAAATTACTGTCCAGTTCTAATCATTTCATATATTTTCAGAAAGACAATTAACACTGACTCTTCGAAATTGGAGTTTGTTGAACTTTAATTATGTAAATATATAATCATTAGTCATGGTTTCGTACTAAACAATTTAAATGTTGCACATTGATAATTGACTTGATGCATTAAAAAGGTAAATTTAGTGAAACATGTCTTACTTAGATAACTTCTAACACTGCCATACAAGTGCATATTTACAGAAGTTGGAGAACTGAAGTACCAAGTGTTACTCTCATCTCTTAAGCAGCTTAGGCGCCAAGTCTTAAAATATCTCGAGGCCAGGAAGTTCCAAAGAAGCTTCCGACTTGATACAAAGCAAACGACTTACCCTTGGGCGCTTGGTGGGCAGTTGGCAAATATTGCTTCGTTATATTTTACTTTGTGGAGAGTTGGCGCTGACATCTCTTTACTTTGAGAGGGTCAGGAGTCAATTTAGAATAATGTGAAATTTTTTTCAGGCTATATTTTTAAAAATATTGGCGTTTATTTTGTTACTAAGTTTATTAGTATAACTAAAACTATAGGCGTTTGATCTCACACGTTGTGACACCAGAAAACCCTAATCTCCACCCAAAAGATTCTGCCACCTCCTTAAACACAACAGATTATCGTTACTGAGTATTTACATTTACCTGTCTCTGTAATGTTTGAAATCAAGCTTATTTTCAAAGTCCTATAAAGTTTAGACCTTCTTCGTGGTCCTTGCGTGTTGGAGGGAGTAAGAAGTATGTTTTAGCCCTTCCCACGTCGTAGACGGATATATTTGAATGGTATTCTTTGACCAAAACGCCAAATACAATTACACGAATATTATTGATATATTTTGGAGAATTTTGTAGTTCATAAAAGGCCTTTGAAGCGCCCGCTTCACGCTTCGTGCTTATCGTGGTTGCCGAGGAAGTATTTATAAACGACCTTCACTCAACGGCACTGGGACGTTAGCCCCCTTTTCTAACTCCGATCGCCTGATCGAAAGTTTTGCGTCTCATACAGAGCCATATCCAAACATATCCGTTGAGTGTTATATCCGCCTCTACTTCGTATCTCGTTATTATTCAGAATCGTGCAGTAATGTTATGATTAGTTTTAACAATATTTATGTGGTTTATAGTAAAATATAAGTAAACTTTTCAGTTTTTACTATGAAATTGGCATTTATTTAAATTAATCAGTTTTGTAAATAGTTATTTTTTATTTGTCTTAATAATTACGCTAATTTTAAGTAAAATGCCCTGTTTTATATTTTTAAAGCTTCTATATACATAAAAAACATATTTGTTAAACATTTAATGTATTTAAGGAATATATTATTAATTGAAACTAATGTTATAAACTTATTTTATGGGCATTCACTGTACTTATGTCAAATATACGTTTATAAGGACAAGATAAAATGAACGGAACTTTTAACGGAATCTGTAACCGTTTTGGAGATAATACAGTTTTTTTTTAGATTTTTTAATAAAGAATTCTGGAATATTCCGTCTACTCTAAAAACTAAGATATATTTAATATTGCACTAACCTCAATAGCGGCCAGATGCAATTCATAGTTCCTCTGCCTCATCAACTTCAAATTATCCTTCAGGCTCTTCCTTTATAGCCAAAGCTGCCTATTATGGGCACTGTGTCCTGGCGATGACTTTTCACCTAACATTACAGCGTTTTAAAAACTTGATATCTATTTTCAGTCCACACGGCACACAAACCCATTTCACACTTTCAATTAATACAATATCATGTCGTATCTTTGGCTAGATATCAACACAATTTTAATGATACCGGTATTCACAAATTCCTAATATGTCACTATTATACACTTTAGATTACAGCCAAGTCAGGTAGAGGTGTCGTTTTCACCCACATTTTTAAAGCCTATCTTCATGAAAATGGAAGTTTCTCTTAAGAAAATATAGGGAGTGTTTTGCAGAGTATCATACTTATAAGTATGATAGGTCAATTTGTTTTATTTGTAAAGCTTAAAATCTTTTGCTGGGGTTGGAGACATCTGAGCGATCCAGTCCTTGCAAGCAGTCTGCCTGCCCAGCCATAGGTGGTAATTCGAGGTTATTTTTAAGCCATTGGACCCAGGTTTTGTGTTAGAGAAGGATTCTCAGCCCTAATTTCGCCTGCTATAATAAGAAACTGTTTTACTTTAATTTTGTGAGGGAGTAGTCAGTCCCTTTGAGCATCTATGTGATAACGTTCGTTGCAAAAGTCCTATAGGCTTAGCTTACACTTTGTTCTGGGCTATCTTAATCGAACGTAAAAACAGTTTTTTCATCTGTGCTATATGAATTTCGTTACGTTTTGATGTACGATACTCCGTTTTATTGGTTTGTTATTTACAATAATCGAATAATCTATACACATCTTATAAAGTTGAGGTATAATTATAATAGTTTCAAGCGTGTTTTCACTTAGAATAATATCTATGGAAATTCAGTTACAAGAGTATATAACTAAGGGAGAATAACAATAGATAACTTTCAGTGGATATAATACTCGTAAGGTTTGTCACCTGCTGGTCTATATATCTATGGTTTAAATAAAATTTTTAGTAATAAGTGCTAGGTTCAATTTTAATATTATTAAAACGTATGAGACTTAAATTACAATTTAAAAATTACTGTATAATTAAGTATTTATATAGTGTTCATTACGAGTCAACATTTTACATAAGAAACTAGTTTTCCTGGAGTAGTTATGTACATATGCACAGAACCAATTGTTAAATGTGTTTCCAAGGAAAACATGTGTACGTTTTAAAATATTTCATAAAATATGTACATATTACACAGTATGAGTCAATATTTTACACGAAAAAATGGTTTTCATGAAGTAAATATATAAATAAGCACTAAATCAATAGTAAAATCAAACCGAGCCATACACATGTAAAAACAGACTTCTAAATCGGTAACGGAAGCTGTTCCGAGACAGTTTATAAGCTTTCAAGAGAACTTCCGGCTAAAATTACAGTTCAGCCTTCTGTCTTTAGATGAGCGTGGGGTTAAGATTCCTGGTAACGTTAAAATCCTCCACTGATCTCCATTATCAATACCCTTAAGGTTGGGACACACATATCCGCACCGCGCCCGACACGTGAGTCGGCCGATTGTTGGCCGTCATACGGTGAAAAAATTGCAGCGCAGTATTCAACTAGTCCAGGAGAAATAGCAGTTAAAAATGGTCAAATAAATAAATGTTTTCTTACAGCAAACTAATGGCACAATTTAGTCAAATACATCATAAATAAATAAAAAAAACCATTCCGAACCAAAATCGTCTATTAGGGGGTATAGGAGGGGTGGTTTTTAGGGGTGAAAATGGTTTTTTGCAATTTGTGAGTAAACAATGCATCTTATTGAAAAAAGTTAAATGTAAAAGTTGTTGGAAATAAAAAAATCTACAACTTTTGTAGTAATCATTTTTGCCCTAACCTCAAAAATTTCCCCAAAAAATTCAAAAAACCGTTTTTTTGGTTTTTAATTTTTTTCTTTTACAAAAATGGTTCGATTGAGCTGAAAGTTTGATGAAATATACTTTGTCCTATTCTAAAAATACTGTATTTTTTTCATTAAGAAATATTCAGCCGTTATAATAAAATTTCACTTTAAAAAAATATTTTGATAATTTTCAATCACCATTTTGAAACATTTTTTTTAATCAAAAAAGGTTCTCTGACGGCTCATTATTTTAGTTTTTTTGTCTATTTTGAAGAAATTAAATAAAAAATATGTAGTTTAATTGAAAAAACTGCAGAAAAATTGAAAATAAACAAAATATTGACATTTTTCATTATATATTGTATTATTTACGTGAAAAAATTGTTATTATTTATTTAAATTATAATTTTTTTTATACCAGTGCTATTTGTAAGCATTAGGCAAAATAATAATGAATTATGCATATTTAACAACTACGTGGAAATTTTTAAATAAATCAAAAAACAGGATTCGAGTCTTAGTAATTTTTTTTTTAATTTGTATTTTCCATCATATATTTTTTATTTCTTTAAAATATTTTTTACAATTCTTATTGAAATTAATCAAGAAACCATTATTTCTTTCCAAAAGTTTTTTTTGAATATTTATGTTTTTTTTTCAGTCAACTTAAAAATATAAATATATTTTTTTTCATATTCTACGTCATCTGATCGTGATTCATACCATATTCTACTCAATTTTTCCCCTGCTTTTTTTAAATGTAATGATTGTATCTCCTTTCATTGAAGGAAACACAAGATCGTTATCAAAACTATCACTCAATTTTTTTTTAATGTATTTAATGTTGGGATATCACCATCAAAATCTTATTTAATTTCGTTAAGGGAAAATTGGCACTCGGATGAATTTTTTTAAAGTAATACACGCAGTAACTTATGAAATCTTTAGAATCTACACTCGCTGTATGTCTACAAGATGTTGAGCTTGTCCCATCATAAAAAGATGACATGCACCTATTATGATAATAAGCTTGAACTTCATCTGATTCTTTGAGAAAATTCAGTCTAACTAACAGACTTTTATTAAATGATTCTGAAACATCTCTTCCCTTTAAAGTTGATAAAATTTTTCATTAGTCTCAGCCTTCTGCATGCCGCGAAATGCTCTATTTTGGTTACAAGGTTCTTCACAAAAAACACAATGATGCTCAAAATTAAAATCACATGCTTTTTTCATAATCTTCTTCCCAATAGATTTTGATCGAGGTCTATTGTATGCTGGTCGACAACCATCATGAATGTGTGCTTTAGTCAATTTCTGAAATGTTTTGTACCGCTGATCTTTGCTTTGTTTACTTGACGAAATAAGAGTATCTATCCCTCGACTTTTTATTTTCACCAAATCTCTATCGCGGCTTTTACAAATGATACAAGAAGGTACCTTTTCCACCATTTACATGAGTCTATAAAATGCAGAAAGCACGATAAAATTAGTATACTGAAAATACGTAAAAATTACTAGATAAATAGCATGCGTAAAATTGTATGCACAGAGACAAAGATTTATGATCTGTATTATTTTTAATAATTTTTATTGAATAATTTGTATAACATTTTGTTTTGCAAAAGTTTTACTTACGATTTGTATTTTATATGGACAAAAATCTTGTAAATTGCTAATCACGAGGCTTATTTCACGACACTACTCCAATATAACTTGACTGACGACAAAGCAGCTGTTTATTGAATGCTTAGAAACATACTGAGACCCGTATAATAGAAGAATAGGATTGACCCCGCCCTTTTACTTCAAGGACACTATTATATACCTGTAATCCAACTTTCACATTCAACAATGTTTCTAAATACTTTTTCAAAATATTCGAGAATTCTTCAACATTAAAAAAAATTATAATTTAAATAAATAATAACAATTATTTCCACGTAAATAATACAATGTATAATGAAAAATGTCAATATTTTGTTTATTTTCAATTTTTCTGCAGTTTTTTCAATTAAACTACATATTTTTTATTTAATTTCTTCAAAATAGACAAAAAAACTAAAATAATGAGCCGTCAGAGAACCTTTTTTGATAAAAAAAAATGTTTCAAAATGGTGATTGAAAATTATCAAAATATTTTTTTAAAGTGAAATTTTATTATAACGGCTGAATATTTCTTAATGAAAAAAATACAGTATTTTTAGAATAGCACAAAGTATATTTCAACAAAATTTCAGCTCAATCAAACCATGTTTGTAAAAGAAAAAAATTACAAACCAAAAAAAAAACGGTTTTTTTTTTTGAATTTTTTGGGGAAATTTTTGAGGTTAGGGCAAAAATGATTACTACAAAAGTTGTAGATTTTTTTATTTCCAACAACTTTTACATTTAACTTTTTTCAATAAGATGCATTGTTTACTCACAAATTGCAAAAAACCATTTTCACCCCTAAAAACCACCCCTCCTATACCCCCTAATAGACGATTTTGGTTCGGAATGGTTTTTTTTATTTATTTATGATGTATTTGACTAAATTGTGCCATTAGTTTGCTGTAAGAAAACATTTATTTTTTCAATCAGGTAATACGACTGGACTAAACCTGCAAGTCCACACATGTCCGCACCGACACCAGACCGTTGTGGCCGCACCGTGCCCGCACCGTCTCCGATATGTGGAGTTTGAATTTTGACGGGCACGGTGCGGTCTACGAGCGGCATCATATGTTGTTTACTGTTGCGTTCTTCTTTTTAAAACTATTTAAGTAGTCTACACGTTATATTTTATTGAATTATTTAGTATAGCCTACTACCTCTACATCCTGTGTTCGCGTACAAAATCATATTTATTGATAAAAGTATTACATTTTCTTTCCTTAGAGTAAACTAGTCATATTACCTTATTGTGCATATTTTCTTATTACAACAAATTTGAAAACCATGTTGTACATTAAGTGAAATTAAACAACTAAATTCGAATTATGAAAAATCTATAAACATTTTTCATTGATTAAAAAATGACAAGCATGTAATTATTTGAGCAAAAATCTATTTTTCTTTGTTGTATTGATGTTACTTGATAAATTTATTCCGGTATTTTGTAAGTCATTTAGAATGTTTCTACGACATTTTATTTTTTTATTTCTTTAAAGTAAAAATAAAAATATTTTATTTACAATAAGATTTTCAAGCAAGAAAAACCCACGTTTAAAATAAATAATAATAAATAATTTATTTCCCCATAATAACAAACTGAATATTACAAATAAATATTATTGCCAGTGCTTAATAATAAATAATACTATGACATAACGTATTTACAATAGCAGTAAATAACAAATACAAAAAAAATGTTCTACTTACTTTATTTCTAATTTATGTACTTAGAGTAATAAAATATAAAAAGTAGGTTACATCCTTTTAGATTTTTTAAAACTAATAATTAGGCCAATAGATTTACAAAATAAGGGAAATTTAGGTACCCCATAAGAGGCTGTGCCTGTGTTGGGGATACTATATACAAAATATACAATAGTAAAAAGAAAAGAAAGAATGAGAAAGAAAAAAAAGAAAGAAAAAAAGGGTAAAAATAAAAATAGCGGAATCGAGCAAGAATGAAATGATAAAAATGAGTTATTGTAGCTTATGTAGTAAATAATATACTATTACGCATCAAAGTTTAAATTTAGTATAACTAGTGTGCTGTATTAAACAAAAAGGATTTATGCATGATTTACAATTCAAATATTAGGCTTTACACATGTAACATTAAATATTATATTATAAATAATTATTTTATAATGCTCTAACGTGTCTATTTAAATATTATTATAATTTAGCAGACAAGACTAACCATACTAATTTATTATCTTAAACATATACTCATTATCATTTTGAACGATCATCCACACTCTAAGTTTTTTAGAAAATATATTTATGTTTCTACTATTTTTGACTAATTCTGGCAATAAATTATTTGTCCTCGGAGCTATAAAAGAAAACAATTTTTAAAATGTGTTTTTTGTATGTTCTCCAGTATATATTTTACAAATATTTAGTATGTTTTTCAAATTATTATAAACGGGCTTGCAACATAGCAAACTCTCTGGCATCACACTATAGCTCTTGGGTTTAATACAAAAAACACCAATAATATACTGTTTATAGTGTATTTGACCGAAATTCACTGCAATGAAACACAACGAACAAGAATTATAGGGATAAAACATATAACCAAGATAATGATATTTACAAATTTTACATACTAGCTGATTGTACAAAGCTTTAGTGTAGCATTGCAATGTTTCATTCACACAGCGATTAATAAACATAACAACAATGAAATTAACAATTATCTCAAGCAATACTTAATCTTCCGAATATTTTTTAAGTATCTGTCACTTCGAATTCAAAAGAAACATGCTCTAGTACAAACAGTGAGATTGTTGCGCTCGGACTGCATACGGACATGTGTGGCCTCACGGTAACCGAGCCGAGCCCGCACCGACAATCGGCCGACTCACGTGTCGGGCGCGGTGCGGATATGTGTGTCCCAACCTTTACTCGTGAATAAAAAGAAAGAATACTCTATATTACCTTTTTAATGACTGCACCTAGAAAAGCTAAACTTAGTTACTTAGTTAGAATACAACACTGCGCTGTTCTGTTTGTATCACAAGACTGCTCCTGCCCACAAAATACCAAAATTGTATACTCAACTTCAAATGTTTAAATGTAAATCCCCTTCAAGTTATATATAGCTTGAAAATTCTTAAAAAAATTAAAAGTGAAGGTTGGATGTCATCATTAACTACAAATTGGCGGCTAACTCAATTCTTAACTATTTCTAATCTTAAAAGTTATTAATATAAATATTTATCGTTTAACAACAAACATAAACCTATAAAAATGTTACCTGCCTCATGGCAAAAATGTATCTGTCTCGATAAACGAGGGTCTCTAGTCGTATTTTATTGCAAGTAGAAAAATTAAAAGTTTAATAGAACAATTAAGAGAATATGAGAAAGAAAATAATGAACTTAAGTCTTAAACTAAAGTTTTAACATTAAAACAAAAGGGTTTAAATACATATTTTATAGTTTTAAAGTTTTATACAAATATATAAAGCATTCCTTTTTTAACTTCAAACGAAAATATTTTGATAATGTACAGAATTTAATATTTTTTATCTAGAGAGGCAGGTCTCTTTTGCCGAAAAAGCTATCAAAGTACAGTGTAGAGCAACTTCAAGGTTCTTCAGGAGCTCACGAAGTCATTATTTATCACTATCGCGAGTCCTTTGTGAAGGCTTACAAAGTTCTGAACAAGTCGATTAAAGTATCGAGATAAAGCATTCTCTAACTCTACTGGATTAGCAAACAGCTAATCCAGTAGAGTTAATACAAATATAGGATAAACAATCCTATATTTGTATTAACCATTGAGATTGATTAAGTAAATCTTACTACTGTCTTACTGTGTGAATACATCTACTGACTAGTAAACTGTAATCTATTTTATAGATAAACCGCTCGCAAATAAACCTGAGCAGAAGCAAGTATCTTAGCAGTACGTCGTAGAAGGGGCCCCCCTCTATGGGGCGGTTTGATGGGGAGTGGAACTAGCACCTTGTCTCTGTGTATCTGCTGTGTGGATCGTGTTTCACTCGCACAGTATTGTTTACTTAACCTGTTCTATAAATATATTATATTTTAGTGAGTAGGCATATACAAGTGTTAAAGCGTAAAATATTAATAGACCAGGTTATAGTAGCCATAGACATAAGCAGGGAGCTTGCATATTGTTGTGAGATTAGCCGCGCAGTAACAGTGGCCAGTAGAGATGTATAGTTCAGGTAGATGAACGAGTGATCCGGATCAGTCGAGTGTTTCAAAAGACCCGTTCTCCTCGACCGTTTCGTTCGCTTTTTCCTTTAAACTGAACGAATTCGATAGTTTTTTTCAAATCAAATATATTATTTTTAGCGATTGTTTAAACTTACAATATTATAATTAAGTTCATTTTTAAACCCTTATCCATGAGGAATAGCACAATTAACTAATTCTATAGAATTTATAAGTTAGGTTACACTGATCCCCAAAATTATTCTGTCATTCCTTTCGTTCACTGCTAATCGATTAAAAATAAGTAGAGAGCCTTGGTATTATTAAAAGTGGTGGGAAGTTAATCGGTTGAATATACAATATCTTGTTATTTGTAAAAATATATTGTTATCAAACGAGCAATGTGCCTCTTTAATGTTTAGCAATTTATATAATAAATTTGTAAGTGAATAATAATAATAATAATATTCTTTATTGCGTGAAACAATTACAATATTGCATGTCATGCGTCAACGTAACTATATAAAGTAGATAAGTACATCAGATAAATGATGTTGGTCAAGGTAAATACATACAATGCAATACGATTCTTGTATGTATCAGAACCGGGGATTTCGAGGTTGTTAATTTCAAAAATTTTCATCCCAGCGGCTCATCATGAACTCTTCAGTTGAGTAAAATGCCTTTGACATAAGAAAATGTTTTAGTCGAGTTTTCAATTTTTTTGTTTCATTGAGTTGTTTGATGCCTTCAGGGAGCCTATTGATTAGTCCGACTCCAACTTGAGATGGTAAGTGTTCGAAAGCTGCCGTTCTGTGCTGTTCGACTCGAATGATGAATACATGAATACCCTTACTCATGATTAATCAAAGTTAAATAAATTAGCCAAGTCCATTGGTTATAAGTATTAACATTTTAAATATTCAATAATGTATCTGGCAACGTACAACTAAATATTTACTACATTCCTGAAACAATAAATTTATTGTTATACATCTATCGATTCACTGTACGATATACTGTTTCTTCCTCTGCTCGAACACTTTTTTACAAGCAGATCCTTTCGTTCACTCAGTCATTCCGTTCAGTCGTCTATTCGTTCTGGTCAACACGATGACCGGTATAGCACGCTCTTACCGGCAAGCTCAGTAACTCTGTACTGACTGGTTCAACTGAACGAATCGCAGCACTGAATGAAACCGACTGAGTCGGATCAGTCAGATGATCAGCAAATTCCGAGCAGCGGTGGGGATACTGGGTGAGGGCGGCATCACAGCGGCGGAGGGGTATTTATTTACCCTACCCTGCGTGAACTCAAGTCACCCGGTCTCTTTTTTGTAAGCGGTTTACCTATAATTAAGAACTTATCATTTATTAAATTAAATTATTTAAAAAATTTATTGTTAATAAGGATTCATTTATCTTGTAATATGAGTGCTGAAAACTTGTTATAAATAACCACGTTAACCTTTAGAATGGAAATACGCTGTCCTGCTCTGATCTGTAGACTGTGACTACATGTAGGATTTATAATGAAATGATAACGTTTCATTAGATGTTTTATACGCGTTAAATATCAACAGCACTGCACACTAAACATACATATGTCACAATGAACAGAGAGAGCCAAGACCTACTACACTGATACACATGTTATGATCATATGTTGTCTGTTAGAGACTTTGAGCAAAAAAAACCAATATTAAATGTTTTATTTTTGTAACCTGAGGAAACAAAACAAAATTTTGATTAAATATCTTCTCCCATACTCATTAGTTAAATAAATGACATATACTGTATATTAATAAATTACTTGATGTAAGAAAGTCAATCTAAAGTGTAATTTGTAAGTTTTATATCGTATCCGATAATAAAGACCTAAGCTTTTAGTATTAAAAACTCTCACGATAACTAGCGATATATACAGGGTGAGTCTGACCACCTGTGCAGTATTTACAGCTGTCTTAATAACTGACTATCACACTTTTTCTATCTCTTTTCTCCATAATTTGGCCTCTCCGAATCCCTTAAAATTATTTTCAATTTTGAAAATGCCCCTAAAGGGCCCAATTTGGGGGGTAGGCCTGTAAAAAGTGGTAGAGCACCAGAAGTATTGGCGGCGGTGCAACTAAACCCAAATGATTCTTCCAGAAGAATAGATATTTATTCTGGTGTGAGCCAAAGTTCAGTGGTGAGGATCCTGAAAGACAATAAAATGCATCCCTACAAGATGTCCCTGCACCAAGAACTTCATGGTGATGATGGCATTCAAAGAATGAATTTTTGTTTGTGGGCAAGAGAAAGGTTGCTACAAAATGAACATTTTTTCACATTTTATTATGGTGTGACGAAGCTACATTTCGGAGCAACGGAGAAGTTAAACGTCACAACATGAGCTACTGGGCTCATGAGAACCCCCACTGGATACGAGAGTTTGACAACCAGAGGTACTGACTGTGATTACTTGGTGTGGTATTGTTGGCAGAATTGATTGGAGTTTGGAGAATTGTAGGTCCTTTTTTCTTTGAAGGATACCTAGATGGAGAGACTTATAACAATTTTTTAATTAATCAATTGCCTAATTTATTAATAGATGACCTGACGAAGTTGTTGGCAATATGTGGTTTATGCACGACGTTGCTCCGGCTCACTACTCGCACAACGTGCCACAAATGCTTGATGAACAATATCCTGGAAGATGGGTTGGAAGAGGTGGTCCAGTTAACTACCCACCAAGATGCCCTGATTTGACCTGTATGGACTTTTACTTATGGGGTAGACTGAAAGACTTAGTTTATGTTTTACGACCGACAACACCTGAAGATATAATGCTTCGAATCCGGAATGCTATAAATTCAATCAGCCACGAAGAAGTGTTGCGAGCTGTAGATAGCTTAAGTACCAGACTAGAACTGTGTTTAGCAAATGACGGACTACAATTCGAGAACCTGTACCAGGAAAATCAATGAAAGGTCAAATTATGGCTAGTTCAGAGGTCATTCAGAGCTTTTAAGCAAATTAAAAATTATAGGACATATTTTTATTTCATATAATTTAAAAATAATTTGTTACATTTTGTAAACAGACATACGTAATTCAGTTTTTCGGCTGCCATTTTGAAACAGTAAGAGATAGGAAAAAAAGTTTAATACAAAAAGCACCCCTACCCCCCAAATTGGGTCCTTTAGGGGCATTTATCAAAATTGAAAATATTTTTAACGGATTCGGAGAGGCCAAATTATGGAGAAAAGAGATAGAAAAAGTGTGATAGTCAGTTATTAAGACAGCTGTAAATATTGCACGGTTGGTCAGACTCATCCTGTGTGTATATATATATATATATATATATATATATATATATATATATATATATATATATTTATATATAATATATATATATATATATATTATATGTATTTGTGTATGTGTGTGTGTGTGTGTGTGTGTGTGTGTGTGTGTGTATTTGTGTGTATTTTTGCATATTAATAACAATTATAACACATAAAACATCTTGCGAAACGAGTAATAAGAAGTTAGAAAACATATATTTTTATGTACCATAAGCTAATTTTTTTAGATATATATTTAAACATAAATACATGGCTCTAGAGAACCTGCATTGTTGTAATAAAGTACGAACTTTTAACTAACACAAGGTATTTAAAGTTCTGTTAAAACACTCTGCAAGGGAGTTTCTCATATTTTATACAGGAGAGTCAGCTCTGACGTTAGTAAAGGAACAAACACACTACCAACACTGTCATGTCGTTGCCAAGTTATTCTTCCTTTCATTTAAACAAGATTTTTCGTTTCAAGCGAGTGTGAGAATGAGTAAGTGCCAACGGGTTTTTATTGGAAATAGCATTTAACAGTTCTGGTAAAAACACATCCTGAATACTTACTTATTTATTTATAAAAAGGAGACAGGGTCTTCAAATCCTTATTCTGCTAGTCCTTATAAATCACTGGGTTGTGCGAGAGCTTTATAAAAACAGAGTAAAGAGACAGCCGGTTATGTCCACTAACGACAAAACTCTACCGGTCTTAGACCTGGACAACTTCTAACTCAACCCCAAAGTCCGACGCCCCAGACGTTCGGACTCTGACTCTCCCCCTATGTACATTGAGTATAGTTAAACATTCTTTAGAATGATAAAGATTATTTTTTCCGGGGTAAATCAGTTGAGGTAATGAGTTGGCGTATATAACAATGTTATGGGAAAACGCACTACTAGAAAATCTCACTACTAACAAGATGATGAGCGACTCATGTTGGTATTTCATTTCGTTTAAACACTAATTTTAATGCAAAGGTGTTATCGGTGCTAAGAAATAGGTATTAACGTAGAAAACGAAATAAAGTGATGACATTCATTGAAGGGAATAATAGAATTCACTCAGAAACAATGGTTTAATGTTTTGTTCACATTCTTCAATATGAAACACATTTCGTTTTCTATCAGCCTATAGTGAGATCGCTGGTACATTGAAAAAGTACATCGCTATTCTCAGAACCCTGGAAATAGAAACCCGGATGACTGCATTTATCAGGGGAAGCGAAATAAAAACATCGTTAATAAATTTATATTTATTTCGAAGAGTAATTATTTCTAAGGTCAAACATTTATATCATTATTTATCTGATGACGGGGATGTCCGAGGCATGACACATAACAATGTGAAGCTTCATGCTACAAGTAAAAATCGTACAGGATGAACAAAAGGTACGGGATGATACATGCACGAGATAAGGCCCATGTTTGTGTTGGCATTAAATTAGCCGTTGTTAATTATCCCCCCTCACTCCCCTCAATCCTTTTCACAACAACTCCAGATCTAATGAATCATGGGACTTAAATCCCCGGGACCTCCACAAAAACAAGTTAATACTTTCTTGTTTGAACGAGTTGGCATCTCTGGCTGAACAATTTATATCCCTGATTTAGAACTGATTTTGCTATAAAAATGCAGGTCAAATAGATTAGTATTAGTTTACCCTCGTATGATAAAACTATGTATCAAAGGTGGCAATCGCTGTAAATAAAATTTGCCTCTTAATGTATGAGGTTAATATTATGAAAATATTCATAATAATATTATAATAATATTCATAAATATTCATATGTACTATTAAGAAATAAAATGATATAATATTGATGATCCTTTCATGTAACTGTTCCCATTTGGATCTTTTATAGCACATCTTTTCAAAATATGATTCAACACGTCACGACTGATGGAATCAACTCCCTTTTCTGACTAGTATTTGCATTCGGAGACTAATTTAAGGTAAATTTTAATATCAATTATCATTGTAAACACTCGTTACATCACCGGGTACCTGAACTAAACCGGATGGGAACTTAAATCAAAACGTGTAAAAGATATGCTTTGTTACCTTGTAAGAGACGAAAAATAGTTTTAAGATTGGATTCGCCAGTGGGCCAATAAACTATTAACGAATATCATAACCTTCTCACAACCCGCCGTAAATTAAATAGGAACAGTTAGCGATACAGGAGTTGTTTTCTGATGCCATAACCAGCCGCACAACCAGACGTGGCTAATACAGGGCCAGTTAGCGATACAAGAGTTGTTTTATGATGCCATAACCAGCCGCACAACCAGAAGTGGCTAATACAGGGCCAGTTAGCGATATAGGAGTTGTTTTCTGATGCCATAACCAGCCGCACAACCAAATTTGGCTAATACAGGGCCAGTTAGCGACACATGACTTGTTTTCTGATGCCATAACTATCCCCACAAACAGACGTGGCTAATACAGGACCAGTTAGCGATACAAGAGTTGTTTTATGAAGCCATAACCAGCCGCACAACAGACGTGGCTAATACAGGGCTAGTTATCGACACAGGAGTTGTTTTCTGATTCCATAACTATCCCCACAACCAGACGTGGCTAATAAAGGGCCAGTTAGCGACACAGGAGTTATTTTATGATGCCATAACCAGCCGCACAACCAGACGTGGCTAATACAGGGCCAGTTAGCGATACAGGAGTTGTTTTATGATGCCATAACCAGCCCCACACCCAGACGTGGCTAATTCAGGGCCAGTTAGCGATACAGGAGTTACTACAAGACTATAAGTAATATATGTGAAGGGGTATTTTCGTTGTACCGTTAGGTGCTTAATTAGTGCACAATTTTTTATTTATACAGAAGAAAATTGCTTCAGATTTTAAACTCTTCGCCTATATTATACTATAAATTGCGGTCTATGTATCTCTGATGTTGAAAACGATGTAACGAGTTAATTTTGAGATTCTTTGTCACCTACATTGTTTGACTCTTCGAATAAAACTCCAGATTCCAGGAGTAAATTCCGTAACAGCTTCAGATCCCAGACGCTGGAATAAGAGGAATGTGAACTGGAACTTAGCTCAACATTCACATGGCATCAACCCTTCCACCATTGGTACTTTATGTGAAGACAACTTATTTGCGTCACAAGAACAAGATGATTTTCAGCCGCAGGTGCAAGGTAGTATTGACTTTTAAAGTAAATCTGTTAATGTATGAAAGAAAATAAATACGAAAAAACAGCAATTCCTCTATAGTTATTAAAGTATTGCAATCAGGGTGATGGACTTTGAAAGCTAATTGAAAATACCCTATCAAATAAAATTGTTTTTCAAATAAAGTAATAAAATATGACAAAATATTTAACTTAATAAAATAGAAATTAGTATTAAAGTATTTAATAGTTAGTAATAAAAGGTTTGGGCTCCATCACACAATTTTAATTCGGATTGAAATCGTTCATATTATACAATAAATGTAATGCTATTATACGATAATTGAGTAATAGCTAAATATTTGTTGAACAATGAAGTTAAGGCACAAAACATGGGTTTATTTACTTATTAAATAACATCTCGACGCTTGTGAGGTTTTCGTTAGAAATATTCTAAATAAATGACTTGTTGTTTGTTTCTAATTATCTGGGGAACTCATGTCGGATGGAAATGTTTTTGTTTTGCTAACAGACATAACTTGTATTACTTGAAAACATCCGAGAATCTAGACTTTGTTTTATCTGTTTGAGTTTTATTACGAATTTATTGCTGAGCATTGACTGAAGATAGAATTTCATTTCTCAAACTAAGTTTACGTATTTTCTTTTATGAGTAGTAGGTACACAATTTTAAACCTATGTCTGATATTTATTTCGCATTAAATATTAAAGTAATATTCTGAGTTCAGTCGCAAAATGAAAAGGCTATAACAATATATATAAGGCTCTTCAATCAAAATCACCAGTTGGATTAAATTTGAGACACAGTTAATTTTAATTTTAATTTATTATTCAAACATTTTATCTATCTCTGTGTTTAGGAAAGGTTACATGTTTAATTAATTTACTTGTTTTGATACCATATGTTTTAGTAGTTTGAAATGTTTTTATAACCTTTGAAAACCTTACATCGCCGCTCGCACACCCACAGCAAACCAACAGGGAAACGCGCGCCCATGGTGGCGAACGGGATGCAGGATCAAAATTAAACTAGGTAAAAAAAAAAAAACACCGTGGTCAGTATACTCAGGTTCATTTACTACGAAAACACAGGCCTATCTAGTCAATATAATTAAGTATATATAAATATATTATAAATAAAAAAATAAAAAGTGCCTGCAGTAGTATATACCTCGAACAATTATTCTTGTCAGGTGCACCTGCATACAAAAATTAGAAACGCCATAATTTGAAACAAGAAATGCCAATTCCACCCGGTATCCTTCGGCTAAGGGCGGGCTCCTAATGAAATCCAAGAAATAACTAAATAATATCTAAAACTAACTTAAAATTAAATAACAAAATATAAACTATATAAATGGCAACAATAACAAATAAATAAAGAATGCAGGGTATCACAGATTTTGACTAGGAGAAATGTCCATCATGGTGGCCGTCCCTCAGCAGAGCGCAAAGTGAAGGTTCTCTGCGACCACGCATGATGGAGAGATGACAGGAGATAAACAGCTCATCCCTTGGACCTCATCAGTGAGGGGCCGTAAACTTAGTCGCACATGTTAGAAGTAAATGAGCTCAGCAAATAAACAAAACACTTAAATAAACTAAATTTTAAAACAGGAGCTACTCCTAACTAGTACAGTACGGCTCAAGAGTCTTTACGCCACTCTGCCGGAAAGGCCAAACGCCTTCAAATGGTCAGTCGCCTCTGCAGCCAATAAACCACACACACACTATATAAAACACACATGAGCCGGGAGATATAGGTATTGAACCGGCTCAGACTCCCCCCCCAAAAGTAGGAACTCCCCTCTGTTAATTTCTTCAAAAAGAAGAACCGAACGAAATGCCTCTCCCCCCCAAAGGTTGAAGAATTATAAACCGGAAACCCTGAAGTCTGCAGAAGGGAAAACCAAGAAAATCCAGTTGGAGGCAAGAAATCCCTCCAAGAGTAGCGTGGGTACAAAGAAGAAAACAGGAACCTTGATCAGGAAGAAGGAGCAGAGGTGATCAGGCCTCTGGACCTAAAACCCTTCCGCACAGACTAAAGAGAAATCACGGATGACTCCGGGCAAGGCTTCAGATGGGATATGTGCGCCTTCCTGAAAATCTTCTCGGACTGAGGATCTCCCAGTCGGGCAGTCACCGGAGTCAGAAACTTCAAGATGCGGTGGGGACCAGTCCACCTGTAGCAAAGTTTAGCAGCTCTTTTGTCCACAGCCGAACTGACTGGGTGAGCCTTGCAGTAAACTAGATCCCCCACCTGGAAGGGATTGGCAATACGACCTCGGTTGTACTTCCTCCTTACTAACTCCCTAGCCCGAATGAGATTCCGCCTGGCTGCCTCCCAAGTGGCTTTCACATCGGGAGTACCAGGAGGTGGCAGAAGATCGCTAATTTTCCAAAGGTTCGCCAAAGGGTTGTTTGGCGGAAAGCCAAATAATAACTCGAAAGGTACCGCCTTGTGACTTTCATGCTGGGCCGTATTAAAGGCAAATTGGATCCAAGGTAGTTGTTGATCCCAGGTGGTCTGATTTTCCGCATGAAAGGCAATGAGAGCAGATCGAAGATTGCGATTAAAACCGTTCGGCGTGAGAAGGCTGAGGATAGAAAGGGGAAGTAGTCACATGGCGGATTCCGTGCCCAAAGCACATTCTTTTAAAGATATTAGAGACAAATTGTGAACCATTATCGGAAACTAAGGTGGCGGGGATTCCAAAGTGTTGAAAAAAATGGTTACGAAGTGCTTGCACCGTGAGCTGCGCGGTAGCACTCCGCAATGGGAACAACCAAACAAACTTGGAGAAGGCATCCACACAAACAAGTAGGAACTTATTTCCGGACTTGCTACGCGGGAGAGGCCCAACATAGTCAATGAAAACCTTCTCCAAAGGTTTTTCCGCCACCTCAGATGACAAAAGACCCAACTTGGTATTTTGAGCGGGTTTGCTTAGCGAGCACAGTTCACAAGAACGTACTCGAGCTGCAATATCCCGGTCCATACCTTTCCAGATGAACTGATCCCTAATCTTCGCGATGGTCTTATGAATTCCTAGATGTCCACCCACAGGAGAAGAATGAAAATACTGAAAGACCATCGGTACAAGAAAGCTTGGCAGCACTAACTTAGGTTTTCTCCGCTGCTTGTCACGGCAGCATAGAGCACCTCGGTACAGAAAATAAGGAGGGTGGGCACCTCCGTTTTTAAGCTCATTGATGATAGCAGTCAGCTCGGGATCCTTAAGTTGGTGTGGAACAATGTCCGAAAATGCCAGAGGAAAGTCTAGGAGCACGCCACAACATGGCGGCTCTGATAAATTCTGGTGGTCGTTGGGTAAGTGATACATGCGTGACAGAGTGTCCGCTATGATATTTTGGGTGCCTCGCACGTGCTGCACTGTGAACTTAAGGGCAGAAATTTGGACTACCCAGCGACCAATCTTCCCGAGCTGACGGGGGTGGGCAAGGAGCCAAGAAAGTGCCTGGTTGTCGGTTTCCAACAAAAATTCTTTATGTTCTAGGTAAACGCCTGAACTTGTTAATTCCAAACACGACAGCCAAACATTCCAGCTCATAAACAGAACAACTCTTCTTCTCACAAGGGGTTAACGTGCGTGAAGCATAAGCTATGGGCTGCCGGATACCATCTACTTCTTGGGATAAAACAGCAGCAACGGCTAAGGAGGAAGCATCAGTTTGCAAGACGAACCTACGACTGAAATCAGGCATAGCCAAGACTGGAGGCTGCATCACTGCCTCTTTCAGCTGCTCAAAAGCAGTCTGTTGCGCTTCACCCCACTCAAACTTGGCACCCTTTTTCCTAAGAGAGTTCAGAGGGGCCGCCACTTCAGCAACATTGGGGATGAAACGACGATAAAAATTTATCATTCCCACAAAACGGGCAATCCCCTTGGCATCCTTAGGAGGAGGAAACTCCCTGATTGCCTGGGTTCTCTCTGGATCAATACAAACACCTCGAGAAGAGACAAGATGACCCAGAAGAAACGATATTTCAGGCTGAGCAAAACTCACCTTTTCAGGATTGACGGTAAGGCCAGACTCTCGCAGCCTAGTTAGAACTTCCTCCAGATGAGTCAAGTGCTCCTCATAACTCTCACTGTACACAAGCAGGTCATCCAGATAGTTGAACACGAACTTAAATTTGACATCATGAAAGATAGAATCCAGGAGTCTGGTGAGTGTTTGGGCCCCCACAGCCAAGCCCATTGGCACTCGGGTGAACTGGTACAAATTCCAAGGCACACAAAAGGCAGTGAGAGGTCGAGACTCGTGTTTTAGAGGAATCTGATGGTATGCCTGATTAAGATCAAAAATGGAGAAATACTTGGCCTTACCAAACCAGTCGAAAGCAGAATGCAAATCGGGGAGAGGCACGGAGTCAATTTCTATCTGAGCATTGAGCTTTCGATAATCCAGGACCAATCTGGACTTCCCATTAGGTTTCGGCACTAGAAACGCTGGACTGGAAAAATTTGAGCAAGACGGCTCGATTACCCCACTCTTAAGTAAATCATCGATCATATTTCTCAGAATTTCCATCTTGGGCGGAGCAAGCTTATATGGATGGGAACGTACAGGACGGGTGTCTGTAAGGACGAATCTCGTATTCCAAGAGATTGGTCGTGCCCAGTTTGTCAGTGAGGACTTCAGGAAAAACTGGAACAAATCTGCCTTATGTCCTCAGCCTCTTTCGGCGTAAGATGTCCTAGTTGGTCAGGAGGAGTCAAGCTCTTATCTTCCATCTCTACGGCAGCAGTCCCACGAGACTCGACATCAGAAAAGGGAACGAGCACCCGCCTGGCGAAAGCAAAGAAAACATGACTGGAGGCCAAATCCAAAATCATGCCAGTTTTTCCGATAAAATCTGCTCCCAAGATGAAAGGAAAAGTCAGGTCCTTAGCCACCAAAAAGCTCCAATCCCAAGAGAAATAATTAATTTTGATGTGAATCTGGGCACTACAGATAATAGGTAAAGGTGTGCGTGAAGCAGTCCAGCAGATAAGTGAACTAGGCTCAACCTGCCGTATTAGCCCAGAGGATTTTAGATCTTCAAAAAACGACAAAGAAATCAGGCTGCGTGCTGACCCAGAATCAACCAGGGCCTTCTGCACCACATTTCCCACAAGCACATCCAGTTGTGGGCAGGTTGAGCGGGCAGCCCTTACTCCCTGCGCGGCCAGAGCAGCAACCTCCCCTCTCGGCCAACGATGATAACTGTCCCCAAGTCTATTTCTTTCTGTTTTCTTTCTGTTCTGTATTAAACCAGCTACCCTTTTACCATCAAAATTATGTACATTTTTGCCCTCAAAATTACCTTTACGGCACGAGTCGGGCTTACTCGTCCGCAAGCTTACTAGTTTTTTTTTATTAAGTGGACAAAACGGTCTAATATGTCCCACTTGCTTGCAGCCATAACAGGTAGGAGGCTGCCTACGGGAAGGAGCAGCTGCTGGCTCAGACCGCACCGGAGCATGGACCGGCCCCGGAGGCAAGTGAGGAAGATGTCTCGACATGGCCTCCCTTTGATCATCCGCATCCTGAACCCCTCTAGAGATGATGGAGAGGCGGTCCAAATCCGCAAAAGATGCGGGACGGCTACAAAAAATCAAACGGGAGCGTTCTTCAGGTTTAATGCCCTCCAAAATAAGGCTCACCAACTCTGTTTCGCTCAAGCTCAAGCGCAAACACCCGGGCTACATCCCGTATCTCCCCGACAAAATGGCTCAACGTCTCGTCTGGTGCCTGAGGACGGTAAACGCGTTCCACCCGCAAGCGCTCCCTAACCCGAGCAGGTACAAAGAACTCCAAGATCTCGGCGTGGAACTGGTCAAAAGTGGCACCTCTCTTAAGGCAGTCTAGAAGGCGATCAAAAAGCGGCCTTAAGGAAAAACTGCGCTAAAATCTGCATAAGCATGGCATCTGTCATACCAGGAAATTCTCTCAGCTTAAAAACTTCCAGAAGGAAATGGATAAGTAAATTAGTGTCAAGCCCATCAACTCTGGGGAAGTGTTGTAAAACACTCCCCAAAGGATGGGGCAATTTGCCAAAGCTAGAAAAGGAAGGCACAACTATAGATGATGCCTCACCAGCCGCTTCAGGAGGGCCACTACCCATCGGAGACATAGTAACTCTGGGAGGCTCGAAAGAAAGAGCCGGAGGACGGTTAGCAAAGGTAATGGTGATGGTAGTGGGAACCTCCGTTGGAGTGACAGCGGTAAATAGTACCCCCTTCTCTTTCACCGAGCGCACCTCACTCAAACCATCTAAGGCTTGTTTTAATTTGTTACTGGCCGAAAAGGCCCAACTTTTAATATCAGAGTCTAAACTAGGAGCTGACATAAGTAAAACTATTCTGTCACGCCAATGTAAAAGTTGAGATGCCAATCTAGCCTTTGCTGACCCGGACATGGGAAGTGACTCAAAATTAATATCGTCTTCTAACTCTTCCATTCGGGTTTTAACAAAACTCAAATTTAGTAT
This sequence comes from Homalodisca vitripennis, assembly GCF_021130785.1. Taxonomy (NCBI): domain Eukaryota; kingdom Metazoa; phylum Arthropoda; class Insecta; order Hemiptera; family Cicadellidae; genus Homalodisca; species Homalodisca vitripennis. The sequence goes on along the minus strand of NC_060213.1, from coordinate 120,701,518 downwards.
TAATTTGGAACTCTGCATTCCAGCTGCGGTCCAACGCTATACAATCCCGTAATTGAGCTCTTAATGCCCTCACATCTCCCTCGGGCTTCTGTTCTCTCTCGCCAGGACCTCAAAAACCAACTCGGGCTTGCGCAGATGTTCAGGCACCAGGGAAAACGCCATACCAAACAATTAAGACAAAACAAATACAACAAAGCGTACGCAACAATTACTTAGTAAACTAAGTGGACTCAACTCACAAAGGGCTTACACTGACGAGGTCCAAGTGAAGAACTTAATACCTGCTACCTAATAGAAGGATACCCTGCAAATATACACTAACCACAACCTACAAACACAGAAGCAATAAATATAACAAAACAACACATTGATAGGGGAGAAGTAGAGTACAGTTAGGTAAATTTAGCGGTTAAGCAATTTAGAGTCCCCTGCTCCCTGCAAAGGGTAAGTCTGCAGGAAGCAAGACACTAAACCAATTCCACCCGGTATCCTGTGCTAGGGCGAGCTCCTAATAAAAAAAAATGTGTACTCTAACCTCCCCCTACCTAACACTAACCTACACCAACAAACAAAACCAGAACTGAGAGACAGCTGAGAGAGCAGGAACCAACGCTCTGCTACCATTGAAACCTTACATCGCCGCTCGCACACCCACAGCAAACCAACAGGGAAACGCGCGCCCATGGTGGCAAATGGGATGCAGGATCAAAATTAAACTAGGTAAAAAAAAAAAACACCGTGGTCAGTATACTCAGGTTCATTTACTACGAAAACACAGGCCTATCCAGTCAAATTAAGTATATATAAATATATTATAAATAAAAAAATAAAAAGTGCCTGCAGTAGTATATACCTCGAACAATTATTCTTGTCAGGTGCACCTGCATACAAAAATTAGAAACGCCATAATTTGAAACAAGAAATGCCAATTCCACCCGGTATCCTTCGGCTAAGGGCGGGCTCCTAATGAAATCCAAGAAATAACTAAATAATATCTAAAACTAACTTAAAAATTAAATAACAAAATATAAACTATATAAATGGCAACAATAACAAATAAATAAAGAATGCAGGGTATCACAGATTTTGACTAGGAGAAATGTCCATCATGGTGGCCGTCCCTCAGCAGAGCGCAAAGTGAAGGTTCTCTGCGACCACGCATGATGGCGAGATGACAGGAGATAAACAGCTCATCCCTTGGACCTCATCAGTGAGGGGCCGTAAACTTAGCCGCACATGTTAGAAGTAAATGAGCTCAGCAAATAAACAAAACACTTAAATAAACTAAATTTTAAACAGGAGCTACTCCTAACTAGTACAGTACGGCTCAAGAGTCTTTACGCCACTCTGCCGGAAAGGCCAAACGCCTTCAAATGGTCAGTCGCCTCTGCAGCCAATAAACCACACACACACTATATAAAACACACATGAGCCGGGGAGATATAGGTATTGAACCGGCTCACCTTCATTCTTTTGTTTGTTTATATTTTATTATATACACGCTTTTGATAATGTTACTGAAAAGTAACGAAATATTAAGCATTTCGATTTTAAAAAAAACGTGTTTTGTTTTCTTTTATACCTATATATATATATATTATATATATATATATATATATATATATATATATATATATATAGAGAGAGAGAGAGAGAGAGAGAGAGAGAGATTCATTTCGTTAACTTACAAACAATTACATTTAGAATTACGATATTGTAAGATATTGCCAACTCTTAAATACGATTTTGTTACCTCTAACTAATTAAAATGTAAATAGCCTATACAACTGTAACTGAAGTCAATCCAATTATGAAGTATACGTTGCTGACTGATCGAGACAGAACAGTTCATGAATTTAAATGAATTTGCTATTAAATTAAAATTAGTTACCACCATCACTAAGGTCGATGTGTTCATTATTTTAGCTACATTTCAGTGGTATTAGAATATTGTAACGTAATATAAAACTAGGTATTTTAAGACAACCATTCTCAATTGTAAATGTTAAAAGAAGTTTAAAATTATCTTAACCTTAGAATTGTAAGGTGGGGTGTATTGCAGCCCAGCAGTGTTTGTTTATTTCAGCACTCAGAGTAGGAATGAGTGGGGGGAATCTCGTGGCCTTGTAAATTCAGTTGGGCTGTTGACCTAGACGTGGGCAGACGAGCAGAGTTGTCCAGCAGGTAGTTATTATGTGTTTTCTAAAAGCTTGCATGCAGTGGCGTGTATGACACCCCACCTTACCATTTATTTTTAATGTCAGCAATCTTACTGTCTTGTACTGTATTACTTTTGATTCTCAGTTAAGTGTTTATGAATTAAGCTATATTGTAATCATCTTACTATCGCAAACTAACCTAAAACACTTCCTTTTCTATTCTAAGTGTCTAACTTTCAGAACCTAACCTAAAAAGCCTTGCTTTACAATCTTTTTTGCGTTCCAGGTTAGACGATGGAAAGTCTAAATGAAGATGAGATTGCTCGGCTACTCTGGTCAACGAAGACGAACACGGAGAAAGACATGATGCTAACATCATACCGCAGGCCATGGAAGAAGAACTCGAAGAAAGTGACGTGCAGCCAGCTGACGCAGTTGCTATCAGGATGGATGAGGAAATTGAACTAGGCCCTCTTGTTCTTGGCAAGGACAATACAACTGCTTGGAGTGTAGTAGCTCCTACTAAAAGAGGTAGGCCCTTAGCTAGAAACATTTTAATTATAAAGTCTGGTCCGAAGAATGGAGCAGAACGAGCAGAATCTCCACTTGAAGCATGGAATTTACTTTTTACTCAGGAAATGTTGAACTTGATTGTTTTGCATACTAACCAAGAAATTAAAAGAAAGTCTTCCCACTACTCTATCGGTAAATATTCTGTAAATCCAACAACTTGTCCAGAAATCAAAGCTTTTTTGTATTACCTGGCTGGCGTGCTACATGGGTCAGGTTTAAATGTCGAAGATTTATGGTCACCAATCTATGGCAACAACCTATTTAGAGCAACTATGTCTATGAAAAGGTTTTTTTTTTTCTAACTGACTGTTTGCGTTTTGACGACAAAGGACCAGGCTAGAGAGAGTAAGAAACGACAATTTTACACATATAAGAACTCTTTGGAACTCTTTTATTGAAAGTTCTAAGAGATTATATTCACCATCAGGTCATGTAACCATAGACGAGCAACTCGTTTCATGTAGAGTAAGATGCCCATTTCTTTTGTACATGCCCAACAAGCCAGGGAAGTATGGCATTAAATTTGTCATGATGAACGATGCAAAAACTTACTATATGTGTGATGCCATTCCTTATGTTGGTGAAGTTACTGACAAACCTTTTCCAAAAAAGCTGGTTACTGAGTATTATGTACGAAAATTAAGTGAATCCATCTCAGGAACAAAGCGCAACATCACTTGTGACAATTGGTTCACAACTGTTCCATTGGTGGACCGCATGTTGGAAAGAGAGCTGACGATGATTGGAACTTTGAGGAAGAACAAGCCTCAAATCCAACGATGTGTTTCAAGAAAGGGCAGTTAACAGCTCTGCTTTTGTTTTTGACGCAAACAAGACACTGGTATCATTCAGCCCAAAAAGGAAGAAAAATGTTGTTTTGGTGTCATCTATACACCACGATGATACTATTTGATGAAGAAACAGGCAAACCTGAAATAATTATTGTGTACAATAAGAACAAAGGAGGGACTGACTCTTTTCATAAACTATGTGCAACATTATCCACCTCAAGAAAGAATCTTCGATGGCCAATGCAAGTTTTCTATGGTATGCACCAAGGTGGTGTGAACGCGTATGTTTTATTTGTTCTTGCAAATTCACAATGGAAAGAAAAGAAACAACACAACAGGAGTTTCTTTCTGAAAGATCTCAGCGCAGCATTGACTCGCGAACACATGATTGCAAGGAGTCAGCAGGGAAACATTCCCAGACAATTGAAATTACAAATTAAAGCCATCCTTAGTTACAATGAAGAAAGATATGATCAAGAAGCTGAGGAAGATCAAGACGAGCAGCCAGACAACAAGCAAAAGCAGTGCTACATGTGTGATCGTAAAAAGGACAGGAAATCTAAATCTAGGTGCAATGGCTGCAAGAAGCCTGTATGCAAAGATCATTCTGTGGACTTATGTAAAAATTATAGTGACTGAGAAATCAATGAAAACAGTTGTGAGATGTTTTAAAAACATTTTACTATTAACTTGTAAGTCATAATCAGAATTTATTTACAATATGTGAATTAAATATTAAAAAATAAAAAAACTAACAAAAAGTATTTACAAATATAAAAAAACTTGTGCTAAAAGTTTTTGTGCTAAGACTAACATAAAATAGAGAAAATTAAAGTAGAGTAGTTGTAGAATAAGTAGATTTGTATTTTATAGGCAATAAACAACTTCTGTTTGTAAAAAGAAAACTGTTTTTTACTTGGGGTGTGCCACACCCCACCTTACCGTATTGGAAACGGAAGTTCACCTTACCATTCTAGGGTTAAACCTGTAGATGTAGAGAGGGCCCCAAAACCGAGTGGCCTATGTACAAATTTATGTAACCAATCACACATCATGTTGTACAAAATTATAAAGGTCTTTGTATCAAAACCTTTTTGCGATTAAACATTTAATTTTCCTTGTTTCGTACCTAATAGCAGCCTGAAATTTGTAAAAAGTTATTTTTGGATTTTTTTTGTCACCCCTGTGACACGAAACCACACTATACCTATATAAAACTTCATCTCCAATATAAAAACTTTATCAATTATTCATGACACAATGTTTTAAATTGTAGTGTACATTAAACACATTTCTCGTATTTTTGAAATGTTCCTACCACTGTAACTTATTTTTTTAACCTAAAAATTTCATAAGTCACTAATTTAAAATGGTAAGTGGGGATTTCTGCCACATTCAATTACAGGCCGTACACAAATAACCAATATTCACATGTAAAGTTATTTTATATCGAACACATTACATAACTGCGGCAAATAAACCGTAGAAGGGAACTAATTGCTTTACATTGCCTCTTTCCACGTAGTTACTGTAGTGTATTAAGAGGAAAATATTAATTAAAATATTTAAAAAACTGTATTTGCTGTGATAATTTAATAACACACACCATATGTTATTCTGTGTACGATAAGAGTATAACCAGTCTCGAGCATATTTTTGAGGCTTCTTTGACACATGTTTCACCTCAACACGGGAGACAATCATGACTAGCTTACACTGTTGGTAAAACACAACTGATTGTAGGACGAGGCTTCTTTGCCACATGTTTCACATCAACACGGAAGACAATCGTGAATAGCTTATACTGATGGTAAAACACAACTGATTGTAGGACGAGGCTTCTTTCTCACGGCACCTATTTACGTAAAGTTTTCAACTTAACCGAATGTGGACACCGACAGCAATTATATAAATTATATAAGAATGTCAGAAATCCGCAATGCTCCTGGGCCCTATCTTGTTGTCTGAATGAAGACTGGACACAACACACTCTTGTACAGTCGATTGCTTGGTTACGTGTGCTCCGTGTGTGGACGTGTCTCTGACTATGTACACACAGATCTAAAATAGCTGGCCACACATGATAGCAATAACTCAGGAGATAACTCAATACCTAGTTCAGTACTTATGGTGACTGGTGGTGTGGTGGGTCGACAAAAACCATACCATTTAATCTTCTGTGAATTTTGTAAAAAAAATTATCGAAGTAGCTATTGGGAAACGTTCCATTATCCACTAATTGCCCATCAAGCTTTTGATCAGTGACTCTTCAAATCTAAAGAGTACTGAAAAATCGAGGGAGAAGAAAATAATGGTAAAATCGGTCAAAGAATGGAATAACACCCAGTCCCGAGGAATGTTTGTACGGGCGACAGTCCTCACCCTATTCTACGACCGAAGCACTTTCAATAGGTTGATACACACAGTCTATTTAGGGAAACATTATTTGGTAATTTTTGTAATGAGTTCTTTGAATTGAATGTGTAATAACAACTCTTATTTAATTTTTTCTTTTAAATAATTTTGAATTCATAATTGAGGTTAACTTTTGTTAGATTATTACTGAGAAAATCATTGTGTTTAACGCTATAATAATTCCAGAAAAACATAACACAAACCTGAATAATGTTTTCCTTTTCTTGAATTTTCCGAGGAATAGTGAAATCTTGCCCATTTTAAACGTAGTCATTAAGTCGGAACTAATGCATACGAACAGGAGGGTTGTCCCAGATTTTGACAATATTGGGGGGCTTTATGAGGAGAGCCCGCCAAGCGGAACATTGTCGCGGCGGCAACCTGCCAATAGTTTTAAGGAAGAAGATAATAATAGTCCAATCTTTTTACTGAAGAAACAGTAACTATTATTTCTTTAATCTTGTTTACATTATTACCATGATAGATATGTCAGTGTCTGACTGATACATATACGAGTATATACGGTAGTGTAATTATGTGTCGGTTGTGAGAATGTAGGTCATTGAAGATTGTTGAGAGGAATACTAATGTTATTACTTTTATTTTGTTTTATAAGTAAATTGTTAAAAAATGGATATAAATAATATTGTTGCTTCATTTAAATTGATAACAGTTAAATTATGTTGGGAAATATATTTTTTGTAGACATAAACTTAATTTGTAGCATTTGTTAAATTGAAAATCATCATTCAGGTTATAAAAATTCTAAAGCATACTACTGCTGTAGTAAGTATTTTAGAATTACCTATTGCTTATTTGTATTTTTAATTTTCTATCCCCTATACAGTTTATTTGAACTTAATGAAGCACAAAATTTGTCTCGATATTATAACTTATATTATGTATTGAAGGTTCAGTATCAAAAGTGTTGACAGAAATATGATAGTGGAACAGCTGAGTTCACAAAACGGTTCATTGTGTGGAGGTGCAGCGGTGATTGCGACGAAGAGGGTATGTGTTGACAGAGACATGATAGTGGAAACAGTTTAGTTCACAAAACGGTTCATTGTGTGGAAGTGCAGCGGTGATTGCGGCGAAGAGGGTATGTGTTGACAGAGGACATGATAGTGGAACAGTTTAGTTCACAAAACGGTTCATTTTGTGGAGGTGCAGCGGTTGATTGCGGCGAAGAGGGTATGTGTTGACCGAGACATGATAGTGGAACAGTTGAGTTCACAAAAACGGTTCATTGTGTGGAGGTGCAGCGGTGATTGCGGCGAAGAGGGTATGTGTTGACAGAGACATGATAGTGGAACAGCTGAGTTCACAAAACGGTTCATTGTGTGGAGGTGCAGCGGTGATTGCGGCGAAGAGGGTATGTGATGACAGAGACATGATAGTGGAACAGCTGAGTTCACAAAACGGTTCATTGTGTGGAGGTGCAGCGGTGATTGCGGCGAAGAGGGTATGTGTTGACAGAGACATGATAGTGGAACAGCTGAGTTCACAAAACTGTTCATTGTGTGGAAGTGCAGCGGTGATTGCGGCGAAGAGGGTATGTGTTGACAGAGACATGATAGTGGAAACAGCTGAGTTTCACAAAACGGTTCATTGTGTGGAGGTGCAGCGGTGATTGCGGCGAAGACGGTATGTGTTGACAGAGACATGATAGTGGAAACAGCTGAGTTCACAAAACGGTTCATTGTGTGGAGGTGCAGCGGTGATTGCGGCGAAGAGGGTATGTGTTGACAGAGACATGATAGTGGAACAGCTGAGTTCACAAAACGGTTCATTGTGTGGAGGTGCAGCGGTGATTGCGGCGAAGAGGGTATGTGATGACAGAGACATGATAGTGGAACAGCTGAGTTCACAAAAACGGTTCATTGTGTGGAGGTGCAGCGGTGATTGCGGCGAAGAGGGTATGTGTTGACAGAGACATGTTAGTGGCAAAGCAAAGGTCATAAAGCGGTTCAGTTTGTGAAGGTGCAGCGAAGTTTGCGGTGAAGTGGTTATGTGTTGACAGAGACATTATAGTGGTACGGCTACGTTCACAAAGCGGTTCAGTGTGTGAATGTGCAGCGAGGTGTGCGGCGAAACGGGTATGTGTTGACAGAGACATGATAGTGGCACAGCAAAGGTCACAAAGCGGTTCCGTGTGTGAAGGTGCAGCGAGGTTTGCGGCAGAGCGGTTATGTGTTAACAAATATATGATAGTGGCAAAGAAAAGGTTGCCGTGATTGTATACTGAACAATGTTTGTCTTTTTCTTTTTCAATGTTTATATAATGAGAGAACTGGACACTTCTGAACATTCTTAAATATGAATATAAGACTCTCAACACTTGTTTCTGTTTAAAAAATATTTATTGGACGGCACTTACATATTAAATCTGATCTAATCACAAAAAGTTCTTCTTATTAACGTAACAAGTTTGACATCAACAATTTGTTTTAATATTGACAACCTATTTTAAGCATTTTTAAGTAGAAGGATTATACAGTATCCATTTACATTATAATTTTTATATACCATCAATGTCTTATGGAGTAGCAAGTGTTTCTTTCTGTCTCAAACTGGTTTCTCAATTAAATCACCAGAACAAATTTAGAATAATAATGCAAATATTGTATACGTGAGAATACAATTGCACAATTGAAAAGGTGAAGGTGCACTGTTTAAACATAATAAATAAAGACAGGAACGATAAAACGATAATTTTACGCGGAAACCAAATCTCCTGGTAATCGGAAAATCAATAAATATAATTATTTGATGTTATGCGAGCCGGAACACTGCGCTCAACTGCACTCCGAGCTTCTATATTTAAAAATTGTTGTTACCGTTTCATTGAGTAATTTGTACAAGCTCGGAACTAATGTTTGTGTGTATTGTTTAACAAGTAGATGAAAACCTTAAAATACCAATAAAACAATTTTTAATTAATCTTTTAATTTAACTTAGAAATATTTCTAAGCTTTAACTTGACTTGCGTCGTAATTCACAATAGGGTGTTTACAATATTTTCTCAAACAGGTAATTATTTAGTCCCATTTTTCTGAATGCGTATAGTTTATAGTGTATATTAGAATAACTACTATAAAGTGCTAAACAGTTTTGAGTGAAGATTACAAACAATATCGTTGGCTGTAGGACATATCCGTATAGTATGACAGCAAGCCGGTGTGCAAGAGTGCAGGCGTTACATCTGTAGTAGTGTATCGAGCACTCAGCAACCCAGGACCTGCCTGCAGCTAGCTGTAGGGACATTGTCGTATAGTATGACAGCTAGCCGGTGTACAAGAGAGCAAGCGGACATCTGTACTCGTGTGTCAAGCATTCATCAACCTAGTACCTACATGTAGCTAGAGGTAGGAACATTGCAGTATAATATGACAGCTAGCCGGTGTACAAGAGAGCAAGCGGACATCTGTACTCGTGTGTCAAGCATTCATCAACCTAGTACCTACATGTAGCTAGAGGTAGGAACATTGCAGTATAGTAGGACAGCTAGCCGGTGTGCAAGAGAGCAGGCGGACATACATACTTGTGTTTTTAGTACTCTGCAACCTAGTTTCTGCCTGCAGCTAGCTGTAGGAACATTGCCATATAGTAGGACAGCTAGCCGGTGAGCAAGAGAGCAGGCGGACATACATACTCGTTTGTCGAGCACTCTGCAACCCAGTACCTGCAGCTAGCTGTTTGGTCTGGCGGACGCCTCATATATCACCTACCCTTCGACGTTTGATGGGTTTTGTAGGTCTCTTACACAAGTCAGGAACCCTCACTCTGCTACTGATTGTGTTGTTTATTTTTAATGACAGAAGCTATCTGTGTTGTGACACAGCTTTCCAGTAATTTACAAAATATAACTGCTAGTGTTAAAATTTGGAGATTTCCTTAGTATTATACAACGAAGTAATAAACAATAGCGATAACGGAGCTCATGTTTCAACAATTTAACTGCCTTCTACCCATTTAATTTAAATATAGTTTATTTAATATTTGATAGTTACGTTTAGTAAGTTTACGTTTATAGTTAAATTGTTAATATATTGCTTAATATATTAAACAATAAAAATTATAAATTTACAATGACCTATTATCAAATGTGCTAAATCTTATAACATCCGCTTATGCCTAATTGTATTAGTTATTTAAATAAATACAAAATAAATTCGTAAATTATTGGAAGTGTGATAAATAATGAACTAGTTTGTTTAATACTATTAATATATATGTATATAATATTTATGGGCCATACATAATTGTCAAAAAAAAACAACATTTAAAACGAAATTGAACATTTTATTTTTATTTTTATAAATAGTTTAATTTGAAAATACAAGTCGAGAAATGTTGTTAAAATAAAATTACTATTTTTGTACAAATACATAGAATGCCAATTTATTAATGAGTACATGTACAGAAATGAGATTTTTACCCAAACGTAGGTCTTTCAATGCTACTTGGTAATATAGCATCTGTTTTATAAGCACCTCTCGTATCTTTTGGAGCGTCAAGGTTAAGAAAGTCACTGAGACAAGCTCTGTGTCTGTCCGGGGCAGGCCAATTTGGCAACAGAGCATGTTTTTGGTTGGATGATGCTAAGTAGTGGGCCGTACAGGCCACGCCCTCAACGGCCTTCTTTACATCACTCTGGTACTGATAATCCTCTGGTAGGGTGAGAAAGAAGTGGAACTAGATAAAATGTGATCTCCCTCTAGTTTAGACTGATAGTGTTAGCCCAATGACTTACAGGATAATAAAGTGTAGATTTTTTTAATCGTTGTTGAACTCCTGTGGACACGGTTTAACTGTAATTAAAAAATATGCTACAATAATACAGGTTCAAATACGTATAGAAATATTATGACAAATTTAATTTAAATACTTCCAAACCCGGCCTCCGTTCCCCAAAATGCGCCTTAGGTCTTCTTAAAGACTGGAAAATAAACCCTTAAGTTTCTTTGGGTTGAATATGTGTGGTTACAGTTGGGAGAAAGATTATATTTTAATTCATTTACACTTCAAGAAAGTATGACTTCTGAAGTGGTTAAGCATTTAAGTGGAATTGTATGGCGAATTCGTAATTGTATTCACGGCTTTTAACCAATTATTATATATAACGATAGGATAATAATTAATTCAGTAACTGATTTAAAAATACTATTTATATAGTATTTAAAGTGGTACTATACTGTTCTAGAATGGTAATTCTTAATTTATACTACATTTAGATATGCATGTGTATACGTACAGAAATATAACTATGTATATTAACTATGTTAATTGCATGCAAAAACGCAAGCAGGTAATACAGCACAGTTACCAATATAAATACGGTCCAAGTTTGGTTACAAATTAAGGACAGAAAATTCCTTTCCTAGTATAAAATCAAATTTGTAACAAAAAGAGGTTTTAAATATCGCTTCAATTTGGAACAGCAATCTTCCGCAAATTAATTACTTGAGTTCTGAGGAAAAAAGTAATTGTATTCCTTTGTTCATTAAAGGAGATGTAATTAAATCACGTTTCACTTGAGACGCTGAACAATTACTAACACTCACTAAGTTTAGAACTTTAATTAGTGTTATTTATCGCATCAATAGTGGGTTATTACGGAACTGTTTGATGAGACAAGTAACATTTTATGGAACAAGCAATGAATGTTTTCTGCTCATTCATGAAATGTGGCCTCTAAAACGAATATAAGGTTTCTAATGGTTAATAAATATAGCGAAATTTTTAATACTGATAATCTGACAACTAATACAAAAATTCGGTCAAATAATAATAATTCATAATCACTTTATTCCGTGTTTGACAATATGTAACATTGTATTGCAATAGTCAAATGCATAATAAAATATAATCCTAACTACACATTCACTCACAGTCATACTTACATCTCTAGTATGAGTTGGCAGGCCTGGTCCTACACTAATTGCTGTGTGGTATTTCGCTGCTTGTTTAATTTTATATATTTAAATAATACGATCCGAGTGCGGAGTTTAAACGAGTTCAGCGTTTACTTGAACTGTGACCGCGGCCGTCCGGCGCCACTAAATACTCTGGACTACCGTAAGTAGTAATGCTTGTCAGGATTGGCGTTATCAGTGAAGTGTCTATTCTTGGAAATATCGGCATGAGTGGGTACCTGCAGACACGCAACGCTCAGTCGGCGCATGCGCACTAGAGTCTTCCAGCAGGCTGCCGCCGCACGAAATTCCCCTGCCGTACCTGCAGCTACAGTGCAATAGCCTAGCCGCCTGTCCAACTACGGCGCGGTTTCACTTGCGCCTGCATTTTATGGACGGCAATCTTACTACATATCTACAGTGCTGATTGCCAATGTTCTTTTTAGGAGTACTTGGAAATCAGGTATTCCTTCCTGACTGTAATAATAGTGTTTTTAATAGGCACATTTTATTTTTTTGTTTTCTTCTGATTTCGTTTTACCATAAACTGACAATGGTGGTAACTCGTGCAAAGTTAGCTTGTGAAAATTTGGAAAGTGTATTAAATACTACAAACAATCTTGATGACATCTCTGCAAACATTGTCTCCGAACTCTGCCTAAATTGGAAAAAATTGCAAGCTAATTGTCCGGACCCTAGACTGCAGGAATTGGAAAAGGGTGTCTCCCAACTTATTAAAAAACTTGACGAAACTTCGAGCATTATCTCACATCTCGAGTCTTTGGTTGAAACCGGCAAATCAGACATTTTATCTCTCGAAAATAAACTGTTGGAGGTGAAAGGTAATAGTCGAGCTGCAATGAACGACTCTTTACACGCCCAAGATGTCATCACTGAAGAAAGATACTCTATTTTAAAAGATAATATGTTGTTGAAAAATAGTTTAAATTCATGTAAAGGTACTTTAAATCAAATTATAGGCGAAAATCATTCTCTCTAATCCCTAATTATGGAGAAAAATGCCACGGCTAATGCTTTTATATAGAAATTAAATATTTGTGAACAAGAGAATTTAGAGTTAAATAAGAAGGTAGTTAAGTTAAGAGCGCAGCTTAATAATGCTAATGACTCTGTATGGAAAGCTGGGCGATGGCTGGATGACAAGATTCTGGATTCTTATTTTGATGCGTTTAATGACAGCAATAAGGCAAAAGCCTTGTTTTTAGGTCCCTCTGTAACACAAATTATTAACCATGGTAGAACTGATGTTGTAAAGCAACAACTGAAAGATCTTTCTTTTTACTCATTTGACTTTGCTTTTATTTGTATAAATAATAATGGAGCGGAACTCAAGTCTGACAATGGCACTCATTGGAGTTTACTTTTTATTGATATTAATGCTAAGTCTGGTCACTGTCTTGACTCTCTTTAAAACACTAATTTGGGCATTGCCAAAAAGATTTTTGTACATAAATTGAATTTTGAAGAAAACATGTTTTTTGTAACTAAATGTATTCAACAGAGCAAAGATTTTGAATGTGGTATACATGTCCTTGTGAATACCAAGCTTGTCTATGACGGATATTGTAGTGCTGTTAGGATAAGTAACACTTCTTTCAATGATTGGTGTATTTCTTCTCACATATTTGTGCCTCACCCAAGTGGTGTCAATGTAAATAGTAATAAGGGGACCTCCTCTGACGTTCCTGTGGTAGGCCTGGAACGAAATGAGGCTGTAAACTGTAGCTCAGTTAAAAGCATTAGTAATAGTAAATGTGACTCTGTAATGGGCAAAACAAAGGTTAAGGATAATCTTTGGACAAGGGTGGGTCCCAATCATAGCAAACAACTAAAGTCCAATAGAATACAAGCTCAAATAAAATGTAGTTTTGTCCACAAAAATCCGTATGATGTATTGTTAGGTTCTGGTGACCAGGAGGAAGTAAACTCTGCCGTAGTTGGTGTAATAAGAAATGTATCTGGTAAATGGAATGTTAAACGGAAGAGAAATACCAAAAATAATAAGTATAGAAAGTCCTCCAAAGGTAATGTTACCTCAGTTACACAAGGTGCTAAACATAAGCCTAGTTTTATTGATATGAAATGTTGCGGTAATGTTACTGAGGTAGTTGCTAGTAGGGCTGACTTGGGGGTCTGTTGTACTTCTGGAGAGGCCGGCTCTGATTCATACTCAATTGGGTGTCTATCATCCGCGGGGGTGTTGGTGATTGGGGACTCTTTGTTGAGGTACGCGGGTGCCCCTTGTGCTGAGAATGGGGCAACCGTTTGATGTCTGTCCCGGGGCAAAAATAGTACATATTAAGCAAAAAGCTTTCGGGGTATGTTGCTTCCCAGCCGAAGCTTATCTTCATTCATGCTGGGACAAATAATCTGGTAAATGGGTACAATAGGGGTGCTGGATATAATGGTGGATGGGGAAAGAAGAAGACTGCTCTCCACAGCATGGCTGATCTGCTGAGTGTTGCTAAGGGTCAGTTCCCTAAATCTAGGATCATCTTGAGTGGAGTCCTGAAGCGAGGAGACATCAGCAACTCATCCATTTATCTTTTTAACGAGCAATTAGATCTCATGTGCAATAACTTCGGTTTGGTTTTTGTTGACGCCAATGACTCAATAAAGAGATATCACTTGGCTCGTGATGGTCGTCATCTTAACAGAACGGGGAACCATCTTCTCGGCAACTTTATTTTCTCTCATATTCAGGAGGGAGTGGATGTGGTGCCTTCGGTGGTTAGCTCTGTACCTCTTCCTCTAGCGCCTACTTCTTCGGAGACCGCAGCCTTGGACGGTCATCCCTCTTTGAATGTTTTGCCTTCAGTGGCCAGCTCTATACAACCACCTCTATCTCCCACCTTGTCGGGAAACGCCGTCATAGGCCGCCATCTCTCTGCAGATTAGCCCATGTGAACATTCGTTCAATTAACACGGGGTTCGGTGAGCTCTGCTCTGTGGTTGAGGATTTTAACTTTGATTTCCTGGGTATCTCAGAGACCTGGCTTACTCCTGATATGTCTTCGGATTGTTACAGTTTGAAGGGCTATTCATTTTGGCGTTTTGATAGGACGTGCGGCCCTGGCTTGCCTTCAAATGGCGGCGGTGTCGCCGTCTACTTCAGGGAAAGATTCGATATGAAGTGGATCTATCTTGATCATATTGATGGCCGGCTGGAATACATATGCGTGTTGGGAAAAGTTCAGGGATTACGCTTGTGTGTCTGTGTTGTCTACAAGCCTCCGAATATCCCTTACTCATGCTTTGCTTCTCTGTTCCACGCCCTCTTCATTGACATGCTCTCTCACGTTGATGAGGTGATTTTGATGGGCGACTTTAATGTTGATCTTTCTTGGGAACAATAAGCCGGAGTTCAAGTATTTCAGGAATCTCTTGGCATCGATGAACCTTGCTCAGATCGTCAATGAGCCAACCCGCGAAACAGACAATACCGCAGCCTTGATTGATCATATCAATTCCCTGAGCAACATGACTGTTGGGTGTGGTTGACACGTCTAAGATCTTGGATGGTCGAGGCAAGCGTATCACTGACCACAAGTTGGTTTTCTGTGACTGCCCTTGCAAGACTAAGGAAAGGATGAAGGAAAAGTTCATTTCCTACAGAGAACTGTCAAAAGTGGATCTGCAAATGTTTTCCTCAGAGCTTTCCTCCATTGAATGGCATGGGATTGAACTTCAGAGTGATGTTGACGATGCTGTGGATATGTTAACCGCGGGAATTATGCAGGTATTTTGATGCATGTGCTCCATTGGTAAAAAAGCGTGTGACCAAAAGGAAGGCGCCTTGGCGAAATTCAGAAATAATGCTTCTGACAATGCACAAAAAACCAATTAAAAAAAGATTTACTTTGTCGTAATGATGCACGTGCGAAAGCGGCATACTGTAGCGCACGTAATAAACTGTAGCGCCGTTATAAAGGCGAAAAAGATTATTTTGCGGCAAAGTTAAAGTGCAGTGACTCAAAATCTTTCTGGGCAACCATGCGCGCAGGAGATCTAAAGGTGGGCACTGCTGGCGGTTCGGTATCGGTTAATATTTCCCCGGATGAAATTAACCGCTACTTTGCTGGCTTGGGCGGCGATAACAGTGTGAACCCGGAAAGGCTCGGTTTTTATAAGCACGCTACTTGCGAAAAGGTGCAAGATAAATTTCAGTTTCGGCAGGTGAGTGAGAGTGAGGTTAAAATTATCAACAGTATCTCCACAGCGGCTTTTGGCATTGACGGAATTTCAATCATCATGGTCAGAGCAGTTAGTCCTTTCTGTATCGGGGCTATCACCCATATCATTAATCTCTCTCTCTCTCCTCTGACCGATTCCCCTCCGGATGGAAAAAAAGCCTGGTCAATCCCTCTTCCCAAAAATAGTAATCCTACTAGTGTGTCCTAGCTTAGGCCCATTTCCATTTTGCCAGTTCTGTCTAAGGTATTGGAAGGAATTGTGACAAATCAGTTGGTTTCCTTCCTGGAGTGCAGCGGTGTTTTGCCCGATAGTCAGTCTGGTTTCAGGAAGGATTTCAGTATGACATCTGCTCTACTAAGTTTGACAAGCCAACTGTTTTCCACCAGGGATAAGAATTTATGTAGTAGTTTAGCTGCTCTTGATTTCTCACATGCATTCGATTCAGTGAATTTTGATATGTTTTTGGCTAAGCTGCATTACTACGGTTTTTGATCAGGTTTCAACAATGTGGTTTCGCTCTTATCTGATCGACAGAACCCAGGTAACCAGAGTGAATGATCGTCTTTCAGGGATTGCTCTCAAGGAGTCAGGGGTTCCTCAGGGTAGCTGCTTAGGTCCTATTATGTTTCTATTGTATACTGCGGATCTTAATCTTGAGTTATCATTCTGTTCCCTTTAGTCCTACGCTGATGACACTCAGCTTGTGTTGTCATATCCTCCATTACAGTCTTCCTTGGCAATGCAGCAGATTAATGCTGATTTGTCGAGGGTCAGGCTCTGGGCTGACGATCACGGGCTTCAGTTGAATCCAAGAAAGTGTTCACTTGTTAATTTTTACCCCTCTTCAAATGCAGTCTTTCTTGGTAATGGACCCTTGGGAGTTTCCTTGGGAGGTGTTCCTTTGCAGGTTTCAGACACAGTAAAAATCCTTGGCGTTATTTTTGACAAGCAGTTAACCTTCTTGAAACCATGTTCAAAATATCAATCGTGGTGTAATGAATAGGTTAAGAGTGTTGTTTAGGTTTAAGGGGTTACTCCAGGAGGAAGTGAAACTGAAGATTGTCAAAGCTGTGGTTTTCCCAGTTATTGTTTATGCTCTTCCTGTATTTGGTGGAAGATTGACCCTTGAGGGTGCGATCCTGATTGATAGGTTACAGAACTCTGCTGTAAGATTTGTGTACGGCCTGAGAAAATTTGATCACGTTAGCCAGTATCGCCGTACAGCAGGGATCCTCCCGATAAAGTACATTTTCAAACTCCAGGTGGCTTGCCTTGTTCACAAGGTGTTGCTGACGGGAAAACCCTCTTACCTCAGGAGGATGCTACAGACCCGAGCTGAGATTAGGGACTGTCACACTCGGCAGGACGCCATGCTGGAGGTGCCCAGGGTCAGGCTGGAGATGGGGAGGAATGGATTTCGATACTTTGGCCCCCAGATATACAACAGTGTCCCTCACAGTCTAAAGGCTTACGGATATTCCTCGTTTAAGGACAATCTCAGACTGGCTTTGGAGGAGGAGTGTTTCACCTCTAAATAGCTGTGTAATGTATTAGATTAGTTTAAGTTAGGTTAGATTAGTTTAATTTTATATTTTCGGATGATGATATAGATTTGTATGTGCCTTGATTAAAAATGTATGACTTCAGTTATTTTGAAAAACAACAATGTAATGTTGAAAATCGCTGCAAATAAAGAAGTTATTATTATTATCTCAACATTCTCACGACACAATCACACAGACTTCGGATCCATGATTTTCAATCATCCCAACGGCTCGTCATGAATTCATCAATCGAGTAAAACGCTTTAGACACCAACAGGCGTCTGAGTCGAGTTTTGAATTGATTGAGGTTGTTGGAGTTTTTGATATCCTCAGGGAGCTTGTTGATTAGTCTGACACCCACCTGCTGAGGGAGGTGTTGCGATAATGCCAGTCTGCGTTGATGAGTTCGCAAGTTGTCCCTGCCTCTAGTTTCATATTGGTGAACGTCCCCTGCCACTTATCAAGGCACATCTCGATCTGCAGGACACGATCACCTCAAAAACGTAAAGGCAGGGCAATGTCATCAATCCCAGCTCCCCGAAAGATGCCTTGCACGACTCTCTATAATTCAGTTTTAAAATTATCCTGACTGCTTTTTTTTGGAGCCTGAAAACCCGCTTCATCTTGTTTTTGGCACATCCTCCCCAGAGTCTTAATCCATAAACAAGATGTGGATGGATTAGGCCGTAATAGGCCGTTTTTAGAATCTTTAGGGTACATATCTTTGCTAGGTGCCGTAGGGCAAATATGCCTGTGGTAACTCTAGCACAGATGCTATCAACATGATCATTCCAGGTCAATCCTCTGTCAAGGAACATCCCCAGAAACTTTGTGGAATCTGTATCCTCTAAAAGGGCATCATCCGCAAAGACAGAAGGTCGCATCGCATGATCATGCTGACGAAGAAAAAAATTGATGACACTTGATTTTGACTGGTTTGTTGTCAAGTTCAATTCTGTGAAATATTGAATGCATGCGTTCAATCCCACAAAAAATTTGATTTCCAGATCTTGTTTTGAATTGCTTTTGAAACAGAGAGTCGTGTCGTCAGCATATTGAACCAGTGCCCCAAGTTGGATTACTAAGTTCAATCTACAGACATAAATCAGGAAAAGGAGAGGTCCAGACTAGATCCCTGAGGGACACCATGAGCCATTTTTATTTTGCTGGAAACGACGCTCGAGATCATCACACGCTGATCGCGAACTTTTTAGATAAGACGTGAGCCAAAAGTGTGGGAGACCCCGGACGCTACATTTTTCTAACTGTTTGCAGCAGTGTCCCGTGATGCACACAGTCAAAGGCTTTGGAAATATCGAGGAATATGCTTAGCACATGTTCACGACCTTCCAGTCCATCGACAACATTGTCCAAAAGGCCGTTCACCGCGTCAATTGTGGATTTGTTTTTTCGGAATCCAAATTGTTCTGGATTCAGAATTTTGTTTTTTTCTAGAAAGCTTTCCAGTCTTTCATAGAATAATTTTTCAAAAATTTTGCTGAACACAGGAAGAATTGAGATTGGACGATAGTTCCTTGCAAGGCAAGGATCGTCTTTTTTTTAAATCGGAATGACTTTGGCAGTCTTTAAAGAAGATGGAAAATTTCCAGTTTCAAATGAGAAATTGATCAATTTTGTGAGCGGTCTCAAAATGTGCTTATAGTAACGTTTGAGTAGCCATACTGACATCCCATCGGCATCACTGGTTTTTTTATGTGTTCAGCCTCTGTATGACATTTGCTACCTCCCCCTCCCACACAGGGGCCAAGGCCATGGATGCAACCGGATCACTGACTTCTCTTCCGTGTGACTGAGATTCTTTAAATGACGAGTTCATTGTAGCCACGGTAGAGAAGTATTTATTGAATTGGTTAGCCACTTGAAATTGATCTTCGTAAATTTTGTTTTCAATTTTGATTGCAATGGGTTGGGAAGACTTTTTTGAGTTTATATCTCGAGAAAGGTTGTTAATAATTTTCCAAGCAGTTTTTGAGAAATTTTCACAATTACCTAAGGCTCTATTGATGTCATAGGCTTTGGCGGTTCGTATGACTTTTCTATAGATCCTGCGGTATGTTCTAAAGAAAGTTTTGAAATCTTCGTTTTGAGTTCGAATAAAAATGTTGTGGTAGAATTTAAGCTTGTCTCGAGATATAAGAATTCCTTTAGTCAACCAGCCATTTTTCCGTGGTTTTTGATTTTGTTTAGTTTTTTAAACGGACAAGCAACATCCAAATAATTAATTGAAACTATTACTGAAAGCTTGAAACTTGTCCTCAACATTCTCAAACTCATTTAAAAATGCCCAAGACTCACGCTCCAGCAATTTATTCAGTCGGCAAATGTTTTTAAAATTGACAGATCTTGCAATTTTATATTTTGGGTTTTGATTTTCCAGCTTGCATCCATGAACCAGGACCTCCTGCGCAAAGTGGTCAGAGATCGCAGTGTTTAAAACAGAGACCGTGTAGATATGATTTTACACGTTTAATCCTGCCATCATCTAGGACTCTCCTATTAAGACTCATCGCACAGACTGTCCATAGGATTTTGAGTAGGCCCTCTCTGGTCCATACGTATTGATTAGTGTTGTGCTTTAATTAGGAACATGTTTTAGATGTCGTGTCATTTGATTGCAATATAACCTGTTTATGCTCTGGTGTGATTTGTTTATTTTCGCCTAGGTTTTAGTTATCTGTTCGGTCAGTAGTTATGTGTTGGGGTAATAGTAATGTGTTGGGTTACTTATTTACTTGGAGAAAATATCAGCATACAGATCACGAGACATAGTGCTACTGATTTCTTGTATCCCGAGATGAAGGCAAACGGTTTATAAAAACTTTTTACTTATTAAAATAATAACGAAAGAAAGTTATCAATATTTTTATCTAAATATTATAAACTGCTTTTTAAAACACAGACACACACAAAAATCACACACACATCCAGGTTCGAGTTCGGGCGGAGCAAGTACTTTTTAAAATTTATATATATATATAATAATTAATATAAATTATATATATATATATATATATATATATATATATATTTATATATATATATATATATACATATATACGTAGTGGTAGATTTTGTCCATTTTAACGTCGGTACGTTATAAGTTTTAAAAACACTGGAACAGTATATCTTTTTTCGCTAAATATATTTGAAAAACAGTGTGTTTTTTAATGATACACACTTTTTATATACACAATGTTGTTTTGCTCATATTTTGCTGGAAAGAATCGTTATAAATTAATTTTTAGACTTTGACCAGACCTTCGTAAGACGTGTATATAAACCGGATGAGGAATGAAAATAAATATACTTTATACGAGTAGGTTTTCCTATTAAAAATGAATTTGCAATTACGAGTAGTTTCGAACCATATACAAAGTAAATTATTGCTGATGCTTGCTCGAATGGTGTGCTCACGAAGGAAGGGAGTTATGTTATGTTTTATTTATCAATGAGGTAACAGACTTGGTGTTTGATGTTTCTTGGAGACACGTTTGTTTACGAAGCCAGCTCGCGAGTAACAAAGTAGACTGGGAATTGCAGAGAGACTTAACTCCCATGTGGTATAAGTCTTTACAACACTTGGTAACAATATAGGGATTATTAAAGGGCTCCTACAAGCCCAAAAATACTAACGAAAATTTAAACACCTGAAAACTAGAGAATTAAGCCTCAGGGGGATATCCAGGTAACGTGTAACCTGGGAAAGTTGAACAATACAAATTTGGAAACATATATGGAGATAAAACTAGATCATATAAATTTACGTACCAGAGTCTTGAAGAGTGATATTGGAGGTCGTCTGTGTTACTGATGGAACCTGAACATAAAGTATCTTACCTGAGGAATCTTGAAGAGACGCAGTAAGTTGGCCACCTGGATGGAGGTGACACTGGGACGCTGCGCCCACCACACCAGAGATCACTTTCCGTATCTGAGTCTTGTTGCAGTGATATTCGGCGTCGTCTATATTACTAATGGAGCCTGAAACAGTAATCAATTTTTTGATTTTTTGTTTTTGGATATCAAGGCAAGCATATAAAGTTTAATTTTGCACTACCTTATACTGATGTGTTACATATTTATCTCATGGAGGTTAAATTAACCATTAGAAAATAACTCTATAACCTTGCATGCGCTATTAATTATTTCGTTTTGGATTGTACTAACAATTAAAAAATACCAATGGATATACAACTACAAGGATAATCTTAGCTTATGGCGGTTCAGTTATTAAAATGATATTTGTAGGATTACAACTACAAGACATTAAAAAATAGTTAACCATGGAAATATTTAGATATTTGACATGTTTTATGTTACAAAAATAGTTCTCTGCAAGATTAGAATGTACAGTATATATTCTTCACGTGTTAGACAAACCTTAAGGTCAATGGAACGTCGCGTCGTCCAAATAATGGTTAAGAACAATCTAAATGTCATGAACCTGAGGTATTCTTGAGGCTCCAGGATGATAGAATAGTACAAATCCAGTCACTGCATACCAAAAGTTCACTGAATACAGTCACACCCACCAGAGTTGAGGAATGGTTGAAGAAAATACAGTATGGACACTTCCTGTAGCAAGCGCCATGTACTTAAGGTAAAATAACAGGATAGGGATGGTTTAGAAGATAAGGGTGTAAAAGGCAGCCGCCATCGGTCTAGGTTTTTTTTTCTTGATTACAAAAGTCATTGCGTGTTAGGAATTTATTGGGT
Source organism: Homalodisca vitripennis (assembly GCF_021130785.1). Classification (NCBI taxonomy): domain Eukaryota; kingdom Metazoa; phylum Arthropoda; class Insecta; order Hemiptera; family Cicadellidae; genus Homalodisca; species Homalodisca vitripennis. Next base: position 120,679,166 of record NC_060213.1, on the reverse strand, counting down.
ATGGTTTCTTGGACCTCAAAACATAGTCACTTTTTTAACATTAGGTCAAAAGTGACCAAAATTACTAGATGGTAGAATTTCAAGTTTGTAAGTCTTGTAATATTAGGAGTGTGGCCTCAATGAGCTATGTTAGGATTTCTTGTAAATGAGACTCGAAATGACATATATTATTTACTAGTTAATTTTAAACTTGGTACTTACATGAATGATGTGTACTCGAATAAAGGAGACTTTGTTTATTAAGGACGTGAGGTACTTTTGTGTTATCCGGAGACCACTAATTTTGAATGATTCTTTCTTATTATCGGGGACCAAAAAAAAACATCGTTATATGTTATTAATATTTTTCCTTGTGTTGTAATGAATCTTAATACACCCAATGAATCATACTCGTTGTTGCCAAATCGCCTCCCAATATGCCTAGACGAGCAATCTTCAAGTAGTCCTAAACGCACGAATCCCATGTCACCTTAAAATAATTAATTTTTATTCTTTTAGTTTTTGTTTCCAAACATTTTCATGCACTTGCTTCATTTATAACTACATCATGAATGAAATGTATCTTCTTTTCTGGGATTTACCTCAAACAAAAGAGGAAAGTTTTTATTGGCAGAATAAATGTGACGATCGGGAGTAGCGGCGACTGGTGGAGATGCATTCAAACTCAATCCTCGCCGACACATCGCTTCCTTTAGAGACGCAGAAATACGATAACCGTTCGTCGTAATGACTTGTAAATTTCGAAAGAGGTTAAATAAATTCTATTCTTTATAATACTGTAATATATTTTGGTTTCCAATAAGGAAATCTCGTCCAAAAATAGTGCCTCCTGATACAATACTCAATTCTCGACGACATCGCTTACTCCTTGGGAGGCAGGAATATGATAACCGATCGTCGTAACGACTTGTAAATTTCGAAAGAGGTTAAATAAATTCTATTCTTTATAATACTATAATATATTTTGGTTTCCAATAAGGAAATCTCGTCCAAAAATAGTGGCCTCCTGATACAATACTCAATTCTCGACGACATCGCTTACTCTTGGGAGGCAGAATATGATAACCGTTCGTCGTAACGACTTGTAAATTTCGAAAGAGGTTAAATAAATTCTATTCTTTATAATACTAATAATATATTTTGGTTTCCAATAAGGAAATCTCGTCCAAAAATAGTGGCCTCCTGATACAATACTCAATTCTCTCGAACGACATCGCTTACTCTTGGGAGGCAGAATATGATAACCGTTCGTCGTAACGACTTGTAAATTTCGAAAGAGGTTAAATAAATTCTATTCTTTATAATACTATAATATATTTTGGTTTTCCAATAAGGAAATCTCGTCCAAAAATAGTGGCCTCCGAATAATACCAAACTACCAGACGTGAGATATATGTTTCCTTGATAGGTACGTTCGTTTACAAGGTAGATTAACACCTGACCCTGAGAAATTACAATTAATTAACTATTACATTATTAAATACAACACAGTTCTTTAGTTATTAATTACTAGGATTAGTGAAGTTTTATGGCAAACCCATTATGGATTAACTGTTATTTTCTCTTTTCTATGAAAAACAGAATAATTAATTGTATCAAACCAGTTCAAGGTTGAATCTATTAATTTCACTAATTTTAAATAAAATTTCTCCTAAACGTTAAATATTTAAAACACAACAAAGTGTACTTATACTTCCGTTTTATTAAGTTAAAAATTAAAAGTTAATATATAAGAATGGATCTGGATAAATTAATTTTTCCAATTGCTGAGGAATACGAACACGATTAGAGGCCATAACAGAACAAAGACATTCACCTATCTCTGAGTAAGGTGAGTGGAGCAGGGCTAAGAGTGATTTCCCAGAGGGGATTTCTTCGCTGTGTAGAGAAAGTGTTAGAACGGAAAGTTATCTCATTTCAGCATTTCAGCAGTTTCTGTTGAGTTTTTATATCAAATCCATACTCTTGACACTCGCGTAAAAGTGTATTTAAACTGAATTTAGAATGTATCAATACTAAAATAATTTCTACCTTTGTATCGTTCCATCACACAATTTACAAGGTGAGATTAAAAACAAAGTTATGGCAGTCAGATTCAACTGAAAGTTACCGAGTTTAAATACATTAATTAACAAGAACTAAATTTCGTTCATCTAGACAGGGTGAAATTTTAATTATTCAGAACATGGAAACAACAACAAAAGATGTTTACATTCACATAACTGCGGTCACTGAGGATTGTTGGTACAGAGTGGGAAATGAGTTCAGAGGCAGTTGTGACATACACAAAACATTCGGTCAGCGAGTAACGGTATTAAAGAGTGGGAGTCAAGTTCAGAGATGATTGTAACATATACAACATTGTGGTCAGAAAGGAATGATGTTACAGAATGGGAGTCGAATTCAGAGGCAATTGTGACATAGAACGTTTACAGTCAGAGCGAAGGAACACTGTTCTACCTGAGGAGGGAAGCGAGTTCAGATGGGGGGGGTGGGGGGGGGGGGGGGTGGGGGGGGGGGGGGGTGGGGGGGGGGGGGGGTGGGGGGGGGGGGGGGTGGGGGGGGGGGGGGGTGGGGGGGGGGGTCCTCGGAGCTATAAAAGAAAACAATTTTTAAAATGTGTTTTTTGTATGTTCTCCAGTATATATTTTACAAATATTTAGTATGATTTTTCAAATTATTATAAACGGGCTTGCAACATAGCAAACTCTCTGGCATCACACTATAGCTCTTGGGTTTAATACAAAAAACACCAATAATATACTGTTTATAGTGTATTTGACCGAAATTCACTGCAATGAAACACAACGAACAAGAATTATAGGGATAAAACATATAACCAAGATAATGATATTTACAAATTTTACATACTAGCTGATTGTACAAAGCTTTAGTGTAGCATTGCAATGTTTCATTCACACAGCGATTAATAAACATAACAACAATGAAATTAACAATTATCTCAAGCAATACTTAATCTTCCGAATATTTTTTAAGTATCTGTCACTTCGAATTCAAAAGAAACATGCTCTAGTACAAACAGTGAGATTGTTGCGCTCGGACTGCATACGGACATGTGTGGCCTCACGGTAACCGAGCCGAGCCCGCACCGACAATCGGCCGACTCACGTGTCGGGCGCGGTGCGGATATGTGTGTCCCAACCTTTACTCGTGAATAAAAAGAAAGAATACTCTATATTACCTTTTTAATGACTGCACCTAGAAAAGCTAAACTTAGTTACTTAGTTAGAATACAACACTGCGCTGTTCTGTTTGTATCACAAGACTGCTCCTGCCCACAAAATACCAAAATTGTATACTCAACTTCAAATGTTTAAATGTAAATCCCCTTCAAGTTATATATAGCTTGAAAATTCTTAAAAAAATTAAAAGTGAAGGTTGGATGTCATCATTAACTACAAATTGGCGGCTAACTCAATTCTTAACTATTTCTAATCTTAAAAGTTATTAATATAAATATTTATCGTTTAACAACAAACATAAACCTATAAAAATGTTACCTGCCTCATGGCAAAAATGTATCTGTCTCGATAAACGAGGGTCTCTAGTCGTATTTTATTGCAAGTAGAAAAATTAAAAGTTTAATAGAACAATTAAGAGAATATGAGAAAGAAAATAATGAACTTAAGTCTTAAACTAAAGTTTTAACATTAAAACAAAAGGGTTTAAATACATATTTTATAGTTTTAAAGTTTTATACAAATATATAAAGCATTCCTTTTTTAACTTCAAACGAAAATATTTTGATAATGTACAGAATTTAATATTTTTTATCTAGAGAGGCAGGTCTCTTTTGCCGAAAAAGCTATCAAAGTACAGTGTAGAGCAACTTCAAGGTTCTTCAGGAGCTCACGAAGTCATTATTTATCACTATCGCGAGTCCTTTGTGAAGGCTTACAAAGTTCTGAACAAGTCGATTAAAGTATCGAGATAAAGCATTCTCTAACTCTACTGGATTAGCAAACAGCTAATCCAGTAGAGTTAATACAAATATAGGATAAACAATCCTATATTTGTATTAACCATTGAGATTGATTAAGTAAATCTTACTACTGTCTTACTGTGTGAATACATCTACTGACTAGTAAACTGTAATCTATTTTATAGATAAACCGCTCGCAAATAAACCTGAGCAGAAGCAAGTATCTTAGCAGTACGTCGTAGAAGGGGCCCCCCTCTATGGGGCGGTTTGATGGGGAGTGGAACTAGCACCTTGTCTCTGTGTATCTGCTGTGTGGATCGTGTTTCACTCGCACAGTATTGTTTACTTAACCTGTTCTATAAATATATTATATTTTAGTGAGTAGGCATATACAAGTGTTAAAGCGTAAAATATTAATAGACCAGGTTATAGTAGCCATAGACATAAGCAGGGAGCTTGCATATTGTTGTGAGATTAGCCGCGCAGTAACAGTGGCCAGTAGAGATGTATAGTTCAGGTAGATGAACGAGTGATCCGGATCAGTCGAGTGTTTCAAAAGACCCGTTCTCCTCGACCGTTTCGTTCGCTTTTTCCTTTAAAACTGAACGAATTCGATAGTTTTTTTCAAATCAAATATATTATTTTTAGCGATTGTTTAAACTTACAATATTATAATTAAGTTCATTTTTAAACCCTTATCCATGAGGAATAGCACAATTAACTAATTCTATAGAATTTATAAGTTAGGTTACACTGATCCCCAAAATTATTCTGTCATTCCTTTCGTTCACTGCTAATCGATTAAAAATAAGTAGAGAGCCTTGGTATTATTAAAAGTGGTGGGAAGTTAATCGGTTGAATATACAATATCTTGTTATTTGTAAAAATATATTGTTATCAAACGAGCAATGTGCCTCTTTAATGTTTAGCAATTTATATAATAAATTTGTAAGTGAATAATAATAATAATAATATTCTTTATTGCGTGAAACAATTACAATATTGCATGTCATGCGTCAACGTAACTATATAAAGTAGATAAGTACATCAGATAAATGATGTTGGTCAAGGTAAATACATACAATGCAATACGATTCTTGTATGTATCAGAACCGGGGATTTCGAGGTTGTTAATTTCAAAAATTTTCATCCCAGCGGCTCATCATGAACTCTTCAGTTGAGTAAAATGCCTTTGACATAAGAAAATGTTTTAGTCGAGTTTTCAATTTTTTTGTTTCATTGAGTTGTTTGATGCCTTCAGGGAGCCTATTGATTAGTCCGACTCCAACTTGAGATGGTAAGTGTTCGAAAGCTGCCGTTCTGTGCTGTTCGACTCGAATGATGAATACATGAATACCCTTACTCATGATTATATAAATTAACCAAGTCCATTGGTTATAAGTATTAACATTTTAAATATTCAATAATGTATCTGGCAACGTACAACTAAATATTTACTACATTCCTGAAACAATAAATTTATTGTTATACATCTATCGATTCACTGTACGATATACTGTTTCTTCCTCTGCTCGAACACTTTTTTACAAGCAGATCCTTTCGTTCACTCAGTCATTCCGTTCAGTCGTCTATTCGTTCTGGTCAACACGATGACCGGTATAGCACGCTCTTACCGGCAAGCTCAGTAACTCTGTACTGACTGGTTCAACTGAACGAATCGCAGCACTGAATGAAACCGACTGAGTCGGATCAGTCAGATGATCAGCAAATTCCGAGCAGCGGTGGGGATACTGGGGGCGGCATCACAGCGGCGGAGGGGTATTTATTTACCCTACCCTGCGTGAACTCAAGTCACCCGGTCTTTTTTTGTAAGCGGTTTACCTATAATTTAAGAACTTATCATTTATTAAATTAAATTATTTAAAAAATTTATTGTTAATAAGGATTCATTTATCTTGTAATATGAGTGCTGAAAACTTGTTATAAATAACCACGTTAACCTTTAGAATGGAAATACGCTGTCCTGCTCTGATCTGTAGACTGTGACTACATGTAGGATTTATAATGAAATGATAACGTTTCATTAGATGTTTTATACGCGTTAAATATCAACAGCACTGCACACTAAACATACATATGTCACAATGAACAGAGAGAGCCAAGACCTACTACACTGATACACATGTTATGATCATATGTAGTCTGTTAATGAGCAAAACAAACCAATATTAAATGTATTTTTTTGTAACCTGAGGAAAAAATTATATTTTGATTAAATATCTGATCCAATAATCATTCGTGTTAAATAAATGACATATACTCTATATTAATAAATTAATTGGTTAAGAAAGTCAGTCGAAAGTGTAATTTGTAATTTATGTATCTCGTATCCGAGAATACAAATTTAAACTTTCAGTATTACCAACACACACGATATATATATATATATATATATATATATATATATATATGTGTGTGTGTGTGTGTGTGTGTGTGTGTGTGTGTGTGTGTGTGTGTGTGTTTGTGTGTATGTTTGCATATTAATAAAAACTAAAAACACATAAAATATCTTGTCAGAGGAGTAATAAGAAGTTAGAAAACATATATTTTTATTACAATAAGCTAATTTTTAAAGATAGTTATTAAAACATAAATACATGGCTCTAGAGAATCTACAGTGTTGTAATAAAGGACGAAGTCTTAACAAACACAATGTATTTAAAGTTCTGTTAAAACACTGCAAGGGAGTTTCTCATATTTTATACAGGAGAGTCAGTTCTGACGTTAGTAAGGGAACAATAACAAACGCGCTACAAAACACTGGCGTTCGTTGCCAAGTTATTCTTCCTTTCATTGAAACATTATTCTTCGTTTCAAGCGTGTGTGAGAATTAGTAAGTGCCAACTGATGTCGTTCACGGAGAGATTTTTTATGGGAAATAATATTTAACAGTTCTGGTCAAAGCACGTCCTGAATATTTATTTATTTATTTAAGAAAAGGAGCCGAGACCTACGATAATTCACGTGTTACGATGATATGTTGTCTGTTAATGACTTTGAGAAAAAAAACCAATACTAAATGTTTTATTTTTGTAACCTAAAGAAACAAAACTAAATTTTCATTAAATATCTTCTCCCATACTCATTAGTTAAATAAATGACATATACTGTATATAAATAAATTACTTGGTGTAAGAAAGTCAATCTATAGTGTAATTTGAAATTTATATCGTATCAGATAATAAACACCTAAGCTTTCAATATTAAAAACTCTCACGATAACTAGCGATATATACAGGGTGAGTCTGACCACCTTTGCAGTATTTACAGCTGTCTTAATAACTGACTTCCACACTTTTTCTATCTCTTTTCTCCATAATTTGGCCTCTCCGAATCCCTTAAAATTATTTTCAATTTTGAAAATGCCCCTAAAGAGCCCAATTTGGGGGTAGGTGTGCTTTTTGGGGAATTTTCAAATGTAAACATGGGTCGTGTGGTACATCAATTTAAAGGTCTAATTACACCGAACATTTTGGCGCAAATAAAAGTTAATTATCTTTAACCGTATGTACAGGGTGTACCAAAATGTTTTGAAATAGGACTTTAAAATAAAGTACCGTATTACCCTACCTACAATACGGAACAGCTCTAGATTTTTTTCCTAACTTGCTATTGACAAATTTTTCAATGAAATACAGTATGTGGTACGGGCATTGTTCACTGGATTTTCTAAATTTCAAAAATATTCAAAATTAAGAATACAAAAAATCCTAACACTCAAAATTCTTAAATAGCAACATATAATAAATGTTATATCATATAAAAGGTCTTTTTAAAACCAACATTTTTTGCATTTAACTTTTTTTCCTATCTTTTAATGTTTCAAAACTGCAGCCAAAAAACTGAATTACTTATGTCTGTTTACAAAATGTTACAAATTATTTTTATTTGAACAAACAGGTTTTTGTGATTAAATAAACACAATTTGTTATGAAATCAGACCAAAGTTCAACATGTTTTAATTTTCCAATGTGGCCCAATATTTTTGTAGTAGTTTCCATGTTTATCTTTTAAAGATAACGTATAATATATATATATATATATATATATATATATATATATATATATATATATATATATATATATATATAGATAGATAGATAGCCCCAGACGTTCGGACTCTGACCCTCCCCCTATGTACATTGAGTATAGTTGAACATTCTTTAGAATGAGAAAGATTATTTTTGCGGGGTAAATCAGTTGAGGTAATGAGTTGGCGTATACAACAATGTTATGGGAAAACGCACTATTAGGAAATCTCACTACTAAAAAGATTATGAGCGGCTCATGTTGGTATTTTATTTCGTTTAAACACTAAATTTAATGCAAAGATGTTATCGGTGCTAAGAAATAATTATTAACGTAGAAAATGAAATAAAGTGATGACATCATTCATTGAAGAGAATAATTAAATTCACTCAGAAACAACGGTTTAATTTTCTGTCCCCTTTCTTCGATATTACACACATTTCGTTGTATATCAGCCTATAGTGAGATCGCTGGTAATTTGAAAGTACATCGCTATTCTCAGAACCCTGGAAACAGAAACCCGGATTTCTGCATTTATCAGGGAAGCGAAATAAAAACATCGTTAATAAATTTATATTTATTTCGAAGAGTAATTATTTCTAAGGTCAAGCATTTATATCATTATTTATCTGATGACGGGGATATCCGAGGCATGACACATAAAAATGTAAAGCTTCATGCTACAAGTAAAAATCGTACAGGTTGAACAAAAGGTACTGGATGATACATGCACGAGATAAGGCCCATGTTTGTGTTGGCATTAAATTAGCCGTCGTTAATTATCCCCCCTCACTCCCCTCAATCCTTTTCACAACAACTCCAGATCTAAGAATCATGGGACTTAATCCCCGGGACCTCCACAAAAACAAGTTAATACTTTCTTGTTTGAACGAGTTGGCATCTCTGGCTGAACAATTTATATCCCTGATTTAGAACTGATTTTGCTATAAAATGCAGGTCAAATATATTAGTATTAGTTTACCCTCGTATGAGAAAACTATGTATCAAAGGTGGCAATCACTGTAAATAAAATTTGCCTCTTAATGTATGAGGTTAATATATCTCTTAGAAACTAATGACATCAAATGAATTATGACTTCAATACATAATCGTGAGTTTTGAACATTTAGGGGAAAACTCAATATTACATTTTGAAAATTGGAAGGAAATTATAAAATTATAGTTAATTAATTAATTAACATTAATAGTAAGAATTAATATTAGTAAAATATTAGGCTCACAAATAGGAATGGTGTGGAAGAGCTGTCGGCCTGATCCGATTCCTCAGATGGTGGTATCTAATAGCATGGGATATGTCACTATTTTTGGAATCAGAATAAATTTATTTCTGTAATAATAACAATGCATATGAAATAATTCACATACTAAAATAATAGAAATGGATTAACATAAGGTCGCTTAATATAATTTACATATAAGTAAGGATCTGACAGGAATTCTTGTACAGTATATGGACGTCTCTCCAGGAATATGAGTTTATTTTATGTAAGTTTTTGAGTAGGATAGCTTTTTCAGGTGACGAAGCAGCGCGTTATAGAGCCGAACAGTGCATGCCATTTTCAACAAGTGTCCGTCTATGGATCGGGTGGACTATGTTACACATGTGCCGTGTATTGTACTGGTGGTTAAAGGAATTTTCCGAAAACAATCGTGGTTATTTATCATGAAATTTAAAACTTTAAGTATGAATGAGGGGATTCAGTTTCTAAAAAAAGAGTTATAGTGAGTACGAAGACCAGATCCTGACATAATGCGAAAGATCCTCTTTTGCAGTCAAAATACTACTTTACACATAAGCATTGATGGATGCTTGTAGATACGGTGGTAGATCAAAGCGTCCATTGGGATCCGCAAATACAGTTGTGATGCTTTTAATATATATATACAAAATAATTTATGGTAATATTTTGGATATAAATTAAATTATCTGCAAATATATGCGTTTTGTAAAATAAATTTGGTCAGCTGGGTCGTTGTTAATCAGTTTTACTCGTAATTTAAAGTAGTTACAAAACGAAGCAAATATCATTCTTATGGAAAAGTTGGTTAAAAATAACTACTATTGAAAGTAATTTTATACAGGCCTATACATTGTAAAATTGGTATTCATAAATCGAGGGCACTTGTTTAGTTATTGATATATTTTGAATTAAAATTCGAGACTTCAAAAGTTCATAAAATAGTGATAATCATGTCCAATATCTTGTGCATTTTTGAATGACTATATTTTTTGTGTGAATTCGTCAAATACAACTGAATGTTATAGGTTTTGTTCGTCATTAAACAGAGAGTATATTTAAATTTAGTCGGCGTGGTTCGTGAAAAGAACTATTGAATTAACTTAATATTATGAATAAATATTCAAATGTACCATTAAGAAATAAAATTATATAATATTGATGATCCTTTTATGTAACTGTTCCCATTTGGATCTTTTATAGCACATCTTTTCAAAATCTGATTGAACACGTCACGACTGATGGAATCAATTCCCATTTCTGACTAGTATTTGCATTCGGAGACTAATTTAAGGTAAATTTTAATATCAATTATCATCGTAAACACTCGTTACATCACCGGGTACCTGAACTAAACCGGATGGGAACTTAAATCAAAACGTGTAAAAGATATGCTTTGTTATCTTGTAAGAGACGAAAAATAGTTTTAAGATTGGATTCGCCAGTGGGCCAATAAACTACTAACGAATATCATGACCTTCTCACAACCCGCCGTAAATTAAATAGGGTCAGTTAGCGATACAGGAGTTGTTTTCTGATGCCATAACCAGCCGCACAACCAGACGTGGCTAATACAGGGCCAGTTAGCGACACAGGAGTTGTTTTATGATGCCATAACCAGCCGCACAACCAGACGTGGCTAATACAGGGCCAGTTAGCGACACAGGAGTTGTTTTATGATGCCATAACCAGCCGCACAAACCAGACGTGGCTAATACAGGGCCAGTTAGCGACACAGAAGTTGTTTTATGATGCCAAAACCAGCCCCACAACCAGACGTGGCTAATTCAGGGCCAGTTACCGACACAGGACTTGTTTTCTGATGCCATGGCTAGCCTCACAAACAGACGTGGCTAATACAGGGCCAGTTAGCGATACAACAGTTGTTTTATGATGCCATAACCAGCCGCACAACCAGATGTGGCTAATACAGGTCCAGTTAGCGACACAGGAGTTGTTTTCTGATACCATAACTATCCCCACAAACAGACGTGGCTAATACAGTGCCAGTTAGTGACACAGGAGTTGTTTTCTGATGCCATTACCAGCCGCACAACCAGACGTGGCTAATACAGGGCCAGTTAGCGACACAGGAGTTGTTTTATGATGCCATAACCAGCCGCACAACCAGACGTGGCTAATACAGGGCCAGTTAGCGATACAGGAGTTGTTTTATGATGCCATAACCAGCCCCACAACCAGACGTGGCTAATTCAGGGCCAGTTAGCGATACAGGAGTTACTACAAGACTATAAGTAATGTATGTGAAGGGGTATTTTCGTTGTACCGTCAGGTGCTTAATTAGTGCACAATTTTTTTGTTTATACAGAAGAAAATTGCTTCAGATTTTAGACTCTTCGCCTATATTATACTATATATTGTGGTATATGTATCTCTGATGTTGAAACGATGTAAAGAGTTAATTTTGAGATTCTTTGTCACCTACATTGTTTGGATCTCTTCGAATAAAACTCCAGATTCCAGGAGTAAAGTCTGTAGCAGCGTTAGATACCATACGCTGCAATAAGAGGAATGTGAATTGGAACTTAGCTCAACATTCACATGGCATCAACCCTTCCCGCCATGGCTACTTTATGTGAAGACAACTTATTTGTGTCACAAGAACAAGATGATTTTCAGCCGCAGGTGCATGGTAGTATTGACTTTTAAAGTAAATCTTTTAAGGTATGAAAAAAAATAAATACGAAAAACAGCAATTCCTCTATAGTTATTAGAATATTGCAATCAGGGTGATGGACTTTGAAAGCTAGTTGAAAAATACCCTATCAAATAACATTGTTTTTCAAATAAAGTAATAAAGTATGACAAAATATTTAACTTAATAAAATAAAAATTTTATAGAAATTAGTATTACATTATTTAATAGTTAGTAATAAAAGGTTTGGGCTCCATCACACAATATTAATTCGGATTGAAATAGTTCATATTATACAATAAATTTAATGCTATTATACGATAATTGAGTAATAGCTAAATATTTGTTGAACAATGGAGTTAAGGCAAAAAACATGGGTTTATTTACTTATTAAATAACATCTCGACGCTTGTGAGGTTTTCGTTAGAAATATTCTAAATAAATGACTTGTTGTTTGTTTTAATTATCTGGGGAACACATGTCGGATGGGAATGTTTTTGTTTTGCCAACAGCCATAACTTGTATTACTTGAAAACATCCGAGAATGTAGACTTTGTTTTATCTGTTTGAGTTTTATAACGAATTTATTGCTGAGCATTGACTGAAGATAGAATTTCATTTCTCAAACAAAGTTTACGTATTTTCTTTTATGAGTAGTAAGGTACACAATTTTAAACCTATGTCTGATATTTATTTCGCATTAAATTTATGCGAAATATTTAATGCGAATATTTTGCATTATTATTTTTTATGATTTTTAATGTAAATAAAAGTCGTTTGACAGGTATTTGGTCTTCCGATCATATGTTAGTTTCCTTATTTTTAAAAACGCATATGTGACAGATACGGCCAAATACAAAATAATTGAATCGGAAAAAGTAAGCGCTCTGTGGTGTAATGGTAGCACATTCACCCGGCAAGTGAGAGATCCGGGTTCGACTCCCGGCGGAGCAAGTACTTTTTGCGATTCAATGTTTATTGAAATGAAATAAGGCTATTGCCATTTATACAGTTTTAATGTAAATAAAAAGTCGTTTGACAGGTATTTGGTCTTCCGATCATATGTTAGTTTGCTTATTTTTAAAAACTCATATGTGACAGATACGGCCAAAAAACAAAATAATTGAATCGGAAAAAGTAAGCGCTCTGTGGTGTAATGGTAGCACATTCACCCGGCAAGTGAGAGATCCGGGTTCGACTCCCTGCGGAGCAAGCACTTTTTGCGATTCAATGTTTATTGAAATGAAATAAGGCTTTTGCCATTTCTACAGTTTAATGCATATATATATATATATATATATATATATATATATATATATATATATATAGAGAGAGAGAGAGAGAGAGAGAGAGAGATTCATTCGTTAATTTACAAACAATTACATTTAGAATTACGATATTGTAAGATATTGCCAACTCTTAAATACGATTTTGTTACCTCTAACTAATTAAAATGTAAATAGCCTATACAACTGCAACTGAAGTCAATCCAATTATGAAGTATACGTTGCTGACTGATCGAGACAGAACAGTTCATGAAATGAAATGAATTTGCTATGAAATTAAATTGGTTACCACCATCACTAAGGTCGATGTGTTCATTATTTTAACTACAATTCAGTAGTATTAGAATATTGTAACGTAATATAAAAATAAGTGTTTTAAGACAACCATTCTCAATTGTAAAATGTTAAAAAAAGTTTAAAATTATCTTAACCTTAGAATTGTAAGGTGGGGTGTATTGCACCCCAGCAGTGTTTGTTTGTTTCAGCACTCAGAGTAGGAATGAGTAGGGGGAATCTCGTGGCCTTGTAAATTCAGTTGGGCTGTTGACCTAGACGTGGGCAGACGAGCAGAATTGTCATCGCTACCTGCAGGTAGTTATTATGTGTTTTCTAAAAGCTTGCATGCAGTGGGGTGTACGAGGTCCAATCAAAAAGTATCCGACCTCGTCGTGTATCGCGGCTTCTGCTGCCAATAACGAGATAAGATTTGTTGCGACAATAGTTCCTACTCTGATAAGGAAAGGTATAAAGTCTTATCTTGATCCCCCGACTGGTTCGCCGGAGACGGGTCAGTATGTACTGATAAGTCAAGTGCGCGTATCGGTTTTCTCTAACTGTGAAGATGACGGAAAAAGTGGAACAACGTTATTGCATTAAATTTTGCGTGAAACTCGGAGAAAAACAAAGTGAGACCATTCGGAAAATTCAGCTAGCATAAGAAAATGAGGCAATGAGTGTTACGCAGATTAAAGAGTGGTATAACCGTTTCAAAAGTGGTCGAACCTCGGCAGAAAGTGACGCGCGTTCAGGCCGACCAAAAACAAGTCGAACTCCGGAAATCATCGAGAAAGCAAAAGTTTTGATCTGTGAAAATCGTCGAATGACTGTGGAGGAAGTAAGTACTGAGTTAGATGTCAGTTTCGGATCACCTGAAGCAATTTTAACGGATGACTTGGGATTGCGCCGGGTAGCCGCAAAATTTGTGCCAAAATTGCTGACAGACGAGCAGAAGCAACGGCGATTGGATGTTGCCGAGGACATGCTGCAATGTTGTGAGGATGATGCGGACTTTTTGACATCGATAATAACTGGAGACGAAAGTTGGGTCTATGGATATGACCCTGAGACCAAATTTCAGTCATCACAATGGCAGTCTCCCCAGGATCCTCGGCCAAAAAAAGCAAGGCAAGTTCGAAGCAATGTTAAAGTGATGCTTACTGTTTTTTTCGACCACCGTGGAGTTGTGCACCATGAATATGCCCCTGAGGGTCAAACTGTGAATGCACAGTACTATTTAAGTGTCCAACGTCGTCTCCGAGATGCGATTCGCCGCAAAAGACCTGACTTGTGGGCGTCTCAAAATTGGCGGATACACCACGACAATGCGCCAGCTCATTCTTCCCAGCTCATTCAAACTTTTTTGGCGAAACACGGCACTCCGCAAGTTCCTCAGCCTCCGTACTCTCCAGATATGGCTCCATGCGATTTTTGGCTCTTCCCCCACCTCAAAAAACCATTGAAAGGCACCAGATTTGAAAGTCGAGAAGCAATTATGAAAAAAACGACGGCTGATCTCATGGCAATGCCGAAAAGTGATTTTCAAGACTGCTTCCAGAAGTGGAAACGTCGCTGGAATCGTTGTGTTGCTTCTCAGGGTGCTTATTTTTAAGAAAATTAACGCCAGCTTTTTTCAGGTAACTTCAGTTTTACGTTGCACCAAAAGGTAGGATACTTTTTGATTGGACCTCGTATGACACCCCATCTTACCATTTATTTTTACTGTCAGCAATCTTACTTGTACTGTATTACTTTTGATTCACAGTTAAGTGTTTATGAATTAAGCTATATTGTAATCATCTTACTATCCCAAACTAACCTAAAACACTTCCTTTTCTATTCTAAGTGTCTAACTTTCAGAA
Source organism: Homalodisca vitripennis (assembly GCF_021130785.1). Lineage (NCBI taxonomy): Eukaryota > Metazoa > Arthropoda > Insecta > Hemiptera > Cicadellidae > Homalodisca > Homalodisca vitripennis. Next base: position 120,663,834 of record NC_060213.1, on the reverse strand, counting down.
CCTAACCTAAAAAGCCTTGCTTTTACAATCTTTTTTGCGTTCCAGGTTAGACGATGGAAATTCTAAATGAAGATGAGATTGCTCGGCTACTCTGGGTGGATAACGAAGACGAACACGGAGAAAGACATGATGCTAACATCATACCGCAGGTCATGGAAGAAGAACTCGAAGAAAGTGACGTGCAGCCAGCTGACGCAGCTGCTATCAGGATGGATGAGGAAATTGAACTAGGCCCTCTTGTTCTTGGCAAGGACAATACAACTGCTTGGAGTGTAGTAGCTCCTACTAAAAGAGGTAGGCCCTTAGCTAGAAACATTTTAATTATAAAGCCTGATCCGAAGAATGGGGCAGAACGAGCAGAATCTCCACTTGAAGCATGGAATTTACTTTTTACTCAGGAAATGTTGAACTTGATTGTTTTGCATACTAACCAAGAAATTGAAAGAAAGTCTGCCCACTACTCTATCGGTAACTATTCTGTAAATCCAACAACTTGTCCAGAAATCAAAGCTTTTTTGTATTACCTGGCTGGCGTGCTACGTGGGTCAGGTTTAAATGTCGAAGATTTATGGTCACCAATCTATGGCAACAACCTATTTAGAGCAACTATGTCTATGAAAAGGTTTTTTTTCTAACTGACTGTTTGCGTTTTGACGACAAAAGGACCAGGCTAGAGAGAGTAAGAAACGACAATTTTACACATATAAGAACTCTTTGGAACTCTTTTATTGAAAGTTCTAAGAGATTATATTCACCATCAGGTCATGTAACCATAGACGAGCAACTTGTTTCATGTAGAGTAAGATGCCCATTTATTTTGTACATGCCCAACAAGCCAGGGAAGTATGGCATTAAATTTGTCATGATGAACGATGCAAAAACTTACTATATGTGTGATGCCATTCCTTATGTTGGTGAAGTTACTGACAAACTTCCAAATGAGCTGGTTCCTGAGTATTATGTACGAAAATTAAGTGAATCCATCTCAGGAACAAAGCGCAACATCACTTGTGACAATTGGTTCACAACTGTTCCATTGGTGGACCGCATGTTGGAAAGAGAGCTGACGATGATTGGAACTTTGAGGAAGAACAAGCCTCAAATCCCACGATGTCTGTTTTAAGAAAGGGCAGTTAACAGCTCTGTTTTTGTTTTTGACGCAAACAAGACACTGGTATCATTCAGCCCAAAAAGGAAGAAAAATGTTGTTTTGGTGTCATCTATGCACCACGATGATACTATTGATGAAGAAACAGGCAAACCTGAAATATTTATTGTGTACAATAAGAACAAAGGAGGGACTGACTCTTTTCATAAACTATGTGCAACATTCTCCACCTCAAGAAAGAATCTTCGATGGCCAATGCAAGTTTTCTATGGTATCCTGGACCAAGGTGGTGTGAACGCGTATGTTTTATTTGTTCTTGCAAATCCACAATGGAAAGAAAAGAAACAACACAACAGGAGTTTCTTTTTGAAAGATCTCAGCGCAGCATTGACTCGCGAACACATGATTGCAAGGAGTCAGCAGGGAAACATTCCCAGACAATTGAAATTACAAATTAAAGCCATCCTTAGTTACAATGAAGAAAGAGAAGATCAATAAGCTGAGGAGGATCAAGAAGAGCAGCCAGACAACAAGCAAAAGCGGTGCTACATGTGTGATCGTAAAAAGGACAAGAAATCTAAATCTAGGTGCAATGGCTGCAAGAAGCCTGTATGCAAAGATCATTCTGTGGACTTATGTAAAAATTGTAGTGACTAAAAATCTATGAAAACTGTTGTGAGATGTTTTAAAAACATTTTACTATTAACTTGTAAGTCATAATCAAAATTTATTTACAATATGTGAATTAAATATTAAAAAGTAAAAACACTAATAAAAAGTATTTACAAATATAAAAAAACTTGTGCTAAAAGTTTTTGTGCTAAGACTAACATAAAATAGAGAAAATTAAAGTAGAGTAGTTGTAGATTAAGTAGATTTGTATTTTATAGGCAATAAACAACTTCTGTTTGTAAAAAGAAAACTGTTTTTTACTTGGGGTGTGCCGCACCCCACCTTACCGTATTGGAAACGGAAGTTCACCTTACCATTCTAGGGTTAAACCTGTAGATGTAGAGAGGGCCCCAAAACCGAGTGCCCTATGTACAAATGTATGTAACCAATCACACATCATGTTGTAAAAAATTATAAAGGTCTTTGTATCAAAACTTTTTGCGATTAAACATTTAATTTTCCTTGTTTCGTACCTAATAGCAGCCTGAAATTTGTAAAAAGTTATTTTTGGATTTTTTTTTGTCACCCCTGTGACACGAAACCACACTATATATAAAACTTCTACTCCAATATAAAATCTTTATCAATTATTCATGACACAATGTTTTAAATTGTTGTGTACACTAAACACATTTCTCGTATTTTTGAAATGTTCCTACCACTGTAACTTATTTTTTTAACCTAAAAATTTCATAAGTCACTAATTTAAAATGGTAAGTGGGGATTTTTGCCGCATTCAATTACAGGCCGTACACAAATAACCAATATTCACATGTAAAGTTATTTTATATCGAACACATTACATAACTGCGGCAAATAAACCGTAGAAGGGAACTAATTGCTTTACATTGCCTCTTTCCACGTAGTTACTGTAGTGTATTAAGAGGAAAATATTAATTAAAATGTTTAAAAAACTGTATTTGCTGTGATACTTTAATAACACACCATATGTTATTCTGTGTACGATAAGAGTATAGCCAGTCTCGAGCATATTTTTGAGGCTTCTTTGACACATGTTTCACCGCAACACGGGAGACAATCATGACTAGCTTACACTGTTAGTAAAACACAACTGATTGTAGGACGAGGCTTCTTTGCCACATGTTTCACATCAACACGGAAGACAATCGTGAATAGCTTATACTGATGGTAAAAACACAACTGATTGTAGGACGAGGCTTCTTTCTCACGGCACCTATTTACGTAAAGTTTTCAACTTAACCGAATGTGGACACCGACAGCAATTATATAAATATAAAGAATGTCAGAAATCCGCAATGCTCCTGGGCCCTATCTTGTTGTCTGAATGAAGACTGGACACAACACACTCTTGTACAGTCGATTGCTTGGTTACGTGTGCTCCGTGTGTGGACGTGTCTCTGACTATGTACACACAGATCTAAAATAGCTGGCCACACATGATAGCAATAACTCAGGAGATAACTCAATACCTAGTTCAGTACTTATGGTGACTGGTGGTGTGGTGGGTCGACAAAAACCATACCATTTAATCTTCTGTGAATTTTGTAAAAAAAATTCTCGAAGTAGCTATTGGGAAACGTTCCATTATCCACTAATTGCCCATCAAGGTTTTGATCAGTGACTCTTCAAATCTAAAGAGTACTGCAAAATCGAGGGAGAAGAAAATAATGGTAAAATCGGTCAAAGAAGGGAATAACACCCAGTCCCGAGGAATGTTTGTACGGGCGACAGTCCTCACCCTATCCTACGACCGAAGCACTTTCAATAGGTTGATACACACAGTCTATTTAGGGAAACATTATTTGGTAATTTTTGTAATGAGTTCTTTGAATTGAATGTGTAATAACAACTCTTATTTAATTTTTCTTTTAAGTAATTTTGAATTCATAATTGAGGTTAACTTTTGTTAGATTATTACTGAGAAAATCATTGTGTTTAACGCTATAATAATTCCAGAAAAACATAACACAAACCTGAATAATGTTTTCCTTTTCTTGAATTTTCCGAGGAATAGTGAAATCTTGCCCATTTTAAACGTAGTCATTAAGTCGGAACTAATGCATACGAACAGGAGGGTTGTCCCAGATTTTGACAATATTGGGGGGCTTTATGAGGAGAGCCCGCCAAGCGGAACATTGTCGCGGCGGCAACCTGCCAATAGTTTTAAGGAAGAAGATAATAATAGTCCAATCTTTTTACTGAAGAAACAGTAACTATTATTTCTTTAATCTTGTTTACATTATTACCATGATAGATATGTCAGTGTCTGACTGATACATATACGAGTATATACGGTAGTGTAATTATGTGTCGGTTGTGAGAATGTAGGTCATTGAAGATTGTTGAGAGGAATACTAATGTTATTACTTTTATTTTGTTTTATAAGTAATTGTTAAAAAATGGATATAAATAATATTGTTGCTTCATTTAAATTGATAACAGTTAAATTATGTTGGGAAATATATTTTTTGTAGACATAAACTTAATTTGTAGCATTTGTTAAATTGAAAATCATCATTCAGGTTATAAAAATTCTAAAGCATACTACTGCTGTAGTAAGTATTTTAGAATTACCTATTGCTTATTTGTATTTTTAATTTTCTATCCCCTATACAGTTTATTTGAACTTAATGAAGCACAAAATTTGTCTCGATATTATAACTTATATTATGTATTGAAGGTTCAGTATCAAAAGTGTTGACAGAAATATGATAGTGGAACAGCTGAGTTCACAAAACGGTTCATTGTGTGGAGGTGCAGCGGTGATTGCGACGAAGAGGGTATGTGTTGACAGAGACATGATAGTGGAACAGTTTAGTTCACAAAACGGTTCATTGTGTGGAAGTGCAGCGGTGATTGCGGCGAAGAGGGTATGTGTTGACAGAGACATGATAGTGGAACAGTTTAGTTCACAAAACGGTTCATTTTGTGGAGGTGCAGCGGTGATTGCGGCGAAGAGGGTATGTGTTGACCGAGACATGATAGTGGAACAGTTGAGTTCACAAAACGGTTCATTGTGTGGAGTGCAGCGGTGATTGCGGCGAAGAGGGTATGTGTTGACCGAGACATGATAGTGGAACAGTTGAGTTCACAAAACGGTTCATTGTGTGGAGGTGCAGCGGTGATTGCGGCGAAGAGGGTATGTGTTGACAGAGACATGATAGTGGCACAGCTAAGTTCACAAAGCGGTTCAGTGTGTGAAGGTGCAGCTAGGTGTGCAGCGAAGCGGATATTTGTTGACAGAAACGTAATAGTGGCGCAGCAAAGGTCACAAAGTGGTTCAGTGTGTGAAGGTGCAGCGAGGTGTGCGGCGAAGCGGGTATGTGTTGACAGAGACATGATAGTGGTGCAGCAAAGGTCACACAGTGGTTTAGTGTGTGAAGAAGCATCGCGGTGTGCGGGGAAGTGGATATGTGTTGACAGAGACATTATAGTGGTACGGCTACGTTCACAAAGCGGTTCAGTGTGTGAAGGTGCAGCGAGGTGTGCGGCGAAGCGGGTATGTGTTGACAGAGACATGATAGTGGCACAGCAAAGGTCACAAAGCAGTTCAGTGTGTGAATGTGCAGCGAGGTGTGTGGCGAAGCGGTTATTGTTGACAAATATATGATAGTGGCACAGAAAAGATTGCCGTGATTGCATACTGAACAATGTTTTTGTTTTTCTTTTTCAATGTTTATATAATGAGAGAACTGGACACTTCTGAACATTCTTAAATATGAAAATAAGACTCTCAACACTTGTTAGATTTCTGTTTAAAAAATATTTATTGGACAGCACTTACATTTTAAATCTGACCCAATCACAAAAAGTTCTTCTTATTAACGTAACAAGTTTGACATCAACAATTTGTTTAATATTAAAAACCTATTTTAAGGATTTTGAAGTAGAAGGATAATACAGTATCCATTTACATTATAATTTTTATATACCATCAATGTCTTATGGAGTAGCAAGTGTTTATTTCTGTCTCAAACTGGTTTCTCAATTAAATCACCAGAACAATTTAGAATAATAATACAAATATTGTATACGTGAGAATACAATTGCACAATTGAAAAGGTGAACGGTGCACGTTTTAAACATAATAAATAAAGACAGGAACGATAAAACTATAATTTTACGCGGAAACCAAATCTTCTGGTAATCGAAAAAACAATAAATATAATTATTTGATATTACGCGAGCCGGAACACTGCGCTCAACTGCAATCCGACCTTCCATATTTAAAAATTGTTGTTACCGTTTCATTGAGTAATTTGTACAAGCTCGGATATAATGTTTGTGTGTATTGTTTAACAAGTAGATGAAAACCTTAAAATACCAATAAAACGAATTTTTAATTCATCTTTAAATTTAAGTTTGAAATATTTCTAAGCTTTAACATGATTTGCGTCGTAATTTTTTACAATAGGGTGTTTACAATATTTTCTCAAACAGGTAATTATTTAGTCCTATTTTTCTGAATGCGTATAGTTTATACTGTATATTGGAATAACTACTATAAAGTGCTAAACAGTTTTGAGTGAAGATGACAAACAATATCGTTGGCTGTAGGACATATCCGTATAGTATGACAGCAAGGCGGTGTGCAAGAGTGCAGGCTTACATCTGTAGTAGTGTGTCGAGCACTCAGCGACCCAGTACCTGCCTGCAGCTAGCTGTAGGAACATTGTCGTATAGTATGACAGCTAGCCGGTGTACAAGAGAGCAAGCGGACATCTTTACTCGTGTGTTGAGCACTCTGCAACACAGTACCTGCCTGCTGCTAGCTGTAAAGACATTGCCGCATAGTACGACAGCTAGCAGGTGCACAAGAGAGCAAGCGGACATCTGTACTCGTGTGTCGAGCATTCAGCAACCCAGTACCTGCCTGCAGCTAGCTGTAGGAACATTGCAGTATAGTAGGACAGCTAGCCGGTGTGCAAGAGAGCAGACGGGTATCTGTACTCGTGCGTCGGGCACTCATCAACCCAGTACCTGCCTGCAGCTAGCTGTAGGAACATTGTCGTATAGTATGACAGCTAGCCGGTGTGCAAGAGAGCAGGCGGACGTACATACTCGTGTGTCGAGCACTCAGCTACCCAGTACCTGCAGCTAGCTGATGGTCTGGCGGACGCCTCATATATCACCTACCCTTCGACGTTTGATGGGTTTGTAGGTCTCTTACACAAGTCACGAACCCTCACTCTGCTACCGATTGTGTTGTTTAAATAACAGAAGCTATCCGTGTTGTGAAATAGGTTTCCTGTAATTTACAAAATATAACTGCCAGTGTTTAAATTTGGAGATTTCCTTAGTATTATACAACGAAGTAATAAACAATAGCGATAACGGAGCTCATGTTTCAACAATTTAACTACCTTCTACCCATTTAATTTAAATATAGTTTATTTAATATTTGATAGTTACGTTTATAGTTAATTTGTTAATATATTGCTTTATATTAAACAATAAAAAATATAAATTTATAATTACCTATTATCAAATGTGCTAAATCGTATAAGATGTCTGCTTATGCCTAATTGTATTAGTTATTTAAATAAATACAAAATAAATTCGTAAATTATAGGAAGTGTGATAAATAATGAACTAGTTTGTTTAATACTATTAATATATATATATATAATATTTATGGGCCGTACATAATTGTCAAAAAAACAACATTTACAACGAATTTGAACATTTTGTTTTATTTTTATAAATAGTTTGATTTGAAAATACAAGTCGAGAAATGTTGTAAAAATAAAATTACTATTTTTGTACAAATATATAGAATGCCAATTAATTAATGTGTACATGTACAGAAATGAGATTTTTACCCAAATGTAGGTCTTTTAATGCTACTTGGTAATATAGCATCTGTTTATAAGCAGCTCTCGTATCTTTTGGAGCGTCAAGGTTAAGAAAGTCACTGAGACAAGCTCTGTGTCTGTCCGGGCAGGCCAATTTGGCAACACAGCATGTTTTTGGTTGGATGATGCTAAGTAGTGGGCCGTACAGGCCACGCCCTCAACGGCCTTCTTTACAGCACTCTGGTACTGATAATCCTCTGGTAGGGTGAGAAAGAAGTGGAACTAGATAAAATGTGATCTCCCTCTAGTTTAGACTGATAGTGTTAGCCCAATGACTTACAGGATAATAAAATGTAGATTTTTTTAATCGTTATTGAACTCCTGTGGACACGGTTAACTGTAATTAAAAAATATACTACAATAATACAGGTTCAAATACGTATAGAAACATTATGACAAAATTAATTTAAATACTTCCAAACCCGGCCTCCGTGTCCCCAAAATGCGCCTTTGGTCTTCTTAAAGACTGGAAAATAGACCCTTAAGTTCTTGGGGGTTGAATATGTGTGGTTACAGTTGGGAGAAAGATTATATTTTAATTCATTTACAATTCAAGTAAGTATGACTTCTGAAGTGGTTAAGCATTTAAAAGTTGTATTGTATGGTGAATTCGTAATTGTATTCACGGCTTTTAACCAATTATTATATATAACGATAGGATAATAATTCAGTAACTGATTTACAAATACTATTTATATAGTATTTAAAGTGGTACTATACTGTTCTAGAATGGTAATTCTTAATTTATACTACATTTAGATATGCATGTGTATACGTACAGAAATATAACTATGTATATTAACTATGTTAATTGCATGCAAAAACGCAAGCAGGTAATACAGCACAGTTACCAATATAAATACGGTCCAAGTGTGGTTACAAATTAAGGACAGAAAATTTCGTTCCTAGTATACATCAAATTTTTAACAAAAAGAGGTTTAAATATCGCTTCAATTTAGAACAGCAATCCCCCGCAAATTAATTACTTGAGTTCTGAGGAAAAAAGTAATTGTATTCCTTTGTTCATTAAAGGAGATGTAATTAAATCACGTTCACTTGAGACGCTGAACAATTACTAACACTCACTAAGTTAGAACTTTAATTAGTGTTATTTATCGCATCAATAGTGGGTTATTACGGAACTGTTGATGAGACAAGTAACATTTTATGGAACAAGCAATGAATGTTTCTGCTCATTCATGAAATGTGGCCTCTAAACGAATATAAGGTTTCTAATGGTTAATAAATATAGCGAAATTTTAATACTGATAATCTGACAACTAATACAAAAATTCGGTCAAATAATAATTCATAATCACTTTATTCCGTGTTTGACAATATGTAACATTGTATTGCAATAGTCAAATGCATAATAAAATATATCCTAACTACACATTCACTCACAGTCATACTTACATCTCTAGTATGAGTTGGCAGGCCTGGTCCTACACTAATTGCTGTGTGGTATTTCGCTGCTTGTTTAATTTTATATATTTAAATAATACGATCCGAGTGCGGAGTTTAAACGAGTTCAGCGTTTACTTGAACTGTGCCCGCGGCCGTCCGGCGCCACTAAATACTCTGGATTACCGTAAGTAGTAATGCTTGTCAGGATTGGCGTTATCAGTGAAGTGTCTATTCTTGGAAATATCGGCATGAGTGGGTACCTGCAGAGACGCAACGCTCAGTCGGCGCATGCGCACTAGAGTCTTCCAGCAGGCTGCCGCCGCACGAAATTCCCCTGCCGTACCTGCAGCTACAGTGCAATAGCCTAGCCGCCTGTCCAACTACGGCGCGGTTTCACTTGCGCCTGCATTTTATGGACGGCAATCTTACTACATATCTACAGTGCTGATTGCCAATGTTCTTTTTCAGGAGTACTTGGAAATCAGGTATTCCTTCCTGACTGTAATAATAGTGTTTTTAATAGGCACATTTATTTTTTTGTTTTCTTCTGATTTCGTTTTACCATAAACTGACAATGGTGGTAACTCGTGCAAAGTTAACTTGTGAAAATTTGGAAAGTGTATTAAATACTACAAACAATCTTGATGACATCTCTGCAAACATTGTCTCCGAACTCTGCCTAAATTGGAAAAAATTGCAAGCTAATTGTCCGGACCCTAGACTGCAGGAATTGGAAAAGGGTGTCTCCCAACTTATTAAAAAACTTGACGAAACTTCGAGCATTATCTCACATCTCGAGTCTTTGGTTGAAACCGGCAAATCAGACATTTTATCTCTCGAAAATAAACTGTTGGAGGTGAAAGGTAATAGTCGAGCTGCAATGAACGACTCTTTACACGCCCAAGATGTCATCACTGAAGAAAGATACTCTATTTTAAAAGATAATATGTTGTTGAAAAATAGTTTAAATTCATGTAAAGGTACTTTAAATCAAATTATAGGCGAAAATCATTATCTCTAATCCCTAATTATGGAGAAAAATGCCACGGCTAATGCTTTTATATAGAAATTAAATATTTGTGAACAAGAGAATTTAGAGTTAAATAAGAAGGTAGTTAAGTTAAGAGCGCAGCTTAATAATGCTAATGACTCTGTATGGAAAGCTGGGCGTTGGCTGGATGACAAGATTCTGGATTCTTATTTTGATGCGTTTAATGACAGCAATAAGGCAAAAGCCTTGTTTTTAGGTCCCTCTGTAACACAAATTATTAACCATGGTAGAACTGATGTTGTAAAGCAACAAATGAAAGATCTTTCTTTTTACTCATTTGACTTTGCTTTGCTTTGTATAAATAATAATGGAGCGGAACTCAAGTCTGACAATGGCACTCATTGGAGTTTACTTTTTATTGATATTAATGCTAAGTCTGGTCACTGTCTTGACTCTCTTTAAAACACTAATTTGGGCATTGCCAAAAAGATTTTTGTACATAAATTGAATTTTGAAGAAAACATGTTTTTTGTAACTAAATGTAGTCAACAGAGCAAAGATTTTGAATGTGGTATACATGTCCTTGTGAATACCAAGCTTGTCTATGACGGATATTGTAGTGCTGTTAGGATAAGTAACACTTCTTTCAATGATTGGTGTATTTCTTCTCACATATTTGTGCCTCACCCAAGTGGTGTCAATGTAAATAGTAATAAGGGGACCTCCTCTGACATTCCTGTGGTAGGCCTGGAACGAAATGAGGCTGTAAACTGTAGCTCAGTTAAAAGCATTAGTAATAGTAAATGTGACTCTGTAATGGGCAAAACAAAGGTTAAGGATAATTTTTGGACAAGGGTGGGTCCCAATCATAGCAAACAACTAAAGTCCAATAGAATACAAGCTCAAATAAAATCTAGTTTTGTCCACAAATATCCGTTTGATGTATTATTACCTTCTGGTGACCAGGAGGAAGTAAACTCTGCCGTAGTTGGTGTAATAAGAAATGTATCTGGTAAATGGAATGTTAAACGGAAGAGAAATACCAAAAATAATAAGTATAGAAAGTCCTCCAAAGGTAATGTTACCTCAGTTACACAAGGTGCTAAACATAAGCCTAGTTGTATTGATATGAAATGTTGCAGTAATGTTACTGAGGTAGTTGCTAGTAGGGCTGACTTGGGGGTCTGTTGTACTCCTGGAGAGGCCGGCTCTGATTCATACTCAATTGGGTGTCTATCATCCGCGGGGGTGTTGGTGATTGGGGACTCTTTGTTGAGGTACGCGGGTGCCCCTTGTGCTGAGAATGGGGCAACCGTTGATGTCTGTCCCGGGGCAAAAATAGTACATATTAAGCAAAAGCTTTCGGGGTATGGGGCTTCCCAGCCGAAGCTTATCTTCATTCATGCTGGGACAAATAATCTGGTAAATGGGTACAATAGGGGTGCTGGATATAATGGTGGATGGGGAAAGAAGGCTGCTCTCCACAGCATGGCTGATCTGCTGAGTGTTGCTAAGGGTCAGTTCCCTAAATCTAGGATCATCTTGAGTGGAGTCCTGAAGCGAGGAGACATCAGCAACTCATCCATTTATCTTTTTAACGAGCAATTAGATCTCATGTGCAATAACTTCGGTTTGGTTTTTGTTGACGCCAATGACTCAATAAAAAGATATCACTTGGCTCGTGATGGTCGTCATCTTAACAGAACGGGGAACCATCTTCTCGGCAACTTTATTTTCTCTCATATTCAGGAGGGAGTGGATGTGGTGCCTTCGGCGGTTAGCTCTGTACCTCTTCCTCTAGCGCCTACTTCTTCGTAGACCGCAACCTTGGACGGTCATCCCTCTTTGAATGTTTTGCCTTCAGTGGCCAGCTCTATACAACCACCTCTATCTCCCACCTTGTCGGGAAACGCCGTCATAGGCCGCCATCTCTCTGCAGATTAGCCCATGTGAACATTCGTTCAATTAACACGGGGTTCGGTGAGCTCTGCTCTGTGGTTGAGGATTTTAACTTTGATTTCCTGGGTATCTCAGAGACCTGGCTTACTCCTGATATGTCTTCGGATTGTTACAGTTTGAAGGGCTATTCATTTTGGCGTTTTGATAGGACGTGCGGCCCTGGCTTGCCTTCAAATGGCGGCGGTGTCGCCGTCTACTTCAGGGAAAGATTCGATATGAAGTGGATCTATCTTGATCATATTGATGGCCGGCTGGAATACATATGCGTGTTGGGAAAAGTTCAGGGATTACGCTTGTGTGTCTGTGTTGTCTACAAGCCTCCGAATATCCCTTACTCATGCTTTGCTTCTCTGTTCCACGCCCTCTTCATTGACATGCTCTCTCAAGTTGATGAGGTGATTTTGATGGGCGACTTTAATGTTGATCTTCTTGGGAACAATAAGCCGGAGTTCAAGTATTTCAGGAATCTCTTGGCATCGATGAACCTTGCTCAGATCGTCAATGAGCCAACCCGCGAAACAGACAATACCGCAGCCTTGATTGATCATATCAATTCCCTGAGCAACATGACTGTTGGTGTGGTTGACACGTCTAAGATCTTGGATGGTCGAGGCAAGCGTATCACTGACCACAAGTTGGTTTTCTGTGACTGCCCTTGCAAGACTAAGGAAAGGATGAAGGAAAAGTTCATTTCCTACAGAGAACTGTCAAAAGTGGATCTGCAAATGTTTTCCTCAGAGCTTTCCTCCATTGAATGGCATGGGATTGAACTTCAGAGTGATGTTGACGATGCTGTGGATATGTTAACCGCGGGAATTATGCAGGTATTTGATGCATGTGCTCCATTGGTAAAAAAGCGTGTGACCAAAAGGAAGGCGCCTTGGCGAAATTCAGAAATAATGCTTCTGACATGCACAAAAAACCAATTAAAAAAAGATTTACTTTGTCGTAATGATGCACGTGCGAAAGCGGCATACTGTAGCGCACGTAATAAACTGTAGCGCCGTTATAAAGGCGAAAAAGATTATTTTGCGGCAAAGTTAAAGTGCAGTGACTCAAAATCTTTCTGGGCAACCATGCGCGCAGGAGATCTAAAGGTGGGCACTGCTGGCGGTTCGGTATCGGTTAATATTTCCCCGGATGAAATTAACCGCTACTTTTCTGGCTTGGGCGGCGATAACAGTGTGAACCCGGAAAGGCTCGGTTTTTATAAGCACGCTACTTGCGAAAAGGTGCAAGATAAATTTCAGTTTCGGCAGGTGAGTGAGAGTGAGGTAAAATTATCAACAGTATCTCCACAGCGGCTTTTGGCATTGACGGAATTTCAATCATCATGGTCAGAGCAGTTAGTCCTTTCTGTATCGGGGCTATCACCCATATCATTAATCTCTCTCTCTCTCCTCTGGCCGATTCCCCTCCGGATGGAAAAAAAGCCTGGTCATCCCTCTTCCCAAAAATAGTAATCCTACTAGTGTGTCCTAGCTTAGGCCCATTTCCATTTTGCCAGTTCTGTCTAAGGTATTGGAAGGAATTGTGACAAATCAGTTGGTTTCCTTCCTGGAGTGCAGCGGTGTTTTGCCCGATAGTCAGTCTGGTTTCAGGAAGGATTTCAGTATGACATCTGCTCTACTAAGTTTGACAAGCCAACTGTTTTCCACCAGGGATAAGAATTTATGTAGTAGTTTAGCTGCTCTTGATTTCTCACATGCATTCGATTCAGTGAATTTTGATATGTTTTTGGCTAAGCTGCATTACTACGGTTTTGATCAGGTTTCAACAATGTGGTTTCGCTCTTATCTGATCGACAGAACCCAGGTAACCAGGGTGAATGATCGTCTTTCAGGGATTGCTCTCAAGGAGTCAGGGGTTCCTCAGGGTAGCTGCTTAGGTCCTATTATGTTTCTATTGTATACTGCGGATCTTAATCTTGAGTTATCATTCTGTTCCCTTTACTCCTACGCTGATGACACTCAGCTTGTGTTGTCATATCCTCCATTACAGTCTTCCTTGGCAATGCAGCAGATTAATGCTGATTTGTCGAGGGTCAGGCTCTGGGCTGACGATCACGGGCTTCAGTTGAATCCAAGAAAGTGTTCACTTGTTAATTTTTACCCCTCTTCAAATGCAGTCTTTCTTGGTAATGGACCCTTGGGAGTTTCCTTGGGAGGTGTTCCTTTGCAGGTTTCAGACACAGTAAAAATCCTTGGCGTTATTTTTGACAAGCAGTTAACCTTCTTGAACCATGTTCAAAATATCAATCGTGGTGTAATGAATAGGTTAAGAGTGTTGTTTAGGTTTAAGGGGTTACTCCAGGAGGAAGTGAAACTGAAGATTGTCAAAGCTGTGGTTTTCCCAGTTATTGTTTATGCTCTTCCTGTATTTGGTGGAAGATTGACCCTTGAGGGTGCGGTCCTGATTGATAGGTTACAGAACTCTGCTGTAAGATTTGTGTACGGCCTGAGAAAATTTGATGACGTTAGCCAGTATCGCCGTACAGCAGGGATCCTCCCGATAAAGTACATTTTCAAACTCCAGGTGGCTTGCCTTGTTCACAAGGTGTTGCTGACGGGAAAACCCTCTTACCTCAGGAGGATGCTACAGACCCGAGCTGAGATTAGGGACTGTCACACTCGGCAGGACGCCATGCTGGAGGTGCCCAGGGTCAGGCTGGAGATGAGGAGGAATGGATTTCGATACTTTGGCCCCCAGATATACAACAGTGTCCCTCACAGTCTAAAGGCTTACGGATATTCCTCGTTTAAGGACAATCTCAGACTGGCTTTGGAGGAGGAGTGTTTCACCTCTAAATAGCTGTGTAATGTATTAGATTAGTTTAAGTTAGGTTAGATTAGTTTAATTTTATATTTCTCGGATGATGATATAGATTTGTATGTGCCTTGATTAAAAATGTATGACTTCAGTTATTTTGAAAAACAACAATGTAATGTTGAAAATCGCTGCAAATAAAGACGTTATTATTATTATCTCAACATTCTCACGACACAATCACACAGACTTCGGATCCATGATTTTCAATCATCCCAACGGCTCGTCATGAATTCATCAATCGAGTAAAACGCTTTAGACACCAACAGGCGTCTGAGTCGAGTTTTGAATTGATTGAGGTTGTTGGAGTTTTTGATATCCTCAGGGAGCTTGTTGATTAGTCTGACACCCACCTGCTGAGGGAGGTGTTGCGATAATGCCAGTCTGCGTTGATGAGTTCGCAAGTTGTCCCTGCCTCTAGTTTCATATTGGTGAACGTCCCTGCCACTTATCAAGGCACATCTCGATCTGCAGGACACGATCACCTCAAAAACGTAAAGGCAGGGCAATGTCATCAATCCCAGCTGCCCGAAATATGCCCTGCACGACTCTCTATAATTCAGTTTTAAAATTATCCTGACTGCTTTTTTTTGGAGCCTGAAAACCCGCTTCATCTTGTTTTTGGCACATCCTCCCCAGAGTCTTAATCCATAAACAAGATGTGGATGGATTAGGCCGTAATAGGCCGTTTTTAGAACCTTTAGGGTACATATCTTTGCTAGGTGCCGTAGGGCAAATATGCCTGTAGTAACTCTAGCACAGATGCTATCAACATGATCATTCCAGGTCAATCCTCTGTCAAGGAACATCCCCAGAAACTTTGTGGAATCTGTATCCTCTAAAAGGGCATCATCCGCAAAGACAGAAGGTCGCATCGCATGATCATGCTGACGAAGAAAAAAATTGATGACACTTGATTTTGACTGGTTTGTTGTCAAGTTCAATTCTGTGAAATATTGAATGCATGCGTTCAATCCCACAAAAAATTTGATTTCCAGATCTTGTTTTGAATTGCTTTTGAAACAGAGAGTCGTGTCGTCAGCATATTGAACCAGTGCCCCAAGTTGGATTACTGAGTTCAATCTACAGACATAAATCAGGAAAAGGAGAGGTCCAGACTAGATCCCTGAGGGACACCATGAGCCATTTTTATTTTGCTGGAAACGACGCTCGAGATCATCACACGCTGATCGCGAACTTTTAGATAAGACGTGAGCCAAAAGTGTGGGAGACCCCGGACGCTACATTTTTCTAACTGTTGCAGCAGTGTCCCGTGATGCACACAGTCAAAGGCTTTGGAAATATCGAGGAATATGCTTAGCACATGTTCACGACCTTCCAGTCCATCGACAACATTGTCCAAAAGGCCGTTCACCGCGTCAATTGTGGATTTGTTTTTTCGGAATCCAAATTGTTCTGGATTCAGAATTTAGTTTTTTTCTAGAAAGCTTTCCAGTCTTTCATAGAATAATTTTTCAAAAATTTTGCTGAACACAGGAAGAATTGAGATTGGACGATAGTTCCTTGCAAGGCAAGGATCGTCTTTTTTTTAAATCGGAATGACTTTGGCAGTCTTTAAAGAAGATGGAAAATTTCCAGTTTCAAATGAGAAATTGATCAATTTTGTGAGCGGTCTCAAAATGTGCTTATAGTAACGTTTGAGTAGCCATACTGACATCCCATCGGCATCACTGGTTTTTTATGTGTTCAGCCTCTGTATGACATTTGCTACCTCCCCCTCCCACACAGGGGCCAAGGCCATGGATGCAACCGGATCACTGACTTCTCTTCCGTGTGACTGAGATTCTTTAAATGACGAGTTCATTGTAGCCACGGTAGAGAAGTATTTATTGAATTGGTTAGCCACTTGAAATTGATCTTCGTAAATTTTGTTTTCAATTTTGATTGCAATGGGTTGGGAAGACTTTTTTGAGTTTATATCTCGAGAAAGGTTGTTAATAATTTTCCAAGCAGTTTTTGAGAAATTTTCACAATTACCTAAGGCTCTATTGATGTCATAGGCTTTGGCGGCTCGTATGACTTTTCTATAGATCCTGCGGTATGTTCTAAAGAAAGTTTTGAAATCTTCGTTTTGAGTTCGAATAAAAATGTTGTGGTAGAATTTAAGCTTGTCTCGAGAATATATAAGAATTCCTTTAGTCAACCAGCCATTTTTCCGTGGTTTTTTGATTTTGTTTAGTTTTTTAAACGGACAAGCAACATCCAAATAATTATTGAAACTATTACTGAAAGCTTGAAACTTGTCCTCAACATTCTCAAACTCATTTAAAAATGCCCAAGACTCACGCTCCAGCAATTTATTCAGTCGGCAAATGTTTTTAAAATTGACAGATCTTGCAATTTTATATTTTGGGTTTTGATTTTCCAGCTTGCATCCATGAACCAGGACCTCCTGCGCAAAGTGGTCAGAGATCGCAGTGTTTAAAACAGAGACCGTGTAGATATGATTTTACACGTTTAATCCTGCCATCATCTAGGACTCTCCTATTAAGACTCATCGCACAGACTGTCCATAGGATTTTGAGTAGGCCCTCTCTGGTCCATACGTATTGATTAGTGTTGTGCTTTAATTAGGAACATGTTTTAGATGTCGTGTCATTTGATTGCAATATAACCTGTTTATGCTCTGGTGTGATTTGTTTATTTTCGCCTAGGTTTTAGTTATCTGTTCGGTCAGTAGTTATGTGTTGGGGTAATAGTAATGTGTTGGGTTACTTATTTACTTGGAGAAAATATCAGCATACAGATCACGAGACATAGTGCTACTGATTTCTTGTATCCCGAGATGAAGGCAAACGGTTTATAAAAACTTTTTACTTATTAAAATAATAACGAAAGAAAGTTATCAATATTTTTATCTAAATATTATAAACTGCTTTTAAAACACAGACACACACAAAAATCACACACACATCCAGGTTCGAGTTCGGGCGGAGCAAGTACTTTTTAAAATTTATATATATATATATATAATTATATAAATATATATTATATATATATATATAATTATATATATATATATATATATATATATATATATACATATATACGTAGTGGTAGATTTTGTCCATTTTAACGTCGGTACGTTATAAGTTTTAAAACACTGGAACAGTATATCTTTTTCGCTAAATATATTTGAAAAACAGTGTGTTTTTTAATGATACACACTTTTTATATACACAATGTTGTTTTGCTCATATTTTGCTGGAAAGAATCGTTATAAATTAATTTTAGACTTTGACCAGACCTTCGTAAGACGTGTATATAAACCGGATGAGGAATGAAAATAAATATACTTTATACGAGTAGGTTTTCCTATTAAAAATGAATTTGCAATTACGAGTAGTTTCGAACCATATACAAAGTAAATTATTGCTGATGCTTGCTCGAATGGTGTGCTCACGAAGGAAGGAGTTATGTTATGTTTATTTATCAATGAGGTACAGACTTGGTGTTTGATGTTTCTTGGAGACACGTTTGTTTACGAAGCCAGCTCGCGAGTAACAAAGTAGACTGGGAATTGCAGAGAGACTTAACTCCCATGTGGTATAAGTCTTAAAACACTTGGTAACAATATAGGGATTATTAAAGGGCTCCTACAAGCCCAAAAATACTAACGAAAATTTAAACACCTGAAAACTAGAGAATTAAGCCTCAGGGGGATATCCAGGTAACGTGTAACCTGGGAAAGTTGAACAATACAAATTTGGAAACATATATGGAGATAAAACTAGATCATATAAATTTACGTACCAGAGTCTTGAAGAGTGATATTGGAGGTCGTCTGTGTTACTGATGGAACCTGAACATAAAGTATCTTACCTGAGGAATCTTGAAGAGACGCAGTAAGTTGGCCACCTGGATGGAGGTGACACTGGACGCTGCGCCCACCACACCAGAGATCACTTTCCGTATCTGAGTCTTGTTGCAGTGATATTCGGCGTCGTCTATATTACTAATGGAGCCTGAAACAGTAATCAATTTTTGTTTTTGGATATCAAGGCAAGCATATAAAGTTTAATTTTGCACTACCTTATACTGATGTGTTACATATTTATCTCATGGAGGTTAAATTAACCATTAGAAAATAACTCTATAACCTTGCATGCGCTATTAATTATTTCGTTTGGATTGTACTAACAATTAAAAAATACCAATGGATATACAACTACAAGGATAATCTTAGCTTATGGCGGTTCAGTTATTAAAATGATATTTGTAGGATTACAACTACAAGACATTAAAAAATAGTTAACCATGGAAATATTTAGATATTTGACATTTTTTATGTTACAAAAATAGTTCTCTGCAAGATTAGAATGTACAGTATATATTCTTCACGTGTTAGACAAACCTTAAGGTCAATGGAACGTCGCGTCGTCCAAATAATGGTTAAGAACAATCTAAATGTCATGAACCTGAGGTATTCTTGAGGCTCCAGGATGATAGAATAGTACAAATCCAGTCACTGCATACCAAAAGTTCACTGAATACAGTCACACACCCACCAGAGTTGAGGAATGGTTGAAGAAAATACAGTATGGACACTTCCTGTAGCAAGCGCCATGTACTTAAGGTAAAATAACAGGATAGGGATGGTTTAGAAGATAAGGGTGTAAAAGGCAGCCGCCATCGGTCTAGGTTTTTTTTTCTTGATACAAAAGTCATTGCGTGTTAGGAATTTATTGGGTATGGTTTCTTGGACCTCAAAACATAGTCACTTTTTTAACATTAGGTCAAAAGTGACCAAAATTACTAGATGGTAGAATTTCAAGTTTGTAAGTCTTGTAATATTAGGAGTGTGGCCTCAATGAGCTATGTTAGGATTTCTTGTAAATGAGACTCGAAATGACATATATTATTTACTAGTTAATTTTAAACTTGGTACTTACATGAATGATGTGTACTCGAATAAAGGAGACTTTGTTTATTAAGGACGTGAGGTACTTTTGTGTTATCCGGAGACCACTAATTTTGAATGATTCTTTCTTATCGGGGACCAAAAAAAACATCGTTATATGTTATTAATATTTTTCCTTGTGTTGTAATGAATCTTAATACACCCAATGAATCATACTCGTTGTTGCCAAATCGCCTCCCAATATGCCTAGACGAGCAATCTTCAAGTAGTCCTAAACGCACGAATCCCATGTCACCTTAAAATAATTAATTTTTATTCTTTTAGTTTTTGTTTCCAAACATTTTCATGCACTTGCTTCATTTATAACTACATCATGAATGAAATGTATCTTCTTTTCTGGGATTTACCTCAAACAAAAGAGGAAAGTTTTTATTGGCAGAATAAATGTGACGATCGGGAGTAGCGGCGACTGGTGGAGATGCATTCAACTCAATCCTCGCCGACATCGCATCCTTTAGAGACGCAGAATACGATAACCGTTCGTCGTAACGACTTGTAAATTTCGAAAGAGGTTAAATAAATTCTATTCTTTATAATACTATAATATATTTTGGTTTCCAATAAGGAAATCTCGTCCAAAAATAGTGGCCTCCTGATACAATACTCAATTCTCGACGACATCGCTTACTCTTGGGAGGCAGAATATGATAACCGTTCGTCGTAACGACTTGTAAATTTCGAAAGAGGTTTAAATAAATTCTATTCTTTATAATACTATAATATATTTTGGTTTCCAATAAGGAAATCTCGTCCAAAAATAGTGGCCTCCTGATACAATACTCAATTCTCGACGACATCGCTTACTCTTGGGAGGCAGAATATGATAACCGTTCGTCGTAACGACTTGTAAATTTCGAAAGAGGTTAAATAAATTCTATTCTTTATAATACTATAATATATTTTGGTTTCCAATAAGGAAATCTCGTCCAAAAATAGTGGCCTCCTGATACAATACTCAATTCTCGACGACATCGCTTACTCTTGGGAGGCAGAATATGATAACCGTTCGTCGTAACGACTTGTAAATTTCGAAAGAGGTTAAATAAATTCTATTCTTTATAATACTATAATATATTTTGGTTTCCAATAAGGAAATCTCGTCCAAAAATAGTGGCCTCCGAATAATACCAAACTACCAGACGTGAGATATATGTTTCCTTGATAGGTACGTTCGTTTACAAGGTAGATTAACACCTGACCCTGAGAAATTACAATTAATTAACTATTACATTATTAAATACAACACAGTTCTTTAGTTATTAATTACTAGGATTAGTGAAGTTTATGGCAATCCCATTATGGATTAACTGTTATTTTCTCTTTTCTATGAAAAACAGAATAATTAATTGTATCAAACCAGTTCAAGGTTGAATCTATTAATTTCACTAATTTTAAATAAAATTTCTCCTAAACGTTAAATATTTAAAACACAACAAAGTGTACTTATACTTCCGTTTTATTAAGTTAAAAATTAAAAGTTAATATATAAGAATGGATCTGGATAAATTAATTTTTCCAATTGCTGAGGAATACGAACACGATTGGAGGCCATAACAGAACAAAGACATTCACCTATCTCTGAGTAAGGTGAGTGGAGCAGGGCTAAGAGTGATTTCCCAGAGGGGATTTCTTCGCTGTGTAGAGAAAGTGTTAGAACGGAAAGTTATCTCATTTCAGCAGTTTCTGTTGAGTTTTTATATCAAATCCATACTCTTGACACTCGCGTAAAAGTGTATTTAAACTGAATTTAGAATGTATCAATACTAAAATAATTTCTACCTTTGTATCGTTCCATCACACAATTTACAAGGTGAGATTAAAAACAAAGTTATGGCAGTCAGATTCAACTGAAAGTTACCGAGTTTAAATTCATTAATTAACAAGAACTAAATTTCGTCATCTAGACAGGGTGAAATTTAATTATTCAGAACATGGAACAACAACAAAAGATGTTACATTCACATAACTGCGGTCACTGAGGATTGTTGGTACAGAGTGGGAAATGAGTTCAGAGGCAGTTTTGACATACACAAAAATTCGGTCAGCGAGTAACGGTATTAAAGAGTGGGAGTCAAGTTCAGAGATGATTGTGACATATACAACATTGTGGTCAGAAAGGAATGATGTTACAGAATGGGAGTCGAATTCAGAGGCAATTGTGACATAGAACGTTACAGTCAGCGAGGAACAATGTTACTGAGAGGGAAGCGAGTTCAGAGGCAACTGTGATATACATAACATTGCGGTCAGCGAGGAACGGTATTAAAGAGTGGGAGTCAAGTTCAGAGATGATTGTAACATATACAACATTGTGGTCAGAAAGGAATGATGTTACAGAATGGGAGTCGAATTCAGAGGCAATTGTGACATAGAACGTTACAGTCAGCTAGGAACAATGTTACTGAGAGGGAAGCGAGTTCAGAGGCAACTGTGATATACATAACATTACGGTCAGCGAGGAACGGTATTAAAGAGTGGGAGTTGAGTTCAGAGATGATTGTAACATATACAACATTGTGGTCAGAAAGGAATGATGTTACAGAATGGGAGTCGAATTCAGAGGCAATTGTGACATAGAACGTTACAGTCAGCTAGGAACAATGTTACTGAGAGGGAAGCGAGTTCAGAGGCAACTGTGATATACATAACATTGCGGTCAGCGAGGAACGGTATTAAAGAGTGGGAGTCAAGTTCAGAGATGATCGTGACATACATAACATTGTGGTCAGTGAGGAATAATGTTACTGAGTGGGAAGCAGGAAAATGCCTTTATTTTTTAAACATTTTTATTGCGAGTATTAAGTGTATGAATGGATGAATTTAATTTCATAAAATGGTCCCAGAAAATTTATAGGTTTAACTAAATGTTGAAAACAATGTATAGACTAAATAATTCGCTAAGCATTAATTATTGTCCAATCAACGCCACCCCCAGTTAGTTATTTTATTTTTATGTAAAAAATATTTTATTATTAATTCAAAACTTTGCCAAACATTTTTTTTAAATTCCAATAAAGAATTCGCTCTATAAACTTGTTTTATTTCAACTCACATTGTCAAATCTACGTACGTATCCTGAAGCTATGTCACCACGGTATTATTGAGCATATTATCCATTATAGCAAGTCATTGCGGGTGTAATAATCAGACTGTATGTTACTTTGAAGCAAACCTTGCAAATTGTGTTTCCTCTACCGGGTATAACAAGTTTGTAATACAAGTTCAGAAATTTTATCACGTTACATTCATGGCCATTGAAGTAAAAGAGCAAACTGCTCCACGGCACGTTTCTATTGTTATCGTTCACAAAAGGTCGAGAGCGAGACAACTTTCCGGTGTGGGTACTTGGCCGACCGATCTAGGTCGTCTTGTTGTAAACTAGCAGGAGGCAATACACGGCAGCAACTGTGTTGATCACAGCTCCCTGACCGAGTGGTAGGTTTCATATACTGGTTCTTCTAACTCTATAATGACAAATTAGGGATACCATTTAATGAAAATGAAAATTGTACTTTGACGTTCAATATTATACATTTCATAATATAACAGAAAAACATTCCGAATATACCAATGTTTTCACACATAACATAAACTCAGTTGGACGGACGATCAGATGGCAATGACGTCCAATAATCGATAGCAGTGATCTCAGCAGATTAGTGAATCCATCAATCGCTTACGTTGTGGTATCCATCCATCTTCTCCCTCTTCAATTGGGCGCGAGCAGGCTGCAGTGAAGTTTGTACTGAATAGTTTTAATACTTACCGCGTCTACGTAAAGAGTTTTACACACAAAAAAAGCATTTTATTTATAGTGCAGATCTAATGTACGTAGGTTTCCAGGTTTATTTTTTTGTAAAATTTATTAAAGGCAGTATTGCACGCATATGCAAGATGACCAAACACCGATTATCATAAGTCTTTCTGTTCCTTCTCCTGAGTGTATCCATTGTGCCAATTGTAATATACACTTGTAAGAGAATTCTGCTTCAAATCTGAAATTAGGTATGTAATGCGATGTTTTCAATATAATTTTTCTGTAAGAAACCGAACACTTTCGTTTATTTTAATGTGCTTCCGGTCTATGGTATTTCGGTGCCGGTGTCTGTTCAGAGCCTAGTGCAAGAGTCTGTGCAAAATTTACCTTTCTGAGACAGCGAAAAGTTGGATAAAATATAATTCTTCTAGGAAATTTAACCCTATTTCAGGCCCTATACGTCTTATATAATAAAATATATTTTCTTTTCCAATATGAGGCATGAGGCAAATGTTTTTATAGACATTTTAAACATATTTAGGCCTAGTTTAAAGGTCCAGAGGCTTAAAGTTTTAGAGGAAATGTGATCAGAAAATAAATAAATTTGTATGGATTTTATATGTTTAGATCCAGCTCTAGGAAACCTACTTCGCTCAAAAAGTGCTTACTTCCTGCGCTTGCAATCTACTACCTGTATAAAGGAAAACATGGAAAATCCTTACTAGGTTCATACAACAGTAACATGAAAGTTTTGTTTGTTCGGACTGCAATCTGGGAAAGATTTCCACTTTGCGGTATGGCAGAGATTACACCTGTTTTTCTTTTGCCACAGCAACAATTTCGTTTAAAAATTTCCAAAAATATCTAGTTTGAAATATCGTATGAGCAAATATTAGCAGCTGTATTCATTAAGATGGGTTAAAATTATTTTCTTTTAATAGTATTTTCTATGCATTAAATAATTTGTTTAAATTAGTCACTGGTGAAATAAGGGTTGAATGTTAGAGAGTAACTTTGTCTACGTTAACTGCATTAGACAAGCAACCTATACATAATATTAGTAATATTTAAACGCGAACAAAATTTTCATCCTCTTTAACAAAATTAAACTGAAACAGTAAACCGCTGTGTGTGTGTGTGTGTGTGTGTGTGTGTGTGTGTGTGTGTGTGTGTGTGTGTGTGTGTGCGCGCGCGCGTGTGCGTGTGATCGTAAAAAAGGTAAAAATCAACTATGGAACAAAACATACTAGGACCAGAGTAAATTACAACTGCCATAATTGTACATTTTATAACAGAAAATGTCAGAAATATAATTCACTCCAAGAAGAAGTTCTAATTCAGTTACAAAACCAACAAAGTTATGTGTGAAGCCGCAGATAACTGATAATAATATGATAAATGTGAAAGTTACTTTGTTTGATTGTTACGCTTTCACGCGTAAACTATTCAACGGATTGCACTGAAATTTTACTTTGACATTCTTAGAGTCCCGGTTATATAGACCTATTCTAAAGTACCTCCGGACCACGCCCCATTGTTTCCAAAAGTTACTAAAAATCCCATCTTGATATCTAAAGTTCCGAAATATTAATTGAAAACACTATTAGATGTAATCAACTATAGAACAATATAATTCTAAGACCGGAGTAAATTACAATGGCCATAAATATACACTTTTCGACGGATTTTCTTTATCGCAACAACAATGTATACTCAACATTGTCGTTGGCAATATTCACTCAAACCACAATTGCTCATCCACGTGCTAAGAAACTGCGTGAGGAGCCGTGGCTTACTGCAAATGGGCTCACAATGTAATACATTAGACAATAAACACAATTATTTTTTTATAAAAACATTTATTAACGTATCTCATGTTACGTCAATATTATGTTGACGAGAACTTGGGTTTCTGGGGTAACTGTAATGATTTGAGTGCAATTTACGTAACAAACGAGATTTCTAGGGAGTATCGTAACAAGTACGTTTCCTACCACTAACCTCAATTATAAACTATTTTTAATTAAACCCACGATAGTTATATTTTTTGGTTTCTGAAATTATTTTTCTTATAGAAAAGAGCTTTGAAATTACATACAGTGTTAATTTATGTTATATTGATACATGTCATAAAGTCTTGCAAGTAAGTAGGAACGACGTTTTGTTTCTGAAGAGTTGTTTTGCGTTGAAAGGAAAGTTAATAAATAATAGTTTAAAAAACTAACGCTTTTATAGCTAACCAAACTAAAAAATAGAAAATCACCTCAAAATAAAATTATTATAAAATTTAACTTATTAACAGAATAAATTAATTCAGAGTAAAAAGCGTAGGGTGCATTTTACTACATTTCATAAGTCTCCTCTCAAAGATAATTACCGATAGAATGATTGTTATATTTAATATATATCAAGCACCCCACGCTTTTTACTTTTTTGATTGACTATGAATGATGTTTTGCCTCCTACTACCATAATATAAACTCTTTGCAATTAAAAATTATTTTCTATTTTTTAGTTTGGTTAGCTATAAAAGCGTGTTTTTTTAGTTTTTTAAACTATTATTTATTTTTCATTTTTTAGTTCGATGTATCAATTAGTTTCTTGTGGAAATGTGGTATTTCTTACGAATCATTCCGCAATCTCATCATTTCGTTTAAAGATTCACTATTGCGTGGGGTGTTTCCTGTTAACTTAGAGCAACCAAGTTCTTCAATCGGAATACCGTCTAAAGATCTTACACGACTAAGTGCTACATAGGATTGTCCAGCAGCAAACAAGGATGTCGGGTCGGACAGGTTTTTGCCTGCTTGGTGCGTTTCTATCATCGGTGCCCCATTAAGGGTTCTGTCTTATTAATAGCTACTAACGGGGAAATAGCAACCTGCATCGCCTTAATATGACTCCTCGAGCTTGCACTTAAGATGTCGGCTCTGATCCCTGGAGACTCGGAGCTTCGCAGTTCTCTTTAGATTAATTATTGTCGTAAAAATCGAAGGCTGGCATCTAAGCTACCAAGGAACTGTGGCTGTTTGAAACACCTTTGCCGGACTTGAGGATTATGTATGTAAAGTATTTAATAAACTTAATGTGAAATTAAAATAAAGATTTATTCCAATAATATAATACACATGGTTAACAAAACTTAAAAAACTCTGGAATGACTGACCACTTTTACAAGTAATGTGGTCAGTTAAAATACAAATATAAAAACAAAGTTACTTCTTGATTCCAGGTCTAATGTTCATGTTGCTGCCAGTTGAGCCGCACTCTGTGGCGTCTGTCAGACTTAGCTGACTCTATTCCATAAGGTAAGACTTATACAAAACTAACTATAACTACAGTATACAAATTATGCATTACTTAGATTACAAAATATGAAGGGACAGCTAATTATACTAAAACAAACATTCTTAAAATATTTTTAACATTAAAAAGAATAAAAATAAATAGTTAAGCATTTAGGCCAACATTTGTTTTTAAAAACGCAATATCGTGATGACTAAACAACCAAAATTTTACTTTCAGACTAAAATGCATTGTATTATTAGTTTCTTTAATATGTTGAGGTAATCTATTGAAAAATGATGGTCCACTATATATAAAAGAATTAAAAAAAAATGATTTATTTACTTTAGAATTCTGAAATTTCTTCTATTTATATTTCTAGTTGCATATAAAAGATCAGTCGTTCCGGTATTCCCACTCCGTAAATAAAATAACCTTAGGATCTTAAATACGTAAAGATGTTGAATAGGCAGTATTTTTAAATCTACATACAATGGAAAAGAACTGTCTCTCTTTTTCTTACCTAGTATTATTCGTAGAAAGTGATTTTGAACAACCCTTAATTTGTCTATTAAATACTTATATGTCCCTCCCCAACAAACTAATCCACATTGCATTCCAGAATCAATTAAAGCAAAATATACTAAAGATCTCAATAGGTCTGTGGAGCAAAGACTTTTCAAAAAGTAGAATTTCTTAATTGATGATATTAATTTTGACAACATTACTTTAATATGTGACTCCCAATTTAGTTTTTCGTCTAATCTTACTCCTAGATATTTGAAAGTCGGCACTTTAGTGATGTTATCGCAACAACAATTTACCATTAAACAATCCGTATCGTGATATTTTAAATCTGTTACCAAGTCAAATCCCTTAAAGTCGAAATTGACATACAGGTACTTTGTCTTATTAACATTAATGACCATTTTATTTATTGAACACCATTTTCTAAGTGACCTCAAATCGTCCGTAATGTCATTAGATAAGGTTTCGATATTTTTATTTGAATAGAAAAGAGCCACGTCGTCTGCAAAAGCACTGGGATTTCCCTTAAAATTTATCTCTAACATGTCATTTATAAAAATTAAAAATAATGTAGCAGAAATTACAGATGCTTGGTGAACCCCGGCTGTGACGGGTAGCGGCTCAATGAGACACTCGCCCACTCGGACTCTCTGCTCCCGGCCCGTGAGAAAACAACAGAACCAGCTGAGAGCCACTCCCCTCATACCCGCGGCCACCATTTTGGTTAATAATATTTCATGATTTACCAAATCAAAAGCTTTCCTAAAATCATTAAATAAACCGGTCGATTTATTACTACAATTTAAACTATTATAAATTAAATCCGTTACATTAACAAGGGCGTCTTCCGTCGATTTACCTTTTCTGAAACCGTATTGATTTGGGCTAAAAAAACTGAAATCATTAAGATACTTTACAAGCCTTAATTTCATTATTTTTTCAAAAAATTTAGAGAAAACCGATAAAAGGCTGACGGGACGCAGGTTGTCCAGTTTTATTGAAGTTCCTTCCTTAAATATTGGAATTACAACACATGCCTTTAATTTATCTGGGAAAATCACACAGCTAAAACTTTGATTGATAATGTAAACTAAAGCAGGAGATATTATTTCTGCTATACTTTTGATAAGACTCGTATTTATATTATCAAATCCGGAAGATTTCTTATTTTTTAAGCCTTTTATAACTTCCAACATTTCAAATAATGTAGTTGGTTCTATAAAAAAAGATGCTAATCTGTTTCTCAAATTAATATAGCCGGTCTGAGTACTCTCGGTCTGAGTACTGTCTGCTTGCACCGAGATAAAATGTTTGTTTATTTCATGAGCAACAAGGCACGGGTCTGTTACGGTTTCTCCATTATCTAACTCAATTCGATCAATACTTTTGTTCTTGCTAACTCCTGTAAAATCATTAATAATTTTCCATTGAAGTACTGAGTCGCCTTTACAATCTAAAATTTTTTTAGCATAGTACGCTTTTTTTACTTCACCTACTTCATTTCTAAGATTTTGACTAAAACGATAAAAATATTCATTAAAAGTTCTGTTATACGGCATTCGTTTAATCATTTTGTACAGCTGCTTTTTCCCATTTAGTTTTGACAAAAGTGTGTTATTTATCCATGGAGTTATGGCTTTAGCTCTTTGTAACTTGGTTACTCTATTTACAGATAATTTACAACTACTTATCACATTACACAACATATCATGGAAAATATTAAAACCTATATTTACATTAATTTCTTTGTAAACTTCCGCAAACGTTACTTTTTGCAGTTTAATTTTTATTAAGTTGTAGGCAATAACAAATTTACTGTCAGAAAATGGAACATTGTAATATACTTTCTTTTCATCATATTTTGTGTTCATGATTTTTAAACCAAGTAAACAATGATCAGTCAATGCGATATCAAAAACTGCACTACGAAAAAGCTCTAAATTTTTATGTCTTATAAAAATGTGATCAAGTCAAGTCCCTGATTGGGAAGTTATTCTAGTAGGACAATTTACGATTTGTGAAAATCCCAAACCATTTACCAAGGTAATATAATTTTGGCTTGCTAAAGAATCCCCTAGTAGGTCTATATTCCTGTCTCCGATTAAAATGGAATTATTCGCTAAAGTACTTATTTTATTATCCTGCGTAAAATTGTTTTTTGGAAAACTATGTAGCCTATACATACATAATAAATTTAAAAAAGTTTTATGCATCTCAATTTTTAATGCTAACATGTCTGCAGTTAATAATTTAATGTCTAAAATGGTAACCTGTAATTGAATATCAACGTAGCAAATCACTCCACCTGCTCTATATGCATTATTACAACAATGATATGTATTGTACCCTTGAATTTGATATAACCCCACTTCACCACTACTTATCCAGGTCTCACAAAGAACTATTATACTTATTTTTGTTTTTAATCGACTTAATTCCAACAAAAATTTATTAAAATTTTTCCTCAAACTTCTAATATTTGCATAAACTAAGTCATGACCCTCCTTATCAACAAAAAAACTACTCAGTGAAAATAAATATTCCGGCATTAAAAATATTTATGTTAGCTAGGAAAATACAATAATTTAATTTTAAATTAAAAAAGAAAACTAAACTATAAGAGGAAAAACAAAAACTACTTTAGCATGATAACAACAAACTCTGACTTAGCTTCACTTTAGCTTTTCAATATCTTCGAAGCTGGTGATCTTTTTTACAGGCCCTCCCTCATCTTTCTTGGCGAAGAACTTGGCGTCCCTGCACCGGGTGAAGGTGTAGCCGATCTCACGGCACTTTTTCTTAAGCTGGGAGAGGAGTTGTTTGTTCTCGGGTGACAGATGATCGTTGATATAGACGCGCTGAGCCGGGAACCGCTAATTTACCTGCTGAGCTGTCAACGCTGGCCTCTTCGTTCGGTACTTGCTGATCCACTCTTCCTTCTTCGTCCTGTTTGTGAAGTGTACAATGAGGGCAGGGTCTCGGTCCCTCCTGAAGGATGGCACGCGGTGCGCTGCGGAGATGCCGCTGTCTTGCACCACCACTTCGATAGTTGCGGCCAAGTCCTTGAGCAGATCCTTTACACATTCTTCTTTTGTAGTTGGCAGACCGTTAATTTCTACATTATTAACTCGAGATTGCTGCTCCAGATTTCTTAGTCGTTCACGAAGCTCACGAACCTCACTGGATAGAACAACAGTTTTACTTTTTATCTCTTCATTTTCTTTCTTAAGCTGGGCAAACTGAGTATTTAACTGTTCCATCAATTTACAGGAAGAATCGATCTTATCAGAAAAAAATTGTAAAGATGTTGTTAGTTCATTTACATTAGTTCTAAAGGACAATTTCGCCAAATACCTCTTTCTTGAAACCTTCCATTTCAGCAAAAACTTCTTTTTTTAATCTTTCCATTACTGACAGAAGAAAGTCCTTAGTCAAAACATTTGAAGCTACTGTTAATGACTTTGTACTACCTTGTGAAGAATTCGCCTTGCAGTCCTTACCCTTAAACTCTTTGGACGAACGTGTTTTCTTCTCGTACTCGCCTTTAATGCAATCCGCATGAAAAACAAAACCACAATGTCCTGAGCACTTCACATCACTGTCTTCATTTGACATATTTTTACAGACGCCACAGACTGCCATTTTAATAATACTTAATAAAAATCAATTTTCAGACTTGATAAAACAAGGGAAACACGCACAGTTGGACTAGGTAGCCTGACTAACCTTGAACTGATAACAGAGCTCTTATCGGCTCGGCTGACAGAGCTGGACTGGGCTAGACTGGCTGGACTATGTTGGCAAGTATGTATCATTTATCATTCTTACTGAGCTGTATTAAAGCTATAACTTATTTGAGATATACTATTATAAAATGTTACAGCCTTAACTAAGTTGAATTTTTCGTATCGTAATTAATTTTATATTTTTATCATATTGTACCATAGTTCAAATTCATTTATGCTGAATCGCGGTAGGAAAGTAGGCTCTTATTAACTAGACGCGGTGCGGGGACTTTGTTTGTTCAGTTGGACCGGCAATCAGCTGATCGGTCAGTGACGTATCGGGTGATGCGTTCCTCCCGGCTCGCTGGAGGATTTCAGTTCGAGTCTTGAAGCCACGACGACAAGGTCCTGTTGAGAATCGCAGCTCTTCCTCTAACCCTATAGTGTGGGATTTAGAGTAATTCCATTTTTTATCGCGTGTAAATTTAATTCAAGTTTTTAATTTTTCTTCAGTGCGTATTAAATCCCTATCAGCCTCCGTAATCTTCAAAGTAGTAAGTCCCGTACCAGCGTTTAGTTAATATCTTTGATTTTTTTATACTGTTGTAATTAAAATTTCTAAAGTTTCCCATCTTTCAGAGTCTGAGAATTAATTACATTTTTTGAAGTATTGTGAATTAAATTTTGGTCATAAAGTTAATATCAAGTTTTGTGGTATATATTGATTTTGAGTATTTTGAGGAAGAGAACTTTTATTTTATTTTGTTAATTTAAACCATTTTTTGAGAAGTATAAATTTTTAGTTTCATTTTAATTTTAATTCTTTTTTAATCAGACTCTTAATTAGATTTGTTCGATTGTGTGAAGTTTTGAAGAAAATCGAATCAAAAGTTTGTAAACTTTGTTTAATTTTTTGGTAAACTTGAATTTCGGAATAAACCAAGTATTTCCGAAAAGTTGTTTAATTTATAAAGTATTAGCTCCATATAAATTTAAATATATGTGCTATAAAAAACGGTACATAAATTGCGCCAATCTGCTATTTCTTTTTGAGCATAAACTTGTACAACAGGTTATTTACAGGAAAGAACTTGTAAACTTGCATAAACTTGTCTGATACCTGTAAGTGTGTGTAACTTGTATAAGACTTGTATAAGACTTGTATGAACTTGAACATTGTGTATAAACCCTGCATAATTTTGTGTAGTGTGTAAGACTGAGGACTTAGAATAATATTGTGAGTTTGGAATATTTGATTTATTTTAAGAAAATTATTTTAAAATAAAAATGGAGCTAGCGCATGTAGATCTGTTGCTCAAAAAGGAATTAATATTTGAAAAAAAAAAATTTTAGGGACGGAAAGGCTTTTAAATACGACACCGTAATAATCTTAGGAAAATGTGAAGGTCCACTTTGAAATTTAATATTAGGGACAGTGCTTGTAATCTGAAAGGGGGTAAACAATAAATAAAATAATTATAGTTATTGTAGAAAGGGTCAAGAACAATGAGGGCAGGAGATAGGAGTATTGTGAGCGCTTCCTGTGTAAACATAAAAAGGTCCGGATGTGTGCCCAAGCCCCTGCCCGTTGTAAAAGTATTAGTTTGTAAGAGTCCGTATCATAAAGTTTTATTACAACTGAAGCTGATAAGTGAAAGCGAAGTGAACCCTGATAAGTGAAAACAAAGTGAGCCTGATAAGTGAAAGTATTTATGACTCGATAGTAAAGAAAGGACTGGGCAATATGATTGAACTCACTGATATAAATGCTTATCGGAGATAATAATGAATATATCGATCCTGGTTAAATGTGTTTTTTTTTTTTTAAATAAAGATAGGTTGTTTTTCTTAAAAGGTGAATATTTCTAAAATTTAAATTTAAATTCGAAATGTGAAATTTTAGAACTCAATAAACATTAACTCCCCCCGGCAAAGGTCAGTATGTTTTATTTTCAGGACAATTATATTGTTGAAAAGGAATTGAAGATGGGTCTAAAAACAATAAAATGACAATATAATTTATTTCTAAATTAACTTCAAGAATTGATTATATAATTATGTATTAATTTGGCCCAAAACACAAAACAAGTTAAGTATGAGAGTCCAGTAGCTTATTATAATAGTAAAAATAAATAATGGAATATAAAAGGGTGATGTGACGACCGTTTTTATTTCAGCACATTGTATGGCTAAGATGAGAAGTCATAATATAAAATGCCAGTGTAAGTGTGTAATAGAAGTGTTGTTGTAAACCATGTAATTTTCAGGGACAATGAATGGCATTAATGGTGTATTAAAGTAAATACACAGATGTATTCTGATGTATTGTGATATATCATGAGATATATTTCTTCCCTGTTCCTTCAAATGTAGAAGGACAGGGTAATTTTGGTAATGTTGTGGTGTTGTTGTCCCCTGTTCCTTCCAAATAGAGAAGGACAGTGGTAATATTTTTTTGGTATACAATGAGTTGTATTAATAGTGATAGTGATATGTTAATATTGTTTTTTTATCACTATATGAGGTTTATTGTGTGTAAACAATTGATTATTGTGCCATTGTTAATCCCTGTAAATTGATTGTATTGTAATTAACAACATCTGGTAATGGTTTACATTCGTGACACTGGCGCAGGCGTACAATAAGAAACACCGTGAAAGACTGACAGCCATACAATTATACGGAGGGAATATTTTGTAAAAGGAATGTCCTCCCAAGAGCTCAATGCCTCGCTGGCTGCTGAAATTGTTATTAGATTGGAGGAGCAGGTAGCAGTGCTATTAGCGAACCAGAGCCAGCCAACCACGAGATCAACGAGGCCGCCGCACTGCACCGGCCGTACAATCATTGGAGAAGCTACCTGCCTCTACTCCTCACCTACCACATCCCTCTGCGATGGCTACCTGGGGACCCACACTGGACGTCGGACACCTTCTACCACATCACCCCTCGGACTACACATCACAGCCTCCACGTAGTGATAAGTACAAAAGAATTGTTATTTAAAAGTGTGCATGTGGAGGGATATTATTGTACTTAGTCCGGGATGAGTGTTTAAAGGTTTAGGTTCCTACCGTGATTGCAGCTTCGGGCTAGGGAAAATATGTACCATAGTTCAAATTCATTTATGCTGAATCGCGGTAGGAAAGTAGGCTCTTATTAACTAGACGCGGTGCGGGGACTTTGATTTGTTCAGTTGGACCGGCAATCAGCTGATCGGTCAGTGACGTATCGGGTGATGCGTTCCTCCGGCTCGCTGGAGGATTCAGTTCGAGTCTTGAAGCCACGACGACAAGGTCCTGTTGAGATCGCAGCTCTTCCTCTAACCCTATAGTGTGGGATTTAGAGTAATTCCATTTTTTATTCGCGTGTAAATTTAATTCAAGTTTTTAATTTTTCTTCAGTGCGTATTAAATCCCTATCAGCCTCCGTAATCTTCAAAGTAGTAAGTCCCGTACCAGCGTTTAGTTAATATCTTTGATTTTTTATACTGTTGTAATTAAAATTTTCTAAAGTTTCCCATCTTTCAGAGTCTGAGAATTAATTACATTTTTTGAAGTATTGTGAATTAAATTTTGGTCATAAAGTTAATATCAAGTTTTGTGTTATATTGATTTTGAGTATTTTGAGAGAGAACTTTTATTTTATTTTGTTTAATTTAAACCATTTTTTGAGAAGTATAAATTTTTAGTTTCATTTTAATTTTAATTCTTTTTTAATCAGACTCTTAATTAGATTTGTTCGATTGTGTGAAGTTTTGAAGAAAATCGAATCAAAAGTTTGTAAACTTTGTTAATTTTTTGGTAAACTTGAATTTCGGAATAAACCAAGTATTTCCGAAAAGTTGTTTAATTTATAAAGTATTAGCTCCATATAAATTTTAAAATATGTGCTATAAAAACGGTACAATATAATTGCTATATTCTGATATATATATTTAAAAAGTTACACATACATAATAAAACTAAAGGTTATTGTAGTTCAGACTTGAATATACCCATATTTTGGTACATTTATTATTTCATTTATTAGCTATACATCTTCGGTAATGTGTAAAATAACTAAACTGTATTTGTTCAACTTTATTTTATAGTAAATAAAACTGAAAATGCAAGAAAAATTTGGAATATTTTTGAAATGGAATTACTTAAAAAACACTAAAGGCTTTGTCCGATAATAATACTTTATGTTTCTGTAAAGCAACAACTCAAATTAGTATTATGTAATATATACAAAACAAAGAACGTGCATGGATCTTGTACATAGAGATCTGGCTGCCAAGGAAACCACTGGAAATGGCAGAGACTGGATGAATACTATAATATTACTATATTAAGAGGGTCAAGCACATCCGAGAATACCGAGACGAATGGAGACTTGAACGCTGGGTAAGCGCAGATTGAATGGAGACTTGAACGCTGAGTTAGCGTAGATCGCGCGCTAGCTCTATTTTTTTACTCCACTACAGAGGATCTATAAAAGAATTTATTAATCCTATCGGTCCTTATAAGGATAATGGAAAACTATGATCAAATTATTGCATTGTCATCGGTCCTTGATACGTATGCAAAGTTTCAAATTAATCTGACTTCCGGAAATTGGTGAAAATTATGCTCAAAGATTCCGTTACATACATAGATACAACCGAAGCTTATAAAAGCGTGAAATAGATACGGTTTTAATTAATGCCATATTGCTACATGTAATAACGTCTTAGAAGTAAGTAGGAACGACGTTTTGTGTAGTTTCTGAAGAGAGTTTTTATTTTGAAATGAGAGTTAAAAATAGATACGGTATTAATTAATTAATGCCATATTGCTAAATGTAATAACGTCTTGGAAGTAAGTAGGAACGACGTTTTGTGTATCATCAGACATTGACAAACAACAAAGGGCATAATTCCTTGCTGTGAGTGCTAAATACATTTCTTAGAAGTATGACTGTTTCAACTAATTTTATGACAAAATTTCTGGAAGATCATCTATTTTGCAGGTTACAACTTTTATACCACAGGACAGTAGGGTGTACACTAATAACTAATTATTAGCCTTTTAGAGCTAACAATACTGATTTATTATAATGCTTTGATATAAGATACTGACATCTTTTACCGATTCCTTTCCGGCGCCGCAAACATCTCAAAAACTTTCCTCATAATTATACTTTCTTTTAACTGAACAACCAAAAATATTTGGTCCACGAAGTAATAATCATTATTACTTGTTGTTGGTAAACATTATGTTTACCAAGATACATGGCGACCACGATATATTGACCACTTAGTGCTACAAAATAAGGATGATTACCACAAATCTACCTAAAAACCCCAACCTAATTAACTTCGAGTAAAAGCATTAATTAATAAAATTAAAACTTTCACAAGAAGAGTTAAGCTTTGGCAACTTCATTACTGGTATTAGTCATCAAAAACAAAAAGGCTAGAACTGAATTACTATTATCACTTACGTTATTAATTATATTTACAGGATATATAAGCAAAATTAATAATTACGGACAGAGCATGCGGGAGTTCGCATCGTGACTGAGACATGCCAATTTAGTTTAACGGAAATCAACACTTGTACCGGAAGTGTGTGTTCAACTTAACTACGAAGTACGACTTGGATGTAGAAATTTATATTCAGACGTCCAAGACGATATAAAATGTTTTTTGATTAATAAGCTCCGAGTGAATATTCAGTAAAATTATTAATAGATTTTTAAAATATTAAATATTATCTGGTTTGTCTTAAATAAAAATCACAGTTCTAAATTAAAATGATGGATTTATTTTAAACTGGCAAACTAATAAGTTGAAAGTTTCAGACTTTTCATCACTCTATTTTCCACAAAGAATTGACAAACCATTTAGTAATTTTAAATGGTCCTTTGGCAAGAAATAAAAATATTAATCAAATATATCAAACTAAAACTCAGAGCTCTCTTTTGAAATAAAAATCAAATACCACTTGGAAATAACTAAAATAAAAATGTTCACTTCTAAGTACACTCACAATTCAAAAAATAAAAATTTAAACTTCTCTTTCCACTGGTTGTGCCTTAAATGTCAAGTCTTTGCAATTCAGATGCAACTCTCTCAAACAATAATTAATGTTCAATTAATTACCAACTAATAATTCACAATAAAACAGTTCCAATTAAATATTAATAAATTATTATATTTCAATTAAAGTTATTAACAAAGTTCAATTTTAATTCACTTTTCTTGCAAGTTTGATCCAAATGTGACTTGTATGATTCTATTGTAGTCTATTGCTCATCGAGAATCAGTTATGCAGATTGCTCTGTAGTTTCTATAAATAAAATTTTTCCTATAAAAAAGGCAAAAAAAATGTATTTAGTATCAGATCTGGAAGACTATTTCAATATAACGTACAATAAATCAGGTGTTTACCTCAAAATCCCTCGCGGAAAAAAATTTAGAAACACGGCGGTATGTAATCAACTTACTTCACAATAAATTACCAAAAAAAGGGCGAAAATTATGAGCTGGCGGTTTTATAGTTCCCCTTCCCCCCTTTCTGATGGACATCCGCGGTGTTCTCTCATTGGCCCAGCCGTATCCAACCTGAGAACAATAGTCTTCCCAGATCTAACATAACTGCAGAAAAAGACAAGTTCCTAATAATTTAAAGTTACCGGAACTAACTTGCCAAAGGATTACATATTCGTCTTTATCCTAACTTCTCACAATCAAATTAAAATTAAATCCCAATATTTCTTTCCCAAAATTTTCATTTAATTTAAGTTTTAATTTAAAAAATCAACCAACGTAGCTTTAAAAACGCTACACTACGTAAAAGAAAGTGTGAGTGTCGTAGATTTTTTATCACAATACAAAACATTATACGGTATACATGATTTCGAAATCTCGAAACAGTTCATGTATACAACACTCTAATCTTATTCTTACAATATAGGTTTATATCCTCAGGGATAGACTTGTTGGTATATATACTGCATGTATATTATTGTAAAAAAATATTTAAAATAAGAAATTTTCTTGTACTATTTATATAAAATATTTATTATTTAAGATTCAAGCTTTTTGATAAAGAGTATGAACACGTAGTTCGTGGTAGGCAGGGTTGGTAGGGGTTCTTGGTAAGGAAGAGTGAGTAGGAAGTGATAATTCCCACATCGATCTGGCCTTCTTGACAATAAAGTTGAATGTTATCATTCATAACAACATCAAATAAGCCAATAAATATCAAACTAAACATACTGCTTAGTCGTTCTTCAAGGTATCTGTGTTGTAAAGTGTCCAATACCTTTTACAGTCATATTCAAATTTCTGTTGAGATATGAAAAAGAAGTGTTTACCAATAAGGAATTATATTTTAAGCTTGCTTTAATAATAAAACATTGAAGAAAGAAACTCTTAAACAATAAAAAAATCAATTATTCATTTTATTAAGGCGAGGCCAATTCCCTCAAAACAAGAATTCAGAGCGATTGATGAGTTTAGCTCTAATACTCCTTCCGCTTAGAGCAGCGTGTGGAATCTGACTGTGTAATAGATTTGACTCCTCGAATTTCAGACAATGCACTAAGGGAAAGATCAACTGGAGCTAAACTCAAACATAGAATCAACCCTTTCAACCTTTAAATTAATTTGATAAAACCATTGCCATTGTATATGAAATTTTAAACCGTTAGTTACTGTTACATACATAGCGTTGTACAATTCTTGTATAATTAAGCACACATTAAATTACACAAATTATTACAAAATCTGCTAACAGAAAAATTTGAAATGTAAAACAAATATTCTCATATGATCTGTTAGAATGAATATTCAAAGTAATGTAAGAAGAGACTGACTTACCCTTGATGAAGTCTACTGCCATTTCCAGCCCGTAAGTATCCTTGTCACAGTCATCCAGTATATGGGCCCCCAGGGTGAAGGGAGCATCAGGCATGTTGTTGACGACGTCCAAGGTGTACAGCATGGTCTCCAAGGCCTGGATACCACCCTGAGGCATGATGGGGCCGCAGGTGACCGAGTCTTCTCGTTCGTGAACCATCATGAGTCCTCCGAGTATCAGATCACCTGGTATTTCCGCCGCGAGCTTCACCGGCCAAGGATCCGAAGTAGAGGTGGGTTTTAAGGAGAAGAGTGTCGAAAGCGTAGGCCTTGGCAACGAAGTAGTTGTTAAGGGCATTGGAAGGACTCCAGGTACATGTATATTGTCTGGACCCATTGAAGATGACGATAAAGTGACTCTGGTTGTACCGCCATTGCTAAACAGGGTGGATTCTTTAGTCGGTGGATGAGAGCTTGTTGGCACTGGAAGATAACCCAAATATGTAAAAGAAGGAGAGAAAAGAGTTTTATTTGGACTAACTATGGAACTTGAATTTTTCAAACGTGACATGGTGGATGCCCCTTTATTAAGTTCTATATTTGTATTCAAAAGATGGTTGTTGGAATTATTATTTGTCATAGGAGCACGTTCTAGTTTGAAATCAGAGTAATTTAACGTGTTAAGAAGATCTTCATCGACAAACTGGTGTGCCGTTTGAGATTCAGAAGGATGTGTGTAATTGTTTATGGAAGACACTCCAAAAATATCAACGAACGGAATTTTACTGTTTCTTATAAAACCAAGAGATATATTTTCTTGTAACTCGGTTATTCCAAAAGTAATGTTCGATGCGGTTAGGTCGAAAACGTTTTCCGAGCCGTTAATGTTCTCCCTCTTTACAAAGTTCATGGAGTACTTCCGCCTCTTTGTGAGTTCACGAAAGCGCCTCGAGTGGTCTAACGCCGATGTTCTGTTTTCCTTTGAAACCACGCTTTTCTGCAGAGCGTTTTTCAAAAGACTAAATGATGACTGACTAGTTTTAATATTCCTCGAACTATTGGTGGATTTACTGAAGGACCTCGTTAATACATCAGTAGGTGAAGGTTGAACGGCGCTTAACACTGTTGGGTTTCTGTGTTCTGTATCTAGTCTAGATTCTTGATAATGAATTTCATTTAGAACTAGGTTTAATGATTTTAGTAAGCCATGCTTGTATTTTGATTGTTTTCTCGATCTATCTATATTAGTACTATTAATTATTAACTTATTAGTTGAAATATCTTTTCCAGTATCCTCAATATTTATTAGATTCACTAGAGGAGAGTAATTTTCCTCATTTTCAACCGTCCCTAAAATATCCGGTTCAAGGTGGGGCCCACTGTCAGAAAGTGAAGAGGCTTTGAGGGAGAAATCAATACTTTGTTGAGGGTTATAATCCAAATCCCACCCGCTGAGGTGAAAGACCGCAGACGGTTCTGTGATTCCAAAGCCGTTGCTCACAGCAAAGTCGACGGTGGCTTCCCCATTATCGTAATTGGAGAGAGCTTGTGGATGCGACAGCTCAGACAAATCTGCCACAATAGCCCCCTGATAGAGCAACACTAGGACGAACTGTCCGGTTAAATCCATTGATTCTGTGTTCACTCTGTCTTCCTGCGACTACACCATCTGAAACAAAAATACAACCTTGATATACTACAACTTTGTCATTCAATTTAGAATTGTTTCTAAGAACTTAATAACCAGTTTATTATATTAACTCATATACTTGAATTAACTTTTGGATTGAATGCTTAATTGCTTAATTGACAACCTACACAAACACACACACACACACACACACACACACACACACACACACACACACACACACACACACATATCTCCTAAATTTGGATTGAAAGATAGTTATCACACAGTTGTACGTTTAGGGGGTCGAGCAAGAGCTTAATATCATCACTACAAACGTAATACGTGACGTCAC
This sequence comes from Homalodisca vitripennis, assembly GCF_021130785.1. Classification (NCBI taxonomy): domain Eukaryota; kingdom Metazoa; phylum Arthropoda; class Insecta; order Hemiptera; family Cicadellidae; genus Homalodisca; species Homalodisca vitripennis. Next base: position 120,622,984 of record NC_060213.1, on the reverse strand, counting down.
CACACCATTGTGTCATTGACGGAAATATCACAAAGTTTTAGTTGTTGGACAGTTCGCGTCAGTTAGATACTATTGTCAAGTGTCGCTTGTATTTCAAATTAATACGACAGTAATACTGGTTATTTATGTATGTGTGTGCAATGGTGTGTGTGTACAGTAAAGTAAGAATAACAATGTCACATGTAAAATATGATGTGCGATAGAGTCCGAAGATAAGTCTTTCTTTCAAGAACAGGTGATGCAATTCTTTAAAGAAAATGATAAATTTTGTAAGAAGGATTTATTAATTTGTTAGTAGTAGGCATATTAGATTCATCCTTCATGTAAAATATAAACAAATACCAGTAACTTGAAAAATATTTTTACGTTTGAAGATTTTCAATAAATATATTCATCTATCCTATAAGGAAAAACGAGCAAAAAAGGTCGTCACATTTGCTGTAATTGTCTTGTGTGTAAGTCCATGCTAACCTTCTGTATAAGGTAGCTTAATAATAAAAATAATATAATAACAGAAATGAAGATAATAATAAAACTAAATAAATAAAAATTAACAAATATATAACGCAACGTTACGAAGATTGAAATTTATTCTCTTCGTAAGGTGAGAAGGTACTTTTATTATACGTTATATAAAAAGAAAAGAATAGAAGTAAAAGTGGTAAAAAGTAACCTGAGACCCGATTGGAGTCCAGAGGGTGAAAATGAACGCAGCATTGTCACTGCTCAGGATGCAAGTCAAGAGCACACGTCACACCAGCTCAATCGAAAGTGGGATACTAACAAAAAATAAATGTTGGCATTTCCTGCGGTATCACGGCGTGTCATCTATAACAATGATACAGAAAGGTGATACTCAGGAAGGGGAATGGTAAAGGCAACCATTCCCAACCCTTTGTTTTGATCCTAGTCCTTAATATCATGGTTTATGTACAAATTTAATTTTATTCTAAAACTATTTTTAATTTTTATAGTTATTTGGATTCTAAAAATGTTTCGGGTATGTTTGACCACTTTTCATTCTCTTCTTTCCTTTCATTTATGACGCATTAAGTGTCTTCCCACCTGGTGAAGAAAATAGATTTCAATGCTCTAAACGTAGTTTTACACATTTTGTAACAAATTTCAATGGCAAATGTCCAAAATCGTATTATCCTTTCAAACATTCCATCGTCAATAACAAACTTTAAACGTGAAACTATACAAGACTCACCAAACACATCATGCATCGTTGCTGTAAGGGAGTATAAGGTACACAAGAGATAATGGACGTCTGTGTATGTCCAGGCTGACCTGGTGCATGTTAATCTCGTGTCTGTTATATCTCATACATCAAAGTTCCACAAGCAATGTCAACGATAATTATTAGGAAGGTCAGTCTTACAGGTGGTTCATTTTACTGTTTTATCCTATAACCAATAGAGCTTCCCTGAACTAAGTAAAACGTTCGTACCCAGTTACAGTTTGTAGGACTTTTTTATCAAGTGTACACATACGGGTCTCCAGGGGGATGGACAAAGAACGATTACAGGAATCATCTGTTGGGACAATAATTGTACAATAATAATACAAATAATTGTAATTTACGTGCAAGATTCCATAATATTTATTGATTAGCTTTAAGTGTTTAAGCATTTCTTCGTCTATTTAGGCCAGCGGAAATTACGTCTAGGTTTGCAGGTAGCTTTCTTAGTAAGAGCATGTACCGTAAATTAGTTAATTAAATTTCATACAATGTAAATTTCGCAACCTAATCAGCCAGTATTATATAATTATTATTTTACATCCAATGTTCCGGAACTAAATTATTGGGCGGAGTAACTACCTAATTGGCACGCGTATGAATTTTTTTTTCTTCTAACCCTTTGTAGCAGCCCAACTACGAAACCCATCAGACCTCGCGCGCTTTGTCCGTAAGTAAAATTTATCTTTTCGTATTATTAAATTAGCCCTTTGATGCCAAACGTATAAAATGAATGTAACGTAAAGTAAAGATGTGAATAGTAAAGTAACTTACCCTTGAAGATCTTTTATTTGCTTGATGGAGATAGATAAAGGTTGTGGCGTCGTCCTTATGGCGACGAGCACATTGTTATAAATAGTAATTTGTATCATTAAATGGCTAATACCGTCGCGAATTTGTTTTAGGCGAGTTTACGTAGCTGATGTATCTCACGTGTTGTTTGAATAGATGGCTACCACTTCCTAACTTCTACTCCTCTTCAAGAAATAACCGTTCTTAGACTACAGCTTTCAATGTCTCGTGCCAAGACGCCGACACCCGGGTTGTGAGTTCTCTACTATTGCGAAGGGAAGTGAAATATTATTGTTTTGTAAAGTAATACGTCGTACGCATAATTCAATAGAACATTGGCTATCTTAGGCCCACCTAGAAGATATACTTTTTAGTTATTATATTCTAATTGGCAGCAACGTGGCATTACATAACTTTTCCTTTACCATCAAAAAGTGGTGCTTTTAAGTTTTCGTAATTAATACTGAACTTATAAGTAAACTTTGTATTTCTAGTATTTATTACTACGACCTCAGAAGTCACCACCCCCATGTGTTATCGTCATACGGTACAATTTTATTGCGCCAATCTGCTTTTGATGTGCCTACTCTGCCATCAACTGGGTGAAACTGAGTGAAAACGCCACAATGCCTGCCATTAAAATAGAATATTTGTCTAAAGATGAGTTGGTATTTGAACTGATATCTAGAGGTATTAAATTAAATAGTGACAGTACAGTAAATGAACTCAGAAAGTCCTTAAGACAGTGTTTGAGAAACAATATTTTACCTACTCCTAGTAGCCTATTAAAAATAGACCACAACCAGGAAGTAAAACTTCTCAGTGAAAAAGTGATATTTATTAGAACATGGGTGCAGTGAATTGAACAGTGTGATAGTTCACCTTTAGAAATCACCAAATTCCAAGAAAAGTGTAAACATTAAATAAACCGTTTATTTTTAGACAACCAGCTAGAACTAAGTTCTATACATAGTGAAACTTTGTCAGCTTTAAAGTGTAGGCTAGTAAATGTTGAACAACAGTTAGCTAAAAACTTGCTACCTACACAGTGAACCTAGAACAGCTTAAAGTGTTAGAAGCCAATTTAAATGAATCATTAGAACAAGATGAGGCTATGGAACAGGCAGTGAAAGAACAAATAGGCCCTATTTCTGTACAACCACCAACAATATCACAGCCTACTGCCAGTACCCCCACTTTGCCTATAATGCCTATTTATAATGCAAACAATGATTGTATTAGTCAAACCTATGTCTGGTTTAAATATGTTTAATAAGTTAAACAACCCTGTAGAATGTTATTTACAAAATTTTACAGTAACAAATGGCTTAGTAGTACCTGAGCTAATAAACTTTTTGAAAACTTTGTTAAAACTAAAATGTGAAACTAGCCTATCAGAAAATGAAAATTTTAGCATTGTTACCATGTTATGCAAAAGGTCCACTTTTAGCCAAAAATAATACAGTGTAAGTCTGTCATGCCAAATGTCAACTATCTACACAGGGAATTAATTAGTGCTTTTAATCCCTGTAGGCCTAATTGAAAGACTGAGACTAGATTTAGTTTATAGGCCACAAAGGTTTGATGAGCCACTGTATGAATACATCTATGACATCAAAGAGCTCAGTCAAGTTTTATTGTGTAACATAAGTGAACAGGACTTGGTAACTTGTATAAAAAGAGGTATTAAGCCTACAGATAGAAATAAGTTAAATTTTTGAAAACAATCCCATTTGTTTTACAGATTTGGAAAATGTGTGTATAGCTAGTAACAATATAACCTTTAATGATAACTTAAGGGACAATTTAAGTAAGGACATATGTTAACAACATGTATCCACCACATGTTGAACTTAGAAAAAGTAGGCCTACTGTCAAAAACCCAAAGTTATGTTTCAATTGTAATAGGCCTGGTCACTTAGCAAAAAATTGTTTTAGGAATCCAAAAAACTAGTCGATAGGGGAGTGGTATTACACACAACACCTAAAAATAATCTCTCCCCGGTTTCATAAGTTTAAGAATAATAATTTTATAAATAGTAATACAGTAAGAAAAGAAAAAACACTATTTTAATGAGAGTCTATGGTAAGGTAATTAAAAATTGGAGTAAATTAAACTATAGAAACCCTAATTTAAGACTAAATGTTAGACAGTGTAAATAATATGCCTTTTAATTGAAGCTATAGTGGGTAAAAATGTAAAAACAAACTGCTTATTAGATACTGGTGCTACAAGAGATATTAATTAGTAAAGAATTTTATGATAGCCTATTGTTGAATAAAAATGTTTTCTAAATTAATGAAGTCAGATGATAGAATGTTTACTGCAAATAAACACTGAAATAAAATGTTTTGGTTACTGTTATGCTAAGATAAAAATTTTTAAATTTTGTTGGAAAGTAAAATTTATTGTATTGGATAACTTAAAATGGGACATTGTATTGGGAAAACCCATTTATATCTAATAGCAAATTAATTTTAGATCTTGATGGAGATTCATGTTATTTTAAATTCAATTGTAATGAGAAAATAACTATTGTCAGACAACAGCCTTTTGAACATGAAGTAAACAGCATTGATGTAAAAAATAGGGTGCACTAGAGCTGAGGCTGAGATACAAAACCTTATAGCGGATTTTCCAAATTGTTTTTAATCCAAAAATTAGGAGAGGCTCTAGATTTGGAAGTGAGATTAGTTCTAAAATGACCCCCACACCTGTAAATATTAGGCCTTATTTTATGAGCCCTCCTACTGTAAATAATGATGAAAACAATAATACAGGATTGGTTGGACCAAGGAATAATTGAACCCAGTACTTCAGCCTACTCCAGTCCAGCCTTTTTTAACCAAAAAGGACAGACTTGTAGTCAATTATACCGAATTAAATAAAAAGTTACAGAAAATTGATTTTCCCATTGGTGATTTAAATAATTATTATCAACATCTTAGTGGAGCCAAATATTTTTCAATAATAGATTTAAGAAAAAGTTTTTTGCAATGTCCATTATCACCTGATAGTCAAGATTCTTACCTCATTTAGCACTATATTTGGTAAATATAAATTTAAACGAGTACCCTTTGGTTTACATGTTGGTAGTGCTGTATTGTTCCGCCTATCTGGATAAAGTCCTAGACAATATAAAATTTAAATATGTGATAAATTTTTGTGATGATATCTTAGTGTACAGTAAAGACCTTGATTCGCATTTAGTACATGTCAGAGAGATTGTAAAATAGACTAAGCAAACATGGCTTAACGGCAAACTAGAGAAAGCAAAGTTTTGTTTTGAGGAAATCTCCTTTTTGGGGAATTTAATTAAAAATAATACAGTAACTATAGATCCCGAGCGAACAAGGAGTATATAGAGAATTTATGCCGCCTAAGAACGCCAAACAAATTTCACAGTTTTTAGGTATGACTAATTTCTTTTCAAAATTTATAAATAATTATGCCGAATTATGTAATCCTTTAAATCGTTTTAAGAAGGAAAAACGCTAAATTTGTTTGGACAAGTGAATGTCAAGATTCGTTTGTAAAGTTAAAAGAAGCTATAATGAATCCTCCTGTACTCCAGTTAGCCGATTTTTCAAAGCAATTTATAGTAATGACAGATGCTAGTGGAAATAGCCGCAGGTGGTTGTTTGTTACAGGAAAACGACCAAAATGAATTAATGCCAATAGCCTATTACTCTAGGAAATTTACTGATGCCGAATTAAAATATACTGTTTATGAAAAAGAAGCTTTGAGTGCACTAATTTGCATAGAAAAAATGGCACGAATTTTTAGAAGTAAGAACCTTTAAATTAATAACTGATAAACAAGCTTTATCCTATGTCCTCAATCACAAAAGGAAGGTAGGAAGACTTGCCCGGTGGATCGAGAGGATTTTGAATTTGCCATTTGAGGTGGAATTTAAAAGTTCCACCGATAATGCGCTGGCAGACGCCCTTTCACGTATGTTTGAGGGCGAGTCGACGGGAACAGCTGATCCGAGCCCCAGTGACTGCCGGACCGTTCCAGACCAGGAATAAAAATAGATTATCGATTTCCTTCTGCCATTCAAACTCCTCCCGAAGGCAAAACATGTAAACGAACATCTAATGTAAAGCCTAAAATGCAGATAAATAATATGTGCAATAACAAGGATAATTTGTGGTTGTTAATTAATGATTTGCCATTAGCGTTTAAAGATTTAGAAAAAATATCAACTTCAAGATAAAGAAACTCAGCGAATCATTCAATCTGTAAAAAAGCAATAGTAACAACTTATGTTATTTTATAAAAAACAATTTACTGATGTACAAAAGGAATGTAAAAAGTAAAGAGTAAGATATTTTTGCCTGTACAGTTAATTGATTTAGTATATGAATTCTTCCACAGTTCTTTAATAGTGAGGTCATTTAGGCATTGCTAGAACGCAAAGAAAAATTAATCAGTATTTTTATAGACCTGATTTAGACGAAATTATAAAGGCAAAAGTGAAAGCATGTAATGTTTGTAAAATGAGTAAAGTGTGCCAAAGAAAAATATGAAGGCGAATTAGTATCTGTGCCATTTAAGAATAATATGGATTGTTTATTCATAGATCTTTTAGGTCCCTTAGTGAGAACTAGAAAACAGCAATGTATATTTACTGGTAGTTGTAGATGCCGCCAGTAAAATTTCTATGGCTAATCCCTTTGAGGGAATGTTAAAGAGTGCTGAAATATGTAATAAATTAGACCGCATAATTTTTAACAACTTTTCTGTACCTAAAATAATAGTGTCAGACAATGCCGCATATTTTACATCACTGTATTTTAAGAAGTTCTTATTTAAGAATTTTATTGAACACCGTAGACTAGCGCCTTACAGGGCTAATGGAAATCAATCAGAAAGGCATATTAGAAACATATCTACATTATTACGTAGTTTCTATCACAACTGTCATAGTGTAATTTGGGATAATGACCTAGGCTATATACAATTAAGTTTTAAACACCGCCCATAATGAAAGCACAGGTTTTGCTGCCTTTGATTTAATGTTTAACCATTCCTGTAATAATGCTTTATCTAATTTATGGAAGCTAAATGATCTAATTGGTGAGAATTTGTCCAAGGAAACTGTTGTAAACAATTTAAAGAGAGCTGTGGTGAATGTAAAAAGGAGTATAGCACATAACAGTAATAGACAAAAGTACTCAGAGCAAAATGTAAAACATCCCTTTAAGTTGCATTCCTTAGTATGGATTAGAACCCACTATTTAAGCAATAAGGTAGAAAAGTTTTGTGCAAAATTAGCACCAAAATATGTAGGAATTTTATAGAATTTTATATTTTTTTAAGCCCTGTAACTTGTATTGTACAACACACTGAAAATGTTTTGAATGTAAAAAAGGTTCATATTGTAGATTTAAAATTAAATTAAAACCTGTTCTGTATATAAAAAAGAATTTTGTAGCATCCCTAGCTTAAGGAAGCACTTGCTGCCAAATTTAAAAGATAAGATAAAAATCCAGGAGGAAGTTAACTGTTTGGTGAATTCTTAACGAATGTGTCAATGGAAATAAAAATATAGAAAAAGAATTTGTAAATAGACTTAGTGTAAAGAAATGAGACAAAGTTGATCCTGACTGTTTGTAATGAGGGAACCAAATATGAAAAATTTGTCTGTGTTTTGTATGTATGCCGAAATGTTGAATTTTGAATTTTGTAGATATATTTGAAGTGTTAAAATTTATGTAGATGTAGATGTATAGGATGTTGTATGTAAATATATATTAAGAGTGATGCAGTATTAATAAGAAATGTGGAGACTTAGCTTCTCGTGAGGGGACGTTTTCATTTCCAAAGTATTCGATCCATATTGGTAACTTGTCCGCAAGTCTCAGGGTATTTAATGGCACAACACTATACACAAAAACACTGGTATGAATGCAAAAAGAAGTATGAATGTGGCGCCTATATAACAAAACACTACACTACACTTGTTTACGATTTAATCGCCTTAAATGCCCTTATTCTTGCAACGACCCGCAAATTCTAAAACGCTGCAACGTGCACTGCATGAAAATAGTTTGCCTAAATTGATTTTCTATTTTTGGTCCCTAAGCGAGCAGTCATAGAACTGCATTGGCATGCGATCTAGCGGATTTCATAGGAAACTTTTGAAACCCCGCGCTATCGTATTGTTATGGTTTGAATTTGAATTTATGTAATGAATAAAAGGTTGAATTAAGTTTTGTTATTTAGAATATGTTTAAAGTAAAGCGACTAATTAGGTTGCGAAATCAAAACAGGGGGGATACAACATTTATTGAATACTGACACACTTTCTACACAGTAGAAGGCATTTTGTGTTCAATCCAAATTTAAAGACACTGAATACACACAGCAGCTTTTTTTAATGTAACCCAACTGTCACATCTTTAAAATTTATGATGACGTTAAATTGGTAGAAGAACATATCTACCATACAGGACACCCGGCACGCAATTCTCGTTTGCGTGAAACGCGAAACGTGATATAACATAATTTATATCCTTGTTTTCGAAACCCTGGACGCTGTTTTATCCTGTTTTCTCGGTTTATAAAGGAATCACATTGTGTGTGTGCGTGCGTGCGTGCGTGCGCGCGCGCGTGCGTGCGTGTGTGTGTGTGTGTGTGTGTGTGTGTGTGTGTGTGTGTGTGTGTGTGTGTGTGTGTGTGTGTGTGTGTGTGTGTGTGTGTGTGTGTGTGTGTGTGGTGTGTGTGTGTGTGTGTGTGTGTGTGTGTGTGTGTGTGTGTGTGTGTGTGTGTGTGTGTGTGTGTGTGTGTGTGGTGTGTGTGTGAACAGATGTGTACTCAAACATTGTGTTAAAACAGGTATTCTAATTTTTTTATTCTAACGCTATTGAAAACGTAATTTATCATCGAGGTATGTGTACTCATTAAATTTAAAATCTATCTTGCCACAGAGTTTCAAATGTTGTAGTGTTTGACTTCGTAAACATTGAAAACCTTGAGGCTAATTTTTTTAATACCTCACTAAATAATAATAAAATGTATAGCAGTAGGCACTACTCTGCAACTTTCACTTCATGTCACCTTACAGTTGTAGAGTCATTTGGCATTTTTTATTTTGGGGAAGATTTTCACTTAGATAAATGAACATGAACATTCTCTATAATATTTAGAGAATGTTAGTTCAGCTCGATTTCACCTTCTGCTAGGTGGAGCACACAAACCTGACGGCCACAGTCCTGATTTCTGAAATTTTGGAGTCCACGTCCGTCTGAAGGGATAAAACATTCTGTGATGAAGACACTGAAAAAGAACTCTTTACGTCGTTTATGTATTAGAGACACATAGAATACTTATAGAACAATTAGTGGTTGAGTGGATGAGAGGCATTTTTAGTCATAACTTCACCTTTATAAATAAACACATTTTAAATATGATTTAATTTTATTTCAGTACAAAATCAGATGTAATCTATATGAAGAGGACTTCTTATTGTCTCATCAGATGCACAATTGAGTGCACTACGATGTTTTAAACATGATTCCAAAGCACGGTGGAGTAACCGAGATTTCTACATGTGATAGAGCTATGATGGGAAGAGTTGGTAATATTTCCACTTCATTTCAGATATTTTGTACTGGGCAAATATAAACAAACATTTATCTACTTGTACAAGAAGTCACATTACATTTCTGTTTGCTTAGTGTTCTTGATATTCTGCTCTGAAATATGTATTATTGTGAAATTCATTCCAAGATTATACTGCCAGTAATCTAAGAAGAACTGAATTATGGAATGATGAAAATTACTGAATTCCAAAATTCTTGGTCTTTTCTTCAGAGTTCCTAAGCCTTTCTCCGACCTGCGCGTCTTGAGGACGCTGTATTGCTGCTTGATAAGACCACACCTTGAGTATTGTTGCGTGGTGTGGTCCCCTCACCAGTTGTACTTGAGGGATAGCATTGAGAGGGTGCAGAGGAGGTTCCTGAGACTTGCGGGAGTGCGCCTTGGATTTAGGTATCTGGATGTCCCAGTACAAGAGATTTCGTCTTATCTTAACTTACCTTCACTTGAAACAAGACGCTCCATCCATGACGTTCTTTTCTTGGACAAGCTGGTTAACGGAATCATCGATTGCCCAGACCTGCTACAGAAAATAAATTTCCAAATTCCCACTGGCACAAGATCTAGAGTCCTTTTTGCAAGAACTTTGGTGACAACTTCCTATGCAGCCAACAGTCATGTGATTAGTATGCAGAGACTTGGATGCTTGCTACCAGAACACATGGACTTTTTCTGCGCTTCCTTAGCTTCCTTCAAGAGAGCTTGTGATTCTCAGTGCTTGACCACTCAACTATGAATTTCAAAACACACACGCGCACAAACGCGGATGCGCACGCACACCTGTGCTCGTGTTTGGGTTTTGATGGTGCCTTTAGGGGGCCATAACCATAAGTGCCTTATTGCCTCGATTTAGTTTTTTAGTTTTGTGTTAGTCATTGTTGCTAACTTATTACTATATTTATAAATTATTATGCTCGCTTTTATAATGGTTGCTTTGTTGGAAATAAAAAAAATGAAACAGACAGTTTTCGTAATTCACACAGGTAAATGTGTGATCTTAATGTATATGACAGAAACAAGGGTCAATGTAAAATAGGAATCACGGCTGTGTAGGTTTATCTTACTATATGTATTTTATTATATGAGGGCTCTAAGCTCTAACTGCAAAAGTCACACTCTCCACTTTTTAAAATTTTACGAAAATAGCAAAAAAACTGCTACTTGCATTATAAATAAAGTAACCTTGGTAACCATTATATGTTCTTAGAGTTGGCATTCCATCGAATTAGATTTACAACATTTTTTGTATATAAAAGCACTCTAAACATAGTGAAAAATGCCTTTAAACTTTGGAGAATTGTGAGTTTTGTATTCTCAAACTGGAGGAATGTTAGTTTTGCAATAATCCGATATGGAGATTGTTACTTTTTGACACCAAACATTGTAGGCTTTCAAAGACAAAGAAAATAGTAATAAATTAATATGCTTAGACATAATTACTGGGGATTTATAAGGTTACGGTATTAAAATACTCATAAAATGAAAGAAATCAGAGAACCAAAGTTTTTTATTGCCTATTCATTTAGGACTTCTGTACAGTATTTTAAATTTGGTAACAAGGCATCTCTTCGGCTCGTTGGCAACCTTCCTCATCGTCACCAATTACTTCGACTTCAGGGTCATCTAAATACATGTCTAAAAAACTCCAGGGATTCATTCTGTCGCCATTCATTTCCATAATGTTTTAGTAGAAGAGTGTTTACATCAGCCTTTTTTTCTTCCTTTCCAACACTGTTACCCTTTAACAATAGTCACTGGTCTTATGTTGTTAAGGCTTCTCCCTCTTTTTACTATACTTCTTGCTGCTTGTTCAGGATTTGCTTTTAGGCGATAGGTACATTCTCCTTGTACCAAAAACCGTTTCATTGTAACCATTACTCTCCTTAGTAAAGTAGACCCGCCTACAAGACTGGATACCAAAATGCCATGTACTTGTCTTGCGTATGTGTTGCTCCACCTCAGATTTCCAATCAAGGTTCACAGTATCAACGCCAAGTTTTTTCACTGTAGCAAAATTTCCTATGATGTCAATGTACTCCTGTGGGCTTACAATTACTTCACATCGCTTTATCTCCTTCTCGACATTGCCAAACACCCTATCTGGGGGGGATAAAACTATGACCTGTCATTGGGAAAACTAACTGTACCTCCTTGATGTTATCAGGTGCATTGACAAACCATGAGCACACCATAGTGATTAAAATTGAATTTTTTATTTTGACCCCCACACCCGTCGCTAATAAGTCGAACAGTCATGTAGGGGGTCAGATCAATAGAATTCAAAGTGTCATATAAACAGGATGAAATCTCATTGGATCCTTAGAAAACTCATTCTCTGTCCACGTGTAAGCTGTTACATTATCTTTGTCAAGTTTGGATTTTGAATGGCCCTTTACAACAAAAAAATTATTTAAATATAGCTGACGGGTGTAGTAGGAGGACTGATCCGGAAGTTTAGGTAGAGGTTGATTTTTTTGGCAATCGAAAGATAATATTAGGAGATCTTCACGGTCTTCTTGTAACAAACCGTAAAAATGCTTGTGATCGTAGCTTGTGGACCCGTTTCTCAACAAGAAGCATGTTTCGCTCGGCATCACTCTTTGTCGACTTTATTTTTTCTGCCAATTCTAGGCAAGTAGAACATATACGTCCACCCTAGGTGATCCGAATCCCAAGTTGTATTTTCTATTAAAAATATATCTAAAATAACTGTCTTTCACTTTAAGGTGATCTTCCGCATTGGTCTGATACATTCGCCAGAGCTTCTTTATAATTTAGTTCTGCAGGCAAATATTTCCGGCCACTTCTGTTTGTACAGTAATGAGTTTCACTGCACTTTAAAACTATTAATAAAACGTCATAATACTTTCTTTTTTAGCCACAAATCTGTTACCAGTAGTGTCACCGCCCTCTCCTCTCCTTCGGCATTTCATGTTTGTAATAAAAACCGGTCAGCAATTTTATTAATTCTAAATCTGGAAATATTTAAGGCCCTCAGGAAAAGTACCCAAACACACCGGAACCATTTTCTTCTCACGGTTTGTTATGAAATATTTTGCTCTAGCTTGTTTTTTTAATATTTTTTTTTGGTTTTTGGGTCTTCTTCGCTTTATCACGTTCATTGTTATATGCTTTAGAACAAAGTTGTCTTGGTATATTTTATCATGTTCCTTATAAAAAGCAGAATGAAATCTTTTCTTATGTCCTGGGCTGTCAATGATCGGCAAAGTAGGGCGCCTTTGGTGTGGTTACACGTAGGAAAATCCGGAAAACCCTTCGGAGCATATCTGAAAACAAAAAAATAAAAATATATGCTGATTCTAACATTTTATTCAGCAATTATTTCTATTTTCTTGTCTCAGAGAACCACAATGATATATTAGCATTTCGTGTCAAAAGTAACAAAGGCCTAAGTCCTATTTGCTAAAATTGCATACGCCTAGAGAATGACAAGCATCCAAAAAGCTATGCCTCAGACCGGTACGTAAAGTTAAATATAGTTAAATAAGTAAATATTTATGCAATAAAAAGTTTTTTATTTCTTAATTAACCCGGTCTTTGAAACATGGCAAATAGGTTATGAACATAGAGGTTATGTATGAAGGTTTTGGTTACCTTTTCTTTTTTGCCTGGGCTCTTTTCCAGTGGTTTGGTGCTCGAACCCTTCTTCCTGGGTGTTTCTCCTTTACTTTTATCACTTGGTCTTACACTAATATCCATTTTTAAGCTATTTAACGCATAAAACAGAAACAGTACACCACTACACTGACTTCCTACTTACAAAACATTAGCAAAACAGACGATACAGGGTGCAGTGTCACGTGACTCAAACAAGCCTTCCTATTGGCTGAAATGGAGAATGTGAATTTTGCATTCATAGACTTTGGAGAATGTGAGTTTTGAAAACAAACGTAAATTTTCACCGTTATAAATAAAGTGGGATACTGTTAGTTTTGCTTTAAAAACTCTTAGATCAATATGTGCAAAGCTATGAATATAATTAGAATATACCCAAAAGTCAATTTCGAAAAAAATTGGAGAATGTGACTTTTGCAGTTAGAGCCCTCATATCTTGTTTTTTGGCATATTTCAAATACACAGTAAATTTGGAGAACCCTTTTTATTTATTACTTAAATTACATTCTCAATGGAGAAACAGACAGTATGTAGCTTTTGATTTTCTATAATTGGGGTTGTTTTTAATTTATTTATAAATATAAGTTTTTAATTTGTATTATTGGAGAAGTATGTTTTGTCTATAACAACCACGTCGTACCGTTTTCTTCTGTCGTATAACTGCATAACATTTCTCACATTTATTTTTTTTGAATGTTTACACTTTAAGTGTAATTATATCATTCAATGTTTTATGTTAACGTTATGGGTGATTACATTATTGCCTGATTAATGGTAACAACTGGATAGAAATTAGGAGTGGTTCAGAACTTGGAAAGAAATGTTAGAACAAGCGCAAGAAAAATACCTTCCCTTCTTAAAACAGCTCTGTTTGAAAAGGATAAAAAATCTTGAGTACAGTTTAACACTACAAAGTTACAAATGCATTAATTCTAACGATGGTTTGAAAGCAATTAATTTTAGTTTAATATACCCTTATGATGTAATTAATAATACAAAAGAGGAGACGACTCGTGCGGTTGGAAGTTTATTAATTCCAACTGAGATTTGTTTTGCGTTTTCAGTTAGAAGTTTATTACTTGTTGGAAAGTTGTTTTATAAAAGTTTTCCAGCGAATGTAACTACGTATGTGGAGAGGCAGATGAGGGCACTAACAGACGAACGGATCAATGAGTGAGGTTATCTCATCCACACGTAAACTCCACTCATCGCTTCAGTGGTGCGGTAAACTCGCTTTAGTTATTTAATTCGTTCTGTTGCAAACTGACTTTTTTTAAGGGGTTCTCGGAAGTGCGGGGTGCAATTAAATAACGTGTGGACTCTGTTAAACGCAAATCACGAGGTCGGAGATAATAAATATCCTCGAACGGACAGCGCTAACCTGCACAAATTTATACACTGAAATGTTATCAGTATAATGTTCTGCGGTGTTAAGTATTATGACCAGGTGGTGTAACTTAAGTTCTAATGATATATATCTGAACCGATATAAGTAAAATCTTCCATCAGGAAAGGAAATTTTATTAGAGAAAGAACAGAAGGGTTCGATACATGATACATTTTTTACTGCGATGCACTGTATTTGTAAAAAAATCAAAAACAAATGATACAATGTTACCGTCTCTGAACTCTGGGCATAAATTTCTCCTATTTGATACAATGCACAAATTATGGATACCAATAATCCGTTTATTCAAAAGAAAAATGGTAATAATGAATTTTAATTGGAACGTATGGTAGTGCAAAATGTATGGTTAAATTAGCTGTTCACGAATTTACATTTACACTTACATTACAGTTATGCTAATCAGACCTACCAAGTTTTATTATTTTCCTCTAACTTGCTAATCCTTCCACTGTTAAATAGTAATCAAGCTCCTCTTCATTAAAAAAGGTTTAGTGGATTATATTTTGACTGTTGGGTTGTTTGGCGCCACAATTTTAGCTTAATGTACCTGAGACGGCAAAACGGGCATAAGGTTGACTTTGTGTGATGAATCGAAAGTGGTCTTTGCCTTAATCATCGTGTTGGTGTACATGTCTCCGTACTTTTACTGGTAATATAGGATTACCTTATATTGTGGAAGGGAAGAATAAATACAATTCTTCTAACTACCGGAATTGTTTCTACATAGCTCTCAATATTTTAACTTACATACTTACATTGGCACGTTCTTTTATTCAATATGTTACGAGCAGAGATATTCCAAAAGTGGGAATATAAACCCACGATACACTATTTTCAAGACATATAGATAATAAGTGTCGGCAATGAAGAAATAAAATGCTCAATGTATGTTTCAAAAAGTCGTCATGGAAACAACCGCCCAGCAGAGGAGCGCGAGGTCAGTCTTCAACTTACGATCACAACGCTTACCGCTCCTCTGCTGGGCCGTCCGCCTGACAATTTGGCGCTGGAGCGCATGCGCCATTAATCGTACCTACATGCCGCAACGTGTCAAGCGCAGAACATGTCTTGGCCCGACACTTATTATGTCTTGATCTTGAAATACTTAGTTAATGATTGTCTCATTATGCAGCCTTGTAATTTATATGCTTATTTTCAACTTGTACTTTTTAATGTTTTCGAAATTATTTGAACAATTCAATGTAAGGTTACACAGACTCAGAAACAAAATCATGTTTCTATTCATATATATATATATATATATATATATATATATATATATATATATATATATATATATATATATATATATATATATGTATACAATAGGGAATCGAATTAAATGTACAACTTTCCCCACACTGCTACCAATTATAACACCATAATTCTAAATGTCTTGTCTAATTATGACTCAAAAAGTATATAACATAACTGTAACAACCCATTGAAAACTACAAGGCTAGGTAAAAACCCACAGCAAACGTACAAATTTTAAACGAAATGACTTTGTGACGTTTATTTAAACGTGATTCTGTTTCCCATTGTATGAACGTTTAATTAAATGCAATATGTATTTCCTTATTTGGATCCCACGACTCATTTACAAAATATTATTCTAATCTGTCTGAGGCTGTAAGTGACATGTATCGTAACTATATAAGAATATTTATTTTATTCTTGTAATCTCATTAAATAGGATGCTATGTTTAATCATATCATTTTATTATCACTTGTGTAGTAGCTTGTAAACGATCCAGCCTTACATTGTTTGCATTATAGAAAAATAGAGTAATTGTAAAAGTGGTGGATCTACTGTTATAACTAATAATGGAATCCAGTTCAATGTAAAGGAAGCATCAGTCGTGACATGTTGTGACACGTAGACCTGCACAATATATCATTGTAATTAGTGGTGTAACAATTAATGGAATCCAGTTCAATGTAAAGGATACCATCAGCCGTGATATGTTATGACACGTAGACCTACACAGTATATCTTTCACAATTTTACAGATAACGCGGAAAAATCCTGACACATTTGTCAATAACAAGACTGACGTACTTATATTGAACCCAAGACTTATAACAGCTCTCAATATGTGAGGAGAGTGCAAGGAAATCTTGTTGAGTGGCTAGGGAATATCTCCAATCCTGAAGTATAATTACTATACTTGAATTTGACGAAACTATAACTCAAACACACAAATCTAGGTAAAATACGGTATCAGCTTGTTCTATATTGATTTGTTTTTGAGAGCGTCAGTCCACTATACCAGAGAAGACGCTAAATGCCGGTTCTGCGACAGCTCGAATTTAGTAATAACAGTTTAGTAAATTTAGGACAGCTAGGTAATGCTACTGACTCTCGGGGAGACAGTCTATAAAAGCCAATCTCAGGCAATTAATATAAAACAGCCACTCTAGTACAATCGGTCTGGAACATCCATTCTCGACCAGATCAAGGACACCCAGTCTACGAGTTGGACAGCCACACTTGGACAGACGGTCCAGGACAGCCACTCTCAAAATATACTTTACAAAATATAATTTACAAAAATAGCGATTTAATTTAGATAACGAGCTTACCGAACCTTTTACATTAAATAACAATTACTGTCTCGTTAATTACTGAAGCCTTCTTTCCATCAAGTTTAGAATGTTTACTTAATATAAAACATGTATTTAAACTTTTATTTCCACGTTTTAGCAACTTCTGAATCAGTGGGTTTCTAACAGAGCTTTAATTTTGAACATTATAATAATGGAAATAAAACTTTATATAGAGCTTATTATAGTAAAATAAACTTTTTAGAACACATTAATTTTATAGTCATGAATCGATGGGTTAAATTCAGTTTCTTATAATTGAAGATTCATAAATTATAAATAAATCACGTTAATGGTAGCAACTAAATTATTAAAATAACTATAGCTTAGAAACTATTACGAAAAGGCGTTTAATACGTGTATAAATTCGATCTATCGTTTGTGTATGTACTAGCCAGTTATACAAAACTCGGGAAAACGTTATTGTTTTTGTGATAAAAAAATACTATTAAACGTTCTTTATATTTTTTGAATCAAGTAAAAAAGTAATCAAATTTATTTTCAATCAATCCATGAATAGCAATTAGTAATAAATTTGGAACCCAATCATGAAAACACAAATTACTTTCATAATTTAAAACTTCAAAATTAATCAGTTTGAACATCACTCTTGACGATTGAAAGATAAAGAGAATGCGGGAAGTTTACATTAACGGATTAATTAAACCAGAGCTCTCAACAAGATTGTGTGATATACTGTGTGACATTGTAACGTGTAGACTACATCTGGATATCTCATTTCCACCAACACAACTTGATCAATACTGGCTGATTAGATTTTCAAAGGTAGGCCTACACGGTATATATTAGGATAGTAACTTGCCGTTTATTCGTTACTATATTTAATACGTGCAGCTTAAGAATTGTTTTCTAATAATAAGCAAAAATAATTGTAAACATCTTTGTTCATAATTGCAAACTACAGAATACAGTATTGTTTATATGAAATGTTCTTAGTTAAAAAAGCTTCTGGGACGAACTGTATACATAATGTACATACACTCGTGAGAGATATTTATATAAGAACTTAAGTTAAGATGAGAAATTTGTTTTAGACCAAAGTAAGTTATTTTGTAATAAACAATTCCTAATAGTTCTACAATGTAAATTAATATCATACGGGTGTTGAGAAGAGTTGATTCTTGCGAATGTTTAATTTAGCAACTGTTTAACTTTCCGCTTAGTTCGACATATTGACCCTTAGAATCTAAACTCCGCGACCGGCCGAAAAGATCCAAAACAGGTCAATATCGAATAAATGTTGAAATCGAACTCTGCTTAGTTTCGACATCAGAGACAATAAAACCAAGTCAAATGTAATGTAGATGAAAAGGTGTTAAACTGTATGTCAGCTGCATAATTTAGTGCACTACAAAATGTACACACGATTATTCCAAAGCACGGTGGAGCAACCGAGTTTTTAACATATGGCGTAGCTATTGTGAGATCTGACCTTGAAAACCATTAAAATACTAGAACGAGTATTTGCTCATCTGTTCCATATGTTACTTATTATACAAATTCCAGCCAAAATTAAAAGAACACCCTATTACTGTAAACGTGGGAAATTCGCTCAATATCTTGATAGTTTTACTGCCTAGTGTATATATAAAATACACGAGCAAAAATTTTCATGACCTAACAGAGTTTTTCATGTATTAACCATTATTTTATCCAATACCACAAGGTTTCGATAGAGTGTAAACATTCTTAATTGTTTTGCAACTGTTTTCACTCAGCTATCTTTAATACAGTAATGTATATTTAGCGAGACAGAATTATACATTGTCTTGTTTTATTCCTTTATGTAACAGAACACCAAGGAAATCCGTGAGTCTTCATCAATTAGGAAAGTAGTTATTAGGTTCCAGAAACATAGAAAACAGTAAACAACAGACGTTACACATTTCTGTGGAGAAGGAGGTTAAAGAAAACGAGAAGACAAAGAATTAAATCCGAAAACGTATTGTATGACATGTAGTGCTTCAGTAAGAATCATTAAGGGGTTAATGATGAACTTATGTGGCTATGAACAAAATATAAGGCTATGAACTATTATAGGTAATCTAGTTTATACAAGATTATGTTCATAGACAAAGAGATAACGATGCTGGGTTCTGTTCAAATATAAATATGCATAACACCTACTATATTCTGCAACCCTAAAACAACTGCAAATGTTTCTTAGCGTATTTATGTACAACATAGAGGACTCTCTCCCTTATTTTATCTAATAACGTAAGAAAATAACTACACCTGTACTCTAGAGCTATTAAATTACAAACAAAGGTACATTCTAAATTTTAATGAATTACGGGTGTCACTGTAAAACGATATCGACAAACAACAGTCCTCATAGCCTGCACAGTTCAAAGCAACTTAAATCTAAAATTAGGCTAAAGTTTCAGGGGAATTACTTTATATAAGAACCAAAAATATACAAAATAAAACAATAAACCCAGGTATGAA
Organism: Homalodisca vitripennis; assembly: GCF_021130785.1. Taxonomy (NCBI): domain Eukaryota; kingdom Metazoa; phylum Arthropoda; class Insecta; order Hemiptera; family Cicadellidae; genus Homalodisca; species Homalodisca vitripennis. Next base: position 120,603,222 of record NC_060213.1, on the reverse strand, counting down.
TGGATTACAGATCCTAATATTCGTTTTTCAAACTGTTACTTATTATTACATACTCTTTAATAATTCTGAAATTGTGCTATGTACTACAGGATTTTGGCCCCAAGGAACCGCGTTGGCAGTGGGCCCAGTGCTTGTGTTTGTGGAGGCACATAACTTAACAGGATGGCAAGGCACTGTGCGACGACACACAACTACCGGCAGTTCAGCTATTGGCCCAATACCATCACACACCGTGACATTAACAAAGCTTCCAGCTCACTTTCTTTTTGTTAATAATTCACCGATAAGTACATTGGCAGTGAGCCCAGTGCACTTATCTTAACAGGGAAATGACGTCTTTTTCAATATACAATAATACATTAATTATGGCGGTAATTTGTATACATTTATTATTTTTTTATTGAGATGTTAAGTTTTCTCACTAATACTTAACTATAATACTAAGTCCACTACAATCCAAGCTGTGTCAGAAAGAAAAGAATAAAATACGGGAATACCAGAACAGATCAGATAAGTTACTTGGGATCTGCGTAAGGGTGCATTTCCCCAATCTGCGATTAAGGTTTTTCATGTTGTAATTTTCTGTAAACAAAAAAAGTATAATTTTATATTTATAATTTCAAATTTACAAAATATTTTATACATAATTAAACTTGAATCTTTTTGAGTCCATTTTCATTATTTGAAACTTCTTCTTTTCCTATTCACTGCATGATATAGCCTGAAACATATATTAACTCATGAAATTACTTATATTGATTGGAAGGGACTATTCTTACATATTATTTTTCCGAATTCATACTGTATTTGGTATTCTTTCATCAAGTAGTAGATAGTAATGTTTAATAATTTGGGTACTTATATACAATTTTCATTAGTAGACTTAGTTGCTCAAGTGGCTATGTGCTTGACGAATGAAAAGACCTTTAGTCCGGTTTTGATTCTGGGCCAAAGCCATCGCTACAATACTTTCCTTGTCTGATATAAGAGTACAGGCTTACAACATAATTGGTTTACTTTGTTCCCTTAGTGGTTAAGTAATGGACGAATGGAAAGACCGTCAGTTTGATTCTGCTGTTGAGCCAAAGTCAGAGCTAAAATACTTTCCCTTGTCTGCTTTACAGGAACTGGCTGGCATTTTTTGGGGCAGGTGAGGGGAAAGGTTTAAACATTTAACAAATTGCTTACCATATTGCTGATGTTTAAAGCACAAAGCCTGTGACACGATACAGTATCAAAGCAATGCCCACTTCAATGTAAAGTTAAAAGCATTCACGAGTAAACAAGGAGATAAAATTGATAACTATATTACTTCTTTTATATACATGTTGTGACATATACTACCTAGTTACATGACACATATATGTATCTTGTAAATAAAAATAAAATCTGGAAAAGTCTAACAATTCTACCCTTCCAGAACGAGTACTACGAGTATATACATCTCTTTGTACAAGAAATTGTTTTTGAAACATACAATAGTCAAACTTTATTGGTTAACTTTTTAAAACATCTCAATAAATTTAATTTTTTTAAATGACATCGCATTTTTTCTTATATTGTAAACATTTTAGGCATAGATATTTTTACAACACGGTTACCGTAAACTAAAGTTAATATAAAAAGCACAAATAGCATACATTACCTGCACTATAACAGTTCTGAACACCAGAAGTCCATACCATAAAACCTATCATTCCGAGCACAACAGTTATGTTCAAACAACTAGTATTATCTTATTTATATTGAAACATTATCAAATACATTTGCTGCTAGAAGATATTCAACAAAGATAACTAGAAATTAAATTCAGAAGTCTAAAAATAATAAAAACCAAGAAAAATTATACAGACTATCAATGATTTTTCAAGGGCCAAACAATCTACCTTGAAAAATTACATTATTTATTTTTAAAATCCCTAAAACAACTTTTTAGAAAGCCCCTAATTCGAAGAACCTTCTGGTAAGATCTTAATTAATGCCAAATCAAAATCCAATATTCAGATGCTTATAAAAACTCTTTGGATTGCCATTTTCTTTTAAGACCAACGTTGTGCTACATGCAAAATTTCAATCCTTTAAAACTTTTACAAGTAGCACAAATAATATTATTTAATAGTTTCAAATAACATTAACTGTAAATCAAAGAATGTTATTTATCAGTTATGTTCATTATTTTTTTCCAAGGACTACATTGGTTTCACTGCAAATCTTTTACATATTAGTATTAACAACTGTATTCACCCTAGAGGTAAGTCAAAACATTGGTTTCAAAACACGCATTGGATAATAACGAGATATTTAATAACTACCTACGTTACTCTTTCAATAGGATTTGTAAATTAACAGAATATTCTTCTAATTAGAAATTTAGCCATAATATTGTCAAAGAGTCACTCTTGGTTTTGTTTCGATTAAATTCAAATTTTCCCCTAGGAACATATATGATATCCTCTCATAAACCAGTAAGCTTCTATTATATTAAAAGCCTTTTTTGGAAATGTTAATGTAAATTTGAAATGGATAGTTGATCATTTAGCAATAACCGTCCTTTTGATAGACATGCAGAATATATGCAGATTGTAATACCTCTAAAATAACTGAATTTTGAACTTATAAATTGAATATTTATGTGAGCGGTAATAGTGAGACAGGTGTACGTCCTCCTCAAGTTCAGTTCTGTACAATTCTGCCTACTCCCTATTCATCAATGGGGAACAGAACCATACAATATGTATGTAAAGCTTTTAGTTTGAATAAGAGGTGATCTGTTAAAAATAATGAAGACAATGTAAAAAAATTGTACAAAATTGACAATGTGACAATTGCCTATTGTTAATGTTCAATTAAAACAACAACATCCTTTAAGTTTAATTTAATGTAAAAGTGAGTAAAACACATATTTAATAACATTTTAGTTAGTATTTATAATTAAAGCCAGTTATCAAAATGGTTTTACAGTGCCATGGAGTTCAAAAATTACATTATAAATATGAAGTTAAATTTAGATTAGTTGGTGCTACAAATTTATTAAATGTTTACGTTTAATTTTAGACTGTGTACACAATATTTTTAATTCTTTTTGAAAACCACATTATGTCAAAATATTACGTATTATAACGAAGTCTTTCTTTATTTATATATTTTATATATAAACTAATATTATATAATATAAAATATACATACTACAGTACTATATGTATATAAATTATACATAAAAAGTATTGTGCTATACAGTCTAATAACTACAGAATACATCTATACACATAACTTTAAGCACCCTTAGAAGGATTTCCGAGAGAAAAGCTGTACCAGTTCTCATTATGAACCCGCTATTAAATTAAAGTACAACTAAGTCAACGTGACTGACAACAGTTCACACGTAAATTACGCCACATTCACTAAATTTGCTGCATTTTACCTTCATCTGACGTGGAGTGTCTGTAGGAAGTGTCATTGTTTTATTTTTACAGTTTTCTCCTGTTATTTCTAACTATTGTTTAAAAAGTCAGATTTAATTGTATTGTGGGTTGCCAAGGGTTGAGCAGGAACTATGTTCCATAGCTTCCCTACTTATGTAGCGATGGGTATTCACAAGGGTGTATCGCTAGACAGCACACGTGACCATTTCTTGGTCACCTGATTATCTTCCTCTGTTTCAGCAATCACTTTAGTTTGTTGTGTTTTGTTTTTGTAAAGTGTAATGTTGTACTGGTAGTAAATAAAAACACATAGGGCAACGATGAGTTAAAAAGTGACTTCAAGTTTAACGTATTTTCTTTATACGGAGTAAAAAAAGAAGTTAAGTCCAGCATATACAAAACTAGCTGTTACGGTATTTACTGCAAGAGGAAAGGAAAAAAGTAAAAAGGACATACTTGTGGAGCAGGAAGCTTTTAGGCAAACTCAATAATGCATACACTAGGTCCAGAGTGTTTTCTTATAAAAACCGTTTAGTGAATATTTCATGTACGTTCTGTTTCCTTTGAAACAATATTGAGAACCGATATTTAAAACTGTGAGCAACATTAGAAGCACCTTGATTGTGGTTCTTTCTTTTATAAAATACTAAATTTATAAGAACTATAAGCCTTTAAGAATGGATATACTATAAATATAATATTATATTATTAAATATTACAAAATTACAATCAAATAGAAAATGCATACAAAATTATAATCAAACAACCAAACTTATTTACAATATATCTTTCGAAGATGGAAAGTCTTATACGAATTTCTAAATTCTAAATGTCTTATGTGTTTGGATAAATTAACTAATTTTAAACTTATGTCACCCAACCATAAAAGTAGTCTAAATATTGATTGTTAAGCTTAATGTAAAATTAGACCAATAAATCTGTTTAAACGATGCCAACCAGAAATAAAATGTACGAAATTCATTGTTAGGCAGGAAATGTTTTGAATATAATTAAGATGAATTTAGCTACTCTTTAGAAGATTTGTGGATGGATTTTCCGTCAAGTCTACCATGAGATAATTATTTTTATTATAGTACGAGACACTAATTATTATGTATTGTAATAAAATGAAATTAATAATGTGTAATACTAGTTTTATCGCAAGAGACTAATTGTTTATACTCGTGTAATGTTTCAATAATATATCTCAGAACTGAGTGGATTACGCAACGGTTTATTCATCAAAAACCACACTTGCAATTATATATATATCGTGATAAGATAAAAACCTAATCACGTGGATTGATTATATAACCTATGATTTTATTATTGGATTCCTAATTTGAGAATGAAATCTAAATGTTACATTTAATGGTCAGTACCTTTCCCGTATTCGATATATCAATCAGGAATAGTTCAACATCGAATTAATTCATGCACAGTCGAGAAAAGTTGGTAGATTTTGAGACAACCGAAAAGTTAGTTAGGAAGAGCAAATATCGAACAATAACAAACTCGGTAACAAAAGGCTTGTTTGATAATACCTAATGAAGTAAAGCATCAAAGCTCCTTTTTCATAAAATTACAATTAGTTAAATTGGGTGTTGGATATGTCCACTTTAAAGTTTGTAATCACTCACTATTTGGTTTCAACAGTAGTTGATCTGTGAGTCTGCAAACTGTGATAGAAGCAGAGGTACGCGATATGTGTGCCAGTTTCCTGCGAATAACGCTTTGAAACTGTATATATCGTTTTGGAGTTATATCTATTTGTGCTGTAAACGTTTTAATTTTTTCGTAGTTTTTATAATCGTTTACATGCAAAAATAAAAAAAATAATCAAAAATAATATTTAGGAGTAAACATTTTGTTCTATTTCGAGTTATTATTGATTTATTTTTTAAAAGATACTAGTTAGTCAGTTGGAAAACCATTATCCTTGCAATATCCAATATGTGTAATGTTCATGGCACAAAACATTAGTTTTTATTGCTCGTTTAAAAGACCAAACACAACTAAGCTCCCATCGCTTGATGATCGCAGTGAACGGTTTAATTACGATTTTCTTCCCCTTAGTTTTACTATTTTATTTTCCCCACTTGTAAAATAAAGTATTTTATAGTGGATGAATGCAGTGGTTTCATTGTACATACAATTAATTTTATAAAGAAAAATTTATCGCAAAATGTGGTACTAATCGCTAATCTTGAAAACGGGTTAACCAATTCGGCTCCAATTCGAAAAATATTCGTTGAAATCTGAAGGAAATGTATGAGAAGTGAAAGATTAGAAACTTAACCCGGAATATTCTGTAAAATTGGCAGTGTTTATATTTCAGATACTAAAGAGCCGTTATCAATTTCAGATGAAGTTCGCCAAATAAAGTGAAAAACTTTCTTACATTTAAAATGTATAAAGTATTTTTTCCAGTGCTTGATCGGTAATTTAATGGAGATGGCAAGTTCATATTTAACACTAGATTTCCATAGCGAAGAATTTAAAACGTATAATGCATTAAAAATAAGTCTGAACTTAATGAATAAATCTGTGAATGTTTTATGTAAGCTACTTAAAACTTGTGGGCTTTCTTGATATGATTTTTTGATTTGACATTTTAACAGTGGCTTGAAGGAAAGTAGAGAGAAGAAAATTAACATGTCTCAAAGTTTCATTTGTTTAAGAGAACAGTTTTAAAAACAAAAAAATTCACAACGCAAACCAAAAAAGATTATTTTTCAAAGTTTCGTGAATTTAATAACAATTTACCTCCTATTGTCTTCAGTTCCGGAAGTAGGTAAGAAGTATTTATGACTTGTATCGGAGCAAAAAGGCAGATTCAGCTGTGGCGTTTGAAATATAATGAATTCGAACCAGAAATACTTCTGCTCGTGCAAAACATGATATAAGAGTTAGCTTAAACTTTGATACTCTTACACAAAATGTTGGAATACTGAAATAACACGTACCTCATGTATGCCTACTTAAGTTAGAATATATTAAGTCAAATGTGCGTTTAATTAATTATTTAAGGACTTTGATTTTATATTGCGTGTGAAGCTGCAGGCGATTATTGCTAGTAAAATATTCAAACTAAAAATATACTATTTAAAATATTTTATTCAAACATTTTAGTAATATAAAGATAAATTAAAAGGTGGAAAGAGTGGAATTAAACATACTTAAACTTTTAATATAAATGATTTATACTCGAAATTATACTATGTCAAAATCTTATAATATGTCAATTGACTACTTATTGGATTTAACCAGCTTTAGCAAGATTTCAAAATACTGTGTTGGAGATATACTTGTAATATCTGACTCTTGCGAAAAATGTACTTTCACACTATTGAGAAAGCTAATATTAAGTTATTAGCAACCTTTGCTTTAATAATATTGAAAAGGTGAATCCATTTGTACATGTTGCCTTTTATGATCATCTAAAATGAAACAAGATCAGTTTAGTTTTATCTAATTTACTTTACTTTGTGATTTTAAATGCTATATATTGCTAAAGACTGCTACTTTGGTTTTAAATGTTGTTTATTTTAATGTTAAAAGACAATTATTATGTAAAACATTTATTAGAGGACCGTTATTGAAGGACGCACTACTAGAATGTACAAAGTGGAATTTAATAAATTATTGGATAATATTAAATTATTAGATTTAGAATTTTTCATCCTATTGAAATCCTGAAAACTATAGAGTAGAACGAGTTTTTGTAGTACACTTTTTATATCCGAAGCTCTAACGTAATTTATTTTCTGAAAATTAATTTTTCAAGCTTTGTATGTACGACCACTGCCAGACAACAGATGCAGCAATAAATAAACTAGTAAGCTATAGACAAAAAAGCACATTTATTTAGGAGCGTGTATATAAAAAACGTATACTTGGAAAAATTATACGTTATATTATTAATTTATAGCCGTATTAACTTTGCAGAAATGCTGAAACCGATTAAGACCCAGTTGATCCGAATTGCTACAAAATATATACTGTAAACACCGCTGCATTTTTATTTCTAATTCTAGCTTTGTTTATAACTATACCATTTAAGTCCTAATATATTAGTAAAAATACTTAGACATTTTGCGCTTTTGTTATAATTTAATTGAATTTTTAAACATAGCAGTTTTATTAATGATTTTTAAAGCAGTTTTGCAGCTAAGCCTGAGCAGTCCCTTGTTACAATTTGAGAGGGGAAATAGTTTTGCTACTTGGTTGTAGTAATTTTAACGTTCTCTGCCTACAAACAACATTTGTTTACTGTCACTATTACCGGTAAAATAATTTTATAATTCATACCTATCACAATTAGTGTAGTTCTTGGTGTTTTAATTTGTCTATATTTTCACAAATACGAGTCATATTGTTTATTAATAAAACGGAACTGTGTGTTTGCGTTAGCGCAAAATCGATTGGAAACCAAAGATTTCACTCATCACCGTTTTACGTAGAAATTTCGTTCTTTTATTATAACACATAGCAATGAAACATTTCCTTTATTATGCTATCTTTCCAATACAAATATAACAATAAGAACAAAGAAATGTTTAAACAATTTCAAAAATATGTTTTTGAAAGTTTTAATGTAGTAAGCTGTTTAATAATCTTGACAGATTGTTAAGGTAATAGGATTGTTTCCGAATATTTGCAAAACATATCTGTAATAGGTATTACTGACCTTTTTGTATCACTGAACGGTGGCAAAAGTCCAGAATATCACATTTCCTTTAACCTATGTAAGTTAATCAAGAAGTCGTTTATAACTATATTACGAAAAGCGTACCCTTAAAACCTGAAGAGGTCGTGTTTATGAAATTCAAGGAACGATAATATGTGTTTGTTACCAGGTAGGACACTCCCAGTCATAATTAAAACTAATAAAGGGCGTGACTCCATTGCGATAGTAACACATTCTACAAACATACATTGAGAAAGTATTACCTGGGACCAGCCACAGGTGGGCAGGACCACTCCTGAACGATATACACTGACGTAGAGAGGCGGTCAGAGACACTCGACGCGACAACCACGTACTGGACACGGCGGGAGAGCGCGCGGCAATGTCAGAGAGCCGGGGTAGTTACAGGGGTGGTTGTGGGGGCGGGGGCGCGGTGGGTCGCGGCGCCCATCCATTCAAGCCTACACCACCTGCCTCGTCCATTCTTGCGTCCGGGTCCGGGTACGATATTTCACCCGTTAACAGGGTACACGTTCCGTTGTAAATCAACTTTCATTTTTAAAACATTTTCCTACCTCTAAATAAATTCTACTGTCTGTATTTACAATAGGAGGTCTTCAATATAAACACATGGACTTTGTGTGCAATATATGAATAGCAAAAAATTAAAAAAGTAAATAAGCCCTCAATAATTTTGTCAATAGTTCTTAAAGTCTGTTGTTTGTGTTGTTAGCATCGTGTGCTCTGAGGGGCCAGATAAATATAGATAAACTAGGAGTTACCCACGGTTTCTCACGCAGTTTTGTAGGTTTTGCACATGTATAACCCCTTCTGGTCCGAGTGAATTGGATTTCCGAAGCCAATATTAATTTTGCCTTCTTGCCACGAACAAGAAACTGTGTTAAAAGCGTATATTTATTGCCATTGTCTTAGTATTTTCTCAATAGCAGATTATGCCTTTTTCTAGTTAAAAATACTATATAACCTACATAAACAATCCTGAGAAGACTACTTATGTCAAAAGACACCTAATATAGGTTTATAAAACTATTTAAAGGGAAAGTAAAATTTAGACTATTAATTTTGTCTTTAATATCTGCACTGTTAGCAGTTACCCGCTGATTTGCACGCAATTTAGTAGGCATTATACGTGTACAACCACTTGTGGTTCTATTCAATTATATTTCCGACACCAATGTAGGGTTTTCCTTGTTGCCACGATCAAGAAAAAATGTCAAAAAGTATATATTTATGGCCTTGTAATTTACTAAGTTCATCGCATTTTTGTTCCATAGTTAATTTAGCGTAGTTGGTATAAAATCACACAAATCAGAGAAGCCTACTTCTGTCAATAGAAAATAAAGATGGGTTTTTTACCAGCCTTAACGCTTATAGTAAAAGTTAGATTGCAATTTTGGATTTTACATCTAATAAATAAAATTTTCTAAAAATGTACAGTTGAAAGTACATTAACGATTACAATAGTTAATTTTTTGGTTCTTTATAAAGTCAAACACATTTATAATACTTTGGAATATTAATTAGATCTGAAATCGGTTATTTATTTCAAAGTTAAAGCCCAGCAAACATTCATCTAGCATAGTTCTAGCAGACTGCTTCAGTCTTCGGAGTAAAATTCCAACCATATTATGTCTAAGGTAGATGAATAGTTACATTCAAAAAACGGCATAAAAACGAATGGTTAATCATTAATGAAGCTATGCAATATAAACCTAAACAAATTGAAAATAGTGATTATATAAATTAGTTATATGTTTGAGCTGTCATAAAACAATGTTTACTGAGAACAGCGTTTTATATTTAACAAGCTCTTGCAATTAATATTTCGCAACTTTACAGACAAAGATTGTATTTGTCACTGTTTTATTGATCAGTAACCTGGATGGTGTTTCGAAATAATAATAGTCCTATATTCATCCCAATTACCCTAAAAATGTACCTCTAAAATTCAGTACAATCAATTGAACAGGTTACGCGTGAAAGCAAAACAAAGAAAAATAAGGACCTTTCCCGTTTAAAATATTATCAGGATATTTTTGAATTGAAGACAACTACGCAATTTAAAACATTATCAGTACAGATTACAAAGAACATTATGGCATTAGTATTATTGGTAAAATATTTCTAATGTGTTACTGAAAAGGATTATAATAAGAATGCTGTTTGTATATAACGTAAAAATGGATTTTGCAGATGAAAATACAGGGTTTTCATCACAAAATCTACAAAAATAATATTTTTACTCACAAAATCTTAAAGGTTTTATGTTATTACAAATGTTCTATATGTCCACCAGCAGCAGCACGAACAACATCCAGACGATAGCTAAATTCCTCATAAACCTTACACAATGTATCTGCGTTCACAGACATTATTGCGACAGTTATTCTATTCTTTAGTTCTTCGATGTCATGAGTTAGAGGGGGAACAAACACTTTTTCCTTCACATATCCCCACAAGAAAAAGTCGCATGGGGTCAAGTCTGGTGATCTTGGAGGCCAAGAATGAAGGGCATTGTCTCGAGGTCCCATGCGCCCTATCCAGCGGTGGGGCAGAGTGTTGTTGTTGAGAAGCTGCCGAACATTGTTGTGCCAGTGAGGCGGAGCTCCATCCTGTTGGAAAATGAACCTAAAACTTTAAGATTTTGTGAGTATTTTGCAATAAATATTATTTTTGTAGTACATTTTTAGCAATAGATATTGAGTTTTAAAATCAGGTCATTCATTTTGATACACGCTGTATAATAATACTTTTAAACGTAATCCCGGGTTATACATTTCTAACAGAACAGTTAAATCAATAAACAATGATATACTGAATGTTTACGCCAACTTTTTATTCCAACTAGCTGGTATATTGAAAATGGATTTTCTATAAATACAACCACTGTAGTGATTCAATGTGTACTTTCAACATGTGTCATATAACATGAAATTCAGACTATTCACCAATACATTTATTATAGAGATTTTTTCTACTTTAGAGGCCAGTGGGAAGTAAATAGTTGTAATTTGGTTTATTAACATGTAACTGGATTTAAGTTTATATGCAAAATTACATCAGCTCTATCGTGTAATGAAAAGTGTAACAGTTTATGCAATGTTTATTTACTTAATGAACATACTAACATATAGAGGGTTTGCAAGCTAATACTAGGAATTTAAAATCAATTTGTACTGGTGTGATTATTTAAATTTATATAATCTACCCAACTCATCGCTGGTTTTAATTCCACACTAGTTTATATAACTATTTAAACAAAATTCATTTTTCTATTCACTTATTTTTTAATTTTTAAAAAATAAACTCTATTAAACAATAACAATTTTATTATAATCAGCCGAGTACAGCATACAGAGAAAAGTGTTTATTTATTTTTAAAACTTCTATGTTAAAATGAATAGTATTTACTCCTAAGTTTTTAAATATACTATCTATTTATCCATTTTAATCAAGAACTAGTCTGTTATATAAAATATTAATAAATTTCCATAAAACTCATTAAGCCCAATTAAAGCATTAATGTTAGCCAAATCGAACTGTTGGTAGAGTTGGATGTAATTATACAGCCATAACGCCATTATCGAGACTTGAGGTTAATATAAAGCAGTGACGCCACTATTGAAATTTGATGTCACTATTTACTAGCCGTGACTCCTCTATCGAGTGTTGTTATTAATATAAAGGTGTGACGCCACTATCAAGATTTGATGTTACTATAAATCCGTGATACCACGATCGAGACTTAATGTTACTATAAAGGCGTGACGCCACTATCGAGATTTAATGTTACTATAAAGCCGTGACGCCACTATCGACATTTTGTGTTACTATAAAGCCGTGACGCCACTATCGACATTTTGAGTTACTATAAAGACTTGGCGCTACTATCGAGACTTAATGTTACTATACAACCATGACGCCACTATACAGACTCTACATACACAAAGATATGATAGGAAATTCTAGTCCGACAGCTTCGAAATTTAGACTACAAAACCTTATGTGAACTATTTACTCATAGTTTATTACCTTATAGGAATTATTAGGGATAACATAACCACTAATTCTGACACGACGGATATTTACACAGACTGTTGTTAGTCTCATTGAAATCTAGTAATCTTTCATGTAGCAGTAATTGTAAAGTACATTTGATCTTAGAAACTTGTAATATTAGTGCTTCCAGATCATTATTAATGACAGGTGACATAATGCAATCCATGCTTTTATGCTAGAAGAAATAACGTGGTCAACCAAGAGAAGCTTGGGACAATAGCAATAATCACGGCCTCCTCTTGATCTTAAGGAAAGTAAAGTTTGAGGATAGGGAAATGGTGATGGGAGAGGATAGGGTTGGTATACGCTACACTGGATGAATGGATCAAACATATGATAAATGATTCTTGCTACAAGTTTACTTCTAAACAACTTAAAACCATTAACCATCAGTCATGTACTTGTGAATAAAACATGTTGTAATACGTGTAAAAATATCCTGCAGCATTTCATTTTATCAGGAGTATCTGAATGCAATCCAATCTTCTATTAATTTGAAAATCAAAATACACTTGTTTATAAAATTTTATCAAATAGGCAAAGCAAGAACGTAGGCAGGAAAAAATTTTGAGGTAGTCCAACTGATACTTTCCCGTAGTGGACAGAAAGGAAGGCCCCGTTTTGTTCCTTAAAAATTTCTTGACCCATTTATTTGTTTAGACGATCTTTAAGTAGTACATGTCAGTAATACTTAATTATGTAAGTAATAATGATCGATTACTGAAAAAGTAATTAAAACTTGGGGTGGAGGGGTCTGGTCACCTTTGATTAGACCCCCTCGATGGCTACGTCCTTGTGGCGAAAATATCATTACCTCTAAGACCACTTCTATTCTCTTGAGGGTTTGCTAAAAGGATGTTACACATATTTTGGAATTAATTTATTTATAATTTACCTCATATCCTGTAAAGACTTGTTTTAACAGGTGTTAACAAATAAAAATGTGTTGTCTTGACTTAAAAGGGCACTCTTAAATTTTACAAAAACCTTGGTTTGTAAAATTTATAAAGCAAATAGCTGACCTAAACTAGCGATTAAACATGGTATTTTTTACATTTCATAGCAGTGTTTTAGGTGTGAAATATTGAAATTGGCCATGAAAAATCTTAAATAATTTTTTGAGGTTTTTAATTGGACGTCAACATGTATGTTGTTTTGTGGATTATTTACGCCTTGGTTAACATGAGCTTCTTACCCATCGCAACACAATGTTTCACATCCAAGTAGCAGAAAGGTGAGTTGTGAGACAGGAAGAGATCTCAACTTCTGAAAAACTTTTGCTAAATCTTTCCTTCACCATCAAATGTAGAATCTAAAAGATCAACGTTATCAAGTTCAAATGCATAACAACACGCAATAACTTGCTATAGCGCTTACAGAATGCAATATTATGTAATGTTTCACAATACATAGTTTTTTGATGTAAGATAAACCATTTACATAGTACAAATATAAATCTGTGGAAAACAAAGTTTGGTTGTTTTTAAACTTTCTATCAAGAAATATGCCGCCGTCAGGGGAGTAGAAGTCTACAATAATGACCCGTGAAGCATCTTGGTCATCTTAGTTCTTATTCTTACACGTCCAGTGCCATAATGGCATGCAACTTTTATAGTTTTATGGTTCACATCGCATAACATAATTAAATTCTTGAAATATTCTGGCCTTGCTGTGGAGTGCCATGTCAGTCAACATATTAAATAGCGCTCAGTAAAATATCTTTAGTGGAGAACACGTATACTGTTAATTATTTTCATTATGTATAATACATATATTTCGCAACCCTGTTACTCTTTACTAGTTAGTGGTATTTTATCCGATGTTCTTGGAACTAACTTCTTTGCGAAATAATAACACAACTGGGACGCGTAGTAATTTTGTTCCTCTTTTGCTCTTGAAATTTGTAACCGTTCGAGAGCTCATCAATCACCACCAAGCGCGCCTTATGTAAGTAAAACTTAGTCTTTTTATTAAAAAGTACTAATATTAACTATTAAAAATTTTCATGCTTTTGAATTTTGAATTTGTTATAAGGAAAATGTTTAGTAGTAAGGTAACTTATCCAAGATGATATTTTATTTGTAAAATAATACAGATAGAAGTTGTGATTTCCTTCTGGCGAGACAACGTTGTCGTGATTATATATTTTCAGGTTAATCCGTTTGCGATTTTGTTTTAGACGAGATCTTGAGTCCTGAACGATTTTTCTTCGAGGACTCCCTTCATTCATTTTGAGACTGCAGCTGCAATGTCAAGTTAAAATGATAAATCTTCGATATTTGAATTAAAATCAACGTGATGGGAAGTATTTTTAAAGTTTATTTAATTAAGTGATTAGGTTCCAAATAACATAAGAGTTACTGAGCCCACCTCCCAGATATAATTTTAATGTATTATTAATTGCTCTATTTTAGCAGCAACTTTACAGGTCATAATTTTATTTTAACACCTAAAAGTGGTGCTTGTAGGTTTTATTTGCCAAAATTATACTTTTCAATGCCCAGTATTTATTACTAAGACCTCATATTTCTCCTTCCACATGTGTTTCATCCATGCGGTTCATATTTTTGTAGCCTTTCATTTATTCAATTATCCTCTAAATATCCCAACTGGTAATCCAATGTCATAGGTAATTATTGTCACGCTCGTTACTGTGCAACAAGCAAATGTACACTCAATTAAATATCATTAGTGATGAAAACTCAAAGTCTTTACCGTATTCAATAACGATCTGACTATTACAGCTGGTAATGAAATGTCATGGCTAATTTTACCCGTAAAATAACGAGCTATAATAGTAAATACAGTGTTACTGTGTGCTTTTTATGTGATATAACTTAGGTGGTGAATACCAACACCGATAGTGTATTTAATTTGGCTCAAAATAATGCACATAGCAATGCAATTGTATAGCCAATTCCTGTTAAGCTCGTTACTGTGTATTAGGCAAATAGGCACTTAGTTAAATATCATTGGTGGTGAATACCCAAAGCATTTACCTTATTCAATTAGGGTCTGATCAGTGCACCTGATAATGCAATTATAGAGCTAACTATTGTTACAGTCGCTACTGAGCATTAAGTAAGTATTCACTCAGTACAATATCGTTGGTGGTGAATAATCAAGGTTTTACCGAATGTAATTAGAGTCAGAGTAGTGCACCTGGTAATGCAATTAATTGTAAAGCTAATTATTGTTACACTCGTTAGTGTGCATGAAGTAGATAGAAGTTCAATGAAATATCATTGGTAGTGAATACTCAAACCGTTTACAGTATTCAATTAGGGTTTGAGTAGTGCGCCTGGTAATGCAATTAATTGTATAGCTAAATATTGTTAAGCTCGTAACTGTGCATTAAGCAAATCGGCGTTTAGTTAAATAGCATTAGTGGTGAATACTCCTTATTCATATATAGCCTTCACCTTATTCAATTAGGGTCTGAGTAGTGCCCCTGGTAATGAAATGGTATAGCTAATTATTGTTACAATCGCTACTGTGCATTAAGAAAATATTCACTCAGTTCAATATCGTTGATGGTGAATAATCAAGGTTTTACCGAATTCAATAATTATTAGTGTTAGAGTAATGCACCTGGTAATGCAATTGTATAGCTAATTATTGTTAAGCTCGTTACTGTGCATTAAGCAAATAGGTGCCTAATTAAATATCATTAGTAGTAAATACTCAAAGATAATACAATAATAAATTAGGGGGTGAGTAGCGCACCTGGTAGTTCTACTATATAGCTAATCACTGTTACGCACGGTACTATGCATTAACGAAATATTCAATGAGTTAAATATCATTGGTGGTGAATACTCAAAGATAGTACAATAATAAATTAGGGGTGTGTAGTAGCGCACCTGGTAGTTCTACTATATAGCTAATCACTGTTACGCACGCCACTATGCATTAACGAAATATTCAATGAGTTAAATATCATTGGTGGTGAATACTCAAAGATAGTACAATAATAAATTAGGGGGTGAGTAGCGCACCTGGTAGTTCTACTATATAGCTAATCACGGTTACGCACGCCACTATGCATTAACGAAATATTCAATGAGTTAAATATCATTGGTGGTGAATACTCAAAGATAGTACAATAATAAATTAGGGGGTGAGTAGCGCACCTGGTAGTTCTACTATATAGCTAATCACTGTTACGCACGCCACTATGCATTAATGAAATATTCAATGAGTTAAATATCATTGGTGGTGAATACTCTAAGCTATAACCGTATTAAATTACTGTGTAAGTATATGCATTAAGTAAATAGGCGTTTAGTTACATATTACACGTGGTGAATGCTCAAAACTTTACCGTATTCAATTAGCCTTTAATTGATTCAACTATCCTCTGTGTAGAGTACCTAGTAATGCAATATCATGGCTAATCATACACGTAATTATACACTTCGCACAACCCTAGCGTCAGACCTCATAACTAACTGAAATAGTCCCATTTACCTCAGTAACCTCGTCGATATGAATTATTTATTTCCTGTGTAATTAATACAATTAAAGGTGATTTTACAATAACGCCTACTAAAATCCTTCATGGAAGTCGAAAGTAAAATCGTTGTGGGGATATCCTCCGTATAGTTAGGCTACGTAAAGACTCAGCCAAATTTCATAAAGAAACCTGCCCATCATTAAACACGACGTTGCATAAGTACAAAGGATGTTACATGTAAAATTCCAAGTCCAGAGCTTATATTGTTCATATGCTAACATATGATAAACACACATTCAGATACCAGAACTATAGTGATAGTTAAGCAAAATGTTTTTTTTTGTTTCATAAACGTATTATATCAAATATTATTTCCTAATAATAATCCGATAATCTTCTTAAATCATCCAATGTCAAAAAATAAATTTAATCAAAAAGTATTACTTTGTATTACTGCAGTAACATTAATGGTTTAACTCTGTTGTTATGTAAGATTTAGTTGTTAGTGTTTTTTGAATGACGTATACTGTTTGAACTTGCTATCTATACGAGGTTATGTGTAAGAAAAGAACAATGTAGTTCATATTTCACCTGGTAAAACATAGAGTTAAATTATTTATTGAAATTAAAATCTTCAAGCACATTATTGCCAGTGCCGGTACTGTACATCACACAAATACTCTCAGGAAATTGCCATACGTACGCCATATTGTACGTTAAAGAACCCTCTGTGTAGTTCTACCGGTGTTGACATGCCACAGCCAGTTATTTTCATTCTCGTTTATGTACATCCAACAAATATATCCCATTGGCGCTGCTTTTAGAATGCCTATATCTAACAAGATTCTGAGTTGATCAATTGGTGTTGAAATCTCGAAGCAAATTATTGTCGCTTTCGCTACTGTACGAGCACACAAATACTCTCTGATAAGTGTTATTGGTGGTGACGTTAGAGAACCAATACATGCTCTGCATAGTTTAAATGGTGTTGAATTCTTAAAGCTAGTTACCGTAATGCTGGCTACAACTCAATATCTTTTAAATGTCAACCATTAAGCTGATAACTATTAGTTCTAAGGCGTTATACATAAGTATGCTTATTAATATTTATCTTTCTTCTAGCAACCCTCTGAGAGAGGCCTTTTTGTCGTAATGAGCTGAATCCGTTATAACATAAATCATGAAGGATTAATCTCATTAATATGTTATTCTTCAATCAAATTGAATAGCAGTTAACCGCGGTTTTGCAGCAATTTAGTAGGTTTGAGAAACTTTCGTAGGTTCGCAGAAGGTAAATTATATTTTCCTTCGAGTTCGAGTAAATTATATTTTCGATGCCAATATTGAGTTTGCCTTCTTCTCACGATCAGGAAAATATGTTTATTTATGATCATTTTAATTGACTACGATCCTAGTATTTTTTTGTTTCAAAGCTGATTTAGCCTCTCTCTCGATGACGAATAACAAATATATATGTTTCTCAGAGATTTACACACACACACACACACACACACACACACACACACACACACACACACACACACACACACACACACACACACACACACAAATATATACTTTTGTCAAAAGCTATATATTTCATAAGTCTTAAATTAAGACTTAGAGGCGGTAGCTGCTAGAAGGGCCTATCTCAAAAAATCATGTTTTGAGAAAACTGCATTTAAATGTTTACTATTGGATAAAAGCCATTTATTTTGATAATTTATTCACTTATTATATTTTTTTATTTTACAAACAGATTTCTTTTTTATATTTCCACAGTGTAATTGAGTTTAATTACTTTTATTAACCCTACTACCAGCAGTAATAAATTACATTACACTCAGTTTTCTTATCCTGTAATGTCATGCAACTACTCAAGTATGAATCTTGACCACTTTTACCCAAATGATTTCCGTAAAATTGGTTAAAAATGTCAAGTTGTTCATCAAATGAGAACTTTTTGTAGCACTCATCCCTTTTGCAACAAGATTGAACTGTATTATTAATAGTATAGGAGCTAGCAACGTTTTCGAGAGAGAATTTCAGGTCAGCTGAAATTTTGATATGCTGTCTTTCTGATAGACTGACGCCATGTTGTCCATTTGCCGAAGCGCTCCAGGATTTTTACCTGTGCAGGTAAGATGCGCATTAAAACGCAACCACTACCGCCAGCCAGATAGCCCGGACTCCAACCGAAAGAGCAAGAAAAAACAGCATATCAAAATTTCAGCTGACCTGAAATTCTTGTTTTAGAAACGTTCCTAGCTCCCGTACTATAACTTTCGGAGGAACATCTTTTCCCGAAGTGGAAGTATAACCTAGGCCCGACTGCCGCTTTTGTTTCCGAACATTACGGCCCCACTGTTCAGTGCTAACTACTTTTCTCTTTACACCTTTTGAGTTAGATTTCAAAAGAAGTTCACCACTTATTTCTTCTGTATCTAACAACAATCTAAATAAAACACTCAAATACTACTTGTAAGCTACACAATCACAATACAAAACAACAAGAAGTGAGGTTATATTGTACAGCAGAAAACAAAAACACACAGCCAGCTGATGCCACCATTTGTCTATGCTAGAAGGGCCTCTCGACACATAGACGTTTAAATAGGTTTATCTTGACAACAAAGAGGAATATTTGAATGAGTGAGATGGAGGTTATACTTAAACATATGGAGAAAAAATATAAGCGATCTCCGCAAAAAGGGCCCATCTCGAGATAGGCCCTTCTAGCAGCTACCGCCTCTAAAATGTATAGTACAAGTTAAACTACGTCAGGATTTGCTGTCCTAAAGGAAGAAACTGAAACCCGACTGGGATACAGACCTCTGCGTATACTCGAAAAGGCAGTAAAACTACTCGGCTATTGAAGCCGAGGATCATCGAAGCGATTGATAGGGGCAGTGCTTTCTGGCCGTCAAAACGGTTTTCGAGCAGGGTGCTTCACCATCGGGGCAGTGGCGCTGGTTTTGGATGCCTTCGGGGTAGTTTTTCGTGGGAAACGCATTAAACTAAGCCGAGTAGATGATATGCTGACCACCCTGCGAGACGATTTAAACGTTGCTGCATACCTCATAAGAATGCTTAACAGCTATCTCAAGGATACACAGCTGACCTTTCCAACTGCTGACGTGCCGCGTTAGAGGAAGATCACGGCAAGAGCTGGTCAAGGTGATACGCGGACAATATTGCCGCCGTCATCACTGCGTGGGAGGATCTTCGATAGGGCACTATGGCTGGTCGACCGAGTCATGCTGCAAGTGCTGGCCTGGATTGGTGAGTAAGGTGTGACTCTGGCACAAAGAGCTCTGTGTAGTATCACGATGTGACACTTGATGTGAATATAACATTCTAGAACATCCCCCTGGAATGTAATCACTTCCTCCTGGAATGGATCGAAGAAAATAAGTGTCTTTGAATGTGACTAATTCTGAGGATATTACCTTTTATTAGAAGCACAATACTGTTGTAAATGATTGTTTACACTAATAACATTTTCTTCATACAATATTTGTTGGTATATACAAACTTATATACACACAAAACAGGGTATAAAACACGTATATATGATAAAAATAAAGATATTTATGTAATAACTTAAATTCCGAAATATTTTCACTGCAGTGTCTTTCAAGTTTCTCCTGTTAGAAAACTCCCAGGGTAGCATAAAGTGTCATTTCCTAGTCTAGACAAAGATATGGCATAATACTATGGGGATTTAGAGGTATCCAGACCATCAATCGACAATATGTTCTACATAAGAGAGCTTTGCCAAATTTCTGGGCTCGTGAATCGTGGGACAGTTTTATGGAACACTTTCGGACATTATTACTCTACCTTGCATATTGGATTTTGTTTAAACAAATTGTGATCTTTTCCATAATCCTAATCATAGTTATAATGCAAGAAATAAACTAAACACAGATTGATTTAAACTTAATATTTTCAAAAATTCAGTTAATTACTTGATTTTGAACGTCTGCAACATTGTTACAGTATTAAACCAGCACCAATGTAGGGTGATACGCCACGTGGCTGGAAAGGTTTATTATCGTATCACGAAACCGACAATCCAGATGCAAAAATTTAATTATGTCCAAAATGTACCACTTTACATGTAATTCAAACAATTACAACGCAATGACAAATCTTATATATATAAAAAATCTTGAGTCACGATGTATGTTGCCAATAAACTCCAAAACGACTGAACCAATTTCAATCAAATTTCACATGTATCCGTAATTTAGTCTAACTTAGAAGATAGGATAGTTATTATCTGAATTATTCGCTTATGTCGTGAATATAAACGAATAAAATGAAGAAAAGTTTTCAAAGCGCCTGCACATTATAACCTGCAATTACGAGATAGATACGTATATTAAACAGTGAAACACTATTTGAAGGCGCTAAGTTATGATTTATAATTGTCTAAACTAAATTTTTGGTTGAACTTAAAGGTTGAGTGGTAGACCACTTTGTAATAAAATACATTATGCATGTACAATACATTTTTGACATATTTTCTTGATCGTGACATCAAGGTAAAATTATACTATATATTATATTTCATTATGTTATAGATCTGTTAATTTTTTAAATGTAAAACTAGATATTTACATACACATACAACTAATGCAGTTTGTTCTATTGTGTGAATATACATCTCTGAGAAGTATACGTTTAAATTTGGATTTAAAGTGTAATTCAAAATGATAGGTGAAAGAAAATAGGAGGAGGAGGATGAGGAGTGGTAATTGCTGTTGAGTGCACTATTCCGTGCTGTACGATTTGTTGTCCACGATGAAGACGGGACTTGAAACGAAAATACCAGACTACGTGATACGTTGTAAGAGAAAAAAACTCACTTTCCTGGGTTAATTACATGAAAATTGGATTTAAAACTGTAGGAATAAAGATCAGTTTAAGAGACCCGCCACAGACATAAACGTATGAGGCAATTACAGTTTTAATATAATTCTTCTTCTTCCTTATCTAATGGACTTTATAATTATTAGCATGCATTTAAATCTGAAGGGTCTTATTACAATTCAAAAAAGTGAATTCAGTTCTTGCAATCCTAAAATACTAAATAACCCTAATACCGTTTCCCTAAGATAAATTACCGGCCATGTCCAATGCGCCAACAATGGCAAAATTATTTTGAGGTAACGCGGGTTAGAAAAAACTTATTCGCTCAAGTTTGTCTTGCTCATTGTACAGTATAGCCAAAGAAATGGGTTATTTTAGAGAAGTCTTCTCAGTAAAGACTTTCTTCAGATACCCATGCCGTGCGATTAGCCCACTTCAGTAAGCCTCCAGGTACATAGCCCAGAAATACTTGACAGTATGATATACTTGAGAAATAAAAATGCGTTACTAATTTTCATGTGTTTTTCCACGTCTAGATGCAGTCCCTCAAAGTTTGACATTTGTGTAAGTAAAAGCGGCATGAAAACTCGACTGTTTCATACAGTAATAAGCCAAATGTAATTTTACTATGTTAACTTAAGTTATACAAGTAATCCTCTGAGCGCAATTATTTTTCTATAACGTTATCGAAAAATTCATAATAAGACATTAATTGCTGAGTACAAAATGGCTCCTCGGCATATACAATAACATGTAGAAGACAAATATGTTGGATTCGAAAGGCTGACTTTGCCTTTGAAAAATGTATCTGTTGTGTGTAAAGTTGTAATATTTCCTCCATCAAATGTGTGACAGGCGACAACAATAAATAATTCATCTATTCCTCCCCCGCCGGCCTCAACACCATTACACATCAGTAGGTTTCATTAATTCCACATCATGTGTCATTTCTCGCCGTGTAATTTCACCTGTCATTATTGCTGTCCTTCACATTTCAATTTGTTCGTTACCGGCATATTTTCATATTAATTAGGTGATTTTTTAAGTATTTATTAAACCTTATGGTTATGCTGTTCCATAAAATTTATGCTATGATCGTGAACATGTAGTGAGTATAGAGTAGTTTTCGGGGGGGGGGGGGGGGTACAGAGTCTTATACTAACCGAATGGGACTGTTTATTCACGGAATATGACTCCATCGATAAGATCTCTATATGTAAACATAAATTGTAATGTTGGAGCATTTGAATCACATCCACAGATGTCAAAATAATCATCCAAAAAGCATGAATTTTACAGATATTTGGGAACAATTTGGTTTTTATATCAGGAGTCTTTCCATCTTTCTTCTTTCTTTCTATCAGGATTGTGGAAGTTCCTTAGAGCAGCGTAGCCGCAGATACCAAATACTCTTCCAAGAAAAATGACTTACCTCAAAAATGTTTGGGAGCATTTAGTTTTCATGTCTGTGTTTAGGGTGACTTTCCTGGTCATGTTGAATGCGTCTAGGCCGCAGCGAAGAAGGATAGAGTGAAGACCTTGGGATTTACAAACCGCAGTAGGCTTCAACTATTTTAGAAAAACTTTCACCGTTTGTACCCTTATGGAAACTTACCTTTCATAATATCACCTTGGTATAGGTTCTTGTAATTTAAGTTGTTAACTCATGTTACAGTTTAATATTTAATAATTTTGATTACGAGATGGACATTAGTTGAATATTTAATACACTTCTTAACTCAATACCTATATGTATTTGAATTACACAGAGATGTGATTAGCCCTACATAAAAATGTGTTAACTTCAAAATTTTTTTGAGATAGAGATAGCTCATTCTAAATCGATACATTATTTATCTATTCCAAATCATATTTCTTACTTATCGAATAATTTCCTTCACAATAGTGCCTTACAGCTCCGCCCAATTGTCTTTCCGGGATTTCTTGCCCTTGTAGCAATGCCGGTTCCTAGTTATCTTCCTGGATACGGATTCCAAAACTGATTAGATACATGGTAGTATATTTTATATTTACTCACCAAATAAAAATTAAGCCTGGCATAAAAAATGTGATATTACTAATTTGTTTGTTAGTTTACTACTGGAAATTTATACATCGACAGAATTAGAGAAACATCTATCTTCCTATCCATCCAGCAAGTGAAAGAAGGAGGCTACGTCATCCTGTCCACACATCCTTAGTTATAAAGCTAATGAACTTTCCTAACTGTACATAACAATTACTATAGAAAATTATCACTTAAGTACAAATAGTTTATTTCTTCTATAAGTTTTGTCTCATTGTTTGGCTATAATGAATCTATTACAATCTATTTACAGTAAGGATTAAAAGTTGAATTTTACTTTCCCATTGTTCTCAGAGAGCTTCCCAGTTGGTGCCTGTATAAAATATATTTTTGGGATGTAGGGAATAATGTGCAGATGTTGGGATTTTTCTGTATACGTGGACTTCATTTTGAAAGCTAAGAAACATTTCATTGTTATTCAGGTTTCCAGGTGATGTTACTCTAGCAGCTCACTGAGAAGCTACCACAACTACTAAAGCTTGATTTTCGCTATAATGTGTAGCAAAGGCTTTTGATAGAGAAATAGTAGACACTATTTACTTGAATTCATTTATCATAATATAGATTGGTTATATTTATTTTATAATATAATGACGCCCATTTTTAATTTTTATTAAACAGCGGCTGACTCTATTTGCTGATACTTTACTAACATAACAAACTAATAGAAGCCGCCGTGCTACTGTAGCCTAGAGTAAGTAGCTAAGTACAGCTTGGTTAGTTGATACGACACAATCTGTTGTTGGTTATGTTCATTTCCCTTAGTGCGTGGACAAACTGTTCACGCTTCTTTTGTCCACACACATGTATTAAAAATACTAAGCGAAATTGTTAATAGTTCACTTCGATATCTTCTTCATTATTATAATCATGATTAATTTTTTTATGTAAATGTACCTAAAGATTTAGGATTAAATGTTCCTTTTCCCTAAAAAATACGTATTAAATGGAATTGTTAAAGCTAGGTAGTTTACCCCCCCCCCCCCTAACAGAATTATTCGAAGTAAGTAATAAACAAAGTAATATTAAACTGACAAGTAGGTTTAACTATATTGTGCCATATATATTCACACGATTAATGTGATGGACGGACCGTTGGAATGCTAGAAATGCTAACAATCTATCTTAGTCAGAGAATACTCCAAACACAAAACATGACTCTGCATAATGCTGGAGATTATGTACGGGAAATTGAACACTCCACTTCTTGACTGAAGAGAAGTGTTATATTCCAAGATCGTGCAAAGAATTAAATCCGTAAATTTACTCACAATAATTCAACTCTTTATATAATTTTAGAAATATTGTAAAGAGCTCCAACATGTTAAACAGTTTTAGTTTATATCAAACATTGAAAAGTAGAACCGCAAAGTCACATTATTCACGGATAGGTTAAAATGCCGCCAATCACTGTCTTACCCACCCTCTTTCCTCCTAGAGGTTTTGTATTACCTTTCCTATCAGTTTGATTTATCATCTATTGACTAAGGGTGTCTCTCGTAAGCAATTTCTGTTATAATTTGAGTTCATATTTCCAAACGAAAAACCTTTAGATTAAAAAAACAATTGATAACTATCGTTAAAATAATCATATTATACACTTATTTGTCACACATACACGGCGTGCGCGTCACTCCGGTATGTATGTATTGGATTTAGGAACATATTCACAAGCGTTAATGATTATTTGTAATTATTTCAATATTTAAGATTGTTGCAGATTATTTTTTTAATTTACGCATGTTTCTGACTTTTAATCTTTTCTTGCGCATTGCTCGTTAAGTATTATAATTTTTGCAAATGGTTATTTGTCAAATTTTTCTATCGCTTTGTTGTTATTTATTTTTAACATAGTTTGCTATTTCATTATACAAGTAAAAATTATTACTGTTTTTTAAATTATTAATATTTTTTAAATTATTTAATTTTACTACTGGTGTAATTCCGTTAGAAGAATAAATAAAGAAATCATTGGGTCTCATTCTTCAATTAAATTTGCAGGTACATTACTAAACCTCAGTGGTTTTTAATACATTGTACTAATCATTCCACAAAGTAAACCGTTTTAGATTTCAAAGTTATCACATGAAGCGCTTTGGCAATCTTTACTGATTAGTTAGCTCTAGCTTATCATGTTTTTGCTCCTACCTTTGGACTTACTTGCACACAACTTAAATATATACTTAAATATATACATACTTGGACTTACTTAAATATATAAAAGCTCTGACATTCTATTATGTTCTTTCTAATGCCACGTAACTCACTTGTAACTTATCTCGGAATACCAGAATCTGACGTAGTCAAATTCCCAGGTTCCCATCCCAGATACCCAACTCGTGGAAATAGCGGTACCATCATTCTGTGGCCTTCAGTATTCTTACAGTATCTGTTGCCTTTATTTATCTTTTTCCATTTGGTCTATTGGCATTTTTGCTAGTGGAAATTCTACATTCTGGTGAAAACTCGTCTTTCTACAAGTATATACAATACAAGTGATGTAAAGCGTGTCAACCTCCAGCCTCCTGATGACACAAGAAGTTTTATGCGTGTCGCAAACAGTCAAAAGTCGTTCAAAACTCAGTTAAATAGACGTTTCTCCTCGGGTTTACTCTTGCTTTGCAAGCGGCAGTGCGGACACGTGAGGAGGGGCTGGAGGTAATGGATTGTTCTGTCTTCAGCTGGAGCTGGAGAAGTTCCAAGTTTACTGTTCACAGCACTGGAACTCGTGTTGGTCGATTTCACCACAGTTGCATACATTACTTAATTTAAACCATGACAATATAAGATATTTGTTCTATTCAGTATGTATTAACCCCAATTTAATCTATAACATGATTTTACCTTCTATAATTAAAATTATATCACAAAAGTCTGGTTTATATTTCAGAGAAAAACGTTTTGTTTCATAATAAACAAAGGAAGTGTGGCTTGTATAGTATACCAGGATACTCAACCCTAATGCACACAACTGAAATGTGAACAACGGATAATAATAAATCTTGATTTGAAAAACAAATTTAAACTAACATTACTTATATATTAAGCTAATATATGGGTATTGGCAATTAATTAGCGTCCCGCGTTAATGTTAAGCCTGGGTAAGTATTATTGGATCGTTTTATATAAAGCTTTTAGTAAATCACGCTTTTACCGTGTAGGCCTATATTGCATTTACTGAATTGTTCCACAGTGATCCTCGAGATGAACAATAATAATAGACACATTTGACAGGTTAGCTTCACCTCAGGGATCAGGGTTCAAATAAGGGTTTGGGCGTTTTCCCACTATACACTCTAATCGTGAGAGCCTAGTCTATCCAAAAGTAAATTTGTTTAGAGGAGATCCAAGCATAAAATAACGCAGTTAAATAAGAGTAGTTATATTTTCGAAACCAATTTGTAAGACTAAGAGCTTCTCCATCAATGTATAAGCCCAGAGCTATAGTCATATATGGTTGAAGGCACATTAGGCGCTGTTATACCAATTTATTTCTATATCCTGCTTCATATTCTACACAACCTTATTGGTACGTGCTCTATCAGCTCTAATCTACTTTATAAATGTACATTCCCTGAGCCATCAGCACACAAGGTTAGACGCACATTAAGCGCTCCACATCGTCGTGTATATTTATATCCTCCTTTATATTCTACCTTGTCTCGATGGTACGTGTATTACGTTGATATATCCTATAAAAAGTCCTTGCTGCAATAACGTGTTCTTTTTTTCATTAAAGTGAGAAAAGAAATGTTTAGAAGGTTTATTTCTTTTCACGGTTGAGAATCTATTGACACAATAGTTCAAAAATTGTAACACAGAATAGAACCTTCCTCAACTTACTCTATCGATTTTAAAGTAAAGATTTAGTTAAATTATAAAGTACAGTTTTAGTTTTTATAAAAGATTAAACACATGTTCTTACTTAGTAACATAGCATAACGAAAAGATACATACAAGAAAAATCTAAATCTCAAATTTAAAATCTAGAACGATTTTGTGTCACTTATTGTCAAATCTTGTCAGAAACTCGAGATGTCAATTACAACATTGCAAGTTATAGCCAGTGTTACTTAATATTTACGTTTAATCAAGTTAATTTTATTGATTTCGCATTTGAATATCCTGGTGAACAAAATCTTTCAGATGAGTTAGTCGCTCGTAAATAGTTTTCAAATTATTGACTTTAAGACTGAAACAAGTCTGTGACGGAAGAGTGAGACTGAAACAATACAAAATGAATTCATGTACTGAACTGGCTTCTTTATTTAAACAAAATATTGGTTTCAGAACCAATCAAGCTTTTTAAACTGGCTGCAACTTCAGCAAAACGATGATTTCTATGTTCGTTCACTTTTAGATTATAATAGGATATTTAAACGAACCCACGAAATTATTCCCACTTTTAAAAATGAAAATAATTAATAAGCATAGTTTGAATGTTTTATTTGCTAGTTTTTTACTTTAGTAGCACTGTTTTAATTATTGTCACACAACATATACAAACTTGACCGTCCATAAATAAACTAAACACAAATAATCAGAGATAACAACAATTAATTCTTAATAGGTATAAATAATTAATAATCAAAAAATATTTTACAATTCTCGGGAACAGTCTCTATGGCGACCACTTTTCTTGCTTACCAAGGTGGTTCCGTAGGACTCATAATACTTTCCACCACATTGGTAAAATAATTCATGTCCAAATATCAGCTTGAGAGGTCACTTTTGCTCTCTCTCTTCCAGTCAATCTGAAAAACTATATTAGGTATGCCTCCCCTATACGGTTGCAGACGTTAGTCATACAATCATCGGTCTCCTCGCTGAAGGCTGTCTCAATTTTGTTCGTTATTTCAATCCTTATCCCACATACCGCATTTTCCCACGCTAATTCATGAACTCCCACAAATTAAACTCTAGTACAACTGTTTAAATCCTGCGCTTAAATCTGCAAGTTAGCAACGATTTCCTTTTAAATAAGAACCTTCGCTTTCTAAGACTCATTCTCTTTAATATACTATTAAGTTTTTATAATTCATTTCTTGGTGTGTTCGAATTATTGTCTATTTTTATTAGCGCCAAATTCAAGAACAAGAATTTCCTTTTACACGGGCCTAGACGGTTCACACCTCAATATATACCTTCATCGCTGTGGAAGTCCTCACCCACCAGAACGATACTAAGTTACAGTGTACTGATTGCTTGGGAAACCCCAATTATAATTAAACAAGATTTTAGTTTAAATTCATGTTTTGAAACAAACCTATACGGACTCTACAACTGAATATATTCTGAATAAACAATTGCTTAAATGGAAACAATAAAATCAGAAATAGAATCAGGTGAATATTTGACAAAGACATTAAATACAGAATCTGTTGCCAAGTTTTAGCACCGTATCTAACAAACATCTCGGTGCATGTTTCTTGTTATAAGATAAGCATCATGCACCACAATTTTGCTATGCTACAACTAAACTCTGATCTATAGTTGAGATTCAAAAGTGTCTAGTGTTAAAATAATATTGCTAATCGTTAAAAAACTATTTTTATAGACAAAAATATAATTAATATATATGTATAATTTCATAGGAGTGATGAATGAAAATATATTCGCCTTACCGACACACATGTTTGCCTACAACATACGATTTACCTCGTATTTGCTGTAGCTTGAGTAAATGAAAACTCATCGTTCAGGAGCCGAGAGCCAGTATATAACCTGTAGCTTGTATCACACGGACAGTTAGCCTTGTCCTACGGGAAATCGATGCTAAGAATGTCTACTGAAAAGACTAATGTACACTAAGAATGAAATCGAATGGGGTATATAGAAGAAAAAAATGAAAAGGCAGTCACGGGACTGACCGACAGAAATTACTAATTCTTATGACAGGTTGTGAATATGTATCTTGAAAAAGAGCGTTTGTTAATTATTAAATGATTATTTTGTATATTTTAAAATAATACGAAACCCTCAATTCTATAACAAAAAAGCTGTATATTTATATTATTGTGTACGTGTTTTTGTGATATTTTATACATTTCATACATTGCAATGATCCCTGACTTCTAAATATTAAAGTAATAAATAATTATACACTTTCAACAATATCCTTGTATAACTTGCCACATTTTGGTAAATCACATTTTACTACAATCTTGTATTTCTGAAATAATTGCTCCATTTAATTTGTCAATATATTCTAGAAATGAAAATATGGTTTATAAAGTTCTAGATGACAGTTTTGCTAAATATCTTGTAAATACAGCGTCTATTGCTTTTACATATTGCGTCACACTTATGATTTTATCGTTTTAAATTGTTATATTTATTTGATGAATTAAAAATTCAAGTAATGGTTTACATGTTTCTTAAGTAAAATTTGTATTTAAATTTAATTGATTTTTAAAGTGAGTGTTACATAAGGCAAAATGTAACTGAGTAAAGGTTAGAATTATAGTCAACAGAGAGACTTATTTCTTCCAGGATTAAATTACACTACGGCTTTGTTAGAAGAAATCTAACAATTTAGTTTTAATCCATTTTTAAATCTTGTCTGGACAAAACTAGTAGTAAACTAGAATATGAATTAATATTAACCGTGCTGAAATTCAATTTTGAATACGAGAGCGTTAAATACTGCTATTAAATAATGCAGTAAGTTAAATAATTTGGATTAATTAATAAATAAATGAGTAGTTCGCAAATTACCATATATTTTAGTCTTTTTCCAATGATTGTCTGGCGTTGGAAGTTCCATCTCGTGTTAAAGTAAAAAGAATTGCTAATAGCAGAGTATGAATTGATATTTTGTACAACCGTTAAATTGAAGTTTAAGTAACCAAACTTGGAACATTCCATAAACAAAAAAAGTTTTGCAGAAGCAGGTATAGATCCATACGATGCGATATGTGGACATTTACGTCAATAATAATATGAGTAAACCGATCGAACAGTTAGAAAATAAATCATTGTAAACACAACTTGGCTATTGAAGCGTTTTGTATTTTCATTAACTTATATATTATATGTTATTGTAGATTATATTTCCCCTTTAATCTCTCCTGACAGATTTTACATTAACGACAACTTTTGTGAATTCAGATCAGATCTTGTGTACCGGTTTGTTTACGTTTCGGTAAAGCTGTCATTTTACTTTGAAAGAACCATTCGTGACGCGAAACGAACTTTTTCCCCTTGCAAACACAACACACACACACACACACACACACACACACACACACATATATATATATATATATATATATATATATATATATATATATATATATATATAATATATATATATATATATATATATATATTGCCCGTAGTAGTCACTTCAACAAGCAGCGACAGTAACCTCTGACTAGCACGAATGCATAGCCACGAAACGGGAATCGCAATCCCTGACATCACAATGGCCGCGATGATCCCGCCCTTAGCGGATACAGAGCGAACAAGCGTGACGTTACGTTCCGTGACGCGTAACGACATTTTTTCTAACATGTAAAACATACATCCATAGCCCGTAAACAGAAAGTATTCACTTCAAAAACGTAACAATAACTGTTATTAGATTATATTTATGTTAGCGAGACACAACCAAATCCAACTATGTTTTAGTCTTGTAGCCCTAGTATCAGTGTATCCCAGGACAGTTTTATATGTTCTGGCGTTATGTAAGTAGATACATTAGGATAATACTGATACACAGTTGGGCGTTAAGCATTAGTATGTAGTGTCTTGAGAGAACAAGTATAAGAGTCCCAGGGTGGTACAACAGGATGTCGTATTGTAGCTCTATAATCCCTAGGGCATATGTTCTGGCGTTATGTAAGTAGATACATTAGGTTACTACTGATACACAGTTGGGCGCTATGCATTAACATGTAGTACCTTGGGAGAACAAGTGTAAGAGTCCCAGGGTGGTACAACAGGATGTCGTATTGTAGCTCCATAATCCCTAGGTCATATGTTCTGGCGTTATGTAAGTAGATACATTAGGATACTACTGATACACAGTTGGGCGTTAAGCATTAGTATGTAGTGTCTTGGGAGAACAAGTGTAAGAGTCCCAGGGTGTTACATCAGTTTGTCGTACTGTAGCTCCATAATCCCTAGGTCATATGTTCTGGCGTTATGTAAGTAGATACATTAGGATAATACTGATACACAGTTGGCGCTATGCATTAGTATGGAGTGCCTTAGGAGAACAAGTGTAGGAGTCCCAGGGTGGTACAACAGGATGTCGTATTGTAGCTCCATAATCCCTAGGGCATATGTTCTGGCGTTATTTATTTACTTCATTCCTCCGATCCGATGCACTGATCCACCTTTCCTTGTTCTCCGTCTGCTTACTCCTATTCTGAGAGTTTTATCACCTTTGAACATTTCTACAACCTTCTGAATCATCTTCACTCATAATGCGTATATGCTCCATAGTACAAAAATACTTTTTATTGGACTGTTTTGTTGTTATTATCAATAATTAAATGAATTGTCATTAAATTTAGGTATTATTACCAGTCGCGTTTATGACATTATTTTGGAGGGGACTCAAATACCCTCGAAAAAAAGACCTCTGAAATCTTTCCTTGAGAAATTGAGATTTGAAAAGTCATGAATGAGTTCTAGGTTAAAAACAAAATTACTTAATCCAATTTTAATTATTTAAATACTTCAAGGAGGAGATTTATGCCCCTTATATATATATATATATATATATATATATATATATATATATATATATATAAAACACTTTAAAAAAAATAATTAAATCTTTAATTAAATAGATAGCAGGTACCCACGTTTACACATGCAATTACGTAGGTTTTGCACCTGTATGAGCATTTCTAATTCCAGTTAATTATATATCCAACGCCAATGTTACGTTTGCCTTTCTTCCAGGATCAAGAAAATAGATTAGAAATGTATATGTAGGATCATTTTAATTTACTTTGATTTTAGTATTTTTCGTTGCATAGCTGATTTTGCTTCTATCTCGACCAATAAAATATATAAATACACAACCTTAAGGAGCCTACTTTTGTCAAAAGATAACAACTTAGATATCATACAGTCTTGAAATGTAAATTAAAAATTATACTACATTGCCTCTTATATTTGAATTTTTATCAGCTACCCCCCCCCCCTTTGAACGTAATTTAGTATGTTTTATACGTGTATGACCACTTCTAGTTCGAGTGAACTTCATGCCCGTCGCCAATTTTGAGTTTGCCTTATTTACCACAATCAAGAAAATACGTCACAAAGTTTATATTTATAGCCAATATAATTCAATTTGTTCTAAGTATGTTTTGTTCCATAATTGAGTTTACTTTGTTTCAAGATCAAGAAAATGTGTGTATCAGACATCAGCGAAACCTAATTTTGCCAAAATTAAACTAAGATGACCTTTATATCAGTCTTTAAATTTATAGTAAAAGTTTGGTAGAAAAAATTATCTTTTAAATCTAATAACTAATATTTTATAACAGTTTACTGGTTAGAATTACATTAACAATAACACTATGCGTTTCTAGCCTTATAAACTGTAAAATAATATTAATATTTTAGAACATTTAGAGTTGGAATTGGTACATTACTTCAAAAGCACAGTCAAGCGAACTGTCATCAACCACAATTCTTACCGACTGTTTCAAAGGGAGTCTTCGGTATTTAACATGGAGACATGTAAATCTACTCCACCCAAATCGCCGTCTGGCATTGCACGAATGGGGTACATATTAATGTTAGCTCGTATTATATAATAATCATCCTGTTCATTTAAAGCTTTGTATGTGCTGTAAAATAGCATCTCAGTGCCCAGGCATATTATTGTGTTTCTTAATATTTTAATGACACGGAAAGTATTTAGATTATTTTCATTACATGTTTTTGTGATTTTATATTGCAAAATATATGTGTGCATTAATTTTAAATTCAATCGGTTTTAATTTATATTAGTATAATTTATTTATATAACCTAATTTAACGATTAATATGTTTTTTTATGTTTAAATGTTTTATAATGTTAACTAAAATAACCTATTTTTATTTAAAAATGGTTCGCACAGAGGGTCTAAGTAAGATGTAATATATTAGGTTTTAGTAAGGCCATTTGGCCCTATATATGACAGGGAGCCAAGGGCCAACAATGCGTGCCGTAAACAACCTATTCTTCAGTTTTTATGGCGTGTGTGCGAGACCTTCCTACAGCCACAGTTGTTTGAGCAATAGATTTTTTATAAGGATATATAACTCTGATTGTTCCAACTCTTTCTCTATGAAGGACCTTATATTTTCAACAGTTTTAATAATGATATTATTTTAATTAGTGTATCTTAACTCTTACTTTATCCAGACGACGCAAAGTGGTTGCTAACATTCTAACCATTGTTGCACTGTAAAGACTTTCCTTGCGATGCAATTATGTGGAAACAACCGTATAAAGCGTTTCTGTGCAGTACATTAGTTTAAGTGGTAGAGAGGGCTTGATATCTCCAGCGACGCTCTTTAATAACAACATGATTTGTTCATTAACTTGTAAGTGTAAGGCAAAATTGGACAATATATGCTGTACTAGTGTGTTGTCTAATAAGTAGACTGCTTAGAGTGAAGTTTAGTTAGGTGTACTAACTGGAGGAACGCTTATGTTTTTTATAATTTTGACTTGTTTTACACTTAAATAACACTTACTGTTAAGCTACAGCGAATATTTAGTTGATGTCCACGTGTACGTGCGAGTTAATATGTCACTCACGCAATACCCGAGACACTTATGTCACGGCAAGTGAGTTAGCGCTGCCATACACTGCTAGTGAACAGATCTGTCACGCCCCTAAGGGGCGGTAACTCATTCCCTAGATACAAATAATGGACTATTAGAGAATTCATTGTGTTAACTCCAGAGTAGTGAAATGTATCTGAAAACTCTTAGGTTTTTTTATAGTTGAAAACTCTGTTGAACAATTGGAGCTGGATGGTTCAATCTTCGACCTTTGAGCGATTGGGAAATTGTAAATGAGGCGCTTTTTATTTTGAAGCTGGTTCGAGCAAGTATGGAGTCGTGAATATTGCAACTAGTCGATTTACATGTACTTGGCTAGTTTATAGTAGATTTGTTTACTATTTCTGAAGGTTTGATTTAAATACAATACTCTCATATCATTTGCCATGTTTGCTTTCACTATTCTCTTATGCTTCTTCACCTTACACTACATAAACTCAAACTTTTTTATTTTTAATAAATACATTCCCCGTTTATATATTTCGATATAGGTACCCGAATTGCAAAGTTTTCACACACATTTTTATAATTTTACTACCTTTTACATCGTTTAAAACATTGGCAAATATTTTATTTCCAAAATTTGGATCCTTATGCCTTTGTGTCCTTTTTATCTTTTACTATGTTTCTCTGTGTTAGAAAAAGATTGAAATTCGTAAAAATAAAATAAAGTATATAATAAGTATAATTTATGTAGCAAACTTTGCAAAGAACAACCTTTTGCTGGAAAACATCTCAAACATATTTTATACCTCTAACTTCCATATTTCTCATCTGTCTGAAAAAACAATGGCACAACTAAATCAGTAAACACAAGCAAAAAGGTTCTTCACTTAAAAACAATTACATTAAACGTTTGTAATAAAATGTTATTGAAATAAAACTAATGCTTTGTGTCTAACGTTCTAATGTAAAGTTTTTTATCAGTTTCACTAATAAAGGTACTTTAAATCTTTGAAAAATAAATTGCAAAGAACCTCGCAATGGTCGAAATAAATGTAATTCCTTACTCATAATTGGCCCCACTACAGATAACCAATTTATTCGTTGCTATGAACGTGTTTGTAATAACTGAGTAATATTCGTGGTAAATATTATAACGGGTTATCTATTTAAATAACAAAACTCATGTAAACTAAAGTAGATAAGCTTCGCGATATTATATAGAGAACACGTTGTCCAAACAAAGTGCTACAGTTGTTATATTACTTCATAAATCTGCTGATGTTTTCTTATAGGTTTGTACGTTTATTTCTCGGAATGAATACCTCCGAGCAACAAACAAAACAAACAGTTTGGGAAGATAATGAAACATTATTAATGTACAAGTGTTATTACGAGATACTGTGTGATATTGAGCTTTTGTAATTAACACTGAGCACTGCCATGAGCAGGGCTTAGGTAAATGGATTAATCAATATACAGCTCTTCGTGTTTACTCTGTGTTTCGAGCCTTGTTTAACAATATTAAATTGCATAGACTTATTTGATATCTGCGCGTAGTGAATAGAGAAGTGAGAATTGATTAGTTCCAAGACGAAACATGCATTGCTTACAAATTTGAATAACTGTATGTGATATTAAATAAAACAATGGGTATCTACGCAGTTATAATACTGAATAAAGTATTACATACTAATTAACTCCAAGAATTAATATTTACAGCGCAAAAATAAAACATGCACGTTGTTTTTAAATAAAATCTAATATGCCTGTATAGACAAAAGCAAAAAGCAAAAATTAAAACATTTTCAATTGTTATTGGTATTATAAAATTGTAATAATTATTGTTTAAAAACACTGGATTCCTTATATATTGTGACGGTGGAGTAGGAAAAGTGACATAGGACTTTCCTAAATAAGTTCTATGTTTTCAAAATTAAGTTTACATTAATTTTTAACCTTTAAGATATTCAAAATTTGTAACATGCATTAAGCACCTGCAATACATAATACGCCAAATGCGTATTTATGTATCTACTAGCACAAACCCGAAGCTTCGCCTTCTGAACTGAATAGCTCCTCTAATAAACAATAAAACTTTAACTATTTTAGGTCGTAATTCATAGGTATCGTATTGAAAGCACTTATGATATAATACAATAGGGTTCGATGATATCTTGGAATTTTAATTAGTTATCAAGAATCAGATTCCCATTTTTCGGTGTTCACGGTTAAGAGGATTAGTGGCTAAGAAAATAGCTAGTAATCCTTACATCAGGGTTTGTGCTTTTTAGTAGCATTTCTGGTTTGGATTAATCCCGACCTAAAATTGGAGTTTCATATTTTGCACTAGGAAACGATATTTATAGACCTATTAAGTAATTTAATGGTGAGGTTAAATTCAAAAAAAGAAAGTTTTCAAAATTTTATAGATGTAGATATTGTTATTTAGAATTAAAAACTAAAATCAACATTAATAATTGTAGCACATCTCAAAACTTAAGTATTATGACAGTTGTCATTCACATCTTACTATGGTATATATAAAACAATATATATTAGTTATCAAGTTGAAAAGAAACAACAATAATAATAATAAACAGGCAATAACAATAAAACATAATAATAATAATAATTTACAGTATTAGACATCGTGATATTATACAGAGACAACGCTGCACAAAGTGCGGCAGTAGTTGTATTGCCTCATAAATCTGCTATTACCTTCTTATATATTTGTTTAGTACACGTTTGATTTACGGAATAATAACTCCGAGCAACATACAAAGTAAATGGTTAGGGTGCAATGGACACATAATTCATGTAGAAGTGTTATTACGAGATACTATGTAATATTGGAGATTTAAAAATTAACACAGACTGCGTGTAGAGTGCGCTCCCATGAGCAGGGCTTAGGTAAATGGATTAATCAATTTACAACTCTTCGTGTTTACTCTGTGTTTCGAGCCTTGTACAACAATATTATGTTGCTTAGACTAATGTGATATCTGCGTGTAAAGTGCGCTGTCATGAGCAGGGCTTAGGTAAATGGATTAATCAATTTACAGCTCTTCGTGTTTACTCTGTGTTTCGAGCCTTGTACAACAATATTATATTGCATAGACTAATGTGATATCTGCGTATAGTGAATAGAGAAGTGAGAATTGATTAGCTCCAGGACTCGAAATATTTATTGCATTCTAAGCTAATTAACTATGTGTCATATTATAAAAAACTAATAGAATATCTACGCTGTTACATTACTGAATAATTAATTAGAAACTTCTATACTGAATATTCACAATACAAAAACATTATACGCCTGTGATTTCGTAACTAACTCTTAATATGAATGTGTATTAATGTTTATTAAAAAACAATAATTAATACATTTCTAATTTTGTTTGAGAATACTGGATTCCTATTATGCCAGCGAAGTAGGAAAAAAGACATAAGACTTTTCTAAATAAATTTGTATGTTTGAAAAAATAACATTAAAATAATGTTTTAAATCTTTCAGATATTAAACAAGTCGTAAGGTGTATTAGGCGTCTGCACTACACGATATGACAAATACGTGTTTATCTATTTACTACCACATACCCGCGCCTCCACCTATGATGTCTTTGCAACATTTCATGTATATCAAAAACTCCCAACATTTCAATTACGCTTAATCTATTTTAGGTCATAATTCATAGCTTTCTTATTGAAAGCATTTATGATATAATACAATAGGGTTCTATCATATCTTGGAAACTGCATTAGTTATCAAGAATCAGATTCCCATTTTTCGGTGTTCATGGTTAAGAGGATTAGAGGTTAAGCAAAATAGCCAGTAATCCTTACGTCAGGCTTTTTTATTTTTAAGAGCATTCTGGTATGGCTTAATTATATTCTGACGCAAATATGGAATTTGTTATTTTGCACCAGGAAACAGTATGTATAGACTATAGGTCTACAAATACTAATTTTATAGTGGAGTTAGATTCAAAAGAGTAAAGATTTCATAATAATTGTATAGATGTAGATATTGTTAGTGAAAATTAAAAATTGAAAACTAAAATCAAAATCAATACTTCTAGAACATCTCAATACTTTTATTATCACCAGTTTTCATTCATCTCTTACTATGATATTTATTAAAGAAAATATTTCAGTTTTCAAGGTTATTGTTTCAATAACAATAATATACAGGAGACAACTTTACAAAGGAAACAATGGTACAACCGACAGACACTTCTCGTCAGATCGAGGGAATCTGGAACACCTGCAGTGAATGTGACGTAATTTGCGTGTGAACTGTCTTAACTCTCGTGATTTACGGATGTTTATGGTTGCATCTTGTTCAAAATACAAATCTTGTATTTTGGTTGCTTATCGTCCCAGGAAACTAACCACAAATGCATACATAAAACAAGGATTTTCGTAATTTTGTATTTAGACATTAGGTTCAACTATCGTACTAAAACTACGACGTTATTACTTATTAATTTACAAAAAAAACCTTAATTGAATATATAACAAACTTGAGTGAAACTGAAATAGACATAGTAGAGAGGAGCAATGTTGTATGTTAAGGTAACTAAGTATAGAAAACCGTGCTCTGGCAGATGAAAGTAAGCTTAAAAATGACGTCATTGTAGCTGGCGGCTCCGTACTGGACTGATAAAATATACTCAAATCGGAGAAATCGAATAGAAATTCAAAGTGATATATTTCGATGAATTGATGCAATTTTAACAAATATGATGTATATTTGATTATAGTAAATATTATACACACACACACACACACACACACACACACACACACACACACATATATATATATATATATATATATATATATATATATATAAGAAAGAAGAAGGCTTCCTTTTAATCGTTTACCTTGGACAATTAGAAATAAAGTTTTAAGAAAGGATGTAAATATAGTGCATAAAAAATAAAAGTGAACATATAATATATTTTTGTGTCAGCAGAAATATTCTAATATAGTTTTATATATACATGCACTTTTGGCTCCTCTAATGTATTATCAGAAATTTTTGGAAGTTAATTACGAAAGTTAAAATTCAAAACTATTAACAAATTATAAAAAATTTATATTAAATTAAGCAATCTTTTAGTTTTTTATTGAACAATCAGAACAGGTACATAGATAATAAATTTAGTTTCCACTGTTTTGACCATTTTAAACAATTCGTCTCTTATTTAAACCAAACAGTAATTTTGACTTAAAAGGGGGTAGTGAAAAGAAATGTTACAGTAGCCCAGGAATTAAATTTTAAATAGCCCAGTAATTAAGTTTTAAATTTTAGATCACCGTATAATTTTTCTTGGTAATGTCGTTGTTGTTGTTGTTATTTTTAGACTTGTGTCCGCACATTTATGTTACGGTTTTAGAAGAAAAATTTGAAGTAGAGTTCAAAATGAAAATATATTAGGATGGCTTAAAAATGTTTTCAATAAAATTTTATTATGATTCCAAAATATCTATACTCACAGTACTCGGTCTGAAGTGTTAGAATTGTTAGTTTTCCCAAATTTATTTTGACGTGACAACGTCTTAAATTAGGTTGCGGCTCGGAGTCACTCATGAAAAAGTGTAACGCCCGGTAACGTTACGATGCCCGTCCAGTGGGTCCGCCGCACGGGATCCGCACGGGATAAAGCAGATAACTGTGGGTCCGCCGCACGGGATAAAGCAGATAACTATGTTTATTCGTGAAAATGTGGAGTGCTTAGATTCGTCATTTACAACAACTACAACAATAAAGGTAAATAATTGTACACTGATATTTCATTATCGTAAACTATGATTGATTGATTAATTGTTAGATTGACCCAAAAGTTGAGAAACTGAGTTTATAGGTTATGTCATACTATTGACAAATGTTGATAGTGTTAAGTAAATTATTAGTTTAAATCACTCTGCAATCAATCGTAATTCAGTCGATTGAGAAGAAACAGCGCGTATTGCTAGTCAAACATTTAAAATAACAAATTATAACCTCTAACCTGTCATAACAGTGCGACCAAACAAACGAACTAAACCGACCAATCACCACGCGCGGAGTTAGAATTTAACTGTGTTTAGCAAGAATTTCAAATTCCAATTTTAGTAAATGTTTTATTCAACTTTA
The DNA here is from genome assembly GCF_021130785.1 of Homalodisca vitripennis. NCBI lineage: Eukaryota > Metazoa > Arthropoda > Insecta > Hemiptera > Cicadellidae > Homalodisca > Homalodisca vitripennis. The sequence goes on along the minus strand of NC_060213.1, from coordinate 120,562,721 downwards.
CCATTATTTACAATAACAAATTTTAATTAATTTCAAATTATGTACAATGTTTTAGTAAACAAAATATATTTCTATAGTTAAAATTTGTGCAATTCCTATTTTCATTCAATTCCTTGTTCCTATTGTGCAATTTAATAATATTCATATCAATAAATATTCTACCGAGAAAAAGACGTTGTCACGTAAAATCTTCGCCCGTAAAACCGACTTTACAGGCAACCATAAGTTTTTTTTTATTTACTTGATGTGTAACATATTTTTACATTTGATACATACATATATATATATAAATATATATATATATATATATATATATATATATATATATATATATATATATATATATATATATATCGTCAGTATATGTAACTACAAGTATGTAAAACAAGCAATAATGCTATCACGTTTGTCTGCTTGTTTACTCGTGAATGCTTTTGACTTTGGAAGTGGACATTGCTTTGATGTTATACCGTGTTACGTGCTTTGTGCTTTAAACGTCAGGTATTTGTAAATAATGTTAAAATATTAAAAGCTTGTCGCTCCCATGTCCCTAAAAAGTAAGCCAGTTCCCATATATGGGAAAAAACGTAAGTATGTAATTGTATAGTATTGGAACTGACGGTCTTTCCATTCGTCTACCACTTAACCACTGAGGGAACTAAGAGAACTAGTAACAATTTTATGTAAGTATCAACATTTCTCAAACATAATATGTTTTAAATCGATTATTAAAAAGAGTATTGATCAACTATTACCTACCAAAGTAGCGAATTTAGGAAATAATTATATGTAAAGATAATCATCTTATGATATGTACCAGTGTATCTCATGTGGTGTGTACATTTAGGGATGATATTGAAAAAATGTAAATGGACTCAGATATACCAAAATGTATTAAATTATAAGAAACCTATTTTAAAATATGAGTTTGAAATGTGAAAAATAAATCTTTGTTTTATTTTTACTGAAATTAAACACGATAAACTTAACTGTTGATAAATGAAATACATCCCAGATAACGTACCCGATCAGCATTGTTAGTCACATTGTGTCTTTTTTACTTTCTGGCATAAATTCTATTTGAGTAGATGTCGTAACTTCGAAAAGATATGTTGAATTAATATAATTACCATCATATTTCATGTAAATCGAAAAGTGCATCACTAGCTTGATAAGTTATGTGCACCGGGCTCACTGCCAATCTACTTATAGCGTGATAACAAAAATAACGCGAGCTGGAATCCTTGTTGATGTCACAGGGTGTAATATTGGGGCAATAGCGGAATTTCCTGCACTGTCGCACAGAGCCTCTCTATACTGTAAAGTTATGTGCCTCCGAAAAACACAAGCACTGGGCTCACTGCCAATGCATTTCCTTGCGCTCAAACTCCTGTAGTATACATGACAAATTTGGAACTCTTTTTTCGGAAGTAGAATTTAGTAATAATTAAAAATTGAACGAATGGATATAACAATCTCTAATTAATTTCAATATGTGTATGTTAATATATTTTGAATGTGTTTTGTTCTTATTTGAAGCAATTTCCTTGCATTTGTAGCCTACTTGAAGATATACTATACTTTGAACTGTGCATGCTATAAAGACTGTTGTTTTTGATATTCTTTAACAGTAGCACCCGTAATTCATTCGAATTGAAAATGTATCGTTGTTTGTAATTTAATTTTTTAAAGTAAAAGTGTATTAATTTTGGACGTCTATGGATCCGGTAAAAGAAACAGTACGCTGTTGTCTTTTAAAGCTGTGGTACATTTGCAAATGTTATACGATAGCAGAATATATTAGGTGTTATGAATATGTGGCCAGTACCCTGTAACATTCTATCTTTGTTCATGAACAGAATCCTGTAAAAACTAGATTAACTATGATCCCTACCATATTTCTTGTCCTTAGTCACATAAGTTTATCCTTGACCCCTCAATGGTTATATTTGAAGGTATTCGTATTCAGGCAATTCCTTGTCTGATTAAAACCTTTAATATTTTTGTTGTGTTATTTTAAAATGTTAACAATCTGGAAAGCTTGTTAAACTTTTTTTACTGTTTTATATTATTTTGGAAACTAATAACGGCTTTCCTCATCGATAAAGGATGACGACTTTCCTTATTACTTTGAATAATAAACGAATGAAATAGGACAATCTATAATTCAGGTCTCGCTAAATATACATTACCGTATTAAAGATGGCTGATCGACAACAGAAATAAAACAAATTATGTATATTCTCTATCGAAACCACGTGTTATGGTAATCGAATAAAATAATGGTTGATAGATGACAACTCTGATTGAACACAAATATGTATGCTTGTATTGTGCATATATTTTCTAGTGGCAGTAAAAAAATCGAGATACAATATGAGTAATATGAAAAATCTAGAAAGTGGATTTCTCATTTATACAGTGATAATAGTGTTGTATTTTATTTTGGGCTGTGATTTGGATAATAGGTAACAGGTGAAAGAGATGAACACTTCTGGCTCGTTCTAAAATTGTTATGGTCGTCAAGGTCAGATATAAATTTCCCGCTAAAGTCATAGGTTGCTAAAATTCGGTTGCTTCTTAGTACTTTGTGATCGTATCTTAAACATCGTAATGGAGCACCTGATAGACGATTAACATACATATTCTTTTAGATTATACTTAATATTTTAGTATGCGTGTCTGCAATATCCAAGAAATGCAATGAGTTCGTTTTGGTCTTTCCTTCATCTTTGAATTGTTCTGGTTCTCTTCAGACAATTATGGACTTAAGATTCCAGGAATCTAGTATGAGACAACGTCAGATTTCAGATACAGCACTAAGAGGAAGGTGGTAAGGTCATTAACTCTACATTTGCATTGAATCAACCCTTCTCACTATACCTGTGTTATAAATTTAAATTCTCAACTTTAAATTTGTTTTGCAACTGAAGTAAGTTTTTCTAAATATAATAATTTTTTGAAATGAACAAAAATTTGTCTAAATATAATTTCTCTCCTTAAATTAAGTTCATTTGCAATAAAAAGATAATTTTGTTTCTGTTTCTTTGCTTTTAATTTCTAAATGTCTCTCATACGTGTATGTACAGTATGTATCAGTGTTGTTATAAGAGTGTTTTTGTAACGAAGATTACAATGTACTTTTCTCTTAAACTACACTGTATTCTGAAGTTTGCAGATATGAACAAAGATGATTTAAATTATTGTTGATGATTATTTTAAAACAATACCTAAACTGCGCATATTAAATATAGTAATCAATAAACAGCAAGTTACTGACGTAATATATACCATGTGCATTTGAAAATCTAATTAGCCAGTATTGATCAAGTTGTGTTGGTGGAAATGAGATATCCAGATGTAGTCTACACGTTACAATGTTACACAGTGTATCACACAATCTTGTTGAGAGCTCTGGTTTAATTAATCCGTTAATATAAACTTCCCGCATTCTCTTTATCTTTGAAACGTCAAGATTGATGTTTAAACTGATTAATTTTAGAAACTATAAATCGTGAAAATATTTTCGGTTTTTATAATTGGGTGATCGAAGATTATCACAAATACCCAATTATTGATTGATTGAAGATAATTTTTAATACCACAACACGATTAAGAAATATATATATAAAACACGCATATAAATTTTTATTGGAAACAAAACCCATAACGATTGCCCGAACTTTGCATAACTGGCTTGTAAAACACACACACACACACACACACACACACACACACACACACACACACACACACACACACACACACACACATCGATATATACACGCTTTAAACACATTTTTAAAATAATTTCTTAATTTGTTATGTTATAAATTTTTATAGAACTTCTAGCCTAATTTATTTATAATCTTTTAATCACCAAATATAACAACTGAATTTTATTGATCGATTCTTGACTTCTAAAATAACTTTTTCTCGGAAAAAAACACAAGGCAAATTTTCTATACATTTTATTTCACTATAATAAACTCTATATAGATTTTTATTTCCATTCTTATAATGGTATAAAATATATGTTAGAAACTCCCTGAAATTTATATATTGCTAAAAGTGTACAAAAACAGTTTTAATTTAATGTTTTAAATTAAGTTAATAATCTAATCTTGATGCAAATATGGCTTTAATTAATTAACTAATTAACGAGACAGTCACTTTTAATTAATGTAAATGGTTCAGTAAGCTTGTTATCTAAATTAAGGCACTTAAACACTGGATATTTCAGTATCTGTGTTTGGTTTCAGTTCGGAAGTGTTAATTTATCAAGAAATTTAGAAAAAATACATGAGCTTAAATTAAAATTAATTAAATTGTTGGAACGAAATAGCTTTATTTCTTTTATGTCCCAATACAGTAAGCATTACATAAATATACTTCCTGCATTACTTGATAATTGTTTATGACGAATAACCAGTGAAAACAGAAATAAATTTAATTTCGTTCTGTAGTGTGGAACTGTTGTGTGCAAAACCCTTGTGAGAAAGAGTCCAGAGAAAACAGTTATCAAGATTTAGACTGTGTCCTATAAATACTATAATGACGTGACTCTACACCTCCAGTAGAGATGTGTTATATGACGTCAACGACGCTATAACATTATTTTTTGCTCCAGTAGAGAGGGTGTCCCTTACATTTCCCGTCGAGAGAGTTGTAAAAATTAAACATTTACTTAGATTCATACGCTCTTTTGGATTTAAGTTTTTAGGTTCCTTTTTTTGGTTTTCGTTTTTTTTACGCTCGTTAGATTTGCGTTCCTTTTAATGTAAGTACATTGGGTATGACCGACCCATTCCTAACCGAGTAAGTATCTTGTGGACACAGGTTACCAAATATCGTGTTGTGTTTTGTTTTAGTGGAGTAGACACTTTGATCGAAACGACTTAGTACATTTTGTGTTGATATACAAAGTTGAAATATCTTCGATGGCACTACCAATACTACATAAAATGATTTAGTATCTGAGGAAAACACTGATTTAACTATCATTAATATAACGGAGTATCACGGACTGGTAATTAGAAAATGTTTCTACAGAAATAAAACGTAAGGTATTGACGGCCTATTTTTTTATTTATTTTTTTTTAAAGAGAGGCCGATCCCCCTAGTATGGGCAGCTAAGTATTTTACTAGTGATCGTGATCAATGAATTAGTTACATTTTTTTTAGCTAACATTATATGAAGAAATTGTTATATATCTTATTGTTATATTGGTATGTAACACGAGTCGTGGCAAATTTCTTCTGTGTATAAAATTCTGAGCTCTCTCACGCTCACAGGTAATGTCCTAGCGTTGCTGTTTAGAGAGTCTGATCTTGACTGGCTGTCCTAGAATAACTATCCGACAGTGGCTCTACTAGATTGATTCTCTTAATTTTCCGAGAGTGGCTGCCCTTGACTGATTCGCAGAGAGTGACCGTCTTAGGGTGGCTGTCGTAGGCTGACTTCCAAGGGTGGCTGTTTCAGGTAGAGTAGTTGAGATTGACATTCATAGACTGAATGAGTGCGGTTGTCCTAGATTGGCTCTCCGAAAGTGGCTGCCTTAGACTGGTTGCCCGAGAATGGATGTCCTCGTTTGATTGTCAGAGAGTAGACTGTCTATCTGAGAGTGTTTGTACAAGACTGACTGTCCGTTAGTAGAAGTTCTAAAAATAACCAAACTATTATTAGTAAATGCAAGCTGTCACAGAACCTATTAACTAGATTTATTTGTGTTAAGTAGGGTTCCATTAAACACAAGTGTAGTATACTTCAGAATATAGATGTTCCCAAGCCTGTCAAAATTTCCTTGTACTCTAATCACATACTGAGTGCTGTCATCAGTTTTAGGTTCAGTTTGAGTACGTCAGTTCCGTTATTGACAAGGTTGTCAGGATATTTCCGCGTTATCTGTCATAATTTGAATGATAGATTGTGCACGCCTACCTGTCACAACATATCTCGAAAGATGGTATTCTTCATATTATTCTGGATTTCATTATTAATTACACCACTTTCTAAATGATATATTGAGCAGGCATGTTTGACAAAACATGTATCGACTGATGGTATTCTTAATATTAAACTAGATCTTATTATTTGTTACACAACTTTAACAATAATGTATTTGTCCCTTAACGTAACAACAGTTCACGGCTGATCGCATGATTTACATTAAACTGAATATTAGTTACACCACTTTTACATTTATTAAATGATTAGGCCTACGTGTTACACCATGTCACGACTAATGGCATTGTTTACATTATACTGGATGTAATTATTAGTTACACCACATTCACAATGATAAACTAATAGTCGTGGAAATGGAGTATTGTGAGTTTATATTCTAACCTTTAGGATATATCTGCTCAGAAGATATTAAATAAAGCACGCCAGTATGAAGTTAAAATGTAGAGATATATGTAGAATTGGACTTAGTTATTTAGTACAATTTAATTTATTCCTTCCTTGCACTATAAATTGTAATCATGTATTACCAGTAAAAGTACGCTATAACAAGGACAAAGACGTACAGTAGTCGCGCTTGAGGCAAAGACAAACTTCAAGTCATCACATAACCGCAACCTTCTACCTGCTATAGTCCCAGGTACATTAAGCTAAACTGGTAGCCTCACACAATCAAACAGACGAACTTTATTCGACTAAAACGTATTGTAATGAAGAGGAGCTTTGTTACTATTTAACAGTAATAGGAGTAGCAAATTATACGAAAATTTAACACAGCTAGCGCGGCTTGATTAGCTTAATTGTAACGTAAGCGCTAATGTAAATATATGAACGGCTAGTTAGTCATACAAATTATTGTTATACCACAATAAGTTATTCATGATCGTACTATTTATCACCGTTCCTATAAATTAACCGATTATTATTAGTATGCATATTTTAAAGTTTGAAGTAGATAGGAGAAATGTATCAGCAGAGTTCAGAGGCTTGGTCACATCAGGTTATTTGTTCGTTTGTTTACAAACCCAGAGCATCGCAGTCAAACGAGTATGATTTATCGTGTTTCAAGCTCTTCTGTTCTTTCTAATACAGTTGAAAGCCTTTTTTGATGGAAGAGTTACATTTCCTGCATATCATGTATTTGATTAAACAATATTTATTCAAAAACGTAGACTTGTGAGCCGAGTTTTAAATGATTAATAACTTTTTTCAGTGATTCGTACAAAATTATATTTTTGTGGTACAAAAAGGTACAAAAAAGTACAAAATTCTTATATAGTTTTTAAAATTATATTTGAATATCGGCTCACAGGTCTATACAGCTTTTTACTGATATAACTATTCCAATAAAAAAAATTTAATTATGTTTATAATGAAACATTAGACTCCTGTTAGAAAATCTACAACCAGTTAATGCTTAAATGCTTTCTCCAATATAATTTAACTAGTAATGTTATTCAAATTAACAACCTAAGATTAGTCCTGCTTTGTATCAGTAGAACATAAATTAAAATCCATTTCTCATTACATAAATTATACCGACAGTATTGTGAAATATAAAATAGTAAAAGTAAGCACAGACAAGCCTAGGTTGCTTGTACTCTCAAAACTTAACTTGCAACAGCTCCACGCAGTGCACAGTACCGCAGTAAATTATACTGACAGTATTGTAATGTATAAATTCAAGAAGGTGAGCGCTGTCAAGTCGAGGTTGTTTATTTTATCCGACCTTTTAATTTGCATTTAACAGAGTCCACACGTTATTTAATTACACAACGCGCTTCCGACAACTCTTCACAAAAAGTCAGTTTCCAACAGAAGTAATTAAATAACTAAAGCGAGTTTGCAGCACCACTGAAGCGATGAGTAGAGTTTACGTGTGGATGAGATAACCTCACTCATTGATTTGTTCGTCTGTTAGTGCCCTCATCTGCCTCTCCACATACAAAGTTATATTCGCTGGAAAACTTTTATAAAAAAACTTTCCAGCGAGTAATACATTTGAGGCTGAAAATACAAAATAAATCTCAGTTGTAACTAATAAACTTTGGACGAGACGTCTACTAATTTATATTATAAAACACATTATAAGGATGTATTCAACTTAGTTTTAATGCTTTCAAATTTTCGTTACAACGAAGCGTTTATAGATTTCAATGTTAGTTTTGTGGTTTAAAAATTTACTTAACATTTGTTATCATCTTCAACTCAAACTATTTTGAGAAGAAACGTGATTGTAGTAGTACTTTTCCAGGCCTTACTTCACAGGATCCGAATTGCAACCAATTTCAATGATTGTTATCATTAAATACACAAAAGTTATATCAGCCATTCGGTGGTAGAATAAAAGAGGATTACATAAATACACTAAAATAACGACTTCAAAAATAAAATTAAGGATATGTTTTGTAGTCATACGAAGCAAGAAAAAGGTATGACTTAGTTGTCATAAAGACAACCGAATTTTCTAGTAATTACGAAATCAAACTTCGGTATTACAAAACGATACAGCTATAATAAGCTTCAAAACTACAAACTTTCTGCAATGAGAATCACATTTAAAATTTTAATTCGGATAGGACTTAAAAATTCTTTAAAAAATAAACCGTTTACTAAAATTGGAAGATATCTGGAATATGTAAGAAAACTCGGTATATTAAAATATAAACTTACAGTAGATTAAACTAACACTACAATGATTTCAGTCGTAGAGCGAACTGCGTTTCTTCTACAAGTATAAAGATCAAAAGTTTACCTTTTAAACACACTTCCAAGCGTTGTCCAACAAATTACATGCATGTTTCAAGTTACAAAGTTACAGCCTGCTATAGCTATAAATTATATAACCAGCAATGAAATTCGTTAACCCTCAATGTAATTCTTACTATAGATTTATTTAAATTCCAATGTATGAAATTTAAATAAATTGTATCAAAATAGGCCCAACCACCCTTTATAAACTGATGTATTGATAGTTGGAAACAGCATAGTTAAGAACTTAAATCCATTTATATTTTTACTGCTAAAACATTTTAATTATTTTTCCAGGCATGAAAATCTTTTCATACACATTCTTGTTGCGTGTTGCATGCAGATATATTGCACCGCACAATACTCGTCCTTTTTAATTATGTATATACTTAATCTAAAAATGTGCGAAGTGTTTAATGAGGATTCCTGGCATAACTAAAAACCCAAGGTACGTTATAAAGTCAGGAAAAGCTAAAAACCTATATTAATTCTAACTAGGAAGAAAGAAAGGAACTTTTGTTCAGTATTTTGAATTATGAGGTGAAGTAATGGTTAATTCACATGTATAATTTTAAAAATTATAAATTACACATACAGCAGTGTAAAATATAATTTAGGCTAATTCATTAATTGACTATGCCAGACTAATTACAGTAGGGATCACCAGAGAGTGCTGTTGAGGAAGGAGTCTATTTGGCGCGTGACCTTGAAGCAGCTAGCGAGTACTGAGAGACGTTGTCAAAATTGTTCCCTGCTTACACTGGTCGGCGGTTTACATACGTGGGAATGACGCGCCGGCCTGGTTATTTAATTGGTTACTGCCAACTGCACTCTTTCGTGGCACGTACTGTAGTTAAATATAATAACACAGTGAACATTGTATATGATCTTGCACGTGTAGTCCACTCTTTTTCTTATAATATATAATAATTCCTTTTAATTTAAACTAAGAAATAAAATAACAACGTAAATTTTGCCATTGGGATAGGCACTTAATTAAAATATTATAAATTTGGTGGTAATTTAAAATTTAACATACAAGTTACTGAAACATTAAAGTTCATATTCGAAACTGAAGTCATTACACATGTTCTTTCTTGTTTTTATTTTTAGTTTAATGATAAATTATTAATCGTCTCTTTTTGAATTAACTCTTAGTTTAGTGCTCACTAAGTTTGGTAACCTATACCTATTACATAAAGGCATTAACAACACCATTCGTTGTTCGATAGTACAGTAGTCTCTTACGGCCTTTTTAATTTACTACCTTGAAATTTTCTGGCTTATGCAGGCAAAGAATATTTCTAACACAAAAACAATAAAAGCTTCGCGATTCTCTGAATTACATACAGCTAGCGATTTTTTAACAGACTGCCAAAACGTACAAAAAATACGTCGGGGTTATACGAGTATTACCCGATTTAGTAACCCTGGAAAATAACTATTTTAAATATGACAGCATTAAATAATAATCAGGTTGGCAATCGGTGTTGAAAATTTCGTTTTTTACGGGCAATAAAATTTTACTGTAAGACACCTTTACGTATAATGTACACCTACACGTCATAATGTGTATTGCCGATTTCAGTTTACCATAATCTATTACTTAAGATTGCTCTCCTTAACAAGGCTGATATATTTCAGGTATTTAATAATGTTACTAGTTTTTTATTGTTATCGCTCTGCTTTTTCATTTTATTTAAAGTAATCTAACTATTATTTGTGGTATATGAACTGTCAATCCTAACAGTGCAGGTCAAAGCACTAGGACTAGCAAGGTTCAATCAAAGCTAGTTGGTTGAACACTTGATTCATTATGCTTTCAGGAAAGTGGCTTGAAGCCGTTATTTACAAGGCATCCCGGCCGCACAAGAAGGTACGTGTGAGCAGCAGATAAAAGCCGGAGAAGAGTAAAAATTATCATTTCTCTGCAGATTTCCCCTTGTTTCAAAACTGTCTGCTTAGACTCGTAAGTAGTGTCTGGAGGTAATGGATTGTTTTGTCTTCAATGCTGGAGCAGCTCCAAGTTTACTGTTCACAGAACAAAGTGTACACATGATCATAACACAGAGAATATAAGAACGATAATTCACATTCTAAATGTTTGGCGCTAAAAACTATTTCTTCAAAGAAAACTACCATCACTGGATTTGTTGGAAATGAATATGTAAAAGAAATGTTATCAAAATAAGTATAATTGAATTGATCTTAGTGCTCTTTCATCCCTACCATTGTAAACACGTTGAAAACCTTTCACATAAACTAAGCATATTTGTTAATATCAAAGGTTTAGTACCTGCAATGAGTGCACTAGTAAACTCGAAAAAGTATTATCATTCTCGTACCGTTCCGCAACTTATAACAAATCACTTTAAACTTCTTTTATTCACTGATAAAAATATTTGTTGTATTATTGATATAGCTGTTATGTTTACATTATTTATTTTGTTTATAATATAAAAACATTACTTTACTAGCTGTTACCCATGGCTTCACCAACGTTTTTTTAACTGAAGCCTGTAGCCTACTCAGTTAAAGCGCTTATGGTGTAATGTGATGGTGCCCTTTGATATATTTATAATACAAGTGAGCAGGTACATATTATTTTAGTGTTATTATTTAAGGCAATCAGAAGCAAAAAGACTGACTATTATATTATTTTGTGCGCTTATAGGAACTTTTTTCTTTCAATCAAGAAAATATATACTCAGAAACCTACTTTGGTAAATATAACCCTGTTTATTTCCAACCCAAGTAGTACACTACTTCTGATTCATGAAATATACAGTAAAATAGTTGACTTTGCCTTGTTGTCCGGATTAAAAGAATATACATACTATCATATAACTATGATGCCTATTACGGTCATAAAAACTACTCCCGGTAAAAATGAAAATCTTTGTTAAGTATTATTGCGTTAAATAACTTGTTTTTTTATTGCCTAATATTAAAAGGCTACTTTTATTGAACAATAATTATGTATATATTTTTTGTGCAATTTATACTGTATATTTGCCTTTATTTTACTAAACTGTATATACTGCATTAATTCTATATCTCTGTCTGCGGCCTAGTGCCTACAATACCATTCCTTACTGGATTAAAATATTCACGTACAGTGACAGACCAATGAACCATTGTTTCACGAATCAGCTGTTTACTGTACACTCAACAACCAATCACAACGGTTGACTTATCAAGGCTCCGTGTTGCCCACCTTGCAAGGACGGCACGCTTGCTCAGTATACTCTTAGTCCCGCCTGGGGCACTTTCACACCGCGGTCACACTATGTCACGTTACTTAAAGTGACAGATGTCACGTGACAAACATACGGTTCACACCGCCACCGACGTCTGTCAGATACTGGGACATTGTTTCTGCTCTGTCAGTCGGTTTAGTTTAAGCAGGTAACATGGCAAGTGGTTCGTAGTGCGATAGCACGTTTACTAAAAATGTGCCTTGGTTTGGATGACGGCGATAGTAGTTCGAGTAGCGAAGAGGAACTCATGCTGTTGTATTCGGTTTTACAAACCGAACGCACTGGGTGCACCCTATCAACCAAAAGACAGTGCGGCGATTATCATCATCTAATGAAGGATATGGAGCTAGATGATGACAGATTCACAACATACTTTCGGCTATCTAATCCTGAGTATGAAGAGATCTTAACATTGATATGTAACGATATTAGTAAAAAAGATACCAACTACAGGAGATGTATAACCAGCAGAGAAAGTTTGGCACTATGCGCCAATCTTACCAGGCGTTAAGATGGTATGTGTACTAATCTTAACGACGAAAGAAGAATTTTTCAACTATAGACTTTGTAGATGTAGAAGATTAGTTTAAAATACTTTTGTCATTCTTGCACAAAGATGGCGTATCTACTTCAGGACCCTTAAAGTGTAAGCTGCACTTAGTAAAACAAAATAATCAAAGCAACAGCCGTCCTCCACAATATTATCTTTGATCAAAGGGATCATTTTCTCCAGTACTGACGCCTGAGGAAATTTTAGAAGCTTATGACAAAGCATGAAAACCTATTCCTCGTTATGGTGCTGAGGCATCTAAAGAAGCTACCGAGATAAGAAATCACTTTGTTAAATACTTCATGTCCGAAGAAGGAAGTGTGCCATGGCAGTGGAACCACATTTAATGATAACCAAAACAACAATTAATTGTTCTAACAATTTGTATGTATTCTGCTCTTGTGTATGATTAATATTTAAAAAATATGTTTTGCTAACAGTTTGTGGCATGTAGTAAGAATGATTATTCTACTGTCTGTATATGAACATTATTTTAATATGTAATTTTCCGTTGAATTTCTTTCGTATAAACATAATGCCAATTTGCAATTAACATGCATGTGTTTTTCTTTTTTTAAGTCGTGTTTTTTAAATTTAATTTGGGCTGTTCATTAAAGAGTATAAATAGTACAAATTTATGCTAATATTAAATCCAGTGAAGTAGATATTGACACCCACACATTTATGTTGCCAATATTATTAAACTATACTCAATTATGAAGCGTTATATTGAAAGTTTTTAAGCTTCAACAAGTGCAATTAGAACTGCTTACTATTTTGTTCCAGTTGTTCTGCTATTTCACCCATGCTGTATCTTTTAAATTGCTGTCTCTATACTCCTCCAAATCTGTATTCCACAGCAGTGGACGCGTTCTGACAGCATCAATTAATTGTTCCATAATAAATAACAAAACTAGCAATCCAGCTTCTTGTAAAGAGTTACAGCACGAAACTGCGCGATAGGTCTGCGCATGCGCGAGGCCACAGACGTCGACAGATGTTTTTGAAAAGATCGCTCTCGGAGCGATTCCGCAGATTCGTCTATCGACGTCTGTGGTGTCTGTGAGGTTCTGCGAGGTCGGTGTGAATTACACCATTTAAAACTATGGAAACAGATCTTTTAAGAAAAATCTGTCACGTTACGTAACGTGACATAGTGTGACCGCGGTGTGAAACGGCCTAGCACTCTAGCCACTGCTGACCATACTTACTCAACACGTGACTTTATGCCCCTTGTGTTACTCTCTCACTTAAATATTAGTTTTTATCTCTATTTGTTGCACATTTACATTAACATTAAAGTCAGTGCTCTGGATTGGCAATCTCTACCAGAACGTCTCTGTTCCCGGACACCCGCGTCTACCGTGCTCTACATTACTGGCCACAGTGTTATGAACTATACTATTCGTTTGCGGTCGTATTGTGCGTGAGTGAATCCGTGAAGGACATCTTCCGTCTTCACGCCTGCCTACAAGACAGCAGCCTATTTCCACACTTCCAGATCACAACCTGGCCCTCAACAACAGCAAACTACGGTTACCCCTCATGAAAACAAAAGTAACTGTTTATTTTGTGCACTTTATTTTAATATGCACTGTTCATAAACTCATTATGTGTAACCTGGTGAACTCTTGTCTTATTTCACGGTTCTCATAATCAAAATTCATTCTTTTCAGTCCTTACTAATAAAGGCACGCAACTCTTCAAATAAATATTTTTATAATAGGATTTGAGTCAAGAAGGCTTGATGTTTTTCTGACTGTATAATGGCTCGTTGAGTAATGTTAGTTTTCATTCTTCTGTTTTTCCTAACATCTGTATTTAAGCATCTCACAAAGCATTCACTGCTTTGATCATTTAGGTGGGTTTATAACAGTTTTTTAATAGTATTTCCTAACACAAAATTTAACGAAGTACTTTCAATATATTACATGTTTTACTTCTTCACTGGCGAAATCTGGAATAAAATTTATAAGGTAATTTTGTCTTTGCTATCTGCATTACACTAATGATGAAGCACTGTGTACTTAATATTGTATAAGGTTTAAATGTAAAAAAATGTTTCAGTCTCTTTGACAAACTTCACCTGAATTATTAAATAAAGTTTATAAGAATCAACATATATTTACTGTCAGTTACATTTGGATTATTAAACATAAACATTGTCATTATTTTTTAATTCCAAACAGTTCAGGGGACTTTTTAAATCTTTCTATTCATAAAAAACCTTCCTTAAACTTTAAAAATAGAATTAGTTGAATCGGTCAAGCCGATCTAGAGATTAAAGATTAGCACACACTATTTTAATTCGTAAGAATATTTATATCGTGAATAACATAATTATACAACATAAAAAAGAGACCGTGTCAGTGTGGATGCTTCTTACGGGTAGAGAAAGTTAGATATAGACTTAGCCTATTACATTAAACGATTCTAAAATATCTGACGATATCGTAGAAATCTAAGTAAAAACAGGCGACCTAGGAATTTACTGCTTAAATTTTAACTTGTATCACACTGATGATAAATACTATGTAATCATCTGTGTAAATAATTTGTCGGATAAATAAACTAAGATTCAAAATTATTGAAATAAAAACTTGGAAAGCATAATGATTAAAATCCATTACCATATAATGTCGTACGTTATAACTGAATGGCACATTTTCTTTAATACCTAAAGCATGTACCAGAGTTAAGGTCGAGAGAGATTATTAAGCAATCAGTGATGCAAGTCCGAACCAGCTGTGTGGCATAGAGTCAGCCCTGTCCTCGGCCCTATATCGTTTATTTATTGTACGGTTTGCACCATTTTACACGAAAATATAAATAAGACGCCAAGCACTAGTAGGTACACTCGCATAGAAAAAAAACTATATTTAAGAGTAACTTACTATAAATATACAAATACTACTAATACTAAAAATATTCTTGTTTAAATTAACACACACCTAAAAGTGTAATAACTGTGATGAAACATACAACAGGTATTGTATGAAAAGAATGTATAAAAATTATATACATTAATACTGTATTAAATATAAATTTAACAATTAATCCTAAGAGATCTTTATATTAAATCGTAACTGTTTAATAGCTTAACAAAGTTACCAGTAAATAACAAGCTACACAATTAAATCTAAAAACCATTACCACAACAACGATTGCATAAACAACTTACATCTACAATAAATGTAGGCTATGTATGTGTGTGAGTGTGTGTGCAAATATGTGAAAGATTGTGATAAAGTAATAACGAATTATAAAACATAAAGTTTCAAACAACACAATAAATAATACACTTTAAAATGGCAGACTGTGTAACGAAGACCTTCACTCACACTTGATATTGAACTCAGGTGTGGTGTGGCACTTTAAAGGCGTCACATAATCACACACGTATCACTCAACTTAAGCAGCACTCAAATCAGATGCAGGACAGCACACAACACCGTTCAAAAACTCATGAGGTAAACTGAATCCTGAATTCTTCTGCGAGTATCTGTGTACACATTTTCCTAATATAATAATTCTTTGAGTGGAAATTAGAGCTTTTATGAAGTTGTGTACTTTTGGAATTTGGCACTCTTAATCCCAGCACTAACTTACTAATATGTTTAAGTTTATTTTATTTTAAGTTGAGGTTATTTTAATCTGTACAAATGTTAATTTTTCATTCGACCATCAGCATTAAGAAATTTTATTTCAACGCAATCTGTAAATTTTTAGAGTATTGTTAGTTGTATATTAATACTTCATGAAAGCTATTTATATATTTGAAAACACTTTCCATTGGAATCTTTTTGGAATTTATATCGATATATCTACTAGTTTTTGCAATCTCTTAGATGGATGATAAACCATAAATAAACAAAAAAAATTTTGAACTATTTTTAGAAACCCTGTGTTTGACATTATTATTTAAAGTTGACAGTAATGAGTCGGAGTCCAAGCGGAGCGGACGTATCGCGGCTAAGCTCTCTTATCAGTGTTCCCGTTCCGTAGCTATACTGCATGTGTGCTTACTTGTATAAGCTTGATTGCTAGTGCCGAATTGCTATACTTTATTTTAATACTTAGTTTTGAAAACTTTCTTCTTTTCTTTGTTTTGAAAATGGCTTCATGTAAAGTTTGTTGAGTGCTATTAAGAGAAGTCAGTTAAAACTCGTTTGCGCTGATTGTCAGTCGAGTTTTCACGCTAGGTGTGTGAACATGAGTCAGGCGGATGTAGATTGCTTGGAGGAGCTGAACTCAGTGTGGAGGTGTAAACTCTTGCAACAACGAACGCAGGAAAAGCATGAGGTTGGAGAGACGAGTGTGCAGGATGGCAAACTTACAATTGAGGACGTGATGAAGGTGCTTAATGACATCCGAGAGGACCAAAAAGCAACCAAGCAAGACTTCAACACTTCTTATGAGGCTCTACATGTCAAACTTGAGGAAAACGCTCAGTCACTTCAAAGCGCTTTAACAGAAAATAGAGGAGTTTTCGAAGAAGAGTTGTCGATTTGGGAGTTGGAGAATGGGTAACTTAAAGAAAAAGGTTGATGAACTGGAAATCAGAGTGGATGACATGGAGCAGTACTCGCGGAGGAACTGTCTGGAGATCCAAGGAATTCCCGAAGAAAAAAATGAAAATGTTCTGGATATTGTCAAGGACGTTGGTCGCGCACTGGGCATGGATGTTCAGCGAGGAGATGATAGACACTTGCCACAGATTGGGCCAGAAAGACAGCGGTTATAGAGGACCACGAGGTATCATCGTGAGGTTCGTCCGTCGTCTGGACAGGGAGGCGCTCCTGCAGAAGAGACGTGAGAGGAAGAAGGACTTTTCCAATCGTCACCTTAGTCTTGACAGGCCGTCGGACGTTCCCCGTGTACTTGAACGAGTCTCTGTCACCGACGAGGAGGAAGCTGCTGGCCAAGGCGAGGATGCTCAATAGGGACCGCGGCTACAAGTACATCTGGCTGCGCAACGGCAACATCCTGCTGCGTAAGGAAGAAGGATCTGCTGTAATTTCAAATTAAAACCCAGGCTGACCTTGATAAGTTGTAGATTTAAGCATTTTTTTCCTGTTCTCGAACTGGTTTAAAGTAAAACTTTATAATGTAACAATTTTTATTAATAAGAAAAAGTAAATTTTTAGATAATACACAATATACATTTGACACAGTTTTCCTTTTTCTTTTAGTTTAAAATGCAGAATTTCAACCTAAATGATAGTTATTTTACTGACAATGTAGGAGGGAAAAATAGTGTAAGTATTATTCAGCAAAATATTCGTAGTATGCGAAAAAATTTTTGATGAATTTAATAGCGGAAATTTCTTCTTGGAAAAAGTTACCAGAAATCATTATTTTAAACTGAAATTTGGATAGGTATAGATGAATCAGATTTTTTATCAAATATCTAACTATGATTTAATAGTACACCTCAAATGAGAGCTACAGATCTGGTGGTGTTGCTATATTTTTCAAAAGCAATTTTTTTAAATAGCTTTCATTATGAAAGAATTAAATTTCAGTCAGCAGACATTTTGAAAGTTTAGATTAAGAATATATGATTTAGAATATGTTTTAATTGCAGTTTACAGATTACATGAATATAGTATTACAAATTTTTGTTTACGAATTAAGACGATATTTACTCAATTCTTGTAAAGAAAACAGAGTCAAAAAATCTTTTAATTATTGGTGACATGAATTTAGATCTTTTTAAAGTAGATAACGATATTGATAGCTACAAAGCATTAATGGCCAGTTGCGGACTTGAGTCTCTTCTTATACATGAAGTTACACGCGAAACAGACCAGACACGGACATGTATTGATCATGTTTTTGCCAGAGTAGAATGTAAAGACATGACTAGTGTAGAAGCTATAGTAATCAGGAGACAGATCACCGATCACTACATGGACGGCTGTGAGGTTGAGTTGTGGTGGAGTGTGTGCGAGCAGTGAGCTGGGGGACCAGTGCACTGTGACCCGCCTTGACTATGACCGGCTGATCGGTCTGCTAGGTGACACTGACTGGGCTCCTGTTTACAATCAGCAGGATGCTTCTGCTGCCTACGACTTGTTTGAAGGTAAAACTTTTACAGTATATTAAACAATGTAAAAAAGAGGTAGCGGTTTAGTTTCGAAATTTAACTAAACTCAAACCATGGATAAAATGATAATATATGTAAAAGAATAAAAAAACGAAATGAGCTTTATAAAAAAACAAGGAATAGACCGGTAAACGATCCATTTAAAAATTATTATATTAGATTCCGAAACAAATTAAAAACAGATATAGAACTTGTTAAGCGCGAGTATTATAGTAATAAGTTTGAAAGCAGTAAGGGTAATAGTAAGGCAACATGGAAAATAGTTTGTGAGGTTACTGGCCAAGAAAAGCGCACAAACAAGCCTTTTTGTTTAAGTGTAAATAATGAAGTTATTACATAAGTCAGAAGAAGTTGCTAATGAGTTTAACAAATATTTTTTATCTGTAGTAGATGAAGTTATAGATAGGCAACCAAAACCAGTCAGCTTTGAAAATAGTGCATATAAGAATGTATTTAATTTTTATCAAGAGAAATGTTCTATTATGATAGGGCCAGTTTTAAGAGAAGATGTACTACAAGCAATTAATTCATTACAAAATGGAAAATCTCCTGGAATTGATGGAATCTATTCTTTTTTTGCTTAAAAACATTTCTCATACAATTGTTAATGTTTTTACTTATATAATTAATCTTAGTTTTTCTACGGGAGTTTTTTTTCCGTCAAAATTAAAGCAAGCGGTTGTTATACCAATTCATAAGAAGGTTCAACATTACTTTGTAGTCAGTTCAGAACCAATATCCTTAATTTCTACCTTTTCAAAAATAATAGAGAAAATTATGAAAGAAAAACTATTGAAGTTCTTAGAGAAAACAAAGTTTTTTAGTATTAACCAATTTGGTTTTAGAAGTGGGAAGAGTACGGAAAACGCGTTTACTAAAACTCGTAAGCTCAGTCACAGAGGGGATTAACAATAATTTATTTGTTAGTGCACTTTTTTTAGATATAAAAAAAGCATTTGACACTGTTGATCACAACATTCTTTTAAAAAAGTTGTATAATTGTGGTGTTACGTGGAGTTGCTTATGATTGGTTGAAAAGTTTATTTGACAGATAGAAAACAGTGTGTTAGAATTGATGGAGTTTTAAGTAGCATGGGCAAAATTGTATATGGGGTACCACAAGGCTCTGTTCTTGGTCAATTCTCTTTATAATATATATAAATGATTTATGCACAGCAAATTTTAAAGGACAAGTTACAGCATTTGCGGATGATACTGCCTTTTTTTATTCAAGTAGCACATTAAATAATATCGAAAGCCAAATGAATCTTGATTTAAAATGTATAAAGTGGTGGTTTTCAAAAATAATCTTGTGTTAAGTACCGAAAAAACTAATTACATGAATTTTTCACTTAAAAGGAAGGACTCCTCCGAAGATAAGGCTAACCTATAACTGTTTAAGTTGTTTAGTAAGTAGCAGCTCGTGTTCTGAATGTTCAGCAAATAGAGGAGAAAAATGAAATAAAATATTTAGGTGTTACATTAGATAATGCGCTAAACTGGAAAAAACATATATTATATTTAAAGGCAAAATTAATATCAGGTGTTAGGCTGTTTTACTTTCTACGAAACATGTGTCCCTTGCAAACTTTGCGCTCTTTATATTTTTCATTAGTTCAAAGTAGACTGCAGTATGGAGTTGTTTGTTTGGGGTGGAAACTTATAAAACTTTCCCTAAACTCTTTAATTGTAATTCAGAAGCATTTTGTTAGATTAATCTCGAAAAAAAGTATTAGAGAACCTTCTCACCCTTGTTTTGTAAACTTAAAAATTCTTTCTTTGCGACATTTGTACGTTTTTTGCAGTATTAAAAAACTTTTTTATCGGGAATAGGAACTTAAAGAACTTAAACATTTTTAAGCAAAGATTAACGAAATGCTAATGAATTCCAAATATCTAAGCCTAAAACAACATTTTATGTCAAATCATATAACTATATAGGTTCCAAAATTGTTTAACAAATTACCGAAAACCATTAGGCAGATAGAAGGTTTAATTTTAAAAAAATTTAAAAAAAAAAAATTTTTTTTTTTTTTAAAAGGGGTTTAAAAAAAAAAATTTTTTAAGGAAAAAAAAATTTTTTTTTTTTTTAAAAAAAATTCCCAAAAAAATTTTTTAAAAAGGGGGGAAACCCGTTTTTTTAATTTTAAAAAAAGGGGTTTTTTTTTTTTTTAATTTTTTTTTTTTAAATTTAAAAATTTTTTTTTTTTTAAACCCTTTTTTTAAAAAGGGTTTTCCGGTTTTTTAAAAAAATTTTTTTAAAAAAATTTTTTTTAATTTTTTTTTTTAAAAAAAAAAATTTTTTTTAAAAAAAAAAACCCCCTTTTTTTTTTTAAAAAAATTTTTTTTTTAAAAAAATTTTAAAACCCCCCCTTTTTTTCCTTAAAATTTTTTCCCCATTTTGGGTTTTTAAAAAACTAATTTTTTTAATTTTTAAAAAAAAAATTTTTTTTTTTAAAAAATTTTTTTTAAAATTTAAAAAAAGGAAAAAAATTTTTTTAAAAAATTTTTAAAAAAGGGGAAAAATTTTTTAAATTTGGGAAAAATTTTTTTTTTTGGGGGGTTTTGGGGGGGGTTTAAATTTTTTTTTTGGGGGGTTTTTTTTGGGGGGGGGGGGGGGTTTTTTTGGGGGGGGGGTTTGGGGGAAGGGGGGGGTTTGGGGGGGGGGGGGGGGGGGGTTTTTTTTTTTTTTGGGTTTTTGGGGGGGAATTTGGGGGGGGGTTTTTAAAAAAAAAATTTTTTTTTTTGGGGGGGGTTTTTTTTTTGGGGGGTTTTTTTTTGGGGGGGGGTTTTTAAAATTTTAAAAAAAAAATTTTTTTTTTTTAAAAAATTTTTGGGGATTTAAAAAAAAGGGGGGGGGGTTTTTTGGGGGTTTTTTTTTGGGGGGGGGGAAAAGGGGGTTTTTAAAAAAAAATTTTTTTTTTTAAAAATTTTGGGTTTTGGGGGGGGGGGGGTTTTTGGGGGGGGGGGGGGTTTTTTTTTTGGGGGTTTTTGGGGGGGGTTTTTTTTGGGGGTTTTTTTGGGGGGGGAGGTTTTTTAAAAGGGTTTTTTTGGGGGGGGTTTAAGGGGTTTGGGGAAAAAAAAGGGGGGGGGGGTTTTTTTTAATTTAAGGGGGGGAATTTTGGGGGGGTTTTTTTGGGGGGGATAAAAAGGGGGGGGGTTTAAATTTTAAAAATTTTGGAAAAAGGGGTTTTTTTAAAAAAAAAAGGGGTTTTTTTTTGGGGGGGGGGGTTTTTTTTTTTTTTTTTTGGGGGGGGGGGTTTTTTTTTTTAAAATTTTTGGTTTGGTTTTTTTGGGGAAAAAAATTTTTTTTTTTTTTGGGGGGGGGGGGGGGGGGGGGGGTTTTTTTTTGGGGGGGGGGGTTTTTTTTTTATTTTTGGGGGGGGGGGGGTTTTTTGGGGGGGGTTTTTGGGTTTTTTTTTTGGGGGGTTTTTTTTGGGGTTTTTTTTTTTAAAGGGGGGAAAAAAAAAGGGGGGGAAAAAAATTTTTTTTTTTTTTTTTTTTGGAAAAAAAAAAATTTTGGGGGGGGGTTTTTTTTTTATTGGGGAAAAAAAATTTGGGGGTTTTTTTGGGGGTTTTTTTTTTTTGGGGGGGGTTTTTTTTTTTGGGGGGGGGGGGGGGGGGGGGGTTTTTTTTTTAAAAAAAGGGGGTTTTTGGGGGGTTTTGGAATTTGGGGGGGTTTTTTTTTTAAATTTTTAAATTTTTTTGGGTTTTTTTTGGGGGGGGGAATTTTTTTTAATTTTTTTGGGGGGAAAATTTTAAGGTTTGGGGGGGGGTTTTTTTTTTTGGGGGGGTTTTTTTTTTTTTGGGGGGGGGGGGGGGGGGGGGGAAAAAGGGGGGGGGGTTTTAAAAAAAATTGGGGTTTTGGGGGGGGTTTTTTTTTTTGGTTTTGAAAAATTTTTTTTTGGGGGGTTTGGGGGAAAGGGGGGGGGGGGGGGGGGTTTTTTTTTTTTAAAAGGGGGGGGAAATTTTTTTTTTTTGGGGGGGGTTTTTTTTTTTGGGTGGGGTTTTTTTTTTTTTTTTTTTTTGGGGGGTTTTTTTTTTTGGGGGGGGTTTTTTTTTAAATTGGGGGGTTTTTAAAAAAAAAAAAAAAAATTTGGGTTTTTTGGGGGGTTTTTTTTTTTTTTTTTTTAAATTTTTGGGGGGGTTTTTAAAAAGGGTTTTTTTTGGTTTTAAAGGGGGGGGGAAAATTTTTTTTTTTGGTTTTTTTTTTTAAAAAAAGGGGGGGGTTTTTTTTTTTTTTTTTTTTTTTTTTAAAAATTTTTTTTTGGGGTTAAAAAAGGGGGGTTTGGGGGTTTTTTTGGGGGGGAAAATTTTAAAAAAGGGGGGGTTTTTTTAAAATTTTTTAATTTAAATTTTTAAAGGGGGGGGTTTTTTTAAAAAAAAAAGGGGAAAAAATTTTTTTTTTTTTTTTGGGGGTTTTTTTTTTTTTTTTTTAAAAGGGTTTTTTGGGGGGGTTAAAAAATTTTTTTTTGGGGGTTTAAAAAAATTTTTTTTGGGTTTAAGGGGGAAAAAAAAAAAATATGGGGGGGAAAAATTTTTTAGGGGGGGGGGGGAAAAAATTTTTTTTTTTTTTAAAAATTTTTTTTTAAATTTGGGGGAAAAAAAAAGGGAAAATTTTTTTTTGGGAAAATTAAAGGGGGGGTTTTAAATTTTTTTTTTGGGGGATTTAAAAATTTTTTTTTTTTTTAATTGGGAAAAAGGGAAAATTTTTTTTTAAAAAAAATTTGGGGGGGTTTTTTTTGGAAATTTTTAAAAAATTTCCAAAAATTTTTTAAATTTTTTGGAAAAATTTAAAAAAATAACAATTTTAAAAATTTTTTTAAAAAATTTTTAAAAATTTTTTTTAAAAAAAAAAAATTTTTTTTTAAAAAAAAACCCAAAAATTTTTTAAAATTTTTTTTTTAAAAAAAAAAAGGGGGCCAAAAAATTTTTTAAAAGGAAAAAAGGGGGGGGGGTTTTTGGGGGAAAAAAAAAAAAAACCCAAAAAAAAAATTTGGGGGGGAAAAAAAAAAAAAATTAAAAAAGGCCGGTTTTTTAAAAAATTCAAAAAAATTTTTTTTTTTTAAAAAAATTTTTTTTAAAATTTTTAATTTTTAAAAAATTTTAAACCCCCAAATTTTTTTAAAAAAGGGGGAAAAAAACCCCCGGGGGAAATTTTTAAAATTTTTTTTTTTAAAAAATTTTTTTTTTTTTTTTCCCCCTTTTTTTTAAATTTAAAAATTTTTAAAAAACCCTTTTTTAAAGATTTAAAAAAAAACTTTTAAAAATTTTTTTTTAAAAAAAACTTTTAAAAAGGAAATTTTTTAAAAAAAAGGGGGTTTTTTTTTAAGGGTTTTTAAAAAAAACCCCCCCTTTTAAAAAAAAGGGAAAAATTTTTTTAAAAACCAAAAAAAAATTTTTTTTTTTAAAAAAATTTTTTAAAAAAAACCCCCCCCCCAAAAAATAAAACCCCCGGGAAAAAAAAAAAACCCCCCAAAAAAGGGGGTTTTTAACCGGAAAAAACCCCGGGAAAACCCGGGGGGCCCCCCCCCAAAAAAGAAAACCTTTAAAAACCCAAAAAAAAAATTTTTAAAAAAATAAAAAATTTTTTAGAAAATTTTTTGGGGGGAAAAAATTTTAATTTTTTTTTTAAAAAAAAGGGGGTTTCCCTTTTTTGGGTTTGGGGCCCCTTTTTTTTAAAAAAAAATTTTAAAATTTGTTTTGGTTTTGGGCCTAAAATTTTTTTTTTTTTTAAAAAAAATTTTTTTAAACCCCCTTTTTTTTTTTTTATTTAAAATTTTTTGGGTTTTTTTTATTTTTTTTTTAATTTTTTTCAAAATTTTAAAATTTTTTTTTAAATTTTTTCCCTTTTTAAAAAAAAAACCCAAAAAAAAACTTTTTTTTTTAAAATTTTTTTTTTATTTAAAAAATTTTTTTTTTAAAAAAAAAAAAAAAAATTTTAATTTTTTAAAAAAAAACCCCCCAAAAAAAAAATCCCTTTTGGGGGTTTTAAAAAAGGGAAAAATTTTAAAAAAAAAAATTTTTCCTTTTAATTAATTTTAATTTTTTTTTTTTTTTAAAAAATTTTTTTTTAAAAATTAAAAAAAATTTAAAAAAAGGGGTTTTTTTTTTTTAAAAAAAAAAAAAAAGGGGGGTTTAATTTTTAAAAAAAGGGGGGTTTTTAATTTTTGAAATTTTTTTTCCAAAAAATTTTTTGGGGAAAAAAAAAAAAAAAATTAAAAAATTTTTTTAAAAAAAAAAATTTTTTAATTTTTTTTTTTTTAAAAAAAAAAAGGGCGTTTTTTTGGGGGGGGGTTTGAAAAAAAAATTTTCCCCCCCCCCCCCCCCCCCCCCCCCCCAAAAAAATTTTTTTTTAAAAAAAAACCTTTGGAAAAAAATTTAAATTTAAAAAAATTTTCCCCAAAATTTTTTTGAAATTTTTTTAAAAAAAATTTTTTTTAAAATTTTTTTTTGGGTTAAAAAAAAAAATTTAATTTTTAAAAAAATTTTTTTTTTAAAAAAAAAAAATAAAAAAATTTTTTTTTTAAAATTTTTTTTTTAAAAAATTTTTTTTTTTTTTTGGGAAAAAAAAAAAAAAATTTTTTTAAAATTTTAAAAAAAAAAAAAATTTTTTTTTTGTAAAAAATTTAAAAAAAGTTTTTTAAAAAAATTTTTTTTTTTTAAAAAAAAAATTTTTTTAAAGGGTTTAAAATTTTTAAAAAAAATTTTTTTTTTTAAAAAAAAAAATTTTTTTTTTTTTTTTTCCGGAAGGTATTTTTTTTTTAAAAAAAAAGGGGGTTTTTAAAAATTTTTCCCCAAAACCCAAAAAAATTTTTCCCCAAAAAAAATTTTTTTGTTTTTTCAAAGGGGAAAAAATTTAAAAAAAAAAAAAAAAAATTTTTTTTTTTTTAAAAAAATAAATTTTTTAACCTTTTTTAATTTTTTAAAAATTTTTTAAAAAAGGGGGTTTTCCCCAAAATTTTAAAAAAAATTTTTTTTAAAGTTCAAAATTAAAAAACCCAATTTTTCCCCAAAAAATTTTTTTAAAAAACAAAAAAAAGTTTTTTTTTTTTAAAAACAAAAATTTTTAAAAAATTTCCTTTTTAAAAATTTTTTTAAAAATTTTTAAAAAATTTTTTTAATTTTAAAAACCCGTTTAAAACCCTTTTTTTTTTAAAATTTTTTAAAAAAATTTTTTTTTTAAAAAAAAAAACCGGGGGGCAGGGTTTTAAAAACCCCAAAATTTGGTTTTTCCCCCCAAAAAAAAAACCCCCGGGAAAAATTTGGGAACCCCCAAAAATTTTAAAAAAAAATTTTTTTTTTTTTTTTTTTTCCCCCCTTTCAAACCCTTTTCCCTTTTCCTTTTTTTCCCCTTTTTAAAAAAACCCCCCCAAAAAAAAATGGAAAAAAAAAAATTTTTTTAAAAAAAAAAAAAAATTTTTTTTTTTTTTCCCCTTTTTTCAAAAAAAGGGGGGGGGAAAAAAAAAAAAACCCCCCCCCCATTTCCCTTTTTTTTTTTTAAAAACCCGAAAAAAATTTTTTGGTTTAAAAAAAAAAAACCTCCCTTTTTTTAAATTTTTTCCCTTTTAAAAAAAACCCCCCCCCCTTTGGGGGGGAAAATTTCCTTTTAAAAAAAAATTTTTAAAAAAAAAAATTTTGGGCCCCCCAAAAAAAGGGGATTTTTTTAACCCCCCCCCCCTTTTTTTTTCCCCCCCAAAAAAAAAAATTTTCCCCCCCCAAAAATTTACCCCCCCCCTTTCCCCCAAAAAAAAGGGGAAGGGCCCCCCCCGGGGGTTTTTAAGGGAAATTTTTCCCCCCCCCAAAGCCTTTTGGGGGAATTTTAAAAAAATTTTTTTTTCCCCCTTTTTTTTTGGGGGGGTTTTTTTTTAAAAACCCTTTCCCTTTTAAATTAAAAAAATTTTTTTTTAAAAAATTTTTTGGGGTTTTTTGGGTTAAATTTTTTTTTTCCCCCCAAAAAAAATTTTTTTTTTTTGGGGAAAAAATTCCCCCCCAAAAAAAAAAAAAAAAAAAACCTTTTTTTTTTTTAAAAAAATTTTTTTTTTAAAAAAAAAATAACCCTTTTTTTTTTTTTTTCCCCCCAAAAAAAAAAAATTTTTTTTTTTTTTAAAGGGGGGGGAAAAAAAAAGGGGGGCCCGGGGGTTTCCCCCAAAAACCCCTTTTTTTTTAAAAAAATTTTTTTAAAAAAAATTTTTTTTAAAAAAGGGGGGGGGAAAAAAATTTTTTTTTTCCCCCAAAACCTTTTTTTTTTTTTTAAAAAAAAAGCTTTCCCTTCCAAAAAAAAGGGGGGGGGCCCCCCTTTCCCCCAAAAAAATTTTTTCCCCCCCAAAATTGTAAAGGGGGGAAAAAAAAAATTTTTTAAAACCCCCGGGGGTTTAAAACCCAATTTTTTTTTTTTGGTTTTTTTTAAAAATTTTGTTGGGCCCCCTTTTTTTTAAACCCCCTTGGGGTTGGGGTTTAAAACCCCGGGGCCCCCAAAAAAAAAGGGGGAAAATTTTTTAAAAAAAAAAAAAGGCCCCCCAAAAACCCCCGGGGGCCCCCCCAGGAAAAAAAGGTTTAAAAAAATTTTTTTTTTTTTTAAAAAAAAAATTTTTTAAAAAATTTTTTTTTTTGGGGGTCCCGGGGGGGAAAAAAGCCCCCCCTTTTTTTTTTTTCCCCTTTTTTTGGGGGGGGGGGCCCCCTTTTTTTAAGGGGTTTTGGGGGGGGCGTTTGGTTTTAAAAACCTTTTTTTGGGGCCCCCCAAAAGGGGTTTTTTTCCCTTTCCCTTTTTTTTAATTTTTTAAAAATTTCCCCCCTTTTTTTTAAAAAACCCCCCCCCAAACCCCCCGTTTATTTTAAATTTTTTTTTTAAAAAAAACCCCCCCCTTTTTTTTTTTTTTTTCCCCCCCTTTCCCCCCCCCCAAAATTTTTTTAAAAAAAAGGGGGGGTTTTTTTTCCCGGGGCCAAAAAAACCCCCTTTTTTTCCCCCCCCTTTTTTCATTTTTTGTTAAAAAAGATTTAAAAGGGGGAAAAAAAAAATTTTTAAAAAATTTTTTAAAAATTTTTAAAAAACCCCCAAAAAACCCCAAAAAGTTTTTAACCCCTTCCCAAATTTTTTCCCCCCCAAAAAAAAGGGGAAAAAAAAACCCCAAAAAATTTTTCCCCCCCCCCCTTTTTTAAATTTTTTTAAAATTTTTTAAAAAAAAAAAGGGTTTTTTTGGGTTTTTTTTTTTTTCTTTTAAAAAATTTTTAAATTTTTTTTTTTAAAAAAATTTTAAAATTTTTTAAAAAAAAATTTTTTAAAAAAAAAAACCCCTTTTAAAAACCCCAAAAATTTTTTTTTAGTGTTTTTAAAAAAAAATTTTTTTTTTTTTCCCTTTTAAAAAAAAAAAAACCAAAAAGGGGGCCCCAAAAAAAAAAAAAAAAATTTTTTTGTTTTTTTTAAAAAAAAAAAAATGTTTTTTTGGGGGGGTTTTTTTTTTTAAAAAAAAACCCAAAAAAAAAAATTTTTAAATTTTTTAAAAATTTTTTTTTAAAAATTTTTTAAAAAAATTTTTTTTTTTAAATTAAAACCCCCCTTTTAAAATTTTTAAAAACCCCCCTTTTGTTTTTTTTTTTTCCAAAAAATTTTTTAAAAAAATAATTTTTTTTTTAAAAAAAAAAAAAGCCCCAAAAAAAAAATTTTTTAAAAAAAATTTTTTTTATTTTAAAAAAAATCCCTTTTTTTTTTTTAAAAAAAAAAAATTTTTAAAAACCCAAAAAAAATTTAAAAAAAATAAAAAAGGGGGGTTTTTAAAAAAACCAAAAATGGTTTGGGGAAAAAAAAAAAAAAAAAAACCAAAGTTTTAAAATTTTAAAAATTTTTTTAAAAAAATTTTTTAAAAAAATTTTTTTTTTTCCCCAAAAAAAAAAAAAGGGGTTTTAAAAAGTTTTTTTTAAAAAAAATTTAAATAAATTTTTTAAAAATTTTTTTAAAAAAAAAATTTTCCCAAAAAAAAACGAAAAAATTTTTTTTTTTTTTTTTTGCAAAAAATTTTTTTTTAAAAAAAAATTTTTTTTTAAACATTTAAAAAAAATTTTTTTTAAAAAAAAATTTTTTTTGGGGGAAAAATTTGGGGTTTAAAAAATTTTATTTTTTAATTTAAAATTTTTTAAAAAAAAAAAATTTTTTTAAAAAAAAAATTTTTTTTAAAAAAATTTTTTAATTTTTTTAAATTTTTTTTTTAAAAAATTTTTTTTTAAAAAAAAAAAATTTTTTTTTTTTTTCCCCTTTTTTTGGGTAAAAAAATTTTTTTTAAAAAAAAAAAAATTTAAAATTTTTTTTTTAAAAAAAAAAAAAAAAAATTTTAAAAAAATTTTTTTTTTAAAAAAAAAAAAATTTTTTAAAAAATTTTATTAAAAAAAAGGGTTTTAAAAATTTTTAAAATTTTTTTTTTAAAAAAAAAAAAAAAAATTTAAAAAAAAAAGGGGGAAAATTTAAAGGGTTTTTTTTTAAAAAAAAAGCCCCAAAAACCCCCAAAAAATTTTTCCCCCTTTTTTTCCTTTTTAATTTTTTTTAAATTTAAATTTTTTTAAAAAAAGGGCCAAAAAAATTTAAATTTTTTTTTTTTTGTAAAAAGGCCCCCCAAAATTGGGGTTTTTTAAAAAAAATTTTTTTCCTTTTTTTGGGGGTTGGAAAATTTTTTTAAAAAAAGGGGGGGGGTTTTTTAAAAAAAAAAACCCCCCCAAAAAAACCTTTTTTTTAAAAAAAAAATTTTTTTTTTTGGGGGTAAAATTTTTTGGAAAAAATTTTCCAAAAAAAAAAAAAAAAATTTTTTGGTTTTTTTTAAAAAAAATTTTTAAAAAATTTAAAAATTTTTTTTTCCCAAAAATTTTTTTTTTTTAATTTCTTTTTAAAAATTTTTTTAAAAAAAAAAAGGGGTTTTTTTTTTAAAAAAAGGTTTTTTTAAAAGGGGGGTTTTTTTTTAAAAAAAAATTTTTTTTTTTTTTAAAAAAAAAAAAAAATTTTTTTTTTTTTAAAAAAACTTTTTTTTAAAAAAACCCCCCAAAAAAAAATTTTAAATTTTTTTCCCCCCCCCCCCCTTTTTTTTGAAAAATTTTTGAATTTAAAAACCCAAAAAAATTTTTTTTTTTTAAAAAAAATTTTTTTTTTTGGAATTTTTTTAAAAAAATTTTTTTTTTAAAAAATAAATTTTTCAAAAAATTTAAATTTTTTTTTTTTAAAAAAAAAAAAAAAGAATTTTTTACCTTTTTTTTTTAAGAATTTTTTGGGGTTTTTTTTTTTCCCAAATTAAATTTTTTGGGGGACCGGAAAAATTTATTAAAAAATTTAAAATTTTAAATTTTTTGGGGGAAAAAAATTTTAAAAATTTTTTTTAAAAATTTTAAAAAATTTTTTTTTTTTTAAAAAAAAAAAAAAATTTAAAAAAAATTTTTTTTTTTTTAAAAAAAAAAATTTTAAAAAAAAAATTTTTTTTTTTTAAAAAATTTTAAAAAAAAAAAATTTTTTTTTGGGAAAAAAAAAAATTTTTTTTAAAAAAAAACCTTTTTTAAAAAAAAAGGGGGAAAAAAATTTTTCCCCTTTTAAAAAGGAAAAAAAAGGGAAATTTGGGGGGGGAACCTTTTTTGGGGGGGGGGCCCCTTTTTTTTAAAAAAAACTTTTTTAAAAAAAAATCCCCCAAAAAAAAAAAATTTTAAAAAAAAAAAAAGGGAATTTTTTTGGGAATTTTAAAAAAAAAATTCCTTTTTTTTAAAAATTTTTAAAAAAATTTTTGTTTTTCCCCCAATTTAAAAAAAAAATTTTCCAAAAAAAAATTTTTTTTTTTTTAAAAAAAAATTTTTTAAAAAAATAAAAAAAATAAAATTTCCCCTTTAAGGGAAAAAAAAAACCAAAAAAAAAAATTTTAAAAAAATAAATTTTTTTAAAAAGGAAAAAAAAAAAATTTTTTTTTTAATTTAAAAAAATTTTTTTTTTTTATTTTTTATAAAATTTTTTTAAAAAAAAAAATTTTTTTTTTTTTTTTTTTGGCCCAAATTTTAAAAAAAATTTTTTTGGAAAAGGGTTTAAAAAAATAAAAAAAAAAATTTTTTTTTTTTTTTTTTAAAATTTTTTTTTAAAAAAAAAAACCCTTTTTAAAATTTTTAAAAAATTATTAAAATTTTTTTAAAAAATTTTTTAAAAAAAAAAAATTTTAAAAAAAAAAATTTTTTTTTTTTTAAAAAAAATTTTTTTTTTTTAAAAAAAAGGGGGGGTTTTTTTTTTTTTTTTAAAAAAAAAAAATTTATAAATTTTTAAAAACCCCTAAATTTTTAAAAGGGGGGGAAAAAAAAAAAAAAAAGAAACCCCAAAAAAAAAAAAAAAAAAAAAAATTTTTTTAAAGTTTAAATTTTTTCCAAAGGGGGTTTTTTTTTTCCCCCAAAAAAAAAAAAAAAAAAATTTAAAAACCCTTTAAAAAAAATAAAAATTTTTTTAAAAATTTTTTTTTTTTAATTTTTAAAAAAATTAAACCAAAAATTTTTTTTTAAAATTTTTTTAAAAAATTTTTTTTCCCCCCTTTTTTTTTTTTTTTTAAAAAAAAATTTTTAAATTTTAAACATTTTCCCAAAATTTGTAAAAAAAAAAAAAATTTAAACCTTTTTGGGGGCTCCCAAAATTTTAAATTTTAAAGGGGGGTTTTTTAAAATTTTTTTTTTTTTTTTAAAAAAAAAAATTTTTTTGGGTTTTTTAAAAAAAAAAAACCCCCGGCCCAAAAAAACCCTTTTTTTTTAAAAAAAAAAAGGTTTTTTTTGGGGGGGGTTTTTCCCCTTTTTTTTAAACCCCTTTGGGGGGGGAAAAAAATTTTTAAAATTTTTTTCCCCTTTTTTAAAAAAAATTTTTTTTTAAAAAAAAAATTTTAAAATTTTTTTTTTAAAAAGGGGTTTAGGAAAATTTTTGGGGGGAAAAAAAAAGGGAAAGGGGGAAAAAAATTTTTTTTTTTTAACCCCCCTTTTTTTTTTTTAAGGTTTTAAAAAGAAAAAAAATTTTTTTTAAAAAAAATTTTTTTTTTAAAAAATTTTTTGGTTTAAAGGGGAAAAAAATTTTTTTTTTTTTTTAAAAAAAAAAACCAAAAAGGGAAAAAAAAATTAAAAAAAAACCCCCAAATTGGTTTTAAAAAACCCCTTTTTTTAAAATTAAAAAAATTTTTTTTTTTTTGGGGGTTTTTTTTCCCAAAAAAAAAGGGGGTTTTTTTTTTAAATTTTGGGGGGGGTTAAATTTTTTTTAATTTTTAAAAAAAAAAAACCGGGGGAATCAATTTAAAAAAAAGGGGTTTTTAAAAAAACCCCCCCTTTTTTGGGGTTTTTTTTTTTTGGGGGGTTAAAAAAACGGGTTAAAAAAATTAATTTTTTTGGAAACCTGTTTTAAACCCCAAAAAAAAAATTTTTTTTTTAAAAAAAAGGGATTTTAAAAAAAAAAAAATTTATTTTTAAAAAAAAAATTTTAAAAAAAAAAAATTTTTTTTTTTTTTTAAAAAAAATTTTTTTTTTTTAAAAATTTTTTTTTCCTTTTTAAAATTTTTTCCCTTTTTTTTAAATTTTCCTTTTTATTAAACTTTTTTTTTTTTTTAAAAGGGCCCCCTTTTTAAAAAAAAATTTTTTCCAAATTTTTTTAAAAAAATTAAAATTTTAAAAATTTTTTTTAAATTAAAAAAAAGGGGGGGGGGGTTTTTTTTTTTAAAAAAAATTTTTTTTTTTTTTAAAAAAAAAATTTTTTAAAAAGGGGGAAATTTTTAAAATTTTCCCTTTTTTGGGGTTTTAAAAGGGAAAAAAAACCAATTTTTTCCCAATTTTTTAAAAAACCCCAAAAATTTTTTTTAAAAAACCCGGGGAAAAAAAATTTTTTTTTTTTTTTTTAAAAATTTTTTTTCCCAAAAATTTTTTTTTTTTTTTTTAAAAAATAATTTTTTTTTAAAAAAACCTTTTTTATTATTTTTTAAAATTTTTTTGGAAAAAAAATTTTTTGCCAAAAAAAAATTTTTTTTCCCCCAAAAAAAAAACCAAAAAATTTTTTTTTAAACCCCCTTTTTTTTAAAAAAAAAAAATTTTTTTTTTTTTTTTTTAAAAAATTTTT